>NC_080188.1:13063318-14395401 GCF_030028045.1 Hippopotamus amphibius kiboko
CCCAGTTTAAATATAGTGGAATCCCCTTAACACTAATTTGGGACCTAGTATTGATTAAGTCTATTAAAGTGTCCTAATTGGTGCTTTTCAGCAGATAAGTTAATTTAGAACCAATGTTCTAGAGATGCAAGTCAACCAGCCCCCTTTTTATCACAAAATCTTTTTGCAGTTATCTGGATTTCCAATTGGATCAAATTGTGGACTAAGGATTTGTTTCCTCCCTTGCATCCATGTTTTTTTTTTTTGTTTGTTTGTTTGGGTGGTTTATGAATATACCTCCAGGTTGTCCTCCCTATCCTGTTCACATTTATGAATTTTTTTCCTCTAAAGCATCTCAAATCAATATCATTAGGATTTGTGGCCTCCTCTTTGACAATAGCCACTTTATAGGGTTTAAGTGCTCCAGGCTTAAGTTGGATTTGAATTAACCCCTTGGCTGTGCACTGGGAGTGCATTGGGTATTTTTTCCTAAAACTCTAAAAATCAGATATTTTTCATGACACAGTTATAGGCAGCAGTAGCAAAGGCTTTTTGTAGGATCCTAGTGAGCTCCCTGCTTTTAGTGACCATCTAATGGGGTTTTATATCATACAGGTATCAGGCTTTCTCCTGAGCATGCTATAGATTAGGGCCAACACCTGGCTGAGACACAGAACTCATTCATGGTCAGAGAGTGGGAGCTGCTCCCCTGAGCCTAGCATGCATGGTAGCTTTTGCTAGAATCAAGTCACATCATTCAGAGATACACAGATATGTTGGGGCAGAGACACAGGACCTAAAGACCCTTTAAAGAAGGCCTAAACCCATAACCCTTCCCCTAAACATTAGTTTTTAAAATCAACCTCAGTTAAATCTACAACAGAGGTTCAGTAGAATTCAACAAATGCAGTACAGAACAGCAAGAGCAAGATTTCCAGCAGGCAGCGGCTCAAAGCTCAAGTTGGCCAGCAGGCAGCAACACAGCTCAAAGAGCATGCTAGCCATCAGGCAGCAGAGCAAATTAGAAACCTGGAGAAAGAGAAGAAAGACCCCTGGTGGTCACGATCAGATACCCTGTTCACAGTGCCAATGGCTAAAGTTACCCCTTCGTAGAAGTGAAATGGACTTCTTATCCAAAATTTGGATTGGATGTTGAGACGGATGACATCATACACATGCCAAGAGGGTATACAAAGCTATATGAGGCTTTCTGGGGACAGCAAGGCAGCCGCCTCCCAAGCAAATCTGTAAATGGCTAGAGGGAATAGGGTAAGACTGGATTATATTTTTTTATGGATGAAAAGTGGGGCTAAGGTGAGATTTCCCGTGTATGCGTGCTCTGTGGCTTAAGTAGTTTAAAATGCTCTTTCGTGCCAAAGTGGTGAGCACTTGATATTTCTTATCAACTTTCCCAGATTTCGGCTGAAGAGGAAGAGAGAATAGAGGGACTGGAAAGCTATCAGTAGTCAAATATTAAAATTAGAGCCAGATTCTATTGCACTAACATTTTTTTTAACTAACATTCATCATCCTTAGAGTGTCAAATTGCACATCATATTTGTCACTCCATAGTCACAAAATGGCAGCTGAACTCATGAGTACCACACAAACATTCCTAGAAGGAGGAAGGGGAAAAGACCTAAAGGGGCACACATTGCATCTACCACTTTTATCAAGTAAGGAAAAACTTTCCGAAGAAATCTTACTGCAGCTTTTCCCTTAAATATCATGGAATCCCTCAATGACATGGACATCCCTACCTCCAGGAAGACTGAGAAAACTAGTATCTCTAACTTCGAACACAATGAGTGACCCTCTTAGCAAAGAGGGGGTTAATGACTATTGGTTGTTAGTTAGCTGACCGTGGCAGTAATGTTTCTTTTTGGGTTTTTTTTCACATCTTTCTGGAAAGTAGCTGCACAGTAGTTACCAACAGTTGTGAATGCTGTGAATTGTTTGACTGCAGTGCAATCCTCTCCCCTGCCATTAAAAGTTGACAGCATCCATCACATACAAACAGCTAAAGAAATAGCAGTGATTGCTGCTTTGACAGTATTGCTTCTTGTCTTAGAACAAGGGGAAGGGTCAGGTGAAGCACATATTACTCTGGAAACACTAAAATTTCTTATCTTTCTGTTTGAATGGCTGACTAGTGAAAATGCAGTCTTTAAGAGATCATTGTATGGCCACCTATGCAGATTTTCTTTTTAAAATGATAGAAACGGAAAGGCTTGACCCTGAATGCTAACTGTTACCTTATTTCTGACTCTATATTAAATTTAATTATCTTTCCCACCCATTCCTAAAGGTCAAATAATCAGTCACAGGAAATTTTTTAAAAGTACATTTCCATTCAGGCACATAAGCAAATAATGAGGAGGGAAGAACAGTATGTATTTTAAAGAACCAGAATAAAAACTGTCCGCATTTGGATATCACAATTGTATATCGCAGGGCCTTTCTTTTTATACTTAAGAAACATAATGCCCCTCAAAAGGAAAAGAAGAAATTCAAGCTATTAAACACATGTTCTTTTCTCTGTGCCTCTGCATTGATTAATGCCCTAAGCTCACACAGCTGTAAAGTTATACTGATGTCCTCTTTAGACTGTGCCTCACATGACTTTACTCAGAAAAGGAGAGAAAGGCTTGTCAAGTCAGGAGTAAATGAGATATCTCATTTGCATTGAAATATAGAGAGGACCAAATGGGCTGTTTCTTCTTTGCCAAGTGCATTTCTTTCTTTGTAATATACAGATGATAAAATGGAGCTGGACATGCCACATCGTTTGTGTTTGGACTTGTTCCTATAATGCCTTTTTATGCCTCTTATTTCAAAAACAAATGAAACACTGAATTCTTATCTACTTAGGAAGCTATTAGACCCCCATGCAATTTTCTTTTTGTATGCTGAAAACTAGATATGGTTTCCTGCTTTGCATTATTTCATCCTGTTAGAGTATCCACATGATTGAAAAGAACCTTGTAAATAAAATACCCTAAATTTACTATATGATAAAAATGATTTATAACCCATTCTCCTAACAGGAAGTACAGAGGTAGGCAAATACCTTAAATCAGACATTCTTTACTACCTGACTTAAAGCATTATTCACCAGAGGCTAGTGGTTGTGAACAATTATTTAATATTAGTCTTGCTTTCCAATTATACGAAATAATCTGATTCTTAAAAAAAAATTGTTCATGTGAACCATTACTCATTATGAAAACATTACAATAACAGCTATGTTTGTCCTCATTTTTCCATTGCATTCTCACTTATAAAAGAAATGAAAAAATAAAACTTTAACCACACATTTCTCTGACCAAGGAGAATAATAACATTATTTCGCTTAACGACTAAATACATGAAATTAACAATTTTCTCAGTCAGCTAGACTCCTTATGAATGGCACTAAAGTGGATGAATATTTCCAGAATCAGCAGAGAGCATTCCTTAGACTGGGTTACCATAAACACGACACTGTAGGGAAGGCACAACATTACATCTGAAGAGCAAGGCAGTGTCCTTTCTCACCTGGTTCCCTTGCCCTGTTGGATCCCTCCTGCTCACTGGGATTGTAGTGGGCTAATTCCCTGCCTGCTGTTTCTAGGTCAGGCTAGTCTGCCCTTACCTGGATTCTACACACACAGACATTTCACCAGTTAATTGCTTCTCCTCCTGTGTATTGTTCAAGAGGCTGCACCACTGCATGTCACACTACTAGGTTACTGTGATAAAGGAAGTGTTAATTTAATTTATTGTTGGAGGATATTGACTTAAATACAAGAAATGTCATAAGGAAAAATCCTCTAGTGAGAAAGTCATTTAGATTGCAAGCTTTTAATTCAAATACAGCATTAAGTACAGGGGACTATTTGACCTCAGCATACAAAACAAGAACTTGGTATTATAAGATATTTAAAATTAGGTTACAATTAATTTCCAACATTAACATTTTTTAAAAACTTCTTACCACTTGCTAAATTTTTTTGAATAGTTTATCTATTTTGTAATACATTTTATTTTATCCTTTTGCTTAGACTGATTCATTCTTGTACAGATTTCTGGTCTTTAAAGAAATCTCTTCATACCTGAACTTTGTAAAAACTTGTCTAAACTCACTACCTTCAATTCTTTAGCTTTTATTCCTTCCTTACTGTGGAGCTGCATCTCTCTTAATCTCACTACTGTCATCACTAATACCCAGTGGCAGAGCAACTGTGAGGGGAAAAGCCCTTCATATGAAGTACTACAAAAACAACTTTTTCTTACGTTTAAGGGGTTAATAAATGACAGCTCTTACTTCTTACTCAAGTCGGGAAATGATATATAGACAAGTGAGTATTTTAAAAAATTTACTAGCTTTACTGTTGTTTAGTGAAGGTAGCTTTAACTATCTGGTCAGAATAACTGTCTTTCTGACACTGAATTGAAGAGGCTTACCCAATCTTAGGCAAAGAGGTCCCTACTTTGTGGGGCAGATCTTGCCTGGCTAAAAAGAAAACATAATAATGAGCAGACTGTGAAGAACATTTTCTGCAGGCAGGAAGAGGAAGGAAAAGAAGCTGAACTGAACTTCCTCCCCCAATTCACTGTACAATTTAGTACCATAGATATGAATGAGTTCAGTTCTGAGAGCACGTTCGTAAGTCCAATTTGTTTGTAAGTACAGCAAAGTTAGCCTGGGTACCCAACTAACACAAATGGCTACATAGTACTGTACTGTAATAGGTTTATAATACTTTTCACACAAATAATACATAAAAAACAAACAAAAAATAAAGAAAACATTTTTAATCTTACAGTACAGTACCTTGAAAAGTACAATAGTACAACAGCTGGCATCCAGGGACTGGCATCAAGTGAACAGGCAAGAAGAGTTCCTGACTGGAGGAGGAAGAGGAGGTGGGAGATGGTAGAGCTGAAGGATCATCAGTAATAGGAGATGGAGGGCAAGCTGCAGTTCCACTCATGCCTGACGTTGATGGCACAGGTTCTGGTTCCTTGCTGGATTCAATTCTATCTACCCTCTTGAGAAAATGATTCAGTGATATCTGGGTAATTACTCTATTTTTCTCATCATAGATGACACAGTAGCACTGGATTCATTCTGAACGGCTGCTGCAACCTTCGTGTACCGTTCTACGTTCAGGTCCTGTGCCTCAAAAGCTAACAGTGCCTCCTCAAATAAAGAAAATCCCCTTGCCATTTCCTGCATCATGAATCTCTTCAGTTCCTCAGTTACTTCTTCCTCTTGTCTCTCTTTATCCCTTCTCTGGGTCTCCGATTCCATCAGGTCTTCATTCGTATGCTCCTCATATTGCACAGCAAGGAGTTCAATGAAGTCATCCTCTTGCAGATCTAGCTTGAAATAAAGTACTGTACTACTGTGCTCTATACAGTACTGTACAGCAAACTACACAAAAGCACAACCATTTGTAGACGATGCATACACGTGACAATGTACACCAGACACGTGACCTAACTTACATGATTGGACAGGTGAACACACGTTCACATCTTTGAAAGTTCACAAACTGAAGGTTTATATGTAGGAGGCTTACTGTATTAGTTTCCTATCACCACTATAAAATGTTAGCACAAATTTAGTGGCATAAAACAAGACAAATTTATTATCATCCAGATTTGTAGGTAAGACACTTTCTACAGATCTCACTGAGCCAAAATCAAGCTGTTGGCAATGCTGCATTATTTTCTCAAGACTCTAGGGAGAGGCAATTTCCTTGCCTTTTCCAGCTTCTCCAGGCTGCCTGCATTCATTGGCTCTTGGCCCTACGCTATCTTCAAAGCCAGCAGTGGCAGGTTCAATCCTACTCACATCAAATTATCTCTGAACACCTTTTCAGTCTTCCTCTTTCACTTTTAAGGATCCATTTTGCCCACCCAAATAATCCAGAATCATCTCCCTATTTTAACATTAGCTGATTAGCAAATTAAATTCCACTTGCTGCCTTAATTCCCCTTGCTATGTAAGGTATCATATTCATAGATTCCAGGAATTAAAATGTGGACATCTTTGAGACACCATTATTCTGCCTACCACAGTCAAATCTGATCATTGCTTCTCCACTGAAGTGATGGGTTAGTAGAGACCTAAAGAAATTATTCCAGATGACATCTTCCTATAGAAAGCTTGAGGAGTGATAAATACATATTCCTCCCACTGTTGGATTGATTGCAGAAAAGTCCAAGTTTTTTTCTTTTCTGAATACATAACAATTGCAATGTGTCTTTATAGCTCCACTTATCAAGAGATAGAATTCATTTCTCCACTCTTTGAATCCTGGTAGACCTAGTGATTTGTTTTGATCAGCAGAATTCAGCAAACCTTATAGTGTAGGTACGTGCGCCTACATCTCAAGAAGACTTGGGTTTTTATACACTTTGCCTCTTGTTTCTCTGCCTTTGCCATGAGAATATGTCCAGGGTAACCCCTAAAGGATGGAAGATACATGACCCAGTCATACCCCCTCCCTTCAATCCAACTGATAGCAAAACACCTGCCACTATAAGCACACTCAAGGACACAGGACCACCCAGCCAACTCCATTCTAATTTGCCAAATCCAAAGTCAATTAGTTATGTAAATAAGTCACTCTTAATGCACTAAATTTTGTGATTAGTCATACAGGATTGTCGTGGTAATAGATTACCGGTACACATCAATGACAGTGTCTTCCTAAAATAAGGTTGTAGAAAATTTCAACCAGACATATCATTTCCTCACCTAGGAAGAAGCTCTTTAATTTATATTCCACTTATAGTTTCTTATGAGCAAATTAGTTTCATTAGTCTAACCTCATCTCCTGGTTCCTCCCATCTCTGTTACACTGAAGGTTAAAATGAAGCTTAGCCCCTTACTCAGGGCTCTGCAAATCATGGCCAACTCTGGTCAAGTATTGTGGATAAAACTAGTAATAATAAGATTAACAAAGCTACTTAACATCCCATAAAAATCATGGACTTTACCTTTGAATTTCATGGGGCTTTGCTGAAATATTTGACTTTTTGTATTTATTTCTCAACCTAAAAATTTACCAGTACAATTTCAAATAGAAATTTACCAAATTTTAAAATATTTATTCATTTCCAAAATTATTCTATTTCAGTGATGGTTATTTAAGAAAATTCTAACATAGCTAACTTTTATGCTTATAAGCAAACTAAATGATACACAAGAAAATAATGAAGAGAGATAACTAGGAAAAGGTAAGGAAACTAGAATAATGAGCAATATCTCATCTTCTAGAGCTAAACTGGCTTGATTCTGCATCCACCACTCACTATTTGTATGCCCTGGACGACTTACCCAACATTTGTATGCCTTAGTTTCCTTACCCATAAAATAAGGTTAATGATAATAGCATATCTCTCACAAAGCTATTATGAATATGCAATGAGTAATAATAGTTAATTGCTTAGAACAGTAACAGGCACAAAATAAAATCTGTGTAATTGTTAAAGTAGTTTCTTTCTCTCAAAGTGTTCAAAATTGGAGTAAAGAAATGCAACAACATCAAAAGTAAAGTGACCACTTCCTTTGCCTTTAATGAGAAAAAAATAACATAAGGTAATAAACAATATAGAGAAGGGTGTACAGTTAATAAAATAAGAGAATTAGAGTATAATGATAAAGAGCAAATGAAATTGCCCTCTTGTAGTCCACATGCCCCTGCAACTTTGTATGTTCCATTCTTTCTCATACCACATTACCTTGGATTAGAGATCAATTCTATTTGAATTTACCCTTACTCCAAAAAAACCCACCAAACAAAGAACAAAGACATGAGTGGGGAAAGGTGACTCTTCTAATATAAGCATCTCTTGACTCATAGTAAACAACCTAAAAAAATATTCTCATATTCCTCCCCCAAATTGTTTACTTCTCTTACCATTTCAGTTTTCTCAACCAATGAACTCAATACCATACACTTTCCCCAGCCTCCTTTCCTCTTTTCTTTTTCTTTCCTTCATTCTACTTCAAGTCTTAAAAAAAATTTCTACATTTGTTAGCATCTATCCTTCACACAAAAAGAGGTCAAACTGTTTCATTAAATAAAATAATATACAAATAAACAGAAATTATGGTGAATATAATTTTCTCTACCTCATCGCATCTAAAAATTAAATTAAGAACAGTTACATATTATAACAAATTCAAATATTCAAAGAAAAACCATATAGAATTTAAAAAGTTATTAAGGCATTAATCATGACATAAAAGTGGATGCCATGTATATTCACAGGCAAAAGAAAGAACTTGGACCCCTATCTTACACCACTCACAAAATTAACTTGAAATAAAATAAAGACTTAAATGTAAGGCCTGATATCATAAAACTTCTAGAGGAAAACAGCAAAAAAGCTCTTTGACATTGGTCTTAGCAATTGTTTTCTGGATATGACACCAAAAGCACCAACAATAAAAGCAAAAATAAGTAAGTGGGACTACATCAGACTAAAAAGTTTCTCACAACAAAAGAAACAATCAAGAGAATAAAGAGAACCTATGGAATGGGAGAAAATATTTGCAAACCATATATCTGATAAGGGATTAATATCTAAAATATATGAAAAATGCATACAAATCAATAACAACAAAAAATCCAATTAAAAAATGGGCAGAGGGACTGAATCAACATTTTTCCAAAGAACAAATACAAATGGCCAACAAATACATGAAAAGATGCTCACATTACTAATCACTGGGGAAATTCAAAATCAAAACCACAATGAGATATCACCTCACACTTGTTAGAATGGCTATTATCAAAAAGACAAGAAGTAACAAGAGTTGGTTGAGGATGTAGAGAAAATGGAAGTCTTGTGCACTGTTGGTAGGAATGTAAATTGGCACAATCACTATGGAAAACAGTATGGAGTTTCCTCAAAAAATTAAAACTAGAGCAACCATATAATTCAACAATCCCACATCTGAGTATATTTCTGAAGAAAATGAAATCGCTGTCTTAAAGAGTTACCTGCACCCCCATGTTTATTGCAGCATTTTTCACAATAGCCAAGATATGAAAACTACTTAAATGTCCATCAGCAAATAAATGGATAAAGGTAGCAGATATACACAATGGAATACCATTCAGCCTTAAAAATAAGGAAATTTCACCATTTGTGATAACATGAACCTTAAGGGTATTATGCTAAGTGAAATGTCAGCAAAAGAAAAGCAGAACTGTATGATTTCACTTATATGTAGAATCTAAAAAAAAAAAAAAAGACATATAGAAACAGAGAGTGGAATGGTGGCTTCCAGTGGCTGGTGGCTGAGGGAAATAGATGTTGTTCAAAGGATACAAACTTTCAGTAATAAAATTAACAAACTCTGGGTATTTATTAGTCAGTGTTTTGACTGCAGTTAATAATACTGTATTATATGCTTGAATATTGCTATGAGAATAGATCTTTAATTTTCTTGCCCCCCCCCACACACACACACAAACACAGATTTTAATTATATGTGGTGACGAATGTGCTACCTAATTTTATCACGGTAATAATTTTACAATAAATAAATATATCAAATCATCAAGCTATACAACTTAAGCTGATACAATGTCATAAGTCGATTATATCTCAATAAAGTTAGGGAGAAAAAGGTGCATGACCTGCAAGTTGGGCAACCATTTAAACATGGGAAAAGAAATATGATTATAAAATTACTCAAGAAGTCTCTAATATATTTGACTGTATGATTTTAAGTTTCAATCCAATATAACTGTCCAAATTTCCTTGTGCTATCTTTTCTCACTTCTTTGAATTGTTAACTTCTCTCTTATTGCCCTTATGTATAAAAATTACCAACGACATACCAATTCAAGGTAAAGTTGGAAGGTAAAATCACAAAGGAGGAATAACATCTTAAAATGAGAGAAACTAAAGGGAAGATAAAGGCAGCCTCAGAAACTGCTAATAGTAAAATTTAAACGACCTCTGAATTCCCAGGAAGCATTATTTTGAGGGAAATTTTGTTAAGAATAATTTGAAAGAACTTTATTATGTTGTTTCAGACTATTTTTCTCCCTGGAAGGGGAAAATCAAAGTAAAATACTATACTTTTAGTTCATTTTGCTCACCTTTGGTGAAAAGAAATCACTTACCTCATATTGGGTGGACTATTTCTATATTTATAAAAGCCCAAGACAAAATTCCTGAAGATATTTTGTTTAAAAAAAATGCACACAATATTTTTGATGTTTTAAAATAATGTTCACATTTGGAACATGTATGCATAGAATGGGTTCTAAATGACAATTGTATCTTATGCTGTAATTGTCTCATCTTGGCTATTTGTGTTTGCTAATCATTCATTGAAAACAGTTTTACTAAATTAATTATATTGACAGAATTAAAAACATCAGAACTGTAGTCCAATTAAATGAAATGAACTAAAGAAGACCTTGGCCAAAGTATCCCCTGACTAGAGTTACCATTTCTTTTAAGAACTGGAAATAACTTCTCTCAGAAGACCCGTAACGTGGGAAAAGGAAACATTTTCATGAGAAAGAATATAGCAGAAAAAAAGGCATAAAAACAATGAAAAATCAGTACAAGAACAAAATCTTTAGAGAAAGATAAGTAACAAAGATTTTCCTTCTAAACAAGAAATTTTCATTCTAAAACTCCATTATTTTATCATTAGGAGACTGAGTTACTAGGATTAAAGTTCCACTTCCAAAACATGGCTATGAACCAAAGGTCAAGGTGAAGACAGGTAAATTGGTAGTGTCACATTAGACTGAGAATTAATAAATGACTGGCAATCTGTTTCTGCTCTCTGTAGTTTAAGCTCAGACTAGGGGCTGAATCACTTAGAGAGCAGAAATGAATTAGAGAGGTAGGAGGAGTGGTAAATACAAAGAAAGAAATGTGTCGACTAGAAACATTTCCAAGTAGAGGAAACTAGACCTAAAGAAATTGTCAAGGAAACCAGTTCAAACTGCAACTGACATCAATGATGTAGCGTCTATTCATATTCTTAGGTTTGAAATAGCACCAATACCCATGCTGAATTAATGATAACATAAAATAGCAGTGGGAATATTGACTCTGATTGGTTAAAAATAATTCAAACAGTAATAGGCCTAGCAAACACTTGCTCATTAAGGAAGTTTCCTCATCTGTGTCAGTCTTTCAGCAAAGGGCATTGGGTTTATAAAATCTTGCTAGTACTGATTGTGCTGCAGAGTATAACACACCTTAAGCTACTAACAAGCATTTTCAGATCTTGGATATCATGGAACATGCATTGCCCTCACTCCTCACCTGCCGCTTTTCCTGTGATGGTTACAGATTTATGAGTTTCCTCAAGCAACTTGTGTTGATCCTTTTGTACCTCACATGGTATGAATTTTCTTAAATAGTTTTCCAGAGTCAGAGGCTCATTTCTGCCCATAAAGCAAATCAATCTAATATACAATAACTGATTGCAAATGAAAATGCAAAGAACCTCAAAAGTATTGAATAGAAGACTTTTGAAAAAAAAATCACAATTTATTTACCATTCAACAGGTATCAACTGAGAGTCAACCATCAGTCAGAAATGGAGTGAAATGTTATGGATGTGAATGTGAGCAAGACTCTCTGCCTTCAAGAATTTTCTCATGGAACAACTGATGTAAACAAGCAAATGTGGCTTATAAATGTGGAAGAATTCATCTAAGAGTGTTTACTTCAACTGAGCAGAATGGGACATTTTAGAGATGAAAGTGCAGCCCTATTGGTGCTTCTCAAGTCAAAATATATACACTCCTACATGTTCCACTTCTGTGTTTTAATGTCAATTTTGATATTTGCACATTTTTCAGTTTTTAATCCTTCATACATATAATTTCATCATTATACTGTAAATGTATTTTTAATCAGTATGTATCTGTAGATAACAGAGAATAAACAAACGCTTGCTGATGGCCATAAAGTAAAAATTGTACGTATAAAAAAGAAACTTGCTCTAGTGTTAAAATATTTTAGAGTTTATTCTACAATGTTACAGAACTTACACTGTTTTAGAAAGTGAGGAAATAAGAATCACAGGTTTCTGAAGATGACTAGCTTTTATAGGAGAATTGTCAGCCATTGCTTCGTTGATTTCAGTTTGATTTCCTTTCAGAATGAGAAATTATAATGAATCACCACCAATCAGCAGACCTGATTATGGATGTCAGCTACATAGCCTAAAAAAAGCACCTGCTTCCTGGGCAAGTACTAGACAGCTGTAGGCGAGACTGGAACTAAGTAGTCTTGTGACAGCAATAAAGATTTTGAAAATCTCCCATCCTTGAAACCTCTCCAGCTGTAACATATTTCATTAATGGCACCTGAATTATGCCAAACACAACTGAAATATAGGATTTAGGATATACATTATATATATAGTATACAATTAGTTATCAGATTTTTGTTGACAGGGCTCTCATTTTAGTCCAAAAGTGCAAGTTAAATGTGAATGTGTCCATGTATGTTTTGGATAAACTTTAAGTTTTATTTTATGATGTAATGCTATCTTCATTTCAAATAACCAATTTATAATTTTTCTAAGGCATAAAACTACTATAGTTCTTAATTCAGTCCAGATGTGTCACTGCCCATCTCAAAGATAATGGTTCTCCTCTGGTTGGCAGAGTTCAATGTCAAACCACCTGAGACACAACTGGGGTGTTTTGGATTCAGATTGTCTTTGTTAATTGTTTTTGGCTTGAGCATAAACATCTTATGAAATCTGTCAAGGTAGAAATGTTGATTTGCTCAAACAAACAGAAATGGGCCAAAACATATATCACAAGAGAGAGAGAATTTTAGCTATGTTTCTCTGAAAAAGGCAATGTAACAGACAGAAACTTTAAGCAAGATAATCTCTAGATTAATACCTTTAATTAATGCTGTTCCTGGAAAAGTTGAATTGTTTTGGATGGGTAATTGGATGCCCTCTAAAAAATCTCTTGGTTTTAATAGTTTGATTATAAATGTGACAGCTGGGATGGAATACAAACCTCTTATGAAAATTTTAATTTGCTTAACAAATGCTTTTGGTACAGAAGATATGGTAATTTATCTTTTTCCAAAATACATGCTCTCTTAACTCAAGGATGCTACTATTGACAAGTTTTAGCCTTGATAAGTGAGCATGACCTCAAAGATCAACATAGGGTTGACAGATCTTTTTGTGTTGTAAATACATAAAGATTTTACAATGAAAATTAAAACAAAGCCAGATGTTTCAGTGAGGATGCATAAACTATCTGTACAGTCCAAATAAAGCACTGTGTTCTGTGTCATAAGCAAGACCTTCATGTTAAAACATACTAACAAATCATTTCATGATTTAAAAACATGATTTTCTTTGCCATCCGAATGACCCTCTTTTCTATTTTACCTCATGTCTTAATAATAAATAGACTCCAACAGGAAGAACCAAAATATATATTGCCCATCCTAAAAACACTTCAATAAAAGATGAAAAAGAAGAAGAGGTTTAAGGTAAATGGGTAGTATAGTCATTTTCACAATGTTGATTCTTCCAATCCAAGAACATGGTATGTCTCTCCGTCTGTTTGTATTGTCTTTGATTTCTTTCATCAGTGTCTTACATTTTTCTGCATACAGGTCTTTTGCCTCCCTAGGCAGTTTGATTCCTAGGTATTTCATTCTTTTGTTGCAATGGTAAATGGGAGTGTTTCCTTAATTTCTCTTTCTGCTCTTTTGTTGTTAGTGTATAGAAATGCAAGAGATTTCTTTGCATTAATTTTGTATCCTGCTACTTTACTAAATTCATCAATTAGTGCTAGCAGTTTTCTGGTAGAATCATTAGGGTTTTCTATTTATAAAATCATGTCATCTGCAAAGAGTGAAAATTTTACTTTTTCTTTCCAGTTTAGGTTCCTTTTATTTCATTTTCTTCTCTGATTGCTTGGCTAACACTTCCAAAACAATGTTGAATAATAATGGTGAGAGTGGGCACCCTTGTCTTGTTCCTGTTATTAGAGGGAATGCTTTCCATTTTTCACCATTTAGAATGATGCTAGCTGCTGGTTTTGCCATATATGGCTTTTATTATGTTGAGGTAATTTCCTTCTATGCCCATTTTCTGGAGAGTTTTTATCATAAAAGGATGTTGAATTTTGTCAATATTGTGAAAATGACTATTACCCAAAGCAATTTACAGATTCAATACAATCCTTATCAAATTACCAATGGCATTTTTCACAGAACTAGAACAAGAAATCTTCTGATTTGTATGGAAATGCAAAAGACCCTGAATAGTCAAAACAATCTTGAGAAGGAAAGATGGAGTTGGTGGAATCAGGCTTCCTAACTCCAAAATATACTATAAGGCTACAGTGACCATGACAGTATGGTACTGACACAAAAACAGTCATATAGATCAATGGAACAGAATAGAGAGCCCAGAGATAAACCCGTGCACATATGCGCACCTTATCTTTGACAAAGGAGGCAAGGATATATAATGGAAAAAAGATAGTCTCTTCAATAAGTGGTGCTGGGAAAATTGGACAGCTACATGTAAAAGAATGAAATTAGAACACTTCCTAACACCATACACAAAAATAAACTCCAAATGGATTAAAGACCTACATGTAAGGCCAGACACTATGAAACTCAGAGGAAAACATAGGCAAAACACTCTATGACATAAACCAAAGCAAGGTCCTTTTTGACCCATCTCCTAGAATAATGGAAATAAAATCAAGAATAAACAAATGAGACCTAATGAAACTTGAAAGCTTTTGCACAGTGAAAGAAACCATAAACAAGACAAGAAGACAACCCTCAGAATGGGAGAAAATATTTGCCAATGAAGCAACTGACAAAGGATTAATCTCCAAAATATACAAGCAGCTCATGTAGCTTAATACCAAAAAAGCAAATAACCCAATCCACAAATGGGCAGAAGACCTAAATAGACATTTCTGCAAAGACATGCAGAAGGCTAACAAACATATGAAAAGATGCTCAACATCACTAATCATTAGAGAAATGCAAGTCAAAGCCACAATGAGATATCACCTCACACTAGTCAGAATGGCCATCATCAAAAAATCTAGAAACAATAAATGCTGGAGAGAGTGCAGTGAAAAGGGGACCCTCCTGCACTGTTGGTGGGAATGTAAATTGGTACAGCCACTATGGAACACAGTTTGGAGGTTCCTTAAAAAACTAAAAATACAACTACCATATGACCCAGCAATCCCACTACTGGGCATATACCCATAGAAAACCATAATCCAAAAAGAAACATGTACCACAATGTTCACTGCAGCACTATTTACAATAGCCAGGACATGGAAGCAACCTAATTGCCTATCAACAGATGAATGGATAAAGAAGATGTGGCACATATATACAATGGAATATTACTCAGCCATAAAAAGGAATGAAATTGAGTTATTGATAGTAAGTTGGACGGACTCAGAGACTGTCATACAGAGTGAAGTAAGCCAGAAAGAGAAAAACAAATACAGTATGCTGACTCATATATATGGAATCTAAAAAAAATTGTTCTGATGAACCCAGTGACAGGACAAGAATAAAGATGGAGATGCAGAGAATGGACTTGAGGACATGGGGGTGGTGGTGGGGGACGAAGGGGAAGCTGGGATGAAGTGAGAGAGTAGCATTGACATATATGCTACTAAATGTAAAATAGATAGCTAGTGGGAAGTTGCTGCATAACATAGGGAGATCAGCTCAATGATGGTTGATGACTTAGAGCGCTGGGATAGGGAGGGTGGGAGGGAGGGCATATGGGGATATATGTATAAATACAGCTGATTCACTTTGGTCCACAGAAAAAAAACTGTCACAACAGTGTAAGGCAATTATATTCTATTAAAGAGCTTTAAAAAAAAGATAAATGGGAGGTAATAGAAACAGAGAAATAAGAAGTGAAATGTGGAAGTATTATGAATGGATAACCAGAATAAGGAATGAATATCAGTAATCTCTTACAACTATCACATTGACTTTCTGTGTCAACTAAATTATCATTTTACTATGATCTCCTTTCACTTCAAGATTTTGCTTATAAAAACTAAACAAGGTTACCTATCTTTGGAAACCATGGCTATAAGATCTTTAGTGATTTTAATGAAATCTAAGAGCCACTGAATAAAATTTAAATATTATGGTTATATCTGAAATGTAATTAAAATATTCATAAATAATAGTTTGAAATATCATTATAAACATCTTAATCTCCAAATAGAATAATTGAAAATTATACTTTTTTAGCCACAAGGTGCTAAATAAGTAATATAAAATATAATGTCCATTGTAATATATGCAAAATATAGTAAATAATCTTGTGGTTATATAATTTAAAAACCATATTTTCCATGAGCAGTTGCAGTAATGTTTCCACACTGTTCCAAAAGTGTCTATGGACCTTTTCCTATGAAATATTTATTTCCTTTAGGATAGAAATATAATTATTCCCAACATTTCACTTTAAGTGATCAAGTTTTATTTGACATTTTGAAATGAGTTTAGATGCTAGATCAATTAAGATAAGCCAAGAAGTAATATACCTAGAACTGTGTATAACCTACTCATAAAATGCAAGGATAAAATAAGTTATAATGCTGACTAGGACAACACTGGTGATGGCTCCTCTTCCTCTATCTTTATACTAATGCAAACTTTCAGGAATTCTGGGGAAATCTAATTAAATATATTGAAATGTATATGCTTCAACAGTATCAACACTGTCACGTGTTAAATAAGATGTTTTCACAGGCCTCTTTTAGCATTAACTATATAACTTCTGTCTTCTAATAATAATTTTCTAGTATTGCTGGTAAAATGTGAAATGACGAAGGCAACAAAAGATATTCTTGCCTTCTGTCTTACCCAGAGTACACCAAGTTTACTCTTTACTCAGGCTGGGGGAACATACTAACATTAGATATACAGGAGTCTCTTAAAGTATTGTGCACATTTCATACTCTGTTTTAAAATTCATGGAAGCAACTAGACTTACAGTTGTGATCACTTTGTAATGTAAAGAAATGCCGAATCTCTATGTCATGCACCAGAAATAACATAGTGTTGTAGGCCAATTATACTTCCAAAAACAACCAACCAACCAACCAAACTCATAGAGAAAGAAATCAGATTTGTGGTCATCATAGACAGGGGTTTGTGAGAGGGGAACTGGATAAACTTAGTCAAAAGGTACCAATTTCCACTTATAAGATAAATAAGTACTAGGGATGTAATGTACAGCATGGCTAATATAATTAACACTTCTATGTTATATATGAAAGTTGTTAAAAGTGCAAATACTAAGAGGTGTCATCACAAGGACAAAGTATTGTTTTTCTTTTTCTTTTACTTTGTATCTCTGAGATGATGGATGTTCACTAAACTTATCGTGATAATCATTTCATGATGTATGCAAGTCAAATCATTATGCTCTGCATCAAACTTAGTGCTGTATGTCAATTCTATCTCAATAAATATAATATCTCAATTATATCTCAACAAACTAGAAAACAAAATAAAATCCAAATGAATCAAGAGATACATAAATATAAATAAAATTCTTGGAAGTTTGGATAACAAAATTGTCCCAAATATTTTTAATATACTGATTAGCAACATTGTTCAGATAACTTCAATTTAAAAAATTAAAATAGTTTTTAACTCAAAATTTATTTTTATGCCAGTCTTTCAGCCATTGAGATCACTCCATGGTAAATAAATCGAGTAATATTTTTGTGTTATCTTTCCAGATACACACACATCTCACTCATCCTTCCCATCACATACATGTTTTCAGTCTTTTAAGAAAATGTTACAATTTTGTACATATTGTTTCTCATATAGCCAATTTTTTCCTTAAACAAAATATAGAGTCTTTCCTTTCCTTTTGATGGATAAGGTTTGTTCCATTGCATTATGACCCATTTTACTAAACTTGTCCACTATCAAGGAACAATTAGGGTTTTATTTGTCCTTGGTCATTTACTATTACAAACCATTTTGCACTATGTAACTTGGCATAAATATACCTAATCAGGTATTTCTGACAACTAAATTCCCAGAAGTAAAATTTCTGAATCAAAAGGTCAAATAAAGAATAAAGTAATTCTAATTTTGGTAGACATTACCAAATTGCCTTTCATGAAGTTGTACCAATCTGCATTTACAAAAAGCACTATTTTTTTTCAAATTATTATTTTATAATTTCTCATTTCTAACAATTGGATAGTATCTTTGGTACAATGCTAAATGACAATGACAACAGATAAATATATCTTCTAAAACTGCTTTCCTCAAGGTTAATGAGGTTGCCTGGCTTTTTTTATATTGTGTGGAATACATTTCAGTAAACTACATTTTGCTATGGTTTTAGGATTATAAAATTGACGTTACATTATATGGCACATAGATATAAATAACATATTAATTTAAAATTACAGATATTTTTAAGTGGTCTTCTGTATTACTCGATAATTGGGGTTCAATTTTTTCAACTTTTGATCATTGTAATTACCAGTGTCACTCTTTTTAAATTTACATCTTTAGGTATCATTTTATTCTTAATTTTTTTCAAACAGTAATATTCATTTTGCTTACCTGTGTCTCATATAGAACATAGTCATACATTTTACATTTAATTCAATTGAACTACCTTAGCAGATTTTTTTTACCAATTGTATTTATTAATATAACAGATGGGTACCGATTCTGTTGTACTACATTTGTTTTGCTTTCTGTACATATTTTTAGATAAATTTTATTGTTTCTGCATTTTTGCTTTGAGTGTGGTGTGTGCTTGTGTTAGTATTTTTTGCTCTATTAATTGACTATATAACTTTATATTTGATATCCCAGATCCATTTGTGATTATCCATAACTACAAAACCTCTCAAACAAATCAGACACCTCACAGTTTTGAACCACATCTGCAAAACTTGATTATTTTGTTACTTCAAGCACACCAAGGCTTGACCTCATAAATGCCTCCAGTTCAACAACCCTTGGAGTTTCTTAGTCAGCAGCCACTTTCTGTCTTCATTTTATTCCCTACACAGTTTAGGTTCTGTGGCCTATCATTTCTATCACTTTCCTGCCAATATATGAAATTTCCTTACCCCTTCAAATCAAATTTCTATTATGCCCCTCTGGCTAAAACTCATTCTTGATTGAGTCAAACACTGAAATTCCACAGCATCATCAAGTGTGCTGAATGCTTCAGGGAAAAAAAGAATCACATACCTATTTATGATAACAATACTACATTTTCAAGGTCATTGGTTTCAGTTCTAGCTTGCAAATCTGTAAACCAAGGGAACAACGTTTTTCGACAAGACACCTTTTTATTTTTTTATGGAAATAGTTGGAAATATTATCTACTTTCTTCAAATTTTCAACTAAGTCCCTGCCTACCATCTCACACTTAATTACTTCACCTCTTATTTCCTGGAGAGTAGAGAAGCTGTTATGAAGATAACAGCAATAATACTCTAGACTGAGGTTTCCTTCATCCATCAATAGATATACACATCCACACACAAGCACATTCCATCTTTCAGAATTTTGCTGAGATACCTCTTCTTCTGGGGTCTCTTTCTAGTTCTCTCCCACTTTGAGTTCATATTTCCTTTAATCTTTTAGCACAATTATTTTTGGATTTTGTAGTTAGGATATAAATGTTTCTGTCTGTTTGCTCTGACTTGGAGCTTGACATAGAAAGTAATCAAATGTAAAAAAGTAGAGAAATCAACATATCTCATATTCCCATCACTGACCATCAACAATGATACACACTCTATTACACTTGTTTCATTCATCCACTATCCCCTTTTTGGTGCAGTATTTTAAAGTAATTCCAGGACATCATGTTATCTCATCATCAAATACTCCAATGTGCATCTACTAATAAACAGCTTTTCATAGCCACAACCATTATCATGTTTGACAAAATTAACAAAAATACTTGAATATCATTTAACAGCCAGTCAACTTTCTCTAATTTGTTATAAAATTAGTTGACTTATTCAAATCGGAATCTAAGCAACATACACTCATTTTATCTGGTTGTTACATCTTCTACATCTCTTTTAATCTAGAACATTTCTGCCCCCTCATCTCCTTTTTTTACACTGACATTAGCTTTTGAAAAAATGATGTCAGTTCTCCTAAAATGTCTGGTATTCTGCATTTGACTGATTACTTTCTGGAGGTATGGCATTTCTTGTTTCTATTTTCCCCATATTTTCTCCAAACTGGAAGTAAAAAGGCCTGTTTAGATTTACATTCAATTTTAGGGGCTAAAGTATTTCACTTTGCCTCACAGCGCAAGGAACATATCTCCAGTAGTCTCATGTTTATCTTTTGAAAATGGGTTACCTTTACTGTGAGCATGTCTCAGAAACTTCCTGAGCACTATACCCAACATGGCAGAGTTCCATTGGTTCATGAAATGTAAACAAAATTATTCTCTCAGAAAGTCATTTTAAAAATTGGAATAATATGGCTTTTTATTAACAACTTCTTAGGTTGTTCAGCCTGATAAGCTCAAACTTCCTTTTGTATTATCTCCACAGTAGGAAGCGTAGGTTGTACACACACATCTTTTGTTCAACATCATTTTCCTTTGAGAAATGATTTTGATTTTTATCCAGAGGGCTTAGCTATTTCCACATCTAACCTGTTGGCTAAATTTTCAAAGTAGATTTCAAAGTAAAATGTTATCTTTGTTGTTGTTCAAACAACTTCCTTCAACAATATTACGTATTTTGAGAAAAACATATCTGTATTATTTCCTTGTGTATAACACAGTTTCACGTCATTGAGTCCTGAAAAGACCTCACAATATACTCAACAGAATGGCTTTTATCAGCATTTTTTGTTTGTTTTTGTTTTGGTAAGTCTCCTCAAATTCATAGAAATTATCATATTTTATGAAAATAAATGTCTCAGGTAATCAAGATATCCCCGTCATGTTTCTACTATTAACACCCTCTAAACAAAACAAAAATAGAAACAAAACACTTACCTGTAATCCATAGCTTTATTTTTTATTTTCCCTAATTTTGAGTGAAACCTTACCTCAGCTTCTAGTCACTAACAACAAAAACATAATGGAGCTTACATATAGCTACTAAGAGATTTCAATAGGTACTCTAGGAGTTCAGAATACTCAACCTCACCCTTCCATGCCAAATGCTCTTTTAAAACCATGCATGCTTTGTCACAACTGAAGAAGATTTTAGAGATTTTCCACTCAAACCTCATTATTATACAGATGAGAAAAATGTGGCCAAGAGCAGGTGGGTGGCTTTCTGAAGGGTTAAACACTAATTACAGGCACAGCTGGTACTAGAGTAAATGTCTCTATACTAGTTTCCTAATTACTTACATTCTTTGCTGCTTTCATTCCTATGTGCTTTGTAGTTATTAGAACTAAGATGTAGATGACTGAAGCAAATCGTTTTAGACGTAAAAGGCAGTCAATAGTGGTTAGTAAGTTCATTTGTTTCAGCTATTTAGTAGGTAAAAAACATAACTAAAGTATCCTTGCAAAGAGTGCGTTCCTTTGAGAGTTCTATGAAATGGGTTTCATAGCAAACTCATCTCCCACTTTTTAATTGTAACAGCCTTTAGCTACCAGAGAATCATTAATGCAAGAAATGTAATAATTATTTTTATTTTTAGAGTGTTGTATTTTTTAAGTTGCTTTGTATGTTTGTTTATTTGTTTTTAACTATTAAGCTATCTTTGAAAATTGGAACAAAAATATACAGAAGGGATTAAAATATTGCCCCAAAACTCAAAAACTAAGAAACAAACAACACTTAAGAGATAATAAATGCATACTTGTTATCTTCACATAAGATATCAAGTTTTTTAACTGCTCCATTATAACAGCAAGTTTCAACATAAATTCTTCCTAAGCTTATTTTTTATTACTACAAAATATTCAATTTAACCAGTGCTTAGAATAAACTTCTTAGCCTAAAATGATTATCTTAATTTCTGTCCATGTGAATGGAAGTACTGTTATAAAGTGTATGACTATGTAAATACCTTTCAGAAGGTTTGCTGCATTGCTTTCCATAAACAATATGGCAAATCCTATCCATAGATATAGTGTTAAAAAAAAAAATAGTGAGCATTTCCCTAAACACTAAACATTATCATTTATGTCTTTCAAATTTCATGAGCGACAAATGGCAATCTAGTGTTGTTTAATTTACACTCTTTTAATTATTAGTGAGTAAGCAACAAAATATATTTTTATAATACTTAATTATCATATAAAATTCTCAAATTAAGAAGCCCATTTCAAATATGCTTCATATTAATCATTCTCTTATTTTATCATATGAGAAAATGTAAATAGCAAAATCAAGATGGCCCAACAATATTTTTGTGTATTACAAACTAAAACTTTTACAGAGACAAAATGTTGTTGTGTAATTCAACTTGAAAGTGAATCATTACCACACATAGTTGTTTCAAGTTGACATGAGATGCATATGCATATTTTTGCATGCCTAGAATAAAGCAAGAATAGTGTAACTACCAAAATAAATGTATATGCATTGTAGTGTGACATGTATATCTTCAAAATTACTGAATATTTTCTTAAACGATATACTGAATTTTTTTCTAAATAATTTAATGATATACTATTGAATATATGTGCACGATATTGATAGATGCAACATCTACAGGAAACACAGCAGGGGTAAAAATGAAAACCCTTTGACCCAATTTAGCATGCCAACAAAGAAGAGAGTTGCAAGTGGAGGTCTCTGGAAAACAAACTCAGGTGAAGTCTGGTGTGCACAAGATTTATTAGGGTTCAACACCTGTGCAAGGGAGGTAAGGAAGCAGGACTAGGCAGAGGGTGTGGTCAAACTGCACAGCACACCCCATAATAGCCTCAGCTGACTTCCCAGAAAAAGGTGTGGAACTATATTGTCACTCAGAATTGTTTTGGCCCAACACACCCTCTGCTTCAATCATTCCACCCTAAGAAGGCTATAATCTTTGGCAAACTGTCTGCAGCTGAAGGCACTGGCAGACATGGCTGGTAGCTCTCAGCCGGACAGCACGCTCAGCAGCTCTAGAAACAAGGGCTACCTAGAAGGGGCATATAGACAGCACAACTCTATGAGACTCTTCAATGATATTAGAGAATCTAATCATGTTAGGAACAGGAAAATGGTGGAAAACCAATTGTTATTGACATATTGTTTCAAATTCTCCAACTCAGTTCTAACAAATGACCTTTTCAATCACAGAGATTTACAGGAGCCAACTGCTCTATGATTTTTCAGTTGCATATATCAGTTGCTCTATGATTTTTCTTAACTTTTCTAATTGGTTGCAATTACAAAGTGCTGTGGTTATATAGCATACATTTATTGTAAATATACATTGTATGAAAACAACAAAACATAGATTAGTGTGAACAAATATAATGAAAAGATACAGATCTTTAGGCCAAACTTCTGGTTGCAAAGTGAGATCAAATTGCCTGTGCCTTTATTTCAGCAATCTAACATATGTTGGAACAGAACCATAGTTTACATCAGATAAAGTAAATTGTGAAAATATAACTTTTGTTTTAAATATGCATGGGTCATAGTTTACATCAGATAAAGTAAATTGTGAAAATATAACTTTTGTTTTAAATATGCATGGAATTTTTGAATTAAAGTTTGAAGTTTGATAAACTATATAGTTTTATAAATGTCTATAAGGGAAAAAAAGGAAATTTAGATCAAATAGCAATGGCACAGATAGTTAAAAAGAGGAAAAAGATATTTAAAATCTTAGCTGTCTACAAGAATAAGTCCAAATAAATACAATAAAAGGTTCCAAATTATTTGATAAACCTCATAAATACTTCATACAGCCTATTATCTGGTGTCATTTTTTTTTTATCTCAAGCGTAGGAAAAAAAAGCCTGACATCAAGGCCTTATCATTTGTCTCAGTTTCCAGTTATAGTTTTAGAAATAGTTTAAGAATGTATTGTGAGAGGAAGGCAATTTTAATTTCAGGAGTGGAAATCATGGCTATTTCTTAAATGTTTAACATTTAAGTCTAGGAAAAGATTAGTAATGAATAAAAAATATGTTTCAATGATATAAAATATCTACTTTTTCCATTTTTTTATATGTAGTCTATTTATTTATTTTGGCTATGTTGGATCTTCGTTGCTGAGGTCTGGCTTCCTCTAGGTGCAGCAAGTGGGGGTTACTCTTCATTGTGGTGCACAGGTTTCTCATATCGGTGGCTTCTCCTGTTCCAGGGCATGGGCCCTAGGTGCATGGGCATCAGTAGTTGTAGCACATGGGTTCAGTAGTTGTGGTGCACAGGCTTAGTTGCTCTGTGGCATGTGGGATCTTCCCGGACCAGAGGTGAAACCCATGTCCCTGCATTGGCAGGCAGATTCTTAACCACTGTGCCACCAGGGAAGTTGCTAAAATATCTACTTTTATTTATGTTTTATTATGATCTCTTGTTTTAGACTTATCCTTATAATTTTATCTGTTGAAAAAAGTTTATTTAAAATAGTTTTAAATACATCTTCAATATACTTAATCATCACTGTCATTTCACAACCTTTTAAGAGATGGAGATAACTCCCCTTTACCTATAATGTGGGCTTGAGTTAGTGACTCACTTTTAACACATAGAATAAGAAAAGAAAATGATTGTTTACACTGAAGACACCTAGCAAATACCACCTTATAGGAATAAAAACTAACATCAGTAACGTTAGGTAAATGCTTTACACCCCTGTCATGATGTGCTAAGATAGGTACATCACTTCTATGACATTCTTCCCCCAAATCCATAGCTTTATTATAAACATGGGAAAATATCAGACAAACATAAATTGAATGGTATTCTGGAAAATATTTGACCTTTATGCCTCAAAACTGTCTAGGACATGAAAGATGAGAAAAGACTGAGAAAGTATCACAAATTTGGAGGAGCCTAAAATATCATGATAAATAAATGCAATGTGGTACCTCCCCTGAATTGAATATTCGAGGTGTAACAATGTTAGTGGAGAAAGTAATGGATATGAGTGGAATCTGTTGTTAAGTTAATAGTAATGTAATGTTGATTTCTTAGGTTTTGATAAATGTACATGTTGGAGGAAATCATCAAGAAAGGGCGTGACTTCTGGTTGACCTTGGAGCTGGACCTGGGCAATCAGCTGCTCTTCACTTCCTCCTCTGTCCTTGGATTGTACAGTTCTGCCCACTTTTCTTACACCCAGAGCTGTTCAATAGGACACAACCTTGAGAGGGCAAGGTGTTAAAATCATCTAGATGATATACATGACTGAACCCAGGTATGGCCTCTATATAAACCTTTAAGATTCTGGCAGGTGGATGCAGAGATCTACTTGTCTTTCAGCTGCTCAAGACAAGTGTTGTATATAAGTTCTCTTGCTTTTTAAACATGATACCTTCCCATAGGAGGTGGCCCGTCTCTTTCTTTTGTCTCTCCTTGTCCTCCGTGTACAAGGGCCAATTTATGAACCAATGGTACCATGCTATATAAATTATTATCATGGAGAGGGGAGGGCAGGTAAAGCTTATATAGACAATCAATGTACTATCTTTGCTACCCTTCTAAAATCTCAAATCATTTCAAAGTCAGAGTATAAAAATTGTATACAATTATTAAAATTGTTTCCAATACATTTTAGATCTCATTTTTGTTCCTGATATTTGATTATTGATAATTTTATAGGACAAGGCATTTTTAAAGTTAGTAGTGGAATACTCAAATTCACATAAGGTGTCCTATAAACAACCTCAATACTTGTGCCTTGGGACCACTTTGTCCTTTTAGTGCCTCAGTCAATGAATCCCCCTCTCATTCTCTCTCTCTCTCTCTCTCTGTCTCTCTCTGTCTCTGTCTCTCACTCTCTTTCTCTCTCTCTCTCTCTCACACACACACACACACACACATTTACATTGAAATCTGTGGTGCTTCTATCTCATCCAAAAATTATATTCATAGTAATATTTGGACAACTTTGTACAAAACAATAAGTATTCTGAAGTTTTTCCTTTCAATGGTACTGGAAGTTTTAACTGAAAACTTTGCTAGTCAACTAAAGTCTGCATTTGCTAAGTTCTGATTCAGCTAGGTGTGGCCAAAATATATAAAATGTCTACTTTATTACTGCTATGGAAAAAGACAAACCAGCATTTTCTGCTGTGTCCTCTCAGTCACTGGCAGGAATGTTGAGATTATGACTGGGTTAGAGATGACAGCTTGGCTGTGTGAGAATAACACAGCCAAGTGTAGATAGTATAAGAAATGATGAATGGTAACGGAATGCTTAGATGCCTTCCCATCCACCCTTTATGTGATAGAAAATAAATTTCTAGCTTATTTGTTGTTATAATTTGCATTATCTCTTTAAATGAGTCTAAGATTATCCTTGTTAGTAGCATCACTTACTGGTGTAGAAAGTGGAAACAAGCATGTTTTCACAAATTAAAAGACACAAAGTTGTACAAATCAGTGTTATATTGAAACATATTCTTACACATTTATTTAAATGTATACATATGACCACCAAATCAGTTATAATTATTTTTCCAGTGGTGGATCACTGTTTTAATTAAAATCTTTCTTTTTATAGTCCATAATATTGAAGTAAAAAGTGGAGGTAGACTTCGGTACATTTAATTTGTCAGTATTGTCACTCTTGTTTTATAATATTATAGTGTGAAAATACATTTGTATACTCTACTGTAATAAAATACATTAAAATTTTTGCCCTTAATTTCTTATTTGTTTATAGGTTTTAATCCTTTAGACTTTACAGAGATGTAAAGTACAATGCTACATTTATCTAATTATTTCCATGAGATAAATTAGATTTAGGTACAGATAACTCCAGACTTGTCACAGGATTATATTAAATAGAATATGTTAACATTAAAATTCTACCTAAAGCTGCATGAAACTGAAATAAAATATAATCATATTCCCATCTAATAACTCAGGCTTAACTACTAAAATATGTATGTTCTATAAATACACACTTGAAGTTAAAAAAATAGGTTTATAATTGATCCTACAGCCTGTCTCATTTTTGCAATAAGTTGTAAACTTCATACACAAAAACTAATTTTTAAAAAGATTTATCCAATTTGTTAACACACATTTCTAAAATTTTAATCTTTTATGTTTAATAATTACTCATCAAAATAGACAACTTTAAAAAAATTTTAAAGCAAGGATGTACTAATACTTTTACTGATTAAACTTGAGAATATATTTTTAATCATTATAGCCTATGGTCACAGAAAACATTTTAAAATAGTTCATATTATATTACTTTTATATTATGGAGTTCAGTAAAGACTTGCATGCATGAAATATTACATCAGGCTGAAAATCTGTGGAGAAAGTGAAATGGAAAGATAATGCTACAGAAATTACTCCTTCTGCAAATCTTTAAACTTATGATGAAAAATGTTCTTTGTCAGCTTTTAAAAAATTAAGAAGGATTTATATATTATTATTTTATTAATTTATTTTAGGGTGGCACAAACAGAAATTTGAAAATGCTATGTTAATGCATTTCAAAGAAACACATCTAAAAAATGTCTGGAGAGGGTGCAAGATGACTATATTATATTATTTATTTTCTTTTTATTTTACTTCAAATATTAGGGCAGATTTTAAAACAATATATTTTATATTTATAAAACTAATCAAGGTATGAATTTGGGATAGGTGGGTTATTTTTGACAAACCTTAAAAATCTGCAATTTATTTTAAAATTGTCAAAAATGTAGAGCATGAATATTTGGTTGAACGTTAGTTAGAAATATTAAAAATAATCTTAAATGCAAACATTATAAGTTATTTTCTAAGATTATCTATTTCTTTACTTATATGTATTACAAAAATAACACCCAGTCATTACAGAAAAACAAACAAACCATGAAGAACACCTGTTACTCTTCCCAAAGAGATGGAAATCCTTCTGAGTAGGACCCTCTAGATAAATAGCATGGAAGTATTTATAAGCACAGGATCATCATTTCAAATCTTAGCTCTTTTTGAAAAATTGTTGCTCTATTACTCAACTCCTTGTTTTCTCACCTGTAAAATGGAGCTGTTAATAACACCTGCCTCACACAGTTGTAGATCTGAGTTAATACTTGTCAAATACATGGAAAAGCAGCTGGCACATATTTAGCAATCAGAAAGTATTACCCCAGTTTTGTATTGCACATATTTATGTAATATTTAAAGTAAAACAATGTGGTATATATTTCATGTAAATGTTCATATTTATAAACAGTGATGTGTAGGTGTATGTCTGTAGGTGAATTTGTATGCATACATACATGTGTATAAAGTTTTAACATATGTGAGTTTTTCCACAAATCACCTATTTTTCAATCTAAATTTTTCCTGTTAATCTTTTACAAATAATGAAAAGAATTAATAATCAGGTTAATGTGAAAAATAAAAAATAATGTGGGAACCAAACTTTGTGAAAGTAATACCAAAAGACTGATTTAAGACTAATTTATGATTCCCCAAAATTGTTTGAAGAAAAATTGAGTGATTTGTGGGAATATTTTTAACCATAGTTCAATTTAAGCGGATTGTAACTGTAATATCTGCTATACTCAAATTTCAATAAATTGCAAATAAATTGGGGGGAAAAGTTCAAGTAGGCTATATTTCTGAAAGAACATATTAAGACATACATCTAAAAAGGTGTTCACTTAAACACTTTAAACTCAGCAATTTAAATAATTTTAAATAATTTAGAATTAAATCAAATTTAATATTTGAGAAGAAAAAGTGAAGTTATTAGCAGGAACCCTACACCAAGAATTCAGATTCAATACAAATGAAGGTTTGTATCCATCCATTAAGTAAGGAACCTCATCCAGGGTAAAGAGGCAATGGAATTAGTAGAGGCAGGAGGCCTGATAATTACAAGCTTAGGTACCAGATCAGCTGGAAAAGGACGTGACTGCAGCTCCTGTGGTTTATGATACTTAATCTTCACACTTCTTTTTCCTTCCCTTTACTACAATGGGTTATAGTATTCATTTGGCCTTTTTTTTTAATATAGCACTTAAAATTATCAAACTATATAACATGTATTTAGTTGTTTAATCATGAATTGTATGTTTCTCCCTTAGAATATCAGTTCCTCAAGGTTGGAAATTTACCTCTTCACATCCACTAACTAGAATGATGCCTGGCAAAAGTACAACTAACCAGTCCTTTACATTTTGTTGTTGTTTTTAGTTTTTTGGGGTTTTTTTTATGAGTACTAGAACAATAATTTCTTTTTCTTTCTTTCTTTCTTTCTTCCTCTCTTTCATTCCTTCTTTTTTCTTTTTCTTTCTTTCTTTTTTTTTTTGCATCCTCTGGCAAACACACACTAAAATATAACTTTCCTTTAACCTATTTAGTAAATTATTTGAGACCAATCAGCCTGACAATCTCACTAACAGCTTTTTCATAAGGTTTTTTCTTTTTCAAATATCTTGTCAATTAACTACTGAGATTCTAATATGTAATCAAAAAGAACTTATGACATGCAGATCTAAAAAAAGTGAGTTTGATCATTTTTCATACACTTTTAAAGTACTTTGGGCATTTGCAAAACTTATCATGTACAAGGGTGAGTCAAAAATTATCTGCACTGTGGCTGTAGAATTTATATTAACTGTTAGAAAAGACAAATACATCATTTTTCAACATAATCTCCTTGCTTTTAAACACACTTTGCCCATCTGTCAACAGGCTTTCATATTCCCTCATTAAAAAATGTTTTAAGCTATGAGCCATGAATGCACAGCTGTCTTCTCTTCACTTCTTCATCAGAAGTGAATCTTCATCCTCGTAGAGCTGCTTTCAGGAGACCAAACATGTGAGAGTCCAGTGGAGCAAGATCAAGACTATAGGGAGGGTGCTTTAACACCTCAAAATGAAGTTTTTGCAGGGTGTTAACAGTGTGGGCAGAAGTGTGCTGACTGCATTGCCGTGTGAGATCACAATGCCCTTGGATAGCAGCCCTCTGCATTTAATCCGAAGTTTGTTTCAGCTCTTCAATAAGCATCTCACTGTAATGAGCACTGTTGATTGTTGAACATTTTTCCTGATAATGTTCCAATACTGGCCCTTGAGAATCCCCGGAAACTGTAAGCATCAATTTTCCAGCTGATGGTTGACTTTTGAACTTTTTCTTGGTCTTGAGGATGTCTCCATTCCATACTCTGTCATTTACTCTCAGGCTCATAGTGATGAATTCATGTCTCATCACCAGTAATGATTCTCTTTAAGAAACTTTCACCTTCCTTAGAGTATGGGTCCAGATTTTGCTTGCAGATATCAAAACACTTCTGTTTATGCTCTTCAGTGAGTTGTTTCAGTACCCAGCTCACACAAACTTTTTGAAACCTAACCCTGCTGTGAATTACTTCATTTTGAGGTGTTGAGGCATCCTCCCTATAATCCTGATCTTGCTCCATCAGACTCTTACCTGTTTGGTCCCCTGAAAGCAGCCCTACAAGGATGAAGATTCACTTCTGATGAAGAAGTGAGGACAGTGGTGCATTTGTGGCTTGCAGCTCAGCCTAAAACATTTTTTAATGAGGGAATATGAAAGCTTGTTGACAGATGGGCAAAGTGTATTGAAAAGTAAGGAGATGATGTCAGAAAATGATGTCTTTGTCTTTTCTAAAAGTTAATTAGAATAAATTTTACAGCCAGAGTGCTGATAATTTTTGACTCACTCTCATAATTTCATGAGATGGGACATATGGGAGGGAGATTAATTAATTGAGCATTTTGATAAATAAAAAAAATCAGACCTACTGTATAGCACAAGAAACTATGTTGAATGTCTTGTAATAGCCTATAATGGAAAAGAATCTGAAAAAAGAATATATATATATATGTATGTATAACTGAATCACTTTGCTGTACACCTGAAACATTGTAAATCAACTCTACTTCAATTTTTAAAAAATCAAACTTTCAGACTCCACTAGACCTCTGAGGAGAAAGCTTCTATAGCTTGAAAAGGCAAACCTAATATATTCACAAAGGGACATTTTATTTTTACTCCCTCACCACAGACCCACTTAGTTATGAAGTACATATTATAGGAAGAAAAAAACTGGGCTGTAATATATGCTTTGTTTTCTTTTTTCTTTATCAATAACAGAAAAATTAATTTATGGTCTTTTGAACCAGACTTTCCTGAACCAGACTAGCCATGTGTCACTAATATTTTAGACTGACCATCTACTGCTGAATATCTTTTTTTTTGGTAGGAGTAATAACAAACAGAACCGATGAAAAATGTGAGCCTCAAATTAATTATTTTTGTCTATGAATCTCATATTTTAGCAAATAATGAGATGAAATAATTTTAAAACTATTTCTAAGAAACTATAAATCTTTATTAAAATTACATAATTATTTTAAAGCATTTTCCCTTTACATGCTGAATTATGTAAAAAAAAAAAAAAACCTTGTAAAAAATGTTTTATAACGTCTTTTTTTTATTATTTAGAAATGTTAAACATATAATTCAATCTATGCCACCTTTAACAAACCAGCTAGGGAAAAAGTGAGAAGAAAACAGAAGATTAATTGGTTGCATAGAGTTATTTAAAAAAATTTATGTTATTTCAGAAAAAGCAAAAGTAACATTAGCTTGTTTGTTAGAACAAACAATAAAGTAATTAAGAAGTTTATTAAAAATGTTTCTTTGGGCACTTAGTTTACAAATGAGGAATCATTGTGTGTATGTGAAAAATATGTTAGGTAGACAAAAATTGGGTAATAAATTTAATTGCTATCTATTTATAGAGTTTGAGACTAAATTGTAGAAAGTTAAATTGATATCTAAATTGGAAGTATTCATTACTTGCTCTTGAATCTTTTTTAATTCAACAAATAACATTTTCACCACAATTATAAAATTGATAAAAATAAAGAGGTAATTTAAAAATTAAATTTAAAAATTCCAGTTGTCTGGGTATTCACTTGTAAAAACTTTCTTTTCATAAATTCAAAGTATGGTATCAGAAAATAATACACATTAAAATAAAGCCAGTGTATTTCACTTATAGTGCATGCTGACATTTCTCTTTTAATAATCTTTAGAATTTATATTTGCATGAAAAGCCTATATGACTTGTATGATAGACATTTTTAATATTATCTACATAATGCTAAAAATTAGTTTTTCAGAAATTCAATAACAGAATAATTTTCAACTACCTTTGACTTTATAAAGACCAGAAAAATAGTTAATTGATTGAGGTTTATTTTAAGCCAGCAATTGTGTAATGCAGCACAGTCAGCAATTTTTTTCTGTAAAGAGTCAGATGGTAAATATTTGGGGGTTTGCAGGTTATAAGGTCTTTGTGCAACAAAGCATGAAAACCATGGACATTACATAAACAAAAGAGCTGACTGTGCTCCAATAATCTTCATTTATAAAAATAAGTAGAAGCAAATCTTGGTCTAATACCATTCTACAGTCGAGGAACCAGAGTTTTTTGGAGAAACGGCTGATCTTAGGAATCAGCAGAAAATATGTAAAATGAGCCTAGAACATTCTGTTGTGCCAAAAAGTAAAGAAGTACTAAACACACATACACACACATGTGCATGATGATAGGAATATGTCAAAGGAACTCAGGAGCCAACTAAAGAGCTCCCAATGGGCAGAGCTGGTAAAATTTTGCAGCAAAATAAAGCAGCATTGGATTATATCTGAAAATATAAAATAAATACTCATGAGGTTATATTAATGTAAAAAGGATTGAATACATAAATAAATGGTGGACACATAACAAATTCCCCATGCAGACTTCTACAGATGTATGTAGATACCGCAGTCTTAAGGAGGTGGAGCACAGGTCTCACTTCTTTGTGTAGAATACACAGTGACCTCCTTCCATTCCCTCTTGTTCTTCTTAAACAGAAACCAAGTGAAGTAAGCCAGGAAGAGAGAAACAAATATGGTATGCTAACATATATATGGAATCAAAAAAAAAAAATGGTACTGATGAATCCAGTGACAGGGCAAGAATAAAGATGCAGATGTAGAGAAGGACTTGAGGACTTGGCAGGAGGAGGGATGTGCAAAAGGGAAGCTGGGACAAAGTGAGAGAGTAGTACTGACATATACACACTTCCAAATGTAAAATAGATACCTAGTGGGAAGCTGCTGCATAACACAATACGATGAGTGATGACTTAGAGGGCTGGGATAGGGAGGGCAGGAGGGAGCCGATATGGGGATATATGTATATATACAGCTGATTCACTTTGTTGTACAGCAAAAACTGACACAACAGTGTAAAGCAATTACATTCCAATTAAAAGCTTAAAAAAAAGGGAAACTGAGAAACGAGTGGTAGCTAAAGAGAATTTTTAGCAATTCACATATTTAAAAGTTCTTTTTTAACTTTTTAGACTATAACTATTGTCATTTATTCTTTGTTTCAAAAACAAAATTATTGAAAATGAATACTCAGTTGGCTGTATGTATTATATCTATTTTTCTTTCTTTCAAATAAAAATTTATTGCTACTATTGTTAAATTCACATATATGCTTTACTCTAATGTTGTTTTTTAAAATTTTTATACTCATTTCTGGTGCCCTGAAGTATCATTGGTAAAAAAAAGATGAAATCATATTAAAATTTGTAGGCTGTTTCCTTATAACATTCTACTTTATACTTTGATTTACTAATGGGATCATAAATAGTATTATACAACTTCCTAAGCATGATTTATTTGCATATTGTTAAAAGATGCATTGATAATCCAGACTATCATTTTTCTCTCACAATGCTTTACGTTGTATTATAATCAGAATGAACTATGTTCACACACTGTTTCCAGTTTTTATTTCAATTTTACCATTTGCAACATTCATTTTGGAATAAATTATATGTTTTATGGCTATATTAAATTTTTCCTGTGAAACAATCATAATTCCTGGAATTTTAACATAATTTTGTGATACGTATTTGGATTTATGTAAATGACCTTTTGAATGTTATACTGTCATTGTTGAAGCATTTATGCTTGTTATTCACTAGCCTTAAACTGGAAGAGATAATCCCAGATTATGGAATAATAAGCATAATTGAAAGATTCATTTGTTAATGAAATGTCCTCACAGTGTCAAATTATTTTTTGTGTTATCTTAATTTTTAGTATTATTTTTCTTAATTTTTTAGTATTTTCTTAATATCTATTTTCTAACTTTAAATTCCAGATAAATTTCTTCCAGAAATACTTTCACAATTGCTAAGTAGCAATTGAAACAATGTTAGTATTAAAATTATACATGTGTATTCATGATCATTAAAAATATATTAAATTAAAATTGTAAGTTTCCTTAACTTACAAAGAAAAGCACTATTTACTTATGCAAATATGTTTGTTTCATAGGTTGCTTTTCCTCCAAAATGTTTATATTCTGTAATTATCAGTATTGCTATACATTATGTTTCCAAATGTATGTCTTTCCGTGAGATCATGGCCTTGACCAAGAATTTAAAACCAGTAGACTGTGGAAAATATATTCATTTGAATTCACATATAATGTAAAGCCTGATCCTGCTCAAATAATGTCATTAAAGTGTTGAAAGTGCAAGAATGGAAGTCCATTAAAAAATTCAAAGCTAAATGCTGTCAACTAATACAAGACAGACAAGCTAATTCAGACACATAATTCAAATAAATCACCATGAATAGTGTTTGAAAAATCTGTTTTAAGGGTCTGGAACCTCAAAATACTCTCAGGTTACAATCCTGCTGACCTATCACTTATGTCTGCCATCTATTCATTTATACCTTACTGTTAAATATAGCTGTCATTATATTTAGTAAGCCTTTAAATATATTAAAATTTAAATTCAAATCTTTGGGATTAACTTTCTTTTGCAACAAATAGTCATCAGTTTGTCTAGTGCACTGTTATAACAAAGATGTAATAAACAATTTGGAAAAATCTAATATATCTTCCATGAAGTTGCTCAATGTTGAGTTCTAATGAAATTAAAATTGACTGTGGCATTCTTAAACTTCTTATATATCTATTTAGATGTAGTACTTCTCTAATATTACTTGTCAGTGCCACAGTAGAATTCAAGGAATGAGCAAACATACTAAAGCAATTTAAATAATATTTCTCACAACTCAGTACAATTGCAAAAGGAAATTAAAGGAGAATATATAATACCTCTCATTTTTAAAATATTAAGTAGAATTAGATTTTGAAGGACATGCTGTAGCAGAAAGACAAGAGTAACAACTCAGTGCATGTTGATCAAAGTAAACTGAGGCATATTAAAAATTTTGAGTTTTAAGAATTTGAGCAAAAATCATTTAGAACCTGGAAGCACCAAAGCAGAAGTGATTAGGAGTGCTCCACTCACAGGAGCTTAGGGAGAGACATTTATAGAGAATAGATGACAGCAAAGTAAGGAAACTATTGACTGGCTATAGCTTAAAGCCTAGTGGCTATTTATGATTGGTTGACCTTAGATTTCAAATTTGTAACCTTGACGCATCTACAGGCTTAGAATTTGGTTTGTTTACTGAGGCTGCCATGGTGTTAGAGCCACCTCACTATAATGGCCTCCTTGTTTAATTAATTTAAACAATATTTTTGAGTTCCTAAAAAGTAAAATACTTTTCCTACACAATGTAAAATCAGGTCAGAATATAAATATTTTCAAAACAAGGCTCTTGACCAATTGAGTATCAAAATCACATATAAAGCAAGCTAAAGTTAAACGTACATTTCTGAGAGTTGCTAAAATCTGATTATGGAGTGTGTTAAGTTATACCAATGACTTACTGGGAATTGTGTTAGTGATAATGTTGACTTCGGTGAGGAAGAAGAGAGCAGTAGTGTGGAGCAGATCTTAATTCCCTGCCCAGGAATTGAACCTGGGTAGCCTGGATGAAAATCAGGAATCCTAGCCACCAGATCAGCAAGGGCTAGAGGCTAGAAGCTATTTTTCCCCTGGCTCTTGCCACTGATGAAAAATGCATTTCTCTTGGAGACTAAAACTGTAAAAGCATGTACAAAGTTTATTATTAGAGACATAGCATAATAACAAGTGGGAGAGCACACAGAGAAACAATTTGTTTAGTTAAGACAGAAGCAAGGCAGAGATGCACACCTGGAGAGAAAGAGTGTGGGTGTCCACCCAGTGAGGAGGAGTGCAGTATAGAGTCAGTTAAGTCATTTATACAGGGCCGTTCTTCTGGGTCTTTGTTTACCTTTGGCCAATTATCTGGTTTCTTTTGCCACACCTGACCTGTCCTAGGACCCTCCCCATCACGTGTGCACAACTTTTTTCCAAGATGGATTTCAGCCCAGAGGCCTATGGGAAAGGCTTAGCATGACATATTATGGGGTGGTGCCCCCTCCTTTTTGACCTCCAAGGAGCCTTTCTTGTGCATGTGTATGTCTTCATTGTCACAAGGATGGGGAGTGTATGACCTCTTGATCTCTTAAACAGGGTTTAGCCCCTCTCTGTCCCTGCCATAAAAGGGTCCAATGTTTGGTTGTTTACCCTATTCCTGCGACTATTTCTTATATCAAAGTGCTGATATGGAACTATAGACAGAAGTCTGGTCATAAATATGTAGACCTGGAGTCCATTTGTCTCTTGCCTCAGGAAATGTAAACAGGAGGCTGGAAATGAATGTCTGGCTTGGAGCTCATCTCCTCCTCTGCCTCAAGAAATGTAAATGGGAGGCCAGTTGTAAATGCCTAGCCTGGAGCACATCTATCTCCTACCTCAATGTCACCATGGTTATATATGTAAACAAATGAAAAATAAAAAGTGAGTATAATATTTTAGATGCCTGCAGAGAAGTGTCTGTGTGTGATATGATGAATTATCTTATACATTTAAAAAGTAATACAGCAAAGGGGGGAAAAAAACAAAACAACTAAAAAAGGATTTGCTGAAGTTTATATTCCCAAGAGCCAGTATCTGAGATGGAGATTAGTGTTTCTGATGATGGTTGGGAGTACTCTTGGGATTAACTAATGTGCAGACAATAAAAGCCTCCTTGGCTTTGGGACCAGGGAAAAGAAATTACCATTTTCTTCCTTGTCCAGAACATCAAAATGAATTTTTCTCTTTATTTCTTTTTAACATCTGGTATTAAGTATGCTGAATGCCATTGAAATATGAAGGTGAACTAAAAAAACTTACTTGGGCTGACTGTAAATTATTCAAACAATATAGAATCTACTCCTTTATAAATATTTTGTTTCTAAAAGTTGCTAGTATTTTAATTAACATGTTAAAACATATGACTATTTCTGTCATATTTACAATTTGGAAGAGATTAGATCCTGGACTAGTTTGCCAGGTTTAATAATTTCTTATTAGTCTCTATTATTTTCAACAATGGACCAAACACAATCCTGACCCTTGTTACTTGATGAATGGCCCATAATCATAAATATCACCAGCATTGAGCCAAGAATGCAGGATGAAACTTGGTACCATGACATAATTTTTAAATGAGGAAATTATATGTTTTAAAAAAAGAAGTATGAGGAGTAGGAGGAGAAATAGGAAGAGGAGAAATAAGAGGAAGGGGAGGAAAAGAATGAAAAAGAAAAAAGAAGAAAGAAAGAAGGCAGAGGAAAAGTAGGGGAAAAATAAGACCTCTTGAGGAAGGACTCATAGTGTTAATATGAAGTGTATGAGACTTCTGGCTGAGCCTCAGCTGATATTTAGATACATCTACATTCATGGACCCACCAAATCCAGATATCTATTGTTGTGGCTCAAGCATGGGCTGGAAAAGAATTTCCAGACACAATGCAGAAGGTAGGGAAGATACAGTTTATTAGAGAGAAGGGACCCTGTAAAGACAGCGGGATGACTTCCTGGCACACTAGGGAGAACCAACCCCATCGCAGGCTTGCAGCCAACTTTTATAAGCCCTAGACAAGGAAAACTGCTAGCAGAATGGCATTAATCAACTGGTCAGTGTGCCATAAGGCAAAGGGTGTCATTAAGTGATAGGCCAGGATCCTATATGTTGAATACCTTCCCTAATATGGGGTTGTGTTATCAGCTAGCCTAAGTCAAGAAATATAGCCTAAGTTAGCATACAAATCTTGCTCTGTGTGTGTGTGTGTGTGTGTGTGTGTGTGTGTGTGGTGGGGGGTTTAAGTTAACTCTGCTAGGCCATAAATTAACTCTGACTTTGGTTTAGGGCTCCACATCTATTTCTAAATCTATATATATATATAAATATATCCATAGCTATACATCTGATTTGATTTAAATGAAAAAAACACATGCACGAAAAGGACAATGGGAGGGAAGGCATGTGGTGTTTTATCACCAGCTCCATGAAGGATATAGGTGGGAGTGTCGCCTACTGAAAAAATGTAGTTGGGGACGGAGTCAGCAGAAGTTGGGTATAAAATACAATGTGATCTCTTTTTAACCTACATGCTAGCAAGGCCTAAAGAAAATCAGTGTTCATTTATCTTCCAAGTTGAACCATTTTATGAGGTTTATTTTAAATCAATTGAATGTAATTAACTTGCCCTTGCCTCTTGAATTCTTGATATTTTTACATTTTGCATCTAAAGATATTTTTAAGAGAGAATGCTTACTTACATCTTACATCCTCATCTTGTGTTTTTCTACCTATTTTTCTTTTTTTTGTAGGCAATTTTCTGATACTTATATGGACTTCTAGTCATGTTTCTCACTTTAGGTCAGTACTTACTTAATCATGTTTTCTTTTGGCTATATTTTCCTGTTCCATTCCAATTTTGAAATTAGGGAGCGATATTTCACTGGGACCTTCATTTTCTTTATATGTCTAGAGGCTTTCTTTGGGGTGCCAACCCTTACTTAGTTCTTTTTTGCCTTTTCTAACAGTTAACAACAATAAAAAAGTACTATGACAGGGGTACAGAAAGCCTCATTTTGAAAATGTGATTACCGTGATAGTCCTGAGCTAAGTCTATTCTGCAGCATCAATCTCTTATGTGGCTAACTAGCATAGTGCTTTGTCTGGGGTGATTTCTCCATCTCCATATGTATATTACATAATCCCTCTCATTCTTATGCTTCATCAGGTTTTTAGCTTTTCTCATTCTACTGATTTTTTCATTGTATTTTTCTATTATCCTGTTAACCTCTGTCTATATAAGCTACAACTTGTTCTAGGCAGAATGAGAAAGCTAATAACAAGAAGTAAAATGAGCACTTGGGAACTTGGCAGCCATAGAGGTCAGGTTCAAACTCAGTCCTGGTCAAGCCCCTCAGAAGACAAGTGACTTTAGATAAACTCCTTACCTTATTAGCACACTAGTTCACTTATCAGTCAGATGGGTTAATAATAATATTTGTCTCCGAAAATGTTTGCACTATTAAAGTTTCATAAGAACATAAAGTGAAGCACTTGGGAAAATGGCTCAAACTATGTATTGATATTAAAAATGCTATTTCTTAACAATTTACTACAGTTTCATTATTTGACAAATATAGAGACCAAAAACATAGAGGACACTGCATTCAAATCCAGTATTGACTATGCCCTAGAGCTGCTTGTTATTCTTTCAATGAGTCAATCGATCATATTTGAGAAACATCACTGTTTTGAGCTCTGGGTCAGCTGTTAAAATATAAGGATGGAAAGAAACACACATCTCTGTTATTCCTACAACCTAACATACTTAACTTTCGTTGACTTTATTTTTCATAAAATAAGGGGTTTCATAGGCTAAGCATTCATCAGTTTAGAGGTCCACGTTGTCCAGCCAATAACAATAATGAGGAAAGCTAAGCATGCGCAGACTGAGGCAAACTGGGACAAACTGCAGGGCAAAGGCAGATTCCAAACAGGCCAGGTACTCCTGTGCCCAAACGTTGATGGGTCACCTTTATATTAGTTTGAGACCTGGCTCCATCCTCTACTACATGTGTATTTGTGGGCAAGTTAGTTCTCTTTAATCTTCAGGTGATGATAATTATCTTACCTGATTGGATAGCTAGAGAGATAAAAAATAAGCAATCTCTGCAATGGAATTGACATTATAAGTGAAAAATATAAGCTGTGTCATTGATAACTATGATGACAATAATGACGACAGAGGGACATGGATCTAGTGCTGCCAGTCTCATATTTCTAGGGCAATTTATTAGGATGATGATCTTTGTATAAAATAGCTTCAATTTTACCATTAACCACAAAATGAACAATTCTACCATTAACCATGAACACTGGATCAGTGGTCCACCAATTTGCGGCCTACCCCTTAAATGATCTTAATGGTCCTTTTTTTTTTTTTTTTAATTTTTATTGACATATAGTTGCTTTACAAAGTTGTGTTAGTTTCTACTGTCCAGCAAAGTGAATCTGCTATATGTATACATATATCCCCTCTTTTTTGGATTTCCTTCCCATTTAGGTCACCACAGAGCACGGAGTACAGTTCCCTGTGCTCCACAGTGGGTTCTCATAAGTTCCCTATCTTATACATAATAACAATCGTGTTTATATCTCAATCCCAGTCTCCTAATTCATCCCACCCCCCCTTCCCCCTTGATAACCATACATTTGTTCTCTAGGTCTGTGTCTCTATTTCTACTTTGTAAATAAGATCATCTATACCAATTTTTTCAGATTCCACATATATGCATTAATATATGATATTTGCTTTTCTCTTTCTGACTTACTTCACTCTGTATAACAGTCTTTAGGTCCATCCATGTCTTTACAAATAACCCAATTTCATTCCTTTTCATGGCTGAGTAATATCCCATTGTGTATATGTACCATATCTTCTTTATCCATTCATCTGTTGGGGGACATTTAGGTTGTTTCTATGTCCTGGCTATTGGAAATAGTGCTTCAGTGAACATTGGGGTGCATGTCTTTTAACTCACATACGAAGACTTCATGTAATATTCACCTAGAATGAAAAAAGTTCACTTAATATATCAAATGGAAACTAATCAAGTCACTTAGGAAACGCAATGAAAAGGACCCCATCTCCTTTGACAGAATAACAAAATCACATGCTAAATTTTTTCAAGTGACCTACATATTTATTCAAACATATTTGTTCAAGTTTCATATCATGGATTGAGAATAGGAAATAGAAATTATTTGTGTATATCTGTCATTGATAGCTGCCCTAAGTTATTCAAGAGCTGTTCTCGTGTCTTAATAATTCAGTGATATTTTTCTACAAGTTTAGCCAAGATCCAGTGACCCTAGTTGACCCAATCATTATGTAAGAAACCTAATATTGCTTAATAAATATTTTTATTGTCTAAAATTAAGGACCTTATTTAATTTTTTGAATTGTTCTGCATATTAATTTTTTCTCATCTAAATAATTAAATGTGATTTCTTCATATTGGTAATGTTTCAGTACCTCAATATTCTTTAAATGTATTTTGCATTATTATCGTATATAGTAAATTTAGTCTAGTCCAGTATATGGTGTAACATAGAAAGTTGTATTGTATGGTATAGAAAAATCATATTGAAAAATCTTCCCTTACTAAAAAATTCAACTAGTATAATGATAATGCTAAAGTGAAATAGATTGATATTTGAATCTGTTCATAGTCAGTGTTTTTCTTGTGTTTTCACTAACTGCATCCATGAAAGATCATCAATTTGGTGAATCTACAATAAATCTTACTTTCCTATGCCGAAATGGATAGTACTAAACTATTACAGCATATCCTTACTCTAACAGTAAGGTTACCGAACTGTAGAAAAAATGCTAAAGTAAAATGATTCCTTTCAACACAGCAACACTGAAAGAAATAATGCATTTTGCAAGGCAAATGAAAGTGTGTTTGACAGAAACACAAAAAGGTTGAAAATGCAGAGATTTTCACCATTATCATATTTGATTAGTATCTTTGTGTATGTGTGTATGTGTGTGTGTGCATATACATCTGTTTAATAATATAATTTTTATTAGCTTACTGTACTATGCTTCAAAGTTTTCAAAGCCAACTCACATATATCATGTATTTGTCACACATACACACATGAATATTCAGCTCATTTTACAGATGCTTAACCTAAAGCTCAGTAGAGGAATTTGGCTGATTGTTGACTATATATTTCATTGTGCCCCAGCCTTCTTCCTCCTAAAATTTTACTAATTTGTATGGACAATATTTTGGCTATATTTGTTGCTAGAACAACTGCCATAAGGAGCATATAGAAATATATTTCCACATAAGAATAAATATATGTTGTATATGAACAGTTGCATATTTACATATTCACTTGTGTGTCTATCTATATGCCATCTATATCTACTTCTCCATATGTATATCTATATGCAGAGAATTAGAGATGAGGCAGTGTGCAAACAGTTATGCCCACATATTGAACATGATATTGTTCTTAAAGGTCAATATCCGGCACAGAATAGGTTCTCAATAAATAAATAAATATCTATGTATCTACATTAATAAGTAAATAATTTAAAATCCATAACTATATTCATACCAGTTATGATAAGAATAGACTTCTTTTATCTCAATTCACTTAATATTTTGCTTTAATCAAAATTTAATCAATTAATACATATATAAGTTTATATAAGGGAGGCACCCTGTGGGTGGGGATTAAAAAGAAAAAATTTAGAGAAGAGAAAGGTTTAAACTTATCTGTTAAGGTGAAGTTTGGAACAAAATAAATGGTAATATTTTTAAGGGGTGACAATTGTCTCAGGGAAACCAAATTGGTGGAAAAGTTCAAGATTGTTTTTTTAAAGAGAGTTAAAAGTCAGTGTTTCTTTAGTATGGAAGCAGTGAGAGATGTAAGACTAGGCTCAAGCATAGTTTTGAAGGGTCATTAATCCACATTAAAGAGTTTAGACTTTATTTCACCCACAATGAAGAATCATTGGGGGAAGGAAATGGCAACTTGAAAGCAATGTCTAAGCTGGCTGCCATGTACGTGATGCATTAAAGTGGTAGAAACTCCCAGATGTGACTCTATAGCCTATATGGGAAAAGAATCCAAAAAGGAGTGGATATATGTGTATGTATAACTTATTCACTTTGCTGTACACCTGAAACTAACACAACATTGTAAATCAACTATACTTCAATAAAAATTAAAAATAAATAAATAAATAATAAAAAAATGGCCTGACCACACCTAGGTGGTAGGAGTTAGCTATGGAGGGACAGAAGGCAACACATCTTTATGTCTACATACCCCCTGTTATAATGGACATGGGTTTTGTAAACCCAGAGATCTGGGTTTGAATCCAAGTCTTTTTATCAGAGTGACCCAAAGGAAGTTGCTTAACCTTGTTAAGAACTGTTTCTTCATCACCACTCCTCCTGATGATAAAATAAATGTAATAATAATATGCATGAATACTTTGTAGAATGCCTGGAATACAGTAAATATGCAGTTAAGAAGCAGTAATAGTTAGGAAACTCGGCAAGCTCAAATCCACAGCCAGACATGGCGAATGACTTTCGGGTATTTCTGCAAGTTCCTCAGAGGAATTCACAATCTTGAACATCTTGTTGGAAAAGTTTCTCCAAGCCACGGAAGTCATGTGTATGGGACCATACTGCAAGAATTAAAAGTAGTTTAGTAGAGTTAGAGCTTAAGGAATCTAAAAGGTGATAGATATGTAGGAAGTAAATCATAGTGATTCTTACACACTACATAAGGAATTTATATTTTATGCTGTGTATACTGTACTGAGAAATAAGGTGCAGGCAAGAGAAGTGATAACACTTAGAAAATTATTATTAAAAACTATGTAAGAAGGGGTGAGAAATAAAAAAAATAATTAACACATTTAAGGAAGAAGGAACAATGATATTTAGTGGTCCCTTAGATGTGTAATCCAGTGAACATATTATAATCTGTTTCTTCCTCGACCTCTCAGCAATATTTGTTATAGTTACCAGTCTTTCCTTTTTGAAAAACTCACATTTCTAGACTTCTAAGATGCTATACTCTTCTAACGTCTCTCCTTTATTATAGGCTGTTTCATGTTAATTCTCTTTGCTATCTTCACCTCTTTTTACTTTTGAATGCTGGAGGGCCTTGAGGTTTGGTTCCAAACTTCTTTTTTTCTCAACCTACTTTTCTTTGTATATTAAATAATTCATGCCCATGTCATTAATAGTTGTTAACAGACAATTCATAAAAAAGAAACTCATGTTGCCAACAACTTTATTAAAATTCTCAGGGTCAAAAAATCTGTTAATGTAAATTAAAATAACGATATACCATTTCACACTCATTAGTATAAAAACATAAATGAGTATAAAAATTTGACAGTGCTAAGCATTAGTAAAGATAGCATAGAACTGTGATACACTATTGGTGGGTGTAAATTGGTCCAATCGATAAATGTAAGTTTCATGAAGTCAGGGACAATTTTCTTTTTTGTTTACAGCTATATGCTTAGAACCATAAGTGCCTAGCCCATAGTAAGTGTTCAATACATATCTGTTGCATAATATTTTTAAAGTGTAAGCAATTTAGAAAGATCTAGTAAAATCAAAGTTACACATTTCTTACTTAGCAATTCAAATTCTATGTGAATTCCTGAAGAACTTCCTTAATCATATGCCCAAGGAGACATGGACTGTCATATTCATTGCAATGTTGTTGTAATGACAAAAAGTGAAAGTAAAATGCATGGGAAACTAATAAATACATAATTCTAGAGGGTGATGACCTCTGGTGAGGGATAAAGTAAATTGGGATGGACAGGAATACATAAATATTTTGAATTGTATCTACACAATTTTACTCCTATAAATATAATCCAAAGGAAGTATGACAATCAATGTAAATAAGCCGGGTGGTGTTTTCATCATTTCTTATACTTTTCTCTATAGTTGAAATCATAATTTTAAAGATGAGAAGGCATACTGAGTCCTTAAACTAGAGTCTCTATTCTGTATTACAACAAAATTACTGGGCAATTTACATGCAATGTTGATGCTAGAAAACACTGTATTAATATAGTAAAATTTGTTCAGCAAGAAAAATTTGAGTAGTTTGAAAAATTATTCATAATTCTCCATACACTTAAGAAAAGAAACAAGAGACTTCATTTTCTGCTTTTCTTCATTTCCATGCTTCATCTATAATCATTCTCCACTTTTGCATATCATGTATTCTTGCCTTTGTCCTTGCTTCTTTCCTTCACTTTTTTTTGTAATTATACCTTATTAAATCGATAGGAACAAAACTGTGTGTGCTGTCAAATAACTTATTTTTGTCTCCATAAGAATAATAAATGATGAGGGGCATATTAGAAAATTGATATAAAAGTTATTTTCTCAAGTGTACTATCACAGTAGCGGTCACACAATAAGAGAGATTCTTACCAGGACTTCAAATTACAACTATAAGGTGAATTTAGTATGTGGTAGCTGCTTAATAAATATTAGTTGGATTTATGAGAGAATGAATAAATGTATAGTTCAATTCACCAAGAAGGTATACTAATTTTAAATTTGTACAGCTCAATAGTACAAGTTTATTATGCAATAGTGTATAGTAGGATTCAAATTTACTTTATGTTTTTGCCTAAGGATAACCATGTGTAACCTCTGTTTCAGGGTATTGTGCTATCACTTTTAAGTACCACTAAATGCTTGGTTAGAAATTCCCTCATATCTGTAGTGACAACAATACAGTGTGTGGAAATGTATTAAAAAACTAAACTCATCAGGACCTATTTAAATTCTTAGTTTACTTCCAGAAAGACATGATGACCTAAAATGCTATCCCTAATGAGACAGACATTATCAGAGACTCTGTAATTTATCCACTCTTAAAATTTTTACCAAGTCTAAAAAGCAGTCAATTTACCTCTTAATGTTCACATACATTCAACCTTTACAGAAAGAAATAAGGCTGGCTTCTCATCCCTTCCATCTTGTCTCTTGTCTAATCAAAGCATTTTCTAATTCAAATTGCATTAAGTGGTGCACATCAGATGAGTTCATCTAGTCATTGAATGAGGAAAGCATCCCACTGAGGGCTGAACTGAGGAATCACTTAAAGCTTTTAACTATCAAGCTGTTTTCAACCTATTTATTTTCCATGACATCGATTATCATTTTCCCAAGACTGGTTTCTCTATAGTTTCTTTTCCTAGTAAGGTGGTATTAAAAAATGTAATCTTTTTCAATTACATAAATCTCAATACCTAATCCACATCACATTCCCAGACAACCATCCTACCTAAATTCACCCAAATGTTGATACAATATTACAAAATACAGTATTCCTTTGCAAAGTAGGATTTTCAAGTTTTATTTGCTTTATGAATAAAATGCTGGGAATTGACAAAGGCACGTACAACCTTAGAGTGTAATAATTCACTCTCTGTTTTGACCACATTTACTCATTTAAAGATTAAAAGACCAAACTCTTAGAACATGTTTCTGCTTACTTCTTTCCTTGATACTGGACCATTTCTTAGTATAATTTTTTTTCTAATTGATTGGAATAACAAAAAAATTTAAGATAATTATTTCTCAGGGATTTATTAAGAATAAGAGTTACATTAAAGGAAAATTCAATCCAATTTTAAGTTAGAATGAAAATTTCATGAATGTTTCACCAGTTTCCCACAATATCTGTGGGTATACCACCAGATACCCACAATTCAAAGTCACATACCTTGTGCCAGAAATTCCTTGATTATATTTTAAGGAAATAAATAAATAGCATTTTGGTTTTAACCAAACTTAAAATTTACATGTTTTCATGGGAAATCAACTCCCCTGTGAATAGCCATGGTAGTAGATCTCAGGAATTTTTATTGAGAGGATATTGCTATCCTCTCAATGACTGCATGAATAAGAGATGAATATCTGAACAAGGCTTAAAAGACTAGTAATTCTCTCTTAAGAATCTGGAATTTTGATGATGAGATTGAAAAATGGCTTCTACACAGAACTGGAGATGGAACATATAAATGTGTAGGCAGTCATTGATTACAAGGACTAGAGAAACTGAGAAATTTATTCTGCTGGACAATGAATAAAACTAATGTTTGTAGAGAAGAGATAATAATCCAGATTTCTTGATAATGTCCAGAATAATTCAGAGACCTTATCAACATAGCTCATATAGGAGAAGGATCAGTGGTTAAAATGCAAACCATATCTGTGCATTTGTATATGTGTGTGTCTTTTAACATTCCCTTAATTGAATTTCTCAAGTCTCTACCATTTAAGACCACTGTATATTTAGTAAACTAACAAAAATTTTATAAATGTTAAGGCCCATTTGCAATATACACATATGTGATTTTGAAAAAGAATTAAAGCTGCTCGAGGAAATAGGTGCAACACATTATTTCAGGTATGGCTCAGATTAGTAGTTATTCTTGCCGTGGAAAAGTAAAGATTGTTTTTAAAGGCTGCCCCTATTACATCACTGCAGAAAAAACAATTTAAAAGAGAAGCACACTTTCAGAACTTCATGAATGTTTTTCAGCAGAAAATATGAATAGGATGATTTAGAACTAGTATTTATAGTTGATAGAGACTTTATACTTCAAAGTCTGATCTTTGAACAAATGCAAAGAGAGAAGAATTACTTGGCAGAGTGTCACTATTATACAAAATACACTTGAGTACAAGGGAATATACCATTTTCCATGATTTTGAGGACAAAGTACACAGTAATACTCTCAGAAAAATATATGTATATATTTGAATTTTGCAGTCCCATAAAGTAAAGGTCTAACATAGATTGAAATAAGTTGTAACAAAAGACACCGAGGATAGCTGGAAAGTTTCACATTATAGAGATAATATGAAAAGTATAAGTTTGAATAAATAAAAAAATGTTTAAAATAGTCCAATTTGTAATTGGGTTCAATAAATAGAGCATATTGCAAAATTAATATCATGTGATTTACATAAATCAAGATGATATCAGTATTTGGAGTAAGAAATGTCTAAGGATTATATAATTTTGATTGGAGAATAACATAACCTATGTTTTACTCTCCATTCTTGTCTAAATCCATGTAGTGCCTTCACTTTAGCCCCACTGAATTTAAGTACATTTAACACTCTTTCTTCACTGTAATTTATAGCAGTAAATCAAGAATTTTCATATTGTATTTTCTTGAGAGAAAAAAGAAATGAAATATTTTCTCTAAATAATTCCTAAATTTTAAATATATTGTTATGTCATGACTATTGCCTATATTCAAGAAGTTATAGTTTTATGTGCTGCAAGATATGCATGGATTAGCTAATATCAACTAAATATTCAGTTAGCAGATGTTTGTCATGACTTGCATATTTCAAGTGATATATCCATTATTGTTTCACTGTGTTGAATATAGCATATATACATTGTTGGTTCTCATGGGTACTATTAAAATATCAAGGCTTATCTGTGGAGGAAGTGTTCTAAGTTGGTTGACTAAAATTTTAAATAAACCTAAAACACTGGACTCTGATTTTACTGCAGAATATGTATCTACATGCACCCAGACAAGACAATCCACAAGTACAATGATTTACAGAAGCAGCTGAAATGGAGAATGATAATATATATCTAACAATTGAAACAATGAGCTAGTGACTCAGTTTCTTTCCCTTTATGAAGTATCATCAAATGGTGTTATTTAGTTATTGATTGAATCACATTATATTCAACAGAAGCACAGTAACCAATATGAAAAACTAATAGGGATGTTCCAGAACAAGTACTCTGTGAAACTTGTAAGTGTTGACCATAAAGATAAAAAAGCTCAAACCACAAAGACATAATTAAGAGCTGTAGTATGTGTGGGAAAATAAGAATGCTTTATCTTGTTACTGGGATTCTGTAAATCCAGTCACAATGTGTATAACAATACACCCACAAAGAAAGCAGAAGCAGCAATAGGAAATTTATCTAATTAAAAAAATATGTATCAATGACCTTTAATGTTGAAAACTAATAGCATGGTCTTTGTACATGACAATAGATGCCCTTAACAAAAGGGAGAAATTAATTAATGTACAAATCAATACTTAGCCTATATCTAATATATATTCAAAGAACTTTTTTCTAAACTAAAATTTAATTTGTGAGTTTTAATGATGACTAGAAAAGATAAATAATACCTACATGATAACTTGTCTTCAAGCCATTGAAAGAGAACAGTGGATATTAAAAGTAACTATTCAGAGACTTCCCTGGTGGCACAGCTGTTAGGAGTCCACCTGCCAGTGCAGGGGACATGGGTTCAATTCCTGGCTTAGGAAGATTCCACAAGAAAAGTCTATGTGCAGCAACAAAGACCCAATGCAGACAATAAATAAATTTTTTAAAAAAGTAACTATGCAATTTTTATTCAATATTGAAGTAAATATTTAAAACTTCAATATAAATGAACTACATTGTGTAACTTTTCAACAGCCAATCCAATGAGAAGAAATGGGTAGGAACTACAAAAATATGCACTTCTATTCTAAATTTAACTGTATATCAAGGCAAAGATGAGATAAAAGGCTATGACTTTGTGGATTTTTTTTGTATATTGTTTTAATTAAGGATATGGAAAATGTTTCTTCCTGAAACTGATAATGTCATAAAAGACCACCTCTGTGATCATAAAAACTTTATGAGGTGAACACCATGGAAATTTTTTTCAATATCTTTCAAAGCCTTTAATTAATAGGCATAACATTTTATACATAGGCTAAAAAAAATTTTCAAAATAAATTTTAGTATTTAGTACAAGATAATAGGATCTTTAACATTAATTGTGGTATTTGTATTGTGAAATATTTAATTATTCAAGAAAAAATGCAGAAAATCTATATGTGCCATTCTAAGAATAAAATCACCACTGTAATCTATACCGAAGTTATAAAACAGATGAAATGACTTGGAAGACCCCTCCCCTATTCCAATTTCCTTCAGGCCCTAAGTATTCCACTATACTATCCAATTTGTTAATTCTTGCTTAATTAATTTTATATAATTTGCAGTAAAATCTATCCATTATATCTTTAATTCAGCATTTTATTTTCTGTTTAGTATTTTTATTGTTTATAAATCTCTGCACATAATTTTAAGTTTTAAATATATAACTATATTCATTTTTATTATCTTTGGCTAGTAATGAATAATAAAAAGTGTTTGTGTGTCTATATCTGCTATTTTCTTTTTTGGTACAGGTTCTTGTTTGTGTTTTCTTTTTATTATAACTTTGTAAAATTTTCCTTTGAAATTTATTTTAGAAATTCTTCATGACCTTGAGTCAAACTGGGTTCCTCCAAACTAACTTTTGCCTTTGCATCTGCCAAGCACCTGGAGGTACCTTGCAAGATTTCCAATTTGTGATTTTTGGCTTCTTGACTTCATACAAGTTGTAAATTTTGGCTACAAACCTGCATTAGAGAAATTTTGTGAGTATAAATGTTCAGTAGCCTTTCTTACATGTTTTGTTTTTTGTTATTGTCTTTCCAATTGGCAACAAGTTACAAAGGAATTAATTTCCCATACAGTACCCAAGGAGTGTATTTCATATTCCCACTTACATTAGTGGTTCCAACTTAGGTGTTCAGGAGTTCCTTTGCTATCCCACTGTGAATGGTCTATTCTTGGGCCTCATCTCTTAGCTGTGTTGCCTTAAAGAACTGAATTCAAGTTCAAAGGGTTTGGGAGACCTCTGGTGAAAGCATTGCTGCAGGGAAAAACTTTGATGCCCTGACTCCCTCTCCACTCAGGTCTCTGGCATCCTTGTCAGATAACTGATGATTTTAAAGAGATGTATTTTGTATTTTATCCAGAATTATTAGTTGTTTCAGGACAGGGGTGATCCAGATAACTAGCCTGCCAGATTAGTGGAAATGGACATCTGGGTTTTTGTTTGTCAGTTTGTTTATTTAATTTAAAACTGATAATGTTTCAAATGGTTTAATCAGTGAGACTTTCATTATTCCTTACCAATTAATTATTTTCTTACTCATTGTAGAAAGAAATTAAAGATTTTTATTTTTAATGAGCACTGTTAAATTCATATTCAAATTCTGAAATAATACTGACAAATATTGTCTAAAGACCAAGGAATCCAAGAGTATATTAGAAATTCACACTACATCAACCTGCCATGTTGAAACATGCAAACATCCAGCTCTGAAATATGTTATACCTCTTGCCTTAGTGTGTGATTTAATCTTAATCCTTAGGAAGGACTAAATTCATAATTCTGCATTGTAATTTCATCTCTTAAACCAAACAGTTTCTGCTGTTCCTGGATATTTATAACTCTTTGATAGGAATTTTTAATTTACTACAAATGAAAAATAAGAAAAACAACTAATCATATACATAACCTGATTTATAACTTAAGCCTTTTACCATGGAGCAGGTCATTGATGATTAGGTGGAAAACACAAATCTTTTCATTTCTCACAGTGTTATTAAAAAAAAGTCTTTAAAAATGATAGATTTTATTTCAGTTATTAACTTTTCTGAGTATTCAATAATGTACTGTACATTCAGTGGGCCAATGTGCAGCAGTGTTGATGTTGATAATTTGAAAACTGTTTGCTAAGACTTGTGTGTCCTCCTCCTGGGTGGATGAGTGGCTATGAGAGGAAACACATAGTGTGCTCATAAGCTCAATCTTATATATTATAATATTTCTTTGAAATGGCAACATTTGATCCATTAATCAATATTTTGGATACATTCCAACTCTGTGTATTTGAAATATGGGATAAATTTTATTTATATACAGGATGGCCATTTTGTGTCTTAGATATGCTTAAAATCAGGATGAACTAAATGCACAACTTAGTAGAAAGACTATATCTTATTTCCTTAGAAGGCTTTGATTTCTAGGAGGTTGACTGGCTCAGAGATTTATTAACCTACTAATAATGTCAGGCCAATTTCTGAAATTCACTGTGATTGGAGGCTATTCAGAAAAGATGCTGTCTGGGTTTGAACAGTGTGACTTTTCCTAATGCACTCCACTCCTTCACCCATGTGTTTTCTCTGCATTATTTCAGAGATGAAATTACTGCTATTGTCAAGAGTTCATAATTGAAGTGCCATTGTTATTCAGTGCTTATATTATACCCAAAACAATGATCAAAGATTAACTAAAGGTTAAAGAGCTGTGGGTTAGAAAACAAGCAAACACACACACACACACACACACACACACAAAATTGTCAATTAAGGTTGGAAGCACATAATAAAGTGGCAAAATTCCTTCTTAGTGATGGAGTATATACTGCAACTGAATGTAGAAGTCAAAGGTGATAGTGACAGAAATTAATTTTGTTTATATCATGAACATTTACAGCAGACACAGCACTAAGCAAGTTCACAGAGTCACGAAAATTGAAAACACAAAAGACTTATTAAGGCCATCAAGTTCATCTCACTCCCAGTGAAAGCTTGTTTAGAACAAGAATGATGGATGGTTCTTGTTCTTAGTCTTCTCTAGTTTGAAATATTTTGAGAAGTAAAGCTTTTGCTCTTCCTTATTTCAAATCAGTACGGTCCCAACCTAACACATCACTTTCATCACAAACATGCCCCATGTGTGTACCTGGAGCTCTCAAAAAAATTGCTCTTTCTGAAGCTCAGCCAATTTTATCTTTTTTTTTTTCTGCCTTTCATAGCTTTTCATACGGTTGAAATGGCCTCCCTGTATTTTCCATAGCATTTCCTCCAATTTTTTTAGGGCATCACGAAGGCCATCACCTACACGAAGTATTTCTTCAACTCTTCAATTTTTATTTTTTTATTTTTACTTTTCAATTTCTTAACTTTTTATTTGAAACTTACAGAAAAGTTGCAAAAATAGTGAAGAAACCTTATATTCTTCCTCCATTCTCTCCAAGGTTAATATTCTATTAGCTGTAGTACTATTATCAAAAGTATGAAATTTAATATCAAGATACTATTTAAAAACTACAGACTATTCCATTGTTGCCAGTTTTCCACTGTTGTCCTTGTACCTATTGAGTCCTTGTGTTGAGTACCTGTAGCTAGATATATGAGACTGGAATTCATGCAAGAAATTGTAGCCAGAGCTCATTTATTTGGGACTCATAAAAATATAGTGTATTTAAAGTCATGGTTTTGGAGGAGATCACCTAAGAAGTGACTGCAACCAGAAAACAAGATATCAAAATACTTATCACTAGAGACATCTATCATTCAGAATCTGGGAAGATGAGAATTCACCAAAGAGATTGACAAGAGCTATCCAATGAGTGCTGAAGTTGACTTATCAGGTATAAAGAGAAATACTGATGATGCAAGAAAGGATTCTTAGCTGTGAGAAAGAAGTCCTTGAATAGGAAGAATGGGATTTGATCCTATGCATTCAAAGCAAAAGTTAAATGATTGATCATTTTTAAACAAGGAAAGGCTGTGTTGGTAGGTAGAGACCCAGGTATGTCAGTAGTTAATAGTTTTGGTAACAGCTAGAAATTCTCTTCTGTTAGATTTTATTTTTTCACAGTGAATATTTTCAAAAAGCAAAATTGCCTATTGAGAGTGAGGACGAGGGAGGAGGTTGTGAAAATAAGGGTACTTAATGCAAGCTATTTTAATGATCAAAGCTCAACTCTCAGGGCCTTAACACAGCGAAAGGGCTTCTCACTCACCAGTTGTCTGAATAGTTTTCTTTAAGCTAATCTACTGGGTGAACGGCTTCCATGTGGTTCTTAGATCCAGCCTTTGTCCAATATTTGGCTCCTATAGACTTCCAATATGGGGTTCCTTCCAGATTGCAGGAAGGGTCAGTAGGTGGAGTGTAGAAAAGAAACATAAGTTAACTGCCTTGATCCTCAAGTGACTCATAAATTGTATTCACATTTCATTGTCAAGAATGAGTCACTTGTTTCCACTCAGCTGTGACAATGCCAAGCACTCTCACCAGGCACATGAAATGATGTTAGTGAGCATCTGGCTCATCTTTGCTAGAGTAGGGTTGAAGGTTTAAGGAGAAAAATACAGGGGTGACATTATTTTAAGTCATTTGGAAAGTAAAGATTGCTAGACATAGGAAAACTGCTGAACAGAAATAAAGTCTCCCTTGAGATTCATAGATTTAGAGTGAGAGTCTTTGACATAGCTTAACATTGGTTCTTAAAGTTATGGTCATGGTTTTAAAGTTAGAGTAATCAGTTTGGTTGTATCTTCTGCCTGTGAGAAATAGGAAAAGAGTTGAACTTAATGACACTAGACTTTTCCCTGAAAGCTTCAAGTGAAGGAGGCAAAAGAGTTACAGGAATAAGCAAAGGAGTGATTATAAAATTAATGGGAATACAAGCTCAGTAGGGAAGACAAAAACTCTGAGTAACAATGAAAAGATTGTCAAGTCAATAGACTGATGGTCCTACCGGGATTAAAAACAAAAAAACCTATTGAGTCAGGGACCACAGGGAATGAAAGTAGAAGTGCAGAAGTTGTGGTCAGGTAGTAAAGGGCTTATAATTGGATGTGACAATGAGATCCAAAGGAAAGGATCATTAGAGGTGAAACTATTGGAAGTATCCTCTACAAAAATGTTGAAATCACTATGAACTATGACAAGAGCAATAGAGAATGGCAGTGATTCAGGGGCTGAAATCTTCAAGTTATGAAGAGGAGTAGACATGCGGACTACAGATGAATGTAGGATTTTCAAGAGTTTTATAGACTAGAGGGTCATCTGAAAGTGAAAAAGTGGGTGAGGAATATGCCTATTCAATCCCCAGGCAGTGATACCTTTGAGAGGAAAAACAGCCACCGTTAGAAAGTGAAGTAAAGAAAGTGAAGTCTCAGGGTGAAGTAACGATTTTGTTCTTAACAAGTGGTGAAGGAATGCTATAAACAAGGGATTTTGCTGATGAAAAATCATGAATTTCAGTGGACAAATAAAAATTCATTACTGACTAGAGGAGTTAGATTGGGTCAGATGAGGGTATTTACAGTTATTTCAGGACAAGAGTCTTGTTGATGAAGGATAATATTAGGAAAGTAATTAATTTCATCAGCATTGATCAGTTGACTGTTACTTTATATCTTTCACAGCTATCCCTGGAGCACAATCCCTTTGTTTAGGCACCAGTTTAACCTTACAAAGCTACACACTTAGCTACATACACACACACACAAACAAATAAAGGAGATATGACCTGGAAGATAAATCACATGCATAATACTTGAAAGGCCAGAATGTAAATCAATAAAAATATCAAATGCCTCATAAAGGCTGAAATATTGGGTTGGCCAAAAAGTTCATTTGGGTTGAAAAACCCAAATGAACTTTTTGGCCAACCCAATATTTTAATAACCAGAGGGAAGAAATTTAGTTTATGTAAGTATTAGAGGATTTTTGTGTGTTTTTTGTCAATAATCTTCTTGTGAAGGAAGATAAATTATTACCTAAAATCGAGTCATTTCCTGTGATTAGACACATCAGTATTTGGAATTACTAAGGGATCCTTGCAGTGATTTAAAACAAGTTATCTTTTGTTAAATTTATCAAGTGCTATCATAGTCCTAAAAAGAGACAACATAGCAAGTAAATGAAGGACTAGTACCAAAGACATGCCACTAAGGTTTTAATTAATTATTGTGCCAATTAATCTTTACCAACTGGGACAATGAAATATTGTGGATAATTAAATAAAAATATTAATAGCAAAGATCGTTATTTTATTAAGATTTAAACCACAAAACACTTAACACAATGGTGTGGTAGGCTCTATTGATAGTCCATTGTGCTAAAATGCTTGTTTTGAAAATGCAAATTGATTCCAATTTGATTGATATAGTAAGGAATTGTTTGAACAAAATGAGAATTTCATATTTGCTTACCTGCAAATGTATCAAGAGAAACACTAGGTGAACACAGAAAACTGTACCCAGCTGTATCCAGCCATGTAGCAATTATACAAACTCCACACCTTCTAACATCTTTGCCAGCTTCCTCAGTTCCCAGTGTGTGTTAGAACTTTCCATCCTATTTCAGACAATCCTCCTTCTACCACTTCCCAATAACCTCCATGATGTGATCATTCTGATGCTTGTTTCTGCAAGTTAAGGTCAGATCTGTTCAGGTAAAGTGACATTGTTTCTTGTGGTATTTATAAAACTTTGCTGCTATTTTTATTATGTTCCTTTTTTAAAAACTATGTGTCACTGATGAAGTTTTTGAGTTCTGTTTTCCTAGTCTTATTTCTTTATGTGAGACCTATGGTTTGTGTTTTATGACTTTATATAGTGTGGTAATTTTTAGGATGAGCTAAAGGTACTGGAAATTGTACATGCCTGAGCCTCCTTTCAGTGAGGTAGGCAGGATCATGTGAGTTTATTTTGGCTAATAGGCTGTGAGCAGAAGTAATGCATAACTTATGGGACAAAGTATAGCATCACAGGCACACAACTCTCCAACTGTCTCTTATTCTGCTTCATCAACATGGGAGGTTAAGTGTTCCAGACAGTGCAGCTGCAGGAGGGTGGAACCTCTGTCAACTAGATCATTTTGTCTCTGCATGAAGGACAGTTTCTTTCAGGAAACTTTGGAACACCATCAGACTTTATATAAAAGAAAAATAAATATTTATAACGTTAAGCCATGGAGATTTTGAGGTTGTCTCTTATTGGGACAAAACTAATAGTATTTTGACTTTTAAAGAAGTAAAAATCAATTGCATGAATTTGGGGTATGGAGCATCTTACCAGAGACCTATTTTGGGGTTTTTAACATCCATCTTTATTAATTTTACCTTGAAAGTGCATGAGGTACAGTGTATCAGAGGTGGTCTGTAGTTCTTATTAAATATATCACAGTAAATGTTAAGTATCTGCCCAATTCTGTCCTCCTTTGCCCTAGTCCTTACCCTTAGAGCAGTGGGATGAGAGCCAGGTCAATGGCCCTTTGCAAATCACTGGTCAACCTACAGGTGAGAGATGAGGGAGGATGATTTAATTTTGCTTGTAAAGAAAAAGAAGCCACTGTCCCTCTCTCCTCCTGAGAGTCTACACCCTATTCCAGCTATTTGGCATAAAATTAGAATCATTCCAGGAGCCAGAGCCCCCAGTTCCTCCGCTCTTGTCACCTAAGACATCTCTAACTTATCTGGCTTCATTGCTCCTTGAAAGCCAATACTCAGAAAAATAGCTCCGGTCTTCCTGATACTCTGAGAATTTGACCTAGGAGCCTACTCTGGGATGTAACCATGGTCTCCTAGAGAAGTTTTATTATTCTTTTGGATAAAAACTATTAATCAGACAAATGGCTACAGATAGAATTCTCATGCTTTGTGAAAAATCTTAGGAGACAGGGGCTTTTTACAAAAAACACTGAGAAATTCAGGAAAATTTTTCACCCCTTACCTATCAATGTAGCAAACAGGATACTTCCTATTTATTGCCAGTTAACAGATTACTACAGCTAATTTTGGGGTCCACGTTGAGTTTTATACATGCTTCTGACAAAGTTGACAAATTATGTTTCTGAGATGAGAATGGACAATTTTGTGTTCAGGTAAAAACAAATACTATTAAGAAATTGTTTTTAAATTTTCAAAGAATAACTTGGTTCTGATTTAATATTAGCACCAGCTTGTTCAAACAGTAACTTTAGGTCAGGTACTATTTTAAGTGCTGTATTAATGCATTTTATTTCCTACAACTCAATAAATGAAGTATTAACAGCCTCATTTTCACATGTAAGGAAAATTAGGTAGAGAGAAGTCAAAAAATGTTCACAAGGTCATGAAACCAAGCAGGACCTTGTGGAGCTCCAGGGCATGGAAACCTTCCTGGACCCCTCCAGCCACCTTGACCTTCCCTGAGTTCCAAAGGGCAGATCTGAACAGTTGCTAATCCAGGAAGGGAAGGGATGCAAAGACAAGGGAGGGGCAGCCAAAAATGAAAGTGCAGCCTTGGGGCAGAGACCTGGTTTTGCTTCAAGGGATACAGATAACATTGTCTTTAATCCCTTTATAGAATTAAAATCCGGCAAATGGAAGCTGTCAGCATCCTTCATGATGGAGAAGATCACCTGAGGCCAGACTAAAGGAACAGAGAATCTCATCAAGATTACCTGAGATGAAATTAAAGGAGGGTGTGCCAGGGCCTTCACACACCCTAATCTTATCAGCAACCCCACCCTTGAACCATTGCTTAAAACTCCTTACCAAACTGCCCTGGGTGGTATATGTAGCTCTCAAGGGCAGGAGGCCACTGTGTTCCCCTTTGCCTGGCAAAGCAATAAAGCTATTATTTTCTACTTTACTCAAAACTCGGTTTCCAAAATTTGATTTAGCACCCTTGCAGAGAGGCCGAGTTTTGACATCAGTCACGCAGTATATATGTAGTTGCAATCTGATTCTAAGCCTGAATCTAAGACTCCATGGTCTTAATGAACACACTCTCCTGCTTTTAATATCATGAAGTAGCATACACCACTGATTCTCCCCCATGCCCATCCATCTAGCAGATTTCATTGAAATGAAATGGAGGTTAATGGATCAGTTAAATGAACAATTTTGAGAGTGATAAAAAGGAAGTCATATACAGAAGTATAATATTTGCAACAATAAACACGATAAATGGGTTAAAAAACAAAATGAATACAGCTGAATAATGAATCAGTGAGCTAGAATACAAGTCAAGGATTCAATCAGGAAGCATCAGGAACAGATGAAGAAAAAACACACATGTAAAGGAAGGCGATAGGGAGGATAGAAATAAATGTATTCATTTACATATAAAATAATTTTGAGTAAATAAAAATAAAATAAATATTCAGGCACATATATTTGAAAACACAATTACAAGAAACCACCAGAAAAAATAGTAAGGTGTAAGGCTTTATATTGAAAAGGTAATTGGCATGTCAAACTGTGTAGATAAGAAAGCATTCACAGCTAAAAACAAGTTAAATTTTAAAAATATCAAAGGAAAAGATGAAATTCCAAAACTTTCCAAAGCATGTAAACTATAAATAATAGGAATTATACTGACATGCTTCTCAGCAAAAACACTTAATATAAAAGGACCATGGAGTAATATTTTCAAAATGTCAAAGAAGAATAACTTAAAACTAGAACTTTATATCCAATAAAATTATAATTTAAATATAAGGGAAAATGAAGGTATTAAGTATTAAGGGTCATATTAACCTCAGAAATTTAACCAAACAAAGAATCTTCTTGAAAATACACTTGAAGAAAATATCCTAACAGAAAGGAAAAAATGTATGTGGACTTAAAAAATATGATTAGTGAGGGTAACTAAGTAGCTAGTTTGTACAAATAAGCAGTCACAAAAATGTAATATAGGTGTATTAGTAAGGTTTCTCCAGAGAAACAGAACCAATAGGTTAATATAAATATATGATAATTTAATAAATTATATATTAAACATATTTTGTACATTTATTATATATTATATATATTACATTTTCTACAGTTATTATACATTGTATATCTATTTTACATATTCAATAGAATTATCCAATAGAATATATACATTATATTCTGTTGGAACTGTAAGGTACTGGCTTAGTGAGGTATCTATAAACTGGAAACACAGAAAAGCTGGTGGTGTAGTTCAAGGGCCTGAGAATAAGGAGGCCAGTGGATACCAGTACAGGACTAAAGATTTGAGAATCTAAATTGCTGAGGGAAGAAGATTGATGTCACAACTGAAGCTTCCAGGCAGAGCAAGTAAATCCTCCCTTCCTCCACCTTTTTGTTCTATTCAAGTCTTCAGTGGATTGGATGATGCCCGCCCAGGCTAGGCAAGGCAATCCACTTGACTTCATCTACTGCTCAAATGCTAATCTCTTCTGGAAACACACTAATCCACAGACATGTCCAGAGATAAATGTAAACGGATATCTGAGCATCCCACGATCTACTTAAGTTGGCACATAAAATTAACTATCATAATAGGTATGAAGATAGATTCTATGTAATAACAATATAGTGGGCTTGGGGGTTTTCTTAGTCTGTTCAGGCTGCTATAAGAAAATACCATAGTCATGGTAGTTCAAACAACAAATAGTTATTGCTCAGAGTGCTGGAGGCCAGGAAGTTCAAGATTTAGGTGCTGGCAGTTTAGTGTCTGGTGAAGCGTGAGTGCATTCTTTTCAGGGAGGAATAATCATGACAGATTTTTCCACCAGTAAAAGTGCTGCCAAGTGAAGTTCATCCAAAGTGCTATATTCTTATAACTAGGAGCTCCTAATGATTTATCACGTGAGTTCCTAAGAAACAGTGGTTATATTTTTACTTTCAAGTCAGTCTGATTAATCACACTGGAAGAAATGGAGTAAAGGCTTTGGAATGAAGGCCCACCCATAAGATATTTTTCAATAGTACAGGAATATATCACATACTTAGGACAATCAAAAGAACAAGAAAGAATGTCAAAATACTTGAGAATGATATACAGATCGTTCTAATCTTATAATTAATAATTTAATATATTTGGTTCTGAAATTCTCAAGTATAAATCAGACATTTTTTTCAAAAGAGTTAATTTTGTTAGAGTTTCAAATTCCCTCAAATGAAAATATATATAAAATAACAACTAGCATCATAAATTTTTATCTCAAGGAATTTGGGTATATTATATCCCCTCACAAAGAAATAGATAATTTATTTTTATTATAAGAATGTTGCTTGGCTTTTGTAGTTTTAAAAACTGTTGCTGTTTATATGCATGGCAGTGGATAGCATCCATGTTTCTTCCTTCGTTTTGACTTCTTTTCGACTTGGCTCCAGTTAACCTTTGCAACTTGTTCAATGAGAAAGTCCAGTGAACTGTATCACCATACACAATTAATGGCTGAGTGGTTTATAATAAATGAAAATGCCACCACTGCTTAGCAATTAGCTTATGGATCATCTCCAACCACTTAGAACCTCTTCTGTCTGCAGCATTTAAACATGCTGGGTGATTTAAATTATACTTAAAGCCAACAGCAATATTCAATTACCAGTGGGTTCATTGTGTGGAATTGTCACCATTATGATTAACAGCCCTTATGAAAAACAATTAATTTGGTGTCTTATTGCTAGGTCAATTATAAAAGTTAATTCCCTTGAGGAAAGAATTATGTTTATCAGTACATACCCTTTCATAATGCTTTGATCTAAAACATTGACATGATCCCTTTAAGAAAAAGTTGCAGAACTTAAGTATGAAAATAAATATATCCTCAACATTAACCTAGGAGAAAAGAAAATGTAGTCTTTTTTATTATTATTATTGCTAAAAGAACATTGTGACAGGTAAAAGGGAAATAAAAGCTTCAATTTACACAGAAATCAGGTATTTTCTCTCATATTTCAAATCTATCTTTGGGAACTCAATTACATTCAAGGGAGGAATGGCAGCTAGACAAAGACATTTGACTTCTTATAGAAGAGTTCAAGTACCAGGGAGATATGTGTCATTTCAAACCCAGCAGCATTAAACAAAAATAACTATCTCATCTGACTAAACCACTGAGTTAAAAAGAAAACAAGAAACAGAGCAACACAGTCTTTTTTTTTTTTTTTAGCAAATGTTTTCAATAGGTGTATAAAAGAACTGTTCTTGACTTATTTATAATACCTTGGATGAGATCAGAGAAAATACAACTCTGTTCTTTTGAAAATCATTGTCTGCTCGTATTTAACATCTTCCCTGAAGGAAATAGGATTTAATATCATTCTGTTCTATGAAGTCCTCAGAATAAAGGAGTCAATGAGTTAGATGATGATACTTTTAACAGTGGTTGTATTTGCAATATTTATATTCATATTTGTGGTATTTGTGGCAATTATACCTATGTGTAGTCCCAGTGGGTCTATTTGGATGATGTCTTAACCTCTTTTCTAATCTTTCTTTTCCAAAATTATTTTCTAATCCTGTTACTTAATCCTTTACAATATATCTCATTCATGACTAATCTGCCTTTTTCCATGGATCAAATTCTTTACTTGGGCCTATACAAAAGTCTGTTACATCATAAATTGTTGTTGCTCTGGATTTCTCACAAGTCTTGGCCATAAAAAAAGGAAAAAAATTAAAATTTTAACCCTACAGAATTGGAAAGGAACTTGAAAATAAGGGGTTTAACTTTTTTTATTGTATAAATGACTACCATTATTGAGAAATTTTGAGATTGTAGTTTGACACGGCAATTTATTGTCTATCTCGATCCTATTGAACAACCTCATGATGAAAACATAACAAGGTCTTCTCTTTTGTCACCCACATCACCCTATATATGTATTTATTTTGCCTTTTCACAGCGCATTGCAATAATGCCTAGAAACAATTCTGCATCCCATTATAGCTTAAGGCTAATAACTGTGCATTTTTCATCTATCACCTATACTTATATAGTATATGGCCTATAAATATTTGCTAAATGGATAAATGAGTAAAGTAATAACTGATATGTTATTCACTTTATTCAGCAAATATATTGAGAAACTCTTGAGAACAGAGAGCTGTGCTAAAAGATGTATACACAGCTGTAAACAAAATATGGTTCAATAATACTGTCCAATAATACTTTCTACTGATGATATTGGACTATCCAGAAATCCATATCAGTGTGATATAATAAGGCTCAGAAGCTACATAATTTACTCTTAGGTGAATTAGTCTGGCCAAAATCCAAAAATAGACTCTCAGGAATTTGCTAGTGGATGCAAATCAATCAGGGATAGCTTTAGGTAGGGTAACAAAAAGGATAAGAAAACTAAAAGAAAAAAAACACTACCAGTATCTCTAATTTATATAGAGCTTTATGGTTTATAAAATATATTTGAAAATGATATGTTGTTGATGCTCAAAAGAATATCATAAAAATATGTTTGATTTTGTTATTCCCATTTTACAGTCAAGGAAAGTAATTCTCAAAAATTTAAGGGACTTTCATAAAGAAGGCACAGAAATTTGAATCAAGAAAATTTGGCAGCCTTTTTTCTCAAAGTATTGTCCTTGCATCCATAGCACGTCTTTGGAAATTCATAATCTTAGACCCCAGATGTACAGAATCAAACTCTGCCTTTGAACAGATTTCTCATGTGATACCTATGCATATATGATGTAAAATTTGAAAAATACTGGTATCGTTCTCTTCAAACTATATCATACCTATGCAAACTTGCACACATTCAACCTGGTGAGCAGAAATTTTGACATACATTTGGGAGTATTTGTTTTACTTGTTTTGCAGAGAAAGAAGTTTTGGGGTAAAATAAGAGGCTTCAAATGAATGAAAAAAAATAATGCAGGGAAAACTCAAGGTTCAGCGTTTCCATCAACTGAGCGTTTGGTGAATTCAATTAAGTGAAAACTAAGACTAGGACTGTAAGCATAGGTGATTTGTAGATTCTTTAATTATGCTAAATGCAAGGTTGTTTTTTTCTTTTTTTCTGTCATCCCTGTGCCCAACAGGTTATTGTATTTGTTTGAAGAGAATTTTCTAATTGTGATAATTAATTAAAATACAAAAATGAAATAGTGTCAGAGAATATCATTCTATAACATGCAATAGAAATTGTAATGCAAATGACTGCCAGATTACATTAGAATATGTATCACACTAAAGATAAATACACTGAAGGGCAGGACCATTTATAAAGCTCTGGGGTTTTATTCTTTAATTTTGTCATTTATGTTGCATATTTTTTCTTTCCCATGCTGATTCTTAATAACAATAGTGAAAAAGATCTCAGAAGAATGTTTTACATGAGAAAAACATGAGTAAATATAGAAACACTTACCTAAGTTGGAGTTGCCCTATACCATCTAAGATTTTCTGAAACGAGGCCTAAAAATGTTTGAAGTAAGGACAATAAAAAATTCTGTCTGAACTCAAACAAATGATTGAATTCTGGAGAAGGTGCATAAAAGATATCTTTTACTCCATTTGGGTGGAAAAAATTCAGAAGTCTTAAATGTTTGAGTATATAGATAAGAAGTTCCTCCTTTGGCTGCAAGTTCAAACTGAGGATTCCTCTGCCCCTTAGAGATTCATTCATTCTTGATATTGATAGGTTGCACTGAAATCCCAACTGAAAATTCAGTTCTCACACAGAATTCAGCTTCTCAAAAGATGAAATTTCAGAGCACTTCAAATAATACTGAAGCCTTTCTGTTCTACTGCCATCAACCATCAATGGCCTAATGTTGAAATGATCAGTTCAGAAATATTTGATAAACTAAAAAGTATTTCATGCATAGCTTTGAAGGAGGATTGAAGAAATGAATCATGGGAAACCTGCTTCAAAAGAAAAATGCTATGATATGGTAAATTTATTTCACAATGTTAGCTTTTACCTGTTCAACATGGAACATTGGGAAATCTAGCAACACCTCCATGTCTCATTTTTTAAAATGAGGGTAACACCATTCCTTCTTTTATCCACTGCTTCAAGAGTGAATGGATGAACAAGGCAAACAAAATCTTCACTTCATTAAGGGGGGGGGGAGGTGTAGTTTAATGGGACACACACAAGTAAGCCACTTGCTGCCTTCTCTGAGGAGGTAGAGTTTAAGCCAAAGAAGCAAAAGATGACAAAGCATTAATTGCTAAAATAGCCAGGAAATAACATCCAAGGTCTATGAAATAACTCTTTTCAGGGCTGTAAAGATAGACACACACACACACACACACACACACACACACACACATTTAACGAGTGCCATTTATTGAGTGTCAAAGTTTTAGTCTCTACTTAGACACTTATATTTTACATGCAATATTATCTCACGTCTTCCTTAAAACGATCTTGAGAAGTATGTTTATTATTTCTATGTGACAATTTGAAAATTCATGGGAAAACAAAGTTAACAAAATTTAAGTACTTAACTGATGTTATGCAACAAATAAACTATCCCAGATTTGGCTGAATATCAGAGGTCTCTCCTTCCCATACCAAACAAGTTTCAAATATTCATTGTATAAACTAAATGTTATGGGAGAGTGCAAGACAGTTGAATTCAATTCATTCAAGTATTTCTCTCAATTTTCAAGCTTTATAAAACATTTCTCTTTCAGCTGTAGGAATTATAAACAGGAAACCATATATAAAATTAATATGAGTTAAATATTATTTTGCTATTTGCTGTATGCCAATTCCCCATTATATTTATTAAATACTAAGGAAAATATTAAATTATTTTTTTATATTTTAAAATTTTGTTTCTCTTTAAAGAAAAAATAATTTAAAAACAAACATAATAATGACAACATACTGTTGGATTTATTATATATCACTTATGAATAAGAAGATTGTCAATTAATATCAGCATTCATCAGTGAAAAAGGATGATTGTCACTTAATCATAAGAATATACAGAGATGGCATGGTCTCTATCATAAAATATACATATATGGAGAAACATTGTGGGTGGATGAATGCCAGCAGAGTGAGTAGAGTGTGCACAAAAATCTTAATGATATTTACAAAGTTGGTTATAGCTTAATAAGTGAGATTGATACTGTCCAAGAGTCATATAAACCAGCCAAAAAAAAAAAAAATAAGAGTATATAGCATTGTAAAATATCATAAATTTCTAATAGAGAAGGCAAAAGAAAGTTAGGCCTCTAGCTAAGTTTAGAGTCTATATAGTAGCAACCTTCACAAAAAGATAACTTCTCACAGATTTTATTAATTTGCAATAGTAATATGTCCAAATATATGTTGTAGCAATATTAACTAGCTATTAAATCATATTTATTTCTTGGAAGAGATGGCTAAAAGTAGTCCATTTCCTTAGCTCTAAGAAAATTGAATAAAAAATATCACAAATATATATCAGTCAATAATATTATAGATCACAGAAGTCCGTAAATGATTATTGGACAATTATTTGCCTTTAAGGACCAGGTAATTTAGTTACCTCTATAAAATTATTTAATATCATGGATAAAATAGTTTTAAATAATGTATATCAGCTTCTAAGCCTCAGTGTTTTGTGTCAACATTTTAAAATAGTTGTTCTGCAGTTTTCTTCCACAATATCACACTAAAATGTAGGAAGCACTAAGAAGGTGACATTGATTTCAGGGCATTGTTCATTATACCCTGAAGAAAAAAACATAATAAAATTAAATACAAATTTTACAAAAGAAAGCAAAGGACCTGTGAAAGTCTCCAATTTGCTTTGGGAACATGAGAAGAATGAGGGAAATATGGTTTGCAAGAATATCTAATAGAAGGATACCTACAAAATGTAACAGTAAAATTGTGTCTGGCTGAGGAGAAACTCAGTACAAAACATATACCTCATCTATAATTCATAGGATTCTGTAATCTATGCTTCCTGTGTCTTGGGATTTTCAGGACAAAAAAATTAAGAATATCCATAACTTTAGATCTTACTAGAAGCAGTTAGGACCTAGGTAGAGAATTCCCTAGTATTTGGGGAATATTAAACTTATTATAATCTGAATAATATTTCTTTCTGTAGTTAAATCTTATCCAACTGTTGTTGTTGTTGTTTGTTGTGTTTTTTTAACCATACTCAAATTATATTCAATATCATTTAAAATGTGTTATTTTTCAACAACGGACTCCTGGAATTTTATTGTGACTTAAGGCAGCAATGTAGCACAGTTTATTGATTTTTACAACATGCAGAATATACATTTACTCTCTATTCATTAACCTCACAAATACATTTGACTTAATGAAAACACTTGGAAATGTTTGTTGCTGCATTTGTTATTAACATACAAAAAAAAAAAGCTATCATCCAGTGACAGGACTCACTAAACCCAATTGATTGCTTGAAATGAGGCAGAACATAAGTTGTAATATTTTATTTCAAAACATAAATTGCTTCGTTTGGAAAGAAAATGTGTCTACATTCTAGAATGTATCTGTATTTATGAGGTCTTTTATTTTCTGCAGCGATGTTTTGATATTTGGGGTCTTGCAGACCCTGGAAAGATGACCCCTCCCAAAGTAAACCAATTCCTAGAGATAGTAAACAACTCATCCAAGAGAGCACTTATCAAATGTAAACCAGTAAACCCAGAGCTTCTATGACCAACCACTTCTGTTCCAAACCACCTCCTTTATCAGGCTTTCATGTTCCATGCCATATCTATCTGCCCTAATCATCCTGGAACCAGCCAGAGGACAGTTCTATACCCCAGAGCCCATTGAAATTATTCAAACTAGGCAATCCTAAACCTGCTTACCCTGTCTCATTAATTCCTTCCCATGGAAACCACAATTGAGGCCCTTCCCACAGTTAACTTACCTCCTTGTGACTTTTGACCCAGCCTAACGCTTCCCTATGTGATCCTTCTAAGGTGCAGAGTGCCCCGTATTCTTGGGATCTGTGAACATAACAAATTGCCTTTTCAATAGCAGTAGTCTCCTGATCTTTTGATCTTTTGGCCTTATCATTCCTAATTAATAATAAAAGATACTTCAAACAGTACCATGGTTTTATTTTTTCAGGCTGTAAAAAATGTATTACTATATTTTTAAAATTAAATAGGTTCTGAGTTACTAAAGTTGTGTTGATGCCACTATGTTTTAATAGAAACATTTTAAGAATTTTTTGTTTTCCTTCTGGAATACAAAAAAGATGAATAAAATATACATCCTAAAAGTGTTCTTTTCAAATTAAGCTAAAATGGCACAGTGTACTGCCACTCGAAGTCAAGAATGCTAATCTTATTAAATACATCACAAACCTTTTTTTAATTTTAATTTTTATATTTGTGTTTTTATTTTAGGAGGACCATGAAAGATTGTACAGAACTTTGGATGTTTAGAAAAATAAGCTTATCCTGTAGGTAATTACATAACTTCTAGTAAGCTCTGAGGTAACTTGACCTTCTGTTATCTACTTACAATTGTATTGAACACGGACTATGTGTTCCTAGCATTACAGTAGATGCTATAGATATAAAATTGAATAAAATAAAGTCTCTATTCTTATGGGACTCTCTTCTGCATGGAAAACATTACATTTTTTGATCTATAATATTCTGAAAACAATGGGAACATGGTCAAGGAAAAATATAGATTTGATGTATGTCAAGTGATACAACAAAATAGTAATATATCTGATATACACAAATGTAATTAGATTATCAATGAATTAAAGAAACGGACAAATCAACTTTCTGCCTATACATAGTAATATATGAAAAAGACATGTCAGAATTATTCTGATCTTTCAGAATGTATTATAAATCATAAAGTATATAGCTTAAACTCAACTTCCAATAACATAGTGAATTGAGGAGATACATATATCCTTGATCCCAACTAAAGATAATAGAAATAATGGAAAAATATATAAAATATTTCAGACACATGTCCAGTGCTAAAATAAAGATGTGGAAGACCCTATTGATAAAATGGAAACTCAAAACCAAAGCAATAAACTGAATTACAGAACTCAATGGGTCATGGGAGTTGGACAAAAATGTACCCAGTTAGATAATGGCAAAGAGTACTGTAATAATGTTTCACTATAATAGTCATGGTCTTTGTCTAAATGATTTGGGATCTGGAATTTGGTACTGATGTAAATACCATAGCTTAAAAATACTACTTGAATCTTGAACCAAAACAAACAAACAAACAAACAAAAAGTGCAAAACAAAACAAAACAGAAACAAGCTATAAATACTACCACCACAATGTGGCAAACAAACAAGAAAACCACCTTTCTTCCTATAGGTTTAGAAATAAGAGTACAAATTAATTATAAGCAATAAAGTTCTTCAAAAGCAATGCTAAAAAAAGCTTACTTATGAGAAATTAAACTCTGGATCTATATGCCTCCCAATTGCATAAAACTGAATAGAACATAAACCTAATTAAGAAATTGCCATGTGAATATTCCGGGACCATTGGAACTACTAGAGCTGCAGGAGAAGCAAACATGAAACTGCTATTTCAGACACTTTTCCAGGGCAGGAGATATGACTTCAATTCAGAAAATGATGAGATTTCTACAATGATGAGCTCAAAACTTAAAATTACAATATATGCAAGGAAATAACTCAGTATGAAAGGAATTATAAGTTACAAAGAGTGAGTGAGAATTTAAGAGGAATCAGCTTATCAATTAAAATGATATTTAAACAATATAACATTAAAGTGTTCAAATTCATAAGAGACAAAGTAAGAATAAAAAATACACTTAGAAGAAAGGTCAGCATTTCAGTAGACTTACATATTAAAAGTTATTTCTGGAAAAATTAGTTATTAAAGTAAAATTCAGTAGATCAACTACAAAATAAATTAGATAAAGATGAAGAGAGAATCAATGAACTGGATGGATCTGAAAGAGAAAATATTGCCCAGAGATCAGAGGGATTAAAAATATGGAAGAATGAGAATTATATAAATCATTATGCTGTACATCTTAAATTTATATAGTGCTATATGTCAATTATATCTCAACAAAACTGAAAGGGAAAACTTACTTTAATTTTTAAAAATCTAAATTAGTGCCTAAAAGGCATGAGACAATCAAGAGGAGAGAATGATAATGTCTATTCTATGACTGATTAGTGTTCAAGAAGGCAAATATAATTAGGGGAAGTAATATTTAAAAGAATGATAATGATAATTTTTCAGAATTAAACATACAAATGAAGTTTACACTTTGAAGATACAAAATCTCAAGAAAAAATAAATGAAAACAAATCTATAACTATCATGGTAAGATGCATCAAATGAAACCATTAAACAAGGCAGATTGATGGGGGGAAAGTGAAAATAAAATTATAAAAAATAGTTGCAAATTGACAGAATTTTTCATTACCAACCATAGGGTCTAAAAGACATTGAAATAAATACCTTCAGCATACTACAAAGTAGGAATAAGTATAAAGTGCTACAGAGCGGGAAAAGTTGGAGGAAAAAACAACAGCCTAGAATTCTCTACATGAAATACTGTCATGCAAGATTGAAGGATTAAATACATTATTTTCAACTTTTAAAAAAAGACCAAAAAAGCTTACCTCATTAGTCAGGGTTCTCCAGTGAAACATAATCAATAGGATCTATCTATGTATCTATGTGCATATGTAAGTATGTATGTATGTATCTATCTTTCCATAGTTTTTTTTGAGAGAGAGAGATTTTAAGGAATTGGTTCACACAATTGTGGGGACTGGCAAGTTCAAACTCTGCAAGGCAGGCCAGCAGGTTTGAAACACAGGTAAGAATTGATGTTTGAGTTCAAAGCAGGTCTTGAGGCAGACTTCCTTCTTTCTTGGGAGGTCTTAGTCTCTTTTTCTTAGATCCTTTAACTGACTGGGTGAGGTCCATCCACATTATGGAAAGTAACATTTAACTTGAAGTCTAAATGTTAATCACATTTAAAATATACCTTTCAGAGCAGCAATTAGACTGGTGTTTGGCAAAAAATTGGGTACCATGGCAATGGTATGCACAAGATGACACATAGAATTAACCATCACACTTGAATTTAAAATAAATAAAATTTAAATTGAATAAAAAATTTTTTTCTTAATTTTTAAATTTAAAAAAAATTTAAAGACTTTTCTTCAGAAAGAAAGATATTGAACTCTTACTTTATGCTGAACTTTTCCTAGAATTAATATTATCAGACTAATTCAGATAATCTTGAATAATAATTTATAAAACTATATCTTTTCTTCCTGGAAAGAACATCAGCACAGAAGACAAAACACAGTTTATTCTTTAAGGCTCAAAAATAGAAACAAAGTGAATTAATTCCCCAATATTTTTCTTTTACCTCAGATGGTGAGAATTTACATTTCTGAATTTTCTTTACACAATCTGTGAGTTTCATTTATGGATTTGTTTTGGATGTTCTTACCATAATATGGAACAGTTATCACCATTGAGATACTACTATTACCAAAGCTCAATGTTAAATACCTTTACATATTTACTAATATTTAATTCTCTTCATAAGCTCATGAAGATATGCTAAACTAGATCTCCATAACTACATTTTGAATGGAAACGTATCAAAACAATATTGGAAAGAGGTCCTATACCTTTCTTTGCCTTTCAAGAAATATTGTCTTTGTGCACACTAAAATATTGCTTTCTGTGTGATTAGGCATCAGAATGATCCACACTTAATAAGTGCACAACAAATTATTTTTATTAAACAGAGAATGGTTAACAGAGAATCTTCATAGTCAGCAATATCTTATGATTTGAGCAAATGTTTTCTTCTATTTGCATTTCTTGCTATTTTTCTCAGCAAAACTGATATACTTCATGCATGGTGGATCTTGTCACTTTCAGGTTGATTTCAGAGGTTTGTTTTGTTTTGTTTTGTTTTCTCTCTATTTATCTGACTTATCTGTAACTTTAATCCTTGTTTAAACACCGTAAGAGTTTATATCTGCTCTGTTACTTAATATCTGGTGGAAATTTAAGAGAATGAGGACATCATTTGACCTAAAATCAAATGCACACCAGAGAAATTCCTAAATGAAAATTTGGAATAAGATATTATATTAATCACATACAAACTGAACATTAAAAATCTAAATTTCTTATATATCCTTCTTAATCCCATTTCTGAAAATCACAGGGATACAAAGAAAAGAAAGAAAATGAAGATACTATTTGTTTTTTCTTTTGAACCTGTTTTAAAAAAATTGACACCAATAATTTGCAATCAAAATTTGTTTACAAATTAATAGTAATTTTGCTGTGTTCTGTAACATAAAGCAAAACTTTTTTTTCAAAATGTAATAACTTATCTTTGAGGATAGACCTTAACATATATTGGAAGGTTAATATAAATCCTTAAAATTAGGAATATGATAATTTTTCCAATTTCCTCTTTTTGTTATAGGATCACAGTGATTTTAAAATGCCTTTTGTAAGTCTACCGGCTTTTATTCATTAAGGAAATAAATAAATATTTCTTGACTTTTGTTACTCCTATAGGAAAACTGAATTTTCTAGCTATTAAGGATTACAATAAATGTCCTCTTTGCCAAGTAAATGCAAATTTCCTAATAAGAATATACTTCCAAGAAATAAAGTAGAATTTTAATTTTTTGATACTAGATGTAGAAGTTAAAATTCACAAATTATTAATTATTAACAAAACAGAAGATTATTTATGAGTAGAACCTGTGGTGTATTTTACAGCACTGCATACATATTACTTGGGCTTGCAACTTAGCCTGAGAAAGATTACACTTAACTGAAATAATTTACTTGCTAGTTACTCTTACTAGGTCTTAGAAATACTCAATTTGTTCAAAGAAAATAATTTATGAAAGTGGTTAATAATGTCTTATAAGGTCTTGTTAATTCTGAACTCTTAAGGCAGATTCATGAGTTTGAATTTTGATGAAAGATACCTTTGAACTCTAATTGGTATTTTGTACAGCAATGTAAGCAAATTTATATTCATTTTTTCTTCTGGCCCACTAAGCATTTGTAGTTCTGGTATTCATGAAGAAATTTATCATGGTGTGGAATTAACTAGATATTTCTATGCTTTGGAATAAAATGGTCTTAAGTACAGCAGCAAAGTATTAGCATTTATCATAATGATATATTTTTAGAGGCACTAAACATAGCATTTTTAATATCACTGCGTTGGGGGATACTTTTGGGTTTTCATTATGAATTACAATATCTTCACATATTCAGCATATTTTTTTTCTTCTTTTCTGTAAGTCAATATACAACCCAAAATTCATATGTAAAACTCAAGGATTCAAAGGCAGCAATGGTCTCTAGACCAACCTGGAAATTGTCTTTTGCTCTTAAATGGTCCCAAGTAAGCAATTGGTACATACAGAATGTTTCAATAATTGTTATATATTGTTATGATTACTTAAACTTAATGCTGAACCCTCTGGATAGAGGTACCCTCTGGATAATGAGAGGAATGCAAAGAGATACTAAATTCTGAGAGCACACTTGACATACCTTACTGAAATTACCATTTTAATTGACAAGTTATTTTAAAAAATCACTGTTGGATTACACGTAAAGAGTTTGCAAATCATCATTTCTACTCTCACAACAAAAGGAAAACCTGAACAAATTGAAATACAACTTTCTTAGATCCATCAGAGAATTGAGGTCACAGTACAAGCTACCACCCTGAAAATCGGAGACAGGTGAATTCAGGGAATTCAAATCAGCTTATCTGAAGCAGAAGTTGCTGGAGCCTCTAAATGTTAACTTTAATGAATTGCTGAAAGCTAAATGTGGACTAGCTTGGGAGTTAAATACTCCTGGCTGCCCAGCCCAAGAAGGCACCCCATGCTAGGAGGCTTTACATCCAAGAATACCATCAAGTTCTCCCAGTGAAAATCAGGGAAAGGGGGAAAGCAGTTATTTTGAAATATATCCATGGGAAAGGTAACCATTTTAAAACAAGCCCAAAGTTTTCTCCACAATAAAGGCCAACCTAGAAAGAGAAAAGACTTCACCAGAGCCTGATCCAACTTGGGGGAAGGGAAATTATCCAACTCCAAACCTCTTCTAGTCTACCTATCTTGACTAAGGAGAGAGAGAAAACCTAAGAAACACTTGTGAAGGTCACAGGACAGGACACATATCAGTTAAAGGGACTGAAAGGTAATTATAGGTTACTGACTACTTCCCCTCCCTTAATATCTTAGCAATAAATCAACAGAGATTCTGTATAATGACAGGGGAACACAGCTGAATGTAGTTCAAGGCTCAGATTCTATTAAAGAAGGAGTTCCAGGGAAAACTAAGACAACAAGGGAGACAAACAAGGACCCTGAAGGAAAGAGACACCTCTGAAATCTACAGTTCTAGCAAATAGTAAACTTAGACTAACTCATGGACAAATAAACATAAAACTTTACATTAAAAGATCAACTATCTCAGTTCCTATTACCAGATACATCATGTCCAGCTTTCAATAAGAAAATACAAGGCACACTAAAAGACAAAACACACTTGCACACATATATGCACTTACCCACAAAGGCAACATACAATTGATTTTAAAGGAAACATTTTTTGATCTTTGAAATTATTTAAATATTTAATAACATTTTCTAGAAATGTGAGGCAAAATCTAAAAAAGAGAAAAATATATGGGAATTATTATATCCCTAACAAAAATGAACTTCATTTGTTTTTTCTTACATATTTTGCAGAAGACTTGTACATTGACAGATACAAGCAATACATCATTCAATTTTAATGTTTTGATGCAAGTGATTTCAGAGTTGTGCCAAATCCTTTTGGAATGTCATGTCCATATAATTATTCAATGCTTTACACTTTATAATTTCTTCATCATTAGTGAAGTTAATGTAATAAGCTGAGAAAAATAATAAGAATAATTAAGTTCAACACTGTCAAATGTACAAAGGCTGTAATATAGTAGAGGTGCTTTCAATCTAAATTTCTATCTTAATGTTGCTTTTTGCTACAATGTACAAATATCTATCTTCCACATACACAGTTTGGAACCTGGCTATCAAAAACCAATAAATGTTTTGAAATGCTTTTATTTTAATATTGTCCCATGAGCATTAATATTTTTCAATTTAAGATTATTGAAAATAAAAGTTTCAATTTATTAACAAAGATGAACACACAAACTAGTCAGGCTAAGTATAACCAAACTATATTGAAAAATATTTACTTTCCAATTCAAAAAAACATTGAATAATGGGGACTGTTTGATTCTCATGCTCAGTTAAATGGATTCTGGGAAATATTTAACAGACTGAGAATTCTGAGTAACATTTTGATCTGCCTTACAGTTAATTAGAGGCTACCACTAAATGAGAGTAGAAGGGAAAAAAAAAGGTTTTGTAGTTGTTTGGTTGATCTGTTTCATGTGTTTTTCTAGGAAGGTCAGAAAGTGTTCTCTATTGCAAAGTACATTTTACAGAAAATAATGAAAGTCAACCACAATTTTACTAAGAATTTGTCAAACAGTGGTTTTGTTGCTGATCTTTATGCATTGTGTATAAAAACTCAATTCTTTTCATTCTCCATTCCATTATTAAGGTCATATTCCTGTTATATATGTAGTTATGCCACAGGTTATTATTTCAAGAACTTATATGGCTTTGAGGTTTTTGACATGCCTTAGTTATAGTAGGTATCATAACATTTCTTTGTGAATGATACATAAGAACTTTTAGATATTTTTGCGACATGCAGAAATGTCCATAAAGGCATCCATAACTTTCAAATTGCTTGTACACTTTTACAAAAAAGAAAAAAAAGTGTGTACTCCACAAAGCCTCCACTGTATATTAGTCATTTGTGGCCAGATTTGAGTTTTGTATGTCCAAATGGAGTGCATTTGTACTTTAAGGATATAAATATATCATTAGCTACTGGGACCAAGTGCACAGTTAATAAAAGTTCAGTTCTGGAGTCAGACAGACCTGAGTAAAACCCAGGATCTCCCATTTAAAAATTTTTCTTTTCAAAATGTTTCAAACTCTTGAAAATGCTTTAGTCTCAGTCTGAGGTTTTATGCTTGCAAATTATATAGATAAAGATAATATGTACTTCAGGAAGGGGAAAAAGAAGAGGCTGGTAAAAATTTTTCCTGAAAGGACCAGATAGTAAATATCTTAGGCTTTGCAGGATGTAAGGTTTTTATTGCAACTACTCAACTCTGCCATTGCAGCATCATAATGCATATTCTAACATAGATCGTTGTGTTCCAATAAAAGTTTATTTATAAAAAACAGGCAGTGGACCAGATTTGTCTCATGAGGCACAGTTTGCCATCCCATCTATATACAAATTTGCTTATAATATCCAACCCTGAAACACCTACATGCCAAAAAGAAAAAAAGAAAAAACCCACAAAAAAAAAAAGAAAGATGAAAATGCTACCAAAGAGTCTATTGTAATGGGGAATGGGGGAGGGGGTGTGGGTGGGAAGGAACTACTACAAGCTCAAAGAAATACCATGAGCGATATCAAAGGCAAGGAACAATTAGAAAAATAGGTTTCAAACACATTACAGATAACTATTAATTGCTTTAATAATTAAAGCATATCTAAAAGCTAATAAGTAAAGGACCTACTACTCCATGGAGAAATCAGCAAATTATACAAACAAGACATTTCACAGAAAATGAAAAACAAGTAACGCTTACACATATGGAAAGTGCTCAGTTTTCTCAATATAAGGAGATTTTATTTTGCCAGTTTATCAGTTTATTAGTGTATCAGTTAAGATTTAAACTAAAAATACATTATATATGTAACACGTACATATACACATACATACATACATACATACATATGAGGGTGGGTCAAAAATTAACCGCACTCTGGCTGTAGAATTTGTTATAATTAACTTTTAGAAAAGACAAATACATCATTTTTTGACATAATCTCCTTGCTTTTCAATACACTTTGCCCATTTGTCAACAAGCTTTCATATTTCATCATTAAAAAATGTTTTAGGCTAAACTGTGAGCCACAAATGTACCACTGTCTTCACATCTTTATCAGAAGTGAATCTTTGTCCTTGTAGGGCTGTTTTCAGGGGACCAAACAGGTGAAAGTCCGATGGAGCAAGATCAGGACTATAGGGAGGATGCTTTAACACCTCAAAACAAAGTTTTTGCAGAATGTCAACAGTGTGGGCAGAAGTGTGGGGACATGCACATCCTCAGACCACAAAAAAATGAGTCACTGCATGTTGCTCTTCTTTCATGCAAATCACAAGTGGGTCATCCATTTTTGCTCGCACTGCAGTTACAAGTGAACTGATGTAACACGTTCACACCTGCACAGCAGTGACTGGGCAGACAGTAGCCTTGAATGGAAAGAGCTGATAAGACAGTGTGGCCAACAAGTTTTAACATAACAGAGTGCAGATAATTTTTGACACCCTCGTACATATATTCAGTCAGTCTTACAACATGCTAAAAGTTTGATTATATCTTTATAGGCCAGACAATGGAAATATAGGCACTTTGATTGACTGTTGATCAAAAATAAATTGGCACAAAACCCTGTTAAGGGCAATTGGGAATGTCTACCATTTAAACTTCTAAGTATTTATCCCATGATATATTACATATTTGTAAACTGATGCATATACTAGGTGAGTCTTTATTTTTTTAATTTTTGGTAATAGCCAAAGTTTAGCAATAGGAATGGGTTCAATAATTATGGCATATTGATACAATGGAATACAATCATCTTAAAAACCAAATAAGTTTGCTATGTATTGATATGGATAAATTTCCAATATATAATGTTAATTTCAAAGAGTACGATAAGAGTGGACATGGAATGTTATTTTTCTTTACAAATATATATATATATATTTACAATTTCAAAGTTTCTACCAAGATGTATTATTGATAATTGGTAGTGATTGCGAGATGAGAGTGGGAGGAAGACAGCTCTGCACTGATTGCCTTTCAATTTTCATTGAGCTCACATTGTAGGTTGGGCATCAGGGGTGGGAGGGAGGCTCCACTCTTCACTGATTACATTTTAATATTTATTTTGAATTTGAATTATGTAAATATACAACCTATTCAAATATTAAATTAATTTTAAAAAGTATATACACACACATACAGAACTGATCAACATCTAAAGCTAATTATTTATTCACATCTGGGTCTAAGTTCAGACCTTAGACATGGATGCAAACAAATAAAGAATTGTAGGTGTTAAGAGGTTACAATCTTTGAATCCATGGATTGCAAATTGTAATGTAGTGGAAATTTCTCATGTTTTGCTCCTCAGCAAATAATACCTAGAAGAAAACAACAGCAACAACAACAACAACAAAGGGTGTCAGTGCCTACATTCTCACAAAAAGCCTAACTTTAAAAGTGGAGCTGATAAGGGAGGACAAATTTTATTCCATTAATCAGGCACCACAATAACACCAGTGGCAAGTTTTTAGTCTCCATCATGGGCTGGAAAATGCCCAGTTTATTTGACTAGTAAACAATAAGTGCAGTTCTTTAAGTTTTAGAATGCCTGGGTTAAAAAGAAAATGGGCAAAAATATATTTTCTTGTCAATGCTGATAATTACTTGAAACATCATTAAAGAAAGAAGACTAAAGCATGATGTTTACTACCACTTTAATCACTGCAAAAAAATAAGGAAACGTGGTAGAGAGATTACTGGGTTGAAATGCCAGAACAGTGATTAAAATCTTAGCTCCTCCACTTGGGAGCTGCTGATTAACTTCCCTAGTTTACTTTAATAATTCATAATGTATTGAAAATATTCCCTTTGTCATAGAGTCACAGTCAGATTTCAATGTATAATAGATAAAGAAGTGCTTATCACCACACTACCCACTCTGTAAGCATTAATCAACATTAACTGACTCTAGATCACTGTTTATATAAGTGCAAAAATGGCCTTTTTATAAACCCTTCCATGTTATTGCACCATCCAATCAGAAACCAAGATTGTATAACCCGAGAGATTACTTGGGCATTTTTCTTTGACAGAATTCTTTACTTTAAATGAATATATTTATTATGTTAAAGTCACTTACTGTCAATTTTACTCCTTTTCAAAACAATTTTGAAAAATAGTGTGAACAGACCCTGTATTTCATTTTTGAGCTATAAAGCATTGTTATTCACTAAGTGCAATAACCTGAGATTGTAAAGCACCTGCAAATGAAACTCCTTAATACTCTGACCAGAATCAACAGCCTTACATTTTAAATATTTTCTACCCCTTGAAATACAGCTTGTTCCTGACATTTTTAATCATACGTATCTGCACAGTTTGCTAAGAATATTGACTACAATAACCACCACCGCAAAAAATGACACTCTCTTTTTCCAATCAGAAAGCATCCACCATGCTATAACTTGTGTCTATTAGATAAAAATATATAGCCTTTTAAAATATATGACACTATATAATTAGATAGAGCCAATTCAGGTATAAATATATGACTCTAATGTATCACCTGTGTAAAAAGATCTGATTGTAAGTGCCAAAAAAATCAAATTCTTATAAAATGACAGAATTAAACACATACAATAATGACTAACCAGTTAAAGTTGTGTATTACTGGTACATAAACAGATAGAATAGCAGAAAAAAGGAGAAAATTTATAAACACACCTAAATGCACCTGCCAAATTTAGGATATGTTTAAGGTATTGTCCCAATATGTGGAAATAAATGTATTTGAGGTGACTAACTGGCACTGGAAAAAATTAGTCAAATCAATAACTAATAAGATGACGCAAAACTCCAAATCTACTCAAGTATTTAAATTTAAAACAATGAAGCATAACAAACTAGAAGAAAATGTGCGATACTTCATTTATACTCTTGGAATGAGGAAAAATTCCCAATGTCATAAAGAAAAGATTGAAATATGCATTCAATATCAAGAGATAAACAGACAAATAAGGATGTATGTATAGAAATTGATAGAAAAATGTTACTAAACTTATTACATGCAAAAGGTTATTATCCTTAACACATAAAGAGCTTTTACAAATTGATTCTTTTTTTAAGTAGAAAACAGAACTATGAAAACACGGGTTTCAAATAAGGATTCGTTAAACCTAGGGGAAAAAAGTATTTAATATCCCTCAGAATAAGATAAATAGATTTTAAAATTATTGTTACACGATAAACTGAAGCGTATTAAAAATTTTGAATTTATATCTGCAAAAATGGATTCAAATTGGACAACACCAAACTGGAAGTGGTTGAGAGCTCCACTAATAGGAGCTCAGGGAGAGACTATGGAAATGGTGTGTAAGCAAAGCAAAAAAATATTGATTGGCTATAGCTTAAAGCCTAGTTGGCTGTTGTGATTTATTGACCCTAGGTTTCAATTTTATAAATTTGCACTTACAGGTTTAGATTTTGGTTTGCTTACATAAGCTGCCATGGCATTAGAGACCCCTCAGTCTAATGGCCTCTTTCTTTAATTACTTTAACGATACATTGAGATACTGATTTTTACCTCTCAGCTTTGTAAAAGTCGAAAGTTCAATAACACCTGTGTTTGTTTTGGGACAGTGTGGAGAAACAGGCTGATAGGAACATAAATTGGAAACCAGTGAAGGAAATTTGATAGCTTTCAAACATATGTAGTGATTTTTATTATATATGTGTACGTGTATCTATATTTATGTATATCGATGTCTAAATCTAAATCTAGACCTATATCTTCTAACTCAGTAATTCCACTACTAGGAACTGATTCTAGAGATACTAGATACTTATTACACATGTGGAAAGGAACAGGAATGTACAGCATTGAAATCACAAACCTATACATTTCTTTACAGCAGCACTGTTCACAATAACTGAAGCCTGGAAATAACTTAAATGCACAAGAATAGGTACCTGTGAAATAAACTGTGGTACATATTTACAATCAAATATTTTTTAAAACATTACATACATACATATATACACAAGTAAGTGAAGATGGAGGAGGCTTTTTAGGTACAAATAGGTAAAGACCACCAAAACATACTAAGTGAGAAAAGCAAGGTGTCCAACAAAGGGTATTTTATCCTATGTTTCCCATAAAAAAAGTGAAAGTATAAATATATATTTTTGTTAATTAAAAAATACCCTGGAAAATTAAACAAGAAAGTAATACAAATGCTTATCTCTGGTGATAAGATTCCCAGATGGAAGGTCAGGACCCAAGTGTGGAAGTGAAAGTCTTCATACTTTTCACCTGTTTGCTTTTGTAAATCATGAGGTTACATAATCTACTAAAATATAACTCAGAGAAAAGAAAAAGAAAAGGCTGCATAGTTGATTCAGTGGCTATAAGTCATTAGCAGCAGAACAACCTGGAGGCTTTGGTTGTTGCCCAAGAATGTTATTTGCACCTTTGCGGATTCAGTTGCATAACAATGGCTGGCCTGAGGGTTTTCTTGTCTTTTCCTCTTTCTTGACCATTTTCCCCTGGAGCCTTTTCTCAGCTAATGTACAAGAATTTAAACTTCTTCAGGCACAGTCACTATAGATAGAAACAAAGAATTGTTAACCAATTTTTTGAGCAGCATTTTAAGTTTAATTTATATCCTTTTAGCACTAAGTCCATAGGACAGTGGCTCCTTCCAAACACTGGGCTTCCTGCACAGAGAAACAAAAAGTGTTCACCAACATTATTTAACTTAGTATTCACATAATTCCAAAACTGAATTAATACTCCAAAAATAGAGGTAAGGATAGAGGATCCTACATGTTAAATTATCTAAAGTCACAAAAAATAAAGAAATTCAGGCTTAGTGCTAAGCTATATTATTGACTTCTTTCTCCACTAAACCATGCTGCTAATACAGAAGTCTTTACACAGGAATTGACTCTCTTTGTAATGGATTCAGTTGATATTATTAATCTAGTCCTAGATACTGATTTTCTCATGCTATGGACATAAATGAAGACTGAGCAAATGAGAACAAACAAAAATTATTAATTGAAAGCTTGCTGTGTAGTAAGGGCATCAGCCACCATCACCTGTTTTTGGTAGAGACTCAAAGGCAGACAGAGGAGTAGAAAAGCCTTATGGTGAAAAAAGGGAAGGCTTCCAATCTGCTCTGATTAGAGATTATTAAGATGGGGAAGCTGGAGCTGGTTAAGAAGTAAGGAAGGCATCCTTTGAGATTGGGTAGGAGAATATGTTTGGGTTTCTCTGGATGGTACTAAAATGGAAGTAGGGGCAAAAATTAGGGAAGCTGTCAGTTGTTGAACAAGTCCTGACCTGATGTTGCAGAAGTGTGGGTCAGAGTCCTGTTTTTATAAATGATCTGGCCTTTGTCCCTTTGTACACTCAGTCTCTCACTGTCCTCGAGGAGAGCACTCTGTTGGGGGAATCATATTGACCAAGATGGCTGAGGAAATAAAATTTCTATTTTATGGCAAGATAAAAAAAATTTAAACATAAAATTTGTCTCTGCCCATTTGAGCCTCCTCCATCCCCTTTAGTGTGTGTTGTACATCTGCATTAACCAGACCTTCTTAGGAGATAACATTCCTTCTTAATCTTGTAAGGGGTCACGATGACCCATTACTTGCTTTGTACATATAGATCTGGATGTGTAAACTGTCAATATTATGTCATTTGACTTGTAACCCTTTGTCTCAAATACTTATATAACTGTGCTTTGACCTCCAGTGCACAGAATAGCCCTCAGACTTTTCTGAAAGATTTTCTCCCAGGTTATAACCCTCAGATTCACTTGGATAAAATTTTCCATTTCTTTCTTAGATTAACTGATGATTAATTTTTGATTAACACAGTGTTAACCTTCCCTTCGGGCTGACAGAACTTTAGACATCTTTCTTCCTAACTCTGGGATGCTGACCTCTTTTTCTTAGAGCATTTAATTTAGAAAACTTGTAATTGTAAATTCTTTCTCTGCCCCTTTGGATCTAAACCTTTTTAAAAAGCCTCTTGTTAGTTTTATAGCCCAGGAATGTCTTTCTCAAAGTCGTGGGAGCCATCCTTTTGAAATAAAATCATCAAGGAAGATTCTGATGAGGAAAGCTTGGTTTCTCTGCACTGGTGTCAAATCGAATCTCACAGAGTTTTGGGTGACACAGAAAAGAGTAGCTTTATTGCTTTGTCAAGCAAAGGGGAACATGGTGGGCTCCTGTCCTCGAAAACTGTATGTCACTACCTGGGTGGATTTGATCAAGAGGTTTTTTTTGTTGGTTTTATTTTTTAATCAGTTAGTTTACTTTTTGGCTGTGTTGGGTCTTTGTTGCTGCATGCAGGCTTTCTCTGGTTGTGGAAAACAGGGGCTACTCTTCATTGTGTTGTTTCTCATTTTGGTGGCTTATCTTGTTGCAAATCACAGGCTATAGGCATGCAGGCTTCAGTAGTTGTGGCACAAGGGCTTCAGTAGTTGTGGCTCATGGGCTCTAGAGCACAGGCTCAGTAGTTGTGGCACATGGGCTTAGTTGCTCCACGGCATGCGGGATCTTCCCGAACCAGGGATTGAACCTGTGTCACCTGCATTGGCAGGCAGATTCTTAACCACTGAGCCACAAGGAAGTCCCCTGATTAAGAGTTTTATAGCAATAGTTCAAGGGTAGTGTTGCTGAAGAGATTAGGATGTGTGCAGAGCCGGTACTCCCTTAATCTCATCTGAGGTGGTTAGTCTCCTAATCTTGATGAGCTTCTCTTGGCCTTTTAATCTTGCCTCAGGTGGTTTCTTGGCTGCTCCTGCCTTGATTAGCAATGGTTCACATTTGCTCTTTGGAAATCAGGGAAGGTCGTGGAGGCTGGAGTCTTGCCTATAAGAAAGGGAGGACAAAAAGCCTTTTGTGTCCAGGAGCCACACAGGGTCCTTCTCAGTTTCAATAGTGCCCCATCTTCCAGTCTCTGTGGGAATGTAGGAGCCTAACTCCTAACTTCCTAGGATACCTGTTGCAAATTATAAAATTGCCTCCAGTCAGGAAGGGTAAGTTTACTTTTCCTTTAGGTATAGCCAAGTAGCAAACACAGATGGTCTATGATCTCCCCCAAACCCAACTCTTAAAATTTCTCCCAACCTTTGTTTTAGTAGAGTTGAGTTCAGACTCTCTGTCTTCCTCCTATTTCAATAGCCTTGAAGAAATTCTTTCTCATCTGTTTGACTTCATCTGGTGCAAACACTGCTTTGTCAAATGCATCATAATTTTAGTGTCACAATTTTTATTCTATCACATACTTTAAAGAATTAATTAAATAGATGTGAAAGGTAGAAAGACTAAAGTAAAAATAAAATTTAAAATGTTAACAATAAGGCAATAGATAAATGGGCATTAATTGACAACTACAAATTTGCACTTGCCATGGGTACTTTCTATCTACCTCTACAAGGATGAAATCAGGCTGCTGCAGCTGCTGACCTTCAACATCCCCTGAAGGGAATTCAGGGTGGAGGTCAGGAATGAGGCATTCTGTGCTTTGGAAAAAAGGATGGGCAGAACAGGTCTACAGAGAGTTAGATGTTTCCAGCATTTGATTTTGTGAGCCAACTCTTGCATCTCCTCATATCTAGAAAAGCACTAAATCCCTACATGGTGATGTCTGCTCCTCGTGACTAGCAGAAATCATCTACAAAATATGAATTTGATTGCATGTACTCCTCCTTCATCAAGATTACATATATACTGACCTTTCCCCTCCCTCTTCAGAACAGTTTCTCGGAGCTATCTGGGATTCTGTCTACCAGGCTGCAGTCCTCATTCTGCCCCAAATAAACCTAAATTCGCAATGCTCACATTGTGCACTTTTTTTAAGTCAACAGGTTAAAACACAATTAACAAATTGAGTCTTATTTACATAAACATTCATTGAAAAAGGAAAAATAAAGTGCTTAAAAGATCTCTGCATAAAAAAAAAACCAATGATTAAAATGACAATTTAATGTAGGAATATATAAACCTCAAACTAATGTTGTAAATTGAGCCAGATAAGGTCTTTTGGGCTAAGCAGCTTCAGCTTTTTTTTTTTTTTTTTGCATCTCTCTCAAAAAAACTTGTGGTCCTGACTGAGGAGTTCCTGACTGATGTTACCCCAAGACACTTTTTTCCGCATATAATTTTGTTTAAGATTATAGTAGTTTCTCTAACTTTGGTCTCTCTCCATAATTCTCTTAATACAATCATTAACAGACCATATAGGGTCAACAGTTGGCCCGTACAGAGAGGGATGAGTTTTGAAATGGTTGCCAAAACAAACAAGAATAAATTATTACCTTGTCTAAAATTGAACTTCAGAATATTAATTGCAAATTCATACTAACATTCCACACATTAGGTCTAGATAATTATCTTGTACAACCTCTGAAAAATCATTAACTTTGAATTTTATGTAGACACTTAAATAGCTAAGGGTTACTCAATCACATCACCTTTTATACAAAGAAAAATTTCAACACATCTACATGTAGAGAGGAAAATATCTCTAATGTGGAATCATTAACACGCTTTTCTGTGTCAGTAGGGGAGTGGTGATATGATTAGCCACAAGCGTCTGTCTGATCTGGTTTGACTTGTTTTTCTTTGTCTTCTAGGTTTAGTACCATATCCATCTACTCATTCATTTAATGCCTAGTACCCTTCATGACTCACAAAAACCTACATCAGAATGGGTACAACCTTCTTTTAGAAATGTAACATCAATAGCAAAGGCCCTTTTGTCTTTTTTGTCTATAATATCACAAAAACCATGATTTAAGTGGAGACTTTATCAAATGTTTCAGTATTCATAACTGTCTATCTTCTTAATTGTATTAAACTCTCAGAGGTCTGATCTGCTTTAAAACACTGTCAAATATTTGGCACTATCAGTTTCCTGAGAATGTTTTCTTTGTATCTTTTCTTGTCCTTAAAACTGCTGTTTCTTAGTTTTTCAGCCAGAGAGAAAAATCACAGAACACTTCTAATCCAGAGAAAAACTCTCTCAACAAAAACAGCTAAATTTTACTGAATATTTACTGAGTGTAAGGAAATTTACAATGGCTTTAAAACATGCAATTTTAATTTTTATAATCCTGTGATACAGATATTATGTGATGTACGTATTATTGTTCAACAGGTGAGAAAGATAGGTAAGTAGCAGAAACTATACCCATTACCACTATTCAATATTAACTTCCCATTCCATTGGTGTTCCATGAAGTAATACACAACACCTCAGTGGCTGCAAACAGAATAGAATGTAGCCCTATTTCATGATAACCATGGTCTATATATTATTTTTAAGTGAATGAAATCTACACTCAAGCTCTTGTTAATCTTAAAAAAATAAAAGAGCCAGTGACTTTATCAGCAAAATGGACTTATTAAGGAGCAGACAAGTAATTCCAGTAAAGCAAAGAAAACTCTTTTATAGAAAAGAGGAAGTTGGGAGGGGCTGTCTATAACTAAAAGCCCATTGAAGGAAACTGGGAGTTCACAGCATACTGGCTTTTCATTGGCTGAGTTGTGACAGTCTCTGATTGGTTGAGCTGTTGCCAGGCAAGAAGAAAATCTTTCTTCCTTCTACTAGTGGTAGTAGTGTCACTTCCTACTAAAGATGCAGGGTGGGTCTCTTCTTGTAGGGATCTGTATTGAGGTCAAGTGGTACTTGTGGAAGAGCTCCCCCTTCTGGCCTCCTGACTCCATTTTTAGCAAGGTTATTAATTTTCATATTCTCAACGTAACAAAGTTATTGGAAACACAGTTGTTATACAATGGGATCAGTATTATAATACAATACATGCATCAAATATTATAAGGGAACACAGACTCCTCTCAGCAAAAAAAATAAATATAACAAACTAAAAGTTTACTAATGCTGTTTATATTGTCTTTAGTTTTGAGTCACTGTGAACCACTAATAATTCTAAATGAAATATTCAGTCTATACTATGTCCTTCTTTATTATTCTGAGTGTCTTATCATGTTTGAGTATTTCTTTGGCATTTTATCTCCTCACATATATCATATCATGATATTTTCCCCCCAAAGGCCCACCCAGATCTTCAGAGAACACCAAGATTAAAAAAGAAAAAAAACTATATTTAAAAGTATTTACAAAATAGGAATATGCACTGTTTTGATAATTTTAAATCTGTCTAAATGAAATGTGACACATCACAAACCCATCACCCTATCCAAACTTTTGTTAAGAAGATATGCCAGTAGAATTGGTATTTTCCAGTTTACACAGTTATCTAAAGCTCCTTGAACTCAGTTTCTGGTGAAATTACATCTTGTCTTAGGGAATAAAAGGGTCTTTGTTCTTTCTCTTTGTCTCATGACCTCATTCTTCTCTATAGAAGACTTAGAGACTCATCATCAGACCCTTAGAAAAATACAGCATTTATTAAACCTCTTGTCCACAGTCCAGGTCTGAGAATCATATATAAGAAGACTTGGTTTATAAGGAAGGAAGCAATGGTGATTCAAGCAACGCAGAAGACTAATTGGCAAGTAATATACAACCCATATAGACAGGGCCAATGTGAGTGAAATATCCAAGAGAGAGAATTACAACTTGATGGGCTTAATTGTGGATACTTAGATGTTGGAAAAGAGACACTAAGAAATTCATGTAAGTAAAAAACATTTTTACAGCTGTGTTAAAATTTGAGCATACATATGCAGAATGGATTGACACATCAGATGTGTGCCTTAGAGGGCCGGTTGTTCTTTGGCTATGGCTCACTAAGTTCTCACTAGTTCTCATTCTTGGGCTTATGATATATAATAGTGTTCTGCAGATTGTGTCTTAGTTGAAAATATTACATTGGAAATGGACATAATATAAAGATTTTAATGATTAATGTGCTATATCTTTTTAATATTTTGTTGGAAATATCCTTATTTTGTGTTTACCATATTTTCCTAATGCTCTGCAATGAATATGTATGGCTTTTTAAATCCAAAAAAAAAAAAATACATGCCACTAAAAAATGGCTAGTGTATACTTATATTTAAATCTACTAGATGAGGGAAATACTGAAAATAAGAGCAGTAAAATAACTTTATTTGGGTAATTGAAAAAATGACTAGCCCAAAGTGAATTTAATTTGGCAATTGTCCACATTTTATGTCCTCAATGTTAATTTTTTTCTGTGTTCCTCAATATATACATTTGTGAAAAATATGGACAATTATTAGTGTTAAAAAGTTCTATATCATTATTCAATAAAATATTGTGAAATGAGTCACACATTTTTTAAAAGCTATGGAATAAAAATGACTAAATAAAAAACTGAGTGACTGAACAAATGAATGAATAATGTATTCTGCTTGTTACCTGACTTGAATATAAATTATGTCACGTGTGGGTAGTGCAGAGGGAATGTTCCAAATAATTGAAAGAGTGTAGTTTATCCTTGTGACAGACCTCAATTATTCTGATGTGATAAATTCCCACAGAAGGCATGTCCATAAAGCCATCATGCTTTACTTACTTCTTAAAGTCTGGGAAAATGGTGCCTCTTCTGGCCTGCCACACAACTTTTAGTGTACTTTATAGCATACGGACAAAATTGAAAAAGTCATTACATTAGACTCATAAATTCACAGAGTTTTGAGACTAAAAGTGTATTTTAGAAATCATTTAATCGGATATCTCTAATCTGCTGGATCAAGAAGCAGAGGGATAAATACTAACAATAGTTCCTCAGTTCACACAATGACTTAACTAGGAGCATTGTTTAGAATCCTGCACTATTCCTGTTCAACCACTGGTCCCCACAGTATAATGAAACTGTTTTCCTTAAGGACACACAGACATACATTGGCAGGACAGAAATATATAAACTGATCTGCAATTTTAGATAAAAATGATAATTTGATCATTGCACTATTTAATCAAATACACCAGAAAAAATGGAAAAAAATATTGATATCTGGTGTATTAACAGATATATTACCTTATATTTAACTCATTACCACTTTCATTTTGTGTTTTGTAGTTATAACCCATAACTAAAAATTGAGGTATAACCAGTCAAATAAAATGTTAGGATACGGAAAAAAATCTAACAAATACTTATAATATTGAGAACTGCAGAACTCCCAGCAGATAGTGACTATGTTCAAATCTCTGTACAGAGAGACCTAACCAAAGTTTAAAGCAACTTAAAGCCTTGACTCAAGCATGACCCCAGGTCCCCCCAGCCCCCCTCCAATTCCTGCCTGAGAAAGCTCAGTGCTGCCAGGAAAATTTGCTGTTTGTTCCAGCTATAACTTGGTGATAACCAGATCAATCTCTGAAGCCCTCTTGGAGCAGTTACTTGAGAAATCTTGCAATTTTAAATCATTTCTCTGTCCTTTCTGATATAAATCTATCACCCAAAATTGTTTCCTAAAGGACCTGGAGACCTGGCTCTTTGAAATGCAAACATTCAGGGATAGGACTCTCAGAATCTCTCTCCCAGTCCCAGGGGGAGGATCTGGGCACCTTGCTTCAGCTACCTCCAGTCATAAAGATACAATAGGAAACCTTGTTTCAATAACCTCCCACCATTAAAGAAGTTTGTTTCTCCTCTGGCTAAAAGCCAGTTAACAAAACCTGGTAGCCTAGTCACATCACATTGACTAATACCTAACAACTGTCAGTGCCTCTTCCTTAGCACAGGCCAGTATTAAAATGTTTCCAGGCTTTTGTTTAACAGCTTTGAGTTCAAATCACACTGGACCCTCTTTCTTATCACAATAACTAGTGTCCATTTTTGTTTATCATTGACTGTGTTACTAGGTGTCTGGAGTTGGCAAATCAAACTCAGACTATGGGTGATTGAGTGAGGTCATCTCACGGCAACTATTTCAGAAGAAGTATCAAGACCAACATAACATTATGATGCCATCCACATGAACTCCTTTTCATGCTATATTTTGAGGTTACATATTTTAAACATAAATATTTGATTCCTAAATGGCTTTAGAATAACTAGAGTCGATGCAGAAGACAGAAGGACTGACCCCTAAACCTGTTCAGTTTTACTAAGAAAGAAAATCCTCCCTAACTTTTTAAGGCAGGTAGTACCTACTCTAAATCTTCAAAGCCCAGGTGGATTAAATGTGTGATATCTTTGTTATCAATGATAGCAGTCCAGAAAACTATGGCTAACTAAAGTATACAAATGCTATTCCAACAACATTCAAATTTAGAATAATAAAACCCCAACTAAGATGCGAGTTAATTGTGAGCCTTAGATAGCTGTGTTTTTACCCATGGTTTATGAGAATAATTTTATTATATGCATGAAAAAAAGTACTGTGTGTGGTCATTAGTTTGCTTATAGGTGTATTAAATCCCATGACATGTCTTTGTATGTTTATAAAGCTTTTTCTGTTTTAATTAGGAGTTCAATTGACATAAAAAAACAACAAATTTTTAAATCTGGTATGTTTATAAATTTAGCTTCTGTGTATGTGATATTTGAAGAAATAATGTTACTTTATTTTATTTAGTGTAATCAAGTTTCAGGGCTTTCTTATTACTTCACTGGGTTTTCAAAGGTAAATGGAAGCTATCAGATATTAAGAATGATAGTGTCTGGTACAATTTGAGAGTTTTGAATTTATCAGACACAAAGTCAACAACAATACAAATTTTTTACTAAAATTGTACTCACAGAAATTTAATTCATTTAACTAATATCAAATTAAAAACTAATTTTAAACGTGAATTCAACTTTCAGTCTCTACTTTTGGTGTAAATTAGTTCACACAGATATATATTTTTTAATAGTGAAGAACAAGGAATTGTGAGGTTTGTACACATTTAGTTTAATTTTGTTTGAAAGGGACAGTGTTGCATTTCAAGGTTGTAACTGGAAACCCAATGTCAGGAGAAAGTGTGCCAGAATTTAGGAGAGAGACCACATGAAACAAACACAAGAAGGAGCCAAAGGCAAGCAAACAATCTACTTGATAATTTCCCAGTGCAAGTCCTAGATAGAAACTTGGCCTTGTTAACTGCACTGAACAATATCATCAGAATGGCTAGGGATTCTGAGGCTCATGGTTATTTCACATCAATTTTTGTGAGGTATTTACTGAGAGCCTATGATATTCAAGGTCTTAACGCTTTGTACAAAGTCTGAAAATGTGCTGTTAAAGAAGCTAAAACATTTACACAAAGAAGTAGGATGAAGGACCATATGTGTGTAATTAGTTTTCTTATTTTTATTTCTAAGTTCATCCATTTTCTTTCTCCCAAGTACAACATTCGGAGATGTTGAAGAAAAATTGGAAAAGTATCAGAGCTTTGGTGAACAGTTGAGCAGTTGCTCATTCTTAGCAGGAGCTGTGGAAGTAGTACATTGTAAACAATATTTAAAGGCAGTGTTTAGATGTAAAGATTTTTAAGATGATGAAAAATGTAAAGGAAAAAAGTGTGAAATAAATACCATGCAGCAGGCAGAGAAGCCCACAGAAGATGGCATTCTATTTGTATTTTCAGACCTCAAATATTACTGCTTGATCCCACTCTTAGTCTTTTTTTCTCCTGATAGATAATTTTGGATGACACATTACTTCTTAACACCGAATGCCTGAAAAACTACCTAATATGCACATGCTCTAAACCTTTCATATGTTAAAAAAAAGAAGCAAAACTGGAAAAAAAAAAAGGACTTTAAAACTGTAGCAGTCTGGTTCCTCATGTAGTGCATGCTTCTTACATCAATGTGAACTCATCCCGCTCCACCCCCATACCTTGCAGAGGTCAATTCACCTTACCTGGAAGCCGTGGTGGATAACAAGGAGGGAAGCTATAATGTGATAGCTGCGGAACTGTTACACAGCAGCCAGGCATGAGGAAAATGCTGGGACTCAAGGGACATCTAGGTTGCTAGCAAGGCTCTTATTTAGATTACCCAAGAAAATATTGAAGTGATACAAAGACTTTCATAAATAATGCCATCTACACTGAAAAATCTAGGATGCCTCTATAAAGATACCTAACTTCTAAACAATGGAGCTTACAAAGGAGTAGAACAATTTGATGGGCTTAGGAAGAAAAGATTTGGAAAATATTCAATTAATAGAAATAGCAGTTAACTTTAGAGAGGCTTTTTCATGAATAACTTGCCACAAAAAGGGATCTAGGACACTGGAAGTAAATATACTGGAGAAATACATTCTCATATTCAATTTAAATAACATAGTGTGACTGAGCTGAAGGTAGCTTTCACCGGTTTTATGAGTCTCATATTAAAACCCTGAAGCAAAAGCTAAATGACCATTTATTCTATTCACAACCAAATTAAAATGTATAGAGCCAATGTGCCCTAAAACTAATCACACAAAATTAACATTTAATGATTTGAAATCAAGGTGTGGCTTTTAAACAGAAAAATCTACCTTCAATTACAAAATTGGAACATACCTAGTTGACATTTTCTACTGAATTACAATCGTCATAGTATTTTTCTGTTTTAAACTGACTCACAGAATAAAACCAATGCTATGAATGAAGATACAGAGAGGTACTTTTCCCTCCTTACTGCACCGAATACCTTTCCTTCGTACTTGCAAAACAAAACATTACCAATTTCTACTTGATTTTCTTTTCAATATTTTATTTTCCTTCAAGAATCTTTTGTTTATGTTTAGTCACAAATGGATAAGTCACTGCTTAAAGAGAGTAATCACTAATTTAAAATAACTTGTAAGAAAAATATGTGAGGTTGACTTACTGTTTATACTATTTTAATTAAACCATGTTCTCACACAATTTTAACTTATTGAATTGACTGTTTGATTTCACATCAGTTTTATGAATTTTGTGTATTTTTTTATACTATTACTCAGGTAGAAATGTTTTACTACATATCTTTGAATTTGTTTCCCTTTGCTAAAATACATCTTTTTAAAAAAAAAACACCCTTATTGACACATAATTTTCACACTGCTCCCAGAACTAAATACTAAGTAAATATGAATTCCTTCTTGACACATGGTCCATAATGAGCTTCATAAATGAAAAATCAAAGTCCTTGAGTCATTCAATGTAAGAATTTCTAGGGACGATAGAAATTATCTTTTTGAGTTTCTTGATACCAATTTGTCACAACAAATTCAAGAAAATGTTATATATTTATATGCATTTACTGAAAGATTGTCATTGATTGTTTCAAAATTTGTTATAAAGCACACACTTTTAGATACAGAACATAGCTTTGATATCACTTTGTCCATGATGTCATGGACATGTGGAAACTCCCATCCAGTAGGTCCAAAGCTTTGCTCATTAAGTAGACAAGTAATGTTAAGTGTCATACTCCATACACTCAAACCAAAGTTCTTTCACTGACAATTTGGTGTAACAATTATCTTCATTAGTCAGGAATTTGCTTTTAAAATTTTGTTTTTAGAACACATATATCTAAGAACTGAAAGGAGTTAGCATATTCTTTAATTCAGTATAATTAAACCAGTATTTAGAGAGAGGTTCTGTGTGAAAGTTAATAGGCTCAGTGCTGAGAATGAAGGAAATCACCTTACTCACCCTGGTTCCTGCTCCCAAGGAGCTTATTATCCTTGTTGGCCTCAAAGAAAATACTTATGATTAGCCAAAAATTGAAAGAAACTGGTTATATTCAATAAAAAGTAAATGATTTGCCTCAAAATCCTTTCTTTGTCCAACGCTTTGGGACTATTTCTGCATTCAGTTTTCAATAGGGACTCAAATTCAGTGTGGCGCAGTAGAATGAAGCTTTAAATTAGGCAGAGATAAGTTTAAATAGGTTCCTGCAACTTGGCCCTGGGCAAGATTTTAACCTCTTTTCACTCTTGTTTTCTTAATTTTTAGAGTGTAAATAAACAGCAGTCTTTCAGAGTGCTGTTACATAAAGTTTACATGGGCCATACACAGGACTTGGAAGAATATGACCTTCAAAATATGGTAGGTACTTCTCTGGTGTTATTAGGTAGTAACAAATGCATGTTAAGGTTCTTAGACAGGTAGTAGAACTTAAAATAGAAAAAAGAGAGACAGAGAGGTTTCCAAAACCTAATCAAATTGTATCAACTAACATTTGAGTGTTTGAGAGAACTAGGATAAAAACAACAACAAAAGTAAGTTTTGATTTAAGAGAGAGAGAAAAAAATGCTTTCTTCAAGGGATTCTCAGTGACCCCCTTACTACTTAAAGAATCAAATAAAAATCCTTATAAGTCACAGAATCATACAGGTAGAAATTACTTCAGAAATTATGTAATGCAAGTCTTTTGTTTTACAGCTAGAGAAGCCAAGGTCAAGAGCCCTTGAATTAATTACTACAGTCAACAGAGTAAGTGAGTTGAAGACTTGCACATTTCCACACTCTCTGCCGAGACCTCTTATAAGACAATAAACCACCCCACTTGGAAAATCATATACTCAAACATAGATATACAACTTAAACCAGAAAACACAAAAGAGCAGGAATGCTACAGAAAGCTGAAATAAGAAGCTTAAAAGGAACTTACAGGTAAAACATAGGTAATTATAAACCCCATATTGCTCTATTTATCTTTACTATTCTTTCCAAATGTAATGTATATAATATTCATCCTAATTATTTTATTAAGATTATTTTAAGAAGTTATTTACTCATTTATGAATGTGATTTTTTTCAGACCATTTATTTAGTCACTGCAATTATTTATGCCTAACATATAATCATAGAACCATTATTCCCTACTGACAAAATCTCTGAATTGCCAATGAAAACCAGTCTTTTTGTGCCAGTCTTAAAATGGTGATTTACCATACATGTATACCATACTTATAATTAAAGTACATGTGAAAATCCAGGACATCTTTGTTAATGAAGTACTTTATTCAAAATTTATAAATGTGATACTGAATATCTGTTATGTCCTGATCTATGGTAAGAAGGGAAGTTCATATTCAAACTCAATTAAAAATAACATCTTGATTTAAAATTTTTTTAAATCCCCTTTTATCTACCACATTTATTTGTAATAAATATAACAATGGGGACATTAAGTCATCAGCATAATTCTATTGGTTTGAAAAAGAATTTTAAGTATGTATGTGTATTTGATATGAAACTTTAAAAAAATTCACTAGATTTTTAACTTTTTTGGAATAGTTTTTGGTTCACAGAAAAATTGAACAGATGGTACAGAGATTTCCCTACCCCCAGGCATGCATAACCTGCCCCATTATCAACATCCTCCTCCAGAGCAATACATTTGTTACAGTTGATGAACCTACATTGACAAATCGTTACCACCCAAAGTCCATAATTTACATTACAGTTCACTCTTGGGTTTGGACAAGTGTATAATGATCACCACTATAATATCATGCAGAGTACATTCATAGCCCTAAAAATCCTCTGTGCTCCACTTATTCATTCCTCCCTCCTTCCTAACCTGTGGCAACCACTAATCCTCATACTGTTTCCATAGTTTTGCCTTTCCCAGAACGTTATATAGTGGGAATCATACCCTACATAGCTTTTTCAAGTTGGCTTCTTTCACTTATTAATATACTGAAGGTGAGGAAAAATAATTTCCCCTCTACCCTTCTAGGTTCTTAGCTGAGACACTCCATATAATAAAAGACCGATTAACAGGAGAAAAGCAAACAGTTTAATAACATGTATACCTCCTATATACATGGAGATTCCCAGGAAAACTGCGTAACTTCTTCCCAAAATGGCCCAAACCATCATTTTAAATACCATCTCAAAGACAAAATAAGACTTTGGGAGGGGGAGAACCAGGTTTTCAGGAAAACTGCAGGAAGCAAAGGTATGGTTGTTAGATAGATTTAAGTCCTTACCTCCTTTGGTAAGTTTCTAGAAAATTGGTCATCTTCCTCTTCTTGGTACAGAAAGGGAAACACCCTGGCAAATAGAGGTTGCCATCTAAATGTAAATGTCTATTGCAAAAGCATAACTTCTGCTCAGTTTTCAGAGCTTTTCCTATGTCTGCTGTTTCTCAAAAACGATCAGCCCAAAATAGTTTTTATGCCAAAGTGGCAGATTTTAGGGTAACACAAACTGCTTTCCTTCATTATATTCATGTTTCCTCCATAACTTTTCATGACTTGATAACTCATGTCTTTCTAGCACTGAATAATATTCCATTGTCTGCATGTACCACAGTTTACCTACTAAAGGACATCTTGATTGATTCCAAGTTTTGGCTATTATGAATAAAACTGCTGAAAAGATCCATATGCAGGTATTTTGTGAACATAAGCTTTCAACTCCTTAGGTAAGTACCAAGAAGTACTGTTGCTGGATCATGGTAAGGTGTACCACGTGGTAAGCTTGTGGTAAGGGTATCTTTAATTTCATAATAATCTTTTAAATAAAATCACTTGGGCTTAGTAAAGCAATCCTAAATAACATTTTTTAGAACAGAATAAATGTTTTCTTTTCCTCTTTCTTTTATCACATCCTATTCAAAAACAGACATAACAGAAAGTGAGAGGACTGCTCTCTGGAGATGATGAACTTTTTTGGTTGATTAAAAAAATGCTGCATATCCTGTGAGACTTAATGCTGACAACCAAATTGCCTGGCCTTAAAATTGTGTGTTATTCTTTTCCCTAGATATAAATCATTTGAATGGTCTTATGGATTAAATATTATTCAGCAAAAATATAGCCCAAAGATAATATATTTTCAAAAATCCTGGTGAAATTTATAATCAAACATATATATATATATATATAGTTTAATCCAGTACATATTATACAATGATCTATTTTCATCAAATTTAGTAGGTCCCTTAATTTTCAAGAAAAAATGTTAACATTCTTTAGTTGATATTTGATATGTGTGGATATGCCCCCAAATTATTCACATATTAGATGTGTCCTACTCTAGGCTCTTTTAAAGGAATATAACCTGGAACTGCATAAATCATAATATAACCTCAGGTCTGATAACTAATACTCATAAAGATTAGCTGAAGGTTGTGTAATTCACCCATTCCTGTGATTATCTAATTTTTATTGCAGGATCTTGGTGGGTCACTAGAGAATTATATTATCATCTGGGTTTTGTTGTATCTTCCTCAAATATGAACATTTTAAATAAAAGTTATTTTAATAACAGTCATCCTCTTTCTGATACAGAGCAATTAAAATATCCATAAAACTAACAATTATGTCTGTTTTAGTATAATTATTCAATGTGTGTGTTTATATGTATATGTGTGTGTGTGCCAGGAAGATTTATAAAGAATGTTTCCCTCAGAAGTATTAGAAAAAGCACTGTTCTCCTAGGAAGCTGGTATTAACTGGTTAATATCATACATTGTCAACATATATCATTTCATTTTTTATATTTTGCTCTAGTAGTTAGTAAGCTCATATTAAGCTTATTTTTTAGCTCAAAAGATATATATTGTGCAGTACAAGATAATACAAGCTTCTATTGTCTCTTCTAATTCATATAACTTATAAATCAATTAATAGTTTCAATTTGCCCTAATATTATTTTTCATCTTCACAGTAATTATATTTAAGTGCTTATGATTTTATGGTTAACATCTGGATGTTTGCTTTATTGAAGGAAAGAAAATTTTAATAAATGCAGTTTCAAAATCAAATGGTTTGATCAAAATGTGCTTACTCACTTAGTATCCGCAGTAAATATTTTAAGACTGAAAGCATCATATATTTTATTTTATCTTCTCAGTATATACCCATTGATAATTTTGACAGAATTATTTAAAATTGCAAAATGTTTGAATATTGCTCAAATGCTTCAAGAAGAATGGCACTGACAGAGTAGTTTTCAAATTAACTTCATGCATGTACACGAGAGATTTTCACAAACTTACCCCCAAAATGCTAAACTTACTGAAGCTAGAAACTGCCTTTTGTTCATTATACTTCCTATGCCATACATAATATTTTGCACAAATAAGGGTTTCAAACATTTGTTGAATGTATACTCAAAATGATAAGCTATATTACCTATTTTCAGTTTATTTTAGGATGAGGTTGAGAGATAATAATCTGTGATATTTGAATACATTACAAAAAATAAACACAAAACATTTCACTGGCATATTTATTTATGTTATAAAATTCTTTTATTTATACTTTTACTTCACAGTGAGATTTATGATGTGTCAAGTATCTAATTTTTAGCAATACATTTATTTCTTGATATATATTGTAATTTGGTAGCTTTTACTCAGTTGATATATTTAATGATCTATGGTTATCTCAGTTTTCTTGGTTTTCTATCAAGAGATCAAAATAGTCAAGGTAAAAAAAATGCTGTGGGAATTATGTGTTTAAAATATCTCATGATACTCTATTTCATACTGCTTAGTCCTGTTACATTTATCCCTCTTCATTAATTTGTATACTGTGAAAATTGAGTTTTAAAGCAAATGTTTTAACAAACACACTACCATTACCTAATCCTCTACTTAGCTAAATAAATGGAGTTTTAAGCATTATGAAACGTAAAATTTTCAACAAAAATAAAATGACCTTAAGCAACATAGTTGAAGCAGCAATCATCTTAGCAGATGAATCTAGCCAGGAAAGGTCAAAGGGCATGAGAATAATAACTTGTATGTATAAAACGAATAAGACATAATAACCCCTAGTAAAATAATCAAGAAATTTCATATAATATTCCTATTTCTTAACGTAATAGATTTATGAGGAATATATATGCTGAAAAGTATTATTTGTTGCTCATGAGCTCTCAGAACTTAAAGATAACTTAGCTTTTACCTATAGTTTGCTTTTAAATCCCAGATTCTAAATTCTCAATAGACGTTCAAGAGACAAGAATCTTGATGTGGTGAAGATTGGAAGCAAACAATACATTCAGTCATCACTGCTCTGGAAGAGCTAAAGTAAACTCAATCAGAAACCTGGAAGACATGTCACAGAGGGCCTCTGAGAAGGTTTAGATGTAGCCTCTTTAATGAATGGAATCATGGGCCATGTCTTTCTTAGAAAGTAATAATCATTGAAAGTACCAAAGCTCGAAATATCTTGGTTCGTAAACTTGGATTCACAAAAGTAACTATTATTCAAGATATTTTTGCTGAGTATATAGCATGTGTAACTTTTTGTAAAATATGGTATAAATCCTTCAATTATTAATAAGATTATCAGATATAGGGAGGGATAAAATGTATTGTACAGACAGTACAGAGAAGAGATGTCATAAAAGATGTAGGGTATTCGCTTTCTCTTAAAGGATGAACGGAAGGTAAAAATGAATGGAAGGTAAAAAACTTTGCAGTTTTCTACTGCAAAGGAAAACTCTTGGCCAGTGGGAAGAATTTAATAAATAAAATAAAATGCCACAAAATATAATATAAAATAAAATATGTGCATGGGTTTTAAACTTACTATTTGGAGAGGAAGAATAAAAGTACATCTATCATGGAGAAAGATTTAGATATACTTCAAAATCAAACTATTTAAATCTTGTTTGAATACATCATTTCAAAAGGTTTGGGAGATTTATTTTTCACAGTCCTATCGTGTAAACCTCAAATAATTTTTGCAGTTGTTGAAGTCCTAATTATAAAAATATTATTTGGTTTGTGTAGCGCAGTAATGAAGTGATACATATTAAAGCAAGGTGGGGCCAAATGATGAAAAAACCTTAATGCCTGGGGAATCTTTACACTAAACTAAAGTCAATGAGTTCCTGTTGAAGGATTGGATCATGCCTATGGCATAATTGAGTGAAATTTGAAATTTAACTCAAAGACTAATCTGTCAGAGGCAAAACTTTTAAGTGATGATGGTGAGAAAATTGGAGAATTAAAAACAAAAACAAAACACTTCAATTGGAATCTGAAGGCCTGTGGTTGGAGTCTGGTCTGTCAATGTGCTATCTGGTCAAATTACTTGAACTACATTTTGTACTGAGATTATCTTTCTAGCTATGGTAAATGTTAGCATCAAATGGAACAATCTATCAGAGCACACTCTGTAAAGTTTATGTTCTTATATAAATATCATATATAGTTTTAGGGAGGTGGATAATATATAAATGGGAATTTTAAAAATTAGTTTGTTACAGGGACCATATCAATAGAACTTGATGGTTGACTAGATAAGGTGGAAAGGAGAAAGGGAAGATGGAAAGAATATTAGTAAACTTATCCTCAGATGTAAAATAAGAATCTAAATTTAATACAGTTGCTAACTCATCTCTGACTACTAAATGTACTGTAATCTCAGTTCAAAATCATATAACAAGATATATTATATCCTCCATTTTCATCAATATGCTGAGGAAATTTCTATGGTCTGGCCATAATTGGAGATTTTCAGAAAGTAGCTTTCTAGAAGGAAAAAAAAATTGGTTTGGACTGCCCTGTTAAGAACGCATAGTGATTTGGGATCATGTGGGATCCTGTAGCTCATAAGACTTGCTTACTCATTCTTAATTCAAGCTGGCATCTTCATGCAGATTTCCTTGATTCACCACATTTTTTTTTCTCCAGTAACATTGGTTTCATTGGAAAAATATATATATAGCTTCCTTTTTTTAATAAGGAATTATGAAGAACTTTCATAAGCCTTGATGACAAATTTAAATTGTGAAGAAGGTGCTTACATTGGAAAAATGGCAATGTACAACAACAAAAAAAGATGAAATGCTGCAAGACTAACCAAAGGAAAAAGTCTCAAATTTTTCTTGGTAGATATGGATACTTTTGGTTCCAAAACTATGAAAAACCTTGACAGTGAAATGGGGCACGATGGGGGATGGGAGGTGGAGGAGTGTTCAGAAAGGAAGGACTTATACTGTGATAGATTTATTTCATTCTAACAGTAGTACTTATAGTTAATATCCTACATTCCTAACTCTGCAAATTATGCAAAGTATTTACGGAAAGAGTCCATTCTTTGCAGTTATTATTTATAAAGTCATTCCATCATTCATGGAACTGAAACAATACAGGTTTGCCTGCATTAAGAGCGACAGTGAGAAGGTGCCCAGTATTGTGGCCCCAAGTTAACTATTAGAATGTCATCCCTTGATAACAATATTATTTGACTTTGTCAACAGTTCAATTGTTGTTTACATTGTTTTGGAAAATAAGCCTATGTTTTAGACCTCTCTGTGTGAATAATTTCCTCAACAATTGTAGAATCTCAACATTTGATTATGTAAGAATCCCTAAATATAAGCCTAAATATTTGTCTATGTATACGTTTTGGGAGAAAATCATTTCAGTCCTTGAATACTCATGACTTGCCTTTGAAAATAGAAGGTAACAGATTTAAGCTTCCATTTCATAAAGACATGTTATATATACTGTTCTTATTTATAAGAGGTTTCTCTCACAGTTTAGCGTGTACTCATCTCCCAGCTACACTGAATAGATGTTGATGAATGAAGATTCCAAAGATGTTGGCTTCAGGGCATCTGAGATCAATCTCATTACACAATATTGTTAAAAAAGCTGTTAGTTTTATACAGGGCAACTATTATATGTGACATACAGTAGACAAAAGGTTAAATACATATTGTAAATTTTTTAAAAATAAAATTGTTTCAAATTAAAATGAATTCATGAGAGAATATGTGCTGTCATGAATTAAAAAAAAGAAAGACAATTTTATAGGCAATCTGTGCCTTAGTTTAATTCATGTCACCATATTGAACTTCCAAGATGGAATAAGTGGTACTTTCAGCATATTTAAAGTAAAGCATTAACTCTCTCATAGCATTCTTGCTGGAGACTTACTTTCATTGCTCCCATTGTGTACACAGTTCCAAAGGATATGAAATCATCATAGCTCTTATCACAACCTCATGACAGTAGAATATATTTTTTTAAAAATCAGAAGCAATTTTAAAGCAGCTTTAAAAATGTTTCTGTAAAATTTGTGTCTTCACTAAGTTGTCAGGTTGTAAAATGTGAAATTATCTGGGTGAATTATTTCTTGGAGATTTAGAAAAGATTCTCACCAAAATTATGCAGATTGCCTATTTCTGTTGACCAGATCAAGTAGAAACCAATTTGACTTTGATTTTAATTTTACTGACATAGGTTGAACATGTAGTTACATCTCCATAGAAACAGAATGTAATTTGAACATTCAAAATATAATGTATTACCCCAAGTATAATATCATGCTGACATATAACAATACATATATAGTGGATAATATATAGGTAAATATAATGAATTATTATATTATGAATATTATTTTATTTACCTTTAACATATTAAAGGCACCTTAATTTTGGAATTGATGTTTTTAGATAAAAAGAAGGTATTTAACACTTTAAAAAAAATCTTGTTGAGAATGGGCATTTTGCCTCTATTTCTCTCTTAGGTTGAATTTAAACCTCTGCATCACACCTGTTTGTAGCACCTGGCATCAGTTTCTTTGTAAAATATAACTACCTATCATTTTTAAACAAGCAAAAAGAAATTATTTATTAAAGATGATGAAATTGTATTCTGTATCTAGATTCATCTTAAAATTATAGGTATGTCAATATAAATTTGATGTTATGAGCTGAAAGGTTTAAATGCCATAAACTATTTTCTTGATGTTTTAAAAGAATAACTATCCAGGTGTGGTGATATTTTCAGTTAATGTTTCTGCAGAGGTAATTAAAGGTTTATCAGATTATGACAAAGATTTAATCATATGTTAGGTCACAAAGAACTAATCTAAATCTTTTCCGGAGGAAGTTTGTTAAAGTCAGTTTAAATGTGAACTAATGTTCAAAACTGAGGTTTGCTATCTAGGTCATTACCATCATTTTTTTCTTAAGCTCACCAATCCCTTTTTTATTGTTGCTAGAATTTGATAGATGTGTGTCTCATATGCTAATGTAATGTGCAAGTTAATTCATTTAGGCAAACCAATTAGCTACTTCTTTAGTGTAACACAAGTTGATTTCCAGTCTAAATGTGTAGCTTTTTTGATTCTCACTGAATTGCATAGTGAAAATGCAAAATTCTGTTTTGGCTTAATACATCCAAGTGGAAGTCCTCATAGAAGGAAACACAACTACTACAGAGAGGTTAAAAAGGATTAGATTAATTTGAGATATAATTTGATATTAATGTATTGATTTAGAGGACATTTAAAATATTGGTTTTATGTTGCCCTGCTAGAAAACAGCAGACAGTTGAATTGGATTCAATCCTGTGAAAGCTCTCTGTGGACAGAATCTGTCACATTATCAGGTAGCAGATAGTTAAGTAATTTGTGCTAAATAAAAGAACTAGCTAAACTGAAATTTAATACAATTTTAAAAGATGTTTATGTAATGACAAAGATTCTGATTATTCAGAGAAATCTACAAAGCTCAGTTAATTTATCAGAAATTTCTACTACCTGGGTAAAAATACATGTTTTTGGAAATAACTGTTTATTTTACTGAGTTTTTCAGTTTGGATTTAAATGTTTAATACCATGTGGCTCTACTGGTATAACAGCATAATTAGGCATTATACTTTTATATAACATGAGACTCTGGAATTAAAAAGAAGAGAAAGAAATCAATGATCATTCGGGGATTTGGTAACAATTGGAAATTGTAATTTTATCTTCCACTCCAGAGAGCATCACTGGGAGCTGTAATAATTTCCTAAAGGCAAAATATTACGAGAAGGGTGTTCAACTTGGATCCTAATTCTAATAGGACCTTTACTATCAACAATATTGTAAGAGATGCGGTAAGTGAGTAGACTTTTCTTTGCCTCCTTTTTCATTTTTACTGGAAGGAATTTGTGTTGCATAAATTCTTAAATAATATAATGGAGGCCAGTGTTTCCAAAAGTTATATCACATTAGTGTAGTAAGTCCTGACAGATACTCTATAAAAAATATGTCTGTCCTCAATGAACTTAGGAGACACTGTGTACTATCCCACTTGGAGATTTACATACTCATTAGCATATTAAGGGCTCATTGAAGTCATTCAGTAAATTGTTGAAATACACTTGGGAAGCTCTGGTGTAGGTAAATACACAAAGTTTTTGGTCAATATTAACTTAGGATATTTATTAAGAAATCATTAGTATTCTAATCTTCTTAAAGTAGATGCCCCAGAAACAGCTACCAATTTATAATTACTCAGATAGCAAAGTACCACCTTGAGGCTATGTCTTAAATAAAGCCTCCAATGGGGAGTAACACTTGACTTATCTGAATCGAACCTGAACAGCTTGTAGAATTCCCATAGTTAAGCAACTGTAACAGCTTGCCGACCTCCTGCATAAAATAAAATAAAATATCCAGAGTGCTGTAAAAAAGTGAAATGCTGTAAGTCTGTGAACTTCTTCCTATTTCTGTTTTATTTATACTGTTTATAAAAGTAAATTACTTGTTTGAAGTACCACTCTTGAAGCTGCCTGGATCTCTATGGGGAAGTACTCCTGTGAATTCCTTTTTATTAGTAGTGGTTGATCTTTGGCTCCAGGATGAGATCTGCAAGGTTAAAAGCTTTGCTTTCTTGGGGGAGAGTCAATCTGATTTGAGAATAGAGGGAGACCTTCTAGTAAGAACCAAACATGCTGGAAATTACCTCTTTTAAAACTGACTCCAAATAGTGTACCCAGGGCAGCTGCATTTCTGTAAATAGCCGGAAAATGCTGTCCTTTCTGTTTTAGCTCCAAAGAGCAATTACAAAGATAACATCTAACAGGAGGCTGGAACCATTTTGCCAACCAAAAGAAAATTTACTTCCCCACCCCCCATCACTTTTAGTTTTGGTTAAGAAACAAAAATGCTGTTTATTCTTACATCTTATTAATTCAGGAACAAATTTCATTTAACATTTATGAATAATTTTGCTGAATCTATTTCTCTTATATGAGAATAGATAAATGAAAACACTAAGAAATATGGTCAGATGGAAGAGAATTTTACCATTAAAATGATTATTTTCACAAAACCCTCTTATACTGATGATTGGCTGAGGGTGTTGAATTCTGTTATTTGAGAATAGATATTTTCTAGTCATCATTTTAGTTGGGTCATCAGAAACAAAATAACATATTTTCTCCTTGATAACAGAGCTGATTTTTATGCCTTTAGTAATACTGAAACAGTAATTTTTAACCTTGTTGGAAGATCCTTTTGAGAACCAGTTATAAGCTATGATTATTCCTCCTAGGGGGGGAAAGTATGCTTGAAATCCAATTTGGTGAGTTACCAAGACCTCTAGTAAGGAAATGAGGAGCAGAAGAGTGGAGAGAGGGAGTAACACTAACCTTATTCATTCTAATCTCTTTTTTTCTGATAGAGGATAGATAGATGATAGATAAACAATGTACATACACATACATACATACATACAGTCCACATTCACAGATTTTTAAATTAATATTTACGATGCTAATTAAGAACACAGCAGAAAATGTCCCAGGCCACGTGAGTGTTCAGTTTTATATAACAGAATTCAACACCCTCAGCCAATCATCATTATAAGTGTGTTTTGTGAAATTATTTTAGTGGTAAAATTCTTTTCCATCTGACCAAATTTTTTAGTGTTTTTATTTATTTATGTATACCCTGTTTTATTCCACATTCAATGCTATTAGAGAAAAAGAAAAAAATGTATCTTGAAAGATTTTATTAAAATGCACAAGTTCTGAGACATTATTCCTAGGGAAAAAATATTTATCAATTAGACCTTTGCACATTTGTACTGTGTATAAGAGGAAATTACTTGCTGAGATACTATCTCTTCAGGCAGCCTGGTTCTCTATGGGAAGTACTCTTAAGAGTCCTCTTTTATTGAAAGTAGTTAATCTTTAGTTGGAAGGATCTTCTTTAGAGGTGGCCTAAGAGATACAGATAAAAGCAAGTCAAATGGGAAGTAAGAAGGAAGGGATAGTATTATAGATACTTCTCAGTCAAATATTTTACATAGCTAAGCACCATCCTCAAATGTTATCTGTGAATAACACACATACAGGTGTTAAGTCACCTTACACTCTTCCTACTTCTGTGCTTACATGTTTTCTCTTGTCCTTTATCTTCTTTTTCCAACTCCATATTTCTACCTAATCAAATCCTAATCTTTACTGATCTCAGCTCAGTTTGGAACACTCTGTGAAGACTTTCTCTTCCAATCCAAAAACTCATGTCATACTTTTCAACTTTTCTATATTGTTAATTAATACCATTCTTTACACCTAAGTACATATATTAGCATATTTTAAAACATTTTCCTGAGTGTAAACCTCATTTATTCAATGGTACTATAATAAATAATAGAGGTTATGAGCAAAATTTGCCTTATAGCGATGATTTTGGAAAAAAATAAGGGGTTCAAATCTGATCCTAGAACTCAGCCACTGCTATCACTATGAAAACCTGTGAAATTAAATTCTCTACTCCATGATCTGTAGTGAGGATTCAATTGGGAAAAAAATAAAGTGCTGATTTTTCATTTAAATAGTACATTTCTGTTTAAATTTTTATATTTAATAAAAATTCAAGTACATAGTAGAGTATGCTCCAATACAAAGTCTTGATTAGACTTTGATCTATGCTTTAGCGATGTATCAAATTCTTTACAAATTATTTTATTTCTTCATCTTCAATGTTGTTGAAAACTATATCAAAATTCCTTAGTTTTTTTAAATAAAGGATATAGATAGCTCTGAGAAATGTGAAACATGAATTTAACATATTATAACAATACAGTAGATGTAGGGATCTCTATAAAAATGACCATCTTTTTAGAGAAAAGCTCAAATACTAGAATTTATTTGAAGAAAAAAAAATCATGAGATATGATAAAGGAAGTGTAAGATACAGTTTTTCAGACATCTATTGAAACAACTTTAATGAAATATTTATCTTTAAATAATGACAGAAAATTTTTCTGTGATAAATGACTCATCTGGCCACTTGTACATGACTGATATAAAGATCCAATTGTTTACAAACTAAATGTCTCAGATATTTATGAAACATATAAACTTTATCATAATATCAAAAATAGGTAAAATATTTCTTAGAATAAGTACAAATACACATTTCTTATTAAGATGGGTAACAGTGAAAGAGATGTCAGCTCTTTCAGAGGTGGCAGAGATGATGCTTATCTAATAGTCTTCTACCAGATTTACCATTTTCCAAAAAGTTATCTTCTTGCACCCCAGCTACACAGCACCAGAGTTATGTTCATTCAACTAAAGTTATTTCCTAAAACAAATTTACATATTTATCTGTTTTATCCACCAGCTTCCTGATGACTATCCACAGGTATTTTGGGTGTTCCTGTCACAATTGTCACTTTCTTTCTGTCATAGTGATGAATGGGGTCTTCTTCACCCACCTGTACTCTTGACTCCATTCCTTCTCATCTTTCTCCATCAAATCTACCCTTTCTCTTATCTTTCTCAGAGCATAACTACTTTCCATTTTTTGATTTGTTCCTTTCAATTTAAATACACACTTGTTTCACCTATTTGAAAAAACAAAACAAGACAGAGAGAGAGAATCTATCTTGTTATTGTTGTCCAACTGGGACTTGAGTGGCCAAGCAGGGGTTTATTTTTGGACATTCCTGAAAGCCAAATGCAACACCAACTCAGAAATCTAAAGTGCAACTTCTCTTCTTCCAGGTTACAATTATCCTGGGAAGAGAGAGGATGAGCCAGACCAGAGGGCTGAAGTTAGGTATAAGTTGGACAGCCTCAAGTAGTAGCATCTGATCACAAAAAGAGTCTACTCTTGATTATCCTTCAGCATGGAGCTATCAATACTGCACCTTTTTTTTTTTCTTTCTCTTCAAGATTTTTTGAAATAGAGGTGTTTATACTATACAGGATTTCTTTCTTTCTTTATTTCACCTCTCATTTATTCATTATCCCTGTGAAATATGGCTTCCTCTCATAATTAAACTTAACTATAAAATATTGCCAATCACATCATAATTGCAAATTTAATACATACTCCACATCTGACACAATCTTTTTTAAACACTTGATCCATTTGGCCACCCTTAGTCTTAAAACTCTTTTGACTTGGACATCACTGGTCTTCCATTTCTTCAATTTTTCTGCCACTTTGCAGTCACTATATAATATTACAATTTGCAAATATTCTTATTTAAATTCCAACTGTTATCTTATCCCTAAGTGGCTTTTTGTTCATATAGTCATTTGTATTGGTTTAATAATGCAATTTACCTATTAAGTTCCTTTTTTCCCCTCTCTATTTTTTAATTGAAGTATAGTTGACATGCAATATATTAATTTTGGGTATACAACATAGTGATTCAATATTTTTATACAATACACACCATAATACATTACTACAATATTATTGACTATATTCCCTGTGCTGTATATTACATCCCTGTCACTTAGTTATCTTACAATTGATAGTTTGTACTTCTTAATCTCCTTCACCTATTTCACCCATTCCCTCACCCCACCCCCACCCCCAGAAGCCACTAGTTTGTTCTCTGTGTCTTTAAGTCTGTTTCTGTTTTGTTATACTTGTTCATTTGTTCTGTGTTTCAGATTCCACATATAAGATGGTCACTTTAGGTCCATCCATGTTGCAAATTGCAAAATTTCACTCTTTTTAATGACTAGGTAATATTCCATTATACATATACACCACAATTTCTTTATGCATTCATCTGTCAGTGGATACTTAGATTGCTCCCTGGCTATTATAAATAATGTTGTAGTGAACATTAGTGTGTATGTATCTTTTAAAATGAGTGTTTTCATTTTCTTTGAATAAGTACCCAGAAGAATTGCTGGATTGTATGATAATTCTATTTTGATATTTTGAGGAACCTCCATACTGTTTTCCATAGTGACCATACCAATTTACATTCCAGCAGTGCACAAGGGTTCCCTTTTCTCCACATCCTCACCAATACTTGTTATTTCTTATCTTTTTGATAATAGCCACTCTGACAGGTGTGAGATGATAACTCATTTTGGTTTTGATTTGCATTTCCCTGATGGTTAGTGATATTGAGTATCTTTCTATGTCTGTTGGTCATTTGTATGTCTTCTTTGGAAAAATGCCTACTCAGGTCCTCTGCCCATTTTTTAATGGGATTGTTCATTTCTTTGAAGTTGAGTTGTATGAGTTCTATATATGTGTTGGATATTAACTCCTTTTTGGATGTATCATTTGTACCTTCCACTATTCAGTAGGTTGCCTTTTCATTTTGCTGATGTTTTCTTTTGCTGTACAAAAGCTTTTTAGTGTAGTGTTGTCCCATTTGTTTATTTTTGCTTTTGTTGCCCTTGCCTGAAGAAAGAGATCAAAAATATAAATATTGCTAATATTGATGTTAAACAACATACTGCCTAGGTTTTCTTTGAAAAGTTTTATGGTTTCAGGACTTAAATTTAGATCATTAATCCATTTTGAGTTTAGTTTTGTGTATGGCATGAGAAAATAGTCTAGTTTGATTCTTTTACATTTAACTGTCTAGTTTTCCCAACACCACTTATTGAAGAGACTATCTTTTCCCCCATTGAATAGTCTTGCCTCCTTGTCAAAGATTAATAAACCATAATATGTGCATGGGTTTATTTGGGGCTCTCTATTCTGTTCCATTGATCTATGTGTCTGTTTTTGGCCAGGACCATACTGTTTTGATTACTATAGCTTTGTAGTATAGTTTGAATTCAGGGCATGTAATATCCCCAGCTTTGTTCTTCTTTCTCAAAATTGCTTAGGCTATTCAGAATATTTTTCTAAATCTTTTATTTCCATAATCTAGTCCTTTCTACACTCATCATTTTTTTAAAGTGCATTTACTTAATTAAATCATCTATAAAAACCTCTCTCTATAACTTAATAGGGATTAGTTTGTTTAATAACTGATAGAGTAATATATTATCATATTGGTGCTCTATTTTTCCTTTGTTGTTCTTTCTCCCAGAGACTATAACAAATATTCCTCTTCAAAGTTAATTAAAAATATAACATATTCATGGGTATTTTCATGATTTATTAGAGATAAAGGATTGGATTTTTTTTTTTTATTTTGGCACTTATACCCAGTTAAACCATAAGAGGTATTCGTTGATGATTGAAGAGAAGCTGATGATAATCATGGTAAGTCATTGATTAGTTCATGTTCTTGCCTCTCTAAAATAGCATCAGTTAACTATCCAGACTGTTAGAAATAAAGTAAAATTTAAATCATCATGAGTTTAATAAATGAACTTTTATAATATTTACATATTCCCAATTATTTTCACAGAATGTTATTATAATTTTGGTGATGTATATGAAACAAGATGTCTATTTCAAATTAAACTTATTTAAATTAAGTGAGAACTTTGAGTAACTTTCCTCACTAGTGGCAAGAAGGGCTCTCTTTAGAGCACAACATTCATTGCCTTTCCCTGAATCTGTGCCTGCACATGCCCCGTATTATGGACCTTCATTTTATCCCTTGAAATGTGTAATGAGAAGGTAATTCACCCTAAATGAAATGCCAGGAAGTGTATAGCAGAAAGTATTATGAAAAAAAAAAGTGTCATTTCAAATAGGTACACCTACTTTCTAAATTACTAACAGTAGGGAACTTCTAACTCTCAGGTAAGTCAGAAAATATGCAAATTGCCTCTTTAAATTCTTTTCTTGTAAAATGGATAGTAAATGTCAGAATAATCTTGTACTTGGAGAAAAATAATACAGAGATAAAGTGTTAACTTTCAGAACAACTCATTTCTAAACATTTCTGAGTACATCAGCATGTGTTGGCTTAAAAAATACCAGCTGATATTTAGCTCTGAATGAATCATAGAGTACATTAATAAAAGGGGGACAAATAATATATAGACTTAAATGTGATTACATGTTTTTCTCTTTTGAAAGTAAAAGTTAAATTGTTGAGGAGTGGAAATGACATTTGGAGTCAGACAAATATGGGTTGCAACCCCATATCAAGCATTCATTAGCCATGTCATTAGAGTTAAACACTTCAACTCTTAGCAATTCAGTTTAACTAGAAAATATGCATTATAACAACCACCTTTCAGAATCCCATGAGAATAAGATATTATATATGCAAAATATGCATGCACGTAGATCCTCAAAACCTTACAGTTATTATTACTATTTAGTTAATAGTCATTTGAAGAATATTTGCTAGTAAAAATACTTTTTAAAGAATAATATGAGAATACCACAAAATTGACAAAAGAAATGGTCATTATTTGAATGTACACAGATGTGTGTGGTCATGTGTGGTCAAAATAACATTTTTCCCTTAAGGTATTAGGAAAAATTGCAACCATAGTGCCAGCATTTATCTTTGAAAGGGATTGCAGATTTCAATGTAACTGGTTGTTTAGATTAAGGAAAAATGAAATGCCTGTTCAATCTATCCATAGCTACTTGGGACAAAAAAAAAAAAAGTGGTTTTAATAGGAAAAAATACTTCACAAAGGAAATTTACATTGTTTATAATATTCTTACAAAATTGGATTAAACTCTAATACAGACCTTGTCGTAGGTTTAGGGAAATATATTTTATTTCATGGACTACCATATTGAGGAATCTAATATAATTATAAACCCAGGCTAGCAAAGTAATCTTATCAGATACCTGTGGGGTCCTTCTGTGTCCCTGCCACCACCCACCCACAGTATAAATTAAGATTATAGGAAATGAAGAATTCTAGCAGCCAGTAAAATCTTATGAATATGCTCTTACTGCATATGGTCATCCATATTCTTCTATATTTTGGTCAGTCATGGATAAATTATAATACACAGGATTTACATGCTCTAGTCAGAAGTTCAAAATGTGCAGACTTGAAAACATGCTGATTTTGAGTGCTAAGGGTACATGCAAGCCCGTTTTGCAAGTGCAGGTGCTATGGTAGGAGACTTAGATGTTATATATGTATAAAAGAAATAAAAGAGACACTTTTCAAACTCATTTTTAAAAATTAATTAATTTATTTTTTGGCTGTGTTGGGTCTTCATCGCCATGTGTGGGCTTTCTCTAGTTGTGGAGAGTGGGGGCTACTCTTCATTGCGGTGCACAGGCTTCTCACTGTGGTGGCTTCTCTTGTTGTGGAGCACAGGCTCTAGATATGCAGGCTTCAGTAGTTGTAGGATACGGGCTCAGTAGTTGTGGTGCATGGGGCTTAGTTGCTCTGTGGCATGTGGAATCTTCCCAGACCAGGGAATGAACCTGTGTCCCCTGCACAGGTGGATTCTTAATCACTGCACCACCAAGGAAGTCCCTCAAATTCTTCCTTGAATTATGATGTGCCTGGGAGAGTGGGATCCAGTATCCAGGATACTGGATGTTACTAGAAGATCAGAAGACAAAAGGTGAGGTTTAGGTAGTGTTGGTTAAACACACTGGGTGGTGGATTATTAAGGAGGAAGGAACCCTGGCTTCAAAGAGAGATAAGTGTACTTAAAAACAAATATATAAGTGAAGAATTCAAGGATAAAAAGAGAATGAAAATGATAAAATGTTGCGGGGGGAGTGATTTTTTGCATAAAATTCCTGGAGAACAAGCAACATCTCTTAAATTACCTAACAATCAAAATATCAATACTTATTGAAAGAAACATTTTCCTGTGCTTATGACCATGTGAAGGATAACTTAATTGTACTTGTTTAGGCAAACAGAAATATGCATCTTGTGAATAAAGCATAAAAATTATTGGTATGTGAGTTTGAATTCACAGGTGCTGAAGAACTAACTTGAAGAAGAAATAAAAGTATCTATGTCTAATCTTTTAGTATACCAATATAGTGCTTTCAAATTAATTTTCCATTTTTGAATGACCCAGCAAATCGTGAAATTATAAGAGCTAGACAAATTGTGGCTACAAGGAAAAAAGAAAGAAAGAGAAAGAAAAAAGAAAGAGGAAAGAAAGAAAAAGAAAGAAAGAGAAAGAGGAAGGAAGGAAGAAAGGAGAGAAGAAGGGAAGGTAGGAAAAATGAGCTATGCATAACATTGGCAAATTATAACAGTTTAATAGCTCAGTGCAACTTAGAATAACTTGACCAAAAGTGAGGTGGAAATGTAATGTAAACTTAAGTAATTTTGAAAGATAACTTTGTCTTTACCCATTATTTATTATGTGGCGGTCAATAAACTTATCTGTAGTTTATTGGATTATAATCAACTGCCACAGGTGAAGAATGATACAACCCCTACTCAAAGGGGCTGCATTTTGATTGCTGTAGCTTTTTCTATGTTAACTTTTTCTATGTTGACTTGGAGTGCAGTCACCATGGAATGCAAAATGGGAAAAAGTAGATATAAAACATATCACATATGAGATATTTGGACTTTTGCACTCAAAAGCAATTGATTTATACAATTTTGCTTGTGGATTTAGATATGAACATTTATATAACTAGTTGCTTAAATTAGTTTTAATCCATTTGGACTATATTGTGGCCACATTGGTTGTGATATCAATATGAGTTGGGATAGGTAAAATTATGGTTGATTAAATGTTTTAGAGCTGACATTTCTGAAGCTGTGGATCACAGTGCTACTGAAGAAATGCAGCATGCACTTTGATATATGCCATATGAAAGTTCTTCACTGGGACACAGATTTGTACTCTTTCATTTCTGACCTAAAAGTTGAAATTGTGGTCACATTAGCAAACCATTTGGATACAGTTATATCCTGGATTGCTTTTTGCATGTATTATAGTTAATTGGAATAATGTTTTTATGATTGTTTAAAGATAATTAATATTTTATTGTTATTCAAAACCATGGAGGATATAGCATGTTATATGTGATGGTGTGTGGTATGTCCTGTGAAAGAGAAGTGAGGCTGGAAGCTAAGAAGACAAAAGACAAGTAAAGAGAGAGAGATCTTCAAAGAGGTAGACGATACAAGCTATATAAAGTGAGTGGAAGGACAATCTTAAACAGGTAACATGAAGTAAAAAATAGGAAACTGTGTTAGAATGTTCTATACAAGCAGGAAAATGATAGCAAATATGTTCCAAATTGCATAATATCTCAAATACTATGTCACTTATATGATAGTCCTAAACAGATCATCTTTGTTCTCCTCTATGTGGTGATGCAAGGGCAACAGATTTTTTTTGTCTTGATCGGATATCATCCTTTAGAGCTGTGTTATTATCAGTATTCAGCCTATAGAAGGGAAAAGAATGTGTGAAGAAGTGACATCTGCTTCTTAAAAACCTTGGCTGGGGAAAAGCACACTACTTTCCTCATATTCCATTGGCAGCATCCAGTACATGGTCACAGCTAACTGCAAGAGAAGCTGGAAATGTGATCAAAAGCTTAAGAAGAAGACAATTGATTATTGGTGAAAATCTAGCACTCTAAGCCACAGTGACACAAAGACTGCATGTGCCTTGGGGGTATGATATGGGTAAAAACTATGTCAATGAAGATCAGATATACTTCTACAAGTGGGGAGCACCTTTCTGATATGAATTGGACAATTTAAGAAATAACAAAAGTTAGAAACAGGACTGGAATTTGAAATCTGATGAACTGAGTTCAAATCCAGACCACTTAAATCATTTGCTTTCCTAGGTCTAAGTAGCTATGTGTAGCATAACAGTTCTATATTTTAAGATGTTTTCCAAATCAAAACATCCATAAGTGTAAGGGTAAAAACTGATATATAAAGGGAGAGTTAATGAAACTGAGATTAGCAAAAAAATCAATCATCAATAATATAAAGGCTTGAAGGATTGATTCTTCCTGTTCCTGGAATACTGATATCTTCCAACAAATAGGACTGAAATAGTCCTACTTGATATGGATAAATACCTGAATCAGTAAATTTGCCTTATGGTAACATATTATCTGGGTGTCAGCTGTTTAACCAGTAGCATCTGGAATGATATAAACTTATGACCTTCTGTTTACCTATTTCCCCTGTGCCCATAACTCAGGTCTTCATACTATTCCTCACTAAAGAAGCCCAGGGCCTTCTGGGGAATAGCAAGTCCTGGGTTTTGGGGCAGGGAAGAGGATGTGCCTGGGGCATCCTAGTATTTCTGGAAGGCAATGTTTCTCTAAAACAAACAAATTTTTAAAAAGAAAAGGAGTAAAATTCACTCTGAAGAAAGAGATCTGAAGTATGGTGGAATTAGCCAAGTCTGTGGTGAAAAATGAGGGTCAGTGATTATGTGCATGAAATATGTGATCCATTCAGATCAAACTGAGTCCAAGTAAGTTAGAATTCATGCTGATATTTTGTGTAAAACGAGATGTATCTAAATGCAGAAGCTGCACGTGAGCATGTGTGTCTCTGTGTTTAGCAGTAAGTGGAGATTGTTAGAATAATGATGCTTTCTGTAAAAAAAAAAAAAAGTCTCTAGAATATATGTGTTTTTAGAATGTCAGATGAGGGGAGAAGGGCTCCACACTGCACCTCTGGACCTACGCTGACTGATCATCTTTAATACATGGCTTCCAAGATTGCCCTAGAGTTCATCTCCATCTCAGTCCATCAAAAGGGTAAACAAAGGATGGAAGAGCAGACACAGGAAACTTTTAGGATCCATTCCAATCAGCGATGGATGTGACTTCTTCCATCCCGTTAACTGTAACACCACAAGAGAGGCTGGAAAATATAGATTTACATCATGACCAGGAAGGAAGGATAATAAAGAGCTAACAATCTCTGCCACATAATGATTTGTGTAATTGTAATAATGATGATAATGACAAAATGCTTATTTAGTTTGTACTCAAAAGCAAATTAATTATATGTCATTGCTAATTTTGGGTATTATAAAATATGTTGAATAATTAATATTTCTCTGTTTGGAGCTATCAACAAATAATGCTTATGCTTATAACACCAGAAAGTTAAAGTACCCCATCTATTAAGAGTATGAGATGTGAGATATAGTTTTTCAGAAAAAAAATGAAAAAAAAAATAAAGGCTTTGATTAAATTAAGCTGTACGTTTTGTACTATACTGACCCAAGATGAAGCACTTTCTGAAAACAAGCTATATATTTTTCACCCAACAGAAACAGGTTAACTGTAATTAGGGAATTTCAGATTGGTCATTTATTGGTGAGTAGATAATGTCTTGATATGAGAAGATGAGAGTGCCAGTGGTAGGTGTTTGTCAAACTGAAACGGTATGGATAGCTCATTAAAATGTGAAGGTATAAACTTGCAAGATGTATTTTTGTGAAAACTGTGAAAACTCTACTATTCTTTCATCCTTATGTTTTTTTGTTATATTTTTTCCTATAACATGAAGTTTTGGAAGGTAATATGCTTTGAACAAAACTTACAGTGTCTACATTTGAACGATGTTTCTCATCATTTCTGCTTTTACAGGATTTGGGGATATACAGAATGCTTGTGAATGACATAAATTTATGCATCTGATCAGCTATGAAAATATATTCCACAGTATTCTATTCATTCAACTTCTTCTTGACATTTTCTGCTCATTCTTCAATCTGCCAGCATAATCCCTAGATCCCCTTCAACTCACCCTTGTCATAACTTTTTACCTGTACACATTTGTGTTGATTCCTGAGCTCTCTTGTATTCAATTAGACCATAATCTCCTTTAGGGAAAGATACACATTTCCATGTTAATGGATGGGCCAACTATGCAGTAAAATAGTATGAATCCCCAATCATTCCTCTTTATTTGGACTGACTTTTGATAGTTTGTACTGTCATATTATTGACTCAGATTTTTATGTGATGTCTCTAAAGCTGTCTCACTTATTTTATCTGAAAAGAGGTAAAATATCAAGCTTTTGTCCTAATAACATTTCTATGTATTCCTAATAAGACAAAAAAAAAAAAGAAGAAAAAAATCCTACAAAATAAAGTATGCAAATAAACCATAATAAAAATAACTAAAAGAACTTCATCCTGGTTACTGACAAGGGATAGTCTCAATACTGTGTCATCTATGACAAATCTTTATCATTTTGCATCTTTTGATCAGTACATTTGACACAGTTTGATTGACAATGTACACAGCACACTCATTTTAGTCAAAGAATATTTGGAGATATTTGAAATCCAAAAGCAAAACAAAACCAATGGAATAGAAATTTGTTGCAAAAATGTGGTTTGCAGTTTCTAGAACATTGTTCTATTTGCGAAATTCTTTGTGATTTCTCCAAATTCCAACATTTTGTCAAGGAATGATAGAAAAATTGGAATTTATAATGTTATGATAATTCCAATACACAATTGGAATTATGTATGTAAGTTTCTATATTTAATTTATCACAGTTATCAATTTTAAATTATTAATTACTAATGCAACAGTTCTTAGTCTTAATTAAATAGTTTAAAAGTATTAATTAGTCCTAAAAAAATTATTCTAGAATGTATTATCAAAATATTTCTTTCTTAGCCAATCCACGTGTGTATCAGTCAGTGTCCCACCAGGAGACAAAACTATGCTAGCAATTTAAACATGTAAAATTTAATGTAAAGAATGCTGAACAATAAAAGGTGAATAACTTTCTTAAAGGGATAAAAAGAAGACTCGTAGGAATAAATAGCAAATACATATAGCAGCTACTGCTTCAAGAGCTAAGTAGAAGTAAATATAGAGGAAATTAAGAATTGTAAAGACTGCTAAAACTGGGATTCAGACTTCAAAGGCATGGCTGACACAGGAACATGCAGCCTACCAGTGATAAACTTACCAGAAGGTGCACAGTAAACATCCTACTTGTGGCAAAGAAATTCATTGGAAGTAACAAGCAGGGCATAGACTTTTCACTGTGTCCTTCTGAAGTAAGCACCACTTGGTCTCCTGCATACCCTTCTGCTGACAACTGCACCACAGGAAAATGGGCACAAGCTCATTCATTTACTCTGGCCTTGTGTCCTTCTAGCACCTTCTACTGACAAAGGCTAGAGCACAAGTAGAGCAAAGAGTAGTGCATTTGCAGCTGTGAGAAAATAAATTGAAAATTGGCATAAAGCACTCATTTGACTGTTGTTATTGTATGCACCCTTCCAAACCCATTTAAATTCCACTTAAGAGTCTGTGATGCTTCATACAGATGAAGAAGTTCTCATACTTCTTTCTTGCAAAAGTTGAGACACAGTCCCAACCATCACTGAATCCATGTCTGACTATATTAATTACTCCTCAAATCCAGTCACAGTCCCATTGAATATTTTAAGATTAACCTCCAAAAGCTTCTCCATACAATAAGGGGAAGAAAAAGAAAGATAAAAATAGTTAATTTAAACATATGCACACATAATAAGAAGAGAAAATGAACAAAATTATTTTAGCCTTTGTTTCTGTCTTTTTCTACTATTCACTCTGTCAGAATCTGGGCTGTGCTGAAACTACCCTTCATTCCTGAAGGGTTTGAGCCCTTTATAATCCTGAATTTGGGATAAGAATTAGTCTTCCATTAATTGTAATTATTGTGCACAGAAAAACTAAACGAAGCCCACAGAATTTCCTGGTTTTCAGACATTGTCACCCTTATCTTTTTTTTAAAGAAATAATGCAATTTCCTTTTGGAATTGTGGTCAATAACTCCAGTCAATAGAGTATTTACTTTCTTTCTTATTGGTTTAGGAATGTAAGGATTCCCAAATGCCCAGGTGGCAATCTCATTTTAAAATATGATGGAAATCAAAAGAGCTGGAGTAGAAATTCATATCAGATAAAATAGACTTTAAAATAAAAAATGTTACAAGAGACAAGAAAGGACATTACATAAAGATTGAAGGACCAATCCAAGAAGAAGAGATAACAATTATAAACATATATGCATCCAATATAGGAGCACCTCAATACATAAGGCAAATGCTAACAACTATGAAAGAGGGAATCGACAGTAACACAATCATAGTGGGGGACTTTAACACCCCACTTACACCAATGGACAGGCAGAAAATTAATAAGGAAACACAAGCTTTAAATGACACAATAAATCTGCTTGATTTAACAGATATCTGTAGGACATCACATCCAAAAACAGCAGTTTACACATTCTTCTCAAGTGCACATGGAACATTCTCCAAGATAAATCACATTTGGGGTCATAAATCAAGCCTTGGTACACTCAAGAAAATTGAAATCATATCAAGCATCTTTTCTGACCACAACGCTATGAGATTAGAAATCAATTACAGGAAAAAAAAAAAACTGTAAAAAATACAAACACATGGAGGCTAAACAATACACTACTAAATAACTAACAGATCACTGAAGATATCAAAGATGAAATCAAAAAATACCTAGAGGCAAATGACAATGAAAACACAATGATTGAAAACCTATGGGATGCAGCAAAGGCAGTTCTAAGAAGGAAGTTTATACTGATACAATCCTACTTCAAGAAACAAGAAAAATCCGAAATAAACCATCTAACCTTACACCTAAAGAAACTAGAGAAAGAAGAGCAAACAAAACCCAAAGTTAGTAGACAGAGAGAAATCATAATGATCAGAGCAGAAATAAATGAAATAGAGACAAAGAAAACAATAGCAAAAATCTGTAAAACTAAAAGTTGGTTCTTTGAGAAGATAAATAAAATTGATAAACCTCTAGCAAGACTCATCAAGAAAAAGAGGGAGAGGACTCAAATCAATAAAATTAGAAATAAAACAGGAGAAGTTACAATGGACACCACAGAAATAAAAAGCACCATAAGAGATTACTACAAGCAACTATATGCCAATAAAATGGACAACCTAGATGAAATAGACAGATTCTCAGAAAGGTATAACCTTCCAAGACTGAATCAGGAAGACATAGAAAATATGAACAGACCAATCACAAGTAATGAAATTGAAACTATGATTTAAAATCTTCCAACAAACAAAAGTCCAGGACCAGATGGATTCACAGGTAAATTTTATCAAACATTTAGAGAAGAGCTAACAACCATCCTTCTCAAACTCTTCCAAAACATTGCAGAGGAAGGAACAATCCCAAACTCATTTTATGACGCCATCATCACCCTGATGCCAAAACCAGACAAAGATACTACAAAAAAAGAAAATTACAGACCAATATCACTGATGAATTTAGATGCAAAAATCCTCAACAAAATACTAACCAATAGAATCCAACAACACATTAAAAGGATCATACACCATGATCAAGTGGGGTTTATCCGTGGAATGCAAGGATTCTTCAATATAAGCAAATCAATCAATGGGATACACCATATTAACAAACTGAAGGATAAAAATCACATGACCATCTCAATAGATGCAGAAAAAGCTTTTGACAAAATTCAACACCCATTCATGATAAAAACTCTCCAGAAGGTGGGCATAGAGGGAACGTACTTCAACATAATAAAGGTCATATATGACAAACTCACAGCAAACATCATTCTCAATGGTGAAAAACTAACTGGAAGCATTCCCTCTAAGATCAGGAACAAGACAAGGATGTCCACTCTTGCCACTACTATTCAACATAGTTTTGGAAGTCCTTATCACAGCAATCAGAGAAGAAAAAGAAATCAAAGGAATCCAAATTGGAAAAGAAGAAGTAAAACTGTCACTGTTTGCAGATGACATGATACTATACATAGAAAATACTAAAGATGCCACCAGAAAACTACTCGAGCTAATCAATGAATTTGGTAAAGTTGCAGGATACAAAATTAACACACAGAAATCTCTTGCATTTCTATACACCAACAATGAAAGATCAGAAAGAGAAATTAAGGAAACAATCCCATTCACCATTGCAACAAAAAGAAGAAAATACCTAGGAATAAACCTAAGCAAGGAGGTAAAAGACCTGTTTGCAGAAAACTATAAGACACTACTGAAAGAACTCAAAACGATAGAAACAGATGGAGGGACATACCATGTTCTTGGATTGGAAGAATCAACATTGTGAAAATGACTCTATTACCAAAAGCAATTTACAGATTCAATGCAATCCCGATCAAATTGCCAATGACATTTTTCACAGAACTAGAACAAGAAATTTTATGATTTGTATGGAAAAGCAAAAGACCCTGAGTAGCCAAAGCAATCTTGAGAAGGAAAGATGGAGTTGATGGAATCAGGCTTCCCGACTTCAGGCTATACTACAAGGCTACAGCGATCAAGACACTATGGTACTAGCACAAAAACAGAAATATAGATCAATGGAACAGGATAGGAAGCCCAGAGATAAACTATGGTCAACATAAATAATCTATGACAAAGGAGGCAAGGATATACAATGGAGAAAAGGCAGCCTCTTCAATAAGTGGTGCTGGGAAAACTGGACAGATACATGGGAAAGAATGAAATTAGAACACTTCCTAACACCATACACAAAAATAAACTCCAAATGGATTAAAGACCTACATGTAAGGCCAGACACTATAAAACTCCTAGAGGAAAACATAGGAAGAACACTCTTCGATGTAAATAACACAAGACCTTTTTTGATCCACCCCCAGAATAATGGAATTAAAAACAAAAATAAGTAAGTGGGACCTAATGAAACTTCAAAGCTTCTGCACAGCAAAGGAAACTATAAGCAAGACGAGAAGACAACTCTCAGTGTGGGAGAAAATATTTTCAAACGAATCAACAGACAAAGGATTAATCTCCAAAAATATATAAACACTTCATCCAGCTCAATATCAAAAAAACAAGCAACCCAATAAAAAAATGGGCAGAAGACCTAAATAGGCATTTCTCCAAAGAAGACATATGGATGGCCAAGAGGCACATGAAAAGCTGCTCAACATCACTAATTATTAGAGAAATGCAAATCAAAACTACAATGAGGTATCACCTCACACTGGTTAGAATGGGCATCATCAGAAAATCTACAAGCAGTAAATGCTGGAGAGGGTGTGGAGAAAAAGGAATGCTCTTACATTGCTGGTGGGAATGTCAATTGATACAGCCACTATGGAAAACAGTATGGATGTTCCTTGCAAAACTAAAAATAGAACTACCATATGACCCAGCAATCCCACTCCTGGGCATATAGCCAGAGAACACCATAATTCAAAAAGACACATGCACTCCAATGTTCATTTAAGCACTATTTACAATAGCCAGGACATGGAAGCAACCTAAATGTCCATCAACAGATGAATGGATAAAGAAGATTTGGTACATACATACAATAGAATATCACTCAGCTGTAAAAAGCAATGAAACTTTTAGAGATGTGGATGGACCTAGAGACTGTCATACAGAGTGAAGTGAGTCAGAAAGAGAAAAATAAATATTGTATATTAACACATATATGTGGACTATAGAAAAAAGGTATGAATCAACTGGTTTGCAAGGCAGAAATAGAGACCCAGATGTAGAGAACAAACATATGGACACCAAGTGGGGAAAGTGGGGAGGGTTGGGGGGGGGAATGAATTGGGAGATTGGGATACCAAATTGTATACTCTAAATATATGCAGTTTATTGTAAAAAATAAAAAAATAAAAAGTTAAAAAAATATATAATGGAATTATTCTTAAACCTTAATGGAAGATTCCTCCCACTGGGAACTAATACCTCCCAACTAAGAGAATTAAAAGTTACCAGGATAGGAGGAGAAAAAGATGGCGGCGAAGTAGAGAGACGTGGAGTGCATCCCTCTCCACAGATGCATTGGGAATGCATGGAAGGACGCAGTCATTCCCACAGAGAACCAGCTGAACACCAGCAGACGGCCTCGAACACCAGAAAGGACTGCGGGGAGCCCGACATAGCCAGTAGGGAGGCATCTACGAGGGCTCAAAGAGGGTGAAGCGGCGGAGCTGTGGCAGACGGGAGGGAGTGAGAAACATACGGAGGGTCCGCAGCGCAGCTCAGCGTTCCCAGACCGAGACATCGATCTGCAGCTGAATGGAGGGTCCAGGAGCGGGAGCGTGGGAACCGGAGAGCTGGTTCAGGGGGAGAAAGATTGTTGCCGGTAGGGTGACGGACCGAGAGCACAGGAGGGAGGAGGTCCACGGAGAGGAGTACCCGTCCCTGAGAGCTGCCCAGCCATGATGGCGGCTGAAGGCTGCAGGCTCACAGGCAGGGGGGAGGAGCCGCGCGCATAGCCTCTCCCTCTCTTTCGGTGACTCTGCAACAGGCAGTGGAGAGACGCCCTGCAGGACACCTAAGGCACTCAGGGATAACAAGCACCCTCAGGCACTTGGGCGGGGCTCGATTAAAACCCCTTGCAATGCCAGCAGCAGGGAGGCTGCTGAGAGAAAAAAAAAAAAAACAGCATCAAAAAGAAAAAACCCCGAGAGAGGCCCAACTCTAAGACTTTCTGTGTACGCCTGAGCCACCAGCGCCCTCTGCAACAGGCACCTCCAACCCTGACTGAAACAACAGTGCGCCACTGCTCACTCACTCCCAGGAGAAGGAGCCACTATTGTACCCTCTCCCTCCCCACACACCGAGGCTTACAGACGAACAATAAAGGAACCTCTGCTGGTCACAGAATAACGCAAAAAAAAAAAAAAAAAACCCAAGGCAAGGAGGACACTTACAGCTGAGATGCTAAGGAAACAGAAATAGTAGTATCAATACCTATTGAACTGGTCCATTCTGGGATCAGTTCTGGATTTTTTTTTTTTTCTTTCTCTCTCTCTCTCTCTTTTTTTTTTTTTTTTTTTTTTTTTTTTTGAATTATTAAATACGATCTTAGCCCTAAGGGATCTACAAGTTTTATAACATACTTTTTTAATGATATTTTTTATTCTTTTTTTTTCTGATTTATTAAATACGATCTTAGCCCTAAGGGATCTACAAGTTTTATAACATAATTTTTTAATGATATTTTTTATTCTTTTTTTTTTTTTTTTTTTGCCTTTTTATATACTTCTATATCTAGCTAAGTTTTTGGTAGTACGGACAAAATATCTCTCATACTTTCCTTTCATCCCTATCTTTTATACATTTCTATTCCTTTCTTTTAATTTGCATATTTCCAACCACACTACAATCTTCTGTACACCTTTCTTCCAGCCTTTTTAAGTTTATTTTATCTTAACATACTTATAAGCAACACTATCGGTCTGCTCAGACTCCTTGCTCTTTTCTCCAGATGACGCACTGCCTTGGTATTTAATATTAGGCTTTTGTCTTTATCTTAGTTCTTAGTACAGTTGTCTAATTACATTCTGAGAATCTCCATTCTCTCTGGTGGTACTCCAGCTCTTTTCTATATTTGATCCTAGCTTACAAAATCTCCCTGGATTGATGTTTGTAAGTGTAGGATGTTATTTGTTGTTTGTTTGCTTTTGCTTTTGTCTCTGGTTTGTTCTGTTTCAGTTGTCAATTTCTGTTGGGTTTCTCTTTGAATATCTGATAGCACACTGGGGTTCTGTCAGGTCTTTCTAGAGCCTTATGTCCTAACGGATTCAGTAATTGTGTGTCTTATATATGTATGTGTTTCCTAGACTTAATATTCATTTAATCCCACACATGGACATTAGTCTGAGGCTTGGACAGTCTTCTATAAACACCTCTATCGCCAGGACAAGTAACCCCAAAAGTTTGGACAACCATGAGGAAACAAAGAAACACCATGCAGGCAAAGGAGCAGGAAAAAAAACCCACAAGACCAAATAAATGAAGAGGAAATAGGAAAAATGGCTGAAAAAGAATTCAGAGTAATGATAGTAAAAATGATACAAAATCTCGATAACAAAATAGAGAAAGTACAAGAAACAGTTCATAAGAACTCAGAAAAACAAACAGCAATGGATAACAAAATAAGTGAAATTAAAAATACTCTAGATGCTATAACCAGCAGAATGACTGAGGCAGAAGAACGAATAAGTGAGTTGGAAGATAGAATGGGGGAAATAACTGCCACAGAGCAGGAAAAAGAAAAAAGAATAAAAAGACTAGAAGACAGTCTCAGAGACCTCAGTGATAACCTTAAACGTACCAACATTCAAATTATAGGCATCCCAGAAGAAGAAGAAAACAAGAAAGGGTCTGAGAAAATATTTGAAGAGGTTCTAGTGGAAAACTTCCCCAACATGGGAAAGCAAATAATTCACCAAGTCCAAGAAGCACAGAGAGTCCCATACAGAATAAACCCAAGGAGAAATACACCAAGGCAAATATTAATCAAACGAACGACAATTAAACACAAAGAAAAAATATGAAAAGCAGCAAGAGAAAAGCAACAAACAACATATAAGGGAAAATCCATAAGAATAACAGCTGACCTTTCTCCAGAAAATCTGCAGGCCAGAAGGGAATGGCAGGATATACTGAAAGTCCTGAAAGAGAGAAACCTACAGCCAAGAATACTCTACCCAGCAAGAATCTCATTCAGATTTGAGGGAGAAATCAAAAGCTTTCCAGACAAGCAAAAGTTAAGAGAATTCAGCACCACCAAACCAGCCTTACAACAAGTGCTAAAGGAACTTCTCTAAGTAGGACACACAAGAAAAGGACAACACCTACAAATACAAACCCCAATCAATTAAGAAAATGGTCATTGGAACACACATGTCAATAATCACTTTAAATGTAAATGGATTAAATGCTCCAACCAAAAGACACAGACTGGCGGAATGGATACCAAAACAAGACCCTTCTATATGCTGCCTAGAAGAAACCCACTTCAGACCAAGGGATACATATAGACTGAAAGTAAAGGGATGGAAAAAGATATTGCATGCAAATGGAAGTCAAAAGAAAGCTGGAGTAGCAATACTCATATCAGACAAATTAGACTTGAAAGTAAAGACGATTAAAAGAGACAAGGAAGGACACTACCTAATGATCAAGGGATCCATTCAAGAAGAACATATCACAATGGTAAATATCTATGCCCCCAATATAGGAGCACCTCAATACATAAGGCAAATGCTAACAGCTAAAAAAGGGGACATCAACAGTAACACAATAATAGTGGGAGACTTGAACACCCCACTTACATCAATGGACAGATCATCCAAACAGAAAATAAAGACACACAAGCTTTAAATGACACATTAGACCATCTCGACTTCATTGATATTTATAGGACATTCCATCCCAAAATGACAGAATACACGTTCTTCTCAAGTGCACACAGAACATTCTCCAGGATAGATCACATATTGGGTCACAAATCAAACCTCAGCAAATTAAACAAAACTGAAATCGTATCAAGCATCTTCTCAGACCACAATGCCATGAGACTAGATATCAATTACAGGAAAAAAACTGCAAAAAATACATACACATGGAGGCTAAACAGTTCACTCCTAAACAACCAAGGAATCACTAAAGAAATCAAAGAGGAAATCAAAAAATATCTAGAAACAAATGACAATGAAAACACAACAACCCAAAACCTAGGGGATGCAGCAAAAGCAGTTCTAAGAGGGAAGTTTATAGCAATACAGTCCTACCTTAAGAAACAAGAAAATAATCGAATAAACAACCTAACCTTACACCTAAAACAACTAGAGAAAGAAGAACAAAGAAACCCCAAAGTGAGCAGAAGGAAAGAAATCATAAAGATCAGAGCAGAAATAAATGAAAAAGAAAGGAAAGAAACCATAAGAAAAATAAATAAAACTAAAAGTTGGTTCTTTGAGAAGATTAACAAAATTGATAAACCGTTAGCCAGACTCATCAAGAAAAAAAGGGAGAAGATGCAAATCAACAGAATTAGAAATGAAAAAGGAGAAGTAACAACGGACACCTCAGAAATACAAAACATCATGAGAGACTACTACAAGCAAACATATGCCAATCAATTGGATAACCTGGAAGAAATGGATACATTCTTAGAAAAATACAATCTTCCAAGACTGAACCAGGAAGAAATAGAAACCATGAACAGACCAATCACAAGTATGGAAATTGAGGCAGTGATTAAAAATCTCCCAACACACAAAAGCCCGGGACCAGATGGGTTCACGGGCGAATTCTATCAGACATTTCGAGAAGAGTTAACACCTATCCTTCTCACACTCTTCCAAAATATTGCAGAAGGCGGAACACTCCCAAACTCATTCTACAAGGCCACCATCACCCTGATACCAAAACCAGGCAAATATGTCACAAAAAAAGAAAACTACAGACCAATATCACTGATGAATATAGATGCAAAAATCCTCAACAAAATACTAGGTAACAGACTCCAACAGCACATTAAAAAAATCATACACCATGATCAAGTGGGCTTTATCCCTTGGATGCAAGGATTCTTCAATATACGCAAATCAATCAACGTGATGCATCATATCAACAAATTGAAGGATAAAAACCATATGATCATCTCAATAGATGCAGAAAAAGCTTTTGACAAAGTTCAACATCCATTTATGATAAAAGCTCTCCAGAAAATGGGCATAGAAGGAAATTACCTCAACATCATAAAAGCCATATATGAGAAACCGAAAGCCAACATCATTCTCAATGGGGAAAAACTGGAAGAATTCCCTCTAAGAACAGGAACAAGACAAGGGTGTCCACTCTCACCTTTGTTATTCAACATAGTTTTGGAAGTTTTAGCCACAGCAATCAGAGAAGAAAAAGAAATCAAAGGAATCCAAATTGAAAAAGAAGAAGTCAAATTGTCACTCTTTGCAGATGACATGATATTATATATAGAAAACCCTAAAGACTCTACCAGAAAACTGCTAGCACTCATTGATGAGTTTAGTAAAGTAGCAGGATACAAAATTAATGCACAGAAATCTCTTGCATTCCTATACACGAACAACGGAACAGCAGAAAGAGAAATGAAGGAAACTCTCCCATTCACCATTGCAACCAAAAGAATAAAATACCTAGGAATAAACCTGCCTAAGGAGACAAAAGATCTGTATGCAGAAAACTTTAAGACATTGACGAAGGAAATCAAAGACGACACAAACAGATGGAGGGACATACCATGTTCCTGGATTGGAAGAATCAACATCATGAAAATGTCTGTACTACCCAAAGCAATTTACAGATTCAAGGCAATCCCCATCAAATTACCAATGGCATTTTTCACAGAACTAGAGCAAGAAATCTTACGATTTGTATGGAAACGCAAAAGACCCCGAATAGCCAAAGCAATCTTGAGAAGGAAAAATGGAGTTGGTGGAATCAGGCTTCCTGACTTCAAACTATACTACAAGGCCATAGTGATCAAGAGAGTATGGTACTGGCACAAAAATAGAAAGGAAGATCAATGGCATAGAATAGAGAACTCAGAAGTCAGCCCAAACACATATAGGCACCTTATCTTTGACAAAGGAGGCACGAGTATACAATGGAAAAAAGACAGCCTCTTCAATAAGTGGTGCTGGGAAAATTGGACAGCAACATGTTAAAGAATGAAATTAGAACACTTCCTAACACCATACACAAAAATAAACTCCAAATGGATTAAAGACCTACATGTAAGGCCAGACACTATAAAACTCCTAGAGGAAAACTCTATGACATCCATCAAAGCAACATCCTTTTTGACCCACCTCCTAGAATCAGGGAAATAAAATCAAGAATAAACGAATGGGACCTCATGAAACTTAAAAGCTTTTGCACAGCAAAAGAAACCATAAACAAGACTAAAAGGCAACCCTCAGAATGGGAGAAAATAATTGCCTATGAAACAACGGACAAAGGATTAACCTCCAAAATATACAAGCAGCTCATGAAGCTTAACACCAAAAAAGCAAATAACCCAATCCACAAATGGGCAGAAGACCTAAATAGACATTTCTCCAAAGAAGACATACAGATGGCCAACACACCCATGAAAAGATGCTCAACATCACTCATCATCAGAGAAATGCAAGTCAAAGCCACAATGAGGGATCACCTCACACCAATCAGAATGGCCATCATCACAAAGTCTGGAAACCACAAATGTTGGAGAGGGTGTGGAGAAAAGGGAACTCTCCTGCACTTTTGGTGGGAATGTAAGTTGGTACAGCCACTATGGAAAACAATTTGGAGGTTGCTTAAAAAACTACAAATAGAACTACCATATGATCCAGTCATCCCACTACTGGGCATATATCCAAAGAAAACCATAATCCCAAAAGAAACATGTACCATAATGTTTATTGCAGCACTCTTTACAATAGCCAGGACATGGAAGCAACCTAAATGCCCATCAACAAATGAATGGATACAGAAGATGTGGCATATATATACAATGGAATATTACTCAGCTATAAAAAGGGATGAGATGGAGCTATATGTAATGAGGTGGCTAGAACTACAATCTGTCATACATAGTGAAGTAAGTCAGAAAGAGAAGGACAAATATTGTATGCTAACTCACATATACGGAATCTAAAAATGGTACTGATGAACTCAGTGACAAGAATTAGGATGCAGATACAGAGAATGGACTGGAGAACTCGAGGTATGGGAGGGGGTGGGGGGTGAAGGGGAAGCTGAGATGAAGCGAGAGAGTAGCACAGACATATATATACTACCAACTGTAAAACAGATAACCAGTGGGAAGTTGTTGTATAACAAAGGGAGTCCAACTCGTTGATGGAAGATGCCTTAGAGGACTGGGGCAGGGAGGGTGGCGGGGACTCGAGGGGGGGTAGTCAAGGAAGGGAGGGAATATGGGGATATGTGTATAAAAACAGATGATTGAACCTGATGTACCCCCCAAAAAAAATTTAAAAAAAAAGTTACCAGGATAGGAATTAAAAAAACAAACAAGCAAACAAACAAAAAACCACTTGGTGAGGGGGTTTAGTAGTAGAGGAAACACTTCTACATTCATTCCTTGATTTCCAGACTTGTTCAATTGGCTGTAAGTAAGACATCTCCATGTCTCTGATTCAAAGTATACAATGCACACATGAGACAACCCTATTTTTCAAGGTCTTATCTCCCAACTGGTGCCACACCAAGTCTTTAAGAAATCATTAAACCATAAATCAGATTCTAGATTATGGAATTTAAAGAAAACCTAGTTAATCTCATGGACATAATCTAATCTCATCATTATACATTCTTTGTTTTGCAATAAATGATTGATCAGAAGTAGTTTTGTGCAGATGCCATATAGTGGAAAAGGTACTTCGTGAGTCCATGGAGGGAGTTGCAGAAAGAAGCAGCATTAGCTGTCTGTTGCAGCTATAACAAATTGCTATAAACTTCGTGGCTTAAAGCAATGAGATTTATTACCTTATAGTCTGTAGGTCAGAATATAGATATGAATTCCACTGGGCTAAAAATCAAGGAAGTAGTATGTTATGTTTCTTTCTGGAGGTTCTAGGGCAGAATTCATTTCTGTTCATTTGGATTGTTGGCAGAATTTGATTCCTTGCAGTTCTTGGACCAAGATCCTCATTTTCTTTCTAGCTGTAAATTGATGGTCATTCCTAAGTTCTAAAGGCTACCTTATTCCATGATTCATGGTCTCCTTCTTCCATTTTTAATGCTAGTAGTGGCCCAATTTATCTTATGTCATATCTTCCTGATTTTTCTTCCACAGTCACATATCTCTAACAATAGTTTGGAAGGTTTTCTGTTTTTAAGAACTCATATAATTAGATTGGGCCCACTCAGACATTCCAACAAACTCTCTATTCAAAGATTTATAGCTTTAATTACACCTGGGCATTCATTTATGACTGAAAATTGCACCATGATTCTATAGTAAGTTGACTTTTTTTCATTCTCTGAGGTAGATATTGTATGTTTTTTTTCTCACTCATTAAAGCCACTATTCTTTCTTTCATTCTACTCACTATTATCTGATGATCTTCAAGTCACTCAGAAATACAGAAACCACCAGATGTGAGTTCCTTCATTTAATCACTCACAAATATACAAAGCCAGCAACTTCCTTTTTTTAAACTCTTTATTGGAATATATTTGCTTTAAACTTTTGTACCCGTCTCTGAGGTACATGTTATTTGAACACGTTATTTTGCACTTTTTTCCAAGTATGATGGAGAACATATTTCTCACAGTAAGACATGACCCTTACTAGTACCCTATATTCAGAGATCCAGAATATACCTCAGATGGTTCAAATGACAAGAATGCACTGATCTACTTTGAGAATAGTCACTTAAGAAACTATTAGGGAAGAGTTATCTATGTACTTCTAAGGAACTTTTAGTAAGGTGTGTATAAGCCAAGGGAAACAAACAAAGGATATTGAGACTGTGAGCTAGTAACAATGGAAAGCTATGGCCACTTCCAGAGCCTTAGGGGAAGAAATCATGTCACTATTACTGACTATATTTTAGCACAGGAGGGGTGACACTGCAGGAGCTGTAACTATGGAGAGTTAAAGCTACTTCAGTGGCACAAAAATATAACAGGGATAGGAGTGGGAAGAGATATCCTGACTTCTCTCTCCTTCTGTTTTTTAATTCCTTAAAGTGTCTCTCATTCTGTGAATCCAGCTTGAAGCCTACTAGAAAGAGAGCCCATGTGATGCCTCTGGGAAGGTTAGCCCCTATGGTATAGACAGGATAAAGGGGAATAGAGAATGAGTAGGGATGAAACAAATTAAGAATAACAAGGGCAATACATGCCTTCTGTCCATTCAGAATCCATTCTTTCCTTTGTTAATGACATGCTCATCCCTAATACAAGGAAAACACAAACTTCTATCAGCCGCCATATTACTAATGTCAATTAACTCATGCACCCAACTTGGAATTGCAAAATTTGTCATAGATAGAAGAAAAGAAGTGGGAAAATCAATTAATATAAAATACATAGAGCTGCTATAATCCTTGCTTTGGTAACTGGTCTCAAGCCTGAAGTTGATTATCACAACTTCCTTCCTCCACTACCAGTTCTCTGGTCCCATTACCATTTGCCATAAAATAGAGCTCTTTACCTGAGGAGGCAATCTAAACCTTTCTCCTCTAACAAACACAACATTTAGTTTTCTTGCTTTTATCAGGAAGCTTTCCTTTGCCTTTCACTATTTTACATGGAAACTCAAAGAATTCTATCATTTCTAAACATAATTCCTCATTCCCACATTGTATAGTAACACAGCCTGGCTGGTATGTATTAGAAGGAAATTCCAAAATTCTCCATGGATCTCTAGTCTCTGCAAATCCTGTGAAGCAAAGACTCTAAATGTCTCTTGTTATGGCTATCTTTTTAAGAGTGTTGATATAGTGAACAACCTTGCAAGACAAAGATAATATCTTTGTCCAAAGTAAATGGAAAGTTACTGTCATATAAGAAAGACAATGTATCCCTTTAGAAAAATGGCCAGGCAAATTTGCTTTCAGCCTGCTATAAAACAGTTGGGTTCCCTAAACTCTGGATTCCTTAGCTATGATGTAAAACTACTATATGAAGAACATCCACCTGGGAACCACTGTTTTGTAACCAAATGCCCCAAATCATGTCTCTAATCATTATTTCTCTCTTGAATTTCAGTTCTCTGCATCCAGTATGTTGTGTATATTTCCCTGTTTGTCCCAAAGGAATCATGCCCATCTTGTCCCCAAAATGCACTTACCATTTTCCTAGCAGACATGCTGCTATTCCTAATTTTTCTTTTTTGGTGAATATTTTAATCATATGACCAAGTTAGAAACCTTAGTTTCATCCCAGACACTATTACCTATCATATTCAACCACTCTCTGCCTTCCCCTTATGTATTCAGTACTAATTCTAGTTCCAAAATATTTCTTAAGTTTATGCCTTTTCAACCATCAGTACTAAAATTGGCCTACTTTCTGTCTTTGAAATCTTTGGACTGTTGCTCTCAACCCTTTCCCCTTCTCAGTACTGACAGGTTCAACTCTATCCTTCCCATTTTATCAGGCTGATTACTCTTCTATTCCATATTTCACAGTTGTGAAGGGATTTGCATGTTCACTGTGGAATTCTCTGCTGTCCAATTATTTGTTTTCTTTGCTCCAACTTTTTCAAAACTTTTTCAAAACTCAATTCTGGTATCGTCTCATAGGAAGGTTTTCACAGATCTCAGATTGGATAATTTTTCCACTACTGTGAAAGAGCATTCTTCCCTTTACTTTTTATCGAAATTTAATGCTTTGCTAGCAGTCTCAACACTCTCCACTAGATGAAAAGCAATTTATGATTAAGGAACACGACTTTTATATATCTCCAGCTCTCAGCAGCCCCAAAGTGTTCAGCAGTATTTGCTTTATTAGTCATTACATATAAAGTCAAAACAAATTGCTGATAAACTAAATCAGGCAACAATTCACATGATTTGAAAATACTCGAAACGTTTCCAGGAAGACTCACAGATTACATAAAGCTTATTTTTCTTGCTCCACATCCAGTTAGCACATTTTACAAACAAACAGACAAACTAAATATCTCTAAAATAGTTTTAGTGCTTTGTAAATACATCAAAAATTTTATTGTTAATGTAAAACATTAAAATGCAGTGTTACACATTGTAAAGTAAAACTGTTGGGTCTATTTAAGAATATTTGGTTATAAAAATTAAATTTTTATGAAAGTTAAAATTTACATTTTTACATCTCATAAATCATTCTTTTTTAAATATTGGAGCCTGTTATATACTGTTGCTTGACTATTGCTGATCACAAAAATAACCTTATTAACATAGGTCTTGAAATTTTAGTGACCTTTTTTTTTAAAGCATTATGCATATAAAGACAACTTTGGTGGACAAAAACCTTACTTGTGATCATTCATTTTAAAAAAGGTCCCCTACAAGATTATTTCAGCCAATGTGTAGTAAAAATAAGTGCATTAATTTAATTATAATAAAATATCTTGAGTAGAGAATTTATTGTATGTTACAGAATTATTTACTAACATTTTTTTCTGGAAAGATCATTTGTAAATAGTACACAATTCCCTGCTTTTTAGGATTAGGCATTTACATTTAGGTATTTATCATTTGCTTCCATCTAAATAAAAATTCAAGTGCTTTAAGCAAAACAGAGATAGGCAAATCCAGCTCTTCTCTTAGAAAAGATAAACCAGGACTTTTTCTTTTTAATAACTCCTAATCTTTAAAAAAAGAAAGAAGCTTACTTTAAAATATACTTTAATATAAATTGATTGGCATAATTTAAATGTCAAAATTTCCTTTAAATCTAGCAATTCAAGACCTGCTAAATGAATCATTGTGATAGATAATATATTGCTTAATTTTCTTCTTTTTTTTTTTCTTTTTAACATGTGGATCACCCAGTAATTACCTCAAGTCAAAAGCAAGCATTATACATTTTTCCAAACCCGTAGAATGTACAACACCAAGACTGAACCCTAATGTAAACTATAGACTTTGGGTGATAATGATTTCCACATAGGTTCATCAAATGTAACAAATGTGGCATGCTGGTGGGGGATGTTGATAACGGGGAGGCTGTGCGAGTGTGGGAACAAATGGTATATGAGAAAATCTGTATCTTCTCAATTTTGTTATGAACTTAAATTACTCTAAAAAAATTTTTAAAAGAAGAGGGAAGGTGCTGATATATAAAGAACTCTTAAAACTCAATAATAAAATAACAAATAAGCCACTTTAAAAATGATCATAGAGCTGAATAAACATTTCTCTAAAGAAGGTAGGCAAATAAGATTATAAAAAGATACTCAACATTATTAATCATCAGAGAAGTGCAAATCAAAACCACAATGAGATACCACTGCACGCGAACTGGGATAATTATAGTCAAAAAGACAAATAATAACAAGTTTTGGCAAGGATGTAGAGAAACTGAAACCCTCACAGATTGCTGTTGAAAATGTAAAATAATGTAGCCCTTTTTGAAAAGAGTTTGGTAGTTCCTCAAAAGGTTAAACAGAGAATTTGCATGTGACCCAGAATTTCCATTTGTAGGTATAAACCCAAGAGAAATAAAAACATATGTCCACACAAAAGATTATACATGAATGCTCTTAGTAGTATTTTCATGATAGCCAAAAGGTAGAAAAAACCCACATGTCCAAAAGATGAATGAATAAACAAACTATACATATCTATACAGGGCATATTTTTTCAACAATGAAGTGAAATGACTATTTGATACAAGCCACAACATGGATGAACCTTGAAAACATTATGATAAGTGAAAGAAACCAGATACAAAAGAACACATATTGTATAATTTTACTTTATGAACTATGCAAAACAGGCACATCTGTAGAAACAGAAAGTAGGTCAGTGGTTGCCTAGGGCTGGGGAGGATTAGGGGGAAACAGGGAGTGACTGTTAATGGTGGTGATTCCACAACTTGGTGAGTATATTAAACTGAGTATACTGAATTGTATTCTTTAAATGGGTAAGTTGTATGGTAAGTGAAATATATCTCAATAGAGCTGCTATCAAAAAACAAACAAACAAAGCAAGGGTTTCCTGTGGCTCCATGTCTTCCACTGTTATTGGCTAAGTTTCCAAGCCACAGAGTATGATTAATTAATTTTTCTTTTCATGCTAACTCAAGGTTTGGAAACTCTGAATATTCATAGGTGTTTGATTTTTTTCCCCTTATGCTGACTGACCCATAATGGTCATGCATATTTGTGTCTGGCTCTTGAGTTCTCTTCTGTATCATATTTCAAATGTTCTTTGAATTTGTTTCAGAACTCTGGGCATTTGACAATGTTCAGATCTCCTACTTTGCAAGTGGTCTCTGTCTAGCCAACCCTTCCAAAACTAGGAAGCCCCTATCACACACAGGAATGATTTCCCCAGATGTCTGACTCCTAAAACAAAAAACTTAAACTCCTATATCCTCTCAGTTGGTCTTATTTGATTGACTTACCTTTTTGATTATAACTGTAAGTAATGATATAATCTTCCCTTTTCTTAAGCCCCTAGTTGTATAAATGTATATGCTCTTATATGTACTGTAAACACTTCTGAGCTTTAAATATAAAAATAGAAACAACTTGTGTAAAATTATCTACCAGATTTTTTCCTCATAAGATTTTGACATATGCTATCATAATAAAAACAGAATGGGAACAAAGAAAAAGGTCTGTATAGGTCAGAAAACAAAACAGAAGAAAATCTCACTGGAGACTGGCATCCAGCTCACAAGTCCCTCCAAGTCTGCAAATACTTCCATCTTTTGGTTTACTGATTAAGACTCAGTAAAACTATGTTCAGTCTCTGGGCCTTCTAACAAAATTATTTAGAGCCAAGCACCCAAAGGAGCCAGAGGAACAATAAAGTTATTCTCATAACAAGATTGCCTATCAAACCTGAAAGTGAAGTTAAAATTCTCTGAATTAATACCAAAAAGGATCTTTCCATAAATATTTGTACTCTCTGTTGTTCCCTATATGTCCCCACTACCCAACATTTTCTTTTTTTTTTTACATGAGGAATATTGACATTGTCCTGTCATCTCCTGAAGACCTTATCTTTGCTCCTCTGATTACCCCTTCCAGCTTTTATCAAGGCAAAATTACAGCAATATAAAATAAATGTATATACTTGAATTTAATCAGTTCTTTCTAGTTACACTGCTTAAATGTCATCCAGGTGAATGTCATCTTTCTTGTGACAATTAAAATCTGCTCTTTGGAAGATCTACCACAGCCACTCTCCCTCTCTTTCTTTTGTTCTCTACTTATACAGATGCACATATGAACACTGTAAATACAACTCACATTGGAAATTCAAATGCATTGAAAGTATTACCTCTCCTACATATGATATTAATTTTTCCAGCCACCAGTATAAAGATGTGTCAATGTTCATTGAAGAAGATAAAAGAATACATCTCAGGTGATTTGTTTGAAATAATTTTTTGCATGGCAGAGGATTATTGTAAACAATAGCTTAGTCAACATCTTTGCTTAGTTGATAATCATCTAAACTTTAGAATGTTTGTATTAATCTACTTGGGCTGTTTTAACAAAATACCATAGACTGTGTAGCTTAAACAATAAGAATTTATTTCTCACAGTTCTGGAGGCTTGAAGTCCCAGATCAAGGTCTGGTAAAGAACTCCTTCCTGGCTTTCAGTTTCACTTTTCTTGTCCTTACATAATCTTTCTTGGCTGCATGAGCATGGAGAGAAATCATCCTCACTCTTTTTCTTCTTATAAGGCCACCCTGTTGTACAGTAAACGCTTGCAGCTGATTTTATACAATGCAAAACAAAAGTAACAAAATATAGGTTAGAACCCTGCAAATGGAGAGAGAAAGGAAGAGAGGGAAAGAAGACAGAGGTTGGCATGAAATTTACAATGACTGTTTCCTCTAGGTGTGGGTCATCAGGTAGATAAAGGAGAATTAAAATCTATAGAAAGAGTCAATTACTGGTATAGGTTTTGCTCTTGGTTTGGATAATTAATTAATAAATTTTCTTTGTATCATTAAAAATAAAATAGCATAAAGTAAAACAAAGTAAGTCTGTGTACTGTATTATTCACATGGTATTATACAACACAAACCCAGGTACCTGTAGTCCTAAAAGAAAGACATAAACAATATAAAATCTATTTCATAAATTTTTTCTAAACATTTTCCTACAGGGTTTCTGTTGTTGAGTTCCTTAAAAATAATTTTCAAATATATTTGGATTCTATCATCTATATATCAACCTATCTATTTAAAAAAATATAGTGTGAGGAGAGGGTTAAAGCATGATTTATAATCATATTGATTTCAGAATTAACCAGTCTTTGTTTGAATCATGGCTTTATCATTTTCAAGTTGTAAAATCCAAGCCTTTGCCTATTTTTCTGTAAAATACTAACCTACTGGATTGGTACATTTTAGGATTAAAGGCCTGGCACATTATAAGCATACAACAAATATCTGATGCTATAACTTCAGTGTCTTAGTTTGGGTTTTCTTACAATTAGACTCTGAAACAAGGATTTCAGGGTAAGGTTAATTTATTTGGTAGGTTGAAGGAGCAATCATGTGGGAGAGAAATGATACAATAAAATGGAAAGTTTTCAATAAAGAACATGCTGTGAAGCCAGCTGCCAGAGTGGGTTACTGAAACTTCAACTTGAGGGGGAAAAGTAAGAAATGAAGCAAAATGCACACATCAGAATTATCCCACCTGTATTGTGTAAAAAACAGGAGTGTGGTACTTTAAATACCAAAAGTCAGTCATAGAAGGCTGCTCCTTTTGGGGAGAGGAGCTCTTTCTTAAGCAGAGGTTCCTCCTGTGGTCCCAGAAAAAGCATTGAGGAAAATTTACAAATACTGGCAATTGGAAATTATCTGGGATACACTGAAATTGTAAAGTTTATACAACATGGGAAAGGTACTGACTAAATGAATTACATCCAGCACTCTTCATTGAGATGAGAAACTTAAAATTTTCTTAATAATTAGGATTTTTACACCTGAAAATATTCAGTGCAAATATGTGGAGATAGATCTGAAAGTCAATGATTCATACCAATGGTAAATTTTGAGGAATCGAAGTTCTACAATGACTTCATCTTCCTTATTCTTTTGTTTATATCAACTGATTCACAAAAATCAGGTTTGGTGTTAAAACAGATCAGTATCTGACTTAGTGATATTGATTAAGCAGTCGTACCTCTGAATTTGGATCATTTGTATGATAATTTAAAAAAAAATCAATGGAACTTCCCTGGCGGTCCAGTGGTTAAGACTCCAAGCTTCCACTGCAGGGGGAGTGGGTTTGATCCAAGGCCAGGGAACTAAGATCTCATATGCTGCACAGTGTGGCCAAAAAAATGTTAGTTAAATTAATCAATTAATTAATAAAAAAAATTTAAAAATCATAAAAAGATGATGAAGTCTGTGATTTAATTTTCTACCCTAAATTAGAAATTGCCTCTGAGAAGGGTCTATTTTTTCCTAAATTGCAAAAAAGAGAGAAAGAGAATTGATGGCCTGAAAATTTTCAGCATGCTTGCCTAATGCACTTGGTGATACCACAATTTTCACAAAACTACTTTGAGTTACTTATGCTTTAGTGAATACTCACTGCTTATCTAAAACAACATTTCCAATGCTATATCTAATAGGTCCTCATATATTCTTTCTTTCAGTATAACTTTATTCTAGGAGTTGGGTATTTGTTTACTAATTTTAAAAAAAATCTAATAACTGTAACAGTTTAATAAAGTACTAAAATGAAATTATGCATGAGATTGTTAATATGGATATGAAAGTAATCAAAGAAAGGAAGCTTTCTCTAAAATCTTGAAACATTTTAGACAATTTTTTTTAGGAAATTAGCTTGATTTATTGTTGTGATTTTGTTCCATGCATTGTTGAATTTTTTTGTATTTTTGCCTCTGTGTGTGTGCACGCATGTGTCTGGGTGCATGTGCGCACAGAAACTTTCTTACCATTCAGGGCTGTGTTTAGATTTCATTTCTAACTACATGGACTGAGTGAAAGAAGTGGGTAGGGACTGATGGAAAAGGTAAATAAATTTTTGTCTCCTGTCCCACGTAACCATTTTAAAAAAGTGATTACAAGAAACATAAATATATTTTAGAAGTTCAGGTAATTTCTGTAGAAATAAGTGAATATATGAATATCTACCATTTTCATTAATAACTGATCAATTAGTCAAGCTTTGTTTCATATATCATGAAAATAAGCTGACATCTCTAACCTGTGGTGTATAAGTAATGGAGAAGAACAAGTACATTTTAGTCTTATTCTCTTCTTGCCAGAAGGAATTTTATCACAACAATAAGAATAGATTTCTAAGAAAGAATATTGTTAATGAAGTTGAATCTCCTGTCATAGCTTATGTTTTTAAGGATTGAGGCTGCTTAACTGATAAAGGGTATGCCAGATTGCTACATGGCTATAAATTAAGAGAGTATATATTATATATATATACATCATATCATATATACCATATTATTTACTTTGTTTTTGTAATTAAAGAGACAGTCTGAATCAACAAAGCTTGTTTGAATTAAAGGATCAATTTAGTTCAATTCCAATCAAAACATATAAATTGAGCATTTTTATGGGCCTAGCACTCTGTTCCACATCCTAAACGAAGCACTGCTCTTTGAAGTACTATCCCCTTCTCCAGGAAACCACAATTCATTTCGTGACAATAAAACATCAATATATAAAACAATTTGAGTTGACCATGGAGCTGCTTTTAATCAGCCTAACACAGTTGCTGGAAGCATCTGCTGAATTAGTTTCATTCAGCCACAAGTTCAATCCCAAACTTAACATCATTGCCCTTGCTGATGAGGCTCCGGGCCAGGATAGGCAAGAGGCTAACAAAATTTGTCCAATTTACTCGAAGCAATTTGATTTAACTGGCAGTTGTTACCTTTGTGTCCCATCTCCTGACAGGCAGATTTAGAGCTCTGCAATATCCAGTCAGGCTGCATGCCAGGGTGTCAGGACCTAACTGTAACTGCCCTGGCTCTCCCTACTGTACTCTCCATCAACAGCAAACACATTAACATTTCCCAGTCAAAACACAGAGCAGTGGCTAAAACTCCTGTTTTATGTGTGTAAAAGAAGCTCCTCACTCATTTGGATAATAAACTAAAAGACCTTGCTTGAGTCCCAAACTTGGCATGAGGCAACAGATTTCCCAATGAATTCAAGAGGATGTATACAATTTATAAACCTAAATGATCTATAATTTTAAATGGGTGATATACATGCTGAAATACAAAAGCCCAAATCTCGAATCACCGATTGTGATGGTTCTAAAACCAAATTCAGAAGGCATTTGGCTAGCAAGGGCAAGCATGAAAATGTACTTGAGAATGTTCAAATGAAGCTCTGCATGGTTGGTTATTCTTTTGCCTGGGTGTGTAGTGCTCATTTAGATTTATCTGTGTTTGCAATAAGGATGGGATGTTTTGTTGTATTGTAAGAGCATGTATCCTTTTTAAGGATTATTTCTTTCCCATATGTATAACTCACTGATAAAATGCTGGTAAACCGATACATACTCTGTGGAGCCATTATTCTTCCCCAAAATTAGAATTGGCTTCTCATGTCATCTGTCATAAGAATTTGGTCATAAAGATCTATAGACCAAGAATATAGTTACTCAATATATGATTGTTGAGTAAATCACTGAGTAAAGACTTTTGCAACTACATTTTCAACTGGTTTTATATCATGAGCTATACAAGCCTGTTCTGCCTAATTTTCTATTTTTTATGACCTCCTTGAATTTTTCTGTTCCATTCTAGAATTCATCTAACTTCAAACTTTCCAATAAAAATGATTCAGTATGTAAATACACATATTCTTACAGTTATAACTGCCAAATAATTGAATATTAAATATATGAAAGTCATTTCAGAAGCAGTTCTTTGCCAAGAATTACAGTCTGCATTCTGGCCACTATTTTTCTTATTATTTTTAACATGTATATTTAATCACAATCATTCAAAGAATCTTCACATAGAGTAGCAGTGTACTAGTGTCCTAGGGTTGCTGTAACATTACCACAAATTTGGTGGCTTAAAACAAGAGAAACTCATTCTTTTACAGTGTTGAAGGAGGCCAGTTAAAAATCAAAGTGTTGTCAGGCCCACACTTCCTTCAGAAATCCTTTCTGGCCTCTTCCAATTTCTGATAGCTTCATATATTCCTTGGCTTCTGGTAGCATAAGTCTAATCCCTACTTCTGTCTTCACATGGGCTTCTCCCCTGTGTCTCTGGGTCTCAAGTCTCCCTCCACTTCTCTCTTCTAAGGACACCTGTCATTGGATTTAGGGCCCGCCCTATATCTAGGATGATTTCATCTCAAGTACCTTAGTTTAGTTACACCTGCAAAGACCATTTTTATAAGTAGAGTCACACTCACAATTTTTCCTGGTGGACATATCTTTTGAGGGACCATAATTCAACCCAATGTAGGCAGTAAAGATCATAAAAGGACATCTACTTCATTGCAGGAAGAATTTTAGTTAGTAGCAAAGAAATGGGCTATGTTAGTAAATTTAGGAAATGTCTGTAGGCCAGCCAGACTATGAGAATAAGTGAGGGGATAAAATACTATGGAGGGGGCTATAGAATATTTACATTCCTACAACTATGACTGTGGTGAGTCAAGAATAGAGTTAAGGGTTGAACAGTTATGTAGGTTCCAACAGTCATTACATCAAGAACCACTCCTGAGTATGTAAGTTCTCAGAGCCCTCCTTACCTCCTAATCATGATAATGTAATGAAAAAAGCATATAAAATCAATTGTAATCAGGGAAAAAGCAACATATTATGTAGCCATCGTAAACATGGAAAAAATCTAGAAATGAGTTTCAGATAAGTGTATACAGCAAAACATGAGATCGCTGAGGAAATCTTGAATGAATTTGCTATGCAGCTGCAAAACTGATGAAAATCACACTGACAGCTTATGCTTATTAAAGAAAGAAAGAAAAAGAAGGAAGGAAGGAAGGAAGGAAGGAAGGAAGGAAGGAAGGAAGGAATATTAATGAACTATAAATTGTTTATTGCTAAAAGGACATGATATAACAACTTCTGTTATATCATGTTAAAAGGACTTAAGATACACAAATAAGAAAGAGTGAAAAATCTATAAAAATAAAGAAGGATATAATTATGGCTTTAAAATTCTCAGCAGGTTAAATAATAAACATTATTTGATTTGGAGTTTGGAGTTAAATGTCTTTTTCTTTATGGGCCCCTCATTAAAAGAAAAATGTGCAAACTCATGATACAATTTATTTGAGGTAGGAGATTGCTCATAAGGAATTTTCCTTGCTGAAAATCTCTCTTTAAAAAAAATAGACTTAAATATGTTCCTGACATTGTTTTTGGTTATTAGAATAAACACATTAATTTATTTATGCATATAATCTCATTCAAAATCTTAATTACAGGCAAGATGTCAGAGTCTACTGTGCTGACAACATTGCATGAAGAACTGGGGGGGGGGAAATAACTGGGGGAAATGGAGATTTGAATTTGGATAAATCATCCCCTACATGAATGTTCTATCTTCACTGCTCAGGGCACAGAATAATTTATTATTGTCAAATGAGTAGCATATATAGTAAGGTACATAAAAATGTGATGACTGCCTAGGAAAATAGAATGAAACATGTTGTTAGAGTAGGACATGCATGAACATTTTTTGAAGTTTCTCATATATCTCTGAGAAATAAAATAATTCCTTTCATATAATTAGTATGATGGTGCAAAACCGTAAAATACAATGTATGATGGTTGATTTACAAATATTTATCTGAAAATTATTAAGAACGCATTCTTGCCAAATGCTGTTCTAACTGCTTTTCAATACTAATTTACCTATTTCTCAAAACAACCCTATGAAGTAAAATGATTATCCCTATAGCACACAGGAGGCTAGTGAGACACAAAAACAGGAACTAATTTGCCCAGAGTTGCACAGAAAGCATGTGGAACAGTAAAGAAAGGGTAACAGAAAACAGAAAAAGAGAACACATTTGGTAACAGTGTAGTGGGATAGGGGGGAAATAGGAAAAATGGTTGTTTTTTTTAAAGACCTTTTAGACTTTCATGAAAAATCAGATCTTGTTAGGTTAAATAGGAAAGTTTTTCAGTATCTTGTAGATATTGATGTTTTCACATGTCCTTTACTTATAAGTCAACCAAATCAACAAACATAAATAATAATATATAAAATTTTTATAGTAATATCTTGTTGGTTTTTTTGTACCAGGAAACTTTCAGAAACTGAAATAAAAATACTTTTCCTTGTCAAATATCTGTTAAAATATATGCTGTTCAAAACACATCGCATAAAATTATAAAGATTATGTCAGGATATTTATTATAAAGCATTATTTTTAAGAGTTCATTTTCTTCTACAGTTATTGACTCTTTGCAACACTCCTACAAACAAAGCAGGTCTTTGTATTCATTTAAAAATGAGAAATCACAAACAGAGAAGGTCGGTGGCTTCCTCAAAATTACACAAAACAGAAGAAAGCAATCAATAAAAGAACCCAGATGCAAGATTCTTGATTCCATATTTAATCCAGAATTCTTTAGGCTTAATTCTTCTGAGGGAAAAGTTTCTAGCTTCAGCCTTGAGCTGATATAGTAATTGTTTTCGGTAGACTGCATAAACATTTAGAAAATTTATCATATAATAAATATTTATCATAAAAGGGACCAATTCAGAGTGTATTCTATGGCAAATTGTAATTTAGGATTTGAAAAATCGTTTATGGATACCAGACTAGATAATTTTTTCACAGGGAAAATTAAATGAAAGAGCTTACGATGCTTGAGCCATAAGTAAAAATAATAAAAAATAAACTATATGCTTCCCAAATTTAGTTAATTCTGTAAAGGTAACCCTTTACATATGATTTACTAAAATTCATATGAATATATAGACTTGGAAAGACACAGTACCAGAAAACACGCCCACAGATATATTTACACACACACATACATATACATATTCATGCTCCTGCAATTTATAATATTGCACAGAATGTTATAGAAAATGTTAAATCAGAACAAATCTATTACTCTTCTAGGACTCTGGGTCTTTAAACTTCCTAATATGCTTGTACCTAAATATTCACCAAGCAGCTTAAACACAAGGTTATATCTCAGATCCAATAGATGTGAATCTCTCTCCTTTCATTTGTAATGAGGACTAGATTAAAGACTTTGCTAATGAAAATGATTGAGATTAATCCAGAAAAGCTAAAACAGACCTTCCCAATAAATAAGCCGGCTTTAACACTGTTAATCTGATGAGGCTAGGGGGAGTTTAATTAAAAGTCTATCTCACATTTATCTAATATTCAAGAGTAAAATATCTCCTAAAACAGCTTTCTCTTTAACATGGTTCTTTTTCCCCTCTTTGGTGCTGACAGAAAAAAAAAAAGAAAGAAAAAGAAAAAAAAGAAAAGAAAACTGAATTGGAATAGACTGACACTGGTCCATCAACTCTATTATTATTATTATAACTTTTTAATAGAAATTACAGCCCTGAGTTGGTAATGAAGATGAGAGTCTGCTCAGTAACTTCTTTTGTTCTCCCATGTGTGATTGGAGGTAATATAATGTGAGAATTTATATGTTTCATTCTCTGTGTGACTATTCAGTGCTAGTAGATACTATAAGATTTAGAGCAACAACATCCATTCTCAAGTCAGAGATTCCAGCAGATGACATATAGTAAGCAAAGAAAGGTGGTTACTATACTTATATTCTTGCACATTAAATTGAAAAGATGAGAAGAGAAATATTTCATTATTAATCTAAGTATTTAATAATAGTAAATTCTGGTTAAAACAAAACTCAGGTTTTTACTAGCTAAACTGTCTACCTGCTAAATACTACACCGTTCACTAAACCATTAACTATTTTAATCTCATATAACATTCATGGAGTCTTATGATGATTCATAATAACACTCTTTAAATTGGGGAATTTCTAAAATTTTCTGGGGAAAAAAAGTGTGTGAACTTGGTGTTCACTTACTGTCCCTAAAACAAGGACATGATACTTTTGCTTTTGGTGAATTTTCCATTTAGATATGATGCATTCTAGAGTGAAGAAACTATATATGCCTTAATTATAACTATACTGTAACCCTTTGACATCAGGCATGTTATACCAAAACATTCTTTTAATCTTTCTGATGAATACTTTTTGCATTATTCAAGTGTAATTCTTCATGGTTTAGATACAGATTGATAACCCCACCCATTATTTCTTCTCCCTGTTACTGAAGAGCATCTTTATTTCTACTCTATCTTCTAAACCAGTACAAATGCTTTCATTAACTTAACTAAAAAACAAGACAAAACAATAAACAATGAGAAGTCTAACAAAAAATCCTCTTTAACCTGTATCTTCTCTTATTTATATGCTTTCTCTCCTTCCTTTTCCAGACATTATTCTTGACATGTAACTTTAAAGCCACTTCCCTACTTCTCTTTCTATTCTTTTGATTTTTCTTATTTTTTTTATTCTCAATCCACTGTAGTCTGGCCTCTTCCTCTACCATACCAGTGAAATTCTGCTGTCAAGAGTCACCAATATCCTCCTGATTGACAAACAGGTAGATCTTTTAAATTACTATACATTTTTTTTACACATTAAAAACTTCAGTTTTATTAATTAACATATATTAAGTTCGTATATAGTCCAAATAAAGCCTTTCAAAATCCACTTTATAATCTTTGATCAACATACAAGAATTTGGGATTAACAGATACACACTAATATATATGAAATAAACAAGGACCTACTATTTAGCACAGGGAATTTTATTAAATATCATGTGATAACCTATAATGGGAAAGAATCTAAAATATATTATTTTAGGATATATATATATCAATCTTCTTTATATATAAATCATTTATATATTATATTAATATATTTATATATATTAATTAATTAATCTAAATATATATTAATTATGTATATAGAAATCTTCTCATTATATACAATGTTTGATGTTACTGGACAAACTTACTCATGCCTATGGTTTTGACCACACATATAACTCTGCTCAGTATAGTCATTTTGGTAGCATGGCGATACTTCAAGTTCCAATAAACATTCATTGATGTTCATTAATAACATTGATACTAAAAATCTAAAAACTCTTTATTTCAACACATAATATGTGTCAAGCCATGTTCTCACTTTCATATATATTTCCTTTTAATATTCACAATTATTGACTTAGATTACTGTGAGTTTTAAAATTATATTTCTGGCAAAAGGTAAATATTATAATGACAACCCCATTATAGGAGCTCAAAACATGAACAAATATTTCTATATAGCATTTTACTATTTTTTTATTAACTATAACTTAAGTTTCAATCCCAGGGGGAAATTACTTTCTTAAGTCCTTTTGTTTTAAATTTTATAATTAGTAGTTGTTTTACTATATAAACTATTAGTCCCACAAGGAATTTATTGAAAACTGGGCAATATCTATCTTTCTATCTATCCATCTATCATCTACCCATCTATCTATCCATCTATCTATCTACAATCTTATATCTATCTATAAGCTTCAGTGAGATCTTGAACAGGAGGTTCATTTTTCCATTTGCAAAGTGTAATGTACATCAACTATCTTTTGATCAAATCATTCAAATAAATTAGTCTAATATGTTGTGTCTAAACAATCTGTCAAAAATTGAGAGATGTGTTAGAATGTCTTTCCACTGTTATTTTGTTTATAGCAATTACTCTAAATATTTCCAAAAAAGATCACAGTATATTTTTAAAATGTTTATTGAGATTGAATTCACCTAAAAAATTGTTTTATTTTATATTTTTAAATTAAGGCATAATTGACATACATTATATTATTTCAAGATGTACATACAACATAATGATTTGATCTATGTATATATTGTGAAATATCAGATCATTTTGTCTTTAATTTAAATGTTTTGTCTAAAATTCTTTTAAGACATTGCTCCCTGCATTTTTCTTTCAGTTTTATTGAGATATGATTGACATACAGCACTGTATAAATTTAAGGTGTATAACGTAATGATATGACATATATATTATGAAATAATTATCACAGTGAACATCCATCATCTCACATAAATACAAAATTAAAGACATAGAAAAAAAATGTTTGTGATCAGAACTCTTAGGATTTACTCTTTTAACAACTTTCACATATAACATACAGCAATGTTAATTATATTTATCATGTTGTACTTTACATTCCTAGTACTAGTTTATCTTATAAATGGATTTTGTAGTATCTTTTGTATGCCTTCATCCAATTCCCCTTCCCCCGTAATCACAAATCTGATCTCTTTTTTTATGATGTTGTTTGTATGCTTGTTTATTTGTTTTTGAAGTATAATTGACCTACAACACTATGTTAGTTCCTGTTACACACATGGTGATTTTTTTCCTATACATTTCAAAATGATGTCCACTATAAGTCTTGTTATGATAGATATGTGACTACTTAGTTATTGACTAAAATCCCCACACTTCCCTTCATACTCATGACTCAATTATTTTGCAATTGAAAGTTTGTACCTCTTAATCTTCATCACATATTTCATTCCTCTCCCCACTCCACTCTCCTCTGGAAACAACTTGTTTGTTCTCTGTATCTACAACTCTGTTTTTGTTTTCCTGTGTTTGTTATTTGTTTTGGTTTTTAAATTCCACATATAAGTGAAATCATACACTATTCATCTTTCTCTGTCTGACATTTCACTTAGCATAATACCCTCTAATTCCATCCATATGTTGCAAATAACAAGATTTCATTCCTTTCTATGGCTGAGTAATTTTCCACATATATATATAGAGAGAGAGAGAGACAGAGACAAAGAGAGAGAGAGAGATAATTTCACATATTTTTATCCATTCATCTCTTGATGGGCACTTGGGTTGCTTCCATGTCTTGGCTATTGTAAATAGTGCTGCAATGAACATAGGGGTGCATATATGTTTTCTAATTAGTGTTTTTGTTTTCTTCAGATAAATACCCAGGAGTGGAATTGCTGTTTTTTGAGGAATCTTTACACTATTTTCCATAGTGGCTGCCCAATTTACATTCCTATCAATAGTGCATGAGGGTTCCCTTTTCTCCACATCCTTCCCAACACTTATTGTTTGTTCTTTGTGGTAGTGGTGGGATTTTTTGTTGTTGTTGTTGTTTTGTTTTGTTTTTTTGATAATAACCATTCTGACATGTGTAAAGTGATATCTCACTGTAGTTTCAATTTTCATTTCCTTGATGATTAGTGATGTGGAGTATCTTTTCATGTGGTTGTTGGCCATCTCTATGCTTCCTTAGAAAAATGTCTATTCAGATCCTCTGCCCATTTTTTAATTGCATTGTTCAGTTTTCATTGATCAGACCAGAAAAAAAGTAAAAGGAATCTAAAATGGAAAGGAATAACAATCAATGTTTGCAGGTGACATGATACTATACATAGAAAATCCTCAGAACACCACCAAAAAACTCATCAGTGAATTAGGTAAAGTTGCAGCATACAAAATTAATATACAGAAATCTGTTGCATTTCTAAAAATGAACTATCATAAAGAAAATTAAGAAAACAATCCATTTACAATTACATTAAAAAGAAAATGCTTAGGAATAAATCTAACTAAGGAGGTAAAAGACCTGTATTTAGAAAACTGAGACACTGATGAAAGAATTTAAAGATAGCACAGATGGAAAGATATACCATGTTCATGGATTGGAAGAATTAATATTGTTAAAATGACCATACTATCCAAGTTATCTACAGTTTCAATGAAATGCTTATCAAAATAGCAATGCCATTTTTCACATAACTAGAATAAATAATTCTAAAGTTTGTATGGAAACATGAAAGAACCAGGATAGCCAAAACAATCTTGAGAAAGAACAAAGCTGAAGGTATCATGTTCCCTTATTTCAAACTATACTACAAAGCTACAATTATCAAAATAGTATGGTACTTTCACAAAAACAGACACAAAGATCAATTGGACAGAATAGAGGGCCCAGAAATGAACCTATACTTATATGGACAATTAATCTAGGACAAACGAGGTAAGAATATACCAAGAGGAAAAGACAGTCTCTTCAATAAATGGTGTTGGGAAAACTGGACAGCTACATGAAAAAGAAACAAACTAGATTACTCTCTCACAACATGCACAAAAGTAAATTCAAAGTGATTTAAAGATTTAAATGTAAGATCTGAAATCATGAGGCTTCTAGAAGAAAATATAGGCAGTACTCTCCTTGACATTCATCTTAGTAATTTTATTTTATTTTTTCTTTTGGATATATCTCCGCAGGCAAGGGGGAAAAAGGCAAAAATAAACAAATGAGATCACATCAAACTAAAAAGCTTTTGCACAGCAAGGGAAACTGTCAACAAAATGAAAATGAAACCTACTGAATGGATGAAGATATTTGCAAATGATGTATCTTATATGGGGTTAATATCCAAAATATACAAAGAACTCTTACAACTCAACATCAAAAAAGTGCAAGAAATTCCTGCATTTTAAAACACTGTCCCAGTTTCCGTGACTTGGGCTCATAAGACATTCTTGGAATATAAGATATCTATAAACAATAGATGCATTTGTTTTCACTATTGAAAATTAAAGTTTTACAAATATTTGAGCAGGCCTAAGTCTTTGGATATATTTGTCTGTCAAATGTACTTTTTCAACTTCAGTTAATGGCAAATCCAACCTTCCAGTTGCTCAGGCAAAAAAATGTACACTTGTCCTTAATTTGTTCTTTATTTTTACCACCCATATCCATTTCATCAGGAAATTCTCTTGACACTACCCTCAATTGTATCCAATACCTAATCACTTCTCATCTCTGTAACTGCTATGGCTGTGATACTAGACACCATCATTTCTCACCTGGGTCATTCCAATAGTCTCCAGTCTCCTAACTGGACTCCCTGCTTCAGATCTTGCTCATATTTGCTCTATTCCTAAAACAGCCACTAGAGTTAGCCTATTAAAAGATAAGTCAAATCATATCTCTCTTCACTTCATTCCCTCTATATCTTCCCATATCACATAGAATAAAAAACATAAAATCTTAGCATAGCCTACAAAGACCCATATAAGCTGCATCCCCACCCACATTCATATGCAAACAAATAGACACTCTTTCACACATTACTGTCAAATTCTACCTTCCTCTTTAACCTCCTGCACCGTCACTATGACCTCCTTGTTTTTTTCTCATATCAACCTGAAGCATATCTCTACATCAGGATCTTTATATTTATTACTCCTTTTGCCTGGAACTCGTCAGTTGCATGCATCACTGGCCCCTTCATCACCTTCAGGTCTCTGAAATTACCCACTTGTCGGTGTTTTTTTTTTTAATTAATTAATTAATTTATTTATTTTATTGGCTGTGTTGGGTCTTTTTTTGCTGTGCATGGGCTTTCTTTAATTGCAATGAGTGGGGGCTACTCTTCATTGTGGTGCACAGGGTCCTCATTACTGTGGCTTCTCTTATTGTGGAGCACGGGCTCTAGGTGCATGGGCTTCAGTAGTTGCAGCACATGGGCTCCATAGCTGTGGGTCATGGGCTCTAAAGCTCAGGCTCAATAGTTGTGGCGCATGGGCTTAGTTGCTCCGCGGCATGTGGGATCTTCCTAGAGCAGGGAACGAACCCGTGTCCCCTGCATTGGCACGCAGATTCTTAACCACTGCGCCACCTAGGAAGCCCAGTGTTGTTTTGTTGTTTGTTTTTTTTTTAATACCTTATTTAACATTGAAATTTATTATTTAGCTTGGGTCTTCTAAAATGTTGCTTAGTGAATAATCTACATTGAATGACTAACTCTTTTACATTCCCAATCCTTTGCAGAATAATGCATTTGTAAAATAAAATAGAAATTTCATGGAAATGTAAATTGCTATAAAATTTTCTATGTACTTACTCTCACTTTCTGTACTTATTTAATTGTAGACTAGGGAGGCAAAACACTGTGTCTCACAAACCTGTACATACATATTGGGCAGGCCAAAAAGTGCCTTCAGTTTTTAAGTGAAAATAAAAGACACAGTTTTCATTTTCACTAAGAACTTTATTGAACAACATATTCACCATTTTGTTCCACTACCTTCTGCCATTTTTCAGACAACTTCATAATTCCATAGTCCCAAAACTTTTTATCTTTTTGAGAAAAGAATGGTTCCAGGTGCCTTTTACAGTCTTCCAGGGAACTGATTTTTTTTTTCCATTAAGAGAATTTTGTAAAAACCTAAATAAATGGAAATCCCAAGGTACAATGTCTGATGAATACAGTGGATGAATCAGAACTTCCAAGCCAAGCTGTAACAATTTTTGCCTGGCCATCAAAGAAATATGTGGTCTTGCATTATCTTGATGGAATATTATGCATTTTCTGTTGACTAATTCTGGGCGCCTTTTGTCTAGTACTGCTTTCAATTGGTTCAACTGAGAGCAGTACTTGCTGGAATTAATCGCTTGGTTTTCCAGAAGGAGCTCATAATAGAGGACTTCCTTTCAATCCCACCATATAGACAGCATCACCTTCTTTGGATGAAGACTGGCCTTTGGTGTGGATGATGGTGGTTCATTTCACCTGCCCCACGAGCTCTTCTGTTCCACATTATTGTACAGTATCCACTTTTCATCATCCATCACAATTTGTTTAAAAATTTAACATTTTCATTACGTTTAGAGAATCACATGCGGAAATATGGTCAAGAAGGTTTTTTTCGCTTAACTTATGTGGAACCCGAACATCAAAGCAATGAACATAACCAAGCTGGTGCTAATGATTTTCAGTGCTTGATTTGGATATTTTGAGTATGTTGGCTATCTCTCATGTGGTATAACATTAATTGTTCTCAATTAATGTCTTTATTTGATTGCTGTCAACTTCAACTGGTCTACCCAACTGTGGAGCAACATCCAGAAAGAAATCTCTAGCATGAAACTTCGCAAACCATTTTTGACGTGTTCAACCAGTCACAGCACCTCTCCATACACTGCACAAATCTTTTTTTGTGTTCCAGTTGCATTTTTACCTTCCTTGAAATAATAAAGCATAAGATGCTGAAAATGTTACATTTTTCCTTCCATCTTCAATATTAAAATGGCTATACAAAAATTCACCAATTTTGATGTCTTTTTTCACATGCATGCTGATATGACAGCTCTCACATACAATCTAACAAAGTTGTTTTGAATGAAGTTAAAGACAACTAAGTGCTACTAGAGCCATCTTACAAAAAAAAATGAATGAAACTTCTGGTCAACCCAGTATTAGCTGAGGATCATGTAAAAGTGCAGATTCTATTTTAGTAGGCATATGGCAAGGCCAGAGATTCTTCATTTCTACAAGTTCCTAGGTTGATGCTGTTCCTTATTAATATTTGGAGTAGGAATTCCTGCAAAGCAGAGCCTGCAGCAATGATTAAAGTGTCAACACTTAATTTGGGAGCTCTAAGCCCAAGAGAGTTTGAGCAACAGTGGGAAATGAAGGCAACAAGGAAGAAAAAAAAAAGCAATGAGATATAATTATTTTCCATATTCACTGCAGGGTGTTAAAATAGTCAACAAGTTGCTCTGAAGTGTGTTGACAAGGCACCCATTTTTTCAAGAAGGTTTGCAAGGAAAAAATTAAGAGAGAGAAAGGAAGAGGAATTATACTCAAAGCTTGTCGTTCTCACTCCATAAACATCAGTCTTATTCATGTTTTTCAAGATCATCATCTGGCCTCTTAGTGGCCTCTCAGAAATCCAGATCCTTTACCTCGTAGTAGGATATTTCTGCCAAGCCCATAAGTGGAGAGGACTGCCTAAAAAAAGTAAGGAGCTGACTAAGAAAAAGAAAAAGAAATGCTGTCTATGAAGGCACAGAATCCTGTACTCTGTACATATCCCTCAACAAATAATTTATTTAGCCCCCTTCCAAACTTTATTTTTCTCTAAAATAGTGTGTGTAGACTCTCACAAGAGATATCTGTTTACCTATATCTATATGGATAGATATAAAGATAGATATAGAGATATAAAGATATCAGTTATAGATATATAGATATAGATGATATAGATATATACATTTCAGGCAAAAACCACACACTTGTCTTTAATTTGTTCTCTAATTTCACTACTCACATCCATTCCATCAGGAAATCCTCTTGACACTACCCTCAGTATGCATCATCCAGCACCCAACCACTTCATGCATCTATATATACTTCATATATATACATACTTCATATACATATACATATTTCATACACACGCACACACAGACACACATATACATATTCAATAAAGAGCAAACACATGCTTGCTCTTAATTGTTCTCTTCCATTATTACAGTGTATGGTACTTGAGGTCTAAGACTGTTTTTTTCCATCTTGCCCCTAGAATAATGCCCAACACATAGTTACTAACTAACTTTTTGGTCAATATAAATGTGTCCATCGATTTAAAAAAAAAAGTGCTATGTAAAAAGATTAAGTCCAAAATGAAACACTTAAAATCTTTAATCTTAGTTACGTAATTTTTCTCTATGGTAAGGCATTACTATGCCAATTTATCAAATCAAGGAGCTACACAGAAATAGGCCTGATGAAAGCTTTGGGGTTAGCATTTCTTTACTTATTGCAGTTTAACTAACCAAAGGCAAAAATTACCTGGATTTGTGTTTGGGTCAGTTTGCAACAAATTATTGAGCTTTTCAGGAAATAATGCTCTTAGGCTAACAAAAAATGTAAAATTTTAAAATAAACAAACGCATATGCTTTACTGAGTTTTGATTATATTTTCCTATGATTTAAAAATGATTATTTTCAATCATTTTTAGAATTGTCTTTATAGAGATTACTATTACTAATGTCCTTGTATATGAATTTTTGCAAATGGGAACATTTTCATTCATTTCAGATGTAATTTAACATCATTGTACACCTAAGTCTGAAAATATTTTCCTACCGGCTAGATAGAAGATGATTTTATAATATTTTATTTGGCACTATAAAGCACCTTATTTTTGGCATTATAAAATAGTATTTATTAGTGCACAGGACATTGTAATTTTATAACACCTCTATGATTCTCCTTTTCATTTTTTCAATAACATATTTAGCTAGTTATTTCATTGATATAGTTTCTGTTTCTCAGTAGAGTGACAGAAAATTCAATGCTCTCAATCAAAGTTCTGTTTTCAGTTTTTATGCTTATATGTTCCTTTTATCAAATTCAATGTGATTTATTTTTTTAAATATACTAGAACATTTGATAAAATCACAGATATTATCTCTACATTTTATACTCCTTTTAGTAACAGCTAGAATCATTCATTCACTCACTCATTCATTCATTCATCATTTATTGAGTGATTACCATATAAATATTACTGTATAAATCACTCCTGGGAAGATGGAAATGATTTCATCCCATCACACCTAGGCAAGAGATCATCTGACTTAACGTAGAAAGAAACAGTGTTTATTACTGCTAAATAGCAGAGATGTTTCACAAAGTGAAATATTTGTAATGAAAATTCTTCTAGTTTGTTAAGGAAATTCTAAAACATATAATCTCATATCTTTTCATGTTAAAAGAATGATTATTTAAAAATAACTTTGTATCTAAGTTTCCTTTAATACATCTTGAGGTATAAGCAACCTATAGACCTAAAATAGGCTTATTCAATATTTGCTTTCACAGTCCTTCATTAATCTACACCAAGGAATTCAGAGATTTAATATTTTGATCCTAGATTTTTGAATTTAGATGTTACAATAGCTTCTGTTTTTGTACTGAGATTTATCTCTTTTTTACTTTACTTCACTGAGCATAGTTATAATAGCTGCTTTGAAAAATCTTTTCCTGCTAATGTCAACTTCTGGGTCATACATTGTTTGTTTGTTTTCCCATTGATTGGCTTTTCTTATGAGAATGTGTACATTTTCCTGATTTATAATATGCTGAGTACTTTTTGTTGTATCTTGATCATTATGAATATTACATGGTAGATTCTGTTATATTCCTCAAAAGAGTACTAACCATTTTTGTTGGAAAGCAGACAAGTTATGTGTTTGCTGTGTGCCCTCCCTCTTGAATGATATTTCCAATCTTATTTCAGTTTTTTTCTTAACTTTAGCTGATACCTGTCCTGCACATGTAAGGTTCAGAGACAAGCAGAGATCCAAACAGAGTTTATACATAGGAATTATGCTTCATGTCTTTTGCTTTCGTATTTCCAATATCCTCACCTACTTTCCAGTGATTTTTCTATCAGAGATTTAGCCATCTCATTTCTGCCAACTGTCTTCTGTTCAGTCTCCAATGCCTCTAGGTGATTTTTTTTTTCATAATTTGTTCAGAGCTTTTAGTGGTTATCAGTGAGAGGTTTGGTCTAGTAGGAGTTTAATCCATTACCATGGAAGCTAAATCTATAGCTAGAAAATTTTAGGAGAAAATTCAATAAATTGTGGGACGTTTCCAAACAAAACAAAGCAAACAAAAGTTTTATATTACAGGGATACTGTATGCCTTTTCAGTTGAGACAGTGTGAGTTTTTTTGATAAATTAAGCAAACATGAAGAGAATATATAACATTATGTCACAAGGGAGACATATATATAATATAAATTATGTAATATATTTTAATTTATAATACAATTTTAAAATGTCAATAGGTTCTAAAAATTATGGTTTTGAATGCTAGATACTTTTGTATTCTTTTAAGTACATTTGGCCTTTGTTTTGGGACATAGCTTAGTTACTTAGAAGCAATATAATTCTTTCAAGTCTTATTTTGGGCAAGATAAATGTTTAGACTGGGGTTAATCTTCTGCCCGCTAACGAGGCAATATCCTTCTGAGTACTCTAACTGTTGTCCCATGTGTTTATTTTAAGTTTTTCCTATCCTTGCTAATAGCAACACAGTTTCCAGCCCTGTAAGCTCTGGTGATTGTTTCAACCTTTTCTTTCTGGTGTATCCTCTCAATACTCCCTCCCCTTTCTTGAGCATGCATATTCACAGGTATAAACTGATTAATATGCAACTGAAGTCTAAAAGGGAATGCTCTGCAGATCTCCTGAGTTTGCTCTCTGTGCAATCTCCCCACTCCATGCAGTTGTCTCTTCTCACAGTTCACAGGGATCTGCCCTGTAAACTCTGAATGCCCGGTCACCTGAAAATCTCACTTTGATGTCCTTAATTCAGTGAGAGTTTTGGATTCTGTTTGGATTACCCCTCCCAGTTCTGTGGCCCAGAGGTTCTCGCAAGGCAATAAACAAGAAATTGTAGGTCTCACGTTGTTTTTCTTATTTTTCACAGTCATTGTTCTATGTTGTCTATTATCTTATGTCTGAGTCTATTTATATATATATCTTGTCCATTTGTTGATATGTTTAAGGTAGAAGACTAAATCCTCTCCCTGTCACTTCACCATGGTCTGAAAAGGAAATCTGAAACTGTCATCAAATTTAAATTTGTAATGAAATGGATGTTGAAAGTCAACTTGAGACAATGGTTTGATAAAGTTTTCTCTCACTCTTTATTTTCCATTAATTAAAGTGAAATATTATATGTACTAAAGGAATTGATTCCTCTAACTGAGGAGAGATCTTCAACCTCAGATACCTAACAGATAGGGAAGGAATTTTAAGTGCAATTTGTGTGAAAGTAAGTGTTCTAAGCTCAAGTCTATAGGATAGAGTCTGCAAATGCCCTGGGAAGCTCTACTAATTTGAGAATACTCTGAATCAAATTATTCTTTAATTTTGATAGAAAATGTGCATACACAACATGGACCTGTTGCATTTATTATATTAGCTGAAATGTTAGTGGAGACATTTTACCTTCATCTATTTATTATAATAGTAGCCAGCTAATAGCTCCCAAATTCAAACTGCCTCCTCTAATAATCCAGTCTCTGGAGCCACCAAAACCATTCTATGCTTTCAGAGAGCCCCAAATGCTTTTCCCCCCTTTATTTCTTCTTCTTTCTTCCTGTATTATTTTTGGTAGAGTAAATCATATTTTATTACCTCTCTGCTGAAAACCATTCAGGACTTTCCTATCTAACCTAAAATCAATCCCAAATTATTAATGACTAATACTTTGCATTGTTTGTCTGCTTATTTCAATTACCTTATATTTTGTCCCTCTTATTACATCCTTTTTTCAAATTGAGTAATTTTTATAATTCCACTGCATCTCCTTATTTGATTATTAGTGATATTTGTCTGTTATAAATTTATAATTGACATAGGTTTTATAGTATATATCATTCACTTATCACTGCCTTCCTTTAAATAATATTGTACCACTTTAGGTAAAATGTAAGAACCTGATGGCACTATATTTCCATTTTCTTTTTCCAGCTGTTGTGCTATATTGTTAACAGAAGTTTTTCAGGAAGAAGGAAAATGATTCCAGATAAAAATTTGAATCTACACAAGAAAATAGAGAACACTGGAAATGGCAAATGTGTAGGTATAATTTAAAAAAAAATTTTTAAAGGTAATTGGCTAATACAAAAGTAATAGCAGTATCCTGCCATTCTTATTCACTATACTTTGCATGCATGTTGTCCTATATTCAGCTGCTCAAAACCACCAAGAATTTCCTACTTGAGGCTTAGTTAAGCTATTCTTTCTGCCTAAAGATACAGCATCCATATCCCATACAAATGCACTCACTCACATTTGCTCTGACTCATGCTTTTTGTTTGTAAAGTCTCAGTCTAACTTTCATTTCCCTAAATAAATCTTTTTAATTCATCTCACTTAAGCAACACCCCACTCAGTATTCTTTACCTCCAGTTTCCTCAGTCCCACTTTCCATAATCTGTAATGTTAAATTTGGCTCTACGCTTACATTTTTTCAATACCTCGTTCTACTAGTTCTATAATTTCCATGAGAGTAAGATACACGTTATGTTGTCATCTTTCCAGAATCTAAACAAGTTAAGTACTCATTGAATGTAGAATGTATTCAAGATTACTTAGAAAATATTTTCTTATAACCTTGTTTTCCTATTAAAACATTCTTACAAAAGTCTTGGGAGTTAATGTTTAACTTACTCTATATCACGCAATGAGTCATGTGAAGCTATTTAATTCTCCTGACTTTGTGTTGGGTTCTGTCTACAAAATAAGCATTACAAAACAGGCCAGTGACTTTTATTTTTAGCATACTTTCAGAACCTAGAAGAAAAGTTAGCATATCATTTTTTTTAAATCTCTTGAGCTTCTTTGAAGTGACCCTGTCAACATCTCTCAGTGTTTCAGCACTTAAAGTTGTTTCTTGGTTTGTTGCCAAAGGAAACACCATGGGGATTTATACTGGCAACTTCTTTAAAAAACATACAGAACATTTTAAAAAATAAGGTTACCTTGGAGCAATTCAAATCATTGTGTCACTTGTGATGAAAAGACTATGTACTGATATGTCATTATACATATTCTTAGGGCTGATAATTGGTAAGGTTTGACATTCAACTGACTAGTTAACCTCCACAAAGGGATGTCAATGCACATCACAACCACATAGTCATAAGTGATATGGTTTTTCAGTCAGTGGTTGCATATGCTTATATACCTACAACATAAAACCTGTAGCATAGAAAGAGATAAGAATGATTAGCAAGAAATGTAACAAAAAGACAAATCTTACATATTTTTTCTCTGAATAAATTGTAGTTCTAGAGTCATTATTTTTACTTGTGAATGTGTGTGTAGGCTTCTCACACATACAAGTACACGCATGTTCAATTTTTATTTCATAAAGCAATTTACTTTGGAAGTGTAACAGTATGATTAATCTCAATGGCATCATTTGAGCTCAGCTATCAGGCACCCAAATCAGCCTATATTTAAAGAGTTTTTCATTGATATCATGGCTCATATGAGAAGAATAAACAATGTTGAATTTCTTTTGTTGACTAGCACTTGACATTAAATTATTTTACATGTATAGATTGCATGCCAAGTTTCTTCAAGCCAGAGTCTATTTCCACTTCAGAATATTTTATTTCATCACTTCATTATGTATCTCTCAAAAGGAATCATGTATCTCTCAAAAGGAAATAATCTAACATGTTCAAATTGATAATCTGGTAAAACATCTCTGTCTGGAAAATATATTTTGAATAAATGAATGAATTAGTTACCTCCATTATTTGTAAGATTAAATCTAAAAGCATGGCAAAATCTAGGATTAAATGCAAACTTTCACAAAGGAGAAAAAGTCAAAAATAAAATGAATGTTATATCTTAGTAATAGAGAATATTATTTCCCCTTTTAGAAACTTTATTGGAAATGTACCAATTATAGCCGAAAGAACACATGGAAAATTTACAAATTATTAGTTTAGGTTTAATTTCCTATAACAGCTATAAAGAATGTAGAGGAGTGCCGACTTGGCATGGAAAACAAACAGAAGCCAGCATTATCAGGAATGACTAAAAAATTTGCTAAAATAACAAATAAAAATCAAATTATATTTATTAAATATCAACTTATTCATGGTCCTGACTTCCAATGGGTCAAATATTTCATAAGATTTTGCCATAGTTATCTGCAGAGAATTCTGTGATTCAGAGCAGTCATACACTTAATTTAGGGGTGTGGGGTCTACTCTTTACAGTGGTTATCAAGACATTGGTGAGCATTAAGAGCCTTTAAAACTGTGGCTTTGACAAATACTCTCCTCACCTGGAAGAGAACATGAAGAGAAAAAGAGTTGGTTTCTTTTTTTCTTTTTTTTTTTCTTTTTTAAAAAATCATCTCTTCATACATAGAAACACTGAATTTTAAGGGAGTTGTAGAGGGAAAAAACACAACCCAATCTGCTTTTATTGTGCACCATAAAAGCTATAAGTTCCTTTGAGCAATATATTGTTTTATTCAATGCATTCCTTTAGTTTAGAATAAATTTCTAAAACATAACTGCTGGTTAGCAAAGACCTTGAAGGAGTTAAGCAGTAGAGACAAAGGGGGGTGGGGGTCTATGTTACAGGTCAGAAGAAATTACCTTCTTATAATAGTTTTTCATGTTACTGAAGTAAATTTTGATCTATTAAATTGGTTGCTTGCCATCTAATTGCATAGAGTATGCTTTATTTAATATACTGTACTTGTTCTAGATTCTCAAGTTCTTTGATTTTATTATTCAGTGTTATTGAAACAAACTTGGGCCCTCTAACCCATCTACAGTAAAGCCAATCTACTCACACAAGGTTGTAGCGAAGGAAAGTGTGAAATTTATTGCAGACACCAAGCAAGGGGTCCAGGCACCTAGTGCTCAAAAGGCCCAAATTTCTTGATAGCTTTCAGGGAAAGATTTTTAGACAGGGTGAGGGAGGGGGGTTGTGGGGTTCATGATCAACTAGTGGATATTCTGATTGGTTGGTGGTAAGGTAATCAAGAGTCAACATCATCAAACTTCTGGATCCAACTGGTCTGGTGTCTTTGTTATCTTATTCTACCTGATAGAAGCTGCAAAAGTGCTCAAAGGATATGTCTCAGAACATAATCTATAGCTCTTGAGGAATTAATGTCTTTGACTTTGTTTAATGGTTAAACTATCATTATTGTGTCTTGCTTGACAGTTTTCCTTTGTTTCTGCATCTGCTCACTTCTCTGATTAAATTTATTCTTTGGAAGTTGGGGAAGGTCTAGGAGGCTAAAGTTTTTCCACAAACAAGAGGCAGGTAGAGGACCTGGAATGGGGTGTCTGTCCTGGTAAGGCTCATAGGGTTTTGCTCAGTTGTGAGAGATGCAAATAGAAACATGAATATTGAACTCTCTGTGCATCATATATTATTATCCACATTTAACAGGCTTTGAACTTAGTATTTTGTAATTGAAATGCTGTAGCTAATGTATACTTATCAGAAGAAGAACCATGTTTTCTCTACTAGGGAAAGTAAATTCCATAATACATTATTAACATGCATAATTTTGTTGTTAGTTAATAATTTGATAGATTTTTCCTTCTTAACTTTTTGCCTCACTATCTGAATATTTGTTTTATTTTTTCTAATTGAAATCTTTCCAAAATTTGACTGAAAGCAAAAATAAAAGGAAAACAAAACATTTAAACAAAAATTGGGGGAAAATCTAGACCTATCCGGTGTCTGATATTTGCGCCAGCATTCCATGTAATGCTCAAACTAGGAAATATTGAGGCTTTATCTTCTACTTAATTGTGAAATTTAGACATAATTTATTAACACAGTGTTATACAAAGAATATATGCTGCTTAGTGATACAGCCCAGTGTTCAAGTTCCTTCCTTGTCTTTTTTGTTTCTAAGATTTGAAACAATTACTAAATTCCTCTGAGTTTTTCTTGATTTATTAAATTAGGTTGATACTGTCACTCATAAGGAGAATTTATGAAGATTCAAGAAATATTTTGTTTCTTTAATTGGTGCTACAATATGATAACTAGTATTATTGTTGATGCCAACTCATTAGCCTCAGTTTGTCCAAATTCCTATGAGGTCTGAATATAGAAAAAGCATGAATAAAAGCGCTGGGCACAACTTTAAGGATAAAAAAGAGTAGCAATTAAAAATTTCAGGTTGTTTTATTGTATGAGATGAATGAAACTGTTTAACATGTCGTTTGTTAAGTCTAGCAATTACCTGAAAATTTTGGATAACCACTAAAAGAGTATAAGTAGAAAGCATAACGCAAAATATAAAAGGAAAGTTGAAGAAGTTTAAGATATATTATTGTATCAAAAAACACAGTACAGGAAAAAAGAATGTTCAGGTAAATCCATAATGTTTACAAATTGAACAATGGAAATCCAATACAATAGTGTGATGGAATAACTTTTTCAGAGCTTGCATTATTTTTCTAGAACACATCTGTTGCACATAGGAAATATGGTATTTATATAAATTCTAATAGACTGTAAGATAAAATATCAGTGCTTATGTTCAAGGACAGAATGACAGTAAATTTTAATCTAATTCAAGATTACTAACTGGTTCAAATGTTGCCAGATCATGGCAAATATTGTAAGAACATTTATTTTGCACTAAAGCAACCAAGAGAGATTGTATTAATCATGGTTCTCCAGAGAAACAGAACCATTAGTATATGTGTGTGTGTGTGTGTGTGTGTGTGTGTGTGTGTGTGTATAAAGAGATTTACTATACAGATTAGTTTATATGACTATGGTGGCTCTCAAGCCCAAATCTGAAGTGCAGCCACCAAGCTCAATATTCATGAGAGCCAATGGTACAGTCCAATTATGAAGAACAACAGATTTGAGACCTAGGAGTACCAGTGGTGCAGGTGGAGTCTAAAGGCAATCTGCTGGAGATTCTTTTTTTTCACATGAGAGAGGTCAATCTTTTTCTTCTATCCTGACCTTCAACTGATTACATACGGCCCACTTACAGTATGGAGGGGAATATTTTTTCCTCTACTGATTAAAATGTTAATCCCATCCAAAACACCCTCACAGAAACACCCAGAAAAATGTTTGACCAAATATATGAGCAATCTGTGGCTTAGTCAAGTCAATAAACAAAATTAACCATCACAGGGGTCCTGATTTGGGGGGGAGGGGGGAGAAAAAAATAAAGAAAGTGTGTGAAGATGCACTAATGGGATATAACATTAGTAAGGATTAATGGGACTCTAGCATAAAGTTTATTCTAGAAATAATATGATAACATTGAAGAATTCCTAACCACGAAGGTGTGAGTTGAAAGATAGTGTGTTCCTCTTATATGATCCTTTGTTAAAATTATATTATTTTTACTCATCTAAGTGTAAAATAATCTTGAAACAAAAGAAATAAAATATAAGGGACAGGTTGCACTTGAGACCATTTTTAAGAAATATTTTCCTACATATATGTTTTCCACACTACCATTTTTGTATTCCGGGTAAAAAATTCTTGATAATAGAGTTTCTTAAAATCTAAGATTTCCCATTTGAGATATTACCGCTAGCTAATGTGCATTAGATTGCTAAGCATTTTATATCTATTGCCTTTCAGCAATACAGTTCAGATATCTTTGTGTTCTCTTCACAAATAAGAAAATAAATAACTAAATTACCCAAGGTCACACAACTTTGGAATCTATCTAACTCTAAGTTAGACAAATGTATTAAATGACATGGGAATAAGAAAAAAATATCCTGGTATTCTTCTATTTCATAATGACCTGGAAGAATGAAAATCAAAGAATAAATGACTCAAAGGAAACTGGTTGTGAGTGTTTCCATAGGAATAGCTACTTAATTAGAAATGAATTAAAGGCAAAGAAACAAATGATCAGCACTTAATACAAGTAGCAGGGTAATATTTTAACGCTAAACTAGAAAACAAGTTTAATATCAAACCTGAAATAGCTCTCAATAAGCTTTAGATTCATACTCAGTGTTTCGATAATGGAAAAAAATAGCAAATGAAAAAAATGAGGACTTTTTTTTTAAGTTGAAAAGAAAAATTGCTATAACTAGACCCAGAATTGAGGACTAGACATAACATGGTGGAAAGGCTATTAATGGTATCAGAACTAGGGCTGGTCAACAAGATAGGTGCATGGCCTAATGAAGTGCACAGCCTATACAAACATCAGCAGAATTATACTTAGCATCTAGTCAATATTAACAGAATTAAGAACAAGGTAAACACAAATGGGAATGAAACCAGCACAGTGTCAAAGTATCAAAAGATCTGCATTGAAAAATTCAAAGTTGGGAAGACCTCTGCTTTTCAGTTCTGCATGTAAGTGTTTAAAAACCATTCCTTCATTTCTTTTTTTTTTTTTTTTTCTATTTTTTTTTAAATTTATTTATTATTTTTTGGGGGGTACACCAAGTTCAATTGTCAGTTTTTATACACATATCCCCGTATTCCCTCCCTCCCTTGACTCCCCCCCACTCAAGTCCCCCCCACCCTCCCCGCCCAAGTCCTCTAAGGCATCTTCCATCCTCGAGCTGAACTCCCTTTGTTATACAACAACTTCCCACTGACTATCTATTTTACAGTTGGTAGTATACATATGTCTGTGCTACTCTCTCGCTTCATCTCAGTTTCCCCTTCACCCCCCGCTCCCTCCCAAACCTCAAGTTCTCCAGTCCATTCTCTGTATCTGCTTCCTTGTTCTTGTTACTGAGTTCATCAGTACCATTTTTAGATTCCGTATATGTAAGTTAGCATACGATATTTGTCTTTCTCTTTCTGACTTACTTCACTCTGTATGACAGACTCTAGGTCTATCCACCTCATTACATATAGCTCCATCTCATCCCTTTTTATAGCTGAGTAATATTCCATTGTATATATATGCCACATCTTCTGTATCCATTCATTTGTTGATGGGCATTTAGGTTGCTTCCATATCCTGGCTACTGTAAATAGTGCTGCAATAAACATTATGGTACAAGTTTCTTTTGGGATTATGGTTTTCTTTGGGTATATGCCCAGTAGTGGGATGACTGGATCATATGGTAGTTCTATTTGTAGTTTTTTAAGGAACCTCCAAATTGTTTTCCATAGTGGCTATACCAACTTACAGTCCCACCAACAGTGCAGGAGAGTTCCCTTTTCTCCACACCCTCTCCAACATTTCTGGTTTCCAGATTTTGTGATGATGGCCATTCTGATTGGTGTGAGGTGATCCCTCATTGTGGCTTTGACTTGCATTTCTCTGATGATGAGTGATGTTGAGCATCTTTTCATGTGTGTGTTGGCCATCTGTATGTCTTCTTTGGAGAAATGCCTATTTAGGTCTTCTGCCCATTTGTGGATTGGGTTATTTGCTTTTTTGGTATTAAGCTTCATGAGCTGCTTGTAGGTTAATCCTTTGGAGGTTAATCCTTTGTCCGTTGTTTCATAGGCAATTATTTTTTCCCATTCTGAGGGTTGCCTTTTAGTCTTGTTTATGGTTTCTTTTGCTGTGCAAAAGCTTTTAAGTTTCATGAGGTCCCATTCGTTTATTCTTGATTTTATTTCCATGATTCTAGGAGGTGGGTCCAAAAGGATCTTGCTTTGATGGATGTCATAGAGTGTTCTGCCTATGTTTTCCTCTAGGAGTTTTATAGTGTCTGGCCTTACAGGTAGGTCTTTAATCCATTTGGAGTTTATTTTTGTGTATGGTGTTAGGAAGTCTTCTAATTTCATTCTTTTACATGTTGCTGTAAAATTTTCCCAGCACCACTTATTGAAGAGGCTGTCTTTTTTCCATTGTATACTCTTGCCTCCTTTGTCAAAGATAAGGTGCCCATATGTGTTTGGGCTGACTTCTGAGTTCTCTATTCTATGCCATTGATCTTCCTTTTTATTTTTGTGCCAGTACCATACTGGCTTGATCACTATGGCCTTGTAGTATACTTTGAAGTCAGGAAGCCTAATTCCACCAACTCCATTTTTCCTTCTCAAGATTGCTTTTGCTATTCGGGGTTTTTTGCGTTTCCATACAAATCGTAAGATTTCTTGCTCTAGTTCTGTGAAAAATGCCATTGGTAATTTGATCGGGATTGCATTGAATCTGTAAATTGCTTTGGGTAGTACAGTCATTTTCACGATGTTGATTCTTCCAATCCAGGAACATGGTATGTCCCTCCATGTGTTTGTGTCCTCTTTGATTTCTTTCATCAATGTCTTAAAGTTTTCTGCATACAGATCTTTTGCCTCCTTAGGCAGGTTTATTCCTAGGTATTTTATTCTTTTGGTTGCAATGGTGAATGGGAGAGTTTCCTTCATTTCTCTTTCTGCTCTTCCGTTGTTCATGTATAGGAATGCAAGAGATTTCTGTGCATTAATTTTGTATCCTGCTACTTTACTAAACTCATCAATGAGTGCTAGCAGTTTTCTGGTAGAGTCTTTAGGGTTTTCTATATATAATATCATGTCATCTGCAAAGAGTGACAATTTTACTTCTTCTTTTCCAATTTGGATTCCTTTGATTTCTTTTTCTTCTCTGATTGCTGTGGCTAAAACTTCCAAAACTATGTTGAATAACAAAGGTGAGAGTGGACACCCTTGTCTTGTTCCTGTTCTTAGAGGGAATTCTTCCAGTTTTTCCCCATTGAGAATGATGTTGGCTTTTGGTTTGTCATATATGGCTTTTATTATGTTGAGGTAATTTCCTTCTATGCCCATTTTCTGGAGAGCTTTTATCATAAATTGATGTTGAACTTTGTCAAAAGCTTTCTCTGCATCTATTGAGATGATCATATGGTTTTTATCCTTCAATTTGTTGATATGATGCATCACGTTGATTGATTTGTGTATATTGAAGAATCCTTGCATCCCAGGGATAAACCCCACTTGATCATGGTGTATGATTTTTTTAATGCGCTGTTGGAGTCTGTTAGCTAGTATTTTGTTGAGGATTTTTGCATCTATATTCATCAGTGATATTGGTCTGTAGTTTCCTTTTTTTTTTTTTTTTTTGACATCTTTGCCTGGTTTTGGTATCAGGGTGATGGTAGCCTCATAGAATGAGTTTGGGAGTGTTCTGCCTTCTGCAATATTTTGGAAGAGTTTGAGAAGGATAGGTGTTAGCTCTTCTCGAAATGTTTGATAGAATTTGCCTGTGAACCCATCTGGTCCTGGGCTTTTGTGTGTTGGGAAATTTTTAATCCCTGCCTCAATTTCTGTACTTGTGATTGGTCTGTTCATGGTTTCTATTTCTTCCTGGTTCAGTCTTGGAAGATTGTATTTTTCTAAGAATGTATCCATTTCTTCCAGGTTATCCAATTGATTGGCATATAGTTGCTTGTAGTAGTCTCTCATGATGTTTTGTATTTCTGAGGTGTCCGTTGTTACTTCTCCTTTTTCATTTCTAATTCTGTTGATTTGCATCTTCTCCCTTTTATTCTTGATGAGTCTGGCTAATAGTTTATCAATTTTATTAATCTTCATAAAGAACCAGCTTTTAGTTTTATTAATTTTTGCTATGGCTTCCTTCCTTTCTTTTTCATTTATTTCTGCTCTGATCTTTATGATTTCTTCCCTTCTGCTCACTTTGGGGTTTCTTTGTTCTTCTTTTTCTAATTGTTTGAGGTGTAAGGTTAGGTTGTTTACTTGATAATTTTCTTGTTTCTTAAGGTAGGACTGTATTGCTATAAACTTCCCTCTTAGAACTGCTTTTGCTGTGTCCCCTAGGTTTTGGGTTGTTGTGTTTTCATTGTCATTTGTTTCTAGATATTTTTTGATTTCCTCTTTGATTTCTTTAATGATTTCTTGGTTGTTTAAGAGTGAATTGTTTAGCCTCCATGTGTTTGTATTTTTTGCTCTTTTTTTCCTGTAATTGATATCTAGTCTCATGGCGTTGTGGTCTGAGAAGATGCTTGATATGATTTCAGTTTTCTTGAATTTGCTGAGGTTTGATTTGTGACCCAAGATGTGATCTATCCTGGAGAATGTTCCGTGTGCACTTGAGAAGAAAGTGTAATCTGTCGTTTTTGGATGGAATGTCCTATAAATATCAATTAAGTCAAGATGGTCAAATGTGTCATTTAAAGCTTGTGTGTCTTTATTGATTTTTTGTTTGGATGATCTGTCCAATGATGTAAGTGGGGTGTTCAAGTCTCCCACTATTATTGTGTTTCTGTTGATGTCCCCTTTTAGGGCTGTTAGCATTTGCCTTATGTATTGAGGTGCTCCTATATTGGGGGCATAGATATTTACCATTGTGATATGTTCTTCTTGAATGGATCCCTTGATCATTAGGTAGTGTCCTTCCTTGTTTCTTTTAATAGTCTTTACTTTCAAGTCTAACTTGTCTGATATGAGTATTGCTACTCCAGCTTTCTTTTGACTTCCATTTGCATGGAATATCTTTTTCCATCCCTTTACTTTCAGTCTATATGTATCCCTTGGTCTGAAGTGGGTTTCTTGTAGGCAGCATATAGAAGGGTCTTGTTTTTGTATCCATTCAGCCAGTCTGTGTCTTTTGGTTGGAGCATTTAATCCATTTACATTTAAAGTGATTATTGACATGTGTGTTCCAATTGCCATTTTCTTAGTTGTTTTGGGTTTGTATTTGTAGGTGTTTTCCTTTCCTTGTGTTTCCTACTTAGAGAAGTTCCTTTAGCACTTGTTGTAAAGCTGGTTTGGTGGTGCTGAATTCTCTTAACTTTTGCTTGTCTGGAAAGCATTTTATTTCTCCCTCAAACCTGAATGAGATTCTTGCTGGGTAGAGTATTCTTGGCTGTAGGTTTCTCTCTTTCAGGACTTTCAGTATATCCTGCCATTCCCTTCTGGCCTGCAGAGTTTCTGTAGAAAGGTCAGCTGTTATCCTGATGGGTTTTCCCTTATATGTTGTTTGTTGCTTTTCTCTTGATGCTTTTCATATTTTTTCTTTGTGTTTAATTGTTGTTCGTTTGATTAATATGTGTCTTGGTGTATTTCTCCTTGGGTTTATTCTGTATGGGACTCTCTGTGCTTCTTGGACTTGGTGAATTATTTCCTTTCCCATGTTGGGGAAGTTTTCCACTAGAAACTCTTCAAATATTTTCTCAGACCCTTTCTTGTTTTCTTCTTCTTCCGGGATGCCTATAATGCAAATGTTGGTATGCTTAATGTTATCACTGAGGTCTCTGAGACTGTCTTCTATTCTTTTTATTCTTTTTTCTTTTTCCTGCTCTGTGGCATTTATTTCCCGTATTCTATCTTCCAACTCACTTATTCGTTCTTCTGCCTCAGTCATTCTGCTGGTTATAGCATCTAGAGTATTTTTAATTTCAGTTATTTTGTTATCCATTGCTGTTTGTTTTTCTGAGTTCTTATGAACTGTTTCTTGTACTTTCTCTATTTTGTTATCGAGATTTTGGATCATTTTTACTATCATTACTCTAAATTCTTTTTCAGGCATTTTTCCTATTTCTTCCTCATTTATTTGGTCTTGTGGGTTTTTTTCCTGCTCCTTTGCCTGCATGGTGTTTCTTTGTTTCCTCATGGTTGTCCAAACTTTTGGGCTTGCTTGTCCTGGCGATAGAGGTGTTTATAGAAGACTGTCCAAGCCTCAGACTAATGTCCAAGTATTGGATTAAACAAACATTAAGTCTAGGAAACACATACATGTATAAGACACACAATTACTGAATCCGTTAGGACATAAGGCTCTAGAAAGACCTGACAGAACCCTAGTGTGCTATCAGATATTCAAAGAGAAACCCAACAGAAATTGACAACTGCAACAGAACAAATCAGAGACAGAAGCAAAAGCAAACTAACAGACAAATAACACCTTACACATACAAGCACTAATCCCGGGAGATTTTGTAAGCTAGGATCAAATATAGAAAAGAGCCAGAGTAGCACCAGAGAGAATGGAGATTCTCAGAATGTAATTAGACAACTGTACTAAGAACTAAGATAAAGACAAAAACCTAATATTCAATATCAAGGCGGTGCATCATGTGGAGAATAGAGCAAGGAGTCTGAGCAGATCGATAGTGTTGCTTATAAGTATGTTAAGATAAAATAAACTTGAAATGGCTGTAAGAAAGGGAAACAGAAGAGCATAGTGTGGTTGGAAATATGCAAATAAAAAGAAAGGAATAGAAATGTATCAAAGATAGGGATGAAAGGAAAGTATGAGAGATATATTGTCCATACTACCAAAAACTTAGCTAGATATAGAAGTATATAAAAAGGCAAAAAAAAAAAAAAAAGAATAAAAAATATCATTAAAAAATTATGTTATAAAACTTGTAGATCCCTTATGGTTAAGACCGTATTTAATAAAGAAAAAAAAGAGAAAAAGAAAAAAACAAAGAAAAAAAAATCCAGAACTGATCCCAGAATGGAGCAGTTCAATAGGAATTGATACTAATATTTCTGTTTCCTTAGTGTCTCAGCTGTAAGTGTCTTTGTCCTCGCCTTGGGTTTTTTTGCATTATTCTGTGACCAGCAGAGGTTCCTTTATTGTTAGTCTGTAAGCATCAGTGTGTGGGGAGGGAGAGGGTACAATAGTGGCTCCTTCCCCTGGGAGTGAGTGAGCAGTGGTGCACTGTTGTTTCAGTCGGGCTTGGAGGTGCCTGTTGCAGAGGGATGCTTGTAGCTCAGACATAAACAGAAAGTCTTAGAGTTGGGCCTCTCTCGGGGTTTTTGTTGTTGTTGTTGTTGTTGTTGTTTTCTCGGCAGCCTCCCTGCTGCAGGCATTCCAAGGGGTTTTAATCTAGCCCTGCCCGATTGCCTGAGGGTGCTTGTTATCCCTGAGCGCCTTAGGTGGCGGGCAGGGCGTCTCTCCACTGCCTGTTGCAGAGGCCCCAAAAGAGAGAGAGAGGCTATGTGCTTGGCTCCTCCCCGCTGCCCGTGAGCCTGCAGCCTCCAGCCGCCTTCATGGCCGGGCAGCTCTCAGGGGCACGCACTCTTTGCCATGGACCTCTTCCCTCCTGTCCTCTCCGTCTGTCACCTTACTGGAAACAATGTTTCTCACCCTGAACCAGCTCTCCGTTTCCCACGCTCCCGCTCCCAGACCCTCTGCTCAGCTGTGGATCCACGTCTTGGTCCGGGAACACTAAGCTGCACTGTGGATCCTCCATATGTTTCTCACTCCCTCCCGTCTGCCACAGCTCCGCCGCTTCACCCTCTTTGAGCCCTTGTAGATGCCTCCCTACCAGTTATGTCGGGCTCCTTGTGGTCCTTTCTGGTGTCCGAGGCCATCTGCTGGTTTTCAGCTGCTTCTCTGTGGGAATTATTGTGTCCTTCGGTGAATTCCCAATGCATCTGTGGAGAGGGATGCATTCCACGTCCCTCTACTTCGCCGCCATCTTTCTGTCTCCCTTCCTTCCTTTCTATCCTTCACATTTTTTCCTGAGAAACTATTTGGATATTTTATAATATATTTCAGTTCCTTTGCCAAAAATCTATCAGTTATCTACTGATCAAAATCCTTTATATCTCTCAGAACCTAGTTCAAATGGAACCTCCTCCTCCGGAAGCTTTTTCTATGCATTTCTCTTTTGCTTTTTTTCTGAAAATTTTTTTTTAAATGTTCTTTCTAAGTTTTCTCAGTTTGGTGATATAGAGGAAGTTACTTAACTTATATGATTTAAAGCTTGTTTATCAGTAAAAAATTGGGGAAACATGATTTTTCATCCCACAAGCAAAGAGCTTGGAAGTCACCACTCTGTTCTAAAGACAAATAAAAAACTGAACATACTTAAAAATTAATAACTTTTCTTATATCTAGAGGAGAGGGTAGAACACAGGGTAGATGGTTGTCCCCAAGATTGGAGAGAAAGAGGTAAATACAGGGAGTCATGGCTTACTGGAGCAGAGACTCAAGAAAGGAAATACAATAGGAACCAGTGCCAGGATAGGAAAATTTAAACTGTATTTGATGAATTGCTGGAGAATTACTGAGACAATTCTGACACTTAAAACTCTGGGAGCTCCCACAATATTAGAGACTTATCTAAAGGACCTTGACCAGGTTCCCACAGTAAATAGTGAAGAAAAATTCCCTCATGCTTCAGCAAGAGGAGGGGAAAATAAAACATCAGAGCGCTCTGTTCTTCTTAACAAGGCCTGCCCTCAAGGGAAACTAGTTAATCAGAGTCTAACACACTAGGGTATTATCTGGGCCAAAATGACCTGCGGGAAGGGAAATAACCAACTCCAGCCCATTCTGTTTATTCTGTCTCACTTAAGGGGGGAGAAAAACATTGAGAAATATTGCAAAATTCACAGTCTAGAGGCATAGACTCACTGAAAGACAGAGATCTAATCGTAGAACTTATAAAACACTCCCCCTCCTCCTTTGTCATATTACCAAAAGCCTGTTTACATAAGTTTCTTTTACCAGGTACATGATGTCCAGCTATTAAGAAAAAATTAGAAGGCATAAAAGGCAGAAAATACAATTTGAAAATACAGAGCAAGCATCAGAAATAGATATAAGAAAAAAAATAAAAATAAATGCTAGATAGCAAAACACTGTAACAGAAATGAAGAATGCCTTTGATGGGCTCATTAATAGACTGAATATTGCTGAGGAAAGAATCTCAGAGCTTGAGGATATAACAATAGAAACTTCCAAAACTGAAAAGCAAAGAGAAAAACAAACTGGAAAAAAAAAAAAAAAAAAAACACACAGAACAGATTATCCAAGAATTGTGGGACAACTACAAAATGTATAACATACATATAATGTGAATAACAGAAGGAGAAACAAAGAGAAAAAGGAACAGAAAAAATATTTGAAAAAATAATAACTGAGAATTTCCCCCAAATCAATGTCAGACACTTAACTAGACACAGGAAGCTCAGAAAACACTAAGCAGGATAAATGGAAAAAAAAAAAAAAGAAGCCTACACCAACATGTCATTTTCAAATTACAGAAAATCAAACATTTTAAAAAATCCTAAAAAGGCATCAAAGGAAAAATATCTTACCTATGAAGGAACAAAGATTAAAATCACATCTAACTTCTCAGAAATCATGCAAGCAAGAGACTGAAGTAAAATATTTAAAGAGTTGAGGAAAAACCCTCATCAAACTAGAATTCTGTAATGTGAGAGACTATCTTTCAAAAGTGAGATAGAAATAAAGGCTTTCTCAGACAAAAAAAAATTGAGGAAATGTGTTGCCCATAGATCTGCCTTGAAAGAAATGTTAAAAGAAATTCTTTAGAGAGAAGGAAAATAATATATGTCAGAAACTTGTATATATAAATATATATAGGCTTATGTTTGCTTACATGGAAGTGAAATGAATGACAGCAATAATACAAGATATGGGTGGGAGAAATTAGAATTATTTTGTTATTATGAGATAGTCACACTGTCCATGAGGTGGTAGAGTATTATATGAAATTAGACTTGGATTAGCTCTAAATGTACATTGCTAAGAAAGGAGAGAAAATGAAGTCATATACAACGCTCAATTAAACCACAAAAGGCAGGAAAAAAGCGAAAGACACAAAAAGAACAAGGGCAACAATAGAAAACAGTAGCAAATATGGTAGATATTAATCCAACTATATCAATAGTCATTTTGAACATCAACTGTCTAAAAAATGCACCAATTAAAGGCAGGGATGGTTAGAGTAGAACAGAAAATAAGAGCCAACTCTAAGTTGCCTACAAGAAACCCACTTTAAATATAAAGACACACAGATTAAAAGTAAGTGGATGAATAAAAATACACCATGCTAACATTAATCAAAAGAAAGTAGGAGTAGTTACATTAATTTCAGACAGAGCAGACTTCAAAGCAAGGAAAAATATAAAGGATAAAGAAGGGCATCACATAATGAAAAAGAGGTCAATTCTCTGATGACACATAACAATCATTAATGTGTATGTACTTAACAACAGAGCATCAAATTATGTGAGGCAAAAACTAATAGAACTACAAAGAGAAATAGATTAATCCACTGTCATAGTTGGAGACTTCTAAACTCCTCTATTAGAAATGGACAGATCCAGCAGGCAGTAAATCAGTAAGGACATAGCTGAACTCAACAACACCATCAATCAACTGGATATAATTGACATCTGCACACTATTTCATCCAATAGCAGTAGAATGCAGCACCACCAATCAACTGGGTACAATTGACATCCAAAGATGATTTCATCCAACAACAGTGGACTACACATTCTTCTCAAGGTTCCATAGAATATTTAGCAAGATAAACCACACATTGGGCCATAAAACACCCCTTAACAAATTTAAAAAAACAGAATTAATACAATGTCAGCTTTCAGATAACAATGGATTTAAACTACAAAAAAAAATAAAAGAAATATAGCTGGAACATTCCAAAATACTCAGAGACTAAACAACAAACTTCTAAATAACACATAAGAATAAAACACAAGTTTAAAATATTTAAAACTAAAGGGAAATGAAAACATAAGTTATCAAAGTTTGTGAGATTTCAATACAAGAAGTGCTTAGAGGGAAATTTATAGCATTGAAAGCATATGTTAGAAAAGGGGAAAGATCTAAAATCAATCATTGAAGTTCTTGCCTTAGGAAAGCAGCAAAATAAGAGCAAATTAAATCCAAAGCAGAAGAAAAGAAATAATAAGAATTAAGCTAGAAATCAATTAAATAGATAATAGGATGTCAATAGAGAAAATCAACCAAACCAAAAGCTGTTTCTTTGAAAAGATCAATAAAATCAATAAGTGTCTACCCAGGTTAGCTAAGAAAAGAAGGAGGATACAAATTACTAATATAAGAAATGAAACAACTCTACAAATATTATGGACATTAAAATGACAATAAAAAATATTATAAGCCACTCTGTGTCACAAATTTGATAACCCAGACGAAATGCACAAATTTCTTGACTGAGATAATCTGCCAAAACTCATGCAAGAAGGAATAGGCAATCTGAATAGGCCTATATTTATTAAAGAAAGTGAACCAATAATTAATAAACTTACAAAACAGAAATCACCAGGTTCACAGGACTTCTGATCCTGGTAGATAAAGAATTATATTCCATGGTCAGATGGGATTTTCTCTGATATACAAAGCTGGTTCAACATTTGAAAATCAATTAATGTAATTCATCACATTAATAGGTTAAAAAAAATACCTGATCATATCAATAGAAGCAGAGAAAGCATTTGTTAAAATCCAACACCAACTCATGGTAAAAAATCTCTCAGTTAACTGCAACTTCCTCAACTTAATAAAGAATATTTACAAAACACCTACGGTTAACATTATAATTAATAGTGAGAAAGTCAAAGCTTTCCCACAAAGATCAGGTACAAGGCAATGATGTTCCCTCTCACTGCTTCTTTTCAACATTGTATTGGAAGTTTTAGCTAATGCAGTAAGACAAGAGAAAGAAATAAAAGACATATAGATTGGGAGGAAAGAAATGTCTTTGCTTAAGGATGACATGATTGCCTATGTAGAAAATGCAAAAGAAAAGATAAAAAAAATTCCTGGACCTAATAAGCAATTACAGCAAGGCTGAAGAATCTAAGGCTAGTACATTACAAAAGTTAATTGTGTTCTTATATTCAAGCAATAAATAAGTGGAATTTAAAATTAAAAAGAGTGCCATTTGCATTAGTACACAAAAAACAAATACTTAGAAATAAATTTAACAAAATAGTTACAGGATATATGTGAGAAAAAATACAAAACTCTGATCAATGAAATCAAAGAAAAATTAAATAAAATAAGATATACTCTGTGTCGTCCATGGATAGGAAGACTCAGTATTGTCAAGATGTGAGTTATCCCCAACTTGATCTATAGATTCAGTGGAATCTCAATCAAAATACCAGCAAATTATTTTGTGATATTAAAAATCTAATTCTAAAATTTATTTGGAAAAGCAAAAGACCCAGAATAGTCATCGCAGTATTGAAGATCAAATCAGAGCACTTACACTACCTAACTTCAAGATTTATATTAAAGCTACAGTAAACAAGACAGTGTGATAGTTAAAGAATAGGTAAATATTTCAATGTAGAACAGAGAGAAAAGAAATAAAACTCCTTAAACATAGTCAAGTGGTCTTCAACAAAGGAGCAAATGCAATACAATGGTGCAAAGATAGCCTCTTCAACAAATAGTGCCAGATGTCTGGAACAACTGGACATCCATATGCAAAAAAATAATTTTGGACACAGACCTTATATGTTAAACAAAATAACTCAAAAGGTATCACATGCCTAAATGTAAAATGCAAAACTATAAAAATCTTAGAAGATAATATAGGAGAATGTAAATTGGTTGAGCCATAAAACAGTATGGTGTTTCCTCAAAAAAATTTAAAAAATAGAACCACCATATGACCCAGCAATCCCACTTTTGGGTATATATCTAAAAGATATGAAGAGATGATATTGAAAAGATATTAGCACTTCCTTGTTTACTGCAGCATTACTCACAATAGCCAAGATATAAAAACCACCTAAGTATCTATCAACAGATGAATGAATAAAGAAGATATGGCATGTGTGTGTATATTCAGCCATGAGAAAGAAGGAAATCCTGCCATTTGCAGGACATGGACACTATGCTAAGCAAAATACATCAGAGAAAGGCAAATACTGTATGGTTCTACTTATATGTGAATCTAAAAATGTAGAATTCATTAAAAAAAAGAGAAGAATGGTAGTTATGGTTGTGGAGTAGGGAAATTGGTGAAATGTTTGTTGCTTATGCTTTTGGTGTCATAGCCAAAATATTATTGCCAAAATCACTATCAAGGAGCTTCTTCCCTATGTTTTCTTCTCGGATTTTCATAATATCAGGTCCTATGTTTGTCTTTAATCCATTTAGAGTTCATTGTTGTATGTAGTGTAAGATGGAGGTCCCATTTTGTTTTTCCACATGTGGCCATCCAACACAATTTATTGAAAATAATATTTTTCCCCCAAGGGTATTCTTTGGTTGCCTTGTCAAATATTACAGTAGTTTATTTCAGGGATCTCTTTTCTGTTCCATTGGTCCATTTGTCTATTTGTATGCCAGTACCATACTGTTTTGATTATTATAGCTTTGTAGTATAGTTTGAAATCAGGATGTGTGATACATCTAACTTTGTTCTTTTTTCTCAGAATTGCTCTGGCTATTTGAATCTTTTGTGATTCCATGGAAGTTTTAGGATTGCTTTTTTTATTTTTGTAAAAAATGCCATTAGAATTTTGATGAGGATTGCATTGAATCTATAGAAGGCATTGGGTAGTATAGATAGTTTACAATATTGATTCTTCCAATCCATGAACACACATTATCTTTCTATTTGTTTGTATCTTCAGATTCTTTCCTCAAATTCTTGTAGCTTTTTTTGTAAAGAGCATTCATTTCTTTGGTTAAATTTATTTCTAATTATTTTACTGTTTTTAATGCTATCATGAATGGAATAATTTTCTTTTTATTTCTTTTTTATATATTCTGTTTTTAGTGCATAGAAATGCAAATGTTGAGTTTATATCCTGCAACTTTAAGTGAATTTTTTTCTTGGGTCAAATAGATTTTTTTTTTTTGGTAGAGTATTTTGGATTTTCTATGTGTTAGATCAAATAATCTGCAAGTAAAGAAAATTTTACTTTATTTCTAATTTGGCTGCTTTTAATCACATGTTAAAAAGGATCATATATCATGATCAAGTGGGATTTTTTCCTAGGATGTAAGAATGTTTCAACATACACAAATCAATAAATATGACATACCTCACTAACAGAATGAAAGATTAAAATCATATGATCATCTCAATAGATGCAGGAAAAAGCATTTGACAAAAAGCAACACACTTTCATGATAACAACCCTCAACAAATTGAGAATAGAATGAATATATCTCAACCTAATTTAAGACTATGTGTGACAAACCCAGAGCTAACATTATACTCCACAGTAAAAGGTTGAAACCTTTTTTTCTAAGATCCTGAACAACACAAAGGTGCTTAATCTCACCGCCTGTCTTCAACATAGTACTGGAAGTTCTAGCCTGAGCAATCAGGCAAAATAAAGAAACTAAATATCTATTAAAACAATCAAAAGCTTTTTGATGTTCAGCTAAATCTAAATTTAGAAATTATTACTCAGCATTATCTTCAACAATGTACTTGATTAATAAATGTATTTGTGGCTTATAAATGTATTTAAAATGTAATGAAGCTTTATAAATTTTGCATATAGTTTTTGATAATTGTATTCCATCCTCATATCCTAAAACTAATGTACACATTGTTATTTAAAGCATAATTGATATATTAACTATAAATATCATTAAATCTCCTATTTCTAAATCAGAAACTTCTCCAAATTTGAAAGTGAAGATCTACTTTAATTTTGTATCCAATGAAATGAAAGCTTTCAAATATATCCCATATATATTTGAAAATTAAAATATGCTTTCCATTTTTTAACACTTCTGCACTCATAAGTCTTCATTAAAATAATGAGAAAAAAACTTGTTCAATTGAGAGTTAATACAAGTATTATTTTTGTCTTAAGATAATTTAGGTAGTTTATATTGTTACATGAACATAAGGCAATAGTTCCTTGAATATTCCTTGATAAAATTCATGAAATTTTCTCTGTCAGGGAAAGTTGAAGAAAAATAAAATTTAATGTAAATGACCTTTGATTTAAGATATCAGAATCCTTCTCTACTGAATTAAAAGAAAGACACTAAAGTCAAAGATTGAACCCAATAATCAAGTATAGAAGGCAAATTGACTAAATTATAGCTTCCATACAGGATATTCAAAATGCTGTGGCACATCTCACGGACATTAAAATTTGCTATTGATTCTTGTAAGATTTGGAATCAGCCTGTGTGGGTACCAATCCCTGTCTTTCACTTTATTAGTGAAGCAATGCTGGAAAAGCTGCATGGCCTTTCTGTGCCTTATTTATAAGATGAGAACATCAGTGCTTCATAAGGTTGCCATGAAGATTAAACTATTTAAGCTTGAAAAATAACTTAGAGCAGTATTTTCCACATAGTAAATCCTTCAATAAATAGTGGTAATTGTTTTTCTTTATTCTTATTATTTACTGTTGTTATTTAGCATCAATAGTATCACCCAGTCCTGATGCCCTGCACCAAGAAAATACCTGTCATTTCAAAATAAAATTCTTATTATAGAATCAAGAATATTTTTTACTATTAAAAAAAGAAACAAACAAATTTTAGTATATACTATAGGGAGGCAGAGTTGTTTCCACTGATGACTTCATAGCTCTGAAATTGCTTTCCAGAGACACAAGAATGTATGCCTTGACCTATGAATCAAAGCATAAAGTCATCCTTTTCATTCAGTCTTTTGTCTTAATGACATAAAAGGATCAATCACGTAGAAGGATGATTAAAGCTGAGTTTCTTTCTGTGTATTTGCCTAGAGGCAAAATCAATGAGCATCCCCAGTTAATAATAAAAAGTGATAAATGAATAATCGCAGTTTTTAAAGGAAGTTATGTTTCAGCATTGAGGTAGTCGTCAGTCAATTATTGATAGACTGATTCCTGTACATGAATATTTTGAGGCATATCTTTAATGTTTAATATATAATGCAACTTCTTTCATTTATTTTTGAATGAAAAAATAACTGGCTTTTTGTTCCAATGTTATTAGTGTGAAAAAGGTCCTAAAGAAGGCCAAGGAGACCAGAGCTTACTGAACTTGTAAAATAAAATAACCCAAAATGTTACCACTGAAAAGTATCATTACCATGTCAGTAATGTGAAGAAATGAATTATACTTTCAAAAAATGCTTTTCTTTTCCCTGGTATGTGACTGATTTTTAACCTGATCCCAATCACATGTTTACTGTTATCCGAAGCACATGTGATTCATCTCTGCCGGTAAATATAAGGCACATTATGGAAGACTGGAAAAGGTGAAAGCATGTAGCAGAGGTTATACAGGGTTCTTTTTCACACAACCACATTGATACATTATAAATTGACCCACTAATATGTTTTGTGTACTACCCTGATGAAGAGTGACCCACACTACAGACAGAACAAGTTTTCTACATATTACATTTTCAAAACATTACTTTAAAATCAGATAGATTGCTGATCATGATTCAGAATACTAGAGAATGCTCCGAGATCTTGATTTCATTAACAATTCAGACCTGAAATACATTATCATGAAAACACTTTTAAAAACTCTAATGCTGTATCAGTTTGGGATATCACTTTGCTGTAACATTGTCATGTCTCATTTTTCCTGGTCCAAATCATTAGAAGATTCTATTGATATTATCTTAGGCCAGATTATTCTAAAATGCTTAAATTGTGTAGAATTCATTAGACTTCATTGTGGCAAAATATAATGGATACCGAGGTTATAGCAAAAATAATTAGCCATGTTCCACTTCAGGAAATTCACTCCCTGGTGGCTTATGGCAAGCTATAATGTTGGAAACTAATTGGGGTTGAAATAAAGTCTTCAGTATCTGCAAATTTCTTACAGTCTTCTTAGTCATGGATATGGTTAATACTCAAATCATATATAATTTGCAATTAGATATTATAACAAAATTTTATTGAATATAAGCTGAGAAAGTAAATATTGAAGACTGCTTTTAAGGGTTCCAAAAGAAAATGAATATATATACAAAAGTGGAGCCACAGAAGAATTGAGTAGTGGCATTTTGAATGTTTAATCTGATCTTTTTCCATCCAAGAAAAACTATCCTCTTGGGATTTGGGAATTTGCATACAATACACAGTACCTTACTGAGATGGGAAATGAAGATTTAAGGCTGAGAGTTTAGGCCTGTATATGTTAATTTCTTCCATGGAATTATATGTCATATGAGCTAAGAAAAGAAGTAAAGAGGCAAAAGATATATTAGGGGGTCCCCACAATGTACAGGCAGAGCAAAGCCAAGCTATAAAGTGTGCTGATTTGGAGACAAAAAGGGGTAATAAGAAAATGAGCATAATAGGAAGCCAAGAGCAGAGAGATTTTTAAAACCTCAGTTTGGAAACAAGATGTATGCAGATAGAGAGGAATCCATGGTGTTAAATATCTCAGAGTTAAAAGTAGGATGGCCACAGAGAACACATTGTTTTTGACAAGGGAATAATCAGTATTTAAACAGCAGAAATTAGAGACATTTTGACTACATAAGAATTGATTATAAATGATAAAAAAAGGAAATAGCATGATTTCTTCTTTCAAGAAGCATAGTGAAGTAGAGCAGAAGAATGAAAGGTATATTCAAAGAGAAGGTAGATTATCATTCTGTTTTTAGCATGAGAGACTTTTGAAAGTGTTTGTAGATGGAAGGAAGGAAGAAGAGAGAAAAGTTGAAGAGATAGGAAAAATGAACTGATTAATAATATGTAGTCTAGTAGGAGATGGAGAGAGAAGTAATTCAGCTTATAGGTGTATACATGGGGAAGTAGACAGCATCTGAGGAGAAAAACAAACCCAGCATTTATTCAGCACCTATTTGGCCCAGCACTGGGTTTGGATCTTTCAATCCAATGTTAGACAAAGGTTTTCCTGTAAGGTAATAAAATGTTATTGCTAAATGTTTTCAAAATAAATACTTGATTTAGAAATAATTGGTTTTAAAAGGAAATTGCTCACATTCAAACATTTCTATCAACATCTCACCCAAATCCATTGCTCCCTGGTGTTTTGTTTTGTTTTGTTTTTTTGTTTTTGTTTTGTTGGGTTTTGGGGAGGGTTTCTTTGGGGGGTTGGGGGTTTTTTGGATCTTTTGTTTTTGGATTTTTGTTTGTTTTTTTGTTTGGGCTGTGTTGGGTTTCTGTTGCTGCAAGTGGGCTTTCTCTAGCTGTGATGAGTGGGGGCTACTCTTCATTGTGATGTGTGGGCTTCTCATTGTGGTGGCTTCTCTTGTTGCAGAGGACAGGTTCCAGGTACACAAGTTTTAGTAGTTGTGGTGCATGGGCTCAGTGGTTGTGGCACACGGGCTTTGTTGCTCTGTGGCATGTGGGATCTTCCTGGACCCAGAATCAAGCCTGTGTCCCCTGCATTGGCAGGTGGATTCTTAACTACTGCACCACCAGGGAAGTCCTGCTCACTCATTTTTGTCAGTCAGCAAATATTTATCAAACACTTGTTATGTGTCACACACTATTCCTGGTATAGTGAATTAAAAGATGAAGAAAGTGATGGCATCTCAATGATCTTATACTCCAGATAGGTCAGATAAATAATACTTGCTTGGAAAGAAAAGAAAATAACATAATATTCTGGCTTTGAGAATTGTTGTGAAGAGGATAACATATATAACATGGATGACAGTAGCTGTAGAGCTATATAAGTTAGTAGTCTGAAAGCATTTTCTCTAAGAAAACACTTGATTTGAGACCTGAATACAGGAAACTAAACCACTTAATTTTGAGCATTCCTAGAGGAAAGAACCATCAAGTATGAATTACCAGAGAAGAAAAAGAAATCTTGGAGTATTCAACAAGCAAAAAAAAATTCATGGTTGCTGTGATATATACAATACTAGGGTTAGTTTAGAAGGAGATGCATTTGGATGGTAGGCTAGGACCAGGATATGTTGAATATTAGTGGTGGGGACTGGTCAAATTAGAGATATGTTTTGAAATTACAGAAGATATAGAGGATATGGAGGAATCAAAGACGATGTCAGGATTTAGTCATACAACTGAATAGTTAATTACATTTAATGAGTTGGAGAAGACATAGGTAGAATGTATTTTGATGGAAGTTTTTTAATAGAAATTTTTTAATAGAAATAGAAATAGTACCTTTTGGATATGGCAATTTGAAGATACCTATTAGCAATAAATCTAAAAAAGAAAACAGAGGCAGAAATTTGGTGACTATTGAAGAAGTGAATGCCAGCAAAGAAAACTGAAGGAGGATAGTGAGATGGGGGAAAAATCAAGTTAAGTAGTATCACAGAAGACAAAGAGAACAGTGTTTCTGGAGGGAAAGATGGGAGCAGATTTTTAAGACACTGTGTGTCTACAGTAGTTGCTTCATGTTATTACGCATTTGTCCAAACCCATAGATTGCGCAACATCAAGAGTGAATTGTAAGGTAAACTACGGGTGATAGTGATGTGTCATTGTAGGTTCATCAGTTGTAACAAATGCACTACTCTGGAGGAGGATGTTGATAATCAGGGAAGCTATGCATGCAGAGAGCAGAGGGTGTGTAGGAAATTTTTGTACATGCTGCTTGATGTTGCTGTGAACCTAAACCGACTCTAAAAAATACTATATTTTTTAAAAAATGAACATAAGACATTGGCTATTGGCTTAAGCATGAGGATGGCCACCAGAAACCTGTTTCAGTAAAACTATGTGGAAGAGCATCCTCTTGGAGTTGGCTTAGGATGGAAGGGGAAAAAGTAAACTGCAAATATGGGATATAACCATATCCTTCTAGAAATTTTGCTGTGAGATGGATATAGTTTGGCAGAGTTACCAAGAACTTCGCTGATTATATTTGAAGTCTTTTGAAAATTATATGTATTTCCTTTGAATGTGACAATACATAGAGGCTTTCTTTAAAATAGCAGTGAGATAGTAAGTTGGTTCACAAATGTTAATAGCAGCAAATATTTACAGAGCACTTAACCTGTGCCATATACTACTCGAAATGGATAGGTCCTTGTATCAGTATTATGTACATTGTTTACCATTTTGCTGAGGAAGAAACTGCAACGTAGAAATTAGAGTTACCCAAGTTTATATGGCAGAGCTGAGAGTAGAAATCATTTAGGGTCTGAAACGATCCCACAAATAAGAAACGATGGTGGAAAGAGTGTCTATTTATTGGATCCAAGGGGCTGAGGAAAGTCAGAAGAAGAGTGGGTGCTGAGAAGTGCTTCTAACCCATTGCTGAATGTCATGGGACTAAAGAACTCTTCTCAGAATTTGTATCAAGAAGTAAATTGAGGGTGCAGTAGCCAAACCAGAAGAAAGGATTCTAGAATGATCAATACAAAGATGGATGCACTCACACTGCAGCAAGAACAGAAATATAGATGGAATTAAAAAGGAAGGGGTTAAAAAGGAAATGCAAGAATGAGACCCATGTGTCAGTTAAAGTTTATAAATGGATACTTTGGGGGCGTTATTTTTTTTCTCTTTCAGTGTTCCTAGTGAACATTTACCCAGGTAAGCCAGGTGTTTTTAAAGGTGAGTGGCCAAAATAGATTGGACTGAAAAACATGAAGCAGAGATATATGAGTGATGTAAGAAAGCTACAGAGTGTTATGGAGCTTAAAAATAGTGAGGCAGTGTATGAAGGATGAGACAAGTTTTCACAGAAAAATGACCAGTTAAGATGGGCCTTAAAAAATGAATGAGGATTTAATTACTAGTGATTGGAAGGAAGTGTATTGTAGATAGAGAAAGCAGCCTTAGTACCTCATCAAAACATTCATTCATCCATCCATTCATTTATGTAACATATATTTATTGACCTATTATGTGTACAGCACTTTAAACTAGAGCATGAAAGAATAATTACAATACTAACATAATTTATTGCCATTACATGAAAGCCAATGTCTTATGGCAGTTATCCAAATGATTATTTCAGACTATTTCAGATTATTTAAAAATCACATCTTAGAGAAGTTGGAGCAATAAAATACATAGTGTATTTTATACTGAATAACATAGAACATCATATATATAGCATGCATATTAGAAATGTGTATTTTATAAATGCAGCCAGTATAACCAACATTTGTATATATTTTAATATACTTTTAATGCATTCATTTCTCTGAAAAAAAATTTTTGTCTTACCTGCCCTATGCTTCTATGTTTATAAATACAATTAAATATGTAGCATAATTTAACAGAACATCTATCTACATAGTAATTATTTTATATAAATGCATGCTTTATTATGGGACTCTAGACATTAAGTCTACTTACTACATCCTCCCCACAATGTCTGAAATTAATTAATTTCAGCTGAGGTTTAGGAGCAAGTTTACTCATTTTCATTGTATCCAGTGTTTAATGACTCTAATTTTTAAAAAATTAGATTGTTTAATAATCCACAAACAAGCTTTACACTGCATTACAGATTTTTTTATTTTTTGTTTCCATTTTACTTCACAAGGTGTTTTAACCGTTTATCCTGTTTAATCATGTCTTTCATTACCGGTGTTTTATCATCCTGTACTTAGGCATACACATTACGTGCTCTAATTTTTCTCCATTGATAAAAGGGCTATAACTTTCACTAATAAACAGATTTAATTTGCAACTAACTAGGGTCATTTAACTCCTTCCTGCTTCCAGGCAAAATATCAAGATTTATATTTAACTCTTTGAAATTGATTTTGTATTTATCCAAATGTGTCTTTTTTCATGAAAATGGTTTATTTCAAGAAGTAAATTATCTAGCTAACTGCCTCGACACCGCCAGTTTTCTCACTTAGGGCAACTTAATCTCCTCCAACTGTGGAACTCCCACTACTATTTGTGTATTCAAAGTTTTCAAAAATGATTGAATTTTTATTTTCATCTAGTCCCTTAATTCTAGCAACTGGACATCAGCCATGATCAAACAACCAGGCCCTAACTTATACTGTTTCTAATAACAAGGTCTCCATGTTATTCTTGTATGCCTGGACTCTTGACATGATATTCCAATTATGACCTAGTTCTTTCAGTAGGGGATCTTCCTTCATATCATCGGACCTGCTATATTCTGAGGTTTACTCCTGTGCCTTACCTGGGACAACATATAATGTTGTTCGTTGTTATTTCACCATGTCTGTGCCATGTTTTTATCTTCTCTTTGCAGTGCATCCTTTATTGCTACCAATGTTTACAAATCACTTAGAAATATACTCGTATCTTGTAAGTGCTCATGCAATGTTAGCAACTACTGTTATAAATAATAGACATTTAAATGTTATCCCACAGATATCATTAGCATCGCTTTAGAGGTGCAGCCCCAGACTAGAGGAGATTTGATTCTTGAAAGAAAAGAACTGAACTGGGTGAGATTCACACAACTACAATATGACTAAAAATTGGAAAAAATTTGTGCAAATAGTGTAAATCACTGCTTCTTTCTTTTCAAAAAAACTGAGATCACTTGGCAAATCAATATCCTCTGGGGAGGTTATCTTGCTTGTATCTCAAGTATGTTTTTATAATTTTTGACATAATTTTTATTTAATCATATTTGACAGCACTTAACAATTAAAGACACCATAGTTTGATCCTGAATTCTTAAGGCAGTTCTATAAAGTGACACTTGTGTTCGTTTGTGTGGAGAGGAAGGATTTGTCTTGATTGCTCATTTGCCTTTTATATCATTTGATGTTTTAGAATCATGACATATCTGTAAGTTCAAGTAAAACAATGTGCTGATGTGGAGAAATATGCAAGAACAGGATTTGTTTTTCAACTTTTGTTCCCTAGCTGAGGCAAAGTAAAAAAGAAAACAAAACACTGAAGTTTTATAGGATAAACTCATACCTCTCAGATGCACATATTATATATATATATATATATATACACACACACATACACACACACATAAAAGGAAATTAGTTAATTTTCTATTGTTTAAAGATCTCCTAACAAGTTCTCCTTGGGACAAATTAATGATAACATTTTAACAATTAACTGGAAAATAAAGCTTAAGCAAAGGACAGCTTTCATAACTAAATGGATAAAATAAAAAATTTTGTTTGCCTTTCAGTAAACTTTAATTTTTAGAATACTTTTGATTTATAGAAAAATTGACAAGCTAATATAAAGAGTTCCCATATACCCTCACCCAGTCTCCTCCATTATTAACATCTTACAAAATACAGTACATTTGTCACAATTAAGGAACAAATACAAATACACTATTATTAAAGTGTCTAGTTCATTCAGATTAAGTTAGTTTATACCAAATGTCTTTTTTTTCTCTTCCAGGATCCCACCCAGAGTACCACATTACTTTTAGTACTGACATCTTCTTAGGCTCCTCTTGGCTGTGACAATTTCTTAGACTTTCCTTGTTTCCTTGTTTTTGACCAGGAATTTTCAAAATTGTAAGCAAAAGAATGATGACTTCCAGGTTCTCCATAGGTTGGAGCTGAAACTGGAGGTGTAAATTATATTTTCAACTTTTCACTGGTTAATATCACTCCTCTCTATATGTTTTAAAAGAGATGGTTTGCCACATTGCCTTAGAAGTAATTTTTAATTAAATATTTGATGGGCAAGAATTAAAATTTCCTGAGGAACTTCAAAACATGTAACAGCAGGTAAATTTGTTTTTAATTTTGTTTTTTATTTTTAAAACTGTTTTTTAGCATGAGGTTAAGGCAACTGTGATACTTACCATATGTTTGTGTAGGAACATGTTCCGTGCATCTGTTATTTTACTGATTGATTAGGAACATGTTATGAGAATTGTGAATTTGAAACCTCTCTAGTTTCTGGCATCTATCACAACCTTAGTCCTAAAGAAATGGTAATTAGCCACCAACAGTGAAAAGCCAGTTTTGGAAAAAATCAATACTAACTTCCTGAAGAAGAATATAAAACAATGCTAAAATAAGGTTTCTTTTTTGGTTTTGTTTTCTTAAAAAAAAAAAAGCTAAATCAGAGAATAGAAGTTATCATAAAAATAAAAATATATTTCCTTGCTTAAAATGACCTAAGTGAAATAAATACAAGCCAAAATGATAGAGAATACAAAATTTATGTAGCAGGAATCCTCTCTAAGTGAAATATGGTTAATTACACTTCTGAAACAATGGACCTAATATCAAAATAATGTTGTACATATTAATTTAATCCTTCTCCAGATATTTATTAGGTACCTACTACACTTAATCCCATTAAAAAATAAACATAACAATGATACAGAATTTTCTTTGAAGGAACTGGTGCTCACAGTATAACAGAATAGATACATCTCTAGGGAATGTTATAGAGCATTCATACAATATCTACGCTAGGAGACCAGGAAACTGAAGACCAGAGAATTTGTTACAAGATAAAGGTCATGATCTCAAAATCCTGGTTCCTTGCTATAGTAGAAGAAAAAAAGGACATGTATTAAAAATAATAACAACAAAACTACAACACAAAGGATTGTATGTTATATGATCCAAAAAACTGATAAAATGCTGTGTATGAAACTTGTTTCATGTAAAGAAATTCAAAAACAACTTCTACATTATTTGTGAATTATTATTTCAGTACCCAAAGTGATATCCTCTGGGTTAATAGAGATCAAGATGCTCACCAGAACTTAAAAATATATTCAGATTATCTAGCTATTTAAAGAAAAAATTAGCTTGACTTATCACATTAGCTTCTGAATAGAAAATCCTGTTTTTTGTCTCTATAGCTTTCTCCCCATAGACAGCTCTTGTCAAAATATTTCACGTGTAATCACAAAATCTTGGCCAAATATCTCATACCTGTCTTCAATGTTTCTGTTCCAAATAGGTACCAGTAACACTTATTAAATATTGAGTAAACAGTATGCTGGAAAAAATCATAACTCCTTTAGTAATCATCTGTTTCCAATAGTATGGTCCCAAAATAGTAGTTAGTAGAATGTGTGTAATTTTACAACTAGTGTGCTTGGCAGTAGCACTAAAATCAACATTTGGTGATAAACTTATTTCTGGCAGTATGTGTTATTTTTGTCAAAGACAATATATGTGTTACGTTTGAAGAAATTCTTACAAACTATACACTGGGACAGAAAATATGCAAGACTGTGGTAGGCATCTCCTTAGACAGCTCCTAATAGTGAAATCTCCTCCCTGTATTCTTAGCCTTGTTAGTGTGTATTGGACCTGGTGACTTGCTTCTAATGGACTATGTCATATGTGACATGATATCACTTCCATAATTAGATGACAAAGGGCTGTGACTTCTGCTTGCTAGCTTTCTCTCTTTTGCCCTCTTGCATACCATGAAGCGGGAAGCTTCCAGGTTGTAAACTGCTTTATGCAGAGACCCATGTGGCAAGGAACTGAGAGAGCTTCCATACAAGAGCTTGTGAAGAACTGAGAACTCAGTTCAAAAACATGGGAGGAACTAAATCCCGCCAACAGTCAGGTGTGTAGACGGGGGAGGGGAGGGGACCTAATCTAGCCTTGTGATGACTGCAGCTAAGCCATGCACCGATTCGTGACTCGTAGAAACTGTGATGTAAATAAATGTGTGTTATTTTATGCCTGTAAATTTTAGGATACTTTGTTTCATAACAATAAATAACTAACACATGGTTTTAATGAAAAACGTATGCTATTGACAACGTTCATCATGATGTGCCGTGAGAAAACTTTTTTCCCTAATTGTTATTATGACAGGAGTAAATTGCCTTGCCCTCTGTAACTATTTTAAGGATCGGAAAAAGAACTAAAGGTACAGAAAACAGAGGTTGACAAATACCTACTTCCCAAGGGGTATTTCCATTTAAAAAGAAGAATCTAGCATGAGAAAGACATTTTAAGTTCAATAAATGCCACTGAAATGAAATTACATCGGGAATAACTCATTCTTCCTTCCAGGAACCAGCCCACCAATCTCACCTGATTGTGAGACAGAAATGTACCTTGAATTCTTACTCAGGAGGAAAATAATTCTTGGAAGATGACGAAGTTTCTCTTCACTATGACAATGGCCATCTGCAAGTTATTTCAAGGCTCTGAATTCTCATCTCAGCAGAAAATTAATTATAAGACTATCTTAGCTTTTAATGGATTTTAAATGATCTAAAAACCCTCTCTGTATTTTTAATGTATAATTCTTTCATATTAATAGCAGAACAGATATGAGAAATAAACTTTATGAAGCATACAGAACATCGATAACTCTCCATGTATTTGAAGTCCTATGCTTATATTTTTTTAAATGTATGCTCCGAATAAGATCAATTTTCTCATAAGAAGCATTTGCAATCTAACCAAAAATACTTAATAGAAATTTGTGTTATTTCTTTAGAATGAATGCTGACTAATTTCCTCTTTCTTGCTTGTTTAGCATAACTATTTGTTCAAAATTTATTTGAAAGTCATTTACATAACTGTAACACAAATATTTTCTAGTATAAGAAAATGTTTTGTTTGCTAATCTGAAGGGCAAAATTTTTCTAATCAATGGTAGTATTGTGTACAAAACTTCCAAATAAGTTATGGAGCCCAAAGAAGCATTGTGAAGTGTTTACAATTAATAATGATTTGGGAAAAATGTGTTTTTTTTAGATGTTGCAGAACTGCAACATTATACCAACCATTACAGATTTCACCAAAAGTAGATGAAAGAATTAAAGAAATAATCAATTATGCAGTTTGACCATGGGTCATCTATATCTCAGTTTTAACATTTACTAAAATGGGGTTAGTATAATCGCATCTATCTCAAATGATTGTTGTAAAGAGTAAAGAAGTTATTAGTGTTTAAACAGCACCTAGCACATGTAAAGTACTGTATGTATCATCTTTTTTTTTTTATCACTTTTAGTATCATAATTCTGGCAGGAAAACAGAATTGTGTTGTTTGGTGCAAACAACGCTTTCAGATATGCTGACCATAAAAAATGATGTAACTCATCAAAATAGTACATTCTTACCCGTGTACAATTTGCCATATAGTTAATCTAGAGTAAGAAATATATGTCCTTTTATTCAATAACTAAATAATAGAAAGATGGTAAGTGGATAGATAGAGATAGAGAGAGAGAGGATGCCTAAAATACTTCAGACAATTGTCTTGACAGAGTAATACACAAAACAACCAAAAATTCTTCCTCTTTTAGAGCTTATTTTTCAGTGTGTCTGTGTGTTGGGGGGGGTGATACAGGGATATAGAAGATAAACCAATAAATACCTATGTGCTATGCCAGATGGTCATGAATGTTAAATATTATAGGAAGACAATTAAGAGAAAAAAGGGGTCAGTAGTGGAAGGGTAAGAGGGAATGCTATAATTTTAAATAGAGTGTTCAGAAAAGGACTCCTTGAAGAAGAAACATTTGACCAAAGACTAAAGAAGGTGAGAAACAAGCCCCACAGATAATGGAGAGTGCTCTTCAGACATAGAAAATTGTTAATGCAAAGGCCCTGAGGTAGAATGGTACTTGGTATGTTATAGGAAATTTTAATAAAATATCTTACATTAATACCTAATGTAAAATGATCATAATAATTCTAATACCTAGCAGATATTTTAAATGTTTCTATCTTAAATACTTGGTTCTTATTAAATTAAAAGTATAACATAGTGAAAATTAGTAAGTTCAAGTCAAAAATATATATAGCATTTTGAATTTTACAATGCATTTCTCATATTACATCATTTAATGGTTTCAGAAACCTTGCGAAATAGCATTCCCTTTATAGAAGATAAGATAATGAGGTTCAGATAATTTAGGTAATTGGATCAAAGTTACCTGGGACATTAGTGAAAAAACATAACTCTAACCCACATCAACAGCAAAATTCCATTTTTTTCTTGTTGGGTAACAGTTCCAAATTGCAAAAAGTCTCAAAAATGAAATGTATGATATTTACTGCATTTAGAGATTTTTATATTGATTTTATGAAGTACATTCATATTTAAACTAAGGCTAAAATTTTTAATTTTGTGTCATTTCTCATCAAAATATTTTGGAAAAATATTACTACAGAGTTTAATGCTTGTTTTTTAATTATTGTATTACCTATCTTATTTCATCCAGTAGTAAAATGATATATTAATGGAAAAAGGAGCAATACATTAAAACAGAATAATCAGATAACTGCACGTACACACACACACTCACACACACACACACATTTGAAACACTTGTTCTGACTGCACTAGGTTTATTTCCATCCAATTTTCATTTGTTAAAGATGAAGACAGCATATTCGTTTAAAGGCAGAGCTATGAAATTTAAGCTCATGCAGAATCTTACAGCCAAGTAGGTTCTATACTTGCCATAGATTGCTTGATTTACTATAGAAATATAGTGCTAAAAACTACCATTTAAAAAATTTCCAAGTTATATAGTAGAAAGTAATTATTCTCACAATCATATATTATGATATGGTGTACATATTAAGTAGCTATGAAGCTCTCTCTACAAGATTATCTTTAATTAGGAATCCTTGAATTTCATATAACCAGGGAAATGATAGAACACAGTTTTATTTTGATGTATTTTTGACAACTGTGTTACAAAATTAAAATCTATCATTTATTTGTCAGAAGTATATTCCCAGACTATGTAAATTTTGTAATTGCTTTAATAATTACATTGTTATATACAAAATAAAGCCACAATATAAATAAATTTTGGATATTAAATATCATATAGAGTACAAGGAATAATCACTAGTATCTGTTTTGCAACTTCTATCAAGAAGAAAAATTGAGCTAAATTATAACCTGTGTGAAATATTCTATTTCAATTTTGGAGAAGCTTTTAAGAGTGTTCATGAATTCTTCTAAAAGAAACATTTGCTTTGTATCAACTGAGATACATTGCTATCATATTTCTATCTACATGTATACTCTGAATTTAAAGAATAAGTATCTATGTCCACTGATTAAAAAATTAGTTTAAAAATTCTGTCATGAATGAGCTGTAGTATTAAATAACACCTAAAAAGTTAGCCTTTCTACCTTAAGTTGAATTCTTCTCTCTGGCAGATGCATTGATTTACATATAAATAACCATTCCCATTGTTCAATATATACATTCACCACTGTAATAGACATCTGTTACATTTTGCTAACCATAGCATGGAGTGTATGCTAAGTTTTGCTTGCTCAGTATACATGCACTAGTTTTTCTGTTGGAAACACTCCCATTTCCTTTTCCAGAGCCACCATACCCCTATCTCATCTTCATGGTTCAAGGATAGGCAGGTGGTCCAGTAAGATTCAGTTTCAAAATATTTCCTGCAATTTTGGGAAAGAGAAAACTTATCTCCATTTGGGATAATGAAGCTAATAGATCAGAATTTTGGAGATATAAGAATCATCTAGCCAAATTTGAATAGAGAAGGCTCTCTGCCTTCTTGAGGATGGAATCAATACAGGGAAAAGTAAGATTAAGATTTGAGAAAATGCAGGCTCCTAAAGACAAATTTGAGCTCCTGGAGCCTGTCATTTCTGAAACTGAAACTCTTCCTTTTCAAAGAACCTGTAAATTTGTAGTTTGAGTTGAGTTTTTGTTGCTACAAAGAAAGAATCTTGAATAATTCAAAAATATTGCTTCTAAAGCATCCTTTAAATAGAAATATTTTATTAAAGGAAAAAACCAGACTCTCTTCAATACGAATTCTTTGGGGAGAAACTATAAATCCAAACTTTACATATTGTATTACAAACTTTATAATTCTGTGCTATGTAGATACTAGTGAACTTGGTTCTTCAATTTGTAGATTACAGTGTAGTTATTTCAACCACAATACTTTTGAAAATCTACTAGGTTTCAATTAAGATAAATGAATATAAATCACATCCACTGCTTAGATGAAACTAAGAAAAACTGATGAGTTTCTTCAATCATAACACATAAAAACTGTGCATAAAATACATCAATCCCAGCTGTATCTATCCACATTTTTGGATTTGGGTTTTATATCAGCTTTTCATAGCAATGTTAATGCAGTGATGGGGAATGTCCAGTCCACAAAGTTGAAAGACTTAGAGGAAAATCTTATAAATCATGTGAATCTGGATCTTATTAGGCCATATAGGATATATTCAATTGTCTGCAAACAGGAGGGAAGGATTTTTAAAGTGTCATAAAAAGATGCATATGAAAGCAATAAAATGCTTTCAAGATTGATTTTTTAATATAAAGAAATACAGTGGCAAAATGCTAGAGATAAGACAAAATTTTTCATTACATCTTTAAATAAAATTCTCCAATTTCCAACAGCATTCTTTAAAACATGGAGTAGTATTAATCATTACTCTATGAAATTTATTCTAATATTAAAGGTATTAAGGTTTACTTAGATACAAATCCATGGATACTTAAAAAAGAGTGAAAAAATAGATCATTATATATTCACATACGGTCTTGCAAGATTTTTTGAGATTGAGAAAAAAAATATTCTAGACATTGGAATTTACCACCATCACCATCTATGAAATGTCATGAAAGCGATTTAAAGGAAAAGATGTCTAGCTACTCAAAACAAAAAAAGAGCTATAAAATGTATTCATATAGAGTAAAATTAAGGTAGCCCTGTGTTAGCAAGAACAAGTGAGGACATTTTTATGCGATGACTTACTACTTGGAATCCTTCCACTAATCTCACTAATCTCTATGGCACACAAGAAAAGAAATCAAGTCTGCTTCATTATTTCTGTTCTTGGAATAGTATCTGGAATACAGAAGGTGTCTAATAAATATTTATTTCTAAATACAATTATAGTCAGAATATGGAATCCATTTACTGAACTAAGTAAATGCTTACTACGCATCCATTATCATTCAGAACAGTAAAGAACCTTTATAAGGATACACGTGAAATGAGTTAGGTTTTTTTTCCTGTTAATTTTTATTTGAGTATAGTTGCTTTACAATGTTGTGTTAGTTTCTATTGTACAGCAAAGTGAATCAGCTATATGTATACATATATCTCCTCTTTTTTGGATTTCCTTCCCATTTAGGTTACCACAGAGCATTGAGTAGAGTTCCCTGTGCTATACAGTAGTTTCTCATTAGTTATCTATTTTATACATAGTATCAATAGTATATATGTTAGTGCCAATCTCCCAATTCATTCCACCCACTTCTTTCCGCCTTGGTATCTGTACATTTGTTCTCTATATCTGTGTCTCTATTTCTGCTTTGTAAATAAGATAATCTATGTCAATTTTTTCAGATTCCACATATATGAGTTAATACACGATATTTGTTTTTCTCTTTCTGACTTACTTCCCTCTGTATGACTGTCTCTAGGTCCAAACATCTCTGCAAATGACCCAATTTTGTTCCTTTTTATGGCTGAGTAATATTCCCTTGTATATACGTATCACATCTTCTTTATCCATTCCTCTGTTGTTGGACATTTAGATTGCTTCCATGTCCTGGCTATAGTAAATAGTGCTGCAATGAACATTGGGGTGCATGTGTTTTTTTTTTAATTAAGGTTTTCTCTAGGTGTATGCCCAGTAGTGGGATTGCTGGGTAATATGGTAGTTCTATTTTTAGTTTTTTTAAGGATTCTCCGTACTGTTCCTCATAGTGGCTGTATCAATTTACATTCCCACCAACAGTGCAAGAGGGTTCCCTTTTCTCCACACCTTCTCCAGCATTTATTATTTGTAGATTTTTTGATGATGGCCATTCTGACCTATGTGAGGTGATATCTCATTGAAGTTTTGATTTGCATTTCTCTAATAATTAGTGACTTTGAGCATCTTTTCATGTGTTTATTGACCATCTGTATGTCTTCTTTGGAGAAATGTCTATTTAGGTCTTCAGCCCATTTATTGATTGAGTTGTTTGTTTGTTTGTTTGTTTTTGATATTGAGCTGTTTGAGCTATTTGTATATCTTAGAGATTAATCCTTTGTCAGTTGCTTCATTTGCAAATATTTTCTCCCATTCTGAGGCTATCTTTTCATCTCATTTATGGTCTCCTTTGCTGAGCAAAAACTTTTAAGTTTAATTTAGTTTTAATGTAGAAGAAATTAGCATGTAGGCCAAGAGCACAATATATGCATAACACAGTTGAAAAGTAGGATTTGAGAATTCTTACAGTATGCAATGATAAGTCCTAGATCAGAGGAAGGACGCAGAAATTACTCCAGCTGTTTCAAATATAATATTTTTTGTTACAAGTAATTGGGTAATCGAAAAACCCTTGAAGTGGCTAAAGAAGCAGAGTTTTGACTTGTCCTCAAAACATGACTGCTAAACAACTGTGAACTGGACCAACATAGAGCTTCTATATTTGCACTAACCAGGAGTGGGAGGAATCAGGAATGACTGTTGAATTAAAAAACACACCACTGTAGTTGTGGTCCAAGGATCTGGAAACTACAGATGCTGTAGCAGCTTCCTGTCATCTATGAAGCTAGTGAATGAACACTTGAACACTGCAGTAGACAACCTAATATCTCTAGCATTGAGATTGGCAATAGAATGATACTCTCTCTGACATCAAACTCTCAAATCTCAGTAAGCATATCGACTAAACAGTCTCTTATTTCTATGCAAAACTACACACAAGAGAGTTGGATCAATGTGGCTTAACTTTCTAGCCTATGCATCACAGGTAAGTAGAGTACAAGAGAGTTGAATGGATGTTGCAGACCAATCCACCAAATATACAACAGCCCTCACTTTTGATTCTTCATCTGCAACAGCCCTTGGCCATACTTGTACTTTCCAAAAACAATAATCATTGCAACAGCAAACTCCTGTCAAACACATGTGTCCTTTATATAAATAAAAAGTCCCCCCAAAATTTAGTGGATAAATTGAAAATAAGTCTAAGATATTATGTCTAATAAACTAAAAGGAAAAAGTTGACATATAATGAGATGTGGAAAACTATGGCAGGAAATACTAGGAATTCAATTTGGGGTATGTAGTATTCACACATTGTTGACTTAAAAAAATGCACAACATGAGAGCTGCAAGTTAAGTTTTATTTGGGCAAAATGAGGACTGCAGCCTGGGAGACAGCATCCCAGATAGCTCTGAGAAACTGCTTCAAAGTGACAGGGTGGAAGATCAGTATATGTGTGATTTTGGTGAAGAGGGAGTCCATGCAATCAAGCACATATTTTTTTGCAGAAGGTTTCTGCTAGTCACGAGGAGCAGTGGTCACCATGAAGGATGTTAGTGTTTTCTAGATATGAGGAGATACAAGAATTGGGCTCATAAAATTGGCTCCTGAAAATATCTAACTATCTGAAGACCTGTTCTGCCAGTTTTTCCCAGAGCACAGAGTGCCTCATTTCAGCTCTCCGCCCTGGACTCCTTTCATGGGGTGTTGAAAATCAGCAGCTGCAGCAGCACATGATTTAATCTTTGTAGAGGTGGATGGCAAGTGCCAATGATGAGTGCCAATTATAGTTGACAATATTATCCCACTATTAAGTCAGAGACAGATCTACAAATCATTCCTCCTTTCCTTCTTCCATCCCTTCCCCCTCCCACACGCTTCCTTTCTTTCACTGGCTTTTTATCTCTTTCTTCCTTCCTTTCTCTCTTTATTTCTCTCTTTGTCTTTCTTCCTCTCTCTTTATCTCCCTCCTTCTCCCTTTCCCTCCCTCAGTCCTTTCCTCTCCTGTCTTCCTTTAGTTGATCATGAATGATTGTAATTGCAGTACTAGCATTAATTTACAACTAACACATTAACATATCAAAACACTTATGAAAGACTATGTCTTATCCAAAAGTTTTCAGACTATTTTGTTGACTTGGAATACCTATATGTGAAATTTATTAAAACCTTGACAAATGGGAACATATGCTCACTTCTATAGTCAAGTTATTTCAGGTAACTTAAACATTATTTTTTATGAAAGCATACTAGATTCCAGGTACAATAAAAATTGAAATAAAGCGTAGCCCCTAACTTTAAAGAATTTAAAATCTGTAGAGAAACATTTAGTATGATATAGTAAGTATAATGACAAAGTAGCCTAATCATATTGAAGGCGCTTAATAATAAATTGTTGAATGAATAAAAGAATTAACAATGAATGTTCTGATAAGAATAGCAGAATCAATGATAGTGAAACTGAGAGTCCTAGGGGCTGACTCGGGAGGGGGAAGGGCAGGAGAACTGGAAAAACATAGCTAACATTGATTAATCCTACTCATTCCTTAAGTTTGGACTTTATGACTCTCCCCTGTGATCACAACAAGGGAACTAGAGTAATGGTTAAATGAAAAGTAACAGATCATTGAGTAAGGAAAAACTTTGTTCTGGTAAAGATCTCAATGTTTGTGAATTCCTGAGGAAACAATAAATCTTTAGCTAAAGGTGGAATTTATAATTAACTCTATTCTGAAGGTATATAATCTACCCATGTAAAACCCTTCACGGGTCTCTCCACCCCCTTCTGGCATCTGTGCCAGAAGCTGTTGTACTCTCTTCTTAACAAACTGTTTTTTTGTGACTTAAACCTGAACGATGTCTTGTTATTGATCCCGAGGAGAAATTCCTTTCCTTAGGAGATCACGAATCCACTCCATAGACGGATTCTATGGCAACAAAACCTTTTACATTGGTACCTGAATAATAACCTAAACTTTTCTTTTTTTTTCACTGTTATAGATACTTCTTAAGTATTAAAGATGCTGGGCTTATTAAATAAGCACACAATTCTAAGGCTCGATTTTCTTCAGTGTTCTGTGAGAGAACACCCAAATATTTATCTAAATATTTTATTAATATGATACTCATGCAAAGTATGTGAAAAGCAAGCAATCCCATTACTGCTCTTCAGAGCATGAATTAAGATGTAAAAAATTATTGAAAATAACTATAGAGTCTTCAGTTTTATTTATTTATTTATTTTTGAGTTGTGAGTTGAGTTTATTTGGGGCAAAATTAGGACTGCAACCTGGGAGACAGCATCCCTTCAGTTTTATATTAAACGATACCTTAAACATGAAATATAGCATAACCTTCTTATCATCTCATCACATATATATTCTAAAATATTTATGAATGTAATAAACACATCATATATTTTTCTATTTGATTACATGCAAAATGTTATTTATACAAAATATTGTTGATATTCTTTTGTTCATATGTACTATTCTTTTCTCAGGGAATATATTTTACATCAGCAGTAAGTGATAATAGCATATGCTAACCTCACTTTATTGTGCACTGGGTCTATTTTGTTCTTGTTGGAAATAAAAAAATAACAGTAGTCAGCAGAGAGAATTTATAAACTTAAATAATTTATTCTGTGGCATATAAATGTATAGGTTTAATTATAGCAAATATATTGGCAATTTCACATGCACAAAACTGTCACATTGAAATGATTTGTAGTACTAGTCATTGTTTAAACAGTTTGATTTAATTTTTAGAAAACTGACAGTGTATATTGGTTAAGCTATAAACATATTTAGCAGCAAAGCATTCAAGTAGCCCAAAATGGGAAAATAGATTATAATTTTGAAATCACTACCATTTATTTTGTCTCATACCCCAGAGCCATCAGCAATGGGAAATAGTATCATGATTTTCTGTCTTTATATCCCAGGCTGACTTCCTCCTATATTGATTGAGTGCCTAAGACATGCCAGGGGCTTTTCTTTGTGCTTGGGATATATTATGGGACAAAAGACAGAAAAGCTGCTACTCTAGTATAACTTTCAGTTGGGAGAATGAGTTAACGAAGAATGAACAAAATAAGTAAAGTGAGCAGTGTATTTGGAGATGGTAATGTAAAAAAAGTAAAGAGTAGAACAGAGAAGCTGACTTGGGAGAGTGGGAGGAGACTAGGTTGCAGTTTTAAACAGGGTTGTAGGATTTTGGGATAGCCTTATTGAGAAGGTCAGGAGTCAGAAAAGATTTGAAGGGCTTGAGGAAGTTATCTAGAGGAAGAGAATCCCAGGTAGAGGAACGGTCAAGTAAAGGTTTTATATGTTTGCAGACAAATAAGAAGGCCAGAATGGCTGCAGGAAAGTGCATTAGGGGTGGGCAGGAGAAGGCACGTAGAATAGACAGGTCTTGGGGCACCATCTTGCAAAGGACTGTGAGGCCAGTGTGTGCACTTTGGCTTGTATTCTGAGTGAAATAGGGAGAGAACAGAGGGTTTTGATCAGAGAGATGACACTATGTGGCACATTTTCACAGACATATATTTTCTCTGGGATATTCCCTTATTCCTGATAAAGTATTATAGAGACTCACCTAGCATTTAAAACTGGGAAGCATGGGGTACATGAGGTAAAAGGAGAGATGACAGTTGCTTCAGGGGTTCCTACTATATTTTGAAAACATAATGTCACTGGGTTGGAGCAAACCATTGGAATAGCTGTCATTACTATTTTGGGAAGCCTAATAATATTTTTGGCTGTTACCACTCAAGAGATCACCAAAGAGTAATTAAAATGTTTCATTTGAGGTGAGCACATAAGCTCACAATTCAAACTATATGTTAGGACCTAATGAAACTTAAAAGCTTTTGCACAGCAAAAGAAACCATAAACAAGGCAAGAAAACCCTCAGAATGGGAGAAAATATTTGCCAATGAAGCAACTGACAAAGGATTAATCTCCAAAAATATACAAGCAGCTCATACAGCTCAATATCAAAAAAAACCAAACAACACAACCCAAAAATGGGTGGAAGACCTAAATAGACATTTCTCCAAAGAAAACATACAGATGGCTAACAGACACATGAAAAGATGCTCAACATCACTAATCATTAGAGAAATGCAAATCAAAGCCACAATGAGGTATCACCTCACACCAGTCAGAATGGCCATCATCCAAAAATCTGGAAACAATAAATGCTGGAGAGGGTGTGGAGAAAAGGGAACCATCTTGCACTGTTGGTGGGAATGTAAATTGATACAGCCACTATGGAAAACGGTATGGAGGTTCCTTAAAAAACTAAAAATAGAACTAACTTATGACCCAATAATCCCACTACTGAGCATATACCCTGAGAAAACCATAATTCGAAATGATACCTGTACCACAATGTTCATTGCAGCACTATTTACAATGGCCAGAATATGGAAGAAGCCTAAATGCCCATCAACAGATGAATGGATAAAGAAGATGTGGTACATATATACAATGGAATATTACTTAGCCATAAGAAGGAATGAAATTGAGTTATTTGCAATGAGGTGGATGGACCTAGAGGCTGTCATATAAAGTGAAGTAAGCCAGAAAAAAGAAAAACAAATACCATATGCTAACTCATCTATATGGAATCTAAAAAAATGGTCCTGATGAACCCAGTGACAGGGCAAGAATAAAAATACAGATGTAGAGAATAGACTTGAGGACATGGTGGGGGGTGGGGGAAGTTGGGATGAAGTGAGAGAGTAGCATTGACATAGATACATGACCAACTGTAAAATAGAGAGCCAGTGGGAAACCGCTGCATAACACAGGGAGATCAACTCAATGATTGGTGGTGACCTAGAGTGGTGGGGTGGGAAGGGAGGGAGGCTCACGAGGGCGGGGATATGAGGATATATGTATACATACAGCTGATTCACTTTGTTGTACAGCAGAAACTGGCACAACAGTCTAAAGCAATTATACTCCAATAAAGATCTGAAAAAAAAAAAGAGCATATGTTAGAGTGAGTGTATTTTCGGTGGAAAAAAAGCAAGCTGATGTCCACAAAAGTGTAAATGTGTTAACCTAATACAGAGTAAAATCTTCAGAAGTAGGTCTTACAATTTCTATACAGAAAAGAACAATGGAATATATATAGAAAAATAAGTTTGCGCTACATAAAGGAAGTAAAACATTCTTGCTAAACTTTAAATGTATTCTTAATTCTATAACCCTACAATGACGTTTCAGAATTCATTTATTTTAGTTTGAGTATTTTGCTACTGGAACAATTCTTTGGAATATTTGTGCAGAATGAGTGTCTATGTTAAATTGAAGCAAGGAAGAATTGGGATTGGGACAACGCTCACAAAGGTATTTCAGTTTCAAGATTCTCACACTTCAGCATACAGACAAATGATGTGGAAACTTCCTAAGATGCAGATCCTAAGGCTTTAGCCCCAGAAATTCAGATTCACTGGATCTGGGATAGGTCATAGATATCATTGTAATAAACTCTACACATGATTCTGATGTGTGTTGCCATACAAATCTTTTAGTAGTCAGAAGTGATGAGGAGTTGACCTTGGGGGCAGCAGTGGAAATGAAAAGGAAACAACCAACTAAGGAGATATTTTGAGTGTTCAGCTATCAAGTTCGACCAATTAACTGTAAATAATCCATGGAAGAGAACTCATGAATAGTCCTAATAACTTAAGCCCTGGTAATGAAGAGAATGTTAATGTTCTGAATGCAAATAAAACTTAAGGAGAACGACCTTTGAAAGCAGGAGTATAAATTTTGCTACGAGACAGCTAGAGTTTAAGATGGTATAAAGAAAATGCAGATGCCCACCAAAGCACATTAATACCTTAGGGCCAGGGAGAATGTTGGAAATGAGATTTAGGTTCAGCAACCCCTGCATATATTAAGAAATGAAATTGTATAAGTGGATGAAAGGAAAACAAAGCTTGGAGAATCCATAAAGTGGGTGGGGAGAGTGAGGGAGGGCAGAGGTTTGGACCTAGTCATGAAAATCATGTTTTCCCTGAGAAGTGACTCTTGAAATGTAAATTCAAAGGTAGCGTGGGGATACATTTTGGGAAGAAGGCAAGAAAGCACAATCCAAGCAGAGACCACAGTCCCTGGGAAAACACAGAGGTAGAGTGCATGGGGGAAGCCACGGCTTGATAAGCATCTCCAAGGGAGAAGTGATCAGAGGGCCAGGACAAGGCCATGTTCTGAGGACTTTTGTCTTTGTAGACCAAGTAAAATAATTTTTTTTTAATAGTGCAAGCAATGAGAACACACAGGAGGCTTTTAAAGGAAGGAGTGTCCAGGAACAGGGTTCTGAGGACCTGCCATAAGATGCTGTCATAATTTGGGAGCAGATATGAACGGCACTATAAATTCCAGCCTGCTACTGCTTCCACACATGTATGTTACAGGGCCGCTGTATATATCATCAAGAGTCCACCCTACTAGGTGCCAATCGTGACTACACATTCATTGTGTTACCTTGGAGAAATTACTTAATTCAGTTCTTCTCAACTTAGATTTCATATTAGAACCATCTGGGGCTTTAAAAAATACCAGTACCCATGCCCACCTCCCAGAGATTCAAAACTCAAGCCCTGGAAGTATTTTTAAAACATATTCAGTTATTTCTCATGTGTCTCCAAGACTGAGATGTATTAACGGTCACCGGGTGTCTTTGTTTCCTCATCTCTAAAAATGAGCTGATAGTAATAGCATGTAAACCTTAGAGGCGCTGTGAGAGGATGATCTGAGATGGCGTTTGAAAACACTTCACATAGACCTGGGCACATCGGGAGAGTGTAATGCACATTAGGTATTGTCATAATCGCTTACTATCGTCATTCCCATTGTTGCTCAAGTCTTTCCACAAAGCAGATCCACGAGAACAGCTTTTCCTTCAGCTTCCAGACAGATGCTTTGTCATACAATGGTTCTCTTTCCATTAGCCAGCTGTATGAGGCCTCCGGTTTGATAAATGGTTAGGTTTCCCTGCTTTCTGCTTATAGACAAGGTAAACGTGTTTGCATCACTTTTTCCAGAGGTGTGTTCGGAAAAATTATTTATGACATTACAATTTGTCATTGTTTTTCTCACTCCTTCTTGAATATTATATTTCTCCTTACCCCTCTCCACCCATCAATCAGCCTCCCTTATTATCTTTGTATTAAAAATACAAAACATACAAAAAGCAAACATTAACAGATTATTTAGAGGGAGGATAGCCCTTTAAATGCTAATGTAGATAAAATTTTCAAATGTTGACCTTATTTATATTATGTAATGCCACTCTTTAAGACATGAAACAGAGTGTGCTCTGCAGAATCATTCTAGAATCAAAATTTTAGGTGACACTGTTGCGTTCTCTATAGGAGTCCCTAATAGAAACTGTTCAGTGCCATCTGCCTGAAACTACCCTGTAAACTTTTTCCTGGGTCCTTAGATGATATATAACTTTGAACTAGGTCGTCTGAATAAAGTGTGGATCATAGCAGGCTGCATCTTTTTTGCTTGACTTGGCTTCCTGTATTGATTCACTATTAAGAGGTTGTCACTCAGTCCCTAGATTTCTCATTACAATTTGTCATATATTATGATTCATCATTCCTTCAGCACTTGAGAATAATTTATTTTCTACTATTTCGTGCCTTCTCAAATGTTCTCTTGTTAAGTCATATATGTCTACAGAGAAACTTTCTTGAGGTCAGAGACAGTGTTTTCAGGTTGATGTTGGGCTAACAGAGCTGGTCACGCAGAACCATCATTTTAGAGAATGTAAAAGGCCTATGTTTAATTTATTATTTTGTTGTTCTTTTTTTAACAGTGTTGACACATGTCCTCTCAAATGAATAGTAGATACCAGCATGGCACAAATTAAGATGATCATAATGCTGACCTTGGTTCATCACTATCTTTGCTCACTTCAATCCCACGAAAATGCTGAGTTATGTTCCTTCCAGTACAATGCTTAGCCATGAACATAACTGGCTAATCATTTTGTCAGATGAACGTTAAATCAAAAGTAAAGTGCAAAATGTATAAACAAAAGAATCAAATGTAAAAATAAAAAAATATATATAAAAGTAAATTACATGACAACATATAAAGTTATAAATGCTCTCTGTAACTATTAAGTATTTTGATGCCCTCATGTATCTTTGATGTGTATTAAATTTCTTCTATTATTTGAAATGAAGAATAGAAACTCAATATAGAAACGAGGATGGGATAAAGTTGGAAATCTTGGCAGAAGCATTTTTCAGTGTATCAAACTATGTACACTAGCACTTATTTAAAATTATATAAAAATGTATAGTATATTTAACAGTAACCATTATTTTCCACTCTGCGTAGGAAAAATATAGTGCTACAGTTTGTCTAGTAATGATACCTGACAGGAGTAGCAGAAATAACTGCCTCCAGCTTCCAAAATTATGCCTTATTGTTCCAATGTAGAAAAACTGTGTGATTAATATTTACTGTTTATACTAACAATGCTTAGTTGAGTTCCACTGATGGCACTAAAGCATTGCTTTAGGAGCTCTCTGAAGGAGATGTTCTTTTTTTCTGCAAAATACTGTACTGTGTACAGTGCACTCACCTTTGGGTTTTTAAATGCAGGTATGTCTAATTTGAACTAAATGGCTTGGTGAGTTGAAGTGAGAAAAAGCTGTTTCTAATTCCTAGGACATTGAAATGTTATCATCAAACAGTTCCTAAATACATGAGTCAAAAAATCCAAAAACAAAGAGAAAAGCATGACAGGAGCTTACATAAAGACTGCACAAAAGGGAAAATGAATTAACATTGGACAACCATCTTTTAGTGCCAGGCACTTAACAGGTTCTATTTCACATAAATCTGAGAGTGACTATGCAAGTTAAATGCAAGTATCTCTATTTTTAAAATAAGGCAAATAAAGCCCCCCTCAAATGTAAACAGCTTGTCCATTGTCACCCACCTGGCCAATGGCCACTTTAGAACCCAAATTATTCTTCCAACAACAGAGACCTTAACTCAGCAGTCCTGCCTCTGCCAACTTCCCGGTTCTACTCTTAACAAGAAGTAAATGGTTTCCTGCTATATCTGCATTTTTAAGATGTTTTCCAAATGACTTGAATTTGTGAAAATTCATCCAAGAAGTATCATGGGTTTTGTTTCATTCTGCTTAAAAAGTTTTCAATCTTGAGTTTGCAGATTCAGAATGTAAAATTCCTCGTCTCTTCCTCCACATATTTTGAGGCTATGACCTGGCATGTGAATGTTGTTTGCTATCTTTGGAATAATACTGTACTAAAAGTAGTATCACAAAATTCCAGAATGTTCTAGTTTAAAGAGACCTCGGAGATCAGTGGATCTGAAGCTTTACCGTTACATAGGAGAAAATTGGAAGCTGAGTCTCCTTGAGGAGAAATAACTCCCTCACAGTAGGTCTCAATCTAGTCACAGAGCTAATTAGTATCAGAACCAGAATAAAACCCCAGGTCTCCCAGCACTCGCCTCAGTGTTTTTTGGCACGGCATTATGAATACTCCGACAACTGAAGAGTTATTTTACCCATCTCTTTATATCTTTGTACAAGTTTGAAGATATATGCTTTATTTAATTAAGCCATAACACTCCTTATAGTAATGAACCAAATTTTACTTGTTTCTAACTTGGAAATTTAAACTGGAGTACTGAAACAGGGCCTGTGTGCTTGTGTACTTCGCAATTAAAGTAACCTGATTGCTATAGAAGTCTTTTTGTTTTTACCAGCCTGAAAATTGACTTGAGTTGATTTCAATTTTATCCATTGAAGCAATGTTTTCTTCAGTCAATTGATATTTAATTATTACCACTTGACTTATCAATTTCATTGTCTCAAAATGCCCAAATATATGTAAAACACATTGAACTAGTAGACTAAAAAGAAGCAATTTTCCATTACAAAAAAGAAAATAAACCTAAAATGACTGTCTCTGCAGGAGCTAATTCAGGACTATGAGAAATGACTTCATTTTTATGTCGAAACACATTCACCTACTAATGCTTCTGTCCTTTTAGTGAGGAATAAATTTTTACTCATTTCTCCAAGGATACCAAATTGCTTTTGAAAAAACAAACATTCTCACTGTGCACAATTGAAAATTACTAATTTCTCACTTACATAGATTTCTTAGAACATCTGATATGTATTTTTTATTCCCTCAACGAGCAATAACATTGTAAATTGAGCTGTTAAACTGATTCATGCTTAGAGCAGCAAAAAAGGGCAGTAAGTGGCTCTGAATCTTTCATAAACGCTGCGGAAAAGATTTCAGCCTGTGCTTGCCCCAACCCCTGCTATTCTGTGGCATAATGCATCATTACATACTGATGTTTGCTCTTGTGCAAGTCAGCAAAAAAAGGGATTACTTAGTGTATGTTGGCCCCTTTCCTTAAATTAACTGTGTCACTTTTGATTTGTTATGTTATTGGCCCATGTTTTAGGACTTCTTAACATTGGCAGCTGTGGCACAAATATATAGTCACCCCCAGAGGTCTGCTATTTTGTTATTTGCACCTGAACATTTTAAATATTTTTATTCAAATAAAGTCAGTTTTAAAAGAACATAAAATAATGCTTAAAAGGGAAAGAATTTATGATATTCACTTTAATAAACTTATTCTGTGTTGTCACCTCTTTGTAGAAAACTGGCAGGAAGTGAACTTATTTTACAGACTCAGTTATAGAACAAAATAGAAAAAAATACGTGACTCTGAGATGGCCCTAATCAGTGTATAGTCTACTACTCCTTTCCATTCTTGTTTGTTGGCTAGGTCCAGTGATCAGGTCACATTTTGCTCAAATGACTTCATTACTGAAGAATTCACTGTCAACCTGGACAGTTCTGACCATCAGAATATTTTCCACAGTTGCTCAAATATTCTATATGTAGTTTTATTCTTAATATCACCTGGGAATGCTAAATAAAGCACTCATGTCTACTAAATGCATTTGCCTAATACACTCTGGGAAGGTAGTCTAGTTTTTTATTGGTTTCAATCTGTCAAGAAATATCCAATATAATTTTTTCATTTAAATATATTTATTTATTAAATATTTATTGAGTTGCAGCTTTGTTTTGATTCCAGGAAAAGCCCTTGGAATTTGAAGGAGAATAAGATATAGTTCTTTTCCTCAAAAAATCCACAGTGCTGTGGGAAGGCAAAAATGAGTTAGAGTAAAACATACTGTTTAATGGAATATGTAGACTATGGAATCAAAAAGACCTGGATCCAAGCCCAAGTTCTGCTACATGCCTGCCGAATGTTCTGGAACATGTGTGTGTGCGCGCACACGTGTGTGTGTGTGTCAGGGGAGATAATGTCAGTTAAGAGGTTGATGCGAAAATCATCTACATTACAAAATTCATGAACAAAATTAAGAGAGTGGTCATTATTGTGACATGGGACATGGAGAAAAAAGGCAAAGCTTAAGAGATATTTTAGGTTGTGTGATATACGTAGACTGAAATGTTTTCAAATATATCAGCTGGTAATACAAGAAAACTGAGAAATGCTTGTGTTGCCTACAGTCGAAATAGTATCTGTCATTTTGGGGGATCAAGTTTTGAACTTTTGAATAAAAAGTATGACAAGGTTAAAATTAAAGGAAAGAAGCACTTGGGTGCATTGATCATTTGCAAGCAAGCATTAAGGAAAATACTTCATGAGAAAGAGAGTTTGTTAATATTTCAATGACTATAAGGCAGGTTTTGCAATAAGTTGGCCTATAAGTACAGGTATTTAAGACCATGTTATATCAATTTAGAATTGTTTATCCAAAAACTGAAATTTATTTAATTTTATGTTCATGCTATTGCTTAAAAAATTCAAACATTTCATTTCAAATCAAATGGGAAACAACTATTTCAAACATATATGACTCCACTTCCAGGACTAATGTCGACACTCCCCAGAACCTTTGTGTATTAATTCAGCTATTAATGGGAGTTGACATGTCATCATTCAGATCAGTTCATTGTGCTGGCGCTGATTGTGCTGGCTACACCAGGGAAATATGGAGAGAACCATTGATTTAGGAGTAGCTTTGCCTGAATAACCTTTCATAGTCCTTCCCAAAATTACAATTCAATGCAAATATATGAATTCCTGATTAAAAAAAGGCTTTCAACAGCATGAAATCTGCATGAAATAAGGGAGGAAAATATTTCACTTTTGTAAAGAAAGCCATCAGAAGTGCAAAATATCTGACATGCAGTAGTACTCAATAAATGTATGTTGAGGGAATGAAAGAAGGGGTAGTTAGATGACTAACACTGACCCAACACAAAGCCACTTGATCAAAATGTACCAGCATGTTGGACCACACACCCAATTAGACCTAATGCACCTACATAGGTATGGTGATACTTTACCTGCATGTGCTTATCCATCTTAAAAAAAGTGGTTATTGCCTAGAAATTTACTTTGATGGCATTGATTCTTGCATCAATTAGATGGAATTTTGAATTCTTCCTTTACTACTTATCTTTTTTCTATGTTTGCAAATTAATTACTCTAAGATTTAGTACTCCCATATGTAAATAGATAATATAAAATTTATTTATAGAGTTTCTTTCTGTTTCTTTTTTTAAAGAATTCTATGCCAACAAGTTTGGTACTTGAAAATTCTCCATAACTACAAATTCTCTTTACCTCTTAACTCCCACCATACCTCTGTCCTCCCTTTTTTTTTTGCCTCACTCGTGTTCAAGATTTTGACCTTTTCTTAATATCTTCAGTCAGGATTTTGTTCCACTAATTGTTTAACCCTGTGTCTATTTCTTTCTGAGTATGAACACATACTATACCCTAAGTTTTCCTTGACTTTGACATCTTCTCCTACCTTTCTCCATGTAATAATCCTAGCAAACTAATACAGGAACCAATGACATTTTTTAAAAGTAATTTCAGTCATTAATGAACAGATGAGGAAAACTGACACCCCTTAAAGTATTCCCATGAACTTAAGTAAATAACATATCTGGCCATTATAACATAACATTGCATTATTTTCCATTCAGTCATCCAGTTGCATCTGAAAAATATATATATAGCTAATTATCCCTATATGCTATATTCAAAGAGGATATATTAGTAGATCTGAATATTGAAACAGCCTTTCTCCACTGTTTTATACTTTTCCATAATCTACTCTACAGTCTCTATTATTCTCCCCCAACCTCTCTGTTCTCCTTTGATACCTCTTGGAAAAAAACAAGTTGGACCTAATTTATCACGGACACTGAATATCCAAATATTCCTTGGAAATAACCAGATATACTCCTGAATTAGAAAAATATGATCAATTAGATTCTTGTTGGTAAATATCAAATCCTTCCCACCTGCAAAGAAGAGTATTTTCCTTGTCCCATTAATTTTGTTTTTAATCATGATTTTTTTGTTTGTTTATTTCTGCTTTGGTCTCAAAGGGAACAAAAAGGAGATACCCCTTCTGGTGCTATTTTCTGAAATCTCCGTTGTTTTAAAACACTAGTCGTGTTCTCACTCATGAATCTCCAGATCAGTTTGGGATCAGTAAATATCAGTTGGGGAGCTTAATTCATGCTTTGCTGGGCTACTTGCCATTTATTCATAGCTTTTGTTGCTTGATATTTATTATTAATTCATATTTATATTAATTTTGTGCCTACTATTTATTACTAATTCATATACAATTTTCAATTATAATGCTTCAAATTCATATATACATAAAGAGTTTTAATTTTTAACATCACTCTACAAGTATTTTATCTCATTTTGAAAGATGCAAAATTATGAATATGCTAACTTACTTAGTTATTCAAAGAGCCAAGAAGATTTGAAATTCATTTCAAGAGATATTTATATTTCTCTTCAAAATTACAACACATTATGTTAATATTCAGAGCTTGAAAATAAAACCATAGATTTGAGTTATGTCTTGAAGAATTACAGTGGTAAACAAATAACATTATTTTACCTAAATGCTTAGAATATATAGGACATACAGAATGGTCTAATAATTTGCTAAGAATAAATAGAAACAAGATTTGAAGTAAAAACAGGTAATCAAATGGATGTGAATGCAAAATTGAAATTTCACTAATATTGGCATTCAAAGATTATTTTTATTGAAGTTATGCACATAATTGGACTTAATATAAACTGAAATAATACACAGTGATAGTACCGTAGCATGTGAATATAGGAGATTATAAATCTTGATGAACAAAACATGTTAATTCAATTGTTAATTTACCGATTGACTTCCGCGCTCTTCTGGGCAGTGTTCCAGGCACATGGGATCTGTAGCAACAACACAGCTAAGATCCCTGGCTTCCTGGAGCATATTTTCTAGTAGAATACAGAGAGTAGGTAAACAAGATAATGTCAGCTACTAACATTGCTTTGAACCGTTAAGTTTTATAGGGACAAAATTGAGAAATGTATTTCAACGCTGAATCATCTTAGTTGTTTAAAAAAAACCCAAAACTTAAATTCTATTATTTTCATTTCTATGCTGGATTAAAAACACATCTTCTAAGTACAGCAATGACAGCTGTGCCACATGCATTAGTTTTACCAGTAATAGTCTATGGGTCTTTTTCTTTCATCTGGAAAACTTTAATATGCCCATTTTTAAAAGACACAACACAATATTGAAAAGTTGCATCCCATGAAATGTACAATAGTGTTATCAGTCTTGCACTATACATAATTATATTTCCTGGGAATTAGGTAATTTCAATTATTCTATATGGTACAGATATCTATGAGGATGAGAGGGTGGAAAGAGTGTGGATAAGGAAATGAAAACATCTTTGTCTTTTACTAGTATTTCTATTTTTGATCTATTGTTATTTTCATTGCTCTTGTTAAACTTGATGAGGGTTGAGACAAAGAACATTTGGTTTCTTGAAGTTGAAACATCTTATGCAAAATCCTTTTATTGCTGTTATAAGAAATATCATTTTGCACATTCTGTATTAAAAAAACAGGGTTTTATGGGCTAATAGAAATGTACTAAACAGTCATATAAATACAAATAAAATAATTAGAGTTGAAAAACATCAAACCAATATAGTGAATGCTTATTTACTATATCAAAATTTTCATGATGTGGGCAAAAATAGGCATCAAATTAATTTCACCATCTTGAATTTATCCCTAAAACTATGTTTAAAAATTACAAATTTATTTAAATTTGAATAAAATATACCCTTTCATACTCCAAGAAAGTAAAATTTTCAAAACAGATTATCTTCAAGTCTGTTCAGTTACAAAAAGTATTTTATTTTTTCTTCTACGTAGTTTTGATGGCATAATGTCACTTAATGAATTCTTTTTCAAATGTCTCCCTCTGGCAAGGAACAATTTAAAAACAAAGGATTAAATGAAATCTTAATATGTGTCACTAATCAAGAATGTACACATGTAGTCTGTTTTTGAGAAGAGCTGCTACAAATATTTCGTTGCCTTAGGAAGACAGCAATCTAACTTAAATGAATATGAATTACTACAATGTCATCAAAAACACTGCCTATATCACAAACATTTTAGCTGAACCCCAAAGGTTCAGTTCATCCTATGATTATGCTGTGCATGTCCAGATTTATTATCTTTAAATCCATTTAAACAGCAGTAATTGTTCTTTTAATTTTTCAAATTGTCTTGCACATGTGCCTTTTATGGTTGGCCTGTGGTGATTCAAACATTTTGGGGGAGAGGAAGCAGGAAATATGTATAGAGGATTTGTCTGGAATTCTGTTTAAAATTGGAATTAAATTAGAGAAAAAGGTAAAAGTAAACAATGCTTTTTAAATTATAATCAGCTGGATGCTCTCCTAAAATTGTTCTTTTATTTTTGCAAATGTTTTGTATGTGTATAATCATAAACTTTCAGCACCTAAACATCATCCACATAGACCCTCTATTTCATGGTTACATGCTACTTTTTGTTGAGATAGTGACATTTTTGTCAGACTTCTACAATCTCAGCAGTTTATGGGACATCCAGAATTAATCTAGTAATCAATTTTTTAGCATATGATTGACAATTACAGAAAAAAACCAGCTTTTTACTTAAAAATAAAATAAATTTTAATAACATTAAATAAAAATAATGCTTACATATTTTTATTTTCTCTTAGCCAATATGTGGTAATGGTTTTGTGTAGATTTTAATAAATTTTAAGAAGATTTTTAGAAATTCAGTAATCTAGACAATGGTCAGATATTCATGGAAATTGGAATGCTTTCTTATTATTAGAAGGAATGATTATTATTAGGAAATAATCCTTTTTCATTTCCTTAGTTGAGGTGATTTCTGCAGTTAACATTTCCTGATTCCACATCTGTCCTGGGCTCCAGATCTTTTGTTAAGTTCTGTGTGCCCTCTCCTTTCCTTTCTCCACTCAGACCAGTGTCCTTCCCTACTGTGTCTGACACCCTTAGCAATGTGACTATAATTGTGATGAGCAAGAGCTTCCCTAAGTTTAATAGTATAAAAATATTTAAAAATAAATGTTGTTAATGGTTATTTGTGTTCTTTGTTGTGTTTAATATTATTCCATTTTTAATCAGGATCAAACTATGTGTTTTCTCCTCAATAGCATCAAAATGCATCCAACCTAAGGATTATAATTTATGATTGAATTAATCTTTCCCTCCTACAACTGTGTATAACATGGTCTTATGTTAAAAAAAATGCTCGAAAAAGGTGTATGAATGAATAATTGAATTTGTGTGTTAATGAATCAATGCATATAAAAACAGATAAAAATAGTGTTACCTTTAAATTGTTGTTCAGATCTAAGAGTATCACTTATAAGGAGATGTATACATGTATAATGTATTTTATACGTATGTACTTCATACATGAAAATGATATGAACACTAACATAAGACTGAGATTCCATTTCATTAAATTTTGTCTCAAAATATATTTCAATTGTTTTCCTTATTGCTCATATTGTACTGATGAGTCTTTTGAATCTTGTTAAGCTTATCTGTGTTGTAAAGGAGAATATATGTTTGTATGACAATTGTCACCAAAAATTATATTTTCAGTAACTATGTCCCAAATCTGTTGAGGATGCTAAATGAGGGATGCGTTGATCATGTGATCTGTTTCTCCATCTGTCTGCCTGTCTCTCTGTCTCTACATCTATGTCTTTATCTATTCATTATCAACAGATTATATTTTCTCTGCAGAACATCCTGAGCTGACTCAGAGAGAAAGTCTTCCCTCTAAGTTCTTTTACAACAAACTAGGTTGTATAATTTTTTCTTCCTTTTTTATCTCTGGACTCTAGGGAAGATGGATATTGAATTGACAAGACATGCACTTTAGGGATCAAGTTATAACTAAGCTAGATTATATGTCTCTAGAGAGTGCTTTGATTATACAATTTGATTACCTTTCAACTTGAATCTCCTGGTCCACATGTTATCTAAATTAATCTTTCTTGATGGGCAGCTCATTTGGCCTCATACCAACTGTTTGCACTGCCAGAGCCATATATTTAAAGTAGTTCATTGTTTTAAGTTTCAAATTATTAATGATATTTTGAAAAACCTTATAACTCTATTACTTTTCTCCAACCAAGGGCCATTATTTGAAATTGCCTCATTTTAAGGAATATCAATTAAAATATTTTTACTAATTAATACATTCAACAATGAATAGCCCTGTTATAGTCTAAATATGCTCAGACCATGCTTAATCTTGAGAACCATAAATTATTCTTTCAACTCATTTACTGAGCAATAACTACATTTCATGCACTGTGGTTTCTGACTTTTTCTTTTTAATATTTTAATTAGATCACAATGGACTTGTTGAAATTAAAATCAGGAATCTCTTAACCATTTATTTGTCTAAAAGTCATCTGAAATAAAATATCTTGACATTTAAAAATCTACAAGCATGCATTATTCAGGTAATCTGGGTTCTCAACTGCAGGAATTTTAAGTCCTCTGAGGACTAGGGAAATGATAAGCTTTTTGTCTATATCATTTTCTCAAGTCCACATATAGAAGGTAGGGAAACTAAAGTAAAACTTACTCTTTAATTTTTTTTTTTAGAGAAAGCAGCTTAACAAATGTAATCCATTACATCCATTACTGGGATCTATACATACAGACTACTTTTCCTAAGTACTTTAGTCTAAATCTTCATATGTTTCCTCTAGCTTATATTCATTTTATTGAGTTTTGAATTTTCTATGGGAGTAACTAGGCTTCTATGGGAGTTACTATGTAATGGATAAGAAATATTATATATGAGCAATATTTTAATTTAAGGTTATTAAGCTTTCAGTTATTTTTGAAATAAAAAAGTGACTTTTATAATGTCTTAAAATTATAGAAAATTTATTACAAAACATGACACTAGATTAATTCTATAATAATTTCTAATGAAAATTTTACTTGGAGACTGCCAAGAAATAAAAATGTTATAGAAGTATACTAAAGCCTTAAGAAGACTGTACATAAAAATATAATTTACATGAAAAAAAATGGGAAAAATAGTCCCATTATTATTGCTTTATCCCAAATTTTTTAAAAAGTTTGAGAGATAGGCATGCAGGCTTCTACAGAAAGAGGTATTAAGATGCAATGTCTTACTTAAAAGAAATATCTCACTTCAGTAAGTCTTTTAGCACTGAAAATTTATCTCCTCAGAGTTCCTTAGGTTGCAGAGAGTCAACCTAATATAATTTTATTTACTTTTATTTACACAACTAATGACAAGGCTATTTTTAATGTCTGTTTCAAGTTGTCACTGATAAAATAAAGACACAATTTTATAGCACCATACTATGCTGGATTTAGAAGGAAACTTTGATGGGATCCCTTCCAATACTTTCCCTATTATAACAAAGTATTGATTTTGAAGGAAGATTTTGCTTAAGTAATACTGCTTTTCAAGGTTCTGAGTACATTAAGTGTATTCCTAACAATGGCATAAACATAATTTGTTACAGACTTGAACATTGTGAATATTTACAATGGTAACCAAAGTCAACAACAACAAAAAATCACTCTGGAAATGTTGAGCCCAATAAAAGTGTAAAACTTAAATCGTATCATTAGATTCAGTAAAGTTGTCAATGAATGGAAGTTTGGAGGTACTAGCCTGTTAATCAGGTGCCATAATGGTGTGAGGAGTTATATACATGACTGTTAAGCCATGAAGTTGAGTGACCAATGCAGAATCACTGTCCAAGCAATTACTACAAATGTGGTATTAAGCAAGATGCATGTCAGTTTAACTGGCTGAAAAATGGGTTGGATAATAACACTTACCCCATGAATTTGTTAAAAGGAATAAACACATAAAAGCGCAGGTTGGTAAAAATAATAGATGTTAGTTATGAAAAATATTTATAGTTTACTTAAATGAACTTGAAACATTGTGTGTGTTCATAATGAAGCCCATACATACCTTTAAGTTTCTTTTTTCATCTTGGCTACCAAGAGGTGAGGTTATTTTAAACGATAGAGACTCAGATTAAATTTAGATGCACTTTATTTTTCTGTTTGCCTTCTAGGCACCACATAAGGATTTTTTATTAAGAAAAAGAATTCCTTGATTGCTCTTAAACAGAATTTTGGGGTGAGATGAGGTGTGGTGGCTAACTGGTACCAGGGCTGAAGCATAGGGGCTGAAATTGAAGTACATTGTTTGGCGAAGACTCAAAAGATGAGGAGATATAGAATTTAGGTGGTGCCTGAAGTCAAAGCTGAGGAAGCTGAATTTGGCCGTCAAGCTCAAGAAAATAGTACAGGTTTGTGAATAATAATAATAATAAAAATCTAAAAGAGTCAGAAACCCAGTAGACCATGGGATGCACCAAGAAGTAAAAACAAGAAGGAGGAAAACAGTTTTAAACATTTACTGTGAATCACATCAGAGGCATTAAACTCCTTTTCATTAGTAGCCTATTTTGTAGTGTTAATTTTTATTTTAACCTCAGTGATTGTGTATCTAGTGTCAGATTTTATCCCCTATTCTTCTTTTTCCTCCACTCCCTTGAATTTCTAGGTACCACCTTTACCTGGAACCTTTCATTCATGAACTATAGTATAGCTATGCCTTTTATTAGACATCAGTTATAAACTACTTAAAGCATAAACATGGTATAAATATTAAAATAAAAGTAAATTAATAGTTACATGTCTCTACAAAGCCAAGGAAAATTCTCAGCAAAACAGGTGTGTAGCATCAGTAACAGGAACACATTCTCTGTTAGAACACAAATAAATGAAGGGACTCATTTATGGACATATTTTAAATAAGACGACACTAAACCAGCTAAGGGAGAATAATATGTTTAAAAGAGCAGGACGAAGTGTCTCATATCATTGCCATATGCAAGTTGTTGATAGAATTAAGCAGAAACAACTAAGTGGATGTTTATAGAGGCTGGATCGGAAACTCCCTGAAAATGCAGAGTATGTATTACAATGACGAAGAGAAATAGAATATGCAAGGGTGCTAGAGTAAGATACTTTGAGTGAATATTCTTATGCTGTGACTTACTTTTTGACTGTTCTTGGGCAAATCACTTAACTATGTTGAGCTTCGATTTCTTGATCTGTAAAATAAGGATAAAATAGTGTCTAATCACAGCAGTTACATAAGGGTTAAATAACTTATGGTTCAACATATCTAAAAGTAAATATGACAAATAATATATATTTTTTACTATTTTTCAAGTTTTAGTCACTGATACTATTCTGAGTCTCTTATAACAAACAAGTTGATTAGTTTTTACGTTGTAGCGTTTTAGTGGATTTTTCTTGTGCCTGATTGCTATTAGTAGTTTGCCCAGTTGGCCGAATTTAGTACAAGACTTGTCTTCATCACTATGTACTATCTAGTAAAAAGGTTGTAGTAACAGGTACATAGAGCCCCATCTATATCTAGTCAACAGATGCTATTGATATTTTTCAAAAGAACTTGATTATTGTTGAATAGCGAAATCAGCTTTGATCAGTTCACAGTAAAATAATAGAGGAAAAAGAGAGAGAGAAGAAATGATTGATTACATTTATAAAGAGCTTATGAAGCTCAGGATAGAGGTAAAGAATAGATACATAAAATTCCTCACCATCTGCATGTAACAGGCAATTAAGCCATGAGTAAGAATGAGGTAAGATGGGAAAGAAGTGTGGGGCTGTGATTTGAGGAGTGCCAACATTTAAGATCCAGGTAAAAAAAGTATGAATTTCCTAGGAATACTAAGAAATGGCAGACAAAATACAGTGAAAAGACCAGGAAAATATGTAAAAATGGTCAAAGAATAAAAATTTTTGAAAAAACTAATATGGCAGAGGGTTACCATTATTGAATGCTGCTGAGAAATCAGTTATTATGTAGGATGAAAAATGTCAGTTGAAACAGTGATCTTAGTAAAATATAATTTGATGGGATAGTGTTGGTACAAGATAGTGGTTGCAAATGCATGAGTAAGAGATAAATTAGCAGAAGCACATATAGTAACTATTTAGAGAAGTTCTATCTCAAGGGGAAAGGGAATAGTCGATGCCTAAAGTGTGATGTGGAATCTGGGGGATTATATCCTTTAAGTTCCTTTGTCGGTTGTTAATGTTGTTATTTAATGGGAAAAAACTTGAATACAGTAAGAATGTATGTGTGACAGAAAGTGTAAATACACAAGAAATAGACGACATATTGGAAAGGAGGCTATGGGGCCAACGTGGAAAGGCTGAACTTGGTTTGGAAATGGGAGACATCCTTTCTAATTACCTGGCAGCTCAAAAAGTGCTTCCTCTGTTGGCTTCTCAAGAATTAATTACAAATGTTTTTTTTTTTCTTTTTTTTTGCTTGTCAAGAAATGAGTTACATTTTGTATCCCGAGGTTCTGACTTTCTATTCTCTTCAGAGAGGGATTAATAAAGGTAGGTTCCCAAGAGTCCAGGTGAATGGAGCTAATATACAGGCTGAAGGGGTTTGCTCCTTGGATTTGGAGTAAGTAGGGGAGGGTATTGAAAAGTGGTTAACCACCAGGTATTTTCACATCCTTGGGACTAGCGCTGAGATGGGGTTTTATGAAACACAGGGACATCCTCTCAAGTGCAACTAACATCCTGGAGGTGATAAGACTTGGATACCTGATTGGCTATATTGGTGTCTCTGGAAACTGGTTAATAAGCTTTGTGGTGTTGGGAACCAGCACTGTACTTATATCAGTCACCATAGCTGACCTGACTCAAGGGGAATGAGTCATCAGAGAATCACCCGCGTTCACTTGCTTACTTGGGCTTGGATAAAATGCCTATTTGGGAGCAACCACAGGAGCTTTATGAACAGAGATTTCTTTCCTAATTATGCAAAAGTGCTTAAACCCCTGGGTCCTGTTATAAACCAAAGTGAAGAATCCAAAAGAAATAATATTAGACTACATGCTTGTCGTAGTGCTTTTTAGAATCCTAGGGCCAAATTTGTTTTGATTTGGAAAATACAGACTGTGACATTTCTTATACTTTAAGTGTCATGGAATAATTCATACCATGAACAAAATATGTCTGCAGCACTTTCTAAATAGGAGATTTATGGCTTTAGGTGGGGACAGGAAGGATGGAAAAAGTAAATAAAGTTGACTCATTTTTAATAAAATTTAGACATGTTCTTAAAATTTCTCCAAGCATATTTGGATAGCAAGTCATACTAGCATCATATCAAAATGAAAATTATCTATGCCTGTGTTTATGATGCATCATTTTAAGAAAAAAATACAAAATATCATATTTCAACTATAAAGTAATGATTCATTAGTTTAAATAGGTTGTATTAGAGTTCTCCAGAGAAAGAGAACTCATGGGAGATATATAGAGACAGAAAATAGATACAGAGATATCTCCTATATTTCACATATTTCATGTAAATCCAATTTATTCTATATATGTTAGAAATTTATTATAAAAAATTGGCTCACATGATATGGAGGCTGACATGACCCAAGGTCTGTAGTCAGTAAATTGGAGACCTGGCAGCGACAGTGTTTCCAGTTCATGTCCTGAGAACCAGGAGAGCCAAGAGTGTAAACTACAGTCTGAAGGCTGGTAGGGTCAAGACCCAAGATGAGCCAATGTTTCAGTTTATTCTGAAGATCAGAAGAGGCACATGTCCTAGTTCAAATCTATCAGACAGGAAGAGTTCCTTCTTAGAATTTTTGTTCTATTCAGGTCTTCAATTGATTGGATGAGGCCCAGCCACATCAGGGAAGGCAATTTACTTTCCTCGGTCTACTGATTCAAATGTTAATCTTATCCATAAAAACCCTCACAGACGCACATTCAGAATATTGTTTAGCCAAATGTCTGGGTACCCAAGTGGCTCAGTCAAGTTGACATGTAAAATTTACTATCACATAGGTTTATTGCATTTTACACCTGAGTGCAGACTCTCTTTCTCAATTCCACCCCCCTCTACACTTTTATAAAATTATTTTGTTAGTGATAAAATGAAAGAGGTTTTTTTGCTTCTTTTTTATATCAAAAAGATTTGTAATTATTTCTTACTACATTAAAAGTATGCCTTGCATGCAATCTACAAAGAAACAAGCACCAGCAGTTTACTTTGATGGAGAGCATAGAAATTTGAGAATAGTCTGTTATTAGTATTATCATTAACTACTAAAGTATTATTTAATCAACAAATAATAACTTGCATTCATTAGAAAAGAAGCAAAAGTATATTAACCACCTTCTAAGTTGGCTGGAATGTCACCGAATGTGATATTTTGAGCTACAAAAATGCCAAAAATGTTACCTTGGAACTCACCAGGAAATGGTAACTCATTTCATACCTGAAAGTTTAATAAGGTCTCTATTTGTGAAGGGATTCTAACCTGAATAGAATGGAATATCAAAAAACTGCATTAAAATTTAGTTATTCTCAAAAAATTGGTATCGGTTAACTAATCTCTGTCTCTCACTTTCATATGAATATTTGAGGAAAATTCTTTCTTAAAGCCCAAGTTGTATCAATCAGGCACTTATTTTGCTGATTATATTTCTGAGGAAAGCATTCACTCAAAATAGTTGACTCTGCTAGTTTCAAGTTGGTTAACAGAGATATATTTAATTATCTGTATGTTTCAATGGGAATGACCACCAAAACAAAGTACTCTGGCTATGATGTAGATAGGCAGAATTTGGGGAACCATATTTTCCAATCTTAAATGCCTGCACACATGTGTCTCACATGAGTCGTGTAACAAAGCTATACGTTTCTGAATGCAGAAACATAATCCATGCACTATCCACGCAAGCGCTCTAGTCATTGCCAAGGCTGAAAACAAGTAGCTCTCTAGTGGAAGTTTAAAAAGAATACATAATGAGGAAATTAATGAACAGGGAAAATGGAAAACTCCTTTTCCTAAAATGCATGAGTTAGTGAGCTGAATGAATACTTACCCTAGTCTATAAAACTATTATGTTTATTATTATTAACTCAATAGCATGTACATTGGAGAAAAACAGACCCATTTATTTAATAGTTTACTGGAACTTGATTTTTCTCCTTCATGATAGTAAAATGGACATTTTTTTACTCCTTGTATTGGTCTCGTTATTAAATTGACATGTGAAACTGTCTAGATACCTGGTAGTAGGCATTACAGGTAGCTCTTTAATGTGGCATTGCATTTCGAGTTTATTTTTCAAGGGGATGCATTTTAAGAAAGTTTTGAAATGTTAACTTATGATTCAAAATCCATAATTTATAAACAATGATATTTCCTTAAACACATAATTAGAAATTTATTGATCTTAAGAGCATGATGATGCAGTCTAAAATATTTTAAGAATAACTGAATTTTCAATTTGGAAAATATCCCCCAATATATACTAAAAGTAAAGAACCTAAAATGAGCTCCTCTGATAACAATTCAGCTCATCAAACACTCCTTCTTTTGTCCAAGCATCCACTGAAAGTTTTTGTAGGCATAACACTGCAATCGATGCTTTAGCAAGACTATGTGCATGGAAGCAATAGAAAACATAGTCCTTAATTTCAGAGAGCGTGGAATTTATTTGTGCAGAACATAAAGATTACACAAAAACTATAATGTGCACAAAAAATATTAATTGGTTCAGGTTGTTTTAGAAGTAATGGTATTATTTAATGATGCAATAACTGAAATTAAAAGAATATTTCACTGCTTAAACAGAAAACATTCACATATTTGTGTTTTCAAGAAAAAGTTAGTGTTTTTTAACCTCAAAATGTAAGATGGCTCATAGATCTTTCAATGTAACAAATGAAAGGATTAAAAAAGCCCAAATATTTATTATCTCAAAGCATGCTAAAATATATTTAATAAAATTTCAAATCTAGTTTTGATATATTTCTTATTAAACTATACCTTATTTTAGCATAATAAAGTATAGTTTTATCATAACAATAGTTAATACTACATGTAATGATGATAATTAGAGGAATTCTAAATAAAATTAGGAATAGGTAAGGAATTTCTAGGGTCATCACTATGATTTAACTGCCATATGAATATTTGAGGAAAACTCTTTCTCTCTTAAAACCTAAGTTGTATCAATCAGGCACTTATTTTGCATGATTATATTTTTGAAGAAAGCATTCATTCAAAATAGTTGACTCTGCTAATTTCAATTTGGTCGATAGAGATGCATTTAATTATCTGTATGTTTCAATGGGAATGACCACTGAAACAAAGCACTCTGGCTATCATGTAGAAAGGCAGAATTTGGGGAACCATATTTTCTGGTCTCAAATGCCTGCCTCACATTTGTCTCACATGAGGACTGTATTCCTATGATTAACTGCATTCCTTTGTTCTAACTTGTACAATATAATGAGAAACAAAGTAAGAATAAGTATTGGAGGAGGAAATGTCATTTTTGAAAGATAAATATTTGCCTATCTAGAAAACACAAAGTAATGATCTATGAAAGATATTAGAATTAAAGTAATTTATTAAGCACAACTGAAAAATAAATATACATAGGTTAGCAGGTATCTTGCTATATTTATCTATTGCTGCATAAGAGTTGTTCCAAAATCTAGCAGTTTAGACAACAAACGTGTCTTATCTCACAGTTTCTGAGAGTCAGGAATATGGAAGCTGCTCAGCTGGGTGATTCTGGCTCACAGTCTCTCAAGAGGTTGCAATCAAGCTGTCAGCTTGGTCTGCAGCCAACTCAAGACTACACTAGGGTTTCTAAACTCACTAATGTAGTTGTTGATAGGGCTCAGTTCCTCACAAATTGTTTAAGAAAGAGATACATGCAAAAACATAAAGCCCAAAGTGGAAGCCCCAGTCCAAATCAATCTCAGAATTGACATACCATAACTTCTGCCATATGTCATTAGTCATATAGTCATAGCCTAGTACAGTTTGGTAGGCTACTATATATGTGTCAATTCCAGGAGTTAGGAGTCATTCATTGTTAGACATCTTGGAGCTGCAGAGACGGCAGTCAAAAAATAAAATTACGCACACACACATTCACAAAATTCAGGACATAAACAAAGTAGATGTACAGACCTCCCTCAACCCATCATAAAACCCATCATACATTGAAAATATCATGAGTTTAAACACATTTAATACATCTAACCTACCAAACAACATAGCTTAGCCTAGCTCACCTTAACCTTGCTCAGAGCACTTACATTAGTCTTGGGCAAAACCACTAGCCCAAATTTTACAATAAAGTATTGAATATCTCATGTAATTTATTGACTACTGTCCTGAAAAACAGAATGGTTGTGTGGGTACAGAATGGCTATATGTATTGGTTTTTATCCTTGTGATCACATGACTGATTCTAGCTGTGGATCTCTGCTGCTACCCAGCATCACTAGAGAGGATGCTATTGCATTTCACTAGCCCCAGGGAAAGATCAAAATTCAAAGTATTGTTTCAACTGAATACACATTGCTTTTGCACCATCCTAAAGTCAAAAATCATAAGTTAAACCATCAAAAGTCCAGGACCATCCATATTTATGTATCAAAGGTATGTATATACATATATATATTATAGTCTATACCCGCATTTTCTAATGCAGTACCCACTTGCCACATGTGACCACTTCTTCCTCTGTTTCACTCACTACCTTTAAAGTGCCAAAAAGCCACATGTGACTGCTGGCTACCAAATTAAAGGGCACAGAAATATAGAATATTTCATTCATCATAGAAAGGTAGCATATCATAACCATGAGGGGTAGAGAGAAAGCACTTTAAAATACCAAATGACATAAGTTTTAAAAACCATTTTTGTGTGGTTAAGTATAATGTAGATAAAAAGAGACCCAAAAAAGTGAATGGTGCTCACATTTTGTTTAATAGAATAAAGCTTAGCTATTGAGAGAGCTCTTGGTCAAAAAAATGAAAAGAAAGCTAACTTGGATAGGCAGGTTTTAAATTTAAACAGAAAATAAACACTCATTTGACAATATCATTCAATATCCAAATGCAAATTTAAACTTCAATTGCTGAGTGTATGGTTATCGTACAAAGTAAGTATCCAAATAACAGAGGTAAATTTTGTATTCTTTCTTTTGGAGTTATTGTATTATTTATACACATAAAATATGAATTTTGTATTCAAAATATTAGACCATGATGCTATTTCAGAACATTTCATTTCATCAACAGCTTCATTTTTCTATAGCAACATTTTGTTTAATGAACTACCCATTAGTGATCAGGAGACATTACAGGCTTAATTGATAAAACAATACTTTATCAACATGTCCTTATGTCAAAATTACCCTTATATTTTTGTCAAGGTCAGTGTCTACATAAACAGTTATTTTAATACCAATAGAATTCAATGATATGAAGCAATCTTACTTGTTACCATGTGAGAATTTTGTTTTTTAATTTAATTTATTTATATTTTCTTTTTTGGCTACGTGGCTTGCAGGATCTCAGTTCCCTGATGGTTGTTAGATGAGTACTATGAAAACTTCACCACTACTTTTCTTTCCTGAGCCAGGTTGCATTTTCTAAACACACCAACTCTTCAATTACAACTTGATATGTTTTGATATGAAGAAAAGCATCTCGCACACTTCATTTATGCCTGTGTGTGAAGTTTTTGAAAACTCTTAGTGAAGAAGAAATGTGGCCAAATGGAAAGAGGTAGGATAAGCTTTAAGATCGAGTGCCTACACCTTTCCAGGTGGCAGGAAACAAGGCCACTTTATGCAGTAAATGAAACCTCACAAACTAGCCCAGAGCTAGTTTGAGGTGCTCGAGCTTAAAACGTAGACTTGAAACAATGCTAAAGGAAGCATTTGGCAATATTTATTGTAATATAATTTGATATAAAATATTTAATTTCCCCCAGATAATCAAACCTCCTGGATATCAAACATGACGAGGGCGAAAGGTAGCTTGGGAGGGCAAGGATAGAGGGAAGCTACTCCACACAGCATTCAAGGAGCCCAGGGCTTCACCCAGGACCCCCCTACGTTCTATATCCCAAGAGTCCTTTAGAGTATCTTCTTCACCCACATTCACCCAACCCCAAGTACTGGGAGAAATGCAGGCAGCAGTCAGATGGTAGAGACCCAGATGCACTTGACAGAAAGGCTGGGAGTGGTCTTGAGGCTAGTTAATTTTCCAAAATTGTAACTTTAGCAAAATTGCCTTGCTGGTATTTAGAAAAATTTTTAAATTTCAATATTTAAAAAAAGTTTGCACCCTCAAAAGTGTTTTTGAAATAATGTTGCATTAGGGCACTTAATCTTGAGTCACATAATCCAAATGAGTCTTTTGTTGCCTTCTCTATCAAAAAGGTGATATTACATTCACCTGTTTTAAAAAAAGAAATTACAATTGACACATATGTGTTGTCTATCGACTAGCTGGCTCTCGATAATTTGAATCATTTATGTTTCTATTTGAAATAGTATTTCCAAATATGGGACAAACACTGCTGCAAAGGATATTAAGCCTCAGCAGTCTTCACGTAATTGATCACATTTGTTGGAGAAAAAGTGACATATAGATAAGCAGAGGTGAGACCGCAGCTGTGGATAATGTCAGTATCTGCCTTCTTTTTTCTCAAAGAAATCAAGAACTCCTGGGTAAATCTAATGAGAATTTGTGAGAAATCTGATTTTTAAAAAACAAGAAACTGAAGATGGTTAAGATCTAGGGTCTATAATCCTTCAGATTTGGGCTCTGACTCCTGTTCCATAATTTATAATCTCTGTGATTTTGCCAAAATTCATTCTTCTTAAGGTTTACTTTTATAACCTCTAAAATGAGGAAAATATTCCTATTTAACTTATAGGATTACTGTGAGAAGTATAAAGTAATTATTCATTATTCCTAGCTGGGTCTCTTGCTCATATTAAGTAACTAATTAATTATTATAATGACTGTTATTTCACCAGAATAATTTACATACCAAATCTTAACCTTGAGAAAGGTCTGCAGTCAGAGATCAGGCGAATTACCTTCAGGATACATTCGAAAACCTATGCTTTAAACTTTGGCCTTTAATAATAGACGCCCACATTTTTTGACAGTTACTATGGGAAATTGCTCTATTGTTACTTTTTATATTAACATATTTTAGTGTTCATTTTAATTTTGTACTTTAGCCTCAAGTTGTCTCAAATATGAATGGAACATATGTTCTTTTAAACCACATGGAATAAATTAATTGTTAAAATATGTAAAGCATGCTTTCAGGTTGAAAAGATCTTCACTGTTTCTAATAAAAATAGTCCTTGGAACTGTGCTTTACCTTCAGCTTTTGCTAGGCTTTCAGCAGTTTTAGCCTTCTTCCTTTAAATAAAAGTCATGCTTTCTTCATGGCTGTGGCTTTTAACAATAAAAAGTCACTTTTATTGCAGTAGGAAATTACCAAAGAGAAATAGTCCATACCTGGCAGTTGAGAAGATAAACAACTACCCTGTTCCAGGAGTTTCTTTGTGTCAGTTGCGATAATAGATCCCAACAGAGTTAACTTAGACATAGTGTCTATGTGGAAACACAGGGTGGGGAAAACATTTCTATTCCAGTTTTCTTCCAATCCTGTAATGTTTGCCTATCAAAAAGTTCATAGTTCATTTTAATTACAAACATTGATTGAATACCTATCATGGGAGTCAGAAAAGTATCATAGACAAGAATATCAACTTTGGAATACCTCCCTGAGGTACTAGCCTTATACTTGGCAAGATGTCATGTCCTCTTGCCTATAACTTTCCTCCACTATAAAACACGAAAAATGTCAACTTATCCAAATAATTGCAGGATTAAATAAGATGGTGCATGTACAATGTCTGGCACATAATGTACTGAAATAATTCTCCTTGCCACATCATTGCCATTATTATCATAATTATTTTATATTGTTCTGGTGCTATAGATAAAAATATTAGTTAGACAACTGTTCAAAGCAAATGTTACTTTTTTAATATAGCCTTTATCTTCTACTCAGAAAGGCTCTCTCTCCTCATTCCTATGATACTCTGCCCTGTATTTTATATGGTTCCATACGTGTCTACGTCCTGAAGATAAGAGTCTTGAGACTATGTTATCCTTTGAGAACTTTACCCATGCAGTGTTCTTTTCTCTATAACAGGTCCAGCACAGCGCCTTGTATATCCATGGGCAAAATACATTTGAAAAGGAAGGGAGGGGGAAGAGAGAAGAGCAGAAGAGAGCATGGAAACAAAGGGAATAGAATGGAATAACATGAAATTAAAGGAGATGAAGAGCTCCTGACATGTAATACAAACAAAGGAAGAAAGAGATTCTCTGCTAAAGAAAGTGAATGCTTCTAATTTTTCCTCTTCTTTTTCTTTTCTTTCTTTTTAATTTTTTGCTTACCAAGATTTGTATTCTTAAAAATAGTTTGGGTCCACACATCCCAAACAATTGACCGCTATGGATAAGCTCTGATTAGGAGAAAGGTGTTCTTACCTGAACATAGCAGTTTAAATCACCATCCTTCAATAGTGCAATATGAAGTAAAGTTGGAATTGTGATTGATCTTTGATATATGCCGTGGCAAAATTATTACATCATGTAACAGATGTATTTTTTTTTCATTTATACTTTTGACTTGTTTTTTGTTTGTTTGTTTGTTTCTTTCTTTTTTTAAGAGACGGGGTCTCACTGTGTTGCCCAGGCTGGAGTGCAGTGGCTATTCACAGGCGCGAGCCAACTACTGATCAGCACGGGAGTTTTGACCTGCTCCGTCTCCGACCTGGGCCGGTTCACCCCTCCTTAGGCAACCTGGTGGTGCCCCGCTCCCGGGGGATCACCATATTGATGCCGAACTTAGTGCGAACACCCGACCGGCATAGAGCACCGCAGCCCAGAACTCCTGGGCTCAAGCGATCCTCCTGCCTCAGCCTCCCGAGTAGCTGGGACTACAAGGCGCGCGCCACCGCGCCCGGCTTGACTTGTTTTTTAATTGATGCTTTTTATTAATGGCACGATTCACACTTGGATGGCAGGAGACTCTGATGTTGCTTATCCAATGGCAATTTTCCCTTCTCGTTTGTTAATTGTCCCCTGACTTGTTTTATGTGTCCATGATTTTTTACATGCCTCAAGAAAACATTATCCTTGGCCCTAGCCATTGAACTGAATCCGAATCAACCTAAATCAATGATGATAGTTCTAATCTCCCTTTCCAAAGATTAAATTAGTTGGGTGATGCAATACAATTCCTGCCAATGAGGAATTGGTATTGAGAAGTTGGAGAAATTTTCTGGGCTTTTGGGAAATATATTTTAGTTATTAATGAAGAGAGACTAACAGAAAAGTGTTTCCTTTTTTCTGTGTCTGAACAACAGTGCACATGGTTGTGATGCTTGGAGCTGAAGCGACAATAGAAGGACCAAGAGGTAAAGTAATAAACCTGCTGAGGCTGACAGGATAAAATATGGGAAGAACATGGGTTTCTAGTGACATTATTCAGATGTGAATTCACTAGCAGAATTTATTATGTGAGGTAAAAAACACCTCTATTTTTTAGCTATTTTGACTTTGGGTTTTTAGTTACTTGCAGGAAACACACCTTATACAAGTCACAACCACAGAGACAACTGTGGTTTAGCTAATAGATATTGGTCGACAGAATTTTAAAATACTAAATTATCACTGCAAATATATTTTCTAAATTGAAATAGGATTCCCCAATTGAATCAGTTTTTTTTTCTATTTTCTTGAATCTCATTTTCCATCCCACTCTTTGTTATTCTCTTCTGTGTTTTTCTTTTAATCTTCTAGAACTCCCTGAATATTAATCTTGTATAAAGTGAACATTTTATAACAGCAGAAAAGAAACTGTGTTTTGTTCACTATTTAATACAACTTTCAGAATACATACTAAGGCATTTTCTGAAAGTAATTAGCTTTAAGAAATATTATTTTGATTTTTTTAAAAATGTTGTGTTTAAGAATATTCTGTTTGTAGCTGCCTCAGGAAAGTATCAACTCAAAGATATTTTTAAATATATTTTCAAAAAAAATTCTAAGCCGTAGATGAACGAATGCTTTAATATCATTGTACTCTCCAAGGATAAAACATTATCAAAGCTGTTGTAAAGAACTGTCAAGAAATGTGATTATGTTTTAATTTATACTTAGACTACTAAAGCAGTACATATACACGAAAATGTATTAAAACACCAGGCCCACAAGTAAAACACAATTTTCAAGGCTAGAAAAGAAAATTAGTAAAGGGAATGTGGTTGGCCAGACCCTCATCTGGCCCAAATGAGATAAATGTTGAAATCTTACTGTGTTTGAGAAGCCATACAAGATCAGTTTTCCTAGTGATCTAAATAAATTCATTCCTAATCTGAACGTAATTGACATTCAGTGGTTAGAATTTAATTGCAATTTATTTAAATAGCCAATTTCAATGAAGGTAGAGGGTCATTTTTAGTAATCTTAAATTAGAAGAATAAATAAGAGTAAATTAATGTTTTGAGTTTTCATACTTTTTGAGAGGGAATGATCCCAATTCATTTTATTGGTTCTGAATAGAAAAGTAATGGCAGCTTGGCACTAAATTTAAATGGTGTTTATATACATAGAAAAATATGTCTTGCGAACATTTACCCTAAGAAGAATTCAATTTTCAAACATTATCCTTGGAAATAATATTTTAGAAGTAAAATAATTTTATATCTTCTGAAAATGAACTCGTATTTTGTAATGGATATTCTGCGAAGATTGAATGCCGCCCTACAAGCTACTGCTCATTTATTTTTTAAACATCTTTTGTTTCAGAGTTGAAAAATGCACTTTATATATTCACCTCAATTTTTTACAAAAACAAGGACTTCACATTTTAACATCTATGTGACATTTTGGGTTATTAGAATCACATTTGTCAAATATGCCAAAGTCTATACGTATGACGAGGCAGGTTACTGAAGATGGCAAAATAATTGCTGTATTCTTTTTTTTAATAGACTGTATCTTTTAGAGCAGCTTTAGGTTGACAGCAAACTTGAACAGAAGGTACAGAGATTCTCATACACCCCCTGCCCTACACATGCATAGCATCTTCCGTTATTAACATCCCCCGTCAGAATGGTACATTTGTTACAGTCAATGAACTTATACTGACATATTGTTACCACCCAAAGTTCACCTTTGGTGCTATACATTCTATGGGTTTTGACAAATTTACCATTGCGTGTATCTAGCATTATAGTATGACAGAGAGTAATTTCACTGCCCTAAAAATCCTCTGTTCTATTTATTTATTATCTTCTTTTAATGGTTATCATAGGCTTGTCCTTAGCTATGTGTATAAGATAAAAATATGTGAAAATTTAATACCGCTTTGAACCATATAAATTAAAAAAAAAAAAACAGAGAGCATAAATTCTCAAAGTATGTAAAACTGTGAGTGCAAACTTATGTTTCTGGATGACTAGGTGCAAAATTAGCTAAATTTCCCTTATGTTAAATATTCATTGTTTTCCCAAATTGTCATTTTGAGCATAAATCATCTGACTCTTAGATCAAATTTCTTCACGGTTCAGGAAGGAAACTGTCTCTCTTTTATTTTCTTTCTTCCTTTCTCTTTATCATTATTATTTTTTTAATTATAGAGCTTAGATGCAGCTAGATGTGGTAAGTCAAAGAGGCTGATCAGACCCTCCCACTGCATTGCTGTGGTAACAGAAATTCAGCTAAATACGAATGCCTTTGACAGCCATCTGTAAGAGCTCCTTGAAAGAAGAGAATACTCATTTACACCTGTGTTGAGGATAAATTTAGATAATATCATATTCTGAGAGGATAGGTTCACTAATATTAGCTGAAGTGCCAATCAGCCCTGCAAAGCTCTCCTTGTTACAAAATATTACAGAATGGAGTTAGAAACACCTGCAAAGTTTGGAGTCATGGTTCCTTGTGCATTTGTTGGGAATTCTACAAGAATGTGAATTTGGTCATGTGATTCTCCTTATAACAATTAAATGGTTATACTGTTTCTTAGAAAGCAGGTGGTAGAACATACAGTGCAGAAGCAGAGACGGCAACTATCTAAATTTTGTGGGTTTTAAGAGCTGATAACTGACAACGTTGCCAACTAGAAGCTACCATGAGGTTTGCAATGCCCTCTGTGTCAATATTAGCACTGTTATTTTTTCATGAAGCTCCTACACACATCTTGTGAGTAGAAAACACTTAACACTGTGGTAAAATGAACTTCTCTGATTATCATGATTCAGAATAGAAGGCTCCTTGGTATGTGTTTACTGCATAATAACAATTTATTAATTCCTACCATGTCTTATAAGAATAGCTTAAACTACATTAATCTCATATCAACTCAAATGTATTTTAAGCAGTGGCTTAGCCCTGATCACACAGATAAACAGTTCAACCAAGTTTGAAGTTAATTCTAGCTTCGAAACTAGTTGCTAAGCTCTTTTCTCAACACCACACTGCTTTGATAGAAGGCAAATACCTGCATGCAAAATGACAGAAGCAGAGGGAATGCCTGAAAAGAGGACTAAAGAGGGAGCCTCAACTTTAATGTCACTATAAAGTCTTTGGTTTACCTGGGTGACAAATACTTCATGGAGTGAAAGAGCCTTGAAAGATCACCTAGGCTGCAATAATAAAAAATATTTGCTTCACAGTTTGGTTAAGAAACTGTGGAGCTAATAAGAAAAAAATATCAATTTATACACTTTAAATACATGCAATTTATTGTATGTTAAATAAATAAATAAATAAACATGTGCAAAAGACAGGGAAAAAAAAGAAAGATTGAAACTGTGGAGGTTGCCAGGGAAAATATAAAAAGTCCAGTTAAATTTGAAATTCAGATCAACAATGAATAATTTTTAGTATAAGTATATATTTACATACTTATGCTAAATAATTCTACTTATACTAAAAATTATTTGTTTTTGATCTGAAATTCAAATTTAACTGGGAATTCTGTATTTTTATATGCTAAATTTGGCAATTCTTGTTAGATGGCAATTGTAGGAGACGTTAGTTATTTAACCAACTGTACTTTTTCCTTCCCACTGATCAACCCTAAAAGACTAGTCATGATCAGGCTGTCAGTCATGGTCATCTTGTTTCCTTTGCCACTTATTGGCATAGAGTGAACATATGCTAGACCATGAGAAATAAGGGAAATCTAGTGAGGCCCTTTGAAGTCGAATTGTTCTTCTTCATTATACTGAAAAAAAAGTGGGAATAATTGTTTCTATCTACCCTAAAGGGGCCAAATCACCAGCTTCACTGTTATCCACACAGAAATTTATTGGATGGCTGCACTAATGATATGACTGGCAGTAAGCAAAGAAGAACAAGTTTATAAAAGCTCACACCAGTGGGGAAGAAGGGCTTCACCAGCCAGGTGCTTACAAGGTCATCGGAGACGCAGCAAAATTAAAGAAGCAAAAGGATTTCTTTGTTAATTAGAGAGGGGCTACATTTAGTGAGTTCACTGTATATGAAATCTAACTGGCAGTCATAGGTGTCCCCCAAAATAAAATTTGTTTTCCTAAATTTGCCACAGCATGTCATAGGATCATTTGATCAACCTAAAACACATAGGGTATCCAGCATGTCGGTTAAGGGGGAGGGAGCAGAGGGGAAGCAAGTAAAAGGACCTTGGTAAGCATCCCTGGGTCAAAGGGTACTTGGGTCAAGGAGTTATCATTTAGATATCACAGATTAGTAGGCTCTTGTTATTACTATACTGCAAGGAGAAAGAACATCGCCTCAACTTTTTGCTGCTTTTCTGGGTCGTTGTTACATAAGGATGTGATACTGGGAACTATGATGGTTATCTTATAACAATAATAGAACCAACACACTAAAAATTGCAGAAGTGATGCAAAAACCTGAATTGCTTATATCAAAACTAGGTTGTCACACAAAACCTTAAACTGTATACCTCTTGACCCACTGTTACCAAAAAGTATTCTGAAAGATATACCCATGTTTATTTCTTACAACTTAACGCACATCTACAAAAGATCGGAAAGTCTCAATTCCCTAATTTCTCTCATTGCTAAAAAAAAAAAAATTCTAAAGACACCTGTGAAATTTCTCTTTTATTTGAAAATATTTGCATAGTAACTATTGTGGACTATACTACTTCCGACACTAAATATGGTCATCCTCAAGGCAAGCAAGGCCCTTTGCATTAGGGTCATAACGACAGAGATGGAGAGAGAAGGATCATAGAATTTAAGTAAGGCACATAGATAAAATGGGGAAAAAAAAACTGATGGACGATTAAATTTGGTAGATGAAATCAAGAATTGTTGACATTTAATTTTGTGGTGACTCAGACATATAACTACTTTTTTAAATTAATTTATTTTTGGTTGCATTGGGTCTTCGTTGCTGCGTGCGGGCTTTCTCTAGTTGCAGAGAGTGGGGGCTACTCTTTGTTGCAGTGCCTGGGCTTCTCAGTGTGGTGGCTTCTTTTATTGCGGAGCACGGGGTCTAGGCACACAGACTTCAGTAGTTGCAGCACAGGGGCTCAGTAGTTGTGGCTCTCGGGCTCTAGAGCCCACACTTAGTAGCTGTGGTACATGGGCTTGGTTGCTCCACAGCATGTGGGATCTTCCTGGCCCAGGGATCGAACCCATGTCCCCTGCATTGGCAGGCAGATTCTTAATCACTGTAACCACAAGGGAAGTCCCTAGGCATATAACTACTGGATATAACAGTTATGCAGTGTTTTAAATATACAGTTGGATGATAAGGAGTCATTAGAGGTAGATATATATATTTGAGCGTCACAAGTACATATGTTGAAGTTAAATGTAGATGAAATAACCTTGGGAAAGAATGTAGATAGAGAAGAAAAACAAAAAATTAACCTTGTTGGTCACAGATCTGGCATGTTAGAGGGTAAAATAAAATATTTTCAGGATATTCAGGAAAAGTAGGAGAAGGACTAGGTCAAACAAGGGGATTTGGAAACTATTAATAGAGCAGGATTATCTGAGAGACCTGGACTTCTGATTGTGGTTCAAAAAGACAGGCATAAGGAGAGATGGAAAAAGTCTTAAGAGTCCCTTAAAGGAGGGTTCATGATTGGTTCATACTTTACACCTCTTGGTTATTTCTTCTGAAGTTCCTGATGATGTTTGAAGTGATCTGGGGCAGGACCAGTAACTGTCAATAGTATAATGAATCCTCTTTTATTTATTTATTTATTTATGTATGTATGTATTTATTTATTTATTTAATACCAGACAGGGACCATATAGTCATTTGTGGAAATCTCAAATAGTAGTGTCCTTGTCACTCTGGATACCTGGGAAGCTTTGCTGGACATTTAAAATATCCGCTTTACAATATTCTGATAGGAAATCAAAATGACAATGACAGCAACAGCAAAAAGCCAAAACTACTTACAGCAAATGTTCAACATATATATTAGTTTTTTAATGTCTATATAGAAATACCTAAATTATTGCTTATCTCACCTATATTTAAGAAAGAAACATACACACACCAGAATGAGTAGTTTACACACATCATATGGTTTAAAATCATTCTAACATAGTGACTGGACATTATGTAACTTGAAACCTGTGCTGGTGTAGTTTGAACCTGATGTAGTTTAAGAAATATGGGACTTTTATGACCCTATAAAAAGTTAACTATGTAACAGCTTTTTATATTATGATATGAAGTTTTATTGTGAGATCATTACCCAAAAACATCTAAGATCTATTTTACTATCCAAATTTGGACTTAGCCCAAAACAATGACAGTTCTTGAATCCAGAGTGCTAACATCATTTCTATTTAATGTTTAAGTTTAAAGAAATGCAGCAGACTGTTAAGCAAGAATTGATGATTTTGCACTAAAACTAGCACTCCATAACTGTTTTAACTTATCTTTGAACTTTCACACTTTGACAACTCTTCAAAATATTTTGTGTAAGTGATCAGATATTTGTATACTACTGAGTTTCAAAATCAATAAATATGATGGCTTAGTTTTACATGTTGGATATAATCAAGCCTAGTCATTGTTTGAGTCAAATAACTAAAATCTTTACCGTAGTTAATTGCAAGTCGTTGTAAAATAATTGAAAGTATTTTAATGCCCTAGGAACTTGTGGTTTAACTAAGATATGAAGATAACCAGCTAACATTTCAGTGCTTACTATTCACTGTTTAAAGCATTATTCAAGAATTAATTTGTTTAAATCTCACCTCAGTCCTATGTGGTAAAAGCATTATTATTATTACTCTCATTTTACAAATTAAGAAAGTGTGACATAGAAAATCTGCATAGTTTGCCCAAGGTCAGTCATATAATTGAACACCAGGATCTGAACCCAGGAAGTCAAGTTCTAGCACTCATATCTCTAACAATGTCACACACAGGCTTCCAAAACAATAACAATATTAACAGTCTATATTTTTATTTGAATACCATGAATTTACTTTATGTAAAATATTCCTTATAAAATTGAATATAAGCCAGTGAACAAAGTGAACTGCCTTTCTCTTTTCATTAGCATAGTTACAGATTTACACACCTTGAAAATAACCTAAAGAAAAATAATAAAAAAAAAAAACCTAGACTTTTATGAAATTTGCAGATGTCGGAATATAAAACATCCAAGTTATCAAATTAAATCTTTAAGCTCAAGGATGAAGCATGTCTGCTTAACAGCAGAATGTCGGGATAGGATATAAAGAATTCACACACTCTGTAAGATGTTTTATTCATATATTGGTAAATGAATACATAACTATTTGAAAACATTTTTGCTTTTCATATAACCTACAACATGGAATATGAGGTTTGTTTTTTAATGCATTGTGCAATAATAGATACATGATTTTGCTCATTTCATTAAAAGAAATAAATCATTATCAACACTTTTTATACCTATTGGTGTTACAACCCTAGTGAATAAAATCTGCTCTACAGTTGTTAGAAGCTTTATTTTGTGATGGGGAACAACAATAAATTTTTGAAAAGGAGATGAATACATAGAGCAACTTATTTTTTAATGTAAATTAAAATAAGCCTGATACATATTGGTGATGGTTTCTTTCATGTGTATGTTAATGAACACACTTGAGTTGCTCTAAATTACAAGTATAATAATTTTCTAGAACCAAGCCTGAAATACAGCCCAAGAATATAGAGTTTTGTGGATTGGCAGTGGGGACTGCCAAATCCCTGTGTACACAGGGTTGCCAGATAAAATTCAGTTCATGCTGGTATTTGAATTTCAGATAAACAATGAATATTTGTTTAGTATCAGTATGTCCCTTTTGGGTCACAGGAGTATTTGCTCTTTATCTGGAATTCAAATTTAACTGGATATCCTGTATTTTGATTTGCTAAATCTGGCAAATTTATGAATGCTGCATGGCTCTTTGGGCCTCTGTCATGTTATTGGCCATTAATCTATTTTATCTTTAGCATAACTTTGGATTTAAAAATCTTTGAATTTCTGCTTCAATTTACTATTCAAAAATAATTAAGTTACTTCATAGTACTATGAAGGGTCACTAAGACAAGTGTTATCAATGAGCAAAATGCAGTATGTTTTTGAATACATTGGCAAAGCCAACACTGATACTTACAGGAATTGATCTCATTCTCAAAGCATCCACACATATCTTAGCTAAAAAATAAAAAAAATGTCACTTACCATAGTTAATGGCAAACTGTTTTGAAAAAAAAAGATTATTGTAGAAATATTTATATAAAAGTATTTTTACGTGTACAATATTAGCTTCTTGCTATGGAAAACCATGTTTTTTGGCTGTTTTAAATTTATTTTTAGCTTGTAGTCACTCACCCTTTCATTCAGTTCACATTGTTAATTTGAACAGATAATTTAGAAAGACTGGTGAAGCACAAAATATGTTTGTCTTGTTAATTTTGTTAACAATTACAGCTACAAGGAGAGTGCATTTTCATAAAGAGCTATGACAGCTGCCTAGTTAAAAGCATGAGTTCTTCATTCAGCAAATAATCTCCAAGGTGAAATATAACACTTCCGCAGTACTTTCATAACTCTTTGCTTAAGAAAATAATAACATCTAAACAATTACTAAGATGGATACTCTGTATCTATCCAACATGAATTCCTATAGCCTTTACCAGGGCCGTGTAGGAAAGTAAAGAGAAGAAGGAATCTTTAGACTGTAAAAACACCATAGTCCTAAAGAGACTCCAAGATAGTATAGATTCCTGCTTCTAGAACTCTCTAGATTGGACAGCCCATATTTCCTTCGTGAAGAGGAAAGAGACCCTATGACGTCCCTGAGTAACATTTCACCTCATTTTATTTTATGAATGGTGAAGAAGTTGATCATATTGTAAAAGCTTCCGTCAGCAACACTATACCTTTTCTCCTATTGATTCTGATTTTTAAAATCCCAAATCCCAGAACATCATAATTACGAGTAATAAATGGCTTTATCATCTTCGGTTCATAATTAGCATCATATTTTAAGTTCTAAGCTCCATTTTTTAATATAAAAGTAACAACACTAGAGAAAATCAAAAATAAAGATAATTAATAAAACACTTAACTCCATGACCTAATAAACTATTTGTTAGAAATATACTTTTAGCTTTTCTCTATGTATTTGTATCTCTATATGTGAATGTGTCACATTCATTTTATTACACACATATTTTTCATCCTATGATTTACTAAATAATTGTTATGAATTATTAGTGTAATAGTTTACCCAGTTGAGTGATTTTTAAAATTTATTAATAGCTATTTAATTCATCCATTTTAAAATCTACAAGGTGAATGTCCGGAGATTGTGGGCATTTTACAATTTTCGGAATGGTAGATGTCAGTTCTTGTGAAAGGCTTTCTTACTTTTGGAAAGGATAGCAGGATAAGCTCTGTCCTGTAAGTTTTACAAAAGAAAAGATAAAGTCTCACCATTTAGAAAAAATAAAACAAAGTCATTCTGTATCTAAATGGAAAAGTTTCAAACCAAGATGTTAAGTGTTCTGGTAAATAATGTAAATTGGGTTGATTTTAGACTGCATACTTAAAGAATTAAAGTAGTCACTTAGAATTTTTAAATCATCTCAGATTTTGACTAGACTGCGAGACATCCATTATCCATCACAGATGTTAAAGTTGGATTATTCCAGGGTTTGAGAATGTTTTATGATGATTAGGTGGGGCTGAGGGTGTCCTGTGAAATAATTTTAGATGAGTGTTAATCATTTTTGCATGGGGAAAAGTCAACCTTAGCTTGAGTCATGCATAGTGGGGAAAAGGTCATTTTTTTGCAAACAGATCATCAGACACACGGTTGGGCCTCTCCTTTGCAATGTGAGAGTTTTCTAGGGCCATAGGTCTCTTATGTTATGTTTAGGAATTGTGAACCAGTTGCCTCTGACATATAAGTATTTTTCAGTACAGGCCTATTAAACTGAAGCTTTGGTAAGACTTGGAGTGTTTTGGGGTGCTGAAACAGAATCATATTGATATATGACGGGAATAAGTATGAGAAGGCATCCTAGGGAATTCTGTTGCCTCTGAGTCAGCAAAGGATAGTGACATGGAGAATAAGCAGAGGCAGCAAATGACGACCTCCAAGACTAATTTTTAAAACATGTAAGAATGAACCCCAGACTCAAAAAATGTTCTACAAAATTCTAATAGTATTTTAACACTTCACAAGATAATTGCACTGGTAAGCAGCAACCAATCCCATTTTTCATTTTATGAGGGTGAGTCAAAAATTATCTGCACTCCAGTTTTATTAAGACTTCTGTTCGCCACACCATCTTATCAGCGCTTTCCTTTCAAGGCTACTGTCTCCCCAGTCACTGCTGTGCAGGTGTGAACATGTTACATCAGTTTATTTATAATTGTGGTGTGAGCAAAAATGGATGCCACACCTGTGATTTGCATGAAAGAAGAGCAGCATGCAGTGATTCATTTTCTGTGGGCTGAGGCTGTACCTGGTGCCAGTATTTATCAAAGACTTTGTGTGCAGTATGGAGAAAGTGTTGTGTCATGAAGAAGTGTGTGAATGGATAGAGAAGTTTAAGGAAGGTCACACAAGTGTTAGCCATTGAGAAGGAGCTGGATTCACTTCTGATGAAGAAATGAAGACAGCAGAGCATTCGTGGCTCGCAGCTCAGCCTAACACATTTTTTAATGAGGGAATACGAAAGCTTGTTGACAGATGGACAAAGTGTATTGAAAAGCAAGGAGATTATGTTGAAAAATGATGTATTTGTCTTTTCTAAAAGTTAATTCAAACATTCTACAGCCAGCATGTGGATAATTTTTGACTCACCCTCAAACATCTCTATCTTCTGAGATACTTTTTATTTTTGTCATAGGAAAAAATGGTAAAATATACTTTAAATAAATTTGCATTATAGACAACTTTAACTAATATATTTAGTAGTTTGAACAAAACTATACTCATCTACCTGTGTTTATACTCTATCGAATACCAAGATAATTTTTTAAATTTTAGTCAAAAACTCGTAATACTACAAAGTATTGTGGCTATAGAATCTTCAAAATATTATGTTTTTATCAGAATCTTTAAACAATGACATTAGTTACAATTAATTTTTTCCTTTTTAGAAAAATTTTTTAGCAACTATCAGACAACTTTAACTGAGTTGTCTAAAAGATTTGAATACATTTTTGAATAAGTATTTGAATTTTCCTTCAGATATTTGAAATCACATCTATACCACCTTTCTTGTCTGTTAATAAAAATGGTCTCTTTGAGACAAGATATTCAAAGTCTGTACCTGCTATAATTTAATCATTCCTTTAATTTCAACAAACATTATGGCATGCTTACCTAAGTGCTGGCTAAAACACAAAGGAAATATGGAATGATGCTTTCTCTCCAGAAAAGGTGGATGTTACACAGCTCAAAACACAAAGTTACACAACTAAAGAGGAATACTGGTAATTATTTGACAGATCTAAATCAGAAATTTACAAAGGCAAAATTTTTCAGTGAGAATCCCTGACTACTTTTTTGAAGCTCAAATTATATTTAGTTTTGTAATATTACCTTTAAAATTCTTCCCCCAGAGAAGGCCAAATCAAATCAAATCTGTAGTCTTTTGAAATCCTTTTAAATGGAAGCTGCCCCTTCCTTCCTTTAACATCCCCTGAGTATCTGCAAAAAAAAAAAAAAAAAAAAGGGGTTCCCTGGGATGGGATACAGGACATGTCACCACAAAATATGGCACTTTGGCATGTTGAATATTTTAGGCTGGAGGAATCTGAGAAAAAGCAGATGCTGGAAGGATTCTCTGACTTTCCCCTGAAGCAGGTGATAAAGGCTCACGTGAGATGCCTTTTCTATAACTGAAAGAAAAGTATCTCCAAATATGGAAGAACATGGAGAGAAACCTGAACAAAAAGGCCTTCCTAAATTCGCCCCCAGTTTACACACCTAGCTCATCGTTCTGTCCTTTATATTTCCATTCTTCATCAAACCTAGTATAAATATACTCAGGTATAATCATTTCTTCATTTCCTTATGAAGGCTTGTATGTCATATAAATTTTACATTAGAGGAGAGAAAAGATGGCAGCAAAGTAGAGAGATGTGGAGTGCATCCCTCTCCACAGATGCATTGGGAATGCACGGAAGGATGCAGTCATTCCCACAGAGAACCAGCTGAACACCAGCAGACGGCCTCCGACACCAGAAAGGACTGCGGAGAGCCCGACATAACCGGTAGGGAGGCATCTACGAGGGCTCAAAGAGGGTGAAGCGGCGGAGCTGTGGCAGACGGGAGGGAGTGAGAAACATACGGAGGGTCCGCAGCGCAGCTCAGCGTTCCCAGACCGAGACATCGATCCGCGGCTGAACGGAGGGTCCAGAAGCGGGAGCGTGGGAACCGGAGAGCTGGTTCAGGGTGAGAAAGATTGTTGCCGGTAGGGTGACGGACCTAGAGGACAGGAGGGACAAGGTCCGCGGAGAGGAGTGCCCGTCCCTGAGAGCTGCCCAGCCATGATGGCGGCTGGAGGCTGCAGGCTCACGGGTCGGGGGGAGGAGCCATGCACGTAGCCTCTCTCTCTCTTTCCGCGCCTCTGCAACAGGCAGTGGAGAGACGCCCCTGGGCCACCTAAGGCGCTCAGGGATAACAAGCACCCTCAGGCGCTCAGGCGGGGCTAGATTAAAACCCCTTGCAATGCCGGCAGCAGGGAGGCTGCCAAGAGAAAAAACAACAACAACAACAACAGCAACAACAACAAAAAAAAACGGAGAGAGGCCCAACTCTAAGACTTTCTGTTTACGCCTGAGCCACCGGCATCCCTCTGCATCAGGCACCTCCAAGCCCAACTGAAACAACAGTGCGCCACTGCTCACTCACTCCCAGGAGAAGGAGCCACTATTGTACCCTCTCCCTCCCCACACACTGACACTTACAGACGAACAACAAAGGAACCTCTGCTGGTCACAGAATAATGCAAAAAAACCCAAGGCGAGGAGAAGGACACTTGCAGCTGAGACTCTAAGGAAACAGAAATATTAGTATCAATCCTATTGAACTGGTCCATTCTGGGATCAGTTCTGGATTTTTTTTTCTTTTTTTTTTCTTTTTCTCTTTTTTTTTTTTTTTCATTATTAAATACGATCTTAGCCCTAAGGGATCTACAAGTTTTATAACATAATTTTTTAATGATATTTTTTAGTCTTTTTTTTTTTTTGCCTTTTTATATACTTCTATATCTAGCTAAGATTTTGGTAGTACGGACAATATATCTCTCATACTTTCCTTTCATCCCTATTTTTTATACATTTCTATTCCTTTCTTTTTATTTGCATATTTCCAACCACATTACACTCTTCTGTTCCCCTTTCTTCCAGCCATTTTAAGTTTATTTTATCTTAATATACTTATAAGCAACACTATCGGTCTGCTCAAACTCCTTGCTCTGATCTCCAGATGACGCACTGCCGTGGTATTTAACATTAGCCTTTTGTCTTGTTCTTAGTACAGTTGTCTAATTACATTCTGAGAATCTCCATTCTCTCTGGTGCTACTCTGGCTCTTTTCTATATTTGATCCTAGCTTACAGAATCTCCCGGGATTAATGTTTGTATGTGTAAGGTGTTATTTGTTTGTTTGTTTGCTTTTGCTTCTGTCTCTGATTTGTTCTGTTTCAGGTGTCAATTTCTGTTGGGTTTCTCTTTGAATATCTGATAGCACCCTGGGGTTCTGTCAGGTCTTTCTAGAGCCTTATGTCCTAACGGATTCAGTAATTGTGTGTCTTATACATGTATGTGTTTCCTTGACTTAACATTCGTTTAATCCAATACTTGGACATTAGTCTGAGGCTTGGACAGTCTTCTATAAACACCTCTATCGCCAGGACAAGCAAGCCCAAAAGTTTGGACAACCATGAGGAAACAAAGAAACACCATGCAGGCAAAGGAGCAGGAAAAAAACCCACAAGACCAAATAAATGAGGAGGAAATAGGAAAAATGCCTGAAAAAGAATTTAGAGTAATGATAGTAAAAATGATACAAAATCTCGATAACAAAATAGAGAAAGTACAAGAAACAGTTCATAAGAACTCAGAAAAACAAACAGCAATGGATAACAAAATAACTGAAATTAAAAATACTCTAGATGCTATAACCAGCAGAATGACTGAGGCAGAAGAATGAATAAGTGAGTTGGAAGATAGAATGGGGGAAATAACTGCCACAGAGCAGGAAAAAGAAAAAAGAATAAAAAGATTAGAAGACAGTCTCAGAGACCTCAGTGATAACATTAAGCGTACCAACATTCGAATCATAGGCATCCCAGAAGAAGAAGAAAACAAGAAAGGGTCTGAGAAAATATTTGAAGAGGTTCTAGTGGAAAACTTCCCCAACATGGGAAAGGAAATAATTCACCAAGTCCAAGAAGCACAGAGAGTCCCATACAGAATAAACCCAAGGAGAAATACACCAAGACACATATTAATCAAACTAATGACAATTAAACACAAAGGAAAAATATTAAAAGCAGCAAGAGAAAAGCAACAAACAACATATAAGGGAAAACCCATCAGGATAACAGCTGACCTTTCTACAGAAACTCTGCAGGCCAGAAGGGAATGGCAGGATATACTGAAAGTCCTGAAAGAGAGAAACCTACAGCCAAGAATACTCTACCCAGCAAGAATCTCATTCAGGTTTGAGGGAGAAATAAAATGCTTTCCAGACAAGCAAAAGTGAAGAGAATTCAGCACCACCAAACCAGCCTTACAACAAGTGCTAAAGGAACTTCTCTAAGTAGGAAACACAAGGAAAGGAAAACACCTACAAATACAAACCCAAAACAATTAAGAAAATGGCAATTGGAACACACATGTCAATAATCACTTTAAATGTAAATGGATTAAATGCTCCAACCAAAAGACACAGACTGGCTGAATGGATACAAAAACAAGACCCTTCTATATGCTGCCTACAAGAAACCCACTTCAGACCAAGGGACACATATAGACTGAAAGTAAAGGGATGGAAAAAGATATTCCATGCAAATGGAAGTCAAAAGAAAGCTGGAGTAGCAATGCTCATATCAGACAAATTAGACTTGAAAGTAAAGACTATTAAAAGAAACAAGGAAGGACACTACCTAATGATCAAGGGATCCATTCAAGAAGAACATATCACAATGGTAAATATCTATGCCCCCAATATAGGAGCACCTCAATACATAAGGCAAATGCTAACAGCTATAAAAGCGGACATTGACAGTAACACAATAATAGTGGGAGACTTGAACACCCCACTTACATCAATGGACAGATCATCCAAACAGCAAATCAATAAAGACACACAAGCTTTAAATGACACATTAGACCATCTCGACTTAATTGACATTTATAGGACATTCCATCCAAAAACGACAGACTACACTTTCTTCTCAAGTGCACATGGAACATTTTCCAGGATAGATCACATCTTGGGTCACAAATCAAACCTCAGCAAATTCAAGAAAATTGAAATCATATCAAGCATCTTCTCAGACCACAACACCATGAGACTAGATATCAATTACAGGAAAAAACAGCAAAAAATACAAACACATGGAGGCTAAACAATTCACTCCTAAACAACCAAGGAATCACTAAAGAAATCAAAGAGGAAATCAAAAAATATCTAGAAACAAATGACAACGAAAACACAACAACCCAAAACCTATGGGACGCAGCAAAAGCAGTTCTAAGAGGGAAGTTTATAGCAATACAGTCCTACCTTAAGAAACAAGAAAATGATCGAATAAACAATCTAACCTTACACCTAAAACAACTAGAGAAAGAAGAACAAAGAAACCCCAAAGGGAGCAGAAGGAAAGAAATCATAAAGATCAGAGCAGAAATAAATGAAAAAGAAAGGAAAGACACCATAAGAAAAATAAATAAAACTAAAAGCTGGTTCTTTGAGAAGATTAACAAAATTGATAAACCATTAGCCAGACTCATCAAGAAAAAAAGGGAGAAGATGCAAATCAACAGAATTAGAAATGAAAAAGGAGAAGTCACAACGGACACCTCAGAAATACAAAACATCATGAGAGACTACTACAAGCAACTCTATGCCAATCAATTGGATAACCTGGAAGAAATGGATACATTCTTAGAAAAATGCAATCTTCCAAGACTGAACCAGGAAGAAATAGAAACCATGAACAGACCAATCACAAATACGGAAATTGAGGCAGGGATTAAAAATCTCCCAACACACAAAAGCCCAGGACCAGATGGGTTCACGGGCGAATTCTATCAAACATTTCGAGAAGAGCTAACACCTATCCTTCTCAAACTCTTCCAAAATATTGCAGAAGGCGGAGCACTCCCAAACTCATTCTACGAGGCCACCATCACCCTGATACCAAAACCAGGCAAAGATGTCACAAAAAAAGAAAACTACAGACCAATATCACTGATGAATATAGATGCAAAAATCCTCAACAAAATACTAGCTAACAGACTCCAACAGCGCATTAAAAAAATCATACACCATGATCAAGTGGGGTTTATCCCTGGGATGCAAGGATTCTTCAATATACACAAATCAATCAACGTGATGCATCATATCAACAAATTGAAGGATAAAAACCATATGATCATTTCAAAGATGCAGAGAAAGCTTTTGACAAAGTTCAACATCCATTTATGATAAAAGCTCTCCAGAAAATGGGCATAGAAGGAAATTACCTCAACATAATAAAAGCCATATATGAGAAGTCAAAAGCCAACATCGTTCTCAATGGGGAAAAACTGGAAGAATTCCCTCTAAGAACAGGAACAAGACAAGGGTGTCCACTCTCACCTTTGTTATTCAACATAGTTTTGGAAGTTTTAGCCACAGCAATCAGAGAAGAAAAAGAAATCAAAGGAATCCAAATTGGAAAAGAAGAAGTAAAACTGTCACTCTTTGCAGATGACATGATATTATATATAGAAAACCCGAAAGACTCTACCAGAAAACTGCTAGCACTAATTGATGAGTTTAGTAAAGCAGCAGGATACAAAATTAATGCACAGAAATCTCTTGCATTCCTATACACGAACAATGGAAGAGCCGAAAGAGAAATTAAGGAAACTCTTCCATTCACCATTGCAACCAAAAGAATAAAATACCTAGGAATAAACCTGCCTAAGGAGGCAAAAGATCTGTATGCAGAAAACTTTAAGACATTGATGAAAGAAATCAAAGACAACACAAACAAATGGAGGGACATACCATGTTCCTGGATTGGAAGAATCTACATCGTGAAAATGACTGTACTACCCAAAGCAATTTACAGATTCAATGCAATCCCGATCAAATTACCAATGGCATTTTTCCCAGAACTAGAGCAAGAAATCCTACCATTTGTATGGAAACGCAAAAGACCCTGAATAGCAAAAGCAATCTTGAGAAGGAAAAATGGAGTTGGTAGAATTAGGCTTCCTGACTTCAAACTATACTACAAGGCCATAGTGATCAAGACAGTATGGTACTGGCACAAAAATAGAAAGGAAGATCAATGGCATAGAATAGAGAACTCAGAAGTCAGCCCAAACACATATGGGCACCTTATCTTTGACAAAGGAGGCACGAGTATACAATGGAAAAAAGACAGCCTCTTCAATAAGTGGTACTGGGAAAATTGGACAGCAACATGTAAAAGAATGAAATTAGAACACTTCCTAACACCATACACAAAAATAAACTCCAAATGGATTAAAGACCTACCTGTAAGGCCAGACACTATCAAACTCCTAGAGGAAAACATAGGCAGAACACTCTAGGACATCCATCAAAGCAAGATCCTTTTGGACCCACCTCCTAGAATCATGGAAAGAAAATCAAGAATCAACAAATGGGACCTCATGAAACTTAAAAGCTTTTGCACAGTGAAAGAAACCATAAACAAGACTAAAAGGCAACCCTCAGAATGGGAAAAAATAATTGCCTATGAAACAACGGACAAAGGATTAACCTCCAAAGGATTAACCTACAAGCAGCTCATGAAGCTTAATACCAAAAAAGCAAATAACCCAATCCACAAATGGGCAGAAGACCTAAATAGGCATTTCTCCAAAGAAGACATACAGATGGCCAACACACACATGAAAAGATGCTCAACATCACTCATCATCAGAGAAATGCAAGTCAAAGCCACAATGAGGTATCACCTCACACCGATCAGAATGGCCATCATCACAAAATCTGGAAACCACAAATGTTGGAGAGGGTGTGGAGAAAAGGGAACTCTCCTGCACTGTTGGTGGGACTGTAAGTTGGTACAGCCACTATGGAGAACAATTTGGAGGTTCCTTAAAAAACTACAAATAGAACTACCATATGATCCAGTAATCCCACTACTGGGCATATACCCAAAGAAAACCATAATCCCAAAAGAAACTTGTACCATAATGTTTATTGCAGCACTATTTACAGTAGCCAGGACATGGAAGCAACCGAAATGCCCATCAACAAATCAATGGATACAGAAGATGTGGCATATATACACAATGGAATATTACTCAGCTATAAAAATGGATGAGATGGAGCTATATGTAATGAGGTGGATAGAACTACAATCTGTCATACAGAGTGAAGTCAGAAAGAGAAGGACAAATATTGTATGCTAACTCACATATACGGAATCTAAAAATGGTACTGATGAACTCAGTGACAAGAACAGGGATGCAGATGCAGAGAATGGGCTGGAGAACTTGAGGTTTGGGAGGGAGCGGGGGGTGAAGGGGAAACTGAGATGAAGCGAGAGAGTAGCACAGACATATATATACTACCAACTGTAAAATAGATAGTCAGTGGGAAGTTGTTGTATAACAAAGGGAGTCCAACTCGAGGATGGAAGATGCCTTAGAGGACTGTGGCGGGGAGGGTGGGGGGGACTCGAGGGGGGGGAGTCAAGGAAGGGAGGGAATATGAGGATATGTGTATAAAAACAGATGATTGAACCTGGTGTACCCCCAAAAAAAATTAAAAAAAAAAATTTACATTAAGTAAATTTTCTCTTGTTAATTTCTTTTGTTACAGAGATCCCGCCAAAAACCTAGAAAGGCAGAAAGACAAAGATATTTTTCTTCCCCTACAGCTGTCTACTTTCTACCCCAACATAATAGAATTTAAGAGCTTTTCTTCCTTTGGAACATCAAAAAGCACTTGCTTGATTTTTTCTAAGACTTTTGGAACTAGCTCACAGAAATAATAAAAAAATTTTCAGATGCTGTTTTGTGCCATAAAATGTGTTCATGTCACCTTAGACACTATATTGCATCATTTGTTAAAAAAAAGAAAAAAGAAAAAAAATTCGAATTCCCATTTTAAAGATGAGCACTGACAAATTTTTTGCTATTTGCCAAGTGTCACACAGGAAATAATGAAAGAGCCAAAATTTGGTTCTAGTTCTGATTGTAGAGGTTGTACTGTTAAAAATTGTTCTATTCTGTACTTTTCCTCACTCCTTTGACATGATTAAATACTGGCATCTACAATACAGCTTTAAACCACCAAAAATGGGCTTTCTGCTTGAGAAACAAGTTGCTGTACTATCCAGGTCCCCTTTTCATGTGTCCCTCCTGGTAGCAGTCCCCACCAGTGCCTCTTTTCTGAACTGGTTTGTTCCTGAGCTCACGTGACTAGCTGGCACCAGCTTCCTCCTCTTTCCCAGTATTCCATTACCACCTCCCAGACATCTCATTCACAAGTGAAAATGCCTGTGTTATGACGATATTCTGTCTACATTTCCATACAATTTATTTTGGGATGTGGTGGGGGTGGCAGCAGGGTAGTAGTTCAGCTACCTGATTACTGCCCACTTCTACTAGGGAGTGGTTTTTACTGCTGTGTTTGGTACATTCAGTCCTTTTCCTACTACATGTTTCTCTTATCTGTCTGTAGAGGGGACTTTATTCATTCTGGTACAAAATAATCAAAAACAACCAAGATTCTTTTGTAGGTTCCAGTTCCTGCTATCACCATTTCTCATCCACCATTCAAGGCTCCTCTACATTAAGGAGTGAAATTCATGCTTTATTGGTATTAAGAGGGTGGGAACTGGATAACTTAAACAATAAAGCACCTTCCTTTTGCTCTGAAATTCCATGTTTTCTATTTCCCTGAGTTGTACTGACCTAAAGAGTTAATTTCCTTTGTATTTTTAAAGAAAATATTAAAAATCAACAGTATCAAAAAAAAAAATCCATGCGAACCCATGTCCCCACATCATCTAGCTGTTGAGTGTAATTGACTATCAAACAGTAGTTTATTTACATTTGGAAGAATAAAAGTTTCAGTCACATCCATTCCATTGAATTGTTATTTTATTGGAAGCATTCTAGGTTCTGAAACCATGATGCAGCCTTGCCTGACATTGTCTTGCAGATATCAAAATGAAAAACTTGGCACTCAGGGGAAGAAAACAATAGTGATGAGGAGGACGACAACAGCAGGAAAATCCCTGTTCCTCAGCCACGTTTCTGATTTGCCCTCCAAGTTCCCCACCATCCAACAGCTACAATCTCTGTAACTCTATTTTTGCAGTCAGAAAATAATTTAAAATATCTTCTGCAAGCATGGACATGGTGCTCTCACTCTTATAAGCCTACAATTTACATCTTTTAAGATTAAAATACATGACCGATTGCAGCCTGGGAAGTAGTGTGAGCTTCACAGAATTCCACAAACCGCTGCTTTGAGACCAGAAGAGGGATTAGAAGGTTCAGTCGCTATTCGTTTGATCTTAAGATTTTGCTGTGTCAGAAATACTGTGTTTAGAGGACAGGACCCTCAGTCTGCTGGTGGCCAGCATACTGATTGCATAAATTGTGATTTGCTATCTGAATAAGGAAATCTTTTGTAATCACAGTTGGATATTTGGCAGATTTGCTGAGAAGCAAATTCAATATATTAAAAGATTTCCTCCATCCTTCTACTTATAAAATATTTCCCCAAACCATAACTATGCAGTGTATTTGGAGGGGGAGGGGATTGCTGGGAATTCACATCTCAACATATTCCTGGTTGTCACTTTTTTAGCTTTTAGCCAAATCATATACTATTTAGAGATAAAAGTTGGGGGGGGGCAATCATAGAGTTTCAGGGCTTAAAGGATCTCATGAGCATCATCAACTTATAGCCTAGGTGAAATGACTAAGGTATAGGGAGGAACAGCTGGTTAGTAGAGGGGCTGAAACTGCATCCGATTTTTCTCACATGAGGTCATTCATTAGCGACTGGAGGCAGCAGGTAATAGCTGAGGACTGAATAGCTTTTCATGCGCTGTTTCCTTCGATACGTTATCATTTACACAGTTTGAAGTTTAGTAGCTAGCTCTGCAAGAGTGAGATATTTACATTTTATAAAATGAACAGTCTAATAGAGGCTCTTCATCATGGAGTGATTCCTAAGCAGTTTTTTACTATTATTTTATTTTAGCGATTCCTAAGTCAGTTGCTCCAACTTCGTTTCCTCGTCTTTCAGTTGTGACGATGGTTGTAGCTACCTCACGGGATTGTTTAAAGGAAGATTTGAATGAAGACGTGTGAAGAACATGTACCTAGGCGCATGATAAGTGGTGCATGTAAGTGTTCACTATCATTAGAGCCTTCCTGTTCTAGAAAAAAACTGAAGCTTAACCAGTTGATACATGATTTTATTGAAACAAAAAAGCAAGTGAATTTTCTCTCTGAAGAAGACCGCTAGTGCTATTTTCATTGAGAAGCAACATGTCTTAAAGTGCAATTAACTGTATAGACTAGGGGTCCTCAACCCCTGGGATCTAATGCCTGATGCTCTGAGGTGGAGCTGATGTAATAATAATAGAAATAAAGTGCACAATAAATGTAATGCACTTGAATCATTCTGAAACCATCCCCCCCCCCACCCCCCACCGTCCTTGGAAAAATTATCTTCCATGAAAACAGTCCCTGGTGCCAAAAATATTGGGGACCACTGGTTTACACAGTGGCTTGTGTAACACACACTAGTTTCAGAGGGATTCGCTTGAAGGAGTGAGGCAGAATAATGAAACAGAGAAGTCGCTTATATGACTTCCTTTCCTGTTTGTCACTGAACTTACACTTCCTGGTCCTAACATTTTACATAATATTACTTTTAATTGTCTTCCTTTGGGGAGGGGGATAGAGCAAGAAAAGTTTGGGGGAAATCCTCAGTAACTTCACTGAATTATATATTACAGATATTTTTTCATGGAATATTGGCATCCTGAAAGTGATACTTAAATAATTTCCCAGCATGGCATAATCTATGCCTGCACATATTTTGCATAAGTTATTACCTTCTACTGAGGAATGAAAATGAGAATTGTTTAAAACGGGATATGCTTGATAGTGAGTCAGATTTCCCTAGTATGTAAATTATTTCCTGGGAGTGAATAAGGCACATTGGGAGCAATTTAATAAATGATACCCTGGAGGTCTGAACGGATTAATGAACCTGATTATCCTTCTCCTGCAGAAGGAGAAAACTTGTCACTCTGCAGTTAGCTTAAAATGAGCTCTCCATAGTGTCACTTCAAGGTATTTTGTGGAGTGAGAAGGGATAAATATAGGTGCCCCATTTAATGCTTCTTGGGGTAGAGCTACTTTACATGATTTCTTTCTTTCTTTTTTAGTATGGTGTCATTAGCAAAGGAGCATATATTCTCACTGAGGCAGAGAGTGAACTGGTCTGTTAAAAAACCACATCCTCTCCAGTGCCATGAAGCCTAGCCTAAGGTGAATGCCAAGGTCCTTTTCTCCTAAATCCTGGTGCTTAAGGCTGCACCTGGTTTCCTCTGCAGTGCTTCATAGATATTTTCCCATGGAGCACTTCTACGGAATGGGCTTAGTGCTCTTTACTCAGCCACAGACAGAAGGCAAGTTATATGTAAGTCTCAATAAGAAAACAAAGTGTCTTATCTTTTTATGAAAAGCAGCTTATTAGATTGATAGTCATGTGTGACAAATTACCACAAACACAGAGGCTTAAAACAACAAAACATTATTTCATTATCTTAGTTCCGGCAGCTCTAGCGAAAATATCATAGGCTGGGTGACTTCAACCACAGACTTTTACTTCTCACAGTTCTGGGGACTGGGAAATCCAAGGCCAAGGTGCTGGCCAATTCAGTTCCTGGTGAGAACCCTTGTTTGCAGATGGAGGGATGCCTTCTTGCTGGATCCTCACATGGTGGAGACAGAGCTCGGATTTCTTCATCCCCTTATGAGGATGCTAATCCCATCATGGGGGCGCCATGCTTACAACCTCTTCTCCCAAAGGCCCTGTTTGCTAATTGCATCATATTTGGGGATCAAAGTTTTGAGTCTATGTACAGAATCTTCTAGGCTGCTCCTTGAATTCTTTCCCTTCCCAGGTGGTTCAACATTTTTAAAAAAATCCATACAAATATGTACCTATCTAAAAAAAGAAAAAAATATGACTTGTAAGCTACCCAATCTAAAAGTTAAGAAGACAGTAGGAGAAATAGATCTACACTTAAACAATACAAGCAGACTATATTCAGTGTATCAAGGAATACAGAAATTGTTTTGCAGTAAGAACGAGGACAGATTAATTTCAAGGGACATATAGAGGAAAGAAGAAAAGATGGAGACCACCCGATGGAGGACACATTGGTTGGGGGCCAGGAATTTAAAGTTGTATAAGATTTTAGTAGAGATATTTGGAGTGAAGATTTATAATATTTCAGAATATTCATCCGATTAATCACTGACTATTTAACCAATGTTTTTGTGAACTGAAAATGTATAAGGCACTACGTTACTGAGTGCTGAGTGTATACCAGAAACATGTGGCTGAGCAGGCCACATGTATTAACTCATTAAATACGTTAAACAACCCTAAATGGGGAGGCACCATGATAGAAGAAGTAATTATGGGCCAAAAATGGGAGACAGGAAATTTTAAAAGCCTTCCTCAATGATATGACCCCAGAGCTAAATTTTGAAGGAGGTATAGGAACTGTTTAGCTATCAAAGAAGGGTAGAGAAATTATGTATCCAAGTTACCCAAGCACTGGAGAGCAGGGTACATTTGATAACTGCAAGTTGTTCAATTTTACTAGAACACTTAACTATGTGGAGAAGAGTGGGTATATGTATATGTATAACTGATTCAATTTTCTGCACATCTGAAACTAACACAACATTGTAAATCAGCTATACTCCATAAAAATTTAAAAAAAAAGAGTGCAAGAGAGAGTTCTATAAGCGAATGTGATCATTTAATGTGATTAAGAAAAGTTACATCCTCCAGGTAGACATATTGTCAAAAAGTGTTCCTCCCCTGCTGCCCCTCACCAGGGTATGAGATTTATCAAGTGGGGTGGAGGCGAAACTCCAGACCCTGTTAATCCTGATGATCAGAATTCCCAGAAAAATCAGCTACAAGTTTATCCAAATCCCTCTCTCCGGAGCGTCTGAGCTGGGGCACAGGTGAGGTACAGGAGTTCAGAGATGGAGTTTAACGGAATCAAGTGAGTTAACAGCTGACAATATCGGATAAGAAATTGTGCCACAGGAGGCCAAAGTTAATTTTCAGGGAGGTAGTACAAAATTATATAATAAATAGCTAGACCTGAGAGTCCTGCTTCTCAACTGAGGTCTTCCGATGCATCAGACACTTTTTCAAGAACCTTGAGCCACCTTAACACAGAAGAGTAAGTTAGAAAGAACATGCTTTGTGCGAGCTTTGTGTCAAACTTACAGACCTGAATCCACCTTACAGAGTCCCTATAGGCCTCACATTAAATTTTATGAGTTTAAGGGACATGAACATGATCTTGAGAACCATCATGGAACAAGTAAAGGGACCTTGAAGCCAGAGCAAGGTGTATATATATATATCAAAGGGACTGGCAAGGCTGGTGATGTCAGTTTGGATTGATGACCAGGATTAAGCCTGAGATGTTGTCTCTCCTCCATGTTATGAAGCAAAATAAGCCCCTGGAATTTAGACTCAACCCTGGTGAAAAGACAGGTTGAGAAATTTCAAGTTGGGTTTATCAGAAAGGATCATTTCACGAGAGAAACTAAAAATAATAAAATAAAATAGCTGAAAAAAACCACTAATGGGATAGAATTGTAATGAACTGACTAAATTCCCATTTAAGCTGAAAGCTCTAAATAAAAACAGTTTACTACATAAAAAAACCTCAATGATATAGTTCTTACAGAAATGAATTTTGTAACAGAAGATTTGGGGACAGGCAAGAAAGTTCATTGATAAAATAGATTGCATTTTACATTGAATCCAGAATAATGGATTGAAGAGTTTTAAGAAAAAACATAAAATGATTAGATTTATATTTTAAAAGATGACTCTGGCTATAGGGAAAATGATGTGCTGGAGGATATTTGAATTGGAGACAAAAACTCCTATCAATGGGTTGATGTTGATGTTTTGATTCAGATTATTTAGAACAAGGATTAAAGTAAGATCATGTCCATTTATTTTATCTTTTTGTAAATAAACTGTCATGGGGACTGAAAGAGAGGGAATGATCAAGAAGGAAGATCTTCAGTTTTCTGTCATATCAGTTAGATTGAAAATAACACAATTTGCAAACACAGGAAGTGTAGGCAGGAACGAACAGTTGAGATGAGAATGCTGGATCTGAAGTATTTGTGGGCCATGAAAATCAGGAAAGTTTACGTGTCTGAAACTCCACAGAGAAATCTAGACTGAAGACAGTGAGTTGTGTCATCAGCACAGAGGTGGTAGTTGAAGACCTGGGATGAGATGACTCTCAGAGTATATAAAGGTAAAAAGAAGTCCAAAATAGAACACTAGAAGGCAGAGAAACACATGGCCCAGAGAAAAGAGTGAAACAAGTCGCAATGGAAACATCGCTTTCCTGGTGGACAAGGAGGAACACACTTTCAAGAAGAAAAGAAAAGATTAACAGTGCAGATGTCAAAAAGATTTCAAGTGTGATAAGGACTAAAATGTGTCTATTAGATTCAGCAAAGAAGAAGACAGTGTTGACCTTTGTAGAAATTTCAATAAAAATGGCAAGAGTTAAATTACAGGGAGTTGTGATATGGATGTGAGGTGAGACCCTATTCTTTCAGTGTTTCCATCATGAAGAGAAAGAGGATTGGAGAGCAGCTAGAAAGGTCAAAGTGGCCACAGCATATTCTCAGCAGGGACACTATCACAAGGGTCAGAATTAGTTTTTTAGTGAAGGAGTGGGAATGAAACACAATCTTACTCTTTTTGTGTATAAAGCACTGAGATACACATAACATTCAAAGAGGCATAGAGTATATCTGTGGTTTTAAAACTTCATGGGGCAGGGCTTCCCTGGTACCACAGTGGTTAAGAATCCGTCTGCCAATGCAGGGGACACAGGTTCCATCCCTGGTCTGGGAAGATCCCACATGCCGAGGAGCAACTAAGCCCGTGTGCCACAACTACAGAGCCTGTGCTCTAGAGCCCGTGAACCACAACTAATGAGCCCAGGCTCTGCAACTACTGAAGCCTGTGCACCTAGACCTGGTGCTCTGCTACAAGAGAAGCCACTGCACTGAGGAGCCTGCACACTGCCACAAAGAGTAGCCCCCGCTCTCTGCAACTACAGAAAGCCCACGCACAGCAATGAAAAAACCCAACAAAGCCAATAAATTAAAAAAAATAAATAAACAAAATTAAACAAAAAAACTTCATGGGGCAAAATTAAGAAAAACTGTCTAAAAAGTTTCCTTAAGTGGATAATAATAATAATAATAATAATAAACAATAATAATAAAAATAATAAAGTTAAGAAACACTTGTGTAAAGCAGTGATGTTTGCAGAAAAGAAAAGGAAACATTGAAAGATGGAAGAAAAATAAAAGTATAATCAACAAAAATTGTAATAAAAAGTTAGGATTCAAAAGGACCAGATAATGAGAAAAAGGTTAGCCTTAGAAAATATACAGGATGCCTCTCTCTCTGAAGGGAAGAAAGGGTAAGAGTGAGCCCGCTTGATATTTTGTAAACGAGAGTGTTCTATTTGATGGCTTTTATATTATTGCTCCTAAGAAATAAAATTATTTGCTCAGAATGAGGGATCAAGAGGTCAGATAGGAAGGATAGAGTAGAACATAAGTACATGCTAAACTATTTTGGAGGAAATAGAGTGTGTTAGGCAGAGTTCTGAGATGGCCTCTAAGACTTGCCCTTTGGTGTACAAGCCCTGCTTTAAGTTCTCTCCCCTTGGATATGGGCAGGGCTAGGAAAATAATGAATTTTCCTTTCATGATTAGGTTAATTTATATGACAAAGGAAGGGATTTGACTATGTAATTAAGGCCCCAAATGCTGTTGAGGAATCCAAAGAAAGATTATGCTGGGTGGGTCTGATCCAATCCACCCTTTCTTTTTTAAAAAAAAATATTATTTATTTACTTATTTATGGCTGTGTTGGGTCTTCGTTGCTGCACGCAGGCTTTCTCTAGTTGCAGAGAGCAGGGGCTACTCTTCATTGCAGTGTGTGGGCTTCTCATTGTGGTGGCTTCTCTTGTTGCACAGGCCCTAGAGCACAAAGGCTTCAATAGTTGTGGCAAGTGGGCTCAGTAGTTGTGGTGCATGGGCTTAATTGCTCTGTGGCATGTGTGGTCTTCCCAGACCAGGGCTTGAACCAGTGTCCCCTGCGCCACCAGGGAGGTCCCCAATCCACCCTTTCAAACATTGAAAGGAATTGGGCTCTTCCTAAAGGAAGAATTTCAAAATTCCTGTGAAGTTTCTCATATTGGCCTTGAAAAAGTAAATAGCCATTTTGTGAACCACTATGGAATTTGTTGACATGAAAAGAACCTGTGAGTGGCCTTTAGGAGCTGAGCAGCACTTGGTAGATATTTAGCAGAAGATGGGTAACTCAATTGTGCGAGCTCCAGGAAAAGAATTCTGCCAGCAATCTGAGTGTGCTTCGAAGAAGATCCTGCCCTATTTACGTATCCAAAAAAGAATATCTCAGTGAGACTAGAATCATTCTGTATAGCTGTAGAATGATTTTCCAGAATCACTTAGTCACTTAGAGGTGAGGAAGGAGGAATCACCTGCAATTTTCTAGGAAAGAGTGGTAGAAGGGAAACAGAGGGAAGGACAAGAAGACAAAAAAAGGTTGTTTTGGCAAAGGAGTGATTTAAGTAATGAAACCTGAGAGGGTCTCTACTACTTGTCAGGAGTATGATGATAAGAAACTTCCCTGTGCCTTAGTTTCCTCATCAACAAAATGGGATAATAATAGTAGGTGCCTCGTAGGATCATTGTGAATAACTTCATACATACATATGAAGCACATACAATAGTGCCTGCCTGTGGTAAGCCCTTAAGAATGGTTAGATGGTGGTTAAGGGAGTAGTTATGAAGTAATAATATTATACGCTGAGTGGAAAAGGAAGATGAGATCAGAGTGGACAGTTTAGAAGAAAACAGGAAGGAAAGGATGGCATGAAAGTAGATGGTCAAAGAGAAAGTGTGGATCATGTAAAGAAATGAGGAAGCCTAAGAAGATTACAGTTAAAGTGTGATACTGGATTTACAGTTCGGAAAAGAAGAGTATGTAAACAAAAGAAGGTTGCCCTCCAATCCAGTTCTACAAGGATCAAGTCATTAGGCACTGTGGTCACTGACCTACAGTGCACCCTGAAAGACATCCAGGATAAAGAACAGAATAAGGCACTCTATGTTTTGGGAAAACAGGTAAAATAGGCCCTTAGATAGTTAGAAATATTTCAGGAAAAATTTTAAGGAACCCAGATTCTTTCATCTTCCCATACATAGAAATTAAAATATCTGATCCTCATGACTAGCAGTAACTTTTTATCAAGATGTATGACTGACTGCCTGTATCCCCAAACCAAAAACACATATATACTGTTCTTTTCTCCTACCTCTCCAGAGAAGTTCCTCAGAGCTATCAGAGAAGCTGTCTCACAGCTATAGTCTGCAGTAAGACACTGAATAAAACTCAACTCACAGTTCTTACATTGTCCTTTTTTTTCTTTGTTTGTTTTTTTAAATTAATTTATTTTATTGGCTGTGTTGGGTCTTTGTTGCTGTGCGTGGGCTTTCTTTAGTTGTGGTGAGTGGGGGCTGCTCTCCGTTGTGGTGCGCGGGCTCCTCATTGACATGGCTTCTCTTGTTGCAGACCACAGGCTCTAGGCACGTGGGCTTCAGTAGTTGCAGCACATGGGCTCAGTCGTTGTGGCTCACAGGCTCTAGAGCACAGGCTCAGTAGTTGTGGCACACGGGCTTAGTTGCTCCTCGGCATGTGGGATCTTCCTGGAGCAGGTATCGAACCTATGTCCCCTGCATTGGCAGGCAGATTCTTAACTACTGTGCCACCTAGGAAGCCCTCATTTATTTTTTTCTGGTTGACAAGTACTTAGGAGTGAACTTACACACACACACTACATACATACACAAAAACATATATATGCATGTATATACATGTATATGTATAAAATATACAATATATAATATATGTAATAGATCTTTTGTATCCAGAGAAATACATGATACAATTTTTCATGGAATATTTATGAAAAAAAAGGAATTATGATAAATACAAAATAGGAGGGAACATAGCTAAACGGATTGGTAGGTATTTGCACAATCAATCTCACAGAAAGGACTAATATCCTCTGGGGTAAAGGTCTCTGGGAGCGTGCTTAGGACTCCTTCTGTTAAACAACTGTGTTAACCATATGTGTGGCATGGTTGGCTGAATTGTAACGTATGTAACATAGAGGAATGTCTAGATGCCTGGCTTAAATGGAAATGTAAAATATTTTTTAGATGAAATAATTATACATAACATTAAATTTAAAACCTTTCTCTTAGGCACTCACAGTTTTTGTGGAAGCACAGATACTAAGTATATTTGTTTACAAAAAAAAAAAAGCCACATTGTTTTATAGCTGCTCCCACCCATGAGGTAGAAGCCATTACCTTACCCTTCAAGGATAACTTGCATTCTTATTTGCTCTAATTGAATATGGAGAAAGTGATGCCGTGCTATTACTGAGCCTAAGCCTCAGAGGCTGAAGAGCTTCCACTCTTGCTAAGTTTAGTATTCTGTGACTGTCATGTGAAGAAATATACAGGGCGAGCGGCATGAGGCACAAGCCTTCTGCTGCCCTGGTCCACAGTCTACCAAGTGCCTGACCTGTGAGTGAAGCCCTCCTGGGTCAGCCAGCCATCAGCCAGCCCGCCAGCTAGCCACATCCCATGAATAAGCCCAGCGGAGGTCAGCCAAGCTGGCTCAGACTACACAAGGGGAACTGCCTTAGCCAACACAGAATGGCGAGCTAAGTAAACATCTGCTATTTTATGTCCCTATGGCTTGAAATGGTTGGTGCAGAAATAGTAATGCAATTAGAGAAAACAACCTAATATTTTGATTATATATTCACTATGAATCACCTAAATGATAAAGGTGCTAAAACAAGCAAACATAGAAACAAAGTAAAGACAATGACGAAAAACAAAGTAAAGACAGACAAAAATACAACATTTTCTTAGGTTGTATTAATTAAATACACTGTCCAGAACAGTAATGATAATCATTATAGGCTGCATTCTCACAGTCATGTTGCAGATAAAGATTGATGTTCAATTCAAATGCATATTTACAGACATATTAATTTATTGCTGCATATGCAAAGGAAAGTAACCAGGATTTTACCCATAAGACTCCATCATTCCTTTTTTCTACAACCTAGAGATACGAAAATTCAAGGGGAGCCTAAGAACTAGCTCCAATATCACATTTAACATGCCACAGAGGATTGAACTTATAGTCTGCATGGTTCTGAAATGCCGAACACAGATCAGGATATGTATGTTTCGGGGGAAACAAATATCAGTTTAATCCAAACAGGAATATTTTAGCAATTAAAATTCAAAAGCTGTAAATTGGTAGAGGGCCTCCCTCACAGGAAGCAGGGTATCAAGTTAAGGATAGAACTGTAACATTCCTTCCAACATGGAGATGTTATTATGTTACATGCACTTTCTATCACAAGGGAGAGAATGGATTGCATTTTTTTAATCTTTTTTTTTTTTATTGAAGTATAGTTGCTTTACAATGTTGTGTTAGTTTCTGCTGTACAACCAAGTGAATCAGCTGTGTGTATACATAGATTCTCTCTCTCTTGGACCTCCCTCCTGCTCCCCCCCTCCCCCGCCGCCAATCCCACCTACCTAGGTCATCACAGAGCACAGATGGCTAGTGGGAGAGTGGATTGTCTTTCAGCTTGATCACATTGTTAATCAAGAGAATAACATGTCCCAAACTGGAAGATATGTGGCTTGAAGTTAGGGGATGTAGAAGATTGAGGGAGGAAAAGGAAGAAATGGAAAAACATCCAAACTCAAATTTCTTATTTTTTTGTCCTGCTCCATTGCCAGAGAGTAACTGAGTTTGCCTAGTAGTTTCAGTTCAGCTACAGTTGAGTCACAGAACCTGTATCACAATATTCAAAGGGGAAGCAAACACCAAATAATCAGAGAATAGGACATAGCAGTTTACAGCTAAATGCTTAGTTTGTGGTCCATGTTGTAAACATTAGAAGAGCTCAGTGAAACAAGGTAATTTTATAGAGGCAGCATCTAAGAAAATTTTAAAATAAACTGAGCCTTGAGTTTAGCCTTAAAAGATAGAAAGAAGGTATATTTACATTCATTTTCCTAAAGGTTATATCTATTCACCAAGCATGTAATAACAATGGGTAATATTTATGGATTACTTATTAAGTACACAGAACTTTGCCCATTGTATCCATTTATCTCATTTTTAACTTCACAACAATCCTATTAAATATGCATCCATATTTCTCCATTTTAGTGATAAAGAAACTCAGGGAACAAAATGGTTAAATAGTTTGCCTAAGGTTGCACTGCTAGAAAAGAACAGAGTCAGCAATCACCCTCATTCAATCAGACCCCAGGCTCCAGGTATTTAACCAGCAGAGTTAAATACCTGAGGGCAAAGACTGTGTGCCAGACACTGCACTAGGCTTAGTGGAAGACACTGAGTTAGATAGTTCCTTTTTTTTTCTTTTTTTCCCTTTTTCTTTTTTTGGCTGTGCCATGTGGCATGCAGGATCTTAGTTCCCTGACCAGAGGTCAAACCCATGCCCCCTGCAGTGGAAGCTCGGAGTCTTAATCACTGAACCACCAGGGAAGTCCCCGAGCTAGATATTTCTAATTGAAGCTCTAAAGACTACTACAGAGTGAGAGGGACAAATATGGAATAACTAAATACAATTGAGATTGAGTTTGGTAAATTTCAAAATGTACCTACAAACCAAATGCTATGGGACAACAGTAGTGGGTGAGATTAGTTTGACTGATGAGATTAGGGACAAATTCATGGAGGAGGTCATATTTAATTTTAATTTTGAAGGAGGGGTACAGTTTTAAGCATTTTATCACTCTGACCATTTAGGAGAGGCAGATGAGGTTTTGCTGTTTTGGGACGAAGCAAAAACTCCAGGGGGAATTGATAGAGGATTTTCTCTCTATTCACAAGGCAAAGCACACTTGGCTACCAAAAATAGAACAGAAAAATCAGGCTCATGATCTCTTAGATTCCTGTGGATATCTTTTACTAAGAGACTATTTCATTTCACACATGCCGCAACACATTAAAGCATACCTCACATACAGCTTTCTTTTAATTGCATATGCTCTTTATATAATGCAATGCTGACAGAGGATTAATAAAGTTAACATTAATTAATAAAATTAACATTGTAGGGTATAGTTATGTACTTAATAATGATATATAAGTTCTTATAAAACAATCTGTAAAAGAAGTTAGAGCAATGCAGCTGCTGCTGCAGAGCACAGGGAGATCAGCTCATTGCTTGGTGATGACCTAGAGGGGTGGGATAGGGAGGGTGGGAGGGAGGCTTAAGGGGGAGGGGATATGGAGATATACGTATAAATACAACTGATTCACTTTGTTGTACAGTGGAAACTGGCACAACAGTGTAAAGCAGATATACTCCAATAAAGATTTGAAGGGAAAAAAAGCTAGAGCAATAGTATTCTAAAATCTGTGAACACTTTGCAATGAGATTTAAAAAGCATCCAAAACAAACAAACAAACAAACAAACAAACAAATGCTTTTTAATCTGTCTGCTAAACTATCTTTTTTTAGGTTGCTTTCCTTCCTTCTCAGTCTTAGACCTGGGTTCCCTGTCTTAGCATCACAAAAGAACAATCCCTGAATTTACTTTCAAACTAGAAACTCCTGCTTCCACCTCATCTCTTCCAGTTAAAGCCTTAGTGGAAGAATACATTGCTGTAATCAGCCTGTCATGTCTACCTGGTAGTTCTGTTTCCTATGAAACTTTTACGACCTTTTGGGTCATCTGTTTTATGTGCCACTGGCCTCACTCACATCCCAAAGTGTACCACACCATCCACAAAACTGACATCTCTGACAGAACACCTCATGCTCAGTGATGTCTTCTTCCTAGAGTTGTCCCTGTGGACAAAGACCAAGAGTTAGATGGGGTAGCAGAGGTGAAAATAAAATATAAGCCTGAAAAGAAGATAGAACTAATTCTTGAAAACTTGTAAATTTCATGCTACAATAAATAAATTTAACTGAAAAATTGGGGATTATTTAAACTTGGTGCCAGCACCATGATATGGTAATATCTGTGTTGTGTCAATGACAGGTAAAAGAGATCAAGATGATGAGGACAATAAAGGAAAGGAAATCAACTTATAATATTGTAATGATTCAAATACGTGGTGAACACGGCCAGAAATGGACAGCTGAAGAAGAAATTATTAAATAGTATGGATGAAAAGCAGCTGCAGAGATACCATAAATAGAAAGTGATGCCATCACTAAGAGATGGATAATAGCAGAGAATAACTCCGAAAGTTTCAGCCCAGGAGGCTAATAAGTTTAATTCACTCAGGAAAACCTTACGAAGTGTTCAAAAGGTGCTTATCTCAGGAAGAGGCAATTGGATCCAGAAATAAAAGCCACAATCCCTGCTATCAGATAGCTGGCAGTTTATGATGGAATATCAATCGTTAGAACAATAAAAATTAATATTAATAATAATGGTGAGTAGTGGAGCCTCAGCAATGGTTTGTATGTTTAAACATAGGGACATGGCATGAAAGTATGATATTCAGGACGAGCTTAAACAAATAGGTGGCAATTCAGTGAATTATAAAGAACATATGTGTATTTTTTATAGAAATAGTTGGATGGGAGAAGGGTGTACTGGGAAGAAAGGTCAAAAACTTTAAATAGTTGTTGGGAGGGATGAGAAACACTCACATTTTTAAAGCCATTATTCATGCCTAGAAATCAGAATTCAGTGGGAGAAGGAGAAGAAAGTAAAATATTGTGTGGTCAGGGAGATTTTCATGAAAGAGTCCTATGGATATTGCCTTGAATCAATGGAAAACATTAAAAGATTTTAATCAAGGATCAGATTTGTATTTCAAAATGCTCTAGGGCAGTATCACGGAGAATCGATTCAGTGGTGATCACACTGGAGACACGAGACTAGTTAGGGAGAAGATGCTATAATAGAGGGGAGGGGTAGCGAGGACCTTTACTAACAGAGGGAAGGAGAAAAGGGAATAGAGATTAGAAAATGGTTCAAAATGGTTTATTAAAAGGATGAAATCAGTAGTATGTGATTATCGAAACTATGTGCTGAGATGCTACTCCTTCAGAAAGGCCCTCTCCACTAAGGCTAACCAATAGCCATCCATTGCAGGGACATCTGCCTATCCTCATTCCTTCCCCATGTTTTCCTTAATAACACGATTTCATCTGAAGTAGCAATGAAAATGCCAAAAGGATGGCATCCCCTTCAGCATGATGCAGTCAGAATTAAATGAACATGATTTTTGGAGTCTCCAGGAATATTATTATTGAAAGGTGTCAACTTCTTTGGTATGTGCCTCTTTTTTCTCTTCTGTGCTTTGTTTTCTGCTGCCTGGAACTTAGACTCAACGGCTAAAGTCCAGCAGCCTTCATGAACTGAGAAGTGATCTTGAGTTGAAAGCTATCTTGGTCAGCTCAGGCTGCTGTAACGAAGTACCGTAGGCTGGTGGTTTATAAACAACAGAATTTTATTCTTTATAGTTCAGGAAACTAGAAGTCTGAGATGGGGGTGCCAGCTTGGCTGGGTTCTGATTAGAATCCTCTTCTGGGCTGTAGACTGCCCACTGCTTACTGTATCCTCGCATGGCTGAGAGCAGACACAGGAAGGGAAATCTCTCATGACTGTTATAAGAATACTAATCCTACTTGTGTGAGCTCTACTCTCATGACCTCATCTAATCCTGGTTACTGCCCAAAGCTCCAATATCATCATATTGGGGGGGGGTTCATTCAACATGTTAATTTTTCAGAGACATAAGCATTCAGTTCATAATAGAAACTCTATACAAGACTTGTAGAAAAAAAAAGTGGCTCAGAGGTCCCTCAAGAAAATGATGCTACCCTACAAGCCCTGAACTAGATTTTCTCTACCATCAGAGAGAAATGAATTTTAATAAGTCACTGCTATTTCATATTTTCTGTTTTATGCAACTATCTAATCATAAATGATGTAACCTTTCTCCATTATGCTTAATATTTCTGTTACTTTCCATTATCTAAAATCATTTTCTTTGTTGCTTATTCATTGTTTTCTCTTTTCCCACTAGCTCCTAAGCACTATAAGAGAACAGTTATTATTTATCCTCTTTATCATTATATCCCAAGCAACCCTCACAGCACATAGCATAAACTTGGCAGCCAATACACATGCTTGACTAAATGGATGAATGAGGTGGATGAGGATATGGAATAAACAAATATATCAAATACTGGTTTCTGCCTGTGGAAGCTATCCCAATGATATACACAGTTTTCTTTCTTTCTTTCCCTTATTTTTTTCTGATGGGGGGCTGCGTTGGGTCTTTGTTGCTGCATGTGGGCTTTCTCTAGTTGCAGTGAGAGGGGCTACTCTTTGCTGTGGTGCACAGGTTTCTCACTGCAGTGGCTTCTCTTGTTGCGGAGCATGGGCTCTAGGCGTGTGGGCTTCAGTAGTTGTGGCACACAGGCTCAGTAGTTGTGGCTCATAGCCTCTACAGTGCAGGCTCAGTGGTTGTGGCACATGGGCTTAATTGCTCCGTGGCATGTGGGATCTTCCCGGACCAGGGATTGAACCCGTGTCCCCTGCATTGGCAGGCAGATTGCAACCACTGCACCACCAGGGAAGTCCTGATATACACAGTTTTCAGATGGAGAAAAATTGCATATCTGAGGAAAGGATGAGTTTAATTTTTATCATCTTGAAACTGAGCTGTCTATTTCACATTCAGGTTGAATCATCCAGTAGAAAATCAGGTATATGAATTCAGAGCTCAAAAGAGTGTTCCGGGTTCAGGAATAAGAGTATCATTAACCATCAGTATACAGGGGATAATTTGAAGTTGAGGGAAGTGATGAGAATGTACAAAGAAAAGCATAGAGAGCAGAAGCCACAGGAAAATAATATTATGAGCAGTAGAAGAAGAGTTAGAAGAAAGGGAAACACATCCCTGAATGAAAGGCAGGGTAGTATTGAAAGTAAGTGACAGTTGTAAACAGACTCAAATATAAGTAAGATAAGAAATTATCCTTTGGATTTCACAACTAGAAGACATCTGTAAATATCGGGGCAGCAGTAGATTTTGTGAGGTGAAAAGACAAAAGAACAAGGAAACAAAATTGAGATATTGAAAGTAGGCCACTTGTTCATTAATCTATATCAGGAAAGCAATGAGAAAGACACAGCAGGATTAAGAAGAAAACATGGGGTTAAGAGAGTAATGTTTATTTATATTCAAATGGGAGCCATTTGGATATATTTTTCTCTGATGCAAAGTAAGCAGCAATAAAAAGAAAGAAGTTGAAAATACAGGGAGAAGAGGGAATTTTGATGGAATAAAATCTCTCCAGATCCTGAAAGCTAGATCTTTGACGTGAGTTATTCTGTAATTCTAAACTTGCAAGTAGAAAAGAGAAATTTACTTTTATAGATCTAAATTCTGACTCAATTCTTGGTCCCAATTTGCACCGGCTTTTTGAAAATTGTAATAGATATGTTCAGTCTGACATTTTATCTGGAATGATTTCTTCTTCTCAGTCCCTGAAGAATATGAAAGGTGATTGGCTCCTTTCCTTGATATGGAGTCAATATTTCCAAAATATCTCCTGTGAGGCAAAGATGTTATTAGGACTAAAGCTAAAGTCTCTGCATGGGATTGATGATTTCTCAGTTTTGAAAAGATGAATGTGGAAGTTGAGGGTATAATGTTTCAGATCTCTAAAGTGATAATGTTGAAGGATGTAAAAGGAAAGGAAGCAAATTCTATCAAATGCCTGCTATTTATAATATTTTTTTATTGATTTTATATATGCAGGAATGGTAATTTTATATACATGGAGAGTGAAGTTGAAAGTTTCAGTAACTTACCTTGGGGACACAGCTAATATATGGCAAAGTCAAGATACAAGTCCAATCTCTTGGCTCCAAAGTCCATGCTCATTCAAGCATACCTCACAACCTCCTTACAACTGTCCTGGTTGAAATTATTCATCAAGATATGTATTGTATAGTGGTGTATGCATCATCATATTACTTCCTGTGTAGAATAAAATAATTGCTTACATTATTAAGGGTACTTTTTGTACCATGATGAAAAGAAATTGGACTAAGCAACCGAACTATGCTATGACTTTAAAAAATAAGAAAATATCTCAAAATATTTTAATTCTGAATTTCACATATTAACCCCACAAAATTAATTCTTGCCAAAGACTGCAATTATATTGTTTCTTGATAAAATTCTCAGGTAATAATTACTGACAAAATGATGTTCATTCTCTAGCTTTTACAATCATTCTACTTGTATCTGTATGCTTCATATCACTTAGCTTCTGGACCAGGGAAAAGGAAAGTATCCTATTAGGTATTAATGCTTTCAAGATAACTTTGTGAATTACCATGTTTCAGTATTTAGCAAACTCCTTGGACTCTAGAAGAAAGAAGGCTTACTGATTTAAGTAAAGGCTTAGTGATTTAAATAAACCAACAAAAAAGGAAATTTCTAGGCACATAAAAATAAAAAAGAATAAATGTTCTGTAAGCTTTGATGGGAAGGTTTTGTTTGATGTCAAGAACTCTGAAACGGTATCTCTATGTCATGGTATTTAAGTTCATGTCTTCAAATATCAGGTATTATAATTTGACCATAATGAAACCATCTCTACTTGTTTATGAGAAATACTTTGCCAGTTTGCAGGAAGCTTAAGAAAATATCTTTAAATTGAAAAAAAACACTGGTCCCTACATAATAGGTCAAGCTATGTTGTTGCTGAAACTAGAAGGAATCATAAAGACAAGGTTTTTCATGAAAGTGTACTTTAAAAATATTGATGTTATATATCTAGATAATGTCGATAGCACCTACTAGATTTACCATTATTTGCCAGTATACCTTTGAAAAATATAGTAGATGTGTTGTAAAACATCAAGGAATGCTATTAATTTTAACTCATACATATAAAACAATATTTGAAATTCTCTTAGTGCATCTTTTTTTTTTGTGCCACAAAATCAGCCTTCCTTTGAAAATCATGAAAAGTAGTAATATAGAAATATTTGGGATCATGTATTTCTTGTTACAGCCAAGAAAGATGTTTTATTTCTTCTACAAATATCAAAATTTGAAATTAAAGAAAAGGAAAGGGGACAGAATTAAGCAAATTTCACATGGGATTTAGATAAACACTCTATGGTATAATGTAGCAGAGGATTAATTGAATTAAGTATGGTTATTTTTCTGGAGGCTTTAAGATTTCTATTAGGAGGGTCAATCTGTATGTCCTCACACATCAGTTTAGACTGTAATAGAGATGGAGTTTTATTTGGCTTGAATTTGATCTGACCAACTCTGACATTCTACATGAATGTAGGCCGGGTTTAGGGTATTAACTATGTGATTTTAGAAATAAAACCTAAGACAAATCATCAGAAATTCATGAAGCTGAAAGAAAGTCTAAAGACAATTTTAAGTAGGAAATTCCAATTTCAAATTGTTGTGGGTAGGCAAAGCAAGCCCAGTTATTTAAAAACAATAAAGATGAGAGTTTGAAATAAAATTAGGAAATTGGTCTATAACATCTCAGATATCTTCTTTAGCCCCATTGTCCTGGTATAATGCCAAATTCCTCTCTAATGCAATCTTTTTAAAAAATGTCTCTTAATGTTGCTGTGTCATGTTTTATTTTTGTGATTTATTAAAACTCTTACTCCTACTTAGCTATATTTTTATATTATAGCAACTGTGTAGGGAGTATAGTTATTTAATTTTTAATAAAACCTTTCTCTAGGAAAAATTTGATTTTTATTTATTGCTATGTGAAATCATCTATGATTCAAATTCACAGAAGAGATGCTTTAGTAAGAAACATCTTTCATCTTCCATTTCCTGGGTATATTTCTATAAAGTCAATATTTTGAACCCAACAATGTGATAAATGAAATGCTGGGTGTTTAAGTAGTTGTTTTATTTAGCAAAAATATTACCAATAGAGATATTTTCACTAGAGCCGTAATGTGTTGCAGTTGGAAGCCTGGTTCTGAGTCAGAAACACGTGAGTTTAAATACTTGCTTTTTCACCTGTTACTCTGTAATTTTGAGTGGCATATTCAAAATTTATTAGCCCAGTTTATAGAATCTGAAAAATGAGGATAACATTATGTATCATAAAATTTTTGTGAGAATTAAAAAATGGATGTCAACAACATATTTACTGTGTGTCTGGATTATAATAAGTGCTTAGCTAGGTAGGACCTTTGCTAAAGTAAGATAGGTTAGCAGAAATGTTCAGCACTTACATTTAGGAATGAGACAATGGAAGCTTGAATCTCTGCTCTGCAATTTAAAAGCATGAAGTTTTTACAAATTACAAAAACTCCTTGGGCCTCAGTTTCTTCATGGGGCTATTTATGCCATAAGGTTCTTTTGGGAATTGTTAGATAAATTATGGGAAGCACCTACTGGATGGTTAGAGTAAATATCAAATATCATAGACAGTAAGTACATGCATACATTTGAGCTTATAGTTAAATGCAAAAGCTTCTTTCAGACTAATATGTATTGTTCAATCACAAACGTGTAATATATATGCACATATGTATAATATATATATACATGTGCTATCCATTTATCTATCTATATGCAAAATTTGGAAGCATTAACTGGAATTCCCAATATTTACTATGTGTTCTGACCAATAGGTAATTATGTATTCTTATTTCTAATTCAGATGAATCTGTTTTCTTTATCGTATCTATATTTTCTGAATTTTCTAAATGACTAAATTATTCATGTCATAATTTATAAGAGAAACGCTAGTTCTACTTCCATGAAAGTTGAAATAATGTAGATATTTTACATAAAACAAGCATAAATTATGAATAAGTGTATTAAAGTATATGGACAAGTCCAACAATGGGAAGATAAATTCTAGGTGTAAGAAATAAGGAGCCTGGCAAAGACGCTTTAACAATATCTCGGTGTTTTCTTTTCTCTGGAGCTACAACTTAACTATATTTTTCAGCCTCTTTTACTGATTTTTGAACCATTTATCTTAGATCTGGCCATGGAATGTGAATGGAAGTGATGTGTGCTACTTATAGCACGGAAAATAAAAACATCCCATAAATTGGTTCATGTTTTAAGTCCTTACTTTCTCTCTCTCTCTGTATCTGTGTCCATCTCTGTCTCACCATTCCCTCTGGGGAAAGCCAGCTGCCTGCACTGAGGGCCCCGAGGCAACTTATGGAGGGGCCCATGTTGTGAGGAAAGGCCATGTGAACCGCTCTCTTGGAAACAGATCCTTAGCTTTAGTCAAGCCCTGAATCTCTGGCTGATGTTTTGTGATACTTTGACTTCAAATTCATGAGAAACTGGGAGCCACACCACTTAGCTAAGTCATTCCTGACCCACAGAAGCTGTTAGAGAATAGGTTTGGGGGTTTCTTTTAAGCTGCTAAATGTTGGAGTAATTTGTTACACTGCAATGGATACATTATTTTTAGTTTTCTGATACCATGCTTTGGTACCAAAACCAAACAATAATTTTGGTAACAGTCTCTAAGTATAGACACTTTTATCATGTCAAACCCTGATATTTTGAACCTTACTGATATAGTTGATAACAGTATGTATTTTAAGATCCACTTGTTCCTTTCAGTATTAACAGAAGGTTACATTGAAGCTATATCTTTTAAATTTCCTTCAGTAGTGCTCATATTGCTAGTTACAGTTTCAAAATTTTTAATAATTTTACATTAAGACCTTGCATAAAAGATCAATGCTAACTTATTCATCTAACAATAAGGAAGTCAAGGTAATATTAACTGGACTGTCTTCAATGTTTCTTATCAATTTTAGCATAGAACTGCAGTCTTATTTTTCATCTTTCTTTTCCTGGTTGAAGAACATCCAAAGCATTATTATTTTAATAATACCCAACTTATTTACAGCTTATTGAGGCAACTTATTCAACATACAGTAAAATCATAGAATTATAAATTATAAAGAAAAAAAATAAATGTAAATATAGCATTTCTTGGACCAAAAATGTGATACAGATATGAAGGTCAATTGATACATGTAATTTCTGAAAATTATAGCAGTCAAGAAATTTTTTAAAAGATATGATTAGATACATGTTTTATTGTCTATTCTAAAATAAGCCTTACAATGATCTAAAATTAATTAATTGCCTGCTAAGGCTTTAGAGGTAATACAATGTTTGGTACACATTGTTTGGTACATCTGGTACACAATGTTTTTTGTTTTTGTTTTTTTTTAATTTTATAATAGAACTTATTCATTTATTTAAATTTATTTGCCAATCAAATAGCAAGTCATTAAATACAGAACATTTGGTAAGCAATGTTTTTAAGAGCAAGTGTAAAGGAAATAAAGCATCAGTTTTAATGAAGCTGTATCTTGTAGCTTCCCTTGATTAAGCCTGCAACTAAGAAAATGTCAAGGTCAAGGCTACAACACACTGCTCCAAATACATGGATCCTGACCATCGAGTAGCTTCATTCATGACATCCTAGCCTTCCTGGAGTTAAAGTTCTACTTCATAGTCTTCAACAGATTTTCAACTAATAGCACTTCTCTAACTCACACTGTAAATAACAGCTGAATTTATGTTGTCACTATTTGCTTAGGACATAAGTTCCCGTTAGTGAGGCAAGAGAGGAGGGAACTTCCCCTGGAATCTTTATAAGATTTTTCAATCTTATTGACTTTTGGAAAAAGCATTTGATTTTAGGAGTCATAGACTACTTGTATGGACTAAAATTATATGATCACAAGATTGTTAAGGTATCATTAAAAGGTGATTTGTGTGGGGGTGGGGTAGTGGATTAAGGATATTATATCTAGAGAATGTGAATTATATCTATATCACCATCTAGAGGAGAATGTCAGTGGATAACATCTACATGTGAAAAAATTTTTAAGCAAGAGTTTGTTTTTTAGAACTCTAGATCTAGATTACTAACCTAACAGAAGAATCAGTCAAAGTAACCAAAAGGTGTCACCTCTGGGAGGAAGGAATTAGGATAGAAATGGATAGGTACAAAGAATTTTGTGTTTGTTTTGCTTTGCTTTGAATTTTGGTTAGGACACATAGTACTATTTCACATTATATAAGATGGAGACATATTACTTATATAAAAATAAATATTACCCTTGATTTTGCTAGCATAATCTCTGATAAATAATAGGCAGTCAATAAATGTTGGTTTCTTTTTTGTGAGAGTCCCAGCTTAAATGTCCCAAGAGGATATAAATGGTTTTTATGGTCTAGGAGGCATATATTCTTTAGTTTCTTTTCCTTCATGGTTCTTTTTCATCTTTTAGTTTATAAAAATGGGTGCTACCAAAAAATCCAAGAACTGACATATTGATGTTGAAAGAAAGAACAAGTTGCAATCTAAAATGATGAAGTTTAGAATTGGGTAGGATTTTTCAGAAAAAGGTTGCTAGTGAACTTCTTAAACAAGTATTTTGAAAAGATCTTATGTGGTGAAGCAAGAGGTTATAGAATGTAAACAGAGAATGGCTGCAGGAAGCCTCAGAGGCAGGAATCAATATGATGTGTGTGGTCAGTTGCAAACTGATTTTTAATGATTTTAAATGTGGAAATACTTTAAATGGATAACATAAAATTGTATTCTTAAGCTTGGGCAAAATAGTAATTTGGTTGATATGTTCACTTTGTATTTGCTAGGGAATTTAAGAAGCCTCTGTATGTTTCTGAGGAAGAAGTTAAAAAATAAAGTTATAATTTAAAGAATATGATTGCTGAATGAATGTACAAAATCTTTTGAAAGAGAAAAAGAGGCAAAACAACTACTTTATGTTGTGGATTTTCTCATGTAACAATAACTATATCTCCTAGGTTTTTTTTTTTTTTCCTTTATTCATTAAAGTAAACAAAATTTCATCTCTGTTTAAGGGAAAATTATCTCCTACACTCTTTAAAATGAAATAAAGTGGACATATTTATGTAAGAACTAATTTTCTTATACTGTATTTGAATTTGTTGGGGGTGTCAAGGGTATGGATGATTCACTAATTTCAGAGGAATGTGTTCAATTTTCACTAAATCTGCCCCAAACATCAAGAACTCTAACTATATAACATTAGGGAATTAGTTTGAGTCCTGTCTCTGAAATGCCTCAGCTCTTCCAGAGCAATATTATATAAATGAAGCTGTGCATATATCTATAACCCCTGATTCTACAGAGGATTAATCAGTTTATAAGCATGCATACAATAAAATGTCAAAATGCAACCAGATAAAAGTTGCACGAAAAATTGTCAGGACCAAGGAAATACTTAAAAGGTAGAAAGATATGCAGACCACTATCCTACTAAGTTATTAACGTTGAGCTTCACGCATGGCTTGAGTTTCTGGGAGCTCAAAATTAAATGAGAATCACAGTGGGTAGTGACTCCCAATATTTTAAGTTAGAAGAAATTATAATTTCTGATATGAAAACACTTTTTTTTTTTTCCTGGAGCTAATCTTTGAAAAACTTTTCTTAGTAGTGTTCATGCAAAAAACAGGGCAACTTACTCAAATATGAACATTGAAAAACACTCTATTAATCACTGCTACAATGTGTTCAACTTCTGTAAAATTTTGTGAGAGCAAGTCTTATGATAAAACACGCTTTACAGTGACACAATGATTAAATTTGAATTTTAGTCTCCAAAGACTAAATTGCTCTAGATATTTTGAAGAAGTACAGTAAATTGCATCAGGGTTAAATTAAAGGAGTTTGGTAGATAAATTATCCTTTAGGTATGATGGTTTTTATATTTATTTATGTACTTTATGTATGTATGTATGTATTTGGCTGTTCTGGGTCTTAGTTGCGGCATGTGGGATCTTAGTTGGGGCATGTGGGCTCTCAGTTGCAGCATTTAGGATTTAGTTCCCTGACCAGGGATCAAATCCAGGCCCCCTGCGCTGGGTGCATGGAGTCTTAACCACTAGACCACCAGGGAAATCCCTAGGTATGATGTTTAATAATTTCTTTTTTCACTTTGGGATGTATTTAATGCACCTCTAAATAAGGATATATTATCAGCAATGGATGATTCATGTCAGCATGGCAACTTGGGCATAGATACGAACAATATAACATAGACAGATGATGTGATACAAAGACTCTAAGGGAAAAGAAGACAGAGTATAAGACTCTAAAACTAAAAGCAGTGATTTTTTTGGATGACGAAAAAATGTTTTTTACAGAAAAAAATGTCTCAGAGGAAGAAAGTAATTACATTTATTCCTTCTCCTTCACAAAGACTATATAAGGACCTTTAGAGTAGTGTAATAAGTAGGCCACACACCCAAGAATGCACTCGATAGCTGAATGATCCACAAATCACATAGAAGAAGTCATGTCCAAAGTAGCAGGTAGAGAACCTGAGAAGCACTGTAGCAGGTACCAGAGCCAAAGGCTTTACAAGCCCCAGCTGTAAATGCCTGTCATGGTTAATTTTATATGCTAATTTGACTGACCTAAGGGATGGCCAGATAGCTAGTAGACCATTATACCTGGGTGTATCTGTGAGGGTGTTTCTGGAAGAGACTAGAGTTTTATTCAGCAGACGAAGTGACGAGAGGAGCCCTCACCAATGTGCGCAGGCATCATCCAATCTGTTGGGAGCACTGAATGGAATGCAAAGAAGAAAGTTGGGTGAGTTCTTGCTCTCTTTTTGAGTTGGGAAGTCCATCTTCTCCTATGCTAGGACGTCACCAGAGCTTCCGGATCTTAACCTTTGATCACAGGTTGGGAGTTACAGCAATGGTTCCCCTGTTCTCAGGCCACCGAACCAGGCTGAATTATACTGAACTGTTTTCCTGTTTCTCCATCTTGCAGACATGGCACTGTGGTACTTCTCAGACCTCCATAACTGGGTGAGCTATGTCCTATGAGAGAACCCTGACTAATACAATGACTAAGTTAATGGCTAAGTAAAGAACATTTTTTTAATATTATTTTTTGATATTTATTTATTTATTTATTTTTATTGAGGTATAGTTGTTTTACAGTGTAGTATTAGTTTCTACTGTACAGCGAAGTGGCATTCCATGTGCTACACAGCAGGTTATTAGTTATCTATTTTATACATATTAGCGTGTATATATCCATCCCAATCTCCCAATTCATCCCACCACCACCCTGCTTTCCTCCCTTAGTGTCCACACGTTTGTTCTCTACATTTGTGTCTTTATTTCTGCCTTGCAAACTGGTTCATCTGTACTGTTTTTCTAGATTCCACATATATGCATTAATATGCGATATTTGTTTTTCTCTTTCTGACATTTCACTCTGTATGACAGTCTCTAGGTCCATCCAAGTCTCTACAAATGATCCAATTTCATTCCTTTTTATGGCTATGTAATATTCATTGTATATATGTACCAACATCTTCTTTATCCACTCATCTGTTGATGGGCATTTAGGTTGCTTCCATGACCTGGCTGTTGTAAATAGTGCTGCAGTGAACATCGGGGTGCGTGTGTCAATGGATACAATGGAAAAAAGAAATCTGAGTAAAATTGTCTCTGTTTTCAGATGACATGATCTTATATATAGAAAACCCTAAAGATTTTACAAAAAAACCCTGTTAGAACTGATAAATTTAGTAAATTTGCAGGATACAAAATCAAGACACAAAAAGAAGTTGACTTTCTAGAGACTAACAATGAACTATCCAGAGAAATTTAAAAGCAATTCCATTTGTAATAGAATCAAAAACAATAAAATACTAAGGAATGAATTTACCCAATGAGGTGAAAGATCTGTATACTGAAAAATATATTGATGAAAGAAATTGAAGACACAAATAAATGAAAAATGTCCATACTACCCAAAGCAATCTATAGATTCAATTCAATTCCTGTCAAAATTCCAACGCCCTTTTTCACAAAGAAGACAATTCTAAAATTCATATGGAACCACAAAAAACTCTAAATAGTCGAAACAATAGAGAGAAAGAAGAAAATTAGGGGTATAACTTGTCTTGATTACACAACAGTATGGTACTGGCATAAAAACAGACACGTGGATCAGTGGAACAAAATAGAGAGTCTAGAAATAGATCTACGTATTTGTGGTCAACATCTCTGACAAGCATCCCAAGAACACAATGGAGGAAAGATAGTGTCTTCCAATAAATGGCATTGGAAAACTGGATAGCCACATGCAAAAAAATGAAATTGGACCCTCATTTTACATCACTCAGAAACATTAACACAAATTGGATTAAATACTTAAATATAAGACTGGAAACTATAAAACTACTGGAAGAAAATATAGGAAATATATATTATAGATCCTTGTCATTGGTCTTGGTAATGATTTTTAAATATGACCCCAAAGGCAAAAAACATGCAACTACATCAAACTAAAAAAGCTTCTGCACAGCAAAGGAAAACAATCAACAAAATGAAAAGTGATATATGGAATGGGAGAAACTATTTGCAAAACCATATGTCTGATAAGAGGTTAATATCTAAAATATATAAGGAATTCATACAACCCAGTAGCAAAAAAGAATAGTAATAACCTGATTTTTTAAATGGGCAAATATCAGAATAGACATTTTTCCAAGAAGACCATCCAAATGGCCAACAGGTACATGAAAATGTGCTCAACATCACTAAACTTCAAGGAAATGCAAATCAAAATCACAGTAAGTTATGCCTTCGCACCTCTTAGGATAGTTCTCACGAAAATGTCAAGAGATAACAAATGATGAGAATGTGGAGAAAAGGCAACTTTGTGCACTGTTAGTGGAAATGTCAGTTGGTTCCATCAATATAGAAAACAGTATAGAGGGGTCCTCAAAACATTGAAACTAGAACTACCATATGATCTAGAAATTCCATGTCTGAGTACATAGCCCATAGATAAAAAAGTCAGGGTCAGAAAGAGATATTTGCACTCCTGTGATCATTGCAGCATTATTCACAATAGGCAAAATATAGGGAAAATTAATTATCCATCAATGGATAAATGTGTAAAGAAAATGTGGTATAGATACAATAAAATATTATTCATCCATAAAAAAAGAAGAAAATCCTGCCCTTTGTAACAACGTAAGATGAACCTGAAGGGCATTAGGAAATAAGCCAGCCAGAAAGACAAATACAGTATGTCATTAATCATATGTGCCATCTTTAAAAAAAAAAAAAAGCAAACTTCAAAACAGCAGAATGGTGGTTGCCAGAAACTAGGAGGGTGGAAGGAATGAGTAGATGTTCATCAAAGGGTACAAACTTTGAGTTACAGGTTTGTTTAAGTTCTAAAGCGCTAGTGTAAATCATAGTAACTATAGTTAATAATGCTGTGTGGAATACTTAAAATTTGCTAACAGAATAAAAATTAAAGCATTCTCACCACACATACACACAGAAGGTGACTATGTAAGACAATGGATATGTTAATTAACTTAATTGTGGTTAAATATTTAACAATTATACATATATCAAATTACCACATTATATATTTTAAATATATACAATTTTATTTGGCAGTTATACCCTTAAGTGGGGAAAAAACCAGGGGAAAAAGAAATTTGAACAGATGATAATTGCTGGATGTGTCAGACATCTATTTTCATAAGACTGAAAGGAGAATTTGCACAATTCAACAAGTAACTTGTTTGGGTAATAGCACCAACTTTGCACTCTCTTATTAATTTTTTTATCATGAGACAAAGCATACATAGAAGAAAGTGTGGGGGGGGTGTGTTTGTGTGTGCATGCTTGGTGGGCATTTAAAATAATTAAAAAGGAGACAGCATATGATTATCACTCAAGTCAAGAAAGAGAGGACCACCAGAATCTCAGAAGCCCCAAAGGACAATCCCTTCCCTATCCCCAAGGATCATCCACTTTCCTAAATTTCATAACAAACATTTCCTAGCTCTTCCATAGTTCTACCACCTATGAATGCATACATATTATATTTTAATTTGCCCTCTCAGTGTTTATGTGATTGGGAACCATACTGTGTTTGTATTTGGTGCCCTGCTTTTTTCGCCAAATATCAGGTTTATGATGTGTGTCCCTTACTTTCCTTGTGCAACTAATCTTTCTAGTCTCAGTTCTTGCTATGCACTGACTTTCCTGCCTATGTGTCATTCCCAAGAAACTTTCTCCCTTCCTTCCTTTCTTTCTTCTTTCCTTTCTTCCTTCTTTTCTTCTTTCCTCCTTCCTTCCTCCCTCCCTTCCTCCCCTTCCCTCCTTCCTTCCTTTCCAGCTCCCTCTTTCTTCTTTTTCTTTTCTTCCTTCCTTCCTTCCTTCCTTCCTTCCTTCCTCCTTCCTACCTTCCTTCCTTCTTCTTTCTTTCTTTCTTTCTTTCTTTCTTTCTTTCTTTCTTTCTTTCTTTCTTTCTTTCTTTCTTCTTCCTTCCTTTCTTTCTCTCTTTCTTCTTCCTTCCTTTCTTTCTTTCTTTCTTCCTTCCTTCCTTTTTCTTTTTCTCTTTCTTTCTTTTCTTTCTTTCATCCTTCCTTCCTTCCTTCTTTCCTTCCCTCCTTTCTTGTATATTTATCATAAGAGCTACTAATTAAATTATTAAGTATACAATACAATATTGTTAACTATAGGTACAATGCCATACAGCAGATACTTAGAAATTGTTCATCTTGCATAACTGAAACTTTATACCTATTGAATAGCCACACCCCTTTCCCCCCTCCCTTCCCTGGCAGTCACCATTCTACTCCACTTCTATGAATCTGACTATTTTGGATGCCTCCTATAAATGGAATCATACAGTATCTGTCCTTCTGACACTGGCTTATTTTACTTAACATTATTTCTCAAGTTTCATCCATATTGTGACATATTGAAAAGTTTCCTTCTTTTATTTTTTTTTTTTAAAATATTTATTTATTTTATTTATTTATTTTTGGCTGCTTTGGGTTTTTCATTGCTGCACAAGAGCTTTCTCTAGTTGCAGGGAGCCTGGGACTACTCTTCATTGTGGTGCGCGGGCTTCTCATTGCAGTGGCTTCTCTGGTTGTGGATGACGGGGTCCAGGCTCACGGGCTTCAGTAGTTGTGCCATGCTGACTTAGTAGTTGTGGCATGCTGGTTCAGTAGTTGTGGCTCATGGGCTCTAGAGCACAGGCTCAGTAGTTGTGGTGCACAGGCTTAGTTGCTCCACAGCATGTGGGATCTTCCCAGCCCAGGGATGAAACCCATGTTCTCTGCATTGCAAGTGGATTCTTAATGACTGTGCCACCAGGGAAGTCCTTCCTTCTTTCTTAAGACTGAATAATATACCATCATATGTATAGACCATATTTTCTTTATCTATTTCATTTGACCCTGCCAGTATTTCTTTCTCTTCTTGATTTACTATGTGAATCGGAGTTGCCTTTGATCTATCTGATAATTTATCTCTTTGTTCTCCACTTCCCCTTTTTTCTTTTTTTTGGGTACTATATTATTTCTCAACACATATATTCATAAATCTCTGCAGCAAAGCCCACATATCAGTTTCTAAAGCAATTTAATTCATATCTCATCCTTACAAATATAATTATAACCTTCCTCTCATCACTTTATTTTTTCTTTCCTTGCTTTTCCTTTTTTTCTTGCATACAGAGTATTTTGAGACTGGGCATATTTGGGTAATTAGCCACAGACCGTTTATAAGGTAATTAGTAGACTATCTCTTACAAGGTGATTAGTAGGGAATCCATTATAATACATTGTTTAATGCGTATCTTTTTGTGTTTGTATTCTTAGCTCTCTAAAAAAGGGAAGGGAATCCATACCTAGTATAAAACTAAAGTATCCAATTTTGATACTTTAAGTATTCTTTATACTGAAGACAATTACCATTAATGAATTGTTTCTTTTTAGCCCATGTGCAAGGCAATATAATTGTCCTCTTTAAATATCCAAAGTGTGAAACAACAGAGACAATGCAGACTGTGATTGGGTGCATGAGTTGATTTCCTGTCCACCTTGCTCATCTGGGGCTCTGCAATTAGTGCCTTCCTTTCAATATTCTACATGATATGCTTTAAAACTTTTTCTTCAAACACAGCAGATTAATTCATAGTTTGTGCTTTGAGGCTGTGATTTCAGAAAGTATGTTAAATATATGATCCTTGAATAGTGGGAATAAAGTTAATTGCATTACTGAATTTTAGGTACATCTATCACATAATTAGAAAAGTGTTTGTTGTTTGTTTTTTGGTAGTATTTAAAAATCTTGAAAAGATTTGCTTCAGACTGAAAAAAAATCTTAGTTTTTCTCTTTTCTCCAAATAATTCTTTGTTATTATCCTGTTTGGCAAAAATAAATGTGCAATATTTCATGAAATCAAGTTGGGTCCCATGATTGTTGCTAGTGCAGCGTGTCTAGAGGATTTAGCATATGTCACCCCATATGTCCTTTATGTGTTTTTCATTCTAAGCACCACTGGGATGAATCACATCCTTGAAGAGTGTGATACATTTCCTGTTACTCCTGAGGCCTGTGTGGGTTTGACAGTGTGGGTTTGGCAGGTGGGGGCAGGGGAATAACCGGTTTTTAGTGAGAAATATCTGAGGGTAACTCAATTTTCAAATTCTGATTTACTTTGTTTTTTCTTTCCCTTTTACTTAATTTCTAGCAAACACGTAATCTTATTATAATAGCACTGTAATATATTTCATAATATGTCCCATGCATTTATAAAAATTTGATTCAAATCATTTCCATTATTTAAAACTAACATTTTAATTCCACTATACTTTCTGCTAGAAATAAATGTCTAAAGGCCAACAATAATACAAGACAAAATTTGCTATTAATTACAGTCATAAAAAATAATTTGTCTTTATATTTCCCATATATATGAATAGAGTGTAGTATTATCTAAACATAAGTATTTCTCTAACAGTGACTTGTAATCTCTGTGATTATCTATAATAATATGTTTTAATATGTTTTTGTTCAATGACCAAAATTATTTTATAATATGAAAGCGATTAGCCAGTTCTCTACTTCATCTTTAAATAAGCATTAAATGTGTGTTATCCTGGAAACAAGAGTTGTGATTGCGCTCAGAACCTTCCTTCATATTTAAATAGCACCAAATACTCAGGTATAAGTGTTGTATGTGGACTATTGATTGTCTTTTTTCTGCACTGTTTCTGGATGTGATGCCTTGTATACACAGACTCACACACACAGTTCAGGATTGAATTGAATCCTCTGTCTTTACTTCTTCATGTTATTGACACTTCTTGTCCCTGAAAGAATTATACTAAAAGGCTAAATTGTTGAAAGAGAGAATGAAGGAAGGAAGGAAGGAAGAGGAAGGAATGAAGAAAGAAAGAGGAAGGAAGGGACAGGTTAGGAAGGGAGGGAGGGAGGAAAATGGAAGAGGAAGAAATCTGACATTGAACAAGGTAATAAATTTAATAGATTCTACTTTAAATTAATTGATGTAACAAAACTTAAAAATGAAAAAGTGGAAAAAAATAAAATATACTGACCTTAACAGTTTTATTAAGCCTTTCCCCTTTCTCTGTCTCGTCTCTCTCAGGCTCCTTCAACTTTTCAATATACAATTTATCAAAACGAACATTTTTTAAATGTCCTCGTCATTGGCACTATTTAGATGACACTTTGGCAGAGAGAAAAACCTAATAGGTTCATTATGTCTATGCTTTGTTAAAAATCATAATAATATAAGAGGTTATTTTGTGCATATGACAACTGAGGCTTATAAATGAGAAGGATGGTCAGGCAGTTCTTGTGGGGGTTTTTTCTTTCTGAATTTTTCTTTAATATTCTATTGACGTGTAACATCTGACCTCCATGAAAATAAATTGGGTTGTGAGTTATTGCATGGGATCCAGTCTTTACAAATCTTCATTTAAAAATTTTACATAAGATTATGCCTAAATACAAATTAAGCATTCAAAAAAGCATATTGAGTTGCTGAGCCACATATTTTTATTTATTATTTATTCAATTCTTTATTAACCTTTGTAGGCAAAGATTCCTTCTTCCTCTCACAGACAAAATGTAAAAAAAAGGTGGGGGCAGAAAAGGTAGTAGAGGTGGCCATGAGAGAGTATTGAAAGAAGGAGGGAACATGAGGGATGAAATGAGATGAGGAGAGATTTAGCTGATGTTAATGTTGGGGCGGAAGGAAAATCATGGAGGAAAGACTTTGGGACATGACCAAGGCAGCAAGAACATCTGATCTCTGCCTTTTTGTCAATTTGCACTTTTCTCTCTGTCTTTGCTGTGCTTGAAACATCTGTATTTTTTTTTTTTTTTTTTTGGTTTTTAAGTGCATTTTTTTTTTTTTTTAGTTTATTATTAGTACTATGATTTATTTTTTTTTTGGTTTTTTTTTTTAATTATTTTTTTTGGGGGGGTACACCAAGTTCAATCATCTGTTTTTATACACATATCCCCGTATTCCCTCCCTTCCTTGACTCCCCCCGCCCTCGAGTCCCCCCACTCTCCCCACCCCAGTCCTCTAAGGCATCTTCCATCCTCGAGTTGGACTCCCTTTGTTATACAACAACTTCCCACTGACTATCTATTTTACAGTTGGTAGTATACATATGTCTGTGCTACTCTCTCGCTTCATCTCAGTTTCCCTTTATCCCCCGCCCCCTCCCATACCTCGAGTTCTCCAGATGGCCAACAAACACATGAAAAGATGCTCAACATCACTCAACATCAGAGAAATGCAAGTCAAAAGCCACAATGAGGTATCACCTCACACCGATCAGAATGGCCATCATCACAAAATCTGGAAACCACAAATGTTGGAGAGGGTATGGAGAAAAGGGAACTCTCCTGCACTGTTGGTGGGACTGTAAGTTGGTACAGCCACTATGGGAAAACAATTTGGAGGTTCCTTAAAAAAACTACAAATAGAACTACCATATGATCCAGTAATCCACTCCTGGGCATATACCCAAAGAAAACCATAATCCCAAAAGAAACTTGTACCATAATGTTTATTGCAGCACTATTACAATAGCCAGGACATGGAAGCAACCGAAATGCCCATCAACAAATCAATGGATACAGAAAGATGTGGCATATATTACACAATGGAATATTACTCAGCTATAAAAAGGGATGAGATGGAGCAATATGTAATGAGGTGGATAGACCTAGAGTCTGTCATACAGAGTGAAGTAAGTCAGAAAGAGAAAGACAAATATTGTATGCTAACTCACATATACGGAATCTAAAAATGGTACTGATGAACTCAGTGGAGAGACATCTGTATTTTTGACAATTGACTTTTTGGTTATTCTATTTTTTTAAAATTAGTAATACAAAAAAAGTTTCTAGTACATGATTCACCATCTTTTTTTACTCCTAATATCCTCTTTGAATGTATCCTACCTCAGGTCAGACCATTGTGTTTTCACACAAGGTGCATTTACTGTGCATGTAATTTGTGTCTGTACATGCTTTCCTTAACTTAGTAGCTAACATGTAAACAGATAAAATGTGGTCCTTGTGTCTTCTAAACAATACAGTACATGAACAAACTAGCAAGTCATATACAACCTTAAAGATTAATACTCAGATGCATGTATAGAGGATTAATTATGAATAGTTATGCTTATAGAAAATTATTTAAATTAAGGCCTTTCTAATAATTTAAAGTGAAAATCATAAAAAATAAAAAGTTGCATTCTTATGCATATACAGAGATGATTCTTATCAAGGAATATTATCAATTATATATCATGACAGTATTTGATTTACATTCTACAATTGTGAAGATTTCTCTCAATCCTCTGTTGACTTTATTAATTGCTTCTGTGAAATGTAAGCAGGGGTTTAATAAGTTTATTATATTGCAAGGTCTTTTTCAAGTGGTTTTGTATTTGTTCATCTCAATTCCATCTTGAATTTGTGTTTATTATTTGGAGTTTAATGTGTATCTCTCTCTGATTAGATTGGAATGTGTTTGGTGTTTAAACTGTTCTAGAAGGTAATTGGCCTTAGCAAGACAGGATCTAAAAATAAAAAGAAAATCAAATAAATCTCTGCTCATTATACCTAAGAAAAAAAAGTGCTTCATTTTTAAAGGAGTAGCAGCTCAAAACAGTGTCATTCTTTGTGTTCTATCCTTTTATGAACTGCAATTTCAATGTGATTTAACAGAAGGTACACGAGGTATTTATTCACAATACATGGTTTTCCCCTAAATTCTTCTATTTAGGGACAGTTCCAATGTTTGCTTATTCTACTTTGTTGGATTTACCACTTTTCCCTTTTGGTTCTCATTTTGGCAGTTGGTCTACATTTTTTATAAGCTTGACTATACTTTGTATTTCAGGAAACTGTAGAGTACTGAATGCTCAAAGATGAGTAAAAGTTGTTCATTTTCTTCAGAGGTTACTGATGGTTCAATGTCAGATATGTAATCAATGATTATAATAATGTCGTAAAAATTGTAACAGAGGCTGGTAATAGCCTGCATAGTAGAACAGGCTTGTGGTGTAAGGCTTGTCTGGGGAATTCCTCCAGGTTATAAGTTGTAGCGTAACACAGCTATGACACACTCCCTATAATATGCATTTCATTAGGACCTTAAAATTTTCCTTTGCTAGACCCTTTCATTTTTTTCCTAATAGTACAATCCATTTCCATTTATTAAACTTAAAATTCATGGTCTTAATATTCGTTGTTTGCCCTTCACTGAATGAATCATGATGTCCTTCTTGTCCTTTCATGCTTAAGATGTAAGGAAATTTCACTGAGGGAAAGGTAAAAAAGAAAGATGGATTAAAGGTGGTGGATGTCAGTCAGGAGAGTAGCAAATTCAGAACATAATCACAGAAGCAGTAACATCAAATCTCAGCTTTCTAAGCCAGTTTCTCTATTCTTTCACTGTGAACTGAGTTCTCAGAATGGATAAGACGTGGAGTATACTTAACATTCTCCACTCCTGAGGTTTATGATGGATTTCTAGTTAATTCATATTTTGAAAAACATTTACATCTAATTCTCATAAATGAAGAAGCTGATCTATAATTTTAAACCTGGATATAAGATGCTTGGAGGAGTGTAGAGTAGCCTGCCAAAATGTCAATTAGGCCAATGTACACCTAGCTTTGCCATATAATGTATGGCTCTTAATTTATTTAATAAAATATTTACTGAATGTTTTTACATAATGCAGTTATGCCACCTTATAAATAAAACAAAAATCTCTCTGAAAAGAGCTTAGAGTTCTGTATGAGAGATAAATGTGGTAGGTTTTATTCACAGACTCAATTATTTATTCTTTCTGTTATCTCTACCTTTCACTGCATGAATTTTCCTTTGCCATGTGGTATGCTTTGGTCAATGTGAGGTTAGCACATGTGACAAAAGCAGAGGTTTAAAGTGTCCTCATGTGCACACCATTGAATCCTGCTTGTTCAAGAAAACTGGAAAGCTCGTGAAACATATCTAGACTCAAACTGCAGCTTGGGGCCAAGTTCAAGCTAATCCTAGATTGTCTGATTCCTAGTCCATGAGTCAATAATCAGATCCATGAATTAGAATAACAGTTGTTGCTTTCAGCTGTTGAGTTTTGTTGTGATTTGTTACCGGCATTACTGTTATAGTAGCTGACTGATACAATACGTGTTAAACTATGAGTTATTAAGTGCTATGACAAATATGTGTGGATAGTCTGGAGCAAAAAGGAGAGATTTCCAACTCTTTCTGATACACTTATAGGCTTGAGAACAGAGCAGCTTCTAACCTACGTTTTAAAGGTGAAACCACTCTGCAAATTATGCAAAATAATAGCTTGCAAAAAGTTATAAAAGGTGTGAAAATGCATACAAAATTCAGAGAACGTCAATATTTCTGTATATCTAAAACAGACTATGCAGAATGAAGTGATATAAAATTAAACAAAAAAGCATAATTAGTTGAAATTTATATTATTTACTGAATTATAAATACTTTACAAATATTCATTCATTTATCAAATATGTATTGAGTATTTATTCCATGCTAGACATGTTTCTAGGGAATACAGTAGAGGATAAAGTCAATAGAAAGGGAATAGATCCAAAGAATAAAAAAGACAAACAAATCAGTAAATAAGATAACTTAAGCTTGTGATAAATGCTAATAAAAATGAGAAAGACTGGTGTTTGATCATATACTCATGCAGAAAAATAATAGACTAAAACACAGTGGCTTTAAACAAAACTATGTTATCATGTCTTATGATTCTGTTGTTTAACTGAGCTCAGCTGGGCAGTTCTGATACATATGATATTAGCTAGAATCATAGTCATCTGGGAGGTTGGATAGGGTAGGGAAGTCCAGGATAGCTAACTCACCATTTTGTTGCCAGGGTTAAAAACAGCTGAAAGATTGAGATAATCTGGACTACTGGAGCCTTTGGGCCTTTTTCTCTTTCCATGTAGTCTCAGAGTCATCCATATCCTATATATTCTCTACACGATCCCTCCATGAAGCCTCTCTAGCAAGGAAAGCAGATTTCTTTTACGGTGGCTCAAAAACAGAAAATCTCAGGTCTTTTTGCAGTATAGCCCCCCAAACTGGCACAGGTTACCTTTGCCACCTTTTATTGGCTAAAGTGAGACCCAGGGCCAGGCCAGGTTCCATGAGAGAGGGGACAGCATAAGGGCATAAATATTGGAAAGTGCGGTTTACTGGAGATTGTCTTTGGAGAGTAGCTACCACAGCTGGGGCGAAGATACTTCACTTTGAGTGATCAGAAAGCACTCCTCTAAGGAGACAGCATCTGACCCAAGAGCTGAATGAAGGAAGGAGCCAGTTGTGTAGCAGCCTGAGGGAAGAGCACTCCAGCAGCAGGGAATGCACTATGAAAACACAGCGGTGAAAAGTTTGGTGTGTCTGAAGAACAGATAGAAGCTGGAAGACCAGTGTGTCAAAGTGAAGGAGGAGACTATGATATAAAAGGAATTTGGAGAGGTAATAAGGACTGAATTCGTAAAGGACTTTTCAGGCCTTGGTAAAAGTTAGGAGAAGTACTATAGCAAGAATGGAAAGTTGATGAAAGGTTTGGTTTTGGTTTTATTTCTTAAGTAGAGAGGTGGTATGATTTGAATATTATTTTTAAAAAGAGCAAGCCACCCCTTGTGTAGAATAAGAATTCTAACAAGAAAAAGAATGGAAACAGGGAAACGAGTTAGGAGATCATTGCCATAGTCCAGGCAAATGTGTTAGTGATCTTGGAGGAGATTAATGAAGATAAAGAGAATTAGAGACTTCCAAGAAATATATTTTGGAAGTAAAGCCAACAGTACTTGCTGATGGATTGACACTGGAGGAGGGGGTTAGAAAAAGATCAGGAGACATGACTGGATTTTGGGCTGGGTGAATAATGTGTGCTATAAATGATGTGGTAACCCTGGGGAACTATACTTGACATTTGGCATCCCTGCATTTTCACCCCTTTCTATGGATGGAGAGCATCCTGCCTTGAAAGTCTTGTCCTTATTAGAAGCAGACTGTTTCCAATATTTACTTTTCTGATCTCTGTCACAGTATAGACATATGCCCTGGGATGCTTAAACAACATATGTGTCTCTGATTTATACCTAGGTATTTGAAAAAGCTATGTAGTGTCCATCCTGGAGAGCATGTTCAAAGCATCAGCAGTCATATCAAGTTACGGGGGTGCAATTGTTGTACAGAAGCATGCAGTGTTTGACATCAGGATAATTGATTCTGTAAGTGATGTAGTCTGTCCCTAGCAGTGATAATGCAGATGTTTCCAACAGACCATTCTGTGGCGTGAGTTTGACATTATACCTGTTTAAACACTGAGCCATGTGCTTTAGACTTACCATAAAAGGATGAGAGGCATTATGTTAAAACACACTCATACAAATGGTGGAAGATCAATCTCATGAACATGTCAGGATCTTAAGTAAAGTTTCTGAGAGCTCAGTGATCTTGAGACAACATTATAGTATAAACTACAAGGAGAAGGACAAATTGCCACATTTTGTTCTATCTACCAGTAAGAAAGAGGCACAATGCTTCTTTGATTTTCAAAAGCATCCTCTATCATAAATCATGTTGTTTCAACCTTTTTGCCAGGTGAGCAAAAGCCTTTGAGCTTTGAGAGGGACAAAGAGTATAAGGAAGGTTTATACATACTGTAGTGCAAACAGCTCTACCACTTAGCATTTATAACCCAGGCAGTAAAATTATCTGCAGCATCTGTGGAGACTGAGGCAAGTACCATTAGGATAACATGAGAATTCTCTAAATTTTTCTCTTCTTTCAATTCTTACTAATGCAGTCATGCAGATGATGAAAGCTGGCTCTCAACAACAGGTAAATATATGACATGTGCTGTCCATCCTATACCAAATGCTATCTAATCTTCGAACACATAAAGTTTAATGGCCTTTACCTATTAAGTGGAAGTTTATATGTGAGGCAGTCTCAAACAGTTATTGAAAGCACAGGTCAGTAGCTGGAGCCAAAGGCTTGTAACCAGTTGTCTACTTTTCCCATTCACCAAATTTCTTTTATTCTACACTTTCACACAGAAGTCCCTGTGACAATTTGAGGTGAAAAAAAAAAAAGCCTTACAGTTGCTACTCCATAATATGTTTTACTTGAGCAAGGCAGAAGTCTATGTACAATATTATATCCCAAGTGGAGAAAATAAATGTCCCCAGTGTGCATTACTTTTGTAAGTACATCAAGATGTACCCTCGGCTTGGAATGCTAGATGGCTTGAGGTAAGGAAATACGGAGATACTTGAACAATGGCTAATATATGGCTAGAGAGTCAGACACATGAAAGGAGCAGTACTAGGAAATTACTAGTAAAGAGGTTAAGGGAAGGGCTATACAAGATAATATCACTCAACCGTAAAAGAGAATGAAATCTTGCCATTTCTGATGACGTGGATGAAACTAGAGGGTATTATGCTAAATGAAATAAGTCAGAGAAAGACAAATTTTGTATGATTTCACTTATATGTGGAATCTAAAAATGAAAACAAATGAAGAAACATAACTAAACAGAAACAGAATCAGAGATACAGAGAACAAACAGGTGGTTGTCAGAGGGGAAGGGGATGGGAAGGAGGAGAACAATAGGTGATTGAGAGGCAAACTTTCCATTACAAAATACATGAGTCATGGGTATGAAATGTACGGTGTGGGGAATATAGTCAATAATTACATAATATCTTTACATGGAGACAGATGGTAACTAGACTTATCATGGTGATCATTTTGAAATGTATAGAAATACAGACTCACTATGTTGTTTGTGTACCAGGAACTAACATAGTGTTGTAGGTCAAATGTACTTCAAAAACAAACAAACGAAAAAACTAACAATCAAACAAACTCATGGAAAAGAGATCAGGTTTTTGGTTACCAGGGGCAGGGGTTGTGGGGAGGAGAAACTGGATGAAGTCAGTCAAAAGGTACAATCTTCCAGTTATCAGATAAATATGCACTAGGGATGTAATGTAGAACATGATAAACATAATTAACAGTGATGAAAGTTACATAGGAAGTTGTCAAGAGAGTAAGTCCTAAGAGTTCTCATCACAAGGAAAATTATATGTTTTGTGCTTCTTTAATTTTGTGTCTATATAAGATGATGGATGCTCACTAAACGTATTGTGATAATCATTTCATGATGTACATAATTCAAATCATTATGCTGTGCACCTTAAACTTATACAGAGCCGTATGTCAATTATATCTCAATACAACTGGAAGGAAAAGAAAAAAGGTTGGATTCTGGGGCCAGACAGCCTAGGTTCAAATCCCAGTTCCACCTCTTAATTATTTTATTTTTGCCAAGTTCGTTGTGCCTCAATGCTTCTATCTCTACAATGGGGATAAGAATTATGCCTAAATTATGGGAATGTTAATAACATTAAATGTGAAAATACCTGTAACCATCTCAAGAAATGTGTAGTTCATAATAAGCAATCTTATCTATTTACATTAATAATTAATTTAAATAAATGCATTAAAGTGTTTCTAAGAAAGGAAAATAATATTATAACATTTTATCTTACATCCTGAAAAGTCAACTATTCCTACTAAAACATTTGTACTAGCATAACTTTAATCACTTAATTTAACTAGGGAAAGAGAATATATGCATTAACTCTCACTTTGTGATGGAGGAAATGTTGCTGTGAGCAGAGCTGTCCCAACAGTAGCTAGGGTTAACTCTCTTACTCTTTCTACTGCCAATAAAAAAGACAAACAGAAAAATCCCATCTGTCCATGTGACAAGTCCAAAATCAGACACCTGCGTGGCAAATATGCGTGGCAATGAGTATCACAGATGCTCTATATTTAGTACAAACCATATGCTCAATGATTTACTTAAATTGAATTGGGAGGATGATCCACTATAGAAAAAGTCCACAGAGCAATTAAGGAACAACATGTTTTGCAGCTCTCATCTCATCTTTCCTCCTTTAGTCCCAGATGTTACGAGCACTACAGAGACATTAGTCAGTTTGTTAATTTATTGTCAGATGGTTAAGGGTTTATGAAGATTTTGACCCATTTTGCTACATTCATTTTGGCAGCAAAATTAATTTAATTATAACTGTCTGGGGGACAAAAGGAACACAGTAGGATATCATATGTTATATGTGAATGGTTAGTGCTCTCACCAGACACTCCAAGCATTTGTGCATTCCCAATCTTCGAGTGTGCGATTTGTCCAGAGAACAGAAGAAATAAAGGGAGCTGGCAGCTATATACATTTCCTAAGTGGCATTTCCTGGTTCCTCAACCCTTATATCTCTAAAGGGAAGTCCATAAATTTCCTAGACTTCCAATAGCTCTAGTATTTGATTCAAGGGCTTTTAATTTGTATTTTATTCCTATGTTTTAAAAGTTGTTACTTTATATTTAGAAAATTAAAAAATTATTAATACAATTCTAGCCCAGGCCATTAGTAGAGTTCTTCAAACAAAATGTGGTTCACTTTCTCAAGTTGATTTAAAAGGAAAACTCATGGTGTAGGTTTTGCCCTAATTTAATCCAATGTGAACAAAAGGTTTCCTCATCTAATAATGGGGATACTCAATGTCCACACTCGTGTACAGGGTTATTGTATAGATTTAACAAAATAATATATATAAGTGTTTTTGTATGATAAGGGGCAATGCTATATTCAAATTACTATTTTTTTCATATTTCTTCGTGTCATTTCTCCAGCTGGACTCCAATTTCTATAACAACAGAGAATATTCTATGGATACTAATATGGTACTAATACAGATACTTCTAGTAAATATTTGGGATTTAGTAAGCACTCATTAAATACATCTTGAATTGCTTTGACTTCTTCTTACTTAAGTACCCAATGTAAATGAAAGCTGCCAGGTACAAAATACAAAACTCAAAGAAAATAATGATCAAATAATTCAAATAACAATGATCAAATAACTCACAGGAAAACTATATAAATCACTAATCCAGAGGTTCTCAAAATATCTCCTGCAGACCAGCAGCGGCAGAATCACCTGGGAACTTGTTAGGACTCCTGCAAATCCTCAACTCCAACTCTGACCTAGTGACTCAGAAACTCAGGGGGTAGAGGCAAACAATCTGTTTTAACAAGCCCTCCAGCTGATTCTGCTGTTTGCTGAAGTGTGAGATGTACTGCTCTAAACAAGAATGGTATGTTGGAAATATCTGTCCTTGTGATTATATAGAATCTCCTTCAGGAGTGTGGGGGTATGAGGGCCACCATCATTCTATAACAACCATTTAATTACTATACTTTAGTAAAGGAACTGCACAAAAATCCATGTGGAAAAAAAACCATGAGAGAGCCTTAATCCTCTAGTGCAGGCAACAGTGTCTGATAGAACTTTCAGCAGTGATAGAAGTTTTCTATATCTGTGCCATCCAATTAAAATGTGCCTAATGTGACTGAGAAACTGAATTTTTAATGTTATTCCATTTTAATTTCAATTTAAATAGCCGCATGTGGCTAGTTGCTACCATATTAGCACAAATCTAGGGGATATTTCTCTAATGGAGGCTGTTAGATATTGTATGAAGATCTTCAACATTAAAGTGGGATTTTTTTAAAAACGGTATGAAGTACAATGAGAGGGGTTAAATTCTAGATAAATTGGCCTTTGAGTTGGGCACTGGAGAACAGGATATAATTTCAAAAGACAGAATGGGAGAGATTACACACAGAAGCTATGACATACTAGAAAAATGCAGTGGAACACAAATTGCAGAAATTGCCCAAATTGGTTTGTGTGCAAAGTATATGTTGTGAAATTGTGGAAAATAAGGATGGAAACTTCACTGCATCCAGAATATGAAAGACTAAAAAGTTTGGGTTTTATTCTCTATTTTTTAAAAAATCATGAATATTTCAGGTAATGTAATGATGTAATTGGGAAGATGGTTAATTGCACAGGATGCATTAAGTAAAGGAAGGGAATAAGAAACCAGGCAGGAGACCCAGTGAAATGTAATTTTGGGGCTATAAGGGTTCTCATTTAGCCATGTTTCAGTTTAATTAATTATTTGAATACCTATTATAAATCCAGCATTTGCTTATACACTAATTATCAACATTTATATGTGTGTTGTCTAGTCAATTTCTAGATCTCCCATTCGATGCTCTAAGTTAAAATCTCCAAGTGTGGGGCCAGGAATCTACAAAATAGTCAGCAAATCTAGTGGTGATTGTTTAGAGTACATTTTAGAACTACTGGGCAAATGATAAGTGATAAGAACTTGACTTCGATGGGTTACATATGTAGTTAAGTAAATATAAATATTTAGTGATTTGGCTGCAATATTTGCCGAACCTTTGACTTGGATTGATTTTGACTTACACTGATTTACACTTCTCTGTTTCTCTGCTGTACCATCCGCATAAGATTAATGAGTTCTTAGAACCAGCTATGTGAGCTCTGAAACCTATGGGGTCACACAAAGTGACATGTCAGATTAAGTCAACAATCTCTACAATTTAGCCTAGAATCACTTTCACCCGAAGTAATCAGATGCTTTAGGAAAGGGAATTGGGTGTTAAACTGTTTAAATGACCACATCAGCGTGGTCAGATGTATCTCAAATGTGTATTCTCTTCACATTCTCCATTTTGCAGCATTAGGAGTCTTTAACCTCTGCTCCTCTTGTAGTTGGGATTTGTCCTTCTTATTAGGAGAGGACTCTATGAGGAATACCTTTCTATACCCATTTCTTTGAGAAAAGGGACTTAAAACAGTAACATGAATGCATATCCAGGCCTTTCTGATTATATAGGTGGTTAAGAATATGTAATAAAAAGAAGCAGTTCCTTGTATTCCTTGTATACAAGGTATTTCTTGTATAACTTGCACCCTATTAGCTAGTAAAGGATTTCTAAAAAGGAGAAGTATATATATCCCTTACAGCCTATTTAGACTCCAACTGACTAGGAGCATGTAGTTCAACTCAGTGAGGAAAAACGAGTGGGGGAAAAAATTCTAAATGCGATGCTGATGGAGACAAGGTCCATGCCCCATAGGCCTTTATTTTGACTATAATTATAGATAGGATGCCAAAATCACCATGCTGTTACACTAAGCCTGGACGTTGCAGCAGTTCCAATGGTGTGTCAATGACAGCAGTGATCAAAATGAAAGGAGTCACTTCTTTCTTCTCAGCCACACTGAAATGACTCATGCTGTTCACAGTCTTCATTGCGAAGGTAAGTGATGAATGTAAGTGATCAAATTGTGAAACATGGACATCTTCCCGATTTCATTTTACCGGCAGTGAATTCTCTACTTCCTGCATGTTGAAGTAACTTCTGTTCATATACTGCTTTTCATATACGAAATGAGAGTTATGGACACCCTTTATAAAAATGAATATACATTCCCACTTGGCTCACAAAATGCTGTGCCTCCTACCTGCTGCAATTGATTAGGAGTAAACTCTCCGCATTCATGGGGGAACTCTAAGCACTGTAAATTTCTCTGGCGCCATGGTGTGTTACAGATTTTTCTTCCTATAATTTAATTCTGTTTACTATTTGCATATTGCTTATGCATCATGGTGGCTTAAACATTGGGACTCTGCAGCCAGAAAATCATGTAACAACAAACATTTACATTCCTTATGTTAAATATTTATAAAAATTTAAGGACCTCCAGGAGCTTCTTCCATTTTTAATTATAATCATGAAAGTAAAAACTGTTCAGTTCTTCTCTGAAGAGACACTTTATTATACAGAGATAGTTTTTTTTAATAATGCTAGGCAATTGTTATCATTTCTTAATACAACACTAGTTGCTCTATGCAATTTTATAGCTCAGCCATAACGTTCAGTGCAAAATCATTCACATTATAACAATGAAGTTTTGCAAAAAGGTTCATATAAACCTAGTAAATAATAAAACAGCAAGTTGACTATGTTCTAATGGACTTTTAAATATGAGTTAATAGTGTTCCCTTCCAAGATTTTGTTTTCCTTTATGGTTGAATTTGCTGAGCCCTGTGAAATAGAAAAATGCCCTCCTTTCTCCTTCATTCTAGTGCACTGCTCTTTACAAACAGGCACTTTTACAATAGCCATGTTCACAAGTATAGCCATCCTCCCATCTTTCTTAAAAGTTGGGGCAAATTTCACGTCTTAAAATGAAGCTGACATTGCACGATAACAATAATCCATCCATTTTAAGCTGTATGCTCATGGCCATTTTATAAGAGCAACAGGAAAAACTCAGCTTTGTCTGTAAATAAAATGTAATCAGTAAATCTGACATACGAAATGAGTTCTGCACATCTAATCTTGTTGCATAGCAATCAGGCATACCTGATAAAAAATTTTTTTAATTATCATAACTGAAACTGGATTTACAAATAAAACTATTTATATATACTCTTTCCTACAATATGCTAATTAGCAATGAAATATGCAGAATTAGACATCACAAAACCTTGTGTCAATTCAGCGTGGGTGGCGGTTTTCTAGGTCTCTTCTTTCCAGACCCCCACTGCACCTCCTCCCCAACCCCCAGTTGTTGATCCAGTGTCTGCTTTTTGTCTTCAACTAATTCACTTCTAAGTTCAGAAAATCGTGTATGTGAGTTCTGGGGGTCTAAATCCAATAGGAATTCTCTACCTGAAGCCTGCCCAGTACGGATGAGACAATCCTGAGAGTGCAGCAATAAGGGATGGTACACCTGGCAAAGCTTAGATGAGAATTCAGGGAAGGCAGGCCACCAGGCCATTTTGCAGCAGCAAGGGGTGATAATGTTGGAGCTCAGAGGCCTTACACTCTATTAAGCAAGGCAGGAGGACAAGCTGTGGCTTCTGGAAAGATTAAAAAATTCAGACAAGTCTTGTATAGTAATAAAAGAACAGGAGTATATTTTAAAGGCTGAGATATGAAAAAAGCAGAAAATGCAGTGCGCACTCAGAAAAAGGAGAAAATTTTGGTTCTTGGGAAAACGTGATAAAATGGGCTTGATGCAAAGGTGGGATTTAAATACACTGGAGGAAGGGTAGTCTCTTAATGGACACATCTCTTTTCTAGATGCTTATTAAGTATACCAAAGTTTCCAGGTTTTATGTGTCAGTGGTTAATGACTACACCGATTTGTAAAATACCTAGAGGCAAGCATGTAATGAACAACACTATTAGTAGTGAGGATTGAAAAGCAAACACCTTTGATCCCTTAAGAAAACTGAAATCATTTTTTTAAAAGAAACATACATGAAATTAAAAGACCCAAATTGCCATTAGACATACATTTTCTCTAAAGAATCCCTAAGCTACTTAGTAAAACAAATGGGGACTTTAGAGCACAGAAATGCTACACACGTGCTTTAGAAATTTAGATCCCTATCCAATAACAATTTGCTTCTCTGGGAAAAAAGTCAGATGAATTAACCAGCCCTACTTATCTGGTGTTGCTTCTGTTGCTGCTTTCACCTTAATATAGTTGCTTCAAAAAGAAACCCAGGGAAATGGAATATGTCCTTTCTTTTTCAACATATGGACCCTACTCTTGAGTGCTGGAATTGCATTTCGTATCTGGTTTGGAACTCAGTTCTTGAGAGCTGAACATAATCATCCTTAATCCTTTTGGCTGCTTACTTATTACTTTGAAGAATAGGGAGAAAGGTGCCTCTATTGAGTTTACTCTCCAATCTCTGCTTCTTTAAAGAGTGCAGGTGAATAATCTATATTTCAGAGAAAGATGACCTTTACTTGATTTAATGGAATCTCTCTTTCAATATCTGAAATGAGAAAGTGATTAAAGCTTTGGTTGATAGGCAAGATGTATTTTAGAAATAGATAAGCATAAAGGTCAGACACTCAGAAAGGATTTTGACTTTTTTTTTAATATTTAAGTACTTCACATGAATCATGGTTTATGCATTAATAGTATATTTTTAAGTTTGACTAAAAGTCCTGCATTTTTGTATAATTCAAAATTGGTTTCTGAAATAAAGTAAAGATATTGGGCATGGCAGGTATATTTTTGTTGAGATTTTCATGGATACTGGGTCTGTTCCCATAAGACCATATGAGAAGATAATAGTGATTTAACACACCGCTTTGGAGATGTTTAAATTCAGTTTGACATATTCCTAAATTATAATTAATTTGAACTTCAATAGCCATGTTTTGAGTGCCATCTACATTTAAGGAATTTCTCTCAACAAATTAATAGGAAAAGAAATACATTTATTGAGGTCTTACGAGGTACTGAATGCTTCTCTAGGTGCTTTACGAGTATCAATTAATTTAATATGGACCTATACCTTTTGACCCATAGTGGAAGTTTGTTGACAAAATGAATGAGGAACTTTATGAACCAGGTTGTTTTTTTATTAGCCCCATTTTATAGATGGGAATTCTGTGGCATCGAGAAGTTAAATAGTTTGCCCAAGATCATGAGACAAATAAGTGATGGAGCTGGGTTTTGACATGTCTCAAGCTACAGCCTAAAATCCTAACCACAATGCCCTGCTGTGTGTTCTTACTATTAATAATAGCGTATAACTTATATTTGTTTAGCATCTTTTGTTGTACAAAACACTATTCCTCACCTTTCCTTTATCCCTAATTACACTTCAGAATATGTATATTCCCCTCTTTTAAAGATATTTAACCACACTAGTTAATCACTATCTACACTTTGTAGGTAAGTTCTTGGGTGATTACCCAAATATAGCATAAGATGGAATATGTATATAAAATGACAGAATAAATGTGTAAAGACAACTCGAAGGAGATTTAAAAGAGAGGTTATAGTCTATTCCTGGAGCAAGAAATATTTTATTGAGGAAGAGGAATTGCAATGCCCATTCAAGCAAAATTTTGACTGCTGAAGTATCTCACGAAGAGAGAATGCCAACAGTAAGACAAGAAGGCAGGTAATGACAGTAAAAGTGTAAAACTCTTCCTGGAAGTCAACTTGCAATACATTCAAAATACTGCCTAAGTTTCCCTTATGTAAGAAACATTTTGAACTGCCCTGACATATTCCCAAGGTTGCTGCTGTTGCCCAAAATCTGCGATACCACTGGTTTCCTTTATCAAGCCTTTACTCTGACCCCATGTAAAATCCAGGATATTAAGATAATTCATAATTAGCCAGAAAAGGAAACCTGCGTGAAATCCTTGGTCTAATGTGTTTTAGTGGTGTGATGTTGGGCAAACAAATTAGCTCCTTTTAGTCTATTTTTCTCATTTTAAAAATGGAGATAAAAATTGTTCATATTGCCTTCTTAAGAGAGTTTTCTGAGACTCAAATAAGAATCTTGTAAATTACAATGGATGTGCATTATAAATTACAAAATGTGATATATCTATTTCATGTAAAATCACAATACAAAACATTTTCTCTATTTGACTTGTTTCCTAGTCTTTTAAGTGTGTTTTTATTATTAAAATAAAATAAGAGCTTATTTCTATGATATATTTTTGATAATATATAATACCTGAAGATAATATAAGCTAGTAATCAAGAACAAGACTCAGAAATGGGAGTAAGAAAGTCAAGAAATATTTTAGATATTTAGAGGAACATTTGAAATTATAGAAAGGTAACTTAAGAAAACAGAAAACAAAAGAAAAAACAAACAGAATCAACCCCCCCCCACCCCCCAAAAAACCCTGAGAGTATCTGCTGGAAAGTGAATTCAAATTTGAATCAGACACTCTTAGAGGCAACGCAGTTCAGAAGAGTGCTGTGTGCTCCAGCTGTGGCCCAAGCCTCCCCATCCCATCACCAGGAGGGATCTCTCCTCCTTCACCTCTCCACTCCCCACAGTGCTCCAAGTTTCCCCATCACTCTCTGCCTAGACAACCTCAAGGCTGACTCAATGATGTCCTGGTCAAATCATTCACCATATGAAGCCTTGGATTGCTAGTTTATTCCTCATTTCCTAGATTTGAATCCCCTAGCTATGTACAAGTTCTTTTTTGATGTGTTTACCCCTCAACAACTCCTGAAGTTTTCCACTGTATCATCCAGAACACACAGTTATCAGCCAAGTCCCTTGATGCTCAACCATTTACCTAAAGTGGTTACCATTTTCCTCTGCCTTCTTGCTCTAATTTAGCTCCCCTTTCAGGACTTAGCTTCCTATGCAGTCCCCAAACTCTTCACTGTCTGTTTCTTTTCCCATGATTCTCCTAAAAGGAAGCTTGACAGTAGGGTAATTTTCACACCATTTTGCCCCTTCCCTCCCTAAAAAAGCCAGTAATGAAACAAGGCATCAAGAGTATATCACCTTGAAACTGCTTGCTTCCGTTATTTGCCAACCTCAAGGTCGCTCCCAATCATTCCTTGAAGAGTTCAGTTAGTTAGCTGTCACCCTCTCTCATTTACTCTTGCATTCTTCCAGCACCCTGGTTTCTCAGTTCTTCACTTCTCTTCACTTGCCTCGTCCCCTATCCTGCCTCTCAATTCCTGAGCCAAACTCTAGAACATCTATTAATACCAATAACTGAATCCCCTCCACAATCTCAAGTTGAAGTACCCAATTACAACTCCACTGTTTTCATCCAGATAATTCTAACTAGTACCCAGACACCAACAATTTTTGACTCCCTCTGATAATTATATTTTAATAATTATTATTCCTCTTCATGGTCTGTCACCCACTTCATGCCCTCACATCACTTTTTACTCAAATTAAATTCCTTGCTCTAGCAATGTAAACATCTCCTTCTTTTATAACCTCAATAATTTTACTTCTTTTTTATTCCTCAGATGCTTGTGTAAAAGAATACCCAACCTTGTTAAATATCTGCTGGTTTGGCATCTGAACATGTAACCATGCTAACTAATCTCACTTTAAGTTATTACCATTCTTCTCTATTGAGCCCTTAATGCTGCTGGAAACCCACACTGCATTTCCCGTATCCATTCACTTACCCATGCTCCTAGACAATTATTAAATTTTCTGTTTTCTCTGCTGAAATCTTCAAAATTCTGTCCTTTGTTCTCACACATGGACTATGAACTTGTTTCTGACTTTACCAAGAAAGTAAGAGCAATCATAAGAAAAGTAAAATTCATAATCAAGCTACCATCACCCTTTTTATTTGTTCCCATGCTTCATCTTATTAACATGGATTTGCTTTTTGCTTTCATCCAAGGTCAACCCACTAACTGATGCATTATATCTCACATACTCTCACTTATATCCAGGCCATTGTTCCTGCAATACCTGCTCTCCTTCTATTGAAACTTTACTATCTGTATACAATCATACTAATATTTTCCTGAATTAAAAGTTTAATAAACAAATCCCTCTTTTGAGTTCATAACCCCTTCCAGGTTACCACTCAAATGTTCAACGTTTTCACTTACAGCAGTAATCCTCTAAAAAACGTGTACCCTTGAGGTCTGCACTTCCTTTGCTGCCTGGGATTCATTCCAATCAGTTTTGTCTCTAGCACTCCACACTGCTCTGGTCAGGACCAATAGCAACCATGATCTTGATAAATCATATTGTCAGTCTCAGCTCTCATCTCACTTGACATAGCAATACAATTAACACAGATGACCTTGACTCCCCTTTGTCATACTATTTCACTTAGCTTCAGAAAAGAAATATCCCCCTCTATTCTTCCTACCTCTTGATTGCCTCTAATTCTTCCCAATTCTTTGCAAATTCTGAATACTCTCTCTAACTTTTTAACATCGGAGTACCAAAAGCTCTCAGTTCTGGACTTCTTTTGAGGTGGCTAACTTCCTGCCTCGGGGAACTGAGAAACATTGTCATATGAGCATAAATATTAATGTAACCTCATCTTAGTTGTCATATGCAATTAGTTTTATCTATAAAGATGATAAAGTGTTGTATGTTACATATGTGTGTTACTAGGGGAGTCAGAGAGGGGATGGTTGAAAAATTAATTTTTGCTGTTACAATAGTTCAATATAAATCCTGGAAAGGAAAGAAACTAAATTTTTTCCATGTCAAGTCTTCTTAAATAACCAACATGTAGTAAAAAGCACATGGGGAGTTATACTTTGTTCTATTTCCTAGATCTTGGGTCATAATTCCAAAAAAAACACGTGCACCTCAGTGTTCATAGCAGCACTATTTACAATAGCCAGGACATGTAAGCAACCTAAATGTCCATCAACAGAGGAATGGATAAAGAAGATGTGGTACATATATACAATGGAATATTAATCAGCCATAAAAAGCAATGAAGTTGGATCATTTGTAAAGATGTGGATGGACCTAGAAAGTGTCATACAGAGTGATGAAAGTCAGAAAGAGAAAAGTAAATATCATATAATAATGTATATATGTGGAACCTATAAAAATGGTATAGATGATCTTATCTGCAAAGCAGAAATAGAGACACAGATATAGAGAACAAATGTATGGCTACCAAGGGGGAAAGGAGTGGGGTGGGAGGAATTAGGGGACTGGGATACACACATATACATTATTGATACTATATATAAAATGGACACTGATGGGATCATATTTTCCAGCACAGGGAACTCTACCTAATGCACTGTGGTAACCTAAATGGGAGGGAAGCCCAAAAGGGAGGGGATATCTCTAGGTGTATGCCTGATTCATTTTGTTGTGCAGTGAAGGCTAACACAACATTGTAAAGTAACCAAACTCCAATAGAAATTAATTTAAAAAAACGCACATGAAGAGACCTCACAGAGCTCCCTAGCCCCTTCTGTCATGTGAGGATACAATGAGAAGTCTGCAACCTGGAAGAGTGCCTTCACTCAACTATCCTGGCACACTGATCTCAGAATTCCAGCCTCCAGAACTTTGAGAAATAAATTTCTGCTGTTCATTAAAATAAAATAAAAATAATGGTAATGTCTCAAAAAAATAAAAATAAGAAAATAAAAAAACTTGCATGGGGAAAATTTGGCATATCAAGATGTGATTCTTGTGTTTGCCAATTGTTAGTAGGACTTTCTGATTTTATTTTGAGATTTCTTATCAATAAAACGTGGCTAGGAAACAATACTCTAAATTTTTACATGTGATAAAACCAGAATTTGGCTTCTCCTTCTGGTCCTAAGAATGATTTTTTTTCTTATGATACAATCATTCCACTTGGACTCCTGACTTCACCTTTCTTTGTCATCTTTAGATCTTATACCGATATTCAGTTACTCTCTTTCTCTCTGACTTCCTACAATGCTTCATTTCATTACTTGACAGGTTTGCTCAAGTCTCTAGAATCCCAAAAGAAATTCATATCAGACATTTTACCAGACTGTACATACTAGTGCCTCAATTTCAATAAGCTTTAAAATAATTTATGTATTTTCCATTAATTATAGTATCTCTATTAATTTCCATGCCAATGTTCAGCATGTTATTCAGTCAGTTACCCAGGGTAGAAATTTAGAATTGCCTCCTTGACTTAACATCTTCCATATCTACTTCTAATTAATTACCAAGTCTTACTTATTATATCTCTTATTTTTTCTTAAATCTATATCCCTCCTTTTCATCTTTAGTCATTACCATAATTCAAAACTTCATCATCCATTTCTTAAAATATGGTAATGTTCCTTCTAATTTGATTGGCATACCTCCTTTATTATGCCCCTTCAATTCAAGTTCACATAGATACCTCAAGCTGACAATCTCAACTCCCTGCATAAAGCAAGTCATTCCTCATTTTGTAGCACTTAAACTTTTTCAACAATACACTCCTAATGGGCAAAGAAGAGTGGTTTGCCATGTACTTTGAAATTTGTGTGCTCTATTTCATGATATCTCTGTTTGTTATAATACAAAAAAATATTTTTAACATCTTGCAACGTGTTTAAGGAAATCGTTCTTTTTGTAATACATTCTACTTTTCTGCTTGTGTATTGGATCCTCCATTAGATTAAAAGCTACTTGATGGAAAGATTTTTTTTTGATTCTCATTGTTTCATCAGTGTGATGCATATTGTCCAATTCATAGAGAAAATTCAATATGTATTAGTCAAATGAATGAGAAAAAGGAAAAGGATAATGTTGACCATTATCTCAAGCTAGAAATCACACATTCAGATACTCAGATTGAATCCATATTTATTTCTGCTTCTGTCTATTTATGCCTAGTAAGAGGGTGGCAATCATTGTGAAATGAATCTCTTTTATTCTGCGTCTTTATTATCTGTATTCTTGACTTCCTTGTTTGTGTTCTACACTATTGTTTCTTCCCTTTCAGGTTTTCCCTTTTATCATAATATGTATGCTCTCTTTCTTTCCACGCTACTTTTAGAAATGGCAATTAAAATTATTTGCTGGGGCAAGAGTATCTAGTAGTCCCCTGATATAGGTTTCAACTACTTCTTTAATAATAGAATTTCTAACGTTCGGCTGGGCACACGGCCACTGGAAATACAGATGCAGTACTCAGCTTCCATTAAAACCTATTCGTGGTAAAATAACTTTTTGGCAGAAATGCTCTTTGAGAATTGCAGGAAGTGGCCCTAAATAGAAGACACATCCCTTTTCATCTCATCCTCCTTCCTGCTGACTGGAAGGTGGACATGGATGGTTGAACCTGTAGGAGTCATGGTGGACCATAAGGAGGCATAAATCTGTGATGGTGGTGGAACCACCATAGAGTGAAGAGCTCTCTTCATATTCTATTTACATAAGAAAATAATTTTTATATCTTGTATTAGTGGACTGTTCTCCAGTTTGTCTACTGTAGCTGAACACAATCCTAACTAATGCATTGAAAGTAAATTTATCATATTAACAGATGCCACTAGAATTCCTCTCAGAACAGGGACTGCAGTGCTTGGGTATTGAAAGCAAGTGCTCCTAAAGTCTTGGATTTGGAGAGAACTGATCATCTTAAGAAAGCAAAGGATAGAGGAGAGAGAGAAAAAAAAGAATATGAAAGAGAAGAAACATAGTGGAAACATGGGACAACACAGTGTGGACTGTTAAAGTCTGTGCTAATATCACAAAACTCTTGATGTGATTAGGATGGAAGGAGGTTTGATTGGAGCAGAGCTGAGGCAGTTTTCCTATAAACAGGGTAAAGAAGCTTAGAAGAATACAGAAAGTACTGGGAACTTTCTGCAATCAAGGTGACATTTTGGGGATTTTATAAGCCATGAAATTGAGGTTCAGTCAGATATAGCTGTATCTATATGTGATAGAAATATTTGGAACTCATATTCAGTAGTGAACACATTTAATTTCCATGATGTAAAAAATACAGATGCATTTAAAGTCTCAAAATAAAACAAAACAAAGCAAAGACAATATCAAAATTACTAGTTAAGAAATTCTGAATAGACCTTAGGACCATCTGAATCTGAAAGTATCAAGGCTATAGAAGAGTCCTCCCACGTAAGAAAGGAGTATTAGGTAGCTGCACAAAAAGAAAGATCTTTATTCACTCGTATGGAATTAATTCCAGGATGTATTAGTAAGCTAAAAAAAACAAAAAGTTGCGGAAGATTATATACATACATATGTATGTAAGTGTGCATGTACGTTTCAAATCTTCTGGATAAAAAAGAAGGGGAAGTAAGAAAGTATACGAATATCTACTTCTTTTTTGCAAAGGAAACACAGGGCAAGCATTTCTAATTGGCATCCTTCTTAAGTGATGCTGTATCACTTACAGTGGATGCCTGGGCATGGAAATGAATGCCTGTGAGTTTCCTTTGCAAGTTATTGTTGATGTTAACTTTGTTCTTTATCAAGTGACCCCCTCATGCTGATTAAGCCTTTATTAATGATTTTTGATTGAATTAAATGTTATGATTACTGTAAAAGATTATTATATAATTTTATTATTTCTTTCTTAATTTATATTCTACTGAAATAATTTCCTTATTATTTATTTATTTATTACGACTCCATTTTTCAAATATGTATGCCTATATGCAAGTATTTATTTTCAACGTGAACTTATAGGGTCTTACTTTATTCAATGAGATAAAACCAATAAATATATATTTTGGTGCTCAAATTGTGCCTATTTAGCTAGCTGGAACATCTTTCAGCTGGTTGCTCTATCCTTTTGATACACCCTCACCATTATTTTTAATCATTTCCTTATTACCTGGCACAGCAAGTTATTTCTGGGTCATTTTGTAGCTTTTCTATCCCAGACCTAGAATCAGTCATTTCTCTTGGTTTCTGATAATTTTTTTCCTAACAAGTTACTCCAAAACTTAGTGGCTTAAAGCAATACTAAACATGTATTCTCTCTCACAGTTTCTGTGGGTCAGCAATTCAAGAGTGCCTGGATGTGTGTTTCTGGCTTAAGTTTCCTGTGATGTTTCTTAGGTGTCCACTAGGCCTGCAGTAATCTGATAGGTGAAGAGTGACACTTCTCTGAGTGTACCTTTTTGTATAATTTTGACTATCTGAATCAACTTTTAATATTGTACAGTCTTAAAATTTAAATTAAATTAACAAGATGAAAAAGAAATAGTAAATGTAAAAAAGGGAACAAATGAATCCAACTGGATTTCAAATAAATAAAAGAACTACATTTAAAATAGAGATTTTTAAAAGGAAAGAAAAAAGTTCTAGTAACAGCTTTTTTTTATCTTTAAGAGTTTATTTTTTTTTTTAATTGGGATATAGTGGCTTTACAATATTGTGTTAGTTTTGGCTAATCAATGAAGTGAATCAGCTATATGTATACATATATCTCCTCCCTCTTGGACCTCCCTCCCATCCCACCCCCACGCCATCCCATCCCATCCCATCCAACTAGGTCACCACAGAGCACAGAGCTGAGCTCCCTGCACTATACAGCAGGTTTCCACTAGCTATGTGTTTTACACATGGCAGTGCACATACATCAATCCCAACCTCCCAATTCATCCCCCCTCCTCCACCCCTCCATGTCCACATGTCCATTCCCTACATCTGTGTCTCTATTCCTGCCCTGCAAATAGGTTCATCTGTACCATTTTTCTAGATTCCACATACATGCATTAATATACGATATTTGTTTTTCTCTTTCTGACTTACTTCACTCTATATGACAGATGCTAGGTCCATCCACGTCTCTACAAATGAACCAATTTCATTCCTTTTTATGGTTGAGTAATATTCCATTGTACATATGTACCACATCTTAACTTTTAAATAAGTTACTTTGACTAACATTCTTAGTCTAAAGAATATTTCAATGACTATTCAAAATTTCTCAAACTTTTCTCAGTAAGCATGTGAATAGAAACTCTGAAACCATTTTATGTTTATTGAAGGACTTATTAAGTGAGTAAATTTATACTGAAATCCATTATTTCATAATTTCAAATATGTGTACATATACACATACTCACATACATGCACAAATATAAACATATTTTCTGGCTCTATTCACTGAAAAGCCCAGGAGCAATGAAGTATCAGTACAAATGAGCATATCTAGTGTCATTTATTCTTGATTCCTGCAGTAATCAGCTTCTAAGATTTAACCCAATGATATGTATATCCTCCTACAGTTACCCTATGTAGTTCACTCTCACACTGAATCAGGGCTTGAATGACCAAGAGATACCAGATGTGATAGTGTGTGATTTCCAAGTCCAGGTCATAATAGATACTAACACTTTTATCTTGTTTTCTTTGCATCTATCACTCTGGGGGAAGCCAGCCACATTATTATGAGAACACTCAGGCCATCCTAGGGAGACACCCACACTGGAGAGCATGTTAAACCAGTACTAACATGCAACCACATGAGTGGTCCATGTGGTTCCTCCAACCCCAGTCAAACCTTCAGGTCACTGCAGGCCCAGTGGACAGCTAACTGAGAAAATTCATGAGAAGCCCTAGCCAGAAACACCCAGCCTGAATCCCTGACCCACAGCCACTGTGAGGGATAACAAATGTTTCATATTGTTTTAAGCCATTGAATGTTGAGGAACTAGTTAGACAATAACTGAGCACTAATAAAGGTTTCTAAATACCATTACTCACTAAAAGAAATGACAAACCCTTTGAAAATGACTGATTCCAGGTCTGAGATGGGGAAGTTAGATGATGAGGCTGAAACATCTTGCTTTGCCAGAAAATAGGTGCTCAAAGATGATGATGGGGGTCGTGGCAAATAGCTAGAGGAACCAGTTTGGCAGTGTCCCAACTAGCCAAACTGTTGCAATTCACTATCAAAATACAGAAATTTATTCACAGTCTTAACTGAATAAAGTAAGAATCTATGAGCCTATTTTGAAAATAGTCACATGAATATATGTATCTGTGTGCATACATATATAACTGAAGAATAAATAACTAGTGAGGAAGAGAAATTATTTCAGTATAGTATCAACTAATAAATAGAGAAGAGTGTACAGTCAAATAATTACCTTTACAGCCAACACAGTATGAATTGACTCTGGGAAGAATCAGCAATACATGCTTAATCAGTAGGAACAGGGCATTTGATGGGGAATGAGGTATGCATATATTTGTATAGGGCCTCTTCTCAAATTAGTTATTAGTTACAAAAGGAAAAGTAGTGATTATGAAGTGGACAAAACGGGCAGCATTTTATCCAAGTGAGCAAAATTAACCTCACCAATAAATTGCAGAGGAACATCCCAGGCCTCCATTGTGATGTCCTGAGAAGGACACAGAATTACGTTCAGAATTGTGCCAACCAAAAATGCATACCCTGAATCTAATCATGAGGAAACATCAGACAAATCCAAACTGAGAGATAGTCTATAAAATAACCAGCTTGCATTCGTCAAGGAATCTCAAAGTCAAGAAAGTCAAAGGAAGGCTGAGGAACTGTCCCAGATGAAAGAAAGCTAAAGAGACAAGAAAACTTTATTCATTACATGATCTGGATGGGATCCTGCACTGAAAGCAGTCCTACACAGGACAGTATTGGCACAATTATATAAAGTGGAATGGAGGCTGTAGGTTAGTATTGTATTACTGTTAAATTTCACAAATGTATTAATTTTACGGAGGTTAAAAAAATCCATATTCTTAGTAAATGCAAGTTGAAACATTAAAAGGATAAAAGGTAATGATTCCTGAAACCTACTCTTATATGTTAAAAAATGCATACAACAAACACAGACACATCCACACAGATGCGGGATATATTGAGAGAGACAGAGACAGAAACAGAAAGAAAGAGACAGGGATCATAGAGAAAATGAGCTAATAACTGGTAAAATTGCACAAGGGAGATTTTATTCTTATAACCTATCCAAAGCTTGAAATTATAATTCTTAGGGAAACTTTCACTCCTTTAACATTTTATTTCAAATTAGTGCCTTTTTTGAGAGCAGAGAAACTGGTGAAAATTTAAGATGTGAAAGGTAATTCAATTTTTGGTGGTCAGAAGGAAGAAAGAGGAGTCAACTTCTGTATAAGGACAACAAACAACAATTCCTATTACGCAAAGACAAAATCACGGGCATGGTTGGGGCAGGAAGAAGGAGAGGACAGGCTATAATAAAGAAATTCATTCTAGAGTAAAAAGAATTAGAAGAGGGATTCAGGATTTATCTAGGCAACGAAAAGCAAGTTAAAACTCTGTCGTTGTGTGTATCAATTTTTATTCTCTGCTACACTTGGAAATTTTTGTAGTACTATGAATTCCACCTAATCATATATGGAAAAGTAAAATTGTATTTTTCTAATTGGATCTAATTGTATAACTTTCAATCTTCAAATTCAATTTTTTAATCTAATTCAGAATTTCTCAGTAAATTAAAGTTTCTCCCTTTTCGTCTGTTCTTCTTTTTCCCCTTAGATGTGATCTAAATAAATAGGAGTGAGGTGTGGGGGGACTTAAATAAGGCTGCGGCTATGAGAGGAATCACAAAGGCAAAATTAAGAAGGTAACTCAGATTTTCTTTCTTTATCAATCTTTGATTTAGAGCAGCCTCTGTTCTCCTCTCTTCAGGCTTTATTCCCACATCACCCCCTGCTGAGCTGCCACTGTCTCCCTCACTCCTCCAAACATTCATGACATTGACACTTTATGAACACAAGCCAGTTATTTTGTAGACTACTAGGTCACTGAAGTGACGCTTTCTCTTCATCAGATATAAGGCCTCTCCAGTTCCACTGGCCCACTCTTAGCTTTCTTTGATTTTTTTTAAAGATATGGGACATTTCATAATAATCTATTGTACCCCACAGAGTCATCGGAGGTTGGGGAAATGGGTATTTCTGACACTTTTTGAAGAAACACATTTTTCCTCCATTGTAACTCTTCTTTGTTGATGCCCTAGGAGAAAGTGGAAGCCTTTATCTATGATACCATTGTTCACTTTATTTCCTCTTTTATGTGATCTTTGCAGGGATCTGCCTAGATTATTTCTTTTCGTTGGAAAACCTGCTCTTATATAATCAACATATACCTCCCACACCCCAAACACCGAGACACACACACATGCTCGCATGTACAAACTTTTGTTGTTTTTTTTTAAGCATAAGTTATGCTCTGAATCCACCAAACTCTTAACCTTTGGATTAAACAAACAAATCAGTTTCATTCTAAAAACCTTACCTCTTGAAAATCTCAAATCACCTGACTTATTAGATATCTGTTGCTGCTTTTCAAACTTTACCTAATCTATTAAGATACTCAGTGACTTCTTTTTTCCTTTGGTTATTTTGTGTGCTTTCTTTCCTAGAGAAAATAAAATCTTTTGGGCTTGGCAGCTGTTGATCCAGTGAAGACTAGGAAAGAAAATATTAGAAATAGCAACAGCAAAATGACTTTAATGTTGCCAGAGTTTTATCCCATGTTTCAATTTATAATGTAGTGAATATTTAATTCATCAGTGTATTTATACATCCCTACTTTGTGCCAGGCAATATATAAGGCACATTTGGATGGCTAAACCATAGTTTCTGTTCTCTTTTGTATCCATGGTAAATACAGAGGGAAAGTATGTTCATAGGAGTTCAAAGGATGGACCTTAAACTAGTCACAGTTGGGGGCAGCTTAGGAGTGACTTCTAGAGGAATTCCGATACTCTGGACTTCAGACAAGACTGTGCCAGAGCAGCCAATGCCCCCTAAGCAGGACTTGTGCATTCTGTAAATTTCTTATAATCCATAAGAAATATGGCTTCAGAGTTTGTTTCATCAACCGACCTCTGAGCACTACTGAACAGCAGTGATAGAAACACAGCCACTGGAAATACAGTTCTTGACTATAACTGGTCTGGCAACACTGAAACAATATTCATCATAGCACAGCTCTGCTAAGCTACACATGTGCAGAAAATAGAAGACAGCAGGACACCCAAGTGCTCCTGTAAAGTGAGCTGAAATGGGGGTAATCGCAAGCAGAGAGGGCAGCAGAAACACGTTGAGGATTCACAGAAGCACCGCCTCAAGCAATGCAGCATAACTGAATATATGAGAAGAGGTATGCTGCTGAGGGAATGAAAGAAGAAACTTGCTCTTAAAAATCGATCTCTGATGAAACAAGACAGTGTCATGCACCTATATGCAGCTCTGTTCATTTCTGGTTTTAAATAACAGAGATTAGTATGTAAGTCAAACACTGTTAGAAAGTGTGAATTTATCTAGTGTATTTGAGTTGTGTTATAGTCATTTTTACTTATTATTTTCCTAGTTAATGATTTTTTTGCATGATAGATCAAGAACAATTCTATTAATTTCTTAAGAGACGTTGACAGTTAATTTGGAGGTGAAGATGGCATATTTTTTCCTCTCTGTCTCTTGACCTTGAAGTATTATATATTCATGTAGCAAAAATCAGGAAAAAACCTAAAAAAGGAAAGAATGGACGTGAGAGATTGCTTTTGCTTATACATTGTCTCAGCATAACACAAAGGGATAAACCTGCTTTTTGAAGGTAGCTTATGGAAATCATTCTCATTATTTCAAGCATGTATACTTATTCATGCAATGCATTCAACAAGTATATACACAGTACTGTATGCGTACACCATGCTACTCACACCTGGAGACAAGGGATGCTGACAGAGACTATTGGCATGCATGATAGGAGCTTCTACTTTTCCTTCCCAATTTTAGCTGTAAGTAGGTAAAGGGAATAAACTTATTTCCATGCAGGGAGTGTTGCTCACTCCATATAACAAGAAGTACTTAGCTCTCACAGACTAAAATTCTGGCAAACATCCATTGAATCTTAGAACAACTTCCAGAATTACAATGACTTTAGATACAGAATCAACAGTACATCATTATGATGAAAGTCTCCTTTTTTTCCCTCCTGCCTGTAGAAAATTTTGTGGCAAAGGTGAGCTAAAAGGTTGGAAATTAAAGAAAATGTAAGGGAATTAAACAGCTAGTAAATAATTAGAAGGGATAATTTAATTTAAAAGGATTATGAGAGCACATAGAGGCTTTTCAAGGTCAATGTTTTAGATAGTTCAATTTCAGTGTATTTTTTGAGCTGACACGATTGAGGTCATTTAAACTTTTGCAAGATGGCTTTATTTTCGAAGGCATTAATGAGGTACAGTTTAATTGAACTACCTGGAAAGTGAGTGGATTTGATTATAAAGGTACATAGACAATTACTCGGTTTATGCTAGTTGAATGCCATTCACTTCAGTGATGATTTTGTGCACAGTCCAGGTTCCTTACTAGCTGTGTGGTTACTGCCTAAGTGGAAACATTTACCAATTTCTATCGAAGAATGGAATTACCTAAGAAGAGAAGGCAGAAGTGGAAGGGTAGTTTCCTCCTATCTGACTGTAACCCTAGGGGCTTTATTTACAGCAGCTTTGAATTAGCTGCAAAGCAGAACACTTCCACATTCTTTTTAATAAAAGGGATTATTTTCATTTCCTAATAAAAGTTCCCTCTATCTCAGTACAGGGCAAATGTCTCGGATTCTGCAAAGATCAAAGGTCGAGACTATAAATCCTTCTTTTTTTCAAAGTCAGTTTCCATAGTCTGTGAGTTTTATTATTCAGCCTACAGTGGACAGGTTTCAGTGTTTAGTAGAACTAAAAGGAATAGAATATCTAAAACCCTAAAATGCTAATGGGGGAAAAAAATCACTGTTTAGACTGTACTGAGTTGTAATTTCCTTATATGCCTTTCTTATTAATTACTTATTTATTTATGCATGAAAAAATAATGCTGTTTCTGATTTAATTCCACAAACTCATACCGAAATCTCTGTTTTGGAATGTAATGCTTAGAATAAAAACCATCATTCAGCTAAGCAGTTATTCTTGGGTTTCATGTTTATGTCACTTGAGATTGCCATCCCTGAGTGAAGCAGATAATAAGTCAGAACCTGTCAGCCTTATTAAATTTGGCTAGTCTCTTTGCCCCATTGCTGAATGCTTCCTGGTTGAAATCAACCCCATGAGAATAAGGATTATTCTTAAGGTGATTGAAGTAATACTCTTTGGTGCTGGCTAACTGCTACCCTGTGCTGGTTTATCCCTTTAGTGAAAATCAAATTCAAAATTACACTTTTGTAGAAACTATATGAGTACAAGAAGATTATGTTTATAGTTTTAATTGCTATGTCTCTATCAGTAAGCAAGGAATAAATCTTTTAACACTTTGAAAATGCACAAAATTTCTTTGCTCTGTGAAAATTCCATTTAATTATCCTTCTTAGAGTAGTAGATATACTAACAAGAGAGTGAATCATTATCATTTTTTTCTCATTAGTACAACTTGCATGTATATACTTTAACCTTCAAAACTCCCCCCAAAATTAAACCATAATGAAGATGTTCAATTTTATCAATGAAGTCATGGTGAATGTTTGGTCTCATCAGATTCCTCATTGTTTTTGATATTCACATGATCTATTAATATTTATTACATATTCAAATGAAATCATCTTGTTCTCAAAAATGTGTGGTAAATAGCTTTTCACTTCTGTCAGACCTTAACAAGTAATGTCATTTCCTTTACTTCAAGGAGTTCATTTTCAACCATATAATCATTTATTTTGAGCTTTTCATAACATTTTCTACACTTTCTAAGTCAGTCGTCATACATGTAACTGATAAGAGAGCACAGTTCTCAAAATTCTAAACAAAATGAGAGGATTTCTCAAAAAACTCACCCCATCTTCCTTTCCTTATGCACTCCTGGCAAGATGTTAATCTTTAATTTAAATGTGTTCAATCCACTTCCTCTCATTATCCTAGGCTAGATCTTCATTATTCATCACCTTAGACTATGGAAATGATTCTCTAAAGTGCCACCTGCCCCTCACCTACACTGCTCACAATTGTGCCTTCTCATACTATTTTCTCCATGATTATCTGCCAAAATCAGAGTAGGATTTTAGCCAGGCACTCAGGGTTGACCTCAGCCTGTGCCAAGTCTCCTTTTCTGATCTTACCATTCTATTCTCTTCCATACAGCCTAATGCTAAAGAACAAATCGTACAACACACCACTTTACAAGAACCTTAAGCCTTCTCAAAGGCATTCTTCTCTACCTGGAAATTGCTATAATTCATTTCAAACTGTAGGAATTATTACAGTTCCACCAAGCCTTGCTCAAAAAAGATCCCAGAGCAGAGGTTCTCTCTCACTTTTGAACTGCAATATCTTGTTTGCACATGATACATGGAACTTAGTCCATTCCATTTTTATATTTTAAATATATATTATAGTTCTCTTTCTCAATTAAAAACTTTCTAAAGATAGATATTAATCTATTTTTTAGTAATTTTCAGTTTATGCATAGTACTTTTGAAATAGCATTTTGAAATAATTATTATTTATGTATTCAAGTATTAGTGAAGTACCCGTTAATATAAAACAATTTTAAAAACAATAACAATAATGTAAAACTTATAGGTAATGCTTTTTGAATGCTTCTGTCAGGAAATATTTTTAGTGTTTTATGTTTATCAAGTCATGCTTATTCTCAAAAAACCAAAATTGAGATGGTTAGAATTACCCTTATTTTACAAATAATGACACTGAGTGTTAACTTAATGACTTTTTAAGGGGCACAGACATAATTAGGAGAGCAGATGTTTGATCTCTTATCTGTTTGAAGCCATAGGTAGTGCTCGTAACTATTAGTCCAGAGAGTGAAAAATCCATGTAAACTGATATGATCAAAAGTTTTCAAGGAGCATATAGGTATTTGGATGGGCTTGGAAAAATGGGATTGAAAGATGGATAGGAATGTGATATGTGGAAATGACAATGAAGATACTTCCATTTTCAACCACTGAATAAATAGAGGCACAGATAACTAAAGATTAGGTGTGTTCATGAACAATGACATATTCCACTGGAGATGATTCTTGATTATTCCCACATGAATATGGAAAAGTTACTTAATACAAAGTAATACATATATTTCACCTACACCCATTGCAATTATGATACAAACATATTTGTTTCAAATACCTCCATTTTTAAGTTTTGGTTTTGAGCATAAGAAGCTTTGATAAAGATTATTTTAAAGTTAACAGATAAGTCCTGTATTAGTCTGCTTGGGCTTCCATAACAAAATACCACAGGGCGGTAAAAACAACACAAATGGATTTTCTCACAATTCTGGGTGCTTGAAGCCCAAGATCAAGGTTCCAGAAAGGTTGGTTTTGATATGACCTCTCTCCTTGAAGATGGTAGTCTTCTCACTCTCTCCTCACATGACCTTTTCTCTGTGTGTGAGTTTGGAGAGACAGGTGTCTCTTCCTCTTCTTATAAGAACAGCAGTCCTATCAGATTAGAGCCTCACACCCTTATGATCGCATTTTGGCCTTAATTACTTTCTTGTCAGCCTTATCTCCAAATATAGTTACATTGGGCTTTAAGGCTTCCGCATATGAATTTGAGGGGGAGGGTGCACAATTCAGTCCAAATTCAGTCCAGAACAAATTCAGTCTTCAGATACTTACTCTGCAGAGAGATACAGAGAATAATCATCTCTGATGACATATATATATATTTTCCCAGGAAGTATGATCAGAAAAATCACATACTAAAAGACTGATAGTTATTCTATATATGAGTCTACAGTTGTTCAATAATTATTCATAAGTCTCAAGGAAAATATTAAGAATATGAAAGTCCCAAATTCAACAATGATTGCTGTTTAGTGTCAAAATATTTAAAAAATGGTTCCATGTCTTTTGCATTCAGAAATAAGAGTTAAAGCCTGGCATATATCAATAAATGTCAACAAGATAATATGTATATTTGAAAAGTCTGTACTTGTGCAAGTGTGTTTAGATTTTTCCTATTTTAATTTTGTAAATTTCAGAATTATACTAGAGGGTCTGATTGCTCTTGGTGCTTGTATAATTAAGACTCATAGACCACCTAAAAACTTTCAAAAAATTATCAAATACTCTCTTGACAATATGGAAACATCTGTCACCTTGTAATTTGGGGCATAATACTGCCAATTTATTTTTTCTTTTCCTCTCCATATACTGTCAGTTATTACTAAATTTAAAATAAAATTCAGATAAAATTAGTATCCCGGTATTAATCTTTCTCTGATTCCATACTTTTAACCATTAAAAAAAGTAACTACTTTAACCCAAAACAAAATTTATTTTGCTTATCCATGTATTGCAACATTAATGTATACTAACTCAAATATTTCTTTCTTTTTCAAGAAACATAGCTTAAAAATATTTCCATGTGAATGGAATTAAGGAATCAAGTGTTCAAATTAAGCTGCTTAGTTTTGTCTCTGAGTCCAATGTCTGATTTAATCTTATTTCACTCTATTGAAGCAAAAGATAAAAAGAGTATAACACTGTGAAGTCCTTAATTTGATGCTGATTTGTAGTGACATTTTATCAATACATTTTTCTTTCCTTTTTTTTTCCCTATTAAGCCATTATTTCTAGTTGTGTTCTTTGTTTCACATTTAATTATAATCATCACTTTTAGGGATGTTTCTATACAAACAAAAAATAAGACAAAAATATACAAATTTAAATCTTACTAACTTTGCATTTGACACAAATTAGGCTGATTCTAAAGGATATTTCACCTTAGCTTAACAAATTCTCTCTCTATAAAAATACATAATAGTAGTATACACAAACAAAAAATGTTTTAACTTCATAATAAAACAAAGTACCTTTAAACATATTCAAATTTTAGCTTGCTCTCTCTTCCCCTGCCACACAATTTATACAGTAAATAGAAAATGTTTCATTTTTTGTATGTGTATGTATTTATATATATACATTTATATATAAATATATATTCTTATATAGGTATGTAGATCATCTTCATATATAAGTATAATACATAAATATGACATGGTAAGTAGAAGTTATTCTATTTGTTCATTAACTTTAAAAGCCTAAGTTAAAAAATGTATTAATCATATGAGATAAATCAATTGAGCTTTATTTAATTAATGACTAATTCATCAAAAAATTCCATTAAGTGAAATATGAAAGTCATAATGTAAGCATGAAATTTGCCTCAGAAAAAGCCTACAAAGGATATGAATCTAAATTACAAAAATAATCTTCAAAACAATAAAAAATCAGATAAGTTTTAATACAACAAAGTTTTGAATAGGCACTGCTCTCATGAGATATCCATGTCTAAAATATATAAAGTGTACTCAGCATTATTTATCATCAAATAAATATAAATTTAAACCATACTTCGGTGGCACTAAACACTCAGCAGAATTAAAATACTGATATTATTAAGTTTTGGCAAAGATGTTGAACAATTAGAACTTTTATATTATTTGCAAATTAATACAATTATTTGGGAAATTTTTGGCATTATTAAATAAAGTTAATCATACATATATGATAAAGCCTGGCAATTCCACTCCTGATATATGCCCAAGAGAAATGAATGCCTAGATATTTCAAAAACATGGACAAAAAAATTCATAATTGCCTCAAATTTAGAATAATTTAAATGACATCAAATGGATAAAAATGAAATAAAATAGATTGTTCATACAATGAGCGGAGTAATAAAAACTAAGAACATGCAACAAAATGGATGCATCACACAGATATGATGTAGGGAGAATGAAGTCAAGACACAAAAGAGTAGAACCTACATAATGTTATTTACATTAAATTTTAAAATAGACAAAAATATTTTATGCAGATGGAAGATCAAGATAGGGATTACCATTGGCGAGGAATGTTAACTGGGAAGGTGCATGAGCACGCATTCTGGAATGCTGGAAATATTCCATAACTTGATCTTGGCAGAGTTTTCATGCTGCATGCTCACCTCATCTTGACTTATATTGAATTGGACACAAGATTTCTGTGTATGACTTCATATAAGATAGCCCTTAATTTTAAGAATATTGAAGAATAAGTCCTAAAACCTAAAGTCTTAGAACATGGGACACATTAAATATTGAATACTGAGATGAAAACATACAAATACAATTTTTTTTCTTATCCTTTTCTCCATTATTTATAATTAGTTTTCATCATTTTTTAGCCATATAGTCATGAACATTTAACTCAACTTTTCTAAATTTGTTTTCTTATTTATTAAAAAACGATTATAATATTTTTGTTGTCTCGTACTCAGAGTTGTTGTGGGAATTAAATAATGGCAGAATATTAATATTTGTTGAGCTTCAAATACGAACCAGATACTGTGACATCTATCTATCTAATAGATAGAGATATATCTAATTTGATATCTACATATAGGATGACTTTTATTAAAATATTGTCAACATTTTTTCCCTCCTACTTTATTACAGGAATTTGCTCAGTATCTCCCTCTCAATGTTCTCTATCAAGAGGTAACTGTCTACTTTTAGAGGAATCTTTTGTGCTTTTTGACCCAGGAGAAGGAATAAAGAAGAGATTAGATGGGAATAGCACTGGGGAAAAGGAATAGGAACACTAGGGAATGTTTACAAAGGATTTTGAAGAGAGACCTTCAAAGAATGAGTGCATTTTTCAGGAAAGGAAAGGAAGAATTCAAGTAGTCTTTGCTGTGATGCTTGCATGTCATTAATATTGTTTGAAAAATTCAAAGAAAGGACCCTAGTATGTGGAAATTTTCATAATGGGAACTGGATTGTCTGCCTTTGTTCATAACACTTGTTTAATATTAAAACTATCAGATAATATTACACCCATAACAAGATTGCGAAGAGCTTATTAATATTTCTGGTGTTTTTTGGACAAGGCAATTGAGACTCTGAATATTTTAATAATAATTTTAAAGTTATTTGGCCACTAAAAAGCATTTCAACCCAAGCTTATATTAATATATCTCTAAATACCATTTTCATTGACTACATAATGGCTTTTGTTTAAATGATTTCTTAAATTGCAAACTGTATATGATACTGTTTACCTCAAGAAAACAATTTCAAGAACAAAATCAAATAGGATTTCTATAACAAGTTAAAATTGTCTAAAGTTGCACTCAATGATTCCTTTAACATTTAAAATAGTAAATGTGATGTTGCTATTGGAAGCTAATTGTGTGTGCCTCATAAAGTGTGTGGGGAGTGACCCTTTCATCACACTCTACTTGCCTGTCAAGGAAGATGACGATTGCTGCAGCAATTTAGAAGCCTGTGCCACTGAGTTAGAAAAGGCAAAATAACTTTATTTTTTAAATAACTCTAATTCTTAAAAAGGTAATACACATTGTGTACAACATTTTAGTTAGGAATAGTTTCAGCTGTGAGTGGCAGAAAATCCAAAATAAAAAGAGCTTAAAGAAGACAGAATGATATTCCAAAAAGCTACTGTCTTGATAATGCTGGGAAACAAAGCATCCAGAAACTCAGTGGCTTAAAATAACCATCTCTTAATCACCAGCATACATCCATGCCATCAGTGGAGGGTAGCCTCTCTTCCATAGGTTTTGTTCCTTATGGAAATGGGGTCCAGTTCTGCCCCACACACCTTTAGTTTTCCTTGGAACAGTGAATAAGATAGTCATGGTGATGGCAAATGCATAAGATTCCAAGTCAATAGTGAAAAAAAAATAGGGCAAATGGGTATTAGGAACAATCAGCAGTCAATACCACAATGGTTGATCCAGGTCGTATTTATAGAATCTCCAACAAATGCAAGTCAAAAACTGTAAATGATGGTGAATCTGTCATGTTAAAAAAAAATAATTTACTGATGTTGAGATATAAATTATATATTTGTATATATTTCTTCCTTAAGGGATGAAGAATATTTTGATATTTGGAGTGAAGACTGGGGAAATGAAAGTCCTTGCTGTCTGTGGATCTTATAAGAGAACTCATAGGAGGATTATGTCTTAGAGGTTAGGGAGGTATTGTTTTACCCTTCTAGAAAATGTGTGTGTGTGTGTGTGTGTGTGTGTGTGTGTGTGTGTGTTTATCCAGGCTATACTATTGTCCTAACTTCTATGTACATCTTAGATATTTTCCTACTCATTGAATTTTAAAAGTATGTGAATCTGCTCTTAATTGGCAACCAAGACTATTTCCTCAGTAGTTCTGAGAGTTCAAGTTGTCATCATTGTGCAGACCAAGATTGTACCAATCACTCAGTTCTGTTTCTGGAGTTGCTAGTCACATATCATAAAAAGTGAAGAGAACTCTTTGGACTTGCACAACACTGCAATCCTAAAATTACAACATCAAATTCTTATTAAAAACACTATTGTAGAAATGACGCTTGTTCAAGATTATAAGATGAATCTGTAGTCGATCCATTCTAAATTTTAGTCTTGGGGTATGCCAGACTATCAAGTCAATATTGTTTTGCCTCAAAATATAATTTTTAAAACTTTTGGTTATACTATCAATATGTATTGAGGAAAATAGAGTCTCTATAAAACGTATGATAGAAGTATCTGATTATCCCTTTGTAAGATCATGAGATCCATCAACTGGTAATGAATAAGCAGGACTCAACAACTTCTTTCATTCCCAAAAAAGACCTCTCTCTCTCTCACACATACACACACACACACACACACACACACATACACACACACACACACAAACTGTATCACCATATAGTGCAAAATTTCTTTGGGAATTCCTTGCCTTTGACCTCCCTTGAATCTTTGCTTGTATGTGTTTTTCTCTCTTTTCTTCTGCATTCTCTTCTGAAGGAATTCAGAGAGGGCCTGGTGGGTACTGCACTCCTTATTCAACTCTTTCTAGTACAAATCTGTGACGTTCAAAAAGGGAAAGGTATGAAGATTTGCATTTTGGAGAAGGAGGAGGTATATTACAGATATTAAATTATGTGGTTTGTTTTCACTATTATAGTTGTCTTATCTTCACGGTGCAGTGTTGCTGAATCTTTGTTCTCCATACTGGAGACAGTCCTGTTCGATGAGAATCTTCTCAAAAATATTTTCTCAAGTCTCACTCTCATTACTGGAACACATCTTCTAAACCACTGGTTAGTTTTAATCCAATCACATATTAATCTTATAAATTCCTGTTTCCTCTTTTCATGGACTTCTAGAAAATAGAGGGGCAAAAATACAGTCCATCTTTAGGAAAACGTTATTTCATTTCTTCTGGCAGGATAACATTAGAAGCCAAAAATGCACCTTATAAAGCATTTCAAATACTTTTTTTTCCTTATGTGTTTCCTTCCTTCCTTTTTTCCTTCCTTCCTTCTCTTATTGGTATTTTCTTAGGGAAAAATAAGACAATTAATAGTAATAATCAATACATTAAACACATAGCTAAATGCTTTATTGGATGGCCTTATTTAATTATCCCCAAACCTAGTGAGAAATGTTTTACAGATTTTCCCACTTTGCCAATGAAGAAATGGAACCCTGAGATATTAGATAACTTTCTGGAAGTTTGAGTTTGCATAAAGTGGAGCTTATTCTGCTCTTCTGGACCATATGGATCTAAGTTCAAGTTCTTAACCATTATACTCTCTTGTCTGTCAGCACTTTGATTAGTAAAGTTTGTGTATTTAAAAAGAAATTCCAAATTATTTTTGTATTATTTTGTGAATCAAAGAGGAGAAAATACTACAGTAGGAGCACTGGTAGTGAGTATGATCCTCTTCCCTCTTGTATGGGGGAGAAAGGTATCTCTCTCTTTCACCACACACATTCTATACTGTTGAATCAGTACATGTGGTGATGCTGTGACTACATGTATTACATGAGGTTCATGACACAAGTAAAATATTTTCTTTTGGAATTAGGTTCTTCATTACTGAGAACAGGACACAGTTATCCTAAAAAGGTGATTTTTCCAGTTTTTTATTATTAACTTTTAGGCATATGCTAGAACGTACTTCAGAAGAAAGATAAGTTGTACATAAAGGGGACTACTTAATACCTCTCAGGAAAACACATCGATCCACATGCACACTCAAACTCTGTGTATTATCTGCCAAACAAACAAACAAATAGCAGTTACCACAGCCATGTAACTCCCACACATTTTCAGAAAGCATTATAAAAGTCCTAAATATTACACTCAAAATAAGTATCGCTGAGAAAAGAGCAGGATGTTTATGGCTGGAAGACAGGAACTGCTAGGATGTTTCCCAAATACAGATTCAAGGGCCAGAGCTGGCTGAGAATGAAGTTCTCACTGGCTTGTAGTGATAGGAGAAGAATAAAGGCAATATCTTGGGTTCTTACGGCAGACATTTCTAATTATACACCCAATGCCCATTTCCCTCCCTCCTTACTAAAGAAAAATTTTCATTTTGTTTTAGTCGGAAATATGTCCTCTTAATTTTTACATTTCCAGAATCATTTGCAAATAGATTTCATGGTGTGACCCAGTTCCTATAAGACATTAGCAAAATTGGATGGATTGGGACCAGGGCTTCTGAGAAACATAACAGATATATCCTACATCTTTCTCTTTTATTCATATTTAGAATGTGGAGGGTGATGCCTGGTGGTGGGCCAAATTAAATTTTAGGAGAGAAGGAAGCTAAAAGGATCTTGGTTTCTCAAAGAGTTCTGTGATCAACTGAACCCTACCTCAACTAGAAGTAATATATACTTATGAGTAATAAACCTGTTTATGTTTATTGTCTAATATGTTTATGAGTAAAAATAAATTTCTAATTAACATCCACATTAGATTTCTTTACATGCCTCCAAAGGCACTCTTAATGAATGCAGTTCTTCATTTAGTCAAATGTAGTCCATGTGAAGTATTGCTTTCATTTTGAGAGTAAGTCCAACTTCTTTTTGTTGCTGAGAATATTTATTTTTAAGAAATATAAGAATAGATGATAATTGTTTTGATTATTTATTTGTCCTTTATTGCTCTGAAATAGAAACTGTTACATTGAAAAGACACTTATTCTGATATTTTAAATATATTTCATTGAAATGGACAATTCTGGAACTACTAGGCTTAGTTTTTGGGTTTTCTACTTCTCACTTCAGTCACCTTTGGCAAATCAATTGACTCCAATTCCCAAGAGTAAAAGGCATATAATATTTACTCAGTTCACAGAATTACTTGAGGATCAAGTGAGGTAAAGCATTTTATAATTCATAAAGCACTATGGAACTTTTCATAGTTATTACTAATAAAATGTATGTCATGGCAATCGCATTTCATTCTAAATCTGTGCCTGAATGAAATAAATGCCAGCAAAATGAAATTTCAGTATATTTCGTAACCACACTCTCTTTATATTTCCTAATTTACGATTCTGTAGCAGAAATTGTCAGCATGAATGTAACTAGCTCAGTGTTTCCCTTTGCATTTTCAGAATGGTCATCATCGTGATGAAGGAAAAAAGGACATCTTTGCATATAAATTCCATAATGTACAGGCAAGTGACTTAAGACAAAATATATTAGGAACAATGCAGTTTATCCTTGTAATAACACTCCTAGTTAGAAGTCCTGTGTGGGGTACTCTGTGTGTTTGCGAATCTCAGAAGACTCAACAGATCTGGTCACTTGATTTCTCATGTGAAAAATGCTCATTATTAGGAAATTTTTCATGACTATCTAATATGAAGAAATTTCAAAGAATTCATTAAAGATTTGGGAAAATAATGGTACTTACCTCCTAGGACGGTGGTTCTTAAACTTTAATGTAGCAAAGCCTTACCTGAGGATCTCCTTAAACATTGCCAAACTCCACCTGTGGACAGGGAATTACTGCAGGTGAGTCACAGGTGATTCAATTCAAGGGGCTCATACATGATACTTTCTAAACATATAATCCAATTACATTCACAAGTTATTTAAAGATTACAAATAAAAAATACAACTGATTAACATTTATATACTCACAACCCTTCAAATTAGTCACATTAGCAACCTGTATACTTAACTATGTGACCATCATCTTAAACATCCAAAAATTTCTTCTTCAGAAGCTCCCTTACAATTTTAGTAACACCATCGTCCTTTTGCATATATTTCATTTTTTTCAGTGGTCCAAATTATTTCGTGAAGGTATGAATAGTTATTTTAGAGTTGCTAAGTAAAACTTTTCACAGCGGCAGAGGAATATTTGAATGAAATAAGAGAAAAAACTTTTACTTATCCAAATAGATTTCATATCATTCTCCAACAAACTTTGATTATTGATTTTCATATCATTTCATTGTTTTTATATTGCAGAGCTGCACTTACAATCAAACACACACTGTTAAAAAGATTCAACACAGAGAAGTAGATGCCAAGCAAACAAAAAGTGAAAATATTAAGCAACCACCCAACTGCTTAAATCAGCAGATCTTTCTGGATGCTTTGGTGGTTAAGTTTAGACTCTGTAGTTAGACCTACACTAGTTCAAATCTCTCCTCTGCCACTTACTAACCTTGTGACCTTGGGCACAAGATCACTTTTTTGCCTCATTTTTCCTAGAGGACTACTGTGATTATTAAGTGAGTTAATTATAGTTTGAACTTACTGAATTAGTTGTCATTACTACTGCTATAGTCGTTATTTTTTTTTTAAATTGGTTTGACTTTCTTCAAAAATTTTTAAGACTCTATAGACTACCTCCTTAATTGCCTCTGTTTGCAGCAGTTGAAAGAGTCAATGCGAAAGAATTTTAGAAGTAAAACATGAAAACACAGTCATACTCCAAACGCTCACTTTATAAGGTCCCATAATGCAGGCACCTTGGAAAATGACAGCAGGTTGCTATTGCTTTTCTCACCAGTTTCACTTAAAAAACATTGAAACACAACTGGCCTGTTTATTAGTATTTGCTTATTAATCAGTTTTTGGTGTTGCTGACGTACAGACATAACCTGAGTGACTGAAATCACATCAGAATCACATTTGGTGGAGCTGTGAAACAGAGAGAAGTTATTCAAGGCCCCAAGTTCCTGTGTTCATGAAAGAGTGTTTGACATATTGTCTTACCTCCTAAAGTAATTACCTCCCATGATATGCCATCTTCTGTGAGTATTCCCTCTTTTGAAAAAGGATGAACCTATAATTAACCATGAACTTGAAGATTGATATATGCTCTTCCTTTCCTTGCAAAAAAAACCCATAATACTATGTGTTCAGGAATATAAGATAAAATACTATCAGGAAAACTGAAAAATTAAATTTGGAATTGACTCTATCAAGACACCATGATAAAAATGAGTTAAAGTCTTAATTCAAAGAGTGTCTTTCTTTAACTCATTTGTTTAAAAATATATTCTAAATTCACCTTTTTTTCTAGTCCCACACTGTTTAGTTCATAGTTTTATTAAGTGCATATTCAAATTATTATTAATTCTCAGGTCCCCCGTGTTTCTCTCTAAGATAAGTAATTTGTGTCACAGAAGGTTCATTATTGAATTCTCATTTATATTAAAAACAGATTCCAACTCTAATGTTTTAATTATAGTTCAATATCAGACAAAAATCTCTCTTTTCCATTATCTTTTTATTAGCATAATAAATCATTCTGCTGGTGCTGAAAAATCAGCAGAACAAAAAGGCAATACATTCTCAATACATGGACTAGGATATAGTTCCTCTGTGAAATATATAGTCAGAATTATTAATTATTTATTGAAAAATTATTGTACTTTAAGGTCATTATCATGCTGCTTCTGCAGTACCACTGTGTGAATTTGGATATCACAATCCGTCAGATTTAGAATACTGGATCGAGTGTTTATTGATGACAAAACATCTATTACAAATTTGTTTCAGAACTATTACCTGATAACAAATGGATTTTAAAAAACAACTTATCTCTTTATTTATTTACATATTTACATATTTATTTATTTATTTATTTAATTTAAGCTCTTTATTGGAATATAACTGCTTTACACACTTCTACCAGTTGTTGAGGTACACCAAAGTGAATCGGCTGTGTTTATACATATATCCCCATATCCCCACCCTCCTGCAACTCCCTCCCGCTCTCCCTGTCCTGGCCCTCAAAGGCATCACCCATCATCAAGGTGATCTCGCTTTTTTATACAGCAACTTCCCACTAGCTATTTTACAGTTGGTAGTGTACATATGTCAGTGCTACTCTCTCACTGCATCCCAGCTTCCCCTTCGCCCCCTGCCCCAACCCCATGTCCTCAAGTTCATTCTCTGCATCTTCATCTTTATTCTTGCCCTGTCACTGGGTTCATCAGTACCATTTTTTTTAGATTCCATATATATGAGTTAGCATACAGTATTTGTTTTTCTCTTTCTGGCTTATTTCACTCTGTATGACAGTCTCTAGGTCTATCCACCTCATTACATATAGCTCCATTTTATTCCTTTTTATGGCTGAGTAATATTCCATTGTATATATTTGCCACATCTTCTTTATCCATTCCTCTGTTGATGGGCATTTAGGTTGCTTCCATGTCCTGGCTATTGTAAATAGTGCTGCAATGAACATTGTGGTACATGTTTCTTTTGGGATTATGGTTTTCTCTGGGTATATGCCCAGGAGTGGGATTGCTGGATCACATGGTAGTTCCATTTTTAGTTTTTTAAGGAACTTCCAACCTGTTTTCCATAGTGGCTGTACCAACTTACATTCCCACCAACAGTGCAGGAGAGTTCCCTTTTCTCTACACCCTCTCCAGCATTTATGGTTTCTAAATTTTTTGATGATGGCCATTCTGATCGGTGTGAAGTGATACCTCATTGTGGCTTTGATTTGCATTTCTCTGATGATTAGTGATGTTGAGCATCTTTTTATGTGTTTGTTAGCCATCTGCAAGTCTTTGGAGAAATGTCTATTTAGGTCTTCCCCCCATTTGTGGTTTGTGTTATTTGCTTTTTTGGTATTAAGCTGTATGATCTGCTTATATATTTTGGAGATTAATCCTTTGTCCATTGCTTCATTGGAAAGTATTTTCTCCCATTCTGAGGGTTGTCTTCTTGTCTTGTTTATGGTTTCTTTTGCTGTACAAAAGCTTTTAAGTCTCATGAGGTCCCATTTGTTTATTCTTGATTTTATTTCCATCATTCTAGGAGGTGGGTCAAAAAGGATCTTGCTTTTATGGATGTCACAGAGTGTTCTGTTTATGTTTTCCTCTAGTTTTATAGTGTCTGGCCTTACATCTAGGTCTTTAATCCATTTTGAGTTTATTTTTGTGTATGGTGTTAGGAAGTGTTCTGATTTCATTCTTTTACATGTTGCTGTCCAGTTTTCCCAGCACCACTTATTGAAGAGGCTGTCTTTTTTCCATTGTACATTCTTGCCTCCTTTGTCAAAGATAATGTGCCCATATGTGCATGGGTTCACCTCTGGGTTCTCTATTTTGTTGACAATATTCAACATCCATTTGTGATAAAAACTCTCCAGAAAACGGCCATAGAAGGAAATTACCTCAACATAATAAAAGCCATATGTGAGAAACCAATAGCCAACATCGTTTTAAATGGTGAAAAACCGAAAGCATTCCCTCTAAGAACAGGAACAAGACAAGGGTGTCCACTCTCACCATTATTATTCAACATAGTTTTGGAAGTTTTAGCCACAGCAATTAGAGAAGAAAATGAAATAAAAGGAATCTGAATTGGACAAGAAGTAAAACTGTCACTTTTTGCAGATGACATGATAATATATATAGAAAACCCTAAAGATTCTACCAGAAAACTGCTAGCACTAATTGATGAATTTAGTAAAGTAGCAGGATACAAAATTAATGCACAGAAATCTCTTGCATTCCTATATACTAACAATGAAAGAGCAGAAAGAGAAATTAAGGAAACTCCCCCATTTACCATTTCAACAAAAAGAATAAAATACCTAGGGATCAACCTGCCTAAGGAGGCAAAAGACCTGTAGCAGAAAACTATAAGACATTGATGAAAGAAATCAAAGATGATATAAACAGATGGAGAGACATACCATGTTCTTGGATTGGATCAGCATTGTGAAGATGACTTTACTTTCCTATCCAAAGCAATTTACAGATTCAACACAATCCCTATCAAATTATCAACAGCATTTTTCACAGAACTGGAACAAGAAATCTTATGATTTTTATGGAAACGCAAATGACCCCAAATAGCCAAAGCAATCTTGAGAAGGAAAGACGGAGTTGGTGGAATTAGGCTTCCTGACTTCAAACTATACTGCAAGGCCACAGTGATCAAGACAGTATGGTACTGGCACAAAAATAGAAAGGTAAATCAATGGAACAGAATAGAAAACCCAGAGTGAGCCCATGCACTTATCTCTTTATTAAAACGCAAGTATTGGGGGGAAAAAGTAGACTGGAATTTAGGGCTAGTAAAGATTCAAAATATACACACATATTATATATTATTTACCATAACTACAAATCTTTTATGTTTTACTAGTCACTCTATTATTAATATTAATGTCTCTACTAGCTTCATGCAATATGCAAAGTGATAGTAAAGACGAAACATAGTGAGGTTAAATCATGAAAGGTGATAAAGCTTCTGCTTGGTTGTCATGAGGTGCTTGCTCATGGAATCCAGCCATGCTCTGAGGAAGCCCAGCCACATGAAAGGTTTTCAGGATGACTGTCCCAGCTTAGTTACCAGACTACAGTCAGCATCAATCAACCTGTAGACATGAGAGCGAAGAAGCCTTCAAGCAGACCCAGTCTCATCTACTGTTTGACCGCAATTGGATGAGTGACTTTGAGCAAGGATTACATAACCAACCCTCAGAACTTTGAGAGATGTTAATAAAATGATTAAGCCATCAAGTTTTAGGGTGACTTACTGCACAACAATAGATAATTACAATAAGATATAATGGCTTTTATTCCTAAATGTAGTCATTTCAGCTTGACATCTAATTGATTGTGCTTGGTTTAACCTCCTTAAACAGATGATTTGCTTATTTAAAATTTAGAGAAAATATGATCTAACATTTATAATGTTACTTATAGATCAGTCCCAGATACAACATCTCAAAATTCCACAAAATACATTTCAAAAGAAATTTGAAAACTTAGAACACCAGCGATACTAAATATATAGGTCATCCTAAAGTCATAATCTAAAAAGAAATTCTCCTCAATATAACACCAGTGGAGATCATTTGAAATGTCAACCAATATCTGGTATGAATTATGCTAAAGAGGCAAAATAAACCAACAAAACTGAAAAAAGTAAAGAGATGTTTATGACCTCTTGCACACCTTTATCCTTCCTCAGGGAATCTTTTTTACTTTGGACTTTTAGCTTGCATTCAAATAAACCCAATGTGCCAATCTCACAGTACGGTATTATGTCTATGTAGTTGTATGGGCAGGCCACCCTAGATGGCTCTCTATATATCCCCTGCATGACCAGTCCCTGCTGCACCTACACCCTACTCATATGACTGACCTTCCCTCTTAATCATAGAGCCCAATCAGTAAATGTCTAGGTACTTGTCCCCACTAGTGATTGTTCTAATCTTTAGATCAGAATATCTCCACCTTGATACCTTATCAAAGGGGTGGTGAGGGGCCTGCTCCTTTGCTGGTTTCCCTGGTAACCAATGAGCCAACCTGACATCAATTTCCCCTAAAACTGGTAGTCTTCCTCTCCTCCATGCCCCCGCCCTCCCCGGAGCGAAGACACTGCCATGTCCTGCTTGCTGTCTGCCACATACAGTGGGGTGTCGCTCTAGGACCTTGCTTCAGACATGTAAGCTCCCCCTATTCATTAAACCATTGATGTCTCTTTTGCTGACTCCGGCCTCTTTCTTTGGTCTTGAGGCTGGGCAAGTACAGGGCTTGTAGGCTTGCAACTACAGCCAAACAGTAGTTTATTCCTGTGAAGACGTTTAGAGAAAAACATATTTCAAAGAAGCAAGTGACTGACATGTAAAATGATCCTAAAAGATGGCTTTAGAAGAGGAGAAGGAAATATATGTTGAGCTTATAAAAAGAAGGTAGTAAGGACCCTCAGAAGAGAAGTTTTAGTGGATTGGTGGGAATAGAAAGCAGATTAGAGAAAATGAAGGCTGGATAGGACTGGAGAATAATTAAAACAACTTATAAAAAATTGCTTTTCTTACTTTTTTTGAGAAGTAGTTTAGAGGAATGAATAGTACCTAAAAGTAACGTGGCTAAAAAATTGCTTTTTTAATGAAGGCAAAAATGATTAAATTCATACTTATGTATATACATACTTAGGTAAGGACAAGTTGAGGCAGTGAAAATTACTGAGTTGAGTGGTAGCGGTTAATGATGGTGAAGAAAGCAGAGCTGAAGCAGAGTTCTTGAGAAAGAAAAAGGCCTGGCAACCAAACTACAAAGTAAAGTATTGGCCTTTGAGAACAGAGGCTCTTCTTTCAATGTAACAGGAGGGACAATGGATAATTTAGTTATTGATTCCAGTTTCTGTGAAGATTTACAGACGGGAAGATGAGGTATTTCCTACCTACTTTTTTTCCCCCCAGTGAAGACTGCGGCTATTGCCTTAGAGTTAGAAAAAGAGAGTGTAAGAGTTTTAAGGAAGAGAGAAGACAGTCATCACCTTGAAGAGTGGAAAGTGATTTTACTGGGCAGAACAGTAAGATATTTAGGTAGTTTGAAAGATTAGCTGAGGTCCATGTTTTAAAGTAAATTTAAACTAAAATTTAAAATGAAACTAATCAGCCCAGCTTTGTGATGCTTGCTGTACTGTCCAATTGCTTGGGTTTATGCACAGAGAATGTGAGTAGGTAAAATGGTTTGCGCCACAGGTTTTCAGATTTGCCAGATCAAAATAGGACAACGAGTGGTTCATGGGGAATGAGAGCAGCTCGCAAAAGATAGGCTGTCATAATGCGCCCTGAATATAGACTGGCAGGGAGATAGAGCAAAATATGGTAGGGTCAGTTTTAAATGGGGTCTTCATGAGGTAGCAATACAAAATCACACTTTTGTTACCATATGTAAGATTAAGGAAAACCTTGTATCTGAAATTTCATTTGCTTTTGCATACATATACCTCGTAAGTCTTCATACCTCAGAATTTTTTACAACGTACATAGATGAGTATTTTTTAAAAAATTGTTTAAAATGATTCCAATAATACTAATCAATAAACTATAGAATATTCATATAAGAGAATATGAGGCAGCAATTAAAATTATGACGATATCTACCAAATAAATTATACTTGTATTATACAAAATTTCCATGTATAAAATTCTGAGAGATATGTCCCAATGTAATGATAACGAACCAATATACAAAATATTCATGTAAGCATTTTTATATGTGTTACTTTACAAAAGCACATGAGGTACATGCAATCATGATTCCCATTGCGTTGCTTGGGAAACTGAGCCTCTGAGAGGCTGTGCCATACGCCCAAAGTCACGCAGCTCCCAGCGGTGGAGTGGAGATTAGAATGGAAGCTTTCTGGACTGAGGATTGAGGTCCATTATCACTACACAATACGTAAGCAAAAGGAGAAGTACAGAAGGAGTCGTTGTTAAAAATGATGACGACAATGCTTACTTCTTTCTGTTCAGTGACATTTAAACAATTTGTGGTTATTTATCCACATTTTCTAATTTTTTACAATATAAAAGCATTATATGATTGCATGTAAAAAAGAATATAATTTTTAAAAGAAGTGGGAATTTTATATGACCCAAATTAGTATTTTTTAAAAAGCAAACAGGAGGCGTGCAGACACAAAATGTTTTGATGGGTACGGCATGGTTCAACGGTTCAGACTGAGAAAATGAATAACCTCTATCTTGTACTGAAAACTACAGGACTTTTCTTTCTGCCTTCAAAGGACTGAGGTGCATGTGTAGCATCTTCTGTTATGTCAGTATTTAAAATTAAATAGCACAAAATAAAAATCTAACACATGAATTGATTAAATACATTCTACCCAATTCCTTGAAAGGTTAATCTTAGTAAATACATTCAGACACAAAAGAATTTGTCCTTTATTTAATATGCATTTGTAATTATAAATAAAATATAATATACCTGTAACCATCTAGATTATAGATTAAAAAAATTGAGTGATATTTTAAACATGCTTATTGAAATAAAATCACATACTTGAACCATTATCAAAGGACTCACAGGGATAACAGTTCCTGAATCTGGATAACTTCCTTATTCATTTGTGATATATTTTTAGTCAAATAGATATTTAAATAATTTACTTAAAAATTAGGAATAATATGGCAGAGTAGAAAAAAATCACAAGGCTTTACTCAGATATCTGGGTTATAACTAGTTGACCATTTAGTTTATTATGCAATACAGGACAATATTGAGAGTAAAAGTGGTGCTATAAAAATTATTCCAGGATAACAGCATAAACCCTCTCCTGAGTAGTCTGGGATGTATTCAATCTAATTATAATCCTCATTTCCATTTAGCTTGATAATTTTGCACATTTACTTGTCTTCTTGGCCTCAATTTTTACGTCTGAAAAATGAGCAGAGTACAGCAGATAAATATCCTACGTGTTTAATATTCATTCAATGAATGATTTTTACATACATACTATATGTGTGGCATAGTTATATAAATGTTGGGATAAGACTGCAACAATAGATAATACACAAGACATCTCTCAAGGGGACTATAATTTGTGAAAGAAGGTAAGCTACATACAGAATTGGCCCCATACATGGTAAAGGGTAGAGAGTGCCACAAATGGGATAACTAGTGTGACTTCCAAGTTACTTCTTTTTCATTGACCATTCTAGAACATGGGTCATATTCTTTCTTTTATCAATAGCTGCTATCAAAATCAAGGGTGACTTCAACAACCTGATCTTAGAAGTCCATGATTTCTACTACTTTAACAACATTTACTCAATGATCCCATTTCAAACCTTGTCAGAACATGAATCTTAACCTCTAAAACCTTAAATTCCAAAATGCCTATAACCTGGTCAACAATAATCTCATAGCATTGTGTAAGAGTGACTGAAGCAAAGACAGGCTAAAATAGTGGAATTCCCTTTTCAGATTAATGTAATATCTGAACAAAAACGTAAGTAATCATCATGAGAGAGTGGATTCTAGAACCATGTGAATCAAAAAATTAACCAATTGTATCAACTATATAGTGATGATGGTGCATTTGGTTACCTGAATATCAGTGGTGCTCTTAAAAGAAATGTCAGATGGAAACTCAGGTTTGGAAATTAAAATTATGGTATCAATTATGAAAAAAGAGAGACACTACATGTTCTAGTCATTAAAGTATAAATCAATGGATAATAAAACAAGGAATTCATATATTTGATCTTATAAAACAATATTGACTGAATACTTGGTTACTTCTAATGGTAGCAGTAAGTAAAGTTTTTACTTAAGCTAGATCTTAGTAATTTTTTTTTTTTTTGGCTGCTTGGGTCTTTGTTGCTGTGCATGGGCTTTCTCTAGTTGTGGCGAGTAGTGGCTACACTTCATTGCAGTGTGTAGGCTTCTCAGTGCAATGGCTTCTCTTGTTATGGAGCACAGGCTCTAGGCACACGGGCTTCAGTAGTTATGGTGTGCACTCAGTAGTTGTGGCACTCAGGCTCAGTAGCTGTGGCGCACGGGCTTAGTTGTTCCACGGCATATGGGGTCATCCCAGACCAGGGCTGAAACCTGTGTCCCCTGCATTAGCAGGTGGATTCTTAACCACTGCGCCACCAGGGAAGTCCCCTCAGTAACTATTAATAGAAAAATACCAATTTTCCTGTCATGGCACAATTTGATTCCTCATTTATTTTTCCAAAATTACTTACTATAGTTGTTGATTTACATGGGATTGTCATTGCTGATGCTGTTTGTCTAAACTAGTAACTGAGTGGTCATAGTAGGGAAGCTGAGAGGAATATAAAGCATGGCCTCATTTAAACCAGTTGGACTGGGTTTATGCATCTATTGATACAAAGTAGAAGAGAAAGAAATATTTTTCATGAGTTAAATAATAGTATTTGAGTCTCAAGGAGAGCTGTTTCAATGTACACGTGGTGAAGTATGTCTTTGCGATGGGAAAGAGCTATTCTTTAGCTTCTGCAATGAATGAAGCAACAACAGGGCATCCTGAGAACTGGGAAGCTATGTACACATCTGTAGTCACCAACCTTGGCATGGCCAGTGCCATACCAATGGCAGGCAAAGACAGTAAGGAAGTTTTGCCAAATGCCTTCATGTAGACTTATCTATAACAAGTAGGTAGTGGAGCAAAGAAGGAAGAAGGGGAAATGTTCCACAGGAAAACTGCAAATGAGAGTATGTATAAGACAGTACTATGGGGACTCAGCTATAACTGATAGATATTTTGAAGAGAGCTAATTTCTAGAAAAAAAATAGGTGCGGCCTTTTGCCATAACGCCTCAATTTTTAAAAAGAGAAATACTGAAGACTTTATCCGGATAAAGTTTTAAATACATGGGTCATATAAAAATAGCAATGTGTTTTTAAGAGGTAATCTTCACTAACTTCCAGTTTATTAAATTAAAATCAAAAAGTGGTGGAATGCTCTCTCCATAAAGAGGAAATCTAAGCCAAACCAAAATAAGAATGTTGTCTGGACTTCAGATAGGTTTTTTATCCATCCAACCTCATGATTTCCTCAGTCACTGTGTTTTTGTGAGTCTGTGATTAGTGTGTATTTGTAAGTAATTTTACAGTTCTATCTGTGGAGTCTAGAACCCATTCATAGGCAATTTCTAAAATAAATACTTTCATTCTTGACAGCACAAGACATACTGCCTTGACTTTGAAACCTTAATAGTAACTTCATAACCCAGGTGAGAAAATAAGATACATCAAGTGAGTGGTTCCGCTCCAGTTTACCACTTTACAACCCATATCTTCCTTAACATTTCTGCAGTCATATAGTTTCAAAGCCTGCGGTAGAAATAAATATAGGTTTTATTAACATTTTAGTTTTTGATCATCAATCCTCCTCCAACAGTTTAAAATGTCCTACGCTTATGTCTCTTTAGGGGGAAATGATTATTTCTAATCATAGCATTACAAATGTGGAAACAGATATAAAGAGATAAGAATTGCTCAAGGTCATTGGCAGAGGAATGATTAAGTGACAGCCAGCAACCACAGAATATAAAACATTATACAGATATTCAAACTGTAAAGAGTATGAATAGTTGCAAAATTTAAACAGAAAGTGACTTCAAAAATCACTGTATGCTAATGAGAACACAAAGGAAGCACATCATAAAGTACATAAATATAAATAAGTAAGGGGTTTCTATGTATCCTTTGATTTTTACTACAATACTTTTCTTAAAACTGAGTTAGTTATAAAACAGCATGGTGTAAAGCAGGCTGACTCTTCTCAGACAGTGTGAGGATCTTAAACTCTATTCGTACAGATTTGGAATCAAATAAATATGACAAAAAGAAAAGCAGAAGAACCAACATATGAAAATGGTAAATTTACATTATCAAGTAAATTACGGTCTTGGTAATATGAAGAAATGTAGGTAGATGTCTGTCACTCACACACACACACACACACACACACACACACACACACACACACACAACTGCAAGTGTATATAACACATATTTGAACTGTGAGGCCTGGTAATATTAGTAATATATTTTCCATGGCTCTTTTCTATGCCAGGGCAAAAAGAAGTGAGCTTATTCTTTACCAAACCTGTGCTGTACAAGTCATACATGTTGTTTCAATTGGGTCTAAGAAAAGTCCTAGAAAATAATTCTTATTCTCCATTAAAAGAGAAGGAAACAGTCAGAAGCAGAGTATTACTGAAATCACAGAATTAGCAGGAGATGTCCCTAAAATCGAGCCCTGTATTTGTCATACTCGTTCCACCTACTCACCCCTGCAAAGAGACCTCTGAAATGTAGCTGTGTATTGTGAGGGAAGGATGGGGTTTGGGGATAACGTAGGGAGAGAAAGAGAGACAGAGAGACAGAGGGAGAGAGGGAGAGGAGAGATTGATTTTGAGATCTTATAGAGCAAACTGGAATTTCCAATAATAATGTGCCCTACGCGTACAGTCACCAGTAGCCAGAAAGAGTTAGCATGCCCCCCCCCCCCCACCAATTTGAATCACCACCAGGAAAATTATTTGGCACTGGGGCAATCATTTTAGGAAAATCTTCATCCATAGTGCAACTGTTAATAGTCCCACAGAGGGGAAAGAAAGAAAAGGTTCAGAATGAGGACTGTTTCCAGCATGTGCCAAATTCTAACCCATAATCCACTTCAAACAGAGTCGTGTTATTTCCTTTTCATTTCATTTCTCCTCCAATATTGCTTTGAATATTGGATTTCCTTGTGATAAGGCTTCCAAGTTAATGATCAAAGTGCACTTCATGAACCAAAATGATTTTAGCTCAGCTTTTCAGAGTTACTCTTCCTAAAATGTTTCCCCAGGGAGTTAAATTTTCCTGACTCACAATATTTCTATTCAAGGTCTGAAACCACGTTTGAGGGTAATAGCTAAATAAACACTGTTATATTTTGGTTGATTGAATCTGCATGAATTATTTTTCATTAAATGGCAAAATCTAATTCCAAGGGGAAAAAAATCTTGTTAATCGTTTTCATAAAGATGTGCCCCAGGGCAGCCTTTAGTTGTTCACTGACCATGGGTTTCTGAAAGCTTTTCAATTCTGCCAAATCATTGCTTGCTTATATTAATCATTGAAAATGAAAAAAGAAGTAAAAAATGACCTTTTAATGATGAGCATTTGTTAAATATATTTTTCCTTCTAGCTAAAAACTTCTTCCTAGTATGAATATTTACTTGTATTCTGCAAATGAAAAGGACACAAAAAGTAAGTAGACTCACATGGATGGAATATTTGCCAATTACCAGTTGACAATTTCAAATCATCTCTCTAGAAAAAGCTGATCATCTCGGACTCCCTGTTCAGTTTTCCTAACATTGGAGAGAAAAGGTGTTGTCTGAAAAAACGACAGTGCTCTTTTGAGATCAAATACTCTGCTCACCGCAGTTAACTTCAGACTCGCACACATACTATCAGTATTTTAAAAAATGTGTTGCTAGAGAGAAGGAATGAACCATTGTTCATGAAAACTAAGCATGATTCTTATTCATGGCTAAAGATCTAGGGCAAGGATACAAAGCAAACTGATTACTCCACTTCTGTAATCTCAAGGAAGTTCTTTTGTGCACATACACACGCTCGCATACTCACAGTAGAGAATCAGGTGAAATATTGTTTTAGTGATATTTTATGTTCAGTCTTTTCTCTTGACCAAAGCTTAGATTTTGTAGTGTTATATCATTTTTGTAAACTGCTTTTATTTTTACTACGGTCTAGAAGTTTCCTGTTGCAGAATGGATCGATCTTCCCCAGTTTACAAAATTACTGCAAAATGGACTTGATTCCTTCAACCTTTCTACTTAAAATGTCACTAAAGCTTGCATGACCGGGGCAGAATGTTCTTTTGCTCCAGTACATATTACTTGCATACCTTACTGTGTTTCCTAATTGAGAAAAATTGTCAGTGGCTAACCTGAGTCATTCTACTAATAAAAACTAAAGTCAGGGATTCGAGTGACCTTAGCTTTCTTGTAAATGTCCTTCAAATATTAAAGTGGAAAAATCTCCTGGAGTTTCAATAGTGGTGCAGTCAAGTGGTTATTTATACATTCTAGAGTCAACAACAGAGACTAAGATATAAATTACACACTTCATAAAATAAATAGCACTTTCAGATACCATGTTAGTAGTATTATCACATTCAACAAATACTTTTAATTGCAAAGACATTTTAACTAAATGTCAAAATATAAAATTTCAAAATGAACTTATCATTTGCCTTATGAGAAAATTTTTCTAATCTATTTCTTCTTCTTTTTTTTTTTTTTTGATAAGTTCAGTTGAATTTCCCTTTCATGGAATCTATTTTATTTTTGAGTGAAAATCACAGAATTTATGGACTTCATATAGGGAGCAAATATAAGGGTATTTTCCCTGTTTCTTTATTTGAATTTCGAATTCCTTAAATGAATGGAACCCATGTATCTATTTTAGAGTAACTAACTGTAGACATTGAACAAAAAGTCACTCTACCTCCCAGTGAAAAGTTAGCAGAAATTAGTGGAAGTCATCCTTGATTTAAAGGAATTCACTGTTCAGGCTTGGGTCTTACATTAACACAATGTTATTAAATCTTTTGACACAATTTTTTGAACCTCAGTTTTATCATCAGTAAAATGAGGTGCAATTTAGGGATTCAATAACAATTAATTGGTAGGCTTTATATTGATTTGCAAATGAATACCATGTGTTTGTAAGAAGCAGAACCTGCATTGTTAATTTGTGAAAAATGACCTTACTAATAGAAATAATGACAGCTGTCAATTATTGAGAAATTTCCAAATACTGAGTGTTCAGTGTTAAGCAAATTATATAGACTATTTTCCATATACATGAAACTTCATAAAATTGATAAAATTCTCATCTTTTAAAATATGTATCAGAAAAGATTAGACTCTTACACAATTAGTAAACAGAAACATTAAATACAAACTCTGTTCTGTTTACTCCAAAACACGTGTGTTTTCCTGTACATTCTAATAATAAAACAGAATCCTTCGATCTATTTAAATAATCTATTTTTGTGGGGAAAAAGTGGAATTTATGTCAGAGAAACTGTGTTCAGCTGTTAGAAATTGAACAACAATTGAAATAGCAGAAGAATAAGTCAAATATTAATGTGATTTATTACCTATAAGGAATGAACTGGAGGAAACGCGATGGGGAAATGGTACATCTCCAAATTTATCTTTTTCATACAATCCTGATTTTGAAAACCTGCTATTGTTTCACATACTCAAAAAGAAAAAAAATTAAAATCAAAAAGTTTGGGAAAAAATCCTAAAGTTGAATAAAAACAGAAACAAGTTAACCAAAGTGTATTTTAAATGAATAATATAACCTCACTGAAGAGTGGGTGGGAATAAAGAAGTAGCCCAAGTATATTCTGAACACAGTATTTGGAATATATGACCTTAGATACAAACAAACAAATGAAAATACTGAACTCAGTTAGTAGACTTCTTTTTTTCACAAAGACATAGTTTACCAATATAAATTTTAAGACTAATCAAATATACAAATGTATCATGGATAATGAGAATCAGCTTTGTCAGAGAAGGAAGCTATAATGTGGAAAAGGAAAAGGATAGAGTAAACCATGTGGTGTTGAGTTGGAACTGGATTTTAAAGTATTTGGATAGTTAGATATAGAAGTAGAAATAGATGTGTGTGTATGTGTGCGTGTGTGTGTGTGTGTGTGTGTGTGTGTGTCTGGTATATGGTTTCCTAGCTCTATCAGCTAAGAAGACTAAGAAACAAGAAAAACCCAGAAGCAATGAACAACTAGTACCCAGATCTTGGTTTCTAAATATCATTCTCCACAAAAAGGAGACTATGAAGAAATGCCTGAAACCAGAGATGTGACTAAAAAATAACAAGATAATCCTGGGATACCCTGATATGTCAGAAAACAAGGAAGTATTAAAATAACTTATGGGGACAGATCAAAGAAATAGGAGTCAGCTTGAAGGGGCTTAAATTAGTGAAATCTGGGACAATTTGAGGCTCAAAATAAATAATGACAGTAAAGGATTATAATCTATTCCATAAAATAGTTCAAGGATTCACATTGATATAAACAATAAATGAATGATAGGTAAGCAGATAGATAAAAGATAGATAAAAAAGGAAAGCTCCTCCTTATGAAAGAAAACCAACTAATAAATATAGCCAGAGTGATATAATTGGAAAATAAATCCCAATTTGTCAACCACGGTAATAATAATGGATTCAAGCACAAGCCATTATAGATCATAGATACCAAAATTTGTGGGAGAAAGTCTGAGGAATATTAAGAAGTTTACATAATTTCAAAATATCTCTCCAAAGGATATTTATTAATTAAAAAAGATAAAATAGTAACTTTACAGTACAGCAACCTGGAAAACAGCAATTTAACAAAGTATTAAAGTTAGTATCTCTGATTTTTTAAATAAATTTATTTATTGGCTGCATTGAGTCTTCATTGCTGCACATGAGCTTTCTCTAGTTGCAATGAGCGGGGGCTACTCTTTGTTGCAGTGTGCAGGCTTCTCATTGAGGTGGCTTCTCTTGTTGCAGAGCATGGGCTCTAGCCTCGTGGGCTTCAGTAGTTGTGGCACACAGGCTCAATAGTTGTGGCTCACTGGTTCTAGAGGGCAGGCTCAGTAGTTGTGGCACACGGGCTTAGCTGCTCTGCGGCATGTGGGATCTTCCCAGAGCAGGGATTGAACCCATGTCCCCTGCATTGGCAGGCAGATTCTTAACCACTGCACCACCTAGAAAGTCCCTCTCCAATATTTTAACACATTAATATTTCGTGCCTCGTTGATATGAGGCACCAAAAAAGATACATCACTTCTGTTGTATTCCTGTCACTTAAGTGCACAACCTGAATCTAGTCATAAGGAGAACCGTATCACCAGATAAAACAAAATTGGGAGACATTCTGCAAAATAACTAGCCTAAACTCCTTGAAAATGTCACTGTCCAAAATACAAAGAAGGATTCACGAACTGTGTCAGATTAAAGGAAACTAAAGACACATGACATGAATGTGATTCATAATCCTAGTTTACTTTTGTTACAAAGGATATTATTTGAATAACTGGCAAAATCTGAATGTGGACTTTGGCTTAAATAACAACACAGTATCGATATTAAATTTCCTGATTTTGATGATCATACTGTGATTATATAACAGGATGTCTGTGCTTTTAGGAAATAAACACTGAAGCGTATAAGGGTAAAAAGTCATCATATCTACAACTTTTTGCCCAGTGATTCAGGAAAGTAATTGTATACACACACAGAGACATAAATGGATACACCCAAAGAAAGCATACAAAAGATAACGCATATGTAGCAATATATTAACACTTGGGAAAACTGTATGAAGAACATGGGAATTTTTTGAGTACCATTCTTGCAAGTCTGAACTTACATTAGTATATAATAGTTTTTTGAAATTAGCAACAATGGGCTTCAAATTTCTTATCTTGAAAGTCAGTGATGATCTCAAAGAATCCTTGCAAATGTGACATTCTCAAATTCAATAAAACATTTAATCAAGATAAGTCTTCATGGTAGCATACTTCACATCAAGCATGATTCTTAAAGCTGAATTTCAAAATTAACTTTACACCAAACCAGCTGTAATCTAGCAGGATCTTTGGATTTAGGAAACTCATTTTTCATCATAATAAGATACATGCTGGGCCTGAATGTCATTAGACAAAACATGTTTATGTGCTGCCTTGTTAAGTGTTTAATATTGCTTTAAAATTGATGAAATTCACCACAACTCACTCTTTTATTTTCCCAATTCTTACAGTATTGCAAAAGCTCATGTAATGATTATCATTAGTAAAAAAATTAAAGGTAGGTGATACAATATGTATTTTTTTTAAAAAGTTTTGTCTGCCCACAGCAAGACTATTTTCACTTTCAACTTATCTTCAGAGCCTTTAGGTGTATTTGTGAACAAGGCTGTTTTTTTATACCCTGTTTGGGTGTTTTCAGATTTGCTTCATGAATTCAGGGTTTTGAAATACTTAGAAGACAAATTTCATTATTTTCTCAATATTGCTGCTCAAGGGGAGTTGCCTTTATGTGAAACTACAATTGTTGGAATTAACTGGTAATTTTAAAAGAAAAAATATCTAGGCACCTTTTATCCTTGGAGGAGGAAATTAGATAAATGAAAACATCAACTATGGAATAATTCAAGTAAGTAAATTTTAAAGGTCTTATTGACTTTATTCAGTGATTCCTGAGTCAGGCAGCACCCAATATAGCAGAAAGAAAGAAGCTTCAAGGGGCTTGTACAAAGTGAAAGACTTTTGTAGTCAGAAGGGAGCAGGACCAATGAAGTTATACTAGATAAAACAGCTGCTTGGTTATTACAAGGTCATTTTCTTTTAGGGTATGGCAGGTGTCTATCAGGCAGATGACCTAACTAGTGCTGAATTTGCAATTCCTGATTGACTGGTTTAAGATTCCATTTCTGAGACAGACAAAATTGTAATTAACTCTTAGTTTGATGACATGGGATTCAGCAAAAGCAACCCCGTTTTGGCTGTGCTGTCTTGTTTTTAACAAGCATCTTCAATTGGCCCTTTTGGGGGACAGGATAAAATTTTTCATACTGAGGCTTTGGGAAACAAAATATCTACATATATAGTTGTTTAATGCATTTATATTTTTCCAATTTAACACATCTTTACCTGTTTTATTGAAAGGGTCAATTGATAATACAAGAATAAAACTGTGGAATGTTTACCAATGACAAATGACAATGACAAAAATATAAAAATTCAGGATGTGGACTGAGAGCAAACAAGCTGAGAGGAAGTAATTTCTTTGTTCTTGAGTAAAGTAAATGCACACTACTCCCTATAAATTATCCACTCCCTTCATGTTCCATTTTGATTGGTTTCATTGCCTAAAATAAAATTGTTTTGCATGGCATATTTGTCTTAACACTCAATATTTTTGTAAAGTCCATTAGAAGCAATAGTCCATCACTATCTTAGATGATATCCAATAGATTGAAAAACAGAAAAGGACATTTCTGAAGCATTAGAGGTGCTAGTGAGGAGAACAGGGAATCATACAGTAGCAGAAACTCAGATCAAAACTGATGAGGATCCAAAGAAGTCAGTTTTGCATTGGTATGTTTTTTTTTTTCCCTTCCTATTTTATGTCCCTGTACAAATTTTAGTTTTCTCAGAACAGATAACTTTTTTAACATTAAACAACTTCTTCTACCTTACTCTCTCACTCCCTTAGCACCAATAGAAAGCTGAATTGAAATCTGGGTGAACTGAGCATGCCCAATAAATCTTAATACTTTGTATGCTGCAAGCAGGATATTATGCAGTAGCTTTTCAGTGAAATTTCATTGTTTATATCAGTTCATCTGATCTGAAAACCTGGAAGCTGGCTCTTAAAATTTTGGTCAATTTCTTGAGTCAATTAACCAGGCTTTATCAGTCAGGGTTCTCCAGTGCTTAAAAACAAGACAACAGCCTCAAAATGGAGTCACTTATGCTAAGGCCCATGTCATCAAACCAAGATTTACCTTAATTACAGTTTGGCTCACCCAGAAATGGGATATTAAACCAGTTAATTAATAATTGCCTGATCAGCACTAGTTAGGTAATCTGCCTGACAGACCATGCCATCCCCTAATAGAAAGTAACCAGTATAACTTCCTTGTTCTTGCTCCCTTCTGCCTATAAATCTTTCATTTTGTACAGCTCCACAGAGCTCCTTTCTGTCTCCTAGATTGGAGGCTGCCTGATTCAAATCAATTTTTTTCTCAAATAAATGCAAATTTTTAATATACCTCAGTTTATCTTTTAATATCACAGAAATAGAATCAATAGAATACATATATTGAGAGAGAGATACAGAGAATGAATGAAACAGAGACAGAGAATGAATGAATGTAAGATTCATTTTAAGAAATTCTCTCCTGTGATTATGGGGGCTGGCAATTACAATATTTGCAGTGCAAGATGGCAGGCTGGAAACTCAGGAAGTATTCCAATTACAGAATTCCTTGTTCCTCAAGAAACACCAGTCTTTTCTCTAAAGGCCACAACTGACTGAACGAGGCTCACCCACAGTATCATAGGTAATCTACTTAAACTGGCTCTAAATGTAAATCTCAGCTATAAAATACCTTCACAGCAACACCTAGACCAGTGTTTGATTAAGCAACTGGGCACCATAACCTTGACAAGTTGACAAATGAAATTTACCATCACATTGGTAGTTGGGCGATATTCTTAATGAAGTCCTGCCAAAGATATTTTATGAACCCACTGACAAAGCTTCTTTCCTTGACCAAATTCTAGCAAGAATTCTCTGAGACCCTTTTTGACTAAGTTCAACCTTGGCCTATAAAGATTTGGATGAAAGACTAACATAGTTTGTAACAACTCAAGGCTATATCCCTAAGACATCTTAGCCTCCCTTTAAGTGCTTGGCTGAGAAAACTCGACTGCCCCCCAGATTTGCTGCTTTTTCTAGCCATCACTGAGGATACGACCCCTGTCTCTCAGTCTCTGTGGGAGAGTAGGAACCTAACTTGATAAGCTCCAGTTAGCAAAATCACAGGAGTGTCACATGGACCAACCCTCTTTCCCACTTTCTGTAGTTTCTCACTTCCCTAACTCTGTTGAACTCCAGTTTATCCTACTCCCTATTCCCTCTTTCTCCCTTTAAAAACTCCCAGTCACCTCTGTACAAATCAAAGTTGAGTTCATTTCATCTTAGATTTTTTTTGCTATTGCAATAGCATATTACTGATTAAAAACTGCCTTTACCACTTTAGCTAGTATCTGGCTTTGTGTACCTTTGACCTCATTCTCCTTTCCAAAAAACAAAGAAATATTAAGAAAAGAACAGCAGGAACATATTAATTAATTAAATATAATAGAATTATATTATAAAATGAATTAACATTAATAGTTAATTGATTAGTCAATTAATATAATATGGAGACCACTGATGTTATGATGAAACCAGAGAAAATTAAATTTTATAGGACACTGTTAATTAAACAAGGAGGCCATTAGCCTGAGGTGGCTCTAATGCCTTGGTGGCTTTTGTAAGCAAATCAAAATCCAAATCTGTAAATGCAAAGTTATGAAATAAAAATTGACAACTAACCACAAACAGCCAACTAGACTTTCAACTATATCTAATCAACAATGTTCTTGTTACTGAACTTACGTTCAGCTGCTCACCACTCAAAAGCCAGCAATTCAAGAGGCAAGTGCCAGTAGAAAGGGAAATTGCTTTAATCACAAAAGCTAGCAATCTGGGGAGAAGGTGGACTCAAGTCCTGAGACCAACTCCAAAGATTCTGCTCAGCCATGACATTTGTTGTTGTTGTTGTTGTTTTAAGCTCTTTATTGGATTATAATTGCTTTACACTGTTGTGCCAGTTTCTGCTATACAACAAAGTGAATCAGCTGTATTTATACATATATTCCCATATCCCCTTCCTCCCACAACTGCTTCCCATCTTCCCTATCCCACCCCTCTAAGTCTTCACCAATCATCAAGTTGCTCTCCCTTTGTTATGCTGCAGCTTCCCAGTAGCTATCTGTATATATGTCAATGCTACTCTTTCACTTCATCCCAGCTTCCCCTTCGCCCCCAACCTGTGTCCTCAAGTCTTTTCACTACATCTGCATCTTTATTCTTGCCTTGGCCATGACAGTTTTTAAAGAGGAAAAAGGGGGAAAAATCTCAGGGAATCATTGAGGTAGGAGGTTGGATTCTGTATCATCCTCCATTGCATATAGAATGGCTGACTCTTTCTTCAGATGTTATCTTGCCTAAATGATCTGCCTGCAAGATTGCTAAGGGGACTCTCGGGGGTAGAGAGCTAGTCATTTTTAAACTGCTTATTTCTTCATTCTTATTTCTTTTCTTTTCCTATGAAAAGAATCAACAGGTTAGGCAAGGCATGGTGTGTATTCAGGACAGCATAAGTCAGGAGTTAGGTTAAATTGCCTAGTGATCTCACTCCTATAATTAGGTTCCTTTTAGGTTAGAGGAGCACAAAAACAGGCAAACAGGAAAGGGGCCAAAGAGTTTCTTTCAATTTCCATTTCTATGGGATTAGGGGCAAAGATCCATCTTCTGTAACTTCTTCATGCTGACATAGGGCGCTGTATTCTCAGAGTGGAAGATGTCAACAAGGGCCTGTAGCATCTGTTTGCTGACAATTCTAGTTGCCTACTTACATAAATGGGCAGAGCAAGCTACAATTATTTTGATGCCTATAATGATATAGATTATTACAAGAAATATGTTAATCTCATTCTCTTGCCAGTTTTTGGAATTGTGCTAGCCATAGATTTGGTACTGCTCAAGATGGAGAAGCTTATGTCACAGGTACAGTCTGGTCATCATACAGTTAGCTTTTTTTTCCTTTTGGTGGCAGTTATAGTATCTGTAAAACAAGTCAGGAATGTACATCAGACACTGAGTCTGTGACTCTATTGTTCTAATCATTAACCGTTTGGTTTTGCACTGGGGCCCTGCAGGGTTCTGCTCTGCTTCATTCTTTCTTTGCTTCCACACATTTTCTACATAAGTCTTTCCCCTGGCTCCTGTCTGTGGAGCACTCCCAACGACTTCCTATTTGGCACCTTCCAATTCCCATCAATTCTTATCAAATAAACTCTTAAAAATGTTACTATGTCTCAGTTTGGCTTTTAACGACAGAAAATTAAAAGTGAAAGGGTTGCTAAGTGATTCCTGAAAAGAAAAAAAGAGAGAAGGAAAAGGAATATTTTAGAAAAAATATATATATAATTCTCAACAGAAAAATGAGAAATAGCTAAGAACTTACTTCCCTGAAGTCACCATTTGTCACCCTGATCATGTGGTTGAAATAAACAATATCCTCTTGCAAATATACCAAGTCCTTCACAATTAAACAAACGATGTCTTCTTTCTCCAAAGTTTATTCTTCTGCTCACATACAGTTCTGCCTGGACTTTATTCATTTCAGTGAATAATACTATACATCCACTTTTAATTCTTATTATAGAGTATGTACCATCTTGTTTTCCATCTTCTCTATTCTAGTCTCATATGGTTTGAGATATACGAAACAATGAACATCCTCTAAAACAGTAAACTGCAATTTGTTCTCCTGATAGGTATCACTGTTTAACCTAATTCAATCAATATCATACGTACAATATAGAATTCTACCTTTCATTTACAACAGCTCCTAGACCCATAACACAGAGCACCAACTGTCTCTACCTATTATTACTTTGGATGCCAATTTAGACCAAATATCGTTTAGAGCTGTATTTATTGAAAAAAACTTTAAAAATCTTATATCTTTACCTTTACCCTGATTATATCTAGCAACATTTATTTTTAAATAGAATACATAGCATATACGTTACTGCAGATAGATATATAGACAGATAGATAGATAGGTAGATATTGATAGGTAGGTGATAGATATATATTTGTCAGTGTCAGCTACTCAGAAATTGCATGTCTATAATCAGAGGATGTATAAACTTCCATACTTTGGGGGCATACACCCAAAAACTGAAGTGAGTGAACAAAATAATACTGCTTTAAACTGAAAGATGCTAAATCAGCTTTAATTGAAGCATTTACTTTCAATCCTGAATATCACCATCTATCTTTTATCAACTGGAATAGGAATGACAGAACAATATTAGATTTTCTAATAAAGCAACTTTTTTTAATATGCTAGTTATATTTGAATAGATTTTATCCCCACCACAAGAGGATAGCAAGCTTTTTACATCTGCAATCTCAAAAGATTTTATTTCATGCTTCTAATACTTAATTCTCTCCCCCTCCCCATCCCATTAAGAAATTATTTTAGTGTATTTTAAAAATAATTAAAACATCTTAATCATCAGAGAATCCATTTGGCTGGAGTTATTCATAAACAAAAATATACAAGTAAAAGAAAGTCCACATTATTTCATTGTTATGATGATGTAAGATCTAGACAACCAGGCTCTGTTGTAAAATATTTTTGCTTTTGTTTAGTTAAATCTGGCTTTCCTTTCACTAGTAAAAAATCTATTGTTCCTAAAGAAAAGATAGGGTAAAGAATCTGACATAAGTTCTCTGTTTTTTAAATCATCAGAAAGGAAAAGGACTGCCTCAGTCAGTGCTAATGTTTTCACATGATCAAAGATTTATATAACAGAAAGATTTTACCAAAGCTTTTTCCCAACTCTGTAATTATCATCTTAAAAGTTGTTAATCACTTATTTTCAAGATAAATCAAATTCTTATGACACAAAAAGGGGTGGAAATGTAGCATAATTGCTATTAAGAGTTTCATGCAACAATAGCCATTATCAAAGCAAGTTTTATGGAAAAATTTAGATTGAGAAACTAGGATTGTAATTTGTAAACCAAACGTTGGTAATTATGTCTCTCAGCTTTTACAAGGCCCATATTTCCCTCTCTGTAACAGAAGAGGCTTAAACTATCAATCCCATAGAGTTTTCAATAATTTGAAAATTCTATGATTTTCAAACTCTTTGAAACAAAAGATTCAAGCTTGAAATATTTTAATGGTTATAAAAATTAGAAAAAATAATTAAAAATTAAAAAAAAGAGTTTATCTGAAATGATTACCTTCTCTTGTTCGTAATCTAGCTGATGACTTTAGCCACTTTATAATGCTGCCAACCAGGCTCTACAGCAATTCTAATGAGATTAAAAGCAATAATAATCATCATGTCAACAACAACCAAGAATAGCAACAGTGAACATAAAGAAAATTTCTAAACTCACAGGGGAGCTGAAAGATATATCAGGATATTAGAAACAAACAAACAAAAATATTATATGAAACAAACAAAAGTATGGGGAGGAAACAGCCAAATATCCAATAAACCAAATATACAATAACGAAAACTAAGATATGAAGAATAATGTTTCAAACTGGACACTGCTTTGTTTGTTTTATAGGTTTAGAAGCTGGACCACAAGAAAATAATGAAAATATCTAATTTGTCTTTTAGACAGTTAAAAAAAATAAAACAACGGGATTTATTTCATATTTTTGTGAGAACTCATATATGCTACCAGAGGGATCAAAAAATAGCTTTTATTTCCTGCTTTTCTACATTCTCTCATCAATCTAATATACTCTAGTAATTTTCTGATAAAAGGATCTCATATTTAAATAAACTTACAAACAACTGTCAACACAGATTCAGATGAGAAAGATTAGGTTCAGCATTCATGAACATAGTTTTAGATAAGATTTTTGGAACCCAGACATAGTTTGGGAGCAAATCAGACCCTACAATCATGTTTAGTAGGGCTCCTGGGTCTTTTCCTCAATCTTCAAATTAGAGAAGCATTACAATCAACTGGTAGAACACTTTCTAATTCATTTGATTGAGCTGAACAGATAACTGGAAGAAGCAAGACCCTTTCCTTCCCACTATATAGCATTATATTTATTTAAAGAGTTAAATTATTTTCCACGTGACTTTGAACAAATTCAATCTATTAAATCTGAGCAATGTAATAAAAAGTTCTCCATATTATCAAGTATATTTTAAAAAAGAAACTGTGATCATTTGCTGAATTTTAATTGCAAAAATATAATCCTTATATATGAACCAAGTGTGAAGAATGATGTCTAGTTTTAGCATCTTTGATGATCATTAGATGTGAACTTTTAGACTCCTGAGTGGCCAAACTTCTAAAAGTTTCTGAGAGTTAATGGACATTATCAGAAAGCTAATTTTGATAAGTTCACATTCCTAAAATATTTTAATTCAGATTATAGATAGGGGAGCTAGGTTCTCAGTTTATAAGTGAATGTCATTAAATATGTATATTACCTTCTGTTCAAGAAAGATGCATTTGGATCATCTATGTCTTCTATAGTAAACACAGTAATTCCATAAACTTAAAAAAATAATTTAGGTTCTTCTGCTTTTAGGTCATAAGTAGTGAAAAAATTATATGTGTTAAAATTGTAATTTGCTTATAAGCAGGGAGCTCTAAGAGATTTATGTTTTCTGTTGGTTCCCAAGCTAATGGTTTCCAGCCTCTTCTATGTATACAGGTATCCCCTCTCTACTACTGCCAAGCCACCTGATTTCCATTTTTCTTAATTGCATGGGCCAAATCAAGCAGTAGGTCATAAAACACAGATAGACTTGTTGCTAGCGATGGGGCCAAGGCGCAATTCTCAAACATTTTTCTCCTACCTAATGTGCAGAAATATGTCAAATTGTAAAGATTCCTATACTTGGTGCAGTAAACTAAGCCTCTCAGAAATTATACTGATGAAATGCTGATAAATAGGATGATCAACATCTTCACTGATTCCATAAATATTTGTTAAACACCTACTTTGTGATACTGGTGATAAATTCAGAGCTGAATAAAGTAGACAAACCTCAGACATCACAGAACTTATTTACTAGACACAAGAATTTTATAAAAAAGGAGAACAAAGCATTTTCTTGTTCTTGAGAAGATTAAATGATTAAAATAGGAGCTAAGAACTTGCTGATAGAAGGCATTTGGAGAGAATAACTAAGCAATAGGTAATTAAGAAATAAGACATGTAATTATAAAGAGCATGGTTACAAACAGCATCAGTACATGGAAAAACAGATCAGTATGAGTTCAAGGAGCTGGGAAAGATATTCTAGAAAAGTAGAAACTGAGAAACAGTACAATACATCTTTGTGCTGATTTTAAACAATGACAAAATCAATAGGCGTGTATTTATCAGCATAAGGAAGAATCGAAGCAAAATAATGTACAAATAATGTACAAATAATATACAAAAAATATACAAATAAGATACAAATAAAGCAAAAAATAAAAAAAAAAAAAAACAATGGGAGAGGGACCAGAACCAGAGAATTAGCTTCCTTCGAGTTAAAGGCACAGTCAGTAAATAGCAGCTAATAAATAACAATTAATGTGCTATTATTCATTTCTATAGAAGTAACTTTTGTCTTGATTTTTTCATGATGGCTCATCCTATTTTATACAATAGTATTTCTTACATTAAAGTGATGTGATAAATTTATTTTACATCTATAAATTGTTTTCCCATATTCTGGTAATGTTGTTTGGGACTGTCAACATAAAAATGGACCAACTCCCTTACCCTTCAAAATGCTCACACTGAGGTTAGGGGGAATGAGGACAGTGCATCGGTACAATGGAAGAAGCATGTAAATGTGGAAGCTAATTTTAAGTAAATGAATTATGCTTGAAAAAGTTTTCATAGAAATAAATTTTCAATTTGAAAAAAAACTGTCAGATTATAAATCTCAATTTCTGATTCAGAAAATGTGATCATCATGGAAACAGGCTAGAATTGGGCTCCAAGCACTATTTTGTGAATTATAGGAGTGGCTACAATTAGTATGCATGCCACACATTAATCTCCAGATGGTCAAGAGCCTTGGAACACATTGTCCATATGTACTACATAAATAAACCTGTTTAACTTTGTCTAATATTCTTCTTTCATTGCAACGTAAGTTGAAAATATTTAAAAGAAACAAGGGTCTTGTCTCTTTAAGATGCCATGGAATAGCCATGAGTAAATTAAGATCACTGAAGGCAGGAAAATAAGTTGCTATCATTAATAAAGGCCAGACTGACTTGAGGAAAAAATAAGAAATCCAGAAGATAAAAAATCAGAAGGAAGGTTTAACAGAAACTAACCATTGTTTCCATTTTGTACCCTAGCCAGAACCTTGATTAACAAAGGACAGATTTTCATGTCTATAGTTATTCTAAATAGCAAATGAGAAAAACACTGGAATAATACTAGTCTCTGTTAAATGAAGGAGAAATATAGAAATATGTCAAAATTGTAATTCAATAAATGGTAATGAGATTAACTACATGACTGGTGGAACAACAGATATTTATTAAAGATATGCATGTAAAACACAACATTTGTTTTACGTATTTTTTGACCACTGAATCATTTGATGAATGAATTTAGTACTCGCGATGAATATTATATTGCCAATTACAAATGAGAAAAATACTAGTAATTCTGAAATAATATGAGGTGTACAAATAATACATGCAAAGCACCATCCAGAGTATCCCTGCTCTCATAAACAGTAGCAAGTAAATTAACAAATTGATGTTATTGATTCCTACACAGATATTTTTGTAGGAATATCTTACTATGCAATATAAAGCAATGATGAATAATATAATATCTATTTATGAAACAGTTCCTCTAGGTAGATATTTTAATAGTCTGTGTCAGTTTCCTATTGCTAGTGAAAAATATAATCACAAACTCATTATCTTACGATTCTAGATGTCAGAATTCCAAAAGAGTTTTACTGGGATAAAATCAAGGTATGATTGGCAGGGCCGTGTACTTGCTGGAGGCTCCTAAGAAGAATCTGTTTCTGTTTTTTCTGGCTTTGGATGGCATCTGTATTCTTTGATTCACAGCCCCTTCCTCTATCTTCAAAATACTGCCAGCCTTTCTTTCTTTGTCATATCCTTTTCTCTTCTTTGACTTGCTCAGCTCCCTTTCATAATGAATCCTGCATAGTCCAAAATAATCTCCCCAACTCAAGGTTCTTAATTCCATTTGCAAGGTCTCTGTGCCACATTAAGAATTATATGTGCAGATTCGAGGGACTAGCATGTGGACATCTGTGAAAGAGCATTATTCTTTCTACCACGCAGTTTTTAAAAAATACATATTCTAATTACATACTCAAAACAACACAGTGAAGAAGCAGTTACTCTTCCTATTTTACACACTGACAGACCGAGGCACAAATCTAACAAAGGACAGGTTTCATCTCTCTTCTGTCTACAATTCTATCTTGCCACTTGGAAATCCTGCTTCAGTCTTTCCGATTGGGAGGTCATTCCTTTGTAAGGAATATAATGAAAGATACCACAATTCAACCTTTCCTTTGGTTTTACGGGTAATATATTAGGATGATGGAAACTAATGGCCTGTCTACCCTCTGAACAAACACAACTTAACAGATACATCTGGTGAAGCACATGGAAACAGCCACTGTTAACAAAGGGACTTCTACAAGCTGACAGTAGCTCTCTTTGCTAATAACTTCCTAGTAAGTTCTCTTGGTAGCATCTTTTTAATCCCTCCCATTTCTCTCATGTTCTACCCAGATCATTCTGCGGCAGAAGACAATCCTCAGAATGGGAAAAAATATTTGCAAATGAAGAAACTAACAAAAGATTAATCACTAAAATATACAAACAGCTCATGCAGCTCAATATCAAAAAAAAAAAAAAAAAATACAAAGAACCCAATCAAAAAATGGGCACAAGACCTAAATAGACATTTCTCCAAAGAAGATATACAAACACATAAAAAATTCTCAACATCCTAATTATTAGAGAAATGCAAATCAACACTACAGTGAGGTATCACCTCACACCAGTCAGAATGGGCATCATCACAAAATCTACAGACAGTAAATGCTGGCGAGGGTGTGGAGAAAAGGGAAACCTCTTGCACTGTAGGTGGGAATATAAATTGATACAGCCACTGTGAAGAACCTTAAAAAGCTAAAAATAGAACTATCATATGACCCAGCAATCCCACTGCTGGGCATATAACCAGAGAACACCATAATTCAAAAAGACACATGCACCCCAATGTTCATTTAAGCACTATTTACAATAGCCAGGTCACGGAAGCAACCTAAATGCCCATCGACAGACAAAGAGATAAAGAACATGTGGTACATATATACAATGGAATATTACTCAGCCATAAAAAGGAATGGAATTGGGTCATTTGTAGAGACATGGATGAACCTAGAGACTGTCATACAGAGAGGAGTAAGTCAGAAAGAGAAAAGCAAGTATTGTATATTAACGTACACATGTAGAATCTGAAAAAAATGGCATAGACGATCTTATTTACAAAGCATAAAAAGAGACACAGATGTAGAGAACAAATGTAAGGATACCAAGGGGAAGGGGGGGTGGTGGGATGAATTGGGAGATTGGGATGACAATACACACACTATTGATACTATGTATAAAATAGAGAACTAATGAGAACCTACTGTATAGCACAGGGAACTCTATTCAGTGCTCTGCGGTTACCTAAATGGGAAGGATCCAGACAAGAGGGGATATATGTACACACATAGCTGATTAACTTTGCTGTACACTAGAAACTAACACAATATTGTAAAGCAACTATACTCCAAAAAAACCAAAACAAAACAAAATATTTTAAACATACTGTTTCAGTAACTACTCTAGAGTATTGTTCAAAGAACAATTCCTGCTGAGCCCTCTGGTGGTGGCCACAGGGTCACACAACCCTTTCAAAAAAACTTGTTCAATGTTACCTAGTTTATACACCATCTGATAGCATATCTTATCTCTACTGAGCCCTTGGCTCCACCTTACTGACATTAAGTGGAACATAACCATAAGAAGACTTTGAAGGTTTGGAGTAAATCTTACAATTATTTCCCCATGACATCTCCCTGCCACAATAGTGCATGAACAAGACCCAGGTTAGACAAGGCTATTCCAATATTCCCTAAAATCAATGTTCTAATTAAACTCTAAGAGTAGTGTGAGTTGTGGGCGTGTAAGTGTGTGTAAGTTATACATAATTTATTACAAATACACATATAAAATGCAAACACGAAAAGAGGGTGAAGCGGCAGAGCTGTGGCACACAGGAGGGAGTGAGAAACATAAGGAAGGTCCGGACCGCAGCTCAGTGTTCCTGGACCGAGACGTCGATCCACAGCTGAACAGAGGGTCCGGGAGCAGGAGAGCTGGTTCAGGGTGAGAAACATTGTTGCCAGTAAGGTGACGGACTGAGAGGACAGGAGGGAAGAGGTCCGCGGCAAGGAGTGCCTGCCCCTGAGAGCTGCCCGGCCATGATGGCGGCTGGATGCTGCAGGCTCACAGGCCGGGAGGAGGAGCCGTGGGCATAGCCTCTCTCTCTCTTTCAGCAGCTCTGCAACAGGCAGTGGAGAGATGCCCTGTGGGCCACCTAAGGCGCTCATGGATAACAAGCACCCTCAGGCACTCGGGCAGGGCTAGATTAAAACCCCTTGGAATGCCTGCAGCAGGGAGGCTGCCAAGAAAAAAACAAAACAAAACAAAAAAAATCCCGAGAGAGGCCCAACTCTAAGACTTTCTGTTTACACCTGAGCCACCTGCGTCCCTCTGCAACAGGCACCTCCAAGCCCAACTGAAACAATAGTGCTCCACTGCTCACTCACTCCCAGGGGAAGGAGCCACTATTGTACCCTCTCCCTCCCCACACACCGACGCTTACAGACGAACAATAAAGGAACCTCTGCTGGTCACAGAATAATGCAAAAAAACCCAAGGCGAGGAGAAGGACACTTACAGCTGAGACGCTAAGGAAACAGAAATATTAGTATCAATCCTATTGAACTGGTCCATTCTGGGATCAGTTCTGGATATTTATTTCTCTCTTTTTTTTTTCCTCTTTATTAATTACGATCTTAGTCCTAAGGGATCTACAAGTTTTATAACATAATTTTTTTAATGATATTTTTTATTCTATTTTTATTTTTTTGCCTTTTTATATACTTCTATATCTAGCTAAGTTTTTGGTAGTATGGACAATATAACTCTCTTACTTTCCTTTCATCCCTATCTATTATACATTTCTATTCCTTACTTTTTATTTGCATATTTCTAACCACATTACGCTCTTCTGTTCCCCTTTCTTTCAGCCATCTTAAGTTTATTTTATCATACATACTTATAAGCAACACTATCGATCTCCTCAGACTCCTTGCTCTATTCTTCAGATGACGCACCACCTTGGGATTTAATATTAGGTTTTTGTCTTTATCTTAGTTCTTAGTACAGTTGTCTAATTTCATTCTGAGAATCTCCATTCTCTCTGGTGGTACTCTAGCTCTTTTCTATATTTGATCCTAGCTTACAAAATCTCCCTGGATTACTGTTTGTATGTGTAAGGTGTTATTTGTTTGTTTGTTTGCTTTTGCTTTTGTCTCTGATTTGTTCTGTTTCACTTGTCAAATTTCTGTTGGGTTTCTCTTTGAATATCTGATAGCACACTGGGGTTCTGTCAGGTCTTTCTAGAGCCTTATGTCCTAATGGATACAGTAATTGTGTGTGTTTCCTATACTTAGTATTTGTTTAATCCAATACTTGGACATTAGTTTGAGGCTTAGACAGTCTTCTATAAACACCTCTATCGCCAGGACAAGCAACCCCAAAAGTTTGGACAACCATGAGGAAACAAAGAAACACATGCAGGCAAAGGAGCAGGAAAAAAACCCACAAGACCAAATAAATGAGAAGGAAATAGGAAAAATGGCTGAAAAAGAATTCAGAGTAATGATAGTAAAAATGATACAAAATCTCGATAACAAAATAGAGAAAGTAAAAGAAACAGTTCATAAGAACTCAGAAAAACAAACAGCAATGGATAACAAAATAACTGAAATTAAAAATACTCTAGATGCTATAACCAGAAGAATGACTGAGGCAGAAGAACGAATAAGTGAGTTGGAAGATAGAATGGGGGAAATAACTGCCACAGAGCAGGAAAAAGAAAAAAGAATAGAAGACAGTCTCAGAGACCTCAGTGATAACATTAAGCATACGAACATTCGAATTATAGGCATCCCAGAAGAAGAAGAAAAAAAAGGATCTGAGAAAATATTTGAAGAGGTTCTAGTGGAAAACTTCCCCAACATGGGAAAGCAAATAATTCACCAAGTCCAAGAAGCACAGAGAGTCCCATACAGAATAAACCCAAGGAGAAATACACCAAGGCACATATTAATCAAACGAACGACAATTAAACACACACGAAAAAATATTAAAAGCAGCAAGAGAAAAGCAACACATAACATATAAGGGAAAACCCATCAGGATAACAGCTGACCTTTCTACAGAAACTCTGCAGGCCAGAAGGGAATGGCAGGATATCCTGAAAGTCCTGAAAGAGAGAAATATACAGCCAAGAATACTCTACCCAGCAAGAATCTCATTCAGATTTGAGGGAGAAATCAAAAGCTTTCCAGACAAGCAAAAGTTAAGAGAATTCACCACCACCAAACCAGCCTTACAACAAGTGCTAAAGGAACTTCTCCAAGCAGGACACACAAGAAAAGGAAAACACCTACAAATACAAACCCAAAACAATTAAGAAAATGGTAATTGGAACACACATGTCAATTATCACTTTAAATGTAAATGGATTAAATGCTCCACCCAAAAGACATAGACTGGCTGAATGGATACAAAAACAAGACCCTTCTACATGCTACCTACAAGAAACCCACTTCAGACCAAGGGATACATATAGACTGAAAGTCAAGGGATGGAAAAAGATATTCCATGCAAATGGAAGTCAAAATAAACCTGGAGTAGCAATACTCATATCAGACAAGTTAGACTTGAAAGTAAAGACGATTAAAAGAGACAAGGAAGGACACTACCTAATGATCAAGGGATCCATTCAAGAAGAACATATCACAATGGTAAATATCTATGCCCCCAATATAGGAGCACCTCAATACATAAGGCAAATGCTAACAGCTAAAAAAGGGGACATTGACAGTAACACAATAATAGTGGGAGACATGAACACCCCACCTACATCAATGGACAGATCATCCAAACAGAAAATAAATAAAGACACACAAGCTTTAAATGACACATTAGACCATCTCGACTTAATTGATATTTATAAGACATTCCATCCAAAAATGACAGAATACACTTTCTTCTCAAGTGCACATGGAACATTTTCCAGGACAGATCACATCTTGGGTCACAAATCCAACCTCAGCAAATTCAAGAAAACTGAAATCATATTAAGCATCTTCTCAGACCACAACGCCATGAGACTAGATATCAATTACTGGAAAAAAACTGCAAAAAATACAAACACATGGAGGCTAAACAATTCACTATTAAACAACCAAGAAATCACTAAAGAAATCAAAGAGGAAGTGAAAAATATCTAGAAACAAATGACAATGAAAACACAACAACCCAAAACATATGGGGCACAGCAAAAGCAGTTCTAAGAGGGAAGTTTATAGCAATACAGTCCTACCTTAAGAAACAAGAAAATTATTGAATAAACAACCTAATCTTATACCTCAAACAATTAGAAAAAGAAGAACAAAGAAACCCCAAAGGGAGCAGAAGGAAAGAAATCATAAAGATCAGATCAGAAATAAATGAAAAATAAAGGAAGGAAGCAATAGCAAAAATTAATAAAACTAAAAGCTGGTTCTTTGAGAAGATTAATAAAATTGATAAACCATTAGCTAGACTCATCAAGAAAAAAAGGGAGAAGATGCAAATCAACAGAATTAGAAATGAAAAAGAAGTAACAACAGATACCTCAGAAATACAAAACATCATGAGAGACTACTACAAGCAAGTATATGCCAATAAATTGGATAAGCTGGAAAAAATGGATAAATTCTGAGAAAAATGCAATCTTCCAAGACTGAACCAGGAAGAAATAGACACCATGAACAGACCAATCACAAGTACGGAAATTGAGGCAGGGATTAAAAATCTCCCAACACACAAAAGCCCAGGACCAGATGGGTTCACGGGCGAATTCTATCAAACATTTCGAGAAGAGCTAACACCTATCCTTCTCAAACTCTTCCAAAATATCGCAGAAGGAGGAACATTCCAAACTCATTCTATGAGGCCACCATCACCCTGATACCAAAACCAGGCAAAGAGGTCACAAAAAAAGAAAACTAAAGACTAATATCACTGATGAATATAGATGCAAAAATCTTCAACAAAATACTAGCTAACAGACTCCAACAGCACATTAAAAAAATCATACACCACGATCAAGTGGGGTTTATCCCTGGCATGCAAGGATTCTTCAATATACACAAATCAATCACTGTGATACATCACATCAACAAATTGAAGGATAAAAACCATATGATCATCTCAATAGATGCAGAAAAAGCTTTTGACAAAGTTCAGCATCGCTTTATGATAAAAGCTCTCCAGAAAATGGGCATAGAAGGAAATTACCTCAACACAATAAAAGCCATATATGAGAAACCAAAAGCCAACATCGTTCTCAATGCGGAAAAACTGAAAGAATTCCCTCTAAGAACAGGAACAAGACAAGGGTGCCCACTCTCACCATTATTATTCAACATAGATTTGGAAGTTTTAGCCACAGCAATCATAGAAGAAAAAGAAATAAGAGGAATCCAAATTAGAAAAGAAGAAGTAAAATTGTCACTCTTTGCAGATGACATGATATTATATGTAGAAAACCCTAAAGACTCTACCAGAAAATGGCTAGCACTCATTGATGAGTTTAGTAAAGTAGCAGGATACAAAATTAATGCACAGAAATCTCTTGCATTCCTATACACGAACAACGGAAGAGCAGAAAGAGAAATGAAGGAAACTCTCCCATTCACCATTGCAACCAAAAGAATAAAATACCTAGGAATAAACCTGCCTAAGGAGGCAAAAGATCTGTATGCAGAAAACTTTAAGACATTGATGAAAGAAATCAAAGATGACACAAACAGATGGAGGGACATACCATGTTCTTGGATTGGAAGAATCAACATCGTGAAAATGACTGTACTACCCAAAGCAGTTTATAGATCCAATGCAACCCCGATCAAATTACCAATGGCATTTTTCACAGAACTACAGCAAGAAATCTTATGATCTGTATGGAAACGCAAAAGACCCCAAATAGCCAAAGCAATCTTGAGAAGGAAAAATGGAGTTGGTGGAATCAGGCTTCCTGACTTCAAACTATACTACAAGGCCATAGTGATCAAGACAGTATGGTACTGGCACAAAAATAGAAAGGAAGATCAATGGCATAGAATAGAGAACTCAGAGGTAAGCCCAAACACATATGGGCACCTTATCTTTGACAAAGGAGGCACGAATATACAATGGAAAAAAGACAGCCTCTCCAGTAAGTGGTGCTGGGAAAATTGGACAGCAACATGTAAAAGAATGAAAATAGAACACTTTCTAACACCATATACAAAAATAAACTCCAAATGGATTAAAGACCTACATGTAAGGCCAGACACTATAAAACTCCTAGAGGAAAACATAGGCAGAACACTCTATGACATCCATCAAAGCAAGATCCTTTTGGACCCACCTCCTAGAATCATGGAAATAAAATCATGAATAAACAAATGGGACCTCATGAAACTTAAAAGCTTTTGCACAGCGAAAGAAACCATAAACAAAACTAAAAGGCAACCCTCAGAATGGGAAAAAATAGTTGCCTACGAAACAACGGACAAAGGATTAACCTCCAAAATATACAAGCAGCTCATGCAGCTTAATACCAAAAAAGCAAATAACCCAATCCACAAATGGGTGGAACACCTAAATAGACATTTCTCCAAAGAAGATATACAGATGGCCAACAAACACATGAAAAGATGCTCAACATCACTCATCATCAGAGAAATGCAAGTCAAAGCCACGATGAGGTATCACCTCACACCAATCAGAATGGCCATCATCACAAAATCTGGAAACAACAAATGTTGGAGAGGGTGTGGAGAAAAGGGAACTCTCCTGCACTGTTGGTGAGAATGTAAGTTGGTACAGCCACTATGGAAAACAATTTGGAGGTTCCTTAAAAAACTACAAATAGAACTTCCATATGATCCAGTAATCCCACTACTGGGCATATACCCAAAGAAAACCATAATCCCAAAAGAAACATGTACCATAATGTTTATTGCAGCACTATTTACAATATCCAGGACATGGAAGCAACCGAAATGCCCATCAACAAATGAATGGATAAAGAACATGTGGTATATATATACAGTGGAATAATACTCAGCTATAAAAAGGGATGAGATGGAGCTATATGTAATGAGGTGGATAGACCTAGAGTCTGTCATACAGAGTGAAGTAAGTCAGAAAGAGAAAGACAAATATTGTATGCTAACTCACATATACGGAATCTAAAAATGGTACTGATAAACTCAGTGACAAGAACAAGGATGCAGGTACAGAGAATGGACTGGAGAATTCGAGGTTTTGGAGGGGGCAGGGGGTGAAGGGGAAGCTGAGACGAAGCGAGAGGGCAGCACAGGCATATATATACTACCAACTGTAAAACAGATAGCCAGTGGGAAGTTGTTGTATAACAAAGGGAGTTCAACTCGAGGATGGAAGATGCCTTAGAGGACTGGGACGGGGAGGGTGGGGGGAACTTGGGGGGGGGGAGTCAAGGGAGGGAGGGAATACGGGGATATGTGTATAAAAACAGATGATTGAACTTGGTGTACCCCCAAAAAATAATAAATAAATAAATAAAATTTAAAAAAATAAATAAAATGCATACACATACATGTATATCTGGCACACATAAATATATTGGTATACATCTCGATACAGTCCATGTATGTTATATGTATGTGCACAAGTATACATTAAGGGATAGATTCTCACTTGACACCATTAACCTCAATTGAAGTCAATCTAGCTTTGCCATCCCTGGAATTTATCTCAGTTTAGGTAGTGTCCTCCTCAGGAACATTTTCCTGAGCCTTTCCCTCAAGGCTACAGAAGTACCTTGTACATAGCTCTACCACTGCATTTGCTTAAAATTGCCTGCTTTAGTTGGTCTGCCTGACTTAAATTACACTATAAGCAACTTGAGGGGACAGACCATATATTATTCATTTGCATAATTCCTGAGACATGATAGAAGTTCAAAAATAATTGGCTGACTTAAACAGGCATTCATTCAGTCATACAGTAATTACCCAAGGTAAAGACAGACTGTGATGTGCACTGGAGAACTCAATAAGGCATTCAGGCTTACCCTGTGGCTTCATACCTTTACGGGTGACAGACCCATCACATAAGTGTTCAGACTTCTGCATTTTCACTCACTGGTATCCACCTCCAGTCTCCGTTTTCCATTATTATTTTGCATTACCGTAATATGACTTATGGCAGCCTAGGGCTGTTCATGTTTGAAGCTAGAAATTGAAGAAGCTATTAGAAAAAAATCAGAGGAATATTAGAAAGAAGTCCAGAAAATATGTTAAATAGACAATTTCTTTCTGGTCCCATACAAGAATTTTAAAAAGAAAAAAACAATAGACAAAAGTGCAAAATGAATGCAAACAGCTACGGAAGCAAGCAAGGAAACCATCCAACCTAATTCTGCATTCTTCCAGTTTGGAGAAATTGCAACATAAGAACCATGCTGGCCAAATGAAGCCTCACACAGATTCCATAATGTAAGTTCACTGATTGCTTGGTTCAACCCACTTAAGGCACCAGAATCTTGGCCAGTGTTAGTTTGGTTGATTAGTCAGGTAGCTTTCTTTAATAACACCTCAAGGGGATGTGGCTTTTGGCAAGAATAGAGCTAATTTCAGCTTAAATGCCACATAAAGTTTTCCCTAAAGCACAGAAGCCACTGACCTTATGCTGCTTCCTGTGACATACTTTTCAACATCCCTCCTGAGTGTAATGACATTTCCTGGATTTGCTGTTTAACAGCTTAAGACTACAGTAGATGATCTTGTCATCACTGTCATTTTACCTTTTCTGCAAAGAGGAAGAATGTCAGGAGTCTATACCTCAGACCTCTGAACCCCCATTTCATTCTGTCTGAAACAACTTTCAGTAGCTGTGCTTTATCCATCACAGAATGGAGATTCTTACCACGCAGCAATTCAAATACTAACTCTTCTTCTCCAAAGTCATCTCACCTGTGTGTAGTCTCTCCTCCCTCCAAAGTAAAAATAATTCCATGTGTATCCTTTCCTAAATATAGCGTTCATTTTTTCCTCTCCACCAGCTCCTTAAGGATAAAAACTAAGTATGTTTTATACACCTTTGTGCTTGCTATAGCATGATTAAACTTCTATATTCTATTGATTTTCTATTTATACATCAAGACTGTGGTTCCCTCATTTGTTCTAAGAATTCCATGGTGTATAAAGTCTTCATAGTACAGTACATGATACTTGCATGCTCCTACAATGTTTGGCAAGTTCAATGAGACCACACTTTATTTTTTGGTATTAATTCCAAATTTCAAAGAACCTGGGGGGAAAGATTAAAATTTTTCAAAAAAAATTTTTTTTTCTACTAGAGAAAAGCATATAAAATTCCTAAAGATCTAACCTTCCCTATACATTTTTCCTACCTCTAACAAAACCCAGAATGGACAGGACACCTCTGGTTGTGATTGGTCTTCCAGAACAGGGTTTTATCTGAAGGATCTTTCTGATCAGGCATGGGTAAGGTAGCCAAATGTTCTGTTAGAGTGAAAGCACTCTTGTCTGTCCAAAGGTAATTCCTTCATACGACGTGCCATAAACGTATTACTCATGATTCATGACTTCAGATATGTTGGGGTTTTATCCTGAAACAACTCATTAGGATAGGAGAGAAATGAAATCAACAGAAGAGAGCTGTATTTCAAAGAAATGTTGGGTGGGATTTCAAGCATTGAAGAGCATTGAAGGGTATCACGATACCCTCCCATCCCTCATATACAAATTTAAATAAAAGCAAAATATCAAGACCTGGAATAAGTGCAAAAAGTGTAACAAAGTTCCACCTACTTGCTTCCTTACTATGACTCTATCAAGACTTTCAAAAAATATGAATTAGGAAATTATCTAAAATAACCTCTCTCTTATTGGAGAAGTGCTCTTTGCATCTACCAAAAAATTGGGTTCTCTGGCATTACCAAAATGGATGTGAAAAAATGATTATAAACGTCCTTTATCTCATAGTCTTATAAAGTCTGCTTCTGAATTAAATTAGAACTTGTTTGGCTATCATCTAAATATAAAATATAAATCAAATTTCATCTCTCATTTTACATAGTTCTTTGCTTTAAGACTGCACTGCAAGCCTTCTTAGCTTATACCTCTTACTCCCTTCTATCCTTTGTAGCATTGACTTCTAGGATTTGGAATAATTTTAGAAAAATATACTGAGTGTCATACACTGTATTATGGAGACTTTATATATGATAGAATTCTTAGAACAAATGAGGAAACCATAGCCTTGACATGTCTAAGTGTTGACTCTCATTCAAGATCTTTATGGCATACTGTGCCTCCGATTTTCATTACTGAAAAAAAAATAGCCCATTATAATGGTTAAATAAGATAATGCCTTGTAATGCAGCCCATGGTATATAAAAGCCAGATTTTTAACTCAAGCTCACCTGTCATACATAACACGCTGCACATAACATTCAGTCTGCTTCAGAAATAGGCCTTTCAGGTTTTAGTCATGATCCTAGTCAAGAAAGTGGCAGCAAAATTCCAAATAGCCCCCATTCCCAGCCATACATTCTTTTAAAAGACATATTTCTCCGCTGCTAAGATATCTTTTCATATAGCTTGCCTTTCCTAGGTTGGGAAGGGAACAAAAGGTTGAGGGGGGGGTCACAAAAACTAATTATCCAAAAGTTGTGGAGTTGTGCTCTACATGCAAAGAGTACATTTGAGGATTATATTCCATGATGAATACATTTAAGGTTTATACACAGCACTCCATAAAGATTTGCTCCAGTAATATTTAAACAGCATGAAGTTATGTGGGCAAGATGATGATAAGAATACCCACATATGAGACCTGTGTGCAGGTAAGCCATCCAATACCAATTACAGAAATTAATTCTATTACTTATTAAGCCACTAACTTCTTCTTGAATCATGAAGTTTCTGGGTGTTCAAATGTATAAGACACATTTGTATGAAATGTTTCTGTGAGACTCCCAATTTCATTCCACAAATACCTTCTAAAAGCTATTACATTTTATTACATTATTTATTAAGCAATTGAACTCAACCATTTTATGCCACATCATCTTACATTCTAATGACATGTTATATTGTCTTAAGCATCTTATATTTGATCCATTTTGTATGCACAGCTTATTACATTTATAGATTGACATTTGCATAGCTGATCAATTACAAACCATCAGAATACAGTGCAATATGATACCTTAGTTTAATTCAATTTCACTTTCAATTGGTTCCATCTTTAAATATTAATTTAGGTAAATGTGAGTGCACAATAGTGTAATTACTTCAAGGAAGAACAGATTTAATCTATTCTTAAAACTACAGAAGTAAGATTTACGTCTCCTCTCCAACTATAAAAATTTATTGAAAATTGTCAGGCATATGACACTCTACTTTTTGTGGTCCCTTCCTCAAAAAACAGATTATGATGATTTTAAATAAAGTTTCATAGACACATGTGGTCACTTTCCAATGAATAAAAACACAACCAAGTCTCTGTCTGAGATTATTTATGGCAGAGGTTGAAAGCTGCTTGCCTGCAAAAGTGCTCTGGAGCTGGTCTCTAGATAGATTTGGTTTATCGCTCCACACACACAAAAAGCCAACACTTTAATATTAGACAATTTTGCATGAAAGTCAAAATCAGATATCCTGTACCACCTGGCCCACACTCCTGCATGGCAACAATTGACTGGTTAAGAGGCAGCTGTGTGTGACCCCTTTAAATGGATGAGGTAGAGTCACTGCTATTTGGTACAGCCCCAGTGCATTTCTAATGTGATGCATGCATAATAAATACATAATATAGTTATACGCTGCCTGATATGGGAGGCATTTGTTTTTTCTATTCTTCATTTATGGTGTCTACATTGCGGAAAAACAGAAATGTAGACTATTTGGGGGTGGGGGTGAAGATGGGGATCAGCATTGGTGCTAGTTGGAATGCTGTCTTGGAAACATACGTAATGGAGAAACTCCTTCCAGAAATTTGTGCCCCTCACTCTCATTTCTATGTTTACAAAATGAAAATCCCATGTTTGTTCTTTTACATGAGTCACTGTTTCTAATCCCCACCCCAAGCCTCCTCCTACTGCTTTCTCTTCCTTCTTTCTCCAGCTCAGGTTAATGTGGAACATTGTATTTAACAACAGTATCATTCAGCAGACACTGGGAAACACAGCTAAGGAATTTTTTTTCCCCAGTAGGTGTTTATTTTCCACCTCTAGGAAACTGTAATAGTAAGTGAATAGAAACCAAGAGATACTTTACATTAGGAAGATGTTTGATTTTCCTGAAATATTTTGCTGTGTTTTCCCCCAATTGATTACATATTAAAGTGATTTGGGAGAATGTTGCTCATGTTGGTTGGGTTTTCCGTGAAATAGCTTTAAGACTCCGAGCAAGTCACACAGCCTCTCTGGGCTTTGATTTCATTTTCTGTTAAAGTGGTGTCCAATATAGTGATTAAGAGCACGGACTGAGGAATCTGAATACTGGCTGTGCCATTAGTTTCAAAACCTGGTGCAAGGCACCCAGTCTCTTGATAACTACACCTATCCAATGGAGAGGATATACCAACCGTATTTTTCTCATAAAATTATTTGGCAAACTAAATGAGCTAATAATGTAAAGCACTCAGAACTGTGATTCACATATATTATGTATGATATGAGTCTGTTAAAAATAAATAAAACTTGATAAGTTGATTGTATCTAAATAAGCTACCAGCTTTAAAATTCTACTTTGATTTCATATTCTGTGACTTTTTAACATCAATAGATTAATTAAAAGACTTTTTAAATGTGTGATATTAAAGAGATTACCCCTATTATTTATGTTGACTTTAGTTTTATAAAAATATCTTGGCCGAATTTTTTTCAGATGAGTCTATATACAATAGTAAAAAGATAAAAGAAGGATAGAAGCGTATATATGGAAATTCACTGTTCAATGTCACTTCAGTTCCTTAGATTGAAGCTTCAATTTTACTTAAAAAAAATAAACAACTTGGTATATGATTTCCTACACCTTGTACACAAGGTAAGAATTTAGAAATATTATGACACACATACTGAGAATGTACGTTAATAACCAAGAAGCAAAATTTCATGTGGGGTAACTGTCTTGAATTTCTTCCAACCTAATTCTATTATCAAATTTTCTCTATCTGTACTTAAAAACGTTACTAACGTTTTTGTGTTCTATTCGGAGAGTCCAACTTTAAAGAGAGTCTCACATCTTTGAACTATTCTTATGCTCTTTATACATAATATAGTTTTAATATACTTAAATATTAAAATTATTCTTTCCAGAAATTTTTAATTTGCTGCTTAATTTCAGGGTGATGAAATGTCCAAAAAATTTTGAAACGCCTTACTAAAACTGGTGACCTAATTCCATATGGAAGTGCAATTTTAAACTGTTATAGTTCTGAGCTAGGATATTTTACTTTTTTCCTGTTCCCAATGAAAATCTATTTTAAACTACACTTCATAAGTCATTGAGAAGTACTACCAAATGGGACTTAATTCAAAAAGAAAAAAAAATTATACAGATATATACAATGATGGAGCAGGAAGGAAATATAGAATAACTAGTTCAATGCCCTTATTTAAAGGAGAAGAAATTTAAAACCAGACAGGTTAAATTGTCAAAAGTTTATTCAATAAGGCAGAGTCATAGCCAAAACTGGATACAAGTTATCCTACTTGCTGACCATTTGTCATGAGCAGTGTTTACTGTGGGTTGGAATGTTAATTTCCTATTCCAGAAACTTAAATGATGCTTGGACACTAAGTTTACCAGTATGTTTTATCGTTGTTTCTTTAAAACACTGAAACTTATTAACATTGATGACTTACTAGAAGAAGACCAATACAATGATTTTGTTAAGTTTAAGAATTGTATTGACCAATAGATTCAAAGTGTTGGCTGCAGATATTTTTTAAGCACTACATATTCAGATATCTAAGAAAATAATTCTCAAATAAATTTAGAATTGTGGGCAGAATTTACTCTTTTGTAATAGTCCAAAAGTTATGTATTATCTCATTCAATATAGAAATCATTCTTATATTTCCTATCATATCTCAAGATATTCTGAAGTGACTACACACACACACACAAACACACACACACACACAGAGGCACATGCACATGACTTATAAGCACACCCATTGTTTAAATCATACCTATTTGTCCTACGGAAATTAAGTGTAACATGAAGGAGACACAGGCATTTAGATATTTTCATCATTAATAATCATTTATCTATAATAACAATAGAAAACTGTAAAATGCAGAAAGCTCTAAAGAATTTTAAGTGAACCTACACTTGAACCATGTGTTCATAGCTACTATAAATATTCTGGTATTTTTTTTCCCCTGTAAAAAAATATCACTCTTGAAGATGGCAGTGAAGTAGAAGGACATGGAATGCATCCCTCTCCACAGATGCATCAGGAATACATCAAAAGATACAATAATTCCCACAGAGAACCAGCTGAACACTAGTAGATGACCTCAGACACCAGAAAGGGCTGCAAAGATCCCGACATAACTGGGTAGGACAGAGGGGCAAAAAAAAGGGGGGAAAGAGGAGGAGAAGAAAGGAAAGGGATGGGTCCCACACCCTGGGGAGGAGGGATCTGAAACAGAGGGGAGATTGCTGAATTCAGGGAAATGTCCCTTATCTGATGGGGAAACCCATTCTCCAATGGGGAATTTCCCTGGGTCAGAAGGGAGGCATTTGGGACTGTTCAAAGAGGGTGAAGCAGCTGAGCTATGGCAGATGGGAAAGAGAGAGAAACACACGGAGGGTCTGCACCACAGCTCAGCATGTCCAGACTGAGATGTCGGTTCACAGCTGAACAGGGGGTCTGGGAGCTGGAAGGTGGGAACCAGAGAACTGGTTCAGGGTGAGAAACGTTGTTGGCAGTGGGGAGATGGACTGAGAGGACAGGAGGGAAGAAATCCACAGCAGAGAATACCTACAATGGAAAGCTGGGCGGTGGCTCAATACTGCTGACTCACAAGCAGGGGGGAGGAGCCGTGGGTGTAGCCTCTCTCTCTGTGCCTGCAACAGACAAAGGAAGGACCCCTCTGGGCCGGGATAATGCACTCAGGGATAACAAAGGCCCCCCGGGCAGGGCTGGCCTAAAGTGTCTGCAGCTGAGAGCCAAAAGCCCGCAGACTGTCCCAGCTCTGGAGACATTCTGCTTACACCTGAGCCACTGGCGTCTCTCTGCAACAGGCACCACCACAGCCGCTGTGACCCAGGCAGGGCACCCCAGTGGAGTTGTAGCGGGGCGAGGAGCCGCAGTTGGAGTCCCTCTCTTGGCCTGAGCTGCCCGTGTCCCTCTGCAACAGGCACCACCCGAGCCGCCCGAGCCGCTGTGACCCAGGCAGGGCACCACTGCTCACTCACTCCCAGGCAAAGGAGCCACTATTGTACCCTCCCTCTCTCCACACACTAGCGCTTACAGACGAACAATAAAGGAAGCTCTGCTGGTCATAGAGTAACACAAAAAGCCCAAGGCGGACAGAAGGACACTTACAGATGAGACCCCAAGGAAACAGAAATATTATTATTAATTCTATTGATCTGGTCCATTCTAGGCTCAGTTCTAGCTCTTTTTTTTTTTTTTTTTAATTAATTACGATCTTAGTCCTAAGGGATCTACACGTTTTATAACTTTTTTAGCTATTTTTATTTTTAGACTTTTTATATATTTCTATTTCTAGCTAAGTTTTTTGTAGTGCTGACTGTATCTCTCCTACCTTCTTTCCTTCTCTATCTTTTATACATTTCTATTTTTTTCTTTTTCTTTTCACATTTCTAGTCACACTACACTCTTCTGTTGCCCTGTCTTCTATCCTTTTTTCAGTTTCTTTTATCTTAATATACTTATAATCAATGTTATCACTCAGCTCTCATTCCTTGCTTTATTCTCCAGATGACACACTGCTTTGGTTTTTATTATTAGGTTTGGCCTTTATTTTAGTTCTGATTATAAACATCTAATTTTGTTTTGGGAATCTTCAGCCTGTCTGATTGTACTCTTGTTCTTTATTATATTTGATCCTAGCTTTCAAAATTTCCCTGGATATGTATTGATGTGTGTGTGTGTGTGTGTGTGTGTGTTTTAATTAATTACAATCTTAGTCCTAAGTGATCTACATGTATTACAACAAATTTTCTAATTCTTTTATTCTATTTTTTCTTCTATTTTTATATTTAGACTTTTTATATATTTCTATTTCTAGCTAAGTTTTTTGTAGCACTAACTTTATCCTTCCTATCTCCTTTCCTTCTCTATCTTTTATACATTTCTATTTTTTCTCTCTTTTCTTTTTCTTTTCATATTTCCAGTCACACTACGCTCTTCTGTTGCCCTGTCTTCTATCCTTTTATAGTTTATTTTATCTTAATATACTTATAAGCAATATTATCAGACTGCTCTGTTTCCTTGCATTATTGTCCAGATGACACACTGCTTTGGTTTTTATTATTAGGTTTTGTCTTTATCTTAGTTCTAAGAATAATTGTTTGATTTCATTCTAAGAATCTTCAGTCTGGCTGGTGGCACTCTTGCTCTTCGTTATATTTGATCCTAGCTTTCAAAATCTCCCTGGATTTGTGTTTCTGTGTGTGTGGTGTTTTTTTTTTTTTTTTTTTTTTTTCTGTTTGTTTGTTTGGTTTGGTTTTGCTTTGAATTTCTGTTGGTGTTCTCTTTGGTTGTCTAATTGCATACTGGGGTTCTTCTGTCAGGTCTTTCTAGTGCCTTATGTTCTATTGGATTCAGTATTTGTATGTCTTATACATGTATGTGTCTCCTTTATTTAGTATTTGTTTGACTCAACACTCTGCCATTAGTCTGGGGCTTGGACAGTCTTCTTTAAATCCCTTTATTACTGGGACAAGCAATCTCTGAAGTCTGGACTACTCCATCAGAAGTCAAATAGGAGGTTCTGGGGAGGGAGCACTGAATCCAGGATGCTAGACTACTAGGGAGTCCTCAGACACAGGGAAGATTCACTGAAGAACTCTCACGGAGCCCTGTATCCGAGTCTAAGACTTGGCTTCATCCGACTGTCTGCAACTGCCAGTGCTGGACACCTCACACCAAACTACAAACAAGACAGGAACACAAACCCACCCATCAGCACACAGACTACCTAAAGCCATATTAACCTCACAGATACCCTAAAACACACCACCTGACACAGTCGTGCTCATCAGAGAGAAAAGACACAGAGCCACACACTGGAAAGCAGACACCAGACCCCTCCACCAGGAAGCCTACTCAAGGCACTGGAAAAACCCCACCACAAGGGGCAGAGGGCAGAAACAAGAGGAAAAACTACTAGGCAGCACAGGGAAAGGAGACAGCAAATCCAATAAATTAGACAAAATGAGAAAACAAAGAAACACCTTGCAGGCAAAGGAGCAGGAAAAAAAACCCACAAGAACAAATAAATGAAATAGGAAAACTGCCTGAAAACGAATTCAGAGTAATGTAGTAAAGATGATCCAAAATCTTGAAAACAAAATAGAGAAAATACAAGAAACAGTTAATAAGGACTAAAAAGAAATAAAGAGCAAACAAACAGTAATGAACAATAATATAACTGAAATTAAAAATACTCTAGATTGTATAAACAGCAGAATAACTGAGGCAGAAGAACGAATAAGTGAGTTGGAAGATAGAATGGGGGAAGTAATGCCACAGAGCAGGAAAGAGAATAAAAAGAATGGAAGACAGTCTCAGAGACCTTGGTGACAACATTAAGCACACCAACATTCAAATCATAGGCATCCCAGAAGGAGAAGAAAAGAAAGGGTCTGAGAAAATATTTGAAGAGGTTACAGTGGAAAACTTCCCCAACATGGGAAAGGAAATAATTTATCAAGTCCAAGAAGCGCAGAGAGTCCCATACAGAATAAACTCAAGGACAAATACACCAAGGCACATGTTAATCAAACGAACGACAATTAAACACAAAGAAAAAATATTAAAAGCAGCAAGAGAAAAGTAACAAATAACACATAAGGGAAAACCCATAAGGATAACAGCTGATCTTTCTGCAGAATCTCTGCAGGCCAGAAGGGAATGGCAGAAGATAATTAATTTCTTGAAAGAGGAAAATCCACAGCCAAGAATATTCTACCCAGCAAGAATCTCATTCAGATTTGAGGGAGAAATCAAAAGCTTTCCAGACAAGCAAAAGTTAAGAGAATTCAGCACCACCAAACCAGCCTTACAACAAGTGCTAAAGGAACTTTTCTAATTAGGAAACATAAGAGAAGGAAAAGACCTACAAAAACAAACCCAAAACAATAAAGAAAATGGTAATAGGAACACACATGTCAATAATCACCTTAAATGTAAATGGATTAAATGCTCCAACCAAAAGACACAGACTGGTTGAATGGAGACAAAAACAAGACCCTTCTATATGCTGCCTACAAGAAACCCACTTCACACCAAGGGACACATATAGACTGAAAGTAAAGGGAAGGAAAAACTTATTCCATGCAAATGGAAGTCAAAATAAACCTGGAGTAGCAATACTCATATCAGACAAATTAGACTTCAAAGACTGTTAAAAGAGACAAGGAAGGACACTGCATAATGATCAAGGGATCCATCCAAGAAGAACATATAGCAATTGTAAATATCTATGTACCCAACATAGGAGCACCTCAATACATAAGGCAAATGCTAACAGCTATAAAAGGGGACATCGACAGTAACACAATAATAGTGGGAGACATGAACACCCCACTTACATCAATGGACAGATCATCCAAAAAGAAAATAAATAAGGACACACAAGCTTTAAATGACACATTAGACCATCTTGACTTAATTGATATTTATAGGACATTCCATCCAAAAACGACAGAATACACTTTCTTCTCAAGTGCACATGGAACATTCTCCAGTATAGATCACATCTTGGGTCACAAATCAAGCCTCGGTAAATTCAAGAAAATTGAAATTATATCAAGCATCTTCTCTGACCACAGTGCCATGAGACTAGATATCAATTACAGGAAAAAAACTGCAAAAAAAAAAAAAACCACATAGAGGCTAAACAGTACACTATTAAACAACCAAAAAGTCACTAAAGAAATCAAAGGGGAAATCAAAAAATATCTAGAAAGAAATGACAATGAAAACACAACAACCCAAAATCTATGGGACGCAGCAAAAGCAGTTCTAAGAGGGAAGTTTATACCAATACAGTCCTACCTCAAGAAACAAGAAAAATGTTGAATAAACAATCTAACCTTACACCTAAAACAATCAGAGAAAGAAGAACAAAGAAACCCCAAAGTGAGCAGAAGGAAAGAAATCATAAAGATCAGATCAGAAATAAATGAAATAGAGACAAAGAAAACATTAGCAAAGATCAATAAAACTAAAAGCTGGTTCTTTGAGAAGATAAACAAAATTGATAAACCATTAGCCAGACTCATCAGGAAAAAAAGGGAGAAGACGTAAATCAACAGAATTAGAAATGAAAAAGGAGACGTAACAATGGACACCTCAGAAATACAAAAAAACATGGGAGACTACTACAAGCAACTATATGCCAATATATTGGATAACCTGGAAGAAATGGATAAATTCCTAGAAAAGTATAATCTCCCAAGACAGAACCAGGAAGAAATAGAAAATATGAACAGACCATCACAAGTATGGAAATTGAGGCAGTGATTAAAAATCTCCCAGCAAACAAAAGCCCACGGCAAGATGGATTTACAGGAGAATTCTATCAAACATTTAGAGAAGAGATAACACCTATCCTTCTCAAACTCTTCCAAAATATTGCAGAAGGAGGAACATTCCCAAACTTATTCTATGAGGCCACCATCACCTTGATACCAAAACCAGACAAAGATGTCACATAAAAAGAAAATCACAGGCCAATGTCACTGATGAATATAGATGCAAAAATCCTCAACAAAATACTAGCTAACAGACTCCAACAGCACATTAAAAAGATCATACACCATGATCAAGTGGGGTTTATTGCTGGAATGCAAGGATACTTCAATATACGCAAATCAATCAATGTGATACATCATCACAACAAATTGAAGGATAAACACCATATGATAATCTCAACAGATGCAGCAAAAGCTTTTGACAAAATTCAACATTCATTAATGATAAAAGCTCTCCAGAAAATGGGCATAGAAGGAAATTACCTCAACATAATAAAAGCCATATATGAGAAACCAAAAGCCAACATCATTCTAAATGGGGAAAAACTGAAAGCATTCCCTCTAAGAACAGGAGCAAGACAAGGGTGTCCACTCTCACAATTATTATTTAACATAGTTTTGGAAGTTTTAGTCACAGCAATCAGAGAGGAAAATGAAATAAAAGGAATCCAAATTGGAAAAGAAGTAGTAAAATTGTCACTCTTTTCAGATGACATGATATTACACATAGAAAATCCTAAAGACTCTACCAGAAAACTGCTAGCACTAATCGATGAATTTAGTAAAGTAGAAGGATACAAAATTAATGGACAGGAATCTCTTGCATTCCTATACACTAACAATGAAAAAGCAGAACGAGAAGTTAAGGAAACTCTTCCATTTACCATAGCACCAAAAGAATAAAATACCTAGGAATCAACCTGCCTAAGGAGGCAGAAGACCTGTATGCAGAAAACTATAAGACACTGATGAAAGAAATCAAAGATGATATAAACAGAAGGAGAAACATACCATGTTCTTGGATTGAAAGAATCATCATTGTGAAAATGACTATCTTACCCAAAGCAATTTGCAGATTCAACGGAATCACTATCAAATCACCAATGGCATTTTTCACAGAACTAGAACAAGAAATCTTATGATTTGTATGGAAACACAAAAGACCCTGAATAGCCAAAGAAATCTTGAAGGAAAGGTGAAGTTGCTGGAATTAGGCTTCTTGACTTCAAACTATACTACAAGGCCATAGTGATCAAGACAGTATGGTACTGGCACAAAAATAGACAGGAAGAACAATAGAATAGAATAGAGAACCCAGAGGCAAACCGAAGCACATATGGGCACCTTATCTGTGACAAAGGAGGCAAGAATATACAATGGAAAAAAGACAGCCTCTCCAGTAAGTGGTGCTGGGATAACTGGACAGCAACATGTAAAAGAATGAAATTAGAACCCTTCCTAATATCACACACAAAAATAAACTCAAAATGGATTAAAGACCTACATGTAAGGCTAGACACTATAAAACTCCTAGAGGAAAACATAGGCAGAACACTCTATGACATCCATCAAAGCAAGATCCTTTTGGACCCACCTCCTAGAATCATGGAAATAAAATCAAGAATAAACAAATGGGACCTCATGAAACTTAAAAGCTTTTGCACAGCGAAAGAAACCATAACAAGACAAGAAGATAACCCACAGAATGGGAGAAAATACTTGCCAATGAAGCAATGGACAAAGGATTAATCTCCAAGATACAGAAGCAGTTCATGCAGCTTAATACCAAAAAAGCAAATAACCCAATCCACAAATGGGTGGAACACCTAAATAGACATTTCTGCAAAGAAGACATACAGATGGCCAACAAACACATGAAAAGATGCTCAACATCACTAATCATCAGAGAAATGCAAGTCAAAGCCACAATGAGGTATCACCTCACACCAATCAGAATGGCCGTCATTAAAAAATCTAGAAACAATAAATGTTGGAGAGGGTATGGAGAAAAGGGAACTCTCCTGCACTGTTGGTGAGAATGTAAGTTGGTACAGCCACTATGGAAAACAGGTTGGAGGTTCCTTAAAAAACTAAAAATGGAACTACGGTATGATCCAGTAATCCCACTACTGGGCATATATCCAGAGAAAACCATAATCCAGAAAGAAACATGTACCATAATGTTTATTGTAGCACTATTTACAATATCCAGGACATGGAAGCAACCTAAATGCCCATCAACAAAGGAATGGATAAAGAAGATGTGGCACATGTATACAGTGGAATATTACTCAGCCATAAAAAGGAATGAAATGGAGCTATTTGTAATGAGGTGGATAGGCCTAGAGTCTGTCATACAGAGTGAAATAAGCCAGAAAGAGAAAAACAAATACTGTATGCTAACTCATATATACGGAATCTAAAAAAAATGGTACTGATGAACCCAGTGACAGGACAAGAATAAGCATGCAGATGCAGAGAATGGACTGGAGGACACGGGGTTGGGGAGGTGGGGGGTGAAGGGGAAGCTGGGATGAAGTGAGAGTGTAGCATAGACATATATACACTACCAACTGTAAAATAGATATCTAGTGGGAAGTTACTATATAACAAAGGGAGATCAACTCAGTGATGGGTGATGCCTTAGAGGACCAGGACAGGGAGGGTGGGAGGGAGTCACGGGAGGGAGGGGATATGGGGATATATGTATAAATACAGCTGATTCACTTTGTTGTACCTAAAAAACTGGTACAAGATGTAAAGCAATTATATTCCAATAGAGTTTAAAAAAAACAAAAACAAAAGCAAAACAAAACAAAAAACATCACTCTCCTTGTGTGTTTCTAGGTGTGTCTGTGTGTGTCGGGTGCTAAGCAAGGAAAATTTAGAAAAATCTGAATGCCTAATAATTGATTTCCTTAGTTCAAAGATGGTGTATGTACTTTAGGACTTGAACTCAGTTTATGGAGACCAAATACATGTTTTTAACAACTTAAAATGTTGATTTATAATGATTTATGTCTCAATTTTGGTTACTTTTTTGTAATACTCTTCTTTAAATAGAGTGCAACTTATTTTTCTATGACATTACCTCTAAATAGGGCTGTCCAAATACCATAAGTTTTGAGGCAGTAAACTTTTTTTTTTAATTTTTAATTGCTTCTTATTGTAATTTGGATGTAATCATCACTGGTTAGACCCTGGGAGACTGATTTCCATTACTTAATTCAATAAATATTTTTGTGTTGATAGTAATGTGAGAATCATTCTCTTAGATGGCAAGGTGAAAAGCAGTGAAAAAACACCACCAAACTAATAATACAGCACTTCCCTAACAGAACTTATAGTCTCATAGGTAGATATGATAAAAATTAGACAAATTAATGTACAATATGATGGCAGGAAGTGATAGAACTATGAACAAAAATAAAACAAGATAAAGGAATGAGAACTAATAGGAAGCATTTTTTTGAGATAGAGTAGCTGCAGAAAGCCTCTCTAATGAGGTAACATTTGGGCAGAGACCCAAATGAATTGAGGGAATTAGAACTACGTCTCCCTGAATCTGACAGCCACATGAAATGAATGTTGCCACCTGAGCAAGAAAGCAGATCCTCTCTAAGTCAAGTATCCAGAAGAAAACCCAGCCAGGACCAGTCCTTGATTGTCTCTTTGTCAGATCCTAATCACAGGACCAAAGTAAGGCATGCTTAGATTCCTGATTCACAGATAGTATGAACAAAGAAATGTATGTCTTTTTACCCCACTACATTTGTGGTAATGCATTACACAGCAATTGAAAACTAACACACATTTTAATACCTGGAAGTGGGGTGTGCTGTAACAAATACCTCAAAATGTGAGAATTGATTGAAACTGGGCAATAGGCAGAGGCTGGAAGAATTCTGAGGATCGTTATAGAGAAACAATTTCTTTGAACACATTTTTAGTAAAACTGTCATAGACTTAAAGGACACTGCTGCTGAGGGCTCAAAAACCAAGTGAGGAGCATGTCATTGGAAACTGCAGGAAGGAGAATCCTTGTTATACCGTGGCAGAAAGCTTAGCAAATTTGCATCCAGCAGTTACAAGGAAAGCACAACTTGTAAGGAATGAACTTGTTTATTTAGCTATGTTGAAGTTGTCGCCTGTTTTTTTTCTTTTTTTCCCTATATTTAGTAAAACATGAAAGGAGAGAGATAAACTGAAGGAATACTTAAAAACAAAAAGGGAAAAGAAACCATATCTTAATGGGTTTGAAGCAAACAAACTTTCCAAATGGCAAAGAATGCAAAAATTGAGAAATATCTTCTCAAAGCATGGCATAGGGAAGAGCTGAGGGTACAAATAATACAACCTTTTTCTATACTCTCAGAAAGATCAAAAGATCAGAGTATTCAGTTACACAAAGGGTCCTTAAAGAAATTAATAATATGCCCAGCAGATCCTCTCAATCTTCTCAATCAGCCTGGACAAGACTGAGAGCCTTGTCCTTCATCCAGCTGAACAGGAGGTAGAGAGGAATTATTTCAAAAATTTATGTGAATGTGACTTTGGTCTAATGGGCTGAACCCCACTGAAATCCACAGGAGATCCATAAAATTCTTGAGAAAATCATGTCAGCACAAATATTGCCAGCTTGGACTGAAAGAGACAGAAAAAATATTAAAGGAAAAGTTGAAACCCCAAAAGTCCACTGGAAGTGTCTTAGGTTATTCAGGCCACTATAATAGAATACCATAACCTGGGTGGCTTATAAATAACAGTTATTTTTAATAGTTCTAGAGGCTGGGAAGTCCAAGATCAAAGTGCCAGCTCATTAGATGTCTAATAAGAGACCATTTCCTGATTCATGGATGGCCATCTTTTTGCTGTGTCTTTGTCTGCCCTCACGTTTTCTATAATCTCTCTTATAATGGCACAAATTCCATTCAGGAGGCTCCAGCCTCATGACCTAAGCAATACCCAAAGGTCTCATCTCCTAATACAATCACATTGGGGGTTAGAATTTCAACCTATGAGTTTTGGAGTACACAGATATTTAGTTCACAGTAGGCAGGAAGCAGACTGATAAACTATGCACTACAAACACATGCTACCTTTCATGAAAAGTGAAGATGGCTCAAAGGATGGATCCAAGAAACCAGAGGATGCAGTAAAAAGCCACAAATATTATTCTTTAGTCTTGAAATCTAATCAAGAAATTCCTAACATTTTCCAAATCAGAACTCCTATTAAACAAGGACTTATTTTTATCTCCTATTTCCCACTTCTTAAATGTAACATTTATAGGTCAGGATATAGGATATTCTGCCTGCCCTACAATCATATGGTACTGAGACAGACAACTTGTCTTCTGTTTCATAGGTCCACAAATGGAAAGGAATTTTGTCCCAGGAGCTGTATTTAAGAGAGTAAGCTCAGGAACCTCATCTACTCCAAGACCTGATCTAGATGATAAGACTTTGTACCTTGATATGACGCATAATGGGATGATATTTGGGGGAAACTTGGGAAAGGGTGAATGTATTCTGCATTTGGGAGGAATATGATTAAACATACATCAAAGAAACACAGCTCTGAGTCTTGGACCTTGTACATTCAGCTTTATTCTGCCTCCTGAAGTAGTTAGAAGACCACTGGGCTATATTATTTCCAACTCCTCTCATCTCTAAAGTTTACATTTTATTTTTCAGAGAGTATTCAAATTAAAAAAAAAATTATCAAAGAACATGGCTCATGTTCTGATCAGAAGCACTGGGTTTGTTTCCTAACTATAAAATCAACATTATTAAAATATTTAACTCACAACACTCCAGTGTCTTTAGTGTTGTTTAAACACTTAAAGCCAAAATTCACATAGAGTGCTTAACTCAAAGAAGGGCTAGTCCTTTCCGATGGTGACGACCTCCCCACGAGAACATGCCTCTCGCAAAGGATCTCCTTTATCCCTCTCCAGAAGAGGAGAAGAGGAAACACAAGAAGAAGCGCCTGGTGCAGAGCCCCAATTCCTATTTCATGGATGTCAAATGCCCAGGATGCTATAAAATCACCATCGTCTTTAGCCATGCACAAACAGTAGTTTTGTGTGTTGGTTGCTCTACTGTCCTCTGCCAGCCTACAGGAGGAAAAGCAAGGCTTACAGAAGGATGCTCCTTCAGACGGAAGCAGCACTAAAAGCCCCTGGAATCAAGATGAATGGGAAACCATCCCAATAAACACATTTTGGATACATCCTGTTTATTGTCTTGTTTTACCGCTAGGAAGTTCCTACCTCAAGTATTCAGGGTCAACCAGAAGAGTGGACTCTAGAGTCATTTGGGGCAATTTGTGAAATAAAATGAAGGCAGTTTCCAAGTCAAAAGTCCACGGTGCTGAATATAAGGACTCCTTACCTAGAAAGAGGAAAGCTGTTGATGCCAACACCGCAAAGAGGGTGAAGAGGAGAATCTGGTAAGAACCCATGAACTTCTGGAGGACTCCTGAATTGTCACATTGATCTACACATTGGCAGAATAAAAGAAGATAGTAGTTACTTTGCATTTAAAAATTGTCACATTGATCTACACATTGGCAGAATAAAAGAAGATAATGGTTAAAAAAAAAAAGAAGGGCTAGTATAGAGTAAATAAGTAAATAATATATTTTAGACAGCATAATCATTCTTATTAAGTGATCATTTCTACACATTACTTATTCTGGAAGTGGAGGAGAAATATCTTAGTGTGAAAAAAGACATAAGATATGATGAATATCAAGCCATGCTAATTCAGAAATCAGAAACTATAGTTTCTGTAATGATTCATGTCATTAAATAGTCTCTCTCCTTAAGTGACTCACCTTACCCCTGAAGAACCTGAGGCTTTATTAAGTAAAAAGAAGATAGTGGTCAAGAAGTAAACTTACTCATGGGTGTGTTCACACTTTTATGCTACTTTGTTTATGAAAGCATTTTTCCAACCTGCCTGGCACTTTACCAAATCCTTCTTCTCCCCTGAGACCTTTCCTGGCCATTGCAGAAACAACTGTTTCCAATTAACTCTGAACCTACTGCACTTTTCTCCTCTCTCAAGGTATTTATCACTTGCTATAATGTAAAAGTGTCATCAGTGCAGATTTCTTCTCTCCTAATGCCCATGAACCCATTGAGATAAGGTTTTATTTTGCTTCACCTTAGGTACACAGATATTTATCAACTCGTCCTACTGTAACCAAAGGTGGGGTCTGGCTGCTCACTGCTCAAAAGCCAATAAAGAGGCAAAGTTAGTGGAAAGGAAAGTTTGCTTCATTTTGGATGTCGGCAACCAAGGGGGTGTGGGGGGTGGATGTTTGTTTAAAGGCAGATTCTGCCCCCTCCCACAACCAGTGGGCAAGAGCTTTTACAGGCTGAGGGCGGGGGTGCTATATGCAGAAACAGCACAGTCAGCTCTGTCAGTCATGCTGAAATTGGTCATCGGTGGTCTGACCAGCATTATCTTCATTGTTTTAAGTACAGTTAATCTTCAGTTCCAGGGTTGGTTTGTTCCCATTTTCTTGAGGCCAGTTCTCGGAATTGTGGTAGCTTATGTCATGGCTACAGCCTGGTCATTATGTTGTTAACTTCTTTCACCTGTTGGGGTTTCAGTATCTCACAGGATATGATTCCGAATATTATCTACAGCCTTTGAGAAGGAACTAAAGGTCCTTGACTATGTTTATCGACTATTATTATTTGGTCTACGTTGACAGTTTTCCTTTGTTTCTGCATTTTCTCACTTCTCTGATTAAACTTATTCTTTGGCTAAAGCTTTTCCACAGACAAAAGCCAGGCTGAGGACACAGGGACAAGGACCATCGGGTCCTGGTCCGTTTTACTACTTACTGCCATGACTCAAGTTTAGGAATTTTCTTTGTGTTTTTTTAATGTAAATGATAATTTTTTTAATAGACAGAAGATGTAGTTTCTTTTCTCTATTCTTTATACTCCCCAAATCACACAATACCACAGATGTGAAAGGTATGATTTAACCTTGCAATTCCCTCACATCATTGGTGAAATGGTATTATCTTATCTTTTAGAATAAGAAAACTCTGAACCAAACAATCTGTTTTCAGGTCCCTTGCAAGCCTTAGACTCTTGATAAATGAGGCCTTTCTGAATTTCACATAGAAGATATGCCTCTTGATGTAGAAAGTAATTCCTTTGCATTATTCACAAGAAAATTATGAAGATTTATGGAAAATACAAGTGACTTTCCTTTAATTCTTACCAGCTTTTCCAGATGGCTCTGTTGTAGAGGATTTTTTTTTTCCACCAAAAAATTTTTTTTGCTTGAAATAGCAAAGGAAAGTTACAGGATTGGACATGAAAGAGGAACCCAGCACTCTCTGAATTTAATTTGAAAGTGAAAATAAGGGTTTGAAATACAAAAGATGGGGGTACAAAGAGGGAAAAGGGCAGTTGTCATGCATGTTATCAAGCTACATCAAGGCTAAATCCCAGTTGTGAAGAATACTTGAAGCAATAAATCTAAGGATAGATGACAAAAGAGTTTTTATAGAGGTGTATGACACACTAGACCCCACACTGCTTTTCACTAGCTGTTTATTTGTTTATTTTATAATAGTCTTTGATTTAGTTAGATGAATGGGACTTAGGAATTTTTTGGCTGGTGAAGAATTTTTCAGTGTTACAATGGAGAGGAATATGCGTGAGAGGAATTTAGAGGAACATATTATTCATCAGTGTATTAATATTAGTCTTCTACCTTCACTTTCCCCTTCCGTCATCAGCCAGCAAACATTCTCTGCTTTTAAACAACTTATGCAACTACCTTAGTCCTGCCTAGATAGCTTCCCTTTCTTGAAGTCAATTCATTATAACAGTATCACAGTAGTGAAATCTCATCATATTTACCAGTTCCGGTTACATCCCAAGGTAAGAGATTAGTCAAGGTCAGGGTCATTGAGGATCATTTTTAGAATTCTGTTCAACAAAATAGGGAAAAGAGTTCAACTTTAGCCCAGATTTATAAGCTTTCATTCAATGCAAAAAGGAGGGCACCAGTTATTTTTAGTATATATTGACTGTTACATTTAATAGAGAACATAATAAAAATAATGAGACTTTATGCAGCATTTTCTACAGACACTTTCACATTTGCCCCTGCAGAATACCTAGACAACTCTTGTTATACCTACTTTCCAGAGGTAGAAATGAAGCACAGAGATTTTACGTAAACTCTTCTCAGGTTCCACTAGTGGAAAATTTTGTATTCAAAGAAAAGTCTGATTCTAAACACTTTACACAGAATTATTTATTATAGATAATTTGCTTTTACCAGAATCATCAAGCGTGATTACTTTCGCTATTGACAGAGTAGAGTGAGTGTCTTCTATGGTGTGGTTTGTACTATAACTACATGAGTTAGAAATAATGTGAATATTAAAGTAAGGACAGGATCCAAGATGAGATGAGTCATGTTTCCCTGCATCTCTGAGGCCATGATAGTGCTGAATATTTGAGATGAGAATCCAGGAAGAGGACTCCTAATTCAGGGCTCTGCATCATCAGGTGTCTCGCCTTTCTTTAGGAGGCTCTCCAACTGCCTGAGTTGTGGAAATCAGTCTTTCCCCTGTGCTAAATGTCTGGAAGCCTATTCTGACCAACTTAGGTTTCTAAATAGCCTTCCCTGGTGCTATATAGCAGGAGTTACATTGAGGAGATAAAACACCACTCTTTACATTCCCTTAACCTCCTGACTGCCAGATCTGTTTCATTTCCCAAGAACTGTGCCAGTCTCTTTTCTTCTAAGTTAGTTGACTGTTATAATGTAGCTTCATTACCAGAGAGCTAAGTAAATGAGGTATCATTATATGCAGATCCACAAGGACACTGAAATTATTTAAGACAACATAACCCCTTCTTCAGGATGACATTTTTAACAGAAATTTTACCTCTGGCATTTTTCTGCCAAGTTAAAGAAATGTACAACTTTAGTAACTAGTTGGTCTTAATATATTGCTTGCAAAACTTGTACAAGGTATCTCATTGATGGTCTCTGGGAGAATTCTGCTTGAATAGGATTTAGACTTAGTTCATGCAATGTTGATTTTTGAGTGTTGGTCTTCTGAGAAAGACAGAATACTTTATAAAGTATGTATTTATCATCGGTGGCCTGGGAATTCTCACAGAGGATATCTTTCTTTCATATTCTGAGTGTGATTACATAGCACCCTTTTCTAAGAGTTTAAGTGTCAAAGTAAAGAGCTCTATAGGAATTACTCATTACAGTATTTTCAAATGGAAATTTAACCACATCTAATAACAGTATAGGCCAATTAAAAAAAGAAATAAAGAGAAGATATATGTATACTTATATGATAGAGAGAAAGAAAGGTAAGTAGATAATATATGATAGATAACAGATCTGTTGACTTTTTGGTATTTCAGCTTACTGAAATTCTTAAATTTGGCATGATAAAACAATTTAAAAATACTTTCCTTCAATTTTGACATTTGGATAAGAAAAGTAAAAGTAGATACTTAGAGTGATGAACTGATTTAGTAGAGTATTTCTTCCAGCTGTGACTTAGAGCACACATGCTTTGCTTTGTTCAAAGTACCATATTTGAATCCAAGTTTCTAGACTTATTTTCTCAAATAAAACTGAATATGCTGATAAAAGAAGTTATCACCTGTTTATAGTATATTGAACTTAAAAATGAGTCATAATTGATAGAATAAATAAGTACAGAGCATTTTTATTACTCAAGGAATACTTAGAGGATTTCTCACCTTTTTGTTTTCCAAAGAAGCATCAGATGGGCATGTATTTATTGAAAAATAGTAGGTTAAAAGTTGTCATGAGAGGGTTTGCTTTTTTTACTTCCGTTTATACATATATAACATTTATGTACATCATTCTGCATTATTACCAACTTGTTCTATTATTAACAGGAAGACGTTTGTCCAGATTTATTAGAAAATGGTAGTAATATCTCAGCAGATTTTACTCTAAAGGTTGCAACTGTGATCATTCCAATTTAGTTCCTAAACCAGCTAAAGTGCTGATATATTAAGCCAAGCTTCCTTAAAGTAAAAAAAAAAAATAAAGTTATGGTAACAATATTGGATTTTATTTAAAATGAAAATAATTTATTTTTATTGACTTTAGTATACATGAAAATGTTAATTTTATAACTCTTATTAAAGACATTATTATTTACTTTTGTAGGTGTACATATGCAATATTTTTCAGAGCTTATAACAGTCAAATATATTAAGTTTCTGCCAGTTTTGATATTGAATCACTAATTACCTTACTTGGTACCTGTCAAATAACATGCCACACTCAGTTTTTTGTTTGTTTTTAATTTTGGTTATGTGAATGAGACCAATGGCAGGAGTTTGATACTCATTTGGCCTTTTAGAAATATAAGAGAAATGTCCTTCCTAGGAAAATGGTTGCTTGGAAAACTGAGGTTGAATGACTTATTTTAAAAACATGTTAAACAGTATATATTTTTCTGTCTTTTAAAACACGTTATGCATACCTTCTAACAACAACAAAAAATTCATCTTAAACAGTGAAAGATCTGTGTTAAAGAAGGTATAACCTCTTTAATAATGAAAAGCCAGTAGATCAGTAGATGGACAGTGTTTCTGGTCACAGATTTACTCCTAGGTAGACACGTGATATTACACAGTTATTTAAACTTCCTAGAAATCAACTCCTCACTTAGAAAATAGATAAACTACATAGGATCTCAAAGTTCCCTGATATCACTAGGATAAGCAAGGCCATGCTGGTATAATGGGGAAAAAATCAAAATCTTATTGTCACTTTTCCTTTTTATGCTCATGCTAATTCTTCTGAAGATCCAGGCAACTCTACTGCCAATGTCCTTCATGCAGCTACTTGGTGACTAGGAGTAAGGCTGCTGTTGCTATATAATCTGGAACATGCAGCTTTCTTGGATGATGCAAGAAAATGCAAGAGGACTGTTCATAAGCAAGTATATGCTTTGGAATTGACAAAGACTCTCTCCTTGATCAAACACCAGATAGACTCCTCTGAGCCCCTTTTCAACTAGGCTCTGTCATTGGGCCTTATCTTCAAGAGCCCAGTTGTAGCAAGAATCTTGCTACGTCAGTTTAGCAAGTATCTCCCACCCTCAATATCTGACACCCTTGCTAGCCGATCAAATTCTTCATCCCCCACTCCTATAGACTGAATATTTGTGTCTCAAAGTTCTTGTGTAGAAACCTAACCTCAAATGGGATAGTATTAGGAGGTGGAACTTTTGGGAGGTGACTAGGTCATGAGGGTGAAGCCCTCAGGGATGAGGTCAGTGCTCTTACAAAGGAGACTTCAGAGAGATCTCTGCTCTTCTCACCATGGTGAAGTTACAGTGAGAGGGGGCCTTCTATGAAACAGAAAGCAGAACCTACTAGATGCTGAACCTGCTGGCTCCATGATCTAGGAGTAACAAGCCTTCAGAACTGTGAGAAATAAATTTCTGTTGTTTGTAAGCTACCCAGTCTATAATATTTTGTTATAGTAGACAAATAGACTAATTCCCCCCAGAAATATCTGATCACCTTGGCCTGCCTTTAGCAAAACTTCTTTAGGTCAGTTTGGCAAGAATTCCTCTGTCTTCTTAGTAATTTTCTATCCACCAAACCATCACCACCACCACCACCAACCCTGCTCCTTAACTATGAATCCCCACTTCTTGTTGAATTTGAAATTGAGCCTAGTTATATACTGAGGTCTTTTTCCCTCTGTTGTGATAAGGCGCGAATAAAATCTGTTTTTCCCACGTTAACAACTGTCTGGCTCCAGTTTTCTTTAAAAGATAGAAGTGATATGTGACTCTTTCCCACACATTTCTTTGGTCACAGCTAGTCACACAGCCATGCTTATTCAAAGAGGCATGTGGAAGGAAGATGAGAAGCACTGGAACACTTTGTGAGACCTGATTATGTCTATTGTATTTCTTTGTGTTGTAACTTCCTAAAATTCCATCATGCCTTGAAATTTCCCAGGAAAAAAAGTATTGGAAAATGACAATTTTACCAATAATAAAAGCATTTTAAACGTATAAATACCTTTTCTCAACGTACATGCACAAAACATCCATGTTATAGTTATGTCTGACAGATATCATTCTTATATCACAATTGAACAAATTGAGGCACAGAGTAATGAAATACAGTGATTAAATAACATCTAAAATACACTCCTCTGCTTGGAGGCAGAACAAAGTCTAGCATCTAATCTCTTGTATCCTAATCCAAAATTCTTTTCCACTGGACTATGTCAAACGTAAATGTAACTAACTGGAAAATACTACCAGAAATCACTGTTGAGGAAAACCAGCTTGAAAGAACATTATAGTATTTGACTGAAAACAAGCAGTTTCATTTATTTTTATTAAGAATATGAATCTCCCAAAGCAGGAGTTATGTTTTATTCTCTATTTGCTTCCTTCATGAGGTTCAAGACAGGGCAAGAAAATGTTAGCTTCCTTCACTGCACCCCTGCTCACATGCCCCCTGTCAAAACCAGTTTTTCCTGGATACTACTCAGAATATCACAAATGAAGCTGTGCACCGATTTGTGACAATGGGTAAGCACCCCTAGTTAACAGTACCTTATAAAATATCAGAACATACAGGGCCTTAGAGAACATCTAGACTAAAATTCTCATTTGTACATAAGATACCTAAGTCTCAAGAAGATTAATCTCTTTTTCTATTGCTACTAAGCTCCATTATTTGCTGTATTAAGTATAATTGAAGAAGATATAAATGACCTATTTGGGGCATTCATCTTAGAATACTTCTAATAATAACATTCATACAGTTTGATTTTAAAAAGTAACCTCTTTGCCACGAATCTTCCCCACTCCTATGTATGTTCCACATTTCCCCCAGTTATCAGAGAAGAATAAATACTGTCACATAGCTCCCCTGCTGGAAGGCCTACAGAAGCTTCCCTCACTTATGAGAGAAATAATATTGCAGTCTGGTTTCCATGTACTTCTCCATATTCACTGGCAGTCCTGTAGCCCATACCACAATCACAGTGATGTCATTCCTCTGTGCATGCATGTGGTATTTCATAACTCCATAACTTGGCTGTTGCTTACCTTTACCCAATTTCCCTTTCTTCTAATCCTTCCAAGTCCTATCATTTTCCACCCCTTATTTCAAATAATCTCCCTTCAGGCAAGACTCTTCACCTCCCTAGGAGAGGTCTGTATGTTCCTACAAAATGTCATTCATATCGCTATCAAAGTATTTACCAAACTCTTGTGTAATTTTCTGTTTCACCCAATAGACCTTCTGAAAGCAGGCACCACATTTCATGCATTTTCTTTTTTCAGGGATACCTGAGTATCTGACATCTAATAGCTGCTTAATGAATTTTGTAGAAGAGTGGAAATATTAATGAATAAAAATTATTTTCACTGACGTAACACTTTACAAATCACAAGTACTTTTCCTATTGTGTTATATCAACCCTTCATCACATAGTGTCCATCTATTTATAATTTTTATACACAGGGTTCACCAGATGTGCGAGAGGGATTCTTCTGAAAGTCCCATAACTGAAGAAAACCACCAATAGGCCAATGAGTAACATTTAACAAACTCTCTTAACACATCTATGCCTCCTAGTAACTCATCCAGTTGTGTATCTCTCTGCTTCCAAATGGCATGACCACCACTGCACAGAAGTAATTTAAACAAGTAGCTAGTTACATTTTCTCAAACTGTAGAAAATGAGGATTTCCAGGCTACACAGCAATTTCTCTTTGTAAGGTGTTTCACTCATTATGTTCACTGACCTTATTTCCACTGTGTTAGTTTATATTGCTCTCTGCTTGAGGAGTTTAATGAGTGTGTGAATTCCACTGGGTATTCTGATTACAATATCTCTGCATATGTGCACCTTTTTATGAGAAAACAGATTACCATGAGTCTAAAAAAAAAAGGCGTTTTTTGGGTCTTCCATCTGCATTTTATACTTTTCTTCAATTATGAGTTTCTCAACCCCAAATTATAATATTTGTGACAAATAAGCTGGTATGACAAGAATAAATTTATGTGTTCTATTTCAGCCCAGCAAGAAGTAGAAAGAACATGAGATTTGAGTGAAACGAGTAGTTCCACCTCTACTACTTACATTTTGCTTGACATTGGGAAAGTCTCTAACCACACTTAGCCTCAAGTTCTTCTTCTGCTCAATGTGGATACTAATGAGATACAGATTCTGTCAGAATCAAGAGAGAGGACAGATGTAAATGTGCCTTTTTAAATTCAAGGATGTATATGAATTTCACGGTACAACATTATATATGCACATTGTCATCTGTTTTTGCTAAATCCTATTCAGGTATTGACCTGCTGCCTCTTAATGCAGTCAAGGAATATAATTAAGCAGATCTGACATCTAGTTCTGGCTCTTTAGTCAGGAGCTTTAATGGGTGACATTGGGCAACTCACGGTAACCTTAACCAAATCTGGCTCCTACTTTTAGTACTAACAGGTTCTGAGAACCATCCCTTGTTTTGGAGTTACTGGATATTAGTACATCACCACCTGTCAAGATAATTCTTTCTCTTTTGTGTCTTTTATTTTCCTTCTGTGACTCAAATGCCAATGCAATTTTTGCCTCTATCTGGAAACTACTCTTTGTCATTCATTCTGAAGAATCTGTCAATAACCCTATTATATGGCAGTCAATAAGAAAAAATAAAGCGCTGACCCAATTATAAACTGGAAATCAAGAAATATGCAATCTAATTTGAGGAGTAGCATTTATGTGCTGGACATTCCCAAATTTATATCATTTATCAGAAATCCTCTATTGGTATTCAAGAGCCAAAATATTCAATTGCCTATACAACATTACAGTTGTAAAATACACACGCAGACCTCACGCTTTTGGTCTAGCATGTCAGAAGCTTAGAAATCACCATTCTATCCTAACAAAAAGTAAAAAGCTGAACAAAATGAAAAAAAATCAACAATTCTTTTTAGATCTGTCAGAGAAGTAAGGTCACAAGGCAAACCAGTGCATAAAAAAATAGGAGAGACAGACAGGCAGTTACAGAGAATCACAACTTTCAAGAGCAGAAACCCATGAGCAGAAACCGCCCCAGGAACCAGTGCTTGAGGTAGAAGAACTCGAACTGTGACAAATTGCAGGAGGCTCAGTGTGGACAACTCTAAGTATTACAAACTTCAGGGGAATGTTGTCAAGGGGGCAACCATGCTTTTGTGAATTTTACTCCAGGAGATTTATCAGGTCCTCACAGTGAATTCTGAAGAAAAATTCCCTCATGCTTATGACAGGGGTAGGGGGAAATATAACCATTTTTAAATACTCCAGAATATTCTGCTCTAAACAAAGTCTGTCTGAAGGAGAAACTATTTTACCAGTATTAAACCTGCTGGGATTTTAATCAAAGCCTAACCTACCTGGTGAAAAGGGAAATACCCAACTCCATAAAGGAGTTTTGTGAAAAACTATACACACAATTTAATAACCTAGATGACAATGGATGATTCCTTGAAAGACACAATCTGCCAAAACTCACACAAGAAGAGGCAGATGATCTGAATAGGACTATATCTATTAAGGACACTGAATCAATAATTCAAACCTTCCAAATCAGAAAGCACCGAGCCCAGATAGGTGAATTCTACCAGATAGGTGAATTCTACCAAATATTTAAGTAAAATAGTATTTTCTACAATCTCTTCCAAAATATAGAAACAGAGGAAATATTTCCTAACTTATTTTAGGAGGCCAGCATTACCCTAACACCAAACCAGAAAAAGTCACTACAAGAAATGAAAACTACAAATCAATATCCTTCATGAACATAGATACAAACACCTTCAACAAAATAGCACACTGAATCCAACAGCACATAAAAACAATTATAAACCACACCAAGAAAGATTTGCACTTGTAAATGCAAGGCTGTTTGAAAACTTGAAAATTAAATAATATAATCCATCATATCAACAGACCAAAAAAGAAAAATCTCATAGTTATAACAATAGAGGCAGAAAAAGCATTTGATAAAATCTAATACCAATACATGGTTAAAAACTCTCAGTAAATTAGGAATAGAGAGAAACTTCCTCAACTTGATAGGGAATATCTACAAAAATCCTATACTGTGTTTAATGATGATAATCTCAAAGCTTCCCCACTAAGATCACAAAAATGGCAAGGATATTCTCTCTCATTATTGATTTTCAACATCATGCTGAAAGTCCTAGTGTTGCAGTTAGAAACAAAAGGAAATAAAAGTTACACGGATTAGGAAAAAAAATAAAGTTGTCTTTGTTTGCAGATGACGTGATGGGCTAAAAGAACTGACTTAAAAACGCTCCTGAAACTAATAAACAATTATAGCAAGGTTAAAAGACACAAAGTTAACATATAAAGTCTATTGCTTTCCTATATAGTAGCAATAAACAATAGAATTTGAAATTAAAAACATAATACCATTCACATTAGAATGCCCAAATATGAAATACTTTGATATAACGCTAATATAATATGTACAAGATCTATATGAGGAAAACCACAAAACTCTGATCAAAGATATCAAAGAAGAGCTAAGTAAATGAAGACCTGTCTCATGTTCATGGATAGAAATACTCAATATTGCCAAGACATCAGTTTTTCCCAACCTGATCTATAGATTCAACACAATTCCAATCAAAACTGCAGTAAGTGTATTTAGGAATGCTAGTGTGACACCATAGCACACCTCATAAGCCCTTATGTATTGATACAGGAATTGATTCTTTCTGAATTAAAGATCACTCTCACAGTAGTACATCCACATCATTAATTCCTCATTTCACACCAGGCCCTGATCTGTGAAAAGTGAATTGAATCAACACAGGAGTTAGAGACAGATGACTGCACCACATTTATGGTTGTCTGAGGGTCTCCTATGTTGTCAGCTCCCTCCCAGGCCTGTGGGAAGACATTCAGGAGTCTTTCTGAAACCTTGAAAATGTTACTAAAAGTAATTAAAGTATGTGGGCCGAGTGACTGGATGCAGAATGTCCTGCTTGAGCAGTGGAGGAATTAAGGGTGCTGGGCGTGGAGACCATGGGGGCATAGGCTACCTTGGAAACAGAATATTGACCCTCTCTGGGGGCGCAGCCCCTTTCTCACTTGCACACCTCCTATCACCCTGTTTGGCCCTGGAGGATGGCTGGTTAGCCAGAGATGGGTAAGATTCCTCAGGGTAGGAACAACCTAAGACAGGCACAGTCACAGAGGGGCCAACAGGGGTGGGGCACAGACCCTTAATCCTTCTGAGAGAGGTCTCCTGCCCCCAGGGCTGCTTTGCTCTCCACGCCCAGCTCAAATCCAAGCCCAGCTCAGATCCACACCCTGCTCAAATCGGACCCAGGAGGCAAACAAAGATCATTGCCCCAGTCATGTGAGGCCTTTGTTTGTTTATTTCAAAGATAACCTTGTTTGTGGGACTAAACTGGGAGTGTTAGACCCTTAGGCTATGCCAAGAACTCAATAAAAGCAACGTGGGATCAATCAGCAAGGCTCTTGATCCTAGAGGTCTTGAGTCCCCAGATCCCATCTTTCTCTTCAATCTGTGTCTGTGTTTTCTTTAAGCTTGCGGCACCTGTCACTCACCTCGAGTCGCCGAGCTGGTCTCGGCACAGGCCTCTTCTCCTTGTGGACAATATACGGCACAAGAGAAAATTCAGTAGATAGATTTGCTCAATACACAAATTCTTTATACCTTTAACAATTCACAAGTGAAATTGGACAGAACATCCAATGCCTTGTAAATTGTCTGCTATAAAGTGGGCCCTAAATAAATGTTTGTTGGAAAAAAAATCCAAAAACCTGAAGTAAGTTATTTTGAGGATATCAGCAAACTGATTCTAAAATTTATATGGAGAGGCAAAAACCAAGAATAGCCACTCAATATTGAAGGAGAAACATAGAGCCAGAGAACTGATATACCCTACTTCAAGATTTACTATAAATCTACAGTAATTAAGACAGAAAACAAAATATTTCAATGGAACAGAATAGAGAGCCCAGAAATAGACCCACATAAATAGAAGCAACTGATCTTTCCCAAAGAAGCAATGGCAGAGATTGTCTTTCCAGTAAATAGTGATGGAACAATTAGACACCCACACATAAAAAATCAATCTAGAACAGAACTTACACCCTTCACAAAAATCAACACAAATGGATCATAGACCTAAACGTAAACTACAAAACTATAAAACACCTAGAAGATAACATAGGAGAAAACCGAGATAACATTGTGTATACAATGACTTTTTAGATACATTACAGGCATGAGCCATGAAAGAAATAATTGATAAGCCGAACTGCATTAAAATTTCAAACTTCTGCTTTGTGAAAGACAATTTCAATAGAAATCAAATTGCTTAGACAAATTGAATAGACAAGTTCAATACAAATCATAGACTATGTAAAAATGTTTGTAAATGGCACAGCAGATACAGAACTGTTATTCAAATATACAAAGAGCTATAAAAACTCAACAATAAGAACAAAATAACCCAATTAAATGACGAACTAAAGCCCTTAGCAGAGCACTCACCAAAGAAGATTTACAAATGGCAAATAAGTATATAAAAAGATGCTCCACAGCATATGTCATTAGGGTAATACAAATTAAATCAACATTGAGATATCATACACATCTATTAGAATGTCCATACTCCAAAGTACTGACAACTTCGAATGCTGGGGAGGATGTGGAATAACAGGAACTCTCATTTACTGCTAGTTAAAATACAAAATGGTATATAGCCACTTTGGGAAACAGTTTGACAGTTTTTTAGAAAACTATATATATTCTTACCATACAATCCAGTAATTCCGTTCCTTGATATTTACAGCAAGGAACTGAAAACTTATGTCCATACAATAACCTGCATATGAATTTTTATAGCAGCTTTATTCATAATTGCCAAAACTTGGAAGCAACCAAGTTGTCCTTTAGTAGGTGAATGGATAAAGTGTTGTACATCTAGAAGTGGAATATTATTCAGCACTAAAAATAATGAGCTATCAAGCCATGAAAAGACATGGAGGAAACAAATGCATATTACTAAGTTAAATAATCCAATCTCAAAATGCTACATACATACTATATGATTCCAACTACAGGACATTCTGGAAAAGCCAAAAAATACGGAAACAGTAAAAAAAAAAAAAAACAAACCTCTGATTGTGTTAGGGGAGAGGGTGACAAAGTACAGAGAATTTTTAGGACAGTGAAAGTATTCTGTGTGATACGACAATAGTGGGTACCTGCATTATACATTTGTCAAAACTCACAGAATGTACAACATCATGAGTGACCCCTTATGTAAACTATGGACTTTGTGTGATAAGGAGGTGTTAATGTAGATTCATTGACTGTAACAGATGTACCACTGTGGTGCAAAATATCAATAGTGGTTGTGCATGTGTGGCAGCTGGGGGTATATGGCAACTCTTTTGTACTTTTCACTCAATTTTGCAATGAACCGAAAATTGCTCTTAAAAAATAAAGTTTATTTATTGAAAACAAACATGATACACAAACATCTCAGAGTCTTCTTTTCCAAAACAAAACTTATTTTTCTCAAAACATTGATGCTGACTTTTTCAACACTCCATAACTACTTTTATGGAGCCTGGAGTTGGGTAATTGACCAAGTGGTTGAACTTGGTACACAATCTGATAGCATTTATAGTTCTCAGGCTGTATGTCGTCTGCAAGGAAAAAAAGTTGTCACTGATACAAATACTTAATGGCTCCTACATATATTTCTGAATTTATTTTTTTACCACTATAATCCTAATTCTCCCATGCAGTCACATTGGCCTCTGCTTTTTCTCAAAAAAGAAGTCCCAATAGTGCTCCTGGTTCAGGACATAAGGTTTTGATGCACTTGTTTGTAATGCTCTTCTCTTAGGAAAAGTGTCATTTGCCGAGAGAGGTTCTTTGAGACTCTCAACCCTGTGACCCAGGAATTTTCTTTTTTTCCTCTGCTCTTATTTAATTCATGGCAACTGTATCTGACTTTAAATTACTTATTCTATATTTATTGCTTATTATCTATCTAATTCATTAGAATATAAGCTCCACAAGGGCAAGGATTTATCTGTTTACAGCTGTATTTCCTGTGCCTAGAACAATGCCTGACATTAACTTCCTTTTTAATATTTTTAAAAAATTTCATTGAAGCATAATTGATTTACAATGTTGTTTAATTTCTGCTATATAGCAAAGTGATTCATTTATACATATATACATTTTTTTTCATATTCTTTTACATTATGGTTTATTACAGGATATTGAATATAGTTCTCTGTGTTATACAGTAAGACCTTGTTGTTTATCCATCCTGTATATAATAGTTTGCATCTGCTAATCCCAAACTTCCAATCCTTCTCTCCCCTAGCCCCTTCTTGGCAACCACAAGCCTGTTATCTATATTTTTAGTCTGTTTTTGGGCTGACATTAATTTTTATGCTATATTTGTTAAGCGAATTAATAGTTCAAAAATAATGTAGATGCATATGCTCTAATTGTGGAATATGAAACTATGGAAGATGATCATGGATGGGGAGGATGGTTTAGTATAGAAACCTCCTGTAAGTAGAGATAATTTCAAGGTGTAAAAATTGGGTAGAGTTTCAGAAGATCTAGCAATGGGGATAGGGTGCTCTTAGACAAAAGAATCATTCTGAAATTAAGGAAGTGAGAAACAGTTTGATGGAGAGGAAGTTAATAGAAAAGTGGTGGAGATAAAGCAGGAAGTAGCACAAGCCAGATCACAAAGGACTCTGGATGTTAACCTGTTTATAACCTAAAGCTACAAAGAAAAATTGAAGATTTTTAAATAGGTAAGTGACATTATCAGATTTACATATTTGAAAAAACGGTTCATATAACTAGAAAGAGGAGCGATTGGAGAGGAGCCAGACTAGAGTCAGAAAGAATGACAGGGAGGCAGTGCAGCAATACACAGTACAAATGAGAGAGCCTGGACTAAGGCAGTGGCATTGGGAACGAAGAGAACCAAAATAACTGCTGAGATAGTGAGAAGATATAACCCATAAGACTTTTATCACATAATGAATGTGATGGAACTATGAAAAGAATCAAGGATGACTCTGGGTTTATGGATTGGTAAGCAACTTAATGACAATGCCACTCACTGAGATAGGAAATATGGTAGAATGAAAGATTTTTTAAAATAAAATAATTCAGAAAACCTAGATGTCCTCCAAAATTTGGAGGACAAAGGGAATTGTACTTGGTTTGTGTCTGATAATTTTCAAAGAAAACAAGCTGTTCTTCCACTGAAGCTAATGGAAATGTGGGTATTTGCCATGCAGCCAGTTATGGACTCTTTGGCAGCAGTCTTTGAGTAATATTGAAAAGATACCTGCCTAAGAATACTTCTTGCCAGGAGTAAGGAAAACTCATTAGAAAAATGTTGAAGGTATCTCAGCATACGTAAAAGAGGCATAGGTCAGTGGTGGGTTGGAGAAAGCATTGCTCATGTCAGGGAATTGAAAGCAGAGGTCCCTAGTAGTAAGAAAGGGTAAGAGAACCTCTGAAGAATCCCATAAAAATTATTTTCCATGGGACAAAGAAAGAGCACCATAATGCTGGATTAGTAGTGCTCCAGTGCAAACATACAACTCCCAAGTTGAGAGTAAAACACAATTCTATTTATTTATGAATTGATTTAGCCTGGTATGGTCACTTTAAAATTTATTCATGACATCCATACCACTGGATGAAAACTTTGGAAACTTTCCCAAACCCTTAGGTAATTCTATTCCTTCTTTGATGCAAATAGGGTCTCCATTCTGAAATTAGGTTATTATTATATTATTGAAGATGGTAATCAATAATTAATTAATTAGTTACAAGAAATCTCCCAGTAATCACACCCTCATCCCATACCCTGAAATTAGTAGCTCTTGGCACTGGAGGAAGGAGTATAGTCTTCTGCCCTCTCCCTTGGTCATGTGTTCTCTTGCAGTAGGTGGGAAAGGATAAGGTGTAGACTGCATGACTGGTAGTAGTTAAATCAGCTTCTTTTTCAGGGTTGTTCAGAAATTCCCAACTCTGGACTTGTCTTACTCTTATTGAGGGCAGATACATTTCTCTTTTGGGTGTTTTTCAGTCCCCAATAATTCAGCATTCACTACCAGTTTCTTCATGCTGGAGTCTCTCCACTTCTCTCATTGACTTTTGTACAGAATGGTAGACAACCCCATGCTATCTTTCTCTCTTGTAGGCTCACCTCTGATCTATAGAAAATACTCACACATTTCTTGACGCAGATTCTGGGAGAACTTGCCCATCTTAATTAGCTTACATTTTGCTTTCATGTGTTCCCAGTGGCTGTCAGTGCCCAGTCTATGGTGACCCCAAGATTAGGAAAACAAATCAAGTTCTCTGAAACAAATTAAAGTGGTGACTTAGAGAAGAGAACTTTAAACACTGGGAAACTTGACTTAAAATATGATAAGAAACATTGGTATCTGCTGAATCAGCATCTCAAATAAGGGGTGTAGCATCTAAAATTTTGAATACACTTCCCTTAGATTATTGTAACTCACACCAGAGTTTGAGTGAGATTAGCTTATCCACAGCTTTTTTCCTTTTTAAAAAATTTCATTTATCCTTTCATTTGTTATCAATTTTAAGGCACATAACAATAAAGTCAGACATGCATTTTGCTATAAATTTTCCCTAAATTATGTATTCTTCTCCCTACGTTGTTTTGCCTTGCAAGAGTTAATACATGTATTCAGATGTAAAAATGATTTTGTTAAAGAGGAAAAGCCATGATTCCTGGAGAATACTATGCCACAGCTATCATCTATAGCCTTCAATAAACTGCCCCTCAAGTCTCTTGATTTTAATAACTGCATCCCTGGGGAAAACCACCCTTGTGAGCAGGTACAGTGCTCCCTGGACAGATGGACATGAGTGAAGATATCCAAGACACCACTGATAAGCATGGAATGTATTTGTGGATTTCAGTAAATAATCTAAAAGAATCCAGATGGAATATTATCCTGCTGGAAATGATACATAATTAAGAACATGCTCACTATTAAAATGCTTCTCAATACATATTTATTCCATATACTATGCAATATATGTGGGCATAAAAATTAAAAGGAGGAAATGTAAAGATATATTAAGATTTACACTAAAATATAACAAACTTCTCACTACAAAAAAAAATGACGTGAACAACATGGTCCCTTCGGACATCCTGTCTCCTGTAACTGAGCAGTTTCTGTAGCTAGTCACATATTCAAATAATTAAACCACGGGGACAGCAGCATGACTACCATAAACTTACTTTGGTAGGGGACTGGTTTGTTGCAACTTGCTACACTGCTTGCTGTTTTTTCAAAAAGCGCTAGGCCTTTGGACATGGGTTCCTCATTTCTGACGCAAACCACTGCGTGAATAGTGTCCATCTGGGCCCAGTGGGACTTGTAGGCAAGGGAAAACAATGCAAATATGCTGATACCTGTGTCACATGCTATGTTGTGAGTAATGAATTCCTTTGTCTTTGATCCAGAGGTCTTGTCTCAGAAAATTTTTTAGCTTAAAAATAGGATAAAAACCTCAGATGCTTTATAATTCCTGGTATATTCCTTAAGCAGTTTGAATAAAAGACTATTTTTGAATTCACTTCTCAGATAAATCCATAAAAACACAAACTGCTACCTAAAGTTTAAGTAATGTGTTGGCTTCCTACTATTGCTATGACTGATTACCACAAACTTACAGGGGCTAAAAGAACATAAATTATAGTTCAGTAAGTAAGTCAGATGTCCAAAATTAGTGTCTCTAGACTAAGATCAAAACACTAGCAATTTGGAGACTCCTGAAGAGAGTTCATCTCTTTGCCCTTTCTAGTTTCTGGTGGCAAACCTGATCCTTGGGTCATGGCCTTTTCTTCAGTACTGAATCACTCCAACCACTGTTTCTGTAGCTGTATTTCCTACTTCTCACTCTGACCCTCTGCTTTTCCCTTATAAGGACCCATTGGACCTACCCTGGATAATCTTAACATCCATAACAATCATGTTTGCCAAGTCCCTCTGACATGTATGACAACATCTTCACAGGTTCTGGAGATTAGAACATAGACATAGATACCATTGAGGGCCATTATTTAATCTACCACAAGGGGTTCAAGTATGCTAAGAAGCCCGACAATGGCCCAAAGTTGATCACATACAAAAAATTTCAAGGAAAATCTTTAGGGGTTTCACAGACTTTTCCAGGGGGCCTGAGGATCAAAGAATAAGAAATAAAGGTTTATAGTCTTAGAACATAATTAGGACTTAGCTGCATCATATATAATGCAGCATCATGAAGGCAACTGTGATATTCTGCCTAGAGCAGTACAGATGGGATATATTTGTGATCACAAGTAAAGGATTTGAATTCTATCCACATTGTTACTTGTGTGTTCTTGATAGGACTATGTAACCTACCTTTTGTTACTTAATTGGTTTATCTATTTAAAGAAATCAATACCTCTATCTGATTGAATTTTTATGATAATTAACTGGGTAAAACACATTATTAGTTATAATGTTATACAAATATATAATTTGCATCATGACATTTCAATATTATAATTTAGTTTATGAAAATTTATTTCTATTACACATTACATTGCTATAGAAAGAAACAATCTGTAAATTACTAGTCAATATCTAAAAATTATAACAGTCTTTAATTTACAAATTATTAAGGTCCCTCTTTGGTTCATATTTGTAGTGTGGTAACAATTACTTTTTAAAAAAGCTTCTATATTGAGTTTTAATAAAATAATTTTCCAGGATATTCAGAATATATTTTGAAGACAGTAAAATAAATTATTATATATAAATACTATTTGCAGACTCCCCCATGTTATAAACTAAATATTTATGCCCCCCCTCCAAAATTCATATGTTGAAATCCTAACTCCTAGTGTAATGGTATTAGGAGATGGAGTGTTTGGGTAGTGATCAGGTCATGAGAGCAGAGCCCTCATGAATGCAATTAGTGCTCTTATAAAAGAGACCCCAGAGAGCTCTCTTGCCCCTTCCATCATGTGAGGACATAACAGAAAGATAGCTATCTATGAACAGAAAGTAGGTTTGCCCAGTTGCTGAATCTGCTAGCACCTGGATCTTGGACTTCCCAGCTCTGGAACTGTGAGAACTAAATTTCTATGGTTTGTAAGCCACCCAGTCTATGGTATTTTGTTATAGAAGCCTGAATGATCTAAGACACCACATTTTTGAATAAAAACATATACACCTTTGTCCCTAATGAGCATTAATGAGAGAATAATCACATATGTATAGAAATTTGTAAGAAACTTCGAATTTACATATTACTTTAGAAAATTCAAGAATGCCTTCCTCTTTAACCTTACAACTTACAGTTTTCTATCTGGATAATTCTGATACAAGGGAACTTGCCACTAAAGGAAATACATTTTTTTTTTTTAATTTTAGAGAGCTCCAATCCAACAATGCAAGGCTGATATAATACTGTTAATTATAATGTCATTGTTCTCTTTAAATACATATCACACATGAAGATTTAATGAAAAATGTTACATACATTATTCCTTTTTAAATTCAGAACACTCCTCCCTAATTTTTTTTTGTTTTTTATTTTATAAATTTATTTATTTATTTATTTATTTATTTAATTGGCCGTGTTGGATCTTTTTTGCTGTGCACGGGGGCTGCTCTTCGTTGTAGTGCGCGGCCTCCTCACTGCCGTGGCTTCTCTTGTTGCGGAGCACGGGCTCCAGGCGGGTGGGTTTCAGTAGTTGCAGCACATGGGCTCAACAGTTGTGGCTCATGGGCTCTAAAGCACAGGCTCAATAGTTGTGGCGCACGGACTTAGTTGCTCCGCAGCATGTGGGATCTTCCTGGAGCAGGGATCGACCCCTGTCCCCTGCATTGGCAGGTGGATTCTAAACCACTGCGCCACCTAGGAAGCCCCCTAATTTTTTTAAAGCTAAAGAACCTTCAACTCACATAAGTTAAGTCACTTTCTCTACATCACCAAATCTAGAGAAAATAGAAAAAAAGTTTTAAAAAATTTCAGAAAAAATGTAAAGAGAAATGTATGAAGAACGCTTTCTGAGGAGAATATTGCATTTGAACTAGGTCCTCAGAGATATAAAGGATCTGATCAGTAGAAAACTGATAGATTTTTGGCAAAGGAACTAAAATATATCATAAAATAGCCTATAGTTTCTAAGAATAAAAGTGAAGGATATATATGAAGGGAAGATTTTTAAATAGAAAGTAATTTGAAAAGAGATTTGGTTACACAATTAACTGGGAAAAATGTATCCTAGTTACATGCAATCATTGAATCTCCACTCTTCAATGGGATACACAAAATGAGTACATATTATGTTCTTTTCCTAAAAGATATACAAAAATAAAAGTTCCATAGAGCTTTCAATATATCATCCACTTAAAGACACTAACAAGGATAACTAACTCATTGAATGAGCTGGACAAAATGGAGTGTGAGCACAAAGTTATTTTCATTTCTATCACCCCAATTTAAACTTACTCTATTGAATGCAAGAAATTTTCTGAATGAATACATTAAGATTGTCCTCAGAATTAAATATTGGCATAGTTATCAAACAAAGTGGTGAACTGGCAAAAGTGGTCTAATGTTTTAATGCAGAACAAATTCAATGAGATTAGGTGAGATATTAAAAAAAAAATCTTTCTCTGGATGAGACTCACAGTGATAGGAACACAGATCAAGGTGGCAACAATTGGATGTAAATAATCATCTAAGAGATATTGTAGAAGAAGAATGGATTGTCCTGAATGACTAAGTGAATGAAGGAAATGAAGAAAATAACTGGATGTGAGATCCTGCTTCTAAGGATGTTGCTGCAGAAGAAAGTTACAGTATTATTGACATGTTAGTGGGAATTAAGAAGCTTATTGACAGTAATAAAAAATCAAATATTGGTATTTGGATTTTGAGACAGCACTCAGACATTCGAGTGTAAATTTCTTTTTCTAAATTTGGAAATATAGAAGTAGAGGATTAATTAAGATACAAAAATCAACATGTGGAGTTATTACTGAAGAAGTGACAGCTACATGGTGAGCCTAGATTAATTGGGGGGAATTATGTATAGTACATTTTCAAAAGCAGAGGAATCAACATTGAGCTCTGACTTAGAGGCTGGATATGCCACCATTTATTGAGGTTGTAGTGTGTGCCAGCTAAAGAGAGGAACTGGGCTTTAGAGAGGATAAGGAAGTTGCCTAAGATCACACAACCAGTAAATGTTAGCAAATGGAAGATCCAGGGTTCATCCTCACTATATTTCAAAATCTCCTTTTTCCCACCAACTACAACAAAGGTAACATATAGAATAGACTGAAAAAGAAAGGCAAATCCAGGTTTTAACACAGATGAATGTCTTAATATTATTAAACATATAGGTTGACATGCAGAGAAAAGTCAAAGATGATGAAAATGCAATGCAATAAAATTACCACGCTGCCCAAATTCTCCTTGAATGGCCATGCTTGTAAAACTGTGTCACTCTGTTTTCTGGCCATCGTTAAATAACACTTATGTTATCCATGTCTTTTCTAATTAAAATTCTTAGCTTTTATAAACAGTCTTACCCAGCAGTATTTCTATTAAATTTGTCTTGAAAGATTTCCATAGCCCTGCATACTCAAGGTCTCATGTAACTGACAAGATAATGACAGGGGCAAATTTAAACTGTTAAAAGAGTGCTGTATTTGATCTTTTCCAGTGCTGATTTCAGCAAAAGAGGGGGAAATGTTCATTATGTCAAGAAGACTGTAAAACACAAAATATGATGCCAGTTTCTGAGACTTTTCTATCCAAATCTTCTCCTACCAAATGACAGGAATATGTCAAAATCATAGTCAGGGAAAATGAAGTAAATGTTGGTTGATCTCAAGCTAAGAAAGTAGTTACTGTTAACAAGCTTTGCAATTTTACAAATCCCCATTTATATATAAGAGTACATGATTTTATATTAGCCAGAAAAGATGACAGGGAAAGGGGTAATATTCACCGACATAAAAATGATCTGTGCTTATATGGGGCAGGTTTTACTCTTTGATTTTCAATTTGATTCAATGCTCAACCTAATGAAAATGCTACAGAAAATAAAACGTATTTCCATTGCACAATCATTTGTGATTCTGTTTAGCTGTGAATAACTTTAGGTTTTCATAAATGAAGTTATTTAGTTGCCCAATGTTAAACTGCTTGCTACACTGTGAACAGAAGAGAAGAGGTTAACTTCAAACAGCATTAAGAAAAAAAAGTTCAGCAAGGGAAAATGCAAGGTTTAGTCAAAATAGACAATTGGGAACAAATGGCAAGGAGCAAAATACACTAATTGAAAACTAGGCAGGACATTTTCCATTTCTTTCTTTTTTTAGTGCACTGATTAAAAAAAATAGTTAATTAGCACACATCACCAGATCTACTCAACACTGGGAGTTTAACCTTGTAATTTTGTCATTTTTCAGAGAAGCAGGGTGTTTAATGAAAGCACCATTAAGTTATAAATGCATAATGATGTGTATTGTCGATAAACTGGAGATTACTCAAAACATTCTTTTGTAAGTGCTGCATATTTCCAGCATTTATCTACCACTACATGTTTACCAAGTGCTTTATTCTGCTTCAAAAATCTATTTTTCAAAATCATGTGGAAATATTTTGGTTCAAAGCCTCTTAGAAAATACAATGGTGACACACCTCATTGGTTTATTTTTCTTAAAGGTTTATACCATTTACATTATTTAACCAAAATTACTTTCAACTATAAAGTGCTGCAATTTTGTCACACCCACTAGAACTCCCTGACTCAACAGTTATTTACCTACTGTCTACTATGTGAAGTACAAATGTACATGCTGGGTCCTTATCTTTTCAAGAATTTTTATAATCTTTCGGAGGAACCAGATTTCTCATTATGTGTGTTACAGTAAAATAAGGCAGTTGAATCTTAGGCAGTTCCTTAGACCTACACTAATGCAGGATTTCTTGAGGCATGCCCTCTGGCATTCACTACCACATTCAAAATATCCCCAGCTTAACCATCCAGGGAAGGAGTAACTGCATGCAGATGACTCACAATAATAAAAGGCAGCATTAGTTGAGTATGCATTCTGCATCAGGCATCGCGTTAGTGTGTTTATTAAGCATTCACCCTTTGGAGGCTCATCATAACTCCATAAGGCAGCTGTTATAATGACTTCCCATTTTTAGATGAGAAAACTGAGTCTGAGTCAAAATTGCCCAATATTATATAGCTAGATAAGCTGGAGCTGGTATTCACATTCATATAGCCTGAATCCAGACTCTTTACTTTTATCTAGTGAAATGTACTTCCTTTCCATCACCTTGGGGACTGGAATGCCTCACCTAGTGACTATTTAGACAAGCACTATTTTAGTTTAGCTATCTTTCTACTATCCTAATTACAGTAAAGAGGACAAGCAGAGCCAGCATTATTCCATTAGGTGGAAAAAATAATTCCCACCTACTTCTGTCTACCAGGATTTGTCTCACACATTTGGCTCATGAGGCACCTGAGCCAACAAAAATAAATAAATAAATTAATTAAATAAAATAATCCAAGCAGAACTATTTAAGTTTGCCCAGCTTCTGTATATAGTCAGGAGGGCAGCTGTTCCTGTGATGGCCAGATTCTCTGGGGATGCCTTGGCTGTGACTACCCATATGATTATGATTGCAGATTTCAGCTGGGCAAAGAGAAAGCGTATTCTGACTAGAGCAAGTGAAGGAGAGAGGGTCATGCATTCAGAGTACTGGGGAATTATACAATTTTAGAGTTGGAAAGGCTCTTAAAGTTCACGACGCCTTCACATCAACAGTGCCTGACCCAATTCAAAATGCTCATTATGCCTCCCATCACAGCTGAAAGAGGAGAAAGCCTTTGTTAAGTGATCTGGTCAGAAGAATCTAATTATAACTGTAATATCTGGTTGCCTTTTGTGGCCGAATTGTTATATGTTGCAAAAGAGGGGAGTGAAGTTACTATACATTACATAGAAAGGGACAGATAATACAAAGACAGCACTGACTCAGGCACATCACTTCAGTTGGTGTTGGGCCTTGCTTTCTCTTGCTTCAATTGCTAACACAGTCTTATAATCCAATCTAGGTACCCAGCCAACCCTAACCAATTTGGCAGCATTATTTTGAGCTCCATTACCACTCTGTTGTATTGTTGTGGGCCACAGACACTGACAACCTAACAAAGTTGTAGTTTTCTCTCTTGCCATTTTGCCCTTGCCAAGTTTAACTCCCTTGACAGAGATTTACCCCTTGCCATTTTCACCCAGTCTCTCAAGTGCAACTTGTATCTAAATTTCCTTCTCTTTATGAGTTTTTCCACATTAGGTTTCAGCCTTGTCTTCAATTCCAGAGCATTTGACTAGGACACCCACCAGATGACTTTTCCTAGAAGTTGAAATTTTGTTTTCTGACTCTCAAGTCATTATGTTATTAGTGATCCAATTTTAACATAGATGGGCCTATTACATCACGGCTCTCTCACCTCACAATAATTATGGGTTCAACAGTACCCTATTTGCATTACTTAAGCAATTAGTGACACAAGATCACATGGGGCAACAGTTTCCCCTATGATCTGGTCTAATATTTGCACACTTTTGAAGCCTTTCATAATGGTAGATTGTCCTCCTAGACCCAGTCTTATATTTTTTCCCCCACTGGTCATCCATCATTTAGGTTTCAATGTTTATTTCAGTTGTCCTTTCTGAAAACTGAATATTAGGGCATTTCTTATTATTCTTCCTTACCATAAAAAGCTTGTTTTTAATATCCTTCTGGACATAAAAGGAGGACTAAGCCTTAGGAAAAATCCAATAAAACATGTTATACCAAGGTGCAATCCCCACAAAAATTATGATAGCAACAAATTTTTTATTTTGAAATGTATTTCCAATTTTTTGGAATAATCTTCCTCTTGTCTTAAGGAAAATCCTTAATCTTATCAGCTAAGAGGTTTTAATAGATGGCTTTTAAGCCCCTGGTATTATCCAGAAAATAATCTATTTAGAAATAAAAGTGGCATTAGGAAAGTGGTTGAAGAGGCTTTGCCTGAACTTTCTGTAGTGCATCCGTCTCTGTACACTTAAACAAATGAACCATCTTTAAATAGTCTAATGGCTTTTAGAGGCACTCTAATAAAACAACACTTCCTTTCAGTTATTTGATGCACTAAATGTATTTCTGCTCCAGTAGTTTCATGTTAAGTGTTCCATTCTCCTAAATTGTTCTTGTATTTGCATATATAGCTCTATAGCTATAGATATATAATGCATTTTGCACAATTAAAGAAAAAGTATTTTAAATCTAGAAAGTTCAAATGTAAGAAGTGTAGTTCCCAGCAACCCTTTAATATGTCTTCTCAAACTGTTGTTTTGTTTTTTTCCTAATTCAGGGCTTCCATTTATTTCAAATGGTCTTTGTTTTTATTACTTGGATTCTATGTATATAGGGATTAATCTCAAATGCCCATTCATATACCTATCATTAACAGTTAAAATTTAATGACTACTTTATTAGTGGCTAATATTGTTCTGTTTACATGTATTAATTTATTTAATACTCTCAAGAACCCTTTAGAATAGATACTATTATTATTCTCACTTGATCGATGAAAAAAGGGAAGAGAAACTAGATAATGTGTACATAGTTGCACTGGTAGAGGAGGAAATGGCATCCCAGAGGATACAGAGGTGAGACAGTCAGGCATTAAATCTGGTTCTCAAGTCAGACCTGATAGCATTAGCATCTGCTCTATTCTGTCTTAGTTGGAGATCAGAGACTCTTAGTAACTTACCTAAGGCCAACTAAGTACTGTTTGATACAATGGGAATTTCAGTCCAAGTTTTCCAACTTCAATTCCAGCACAGTGTTTATTTTACTTGTGAAATTGGTCAAACTGCTTATCACATTATGCCATAAGAAACCATGCACTCCCTGATACGTTTAGAGAACCAGGCATTTTAAAATACTTTTGTCAACAAGGATAACAAGAAACCTTTTCTAACACTTCCCCCATCACCACCACTATTGATATCCTCAACTGGAGAAACTCACTGGGGAACATTTTGTTAATCTAGAGCTTTTGCAGAAGGATAAATATGTCTGGATTGGGGCAGAGAGAGAAAGTTCTTTTTCTCTTTAGCTGGTGTGTTATGGATTCATCTCTACTTGCTTGTAGGTAATGTGGATGCGTGAGGCAAATGGCAGGTATCCTAGGCTTCAGATGTAGTTAAAAGCAGAAGACGAATGTGAGAACCAGTTAAGGTATTTCTTATTTATTTCAAAAAGTAAAGCATGACTCTTAGCATTCAGAGCAAAAGTCAACATCAGAGGTCTATGCTATCACATTTGCGATACTTGCTATAAGAAACTCTTTTATATATTTACATTTCTAGTGCGTATTAGGTACTGTATCAAGCACGAGGGTTACAAAAAAAGAAAGAGAGAAATAGAACATGGATTTTATCCTGCTTTCACCAGTAAGGTATCAAGGAGAAAATGCTACAAGATTAGAATAAGGTTGTGCTGCCTCCTGGCAGGGAATAAGAAGAAACTCTGAACACTGACTGTTAGACCTCTCTAAAGGCCATACTGGGTGGTCTTTGGCTGGTCCTTTCTCTTCAACCTACTTTTGCAGGATTTAGTCCTTGGATGATTCATGACTTTAAACCTATGAATTTTTTCTCTAGCATAAAACTTTTATCTCCTCTGTATTCCAGACTCATACCTCCATTCTAAAATTGAATACAGACAAATCTTAATTCCTGACCTTACTCCCTGCTCCCCAAATTTGCTCTATTCACAGTCTTCTCCATTCATATGATAGAATCTCCATTTTTCCAAATTTCTCAGTTAAAAACAAACAAACAGAAAAATCTGGGATTCATCCACGAATTCTCTCACAATCCACTTTTAATGCATCAGGAAATTCTGTTCATTCAACCATTGAAATAAATCCAGAATCTGAAAGCTTCCCACCTTGTTCACCTCAAATATGGGTCCTGATCCCAGCTGCCCTCCTTTCTGGCCTGGATGACTGCACTATCTTTCTAATCAGCTACCCTGCTTCCACACCTGCCCCCTACTCACATTCTACTCTCAAGACAAAAGCTACAGCCATCTTATTCAGTCCTAAGTTAGACATGGTCCATTGCTCTGCCCAAATCCTTCCACTGGCTTCCCATTTCTCCATAAGGAGAAGCTAAATTCTCTAAAAAGGCCTGCAAAGTCCAATATGATCTGGGCAACCTTACCCTTCTATCTTCACATGCTACTACTTCCCTCCTCATTCATTTCACCCATACAGGCCTTCTCGCTACCTTCAGAGCATGTCAGGAAAGCTTTTACCTGATGAATTTTCTGCCTAAAATGTTCTTTCCCAGATAACAACATGGCTCATTCCTCACTTCCTTAGGTTTTTAATCAAAGTCATCTTTCAATCAAGCCTACTGTAACTACCTTACATTAAGTTGTGATCACTTCCTTCCTCTCCCTGATCGCTCGTCATACTTTTGCACTTCTTTATTTCTCTCTACTGTACCTACTACACTCCAACATGTTACGTGTTTATTACTGTCTTAAGCATGATACTTAGATTAATTAATTTAATCCATACAACTCAACTAGGTAGAAACCATTATAATATGCACCTAAAAAATGAGAACATTATGACACAAAAAGATTAAGCATCTTATCCAATTTACATTGCTAGGAAGTGGCTGATCTGGAATTTAAAATAGTCTGACTTGAGGTCCAATTCTCTTAATTACTATGCTGTGCTGCTTCTAGGAACAACATGGAGTTCACTGCACCATAATCAGTGGTATACAAAGAGCTACCATGCGGACACGCAGGAAAGACACCTAAGGAAGGAACGTTTCAGCTTGGAATTTAGGAATTGGCAAAGATGTAACTCCAAAGGATGAAGAGTTTTCTCTTGAAAGATGCAGTGGTGTTAGCCCAGAACCCCCCGGAAACAGCAACAAAACCATAGCAGCACAGGAAGAGGGGACAAAATAAAGACGAACAGACGCTTGGCATGTTGGGAGGACTACACAAAGTTACAGTATTACTTGAAAATAAAATGCCAAGTCATAAAGAGCCATGCATGCCATACATATGGTGGACAATATGAATACACGGAGGAACATGACGTGGGTTGCTATTGTAAGTTGGATTTCCTAAGAAAGGTATCCATGTGACAGAGCAGGACAGGAGCCAAGTGGGAAAGTAAGGAGAGGAGAACAATAGAGGGTGGAGTATCCAGTCAGGGAGTGTGAATTTGGCCCAATCTCACAGGGGAATCATATATAACTGGCTTTCAAGTAAATAATACAAGATAAAAGAGCTAGATTAATGTACCTCCTGGAATGTTTCAGGTGAGCCTTATTAAACTGAAGGTACACTCCTAAATACACATGAACTGTGTAGATGTTAACTGTGTTTGGCTCTTCCTTAGGCAAGGGAAAAATGCCTGTGTGAGGGAATTTTACTTTCTCGTAGCCACACCTTCTTAAGTGCACTTCTAGGCAAGTTATCTGTATCTAGTTAACATGTAATGAACACAATGATGATGAATAAGCTTAAATAACAAGTCAAGATAAATCTGCGGATGTCCTTAAGAGAGATTTGCCTTTGGTACCTAAGAACTCGAAAGACCTAATTTGGTAGTAGAAAAACTATTTCTGAAACATTTAACAGTTTGTAAATGATTCTTTATCAGTAGAATATAGTAATCTCTGCCCTGCCAATTCATTGTATTGTTACTGTGAGGATTAGAGGATAGAAAGGCTATTAAGCAACTTAAAGTTGTAAAGTATAACAAGCCAATATACATAAATGAGTTTGTGATTTCTGATTCATACCATCCAGAAATGATATTTAATCTAGCTTATACCACCTAGGAATCCAATTGCAGACCCTTTAACAGTGTCTTTGTATATTTGTACAGTATATTTGTATGTATGTTTTTGTATGTACGGATACAAATTTTCTTCCCTTACCCATAGTGGTAAGCAGAATAATGGCCCCCTAAAGAATACAGATGGCATTAAAATTGTTAGTCAGCAGCCTTTGAAATGGTGAGATTATGCTGAATTATTTGTGTGGTTTAAATGTAATCACAAGGGTCCTATATATTTGGAAGAGGGATACAGAATAGTACTTATCAGAGGAACGCAATGTGAGAAAGACCCAACTGGCCATTGCTGGCTTTTGAAGATGTAACAGATCCTCAAGCCAAAGAATAGTAGGCTGACTCTATAAACCGGAAAAGCAAGGAAATGAGTTTTCTCCTAAAACCTCCAGAAGGAACACAACACTGCCAACACCTTAATTTTGGCCCACTGAGACCTCATTTGGATATCTTACCTTCAAGTATTTCAGATAATAAATCTGTAATCTTTTAAGCAACCAAATATGTGCTATTTGTTCAAGCAGCAACAGAAAACTAAAAACCACATACATAACAGAATTCTCCGCATGAAGATTTTGCACTGATGAGTACAACCTTAGAAGTCTGGAAAATATATGGCGATGATGTGTTACTATGTAAAGAGACATTAAATATTCTTATAATCACTTCTCAGGCTTAATAATTGTAGAGGAATATAACATCTGAAGAGGCAATGGAAACATTGAATGGGTGAGCCAATATATGTGAAATTTACCAAGCTCTTAAATATAAGTTTTAGGGTTGTTGCTATTATTATTATTATTATTATTATGATTTGAATAGAGAAGGAATACTTGTCTGGTAAAGAAACCTTATCTTTTATTGGGTAGAAAGCACCTACTTTCCTTTTCCATTAATTAAGGTACTAGAAAGGAAAAAAATATATATAGCAGTTGTGAGGGAAACACAAATATAGACTTATTCTGAATTATTGTAATGAATCCAAAAGCCCAGTTACTGGTGAGAAAAGAGAATTCATTGCACATTGTGACAGAAAAGAAAGTCAATGCTCAAAGACCAAATCTATTTTTTTGGCTGTTTACAAGCCAATAAAGTATCCGATTGTGATGAGTTTTGATGTTATTAACATAATGCTCAAAGAAAATTAACACTTCCGAGTACAATGATTTGGGCATAAATGGGGAGGTAGAAAAAGGGGGAAGAGAATGAAGAGGGAGAGGGAGACTGAAAGAGACAATGGGTTCTGGCACCATCTGTCACTATGCTAATAGCTGCTTCTATAGCAGCAGCAGGTTTAAGTCAAGAAAATTAGGCATTTGGATGATTCACCATTGCATCAGCTGTTGTCGTTTGCATTTTACTTTTGCTCATTATCTTTATTAGGTAAAAGCATTGAATATCATGTTGCTTATTCAAAGCAGTTATTGAGCGAGGAGGAAAAACAAAATCTGCACATAATATTTTAGAGACCAATAAATGACAAAGGCAAAGAGAAAAGATACTTAAAATGTAACTTTTATTTTGGTATATTTTGGAATTAAGATTTTGAAAATAATAGATTTTGAATATGAGAATTGACACATAGAATTGAGATTGTTATACCAACTGGCTGCCCCTTTTTTCATGTATTTAACATAAATTATGCTTAAAAAGTGATGAAAAAATTTTTATAGCATGTCACCAGCTCACTTGTCCTCAATATTCTCCATTCTTTTATAATATGACCTTTACACTCTAGCTAAGATGGATCAGTAAAATGCTTCATGCTGGGCTATTTCTGTGCCTATCTAAACCTTCCATCTCCAAGATCACCATGATTTCGAATCCAGAGTTCCTTTGAGAGCTTATATAAAAATCACTACCTCTGTGAAATTACATTGACATGAAAGATGAGTAGGTATTTAATAATGTTAGTAGCAGATGTGAAATAATGGGAACAGAGATGGATACTTAGACAATGAAACTTACTCTGAGATTGAATCTGAAATTAAGAATAGAGTGGTCAAGATAATGTCCAATGGATGGATGATATAGTGTGACTGTTTTAAAGTTAGCAATAAAACAAAAAAAAAATTAGGGGAAGAATATAGAGTCTACCAACTTCAACTGCCTTACACATAAAACTGCTCATAACGTTTTTTAAAAAAAATTAGTGTTTATACAAGGGTGAGTGAAAAATTATCCACACTCTGGCTGTAGAATTCATTTAAATTAACTTTTAGAAAAGACAAAGACATCATTTTTTGACATAATCTCCTTGCTTTTCAATACACTTTGTCCATCTGTCAATAAACTTTCATATTCCCTCATTAAAAAATGTTTTAGGCTGAGCTGCAAGCCACAAATGTACACGTCTTCACTTCTTCATGAGAAGTGAATCTTCAGCCTCGTAGGGCTGCTTTCAGGGGACCAAACAGGTGAAGGTCTGATGGAGCAAGATCAAGACTGTAGGGAGGAGGCTTTAACACCTCAAAATGAAGTTTTTGCAGAGTGTTGACAGTGTGGGCAGAAGTGAGCAGATGTGCACACCCTCAGACCACAAAAAAGGAATCACCGCGCGCCACTCTTCTTTCCTGCAAATCACAAGTGGGACATCCATTTTTGCTCACACCGCAGTGACAAATGAACTAATGTAACATGTTCACACCTGCACAGCAGTGACTGGGGAGACAGTAGTCTTGAATGGAAAGTGCTGTGAAGGCAGTGTGGCCAACAGAAGTTTTAATGTAACTGGAGTGCAGTTAATTTTTGACTCACCCTCATGTAAACTTGAAAAGATAGTCTCAATTATCTCATTCCAGCCACATACCAGAGAGGTAGCATTCTCCAATTTTACACTCCCATTTTTAACATTTGCCCGATACAAGTTACTCCTATACTTTTTTTTCACTGATCCCTGACCTAACTCTGTGTTAATACCTTTGATGAGAATTGGCAGCTCTGAAGTATAAGCTTCTTATCACAGCAGTATGTAGTAGACACTTAAAACTTACTAATCGAGAGAATGAGAGGATGAATGATAGGCTGAAAGAATGAAAGTCAAGTATTCCTCTATTTGTATATTATTACATTCCCTTAAGTAACAAGAGAGCAGAATCAGGTAGACTGGGCTTTAAAAAATCACAATTCTAGGCTAAATTATAAACAATCTTAGCAATTTAGGGACATATAGGAATGTACGTCATTTAGACTTAAGGATATACATAATACAATCAAAATATACAAAAATGTAGCTTCTGTGCACATTGGCTGTAATTGTGAAAAGGTGAGCAAATGCACTGCCAGAAGGTGCACACCTTTATGGAACCTAGCCAAAAAAATGTATGGATGTTTCAATTTTTGTCCCTATACTCTTGATATGAACTTATTTACACTAGAGAACCAGGCATCTTTCCAAACATTTCAGACAGAATGAATTACGTTTTGTAAAAGGAAAATACAAAATATATTATTATACATATTTAAACAGACATAGCGATTCAGTCTGCAGAGATGTCCTGGAATAGGATACCCTTTACAGCTTAAGAAGGCAAGCTAGTAAGTTTTGGTGTATTTTTAGACCAGCTCTAAATGAAAAAAATTCCAAAAAACAAAACAGAACAAGATGAAGTAGTTAATGAATAAAATAGTGACTTAGCTGCATGAACTAATGAGCCACACATGTTTGCCAACATTTTTCCCTATTCTATACTTTACAGACACAATAGGGACACATTCAACCAACATATTCTGACAACATTTTATTGTAGACTATCTGACTCCTAAGGCAGTGAAATATAAGGCCAAGGAAATGTCACTTTTGTTGTTATTCAAAAACAACACTGTCTACAATACTATTTCCATGGAGTTAGGTATGTGTGTATATATGTGTACACATACACATATATATATATACACATGTATACAGACATGTACATATATATTTTATATATTTACACACACAGACATATGTACACACACAAGAAAGATGAATAGTACATAAGTCTTATGCGTGATGACTGTATCCATTCCCTGTAGGACTCAGAACAATTAGTCTCTCAGGGAGCACAATATAGGTGCTTAAAGGATGTAACTGCTCACTTACTGTTGTATTCTAATGTAGTTTTTTTTATTCTTCTACTGTTAAATTTTAGTGACACTGCCATGGTATTTCTTTTAAAAACTTCATAATTCTATCTCCTATAAGCAACTAGCGTGCTATCCTGAGGCCAAATTGTGAATCCCCAATTTGTGAAAATGCAGCCAAGCAATTATATAGTTCTCCAAAATGGGGAAAAATAACTCCTTGGCCAAATGGGAAGAGATACAACAAAATACATTATTATAACAACTATAGTTTTGTAATTTATGCATTTTTTCCCCAGACCATACCATCTTTTGGACTCCAGCGTATGAGCAAAATTCCAGATATGCCAATTTCACATGTAGTCCTGAATGAGGTTATCCGATCTACTACTTGCAACACTTCATCCTTTCCTCTGGCTTGGGTGTGCCCCAAATCTTACTATGGAGTCCACAAAAGTAATATGATTTTGTTTCAGCATTACTTTTTTGTCTGAGGTGGGCTGAATTCCATATTCTTATTTAATAAGGATCTACTATATTACAATTCCACTTAATACATTTTCTCATGTCTTACTTGCAGCAAATCTGCCAGCTAGCTGTTATTTCTATTGTAAAGATGAATAAAATTGGGCTTTGAAGCATTAATTAACTGGTTAAGTTCTCACATTTTTATAAGCCACAGATATAGGATTCAAAACCAAGTCAGGATTCTTCCAAAATCAACTCAGACAAGTAGGCCCTGGATCTCCCCCTCTTTGCAGCTCCGGAGGCCTTTCTTTGGAGAATGTTCCTCTCTGGGACCTGTATACGCCAGAGACAGCAGGGCCATCTATGAATGGATACTGTCCTATTTATTTCATTTAGGGACTTTCAAACCTCCTCCTCCCATTGTCTGCTTCATATCTACGTGGAGTTGACCTGATAGATACTCAAGAAGCTCCAAGACTCATACGAGTAGAGTTTATATAGCATGTTATTTCTTTCACAAGGTCTTTGAATTTGGGCTATCAGAATGGTAGTGATACTTTGATTTGGGGGTACTTTCACTCATTTTAAACACAAGATAAGAGAAGGGCTCTGAGCTAGAGTCCATCAGTAACCTTGGATTTAAGGCTCTTGCTCCTTGCCTACATATGTTCTGACCTTGGTGCTACCTCCAGTCTACAGTGTTTATAATATAAAGGGTCCCAATAGCATCTGTAATCCTGTGGGCCCCCACCACTGGCACCTAAGACCTTATCACCTTTGCAGACTCTATGCCATATGTCATGCAGTCCTCTGGAAGAGCCATGCCTATCACTTTTTATGGCTTTTAAGACCTTTTCTCTTTAACGTCAATGGACACTTGTAATTGATGTCCTCCCTTGACTATGATCCACGTGGAGATTTCTTATTCTATGAAGTTGGTTTTAAGAATTGCCATATGATCAAGCAAACAACCCAATCAAAAAATGGGCAGAAGACCTAAATAGACATTTCTCCAAAGAAGACATACAGATGGTCAAGAGGCACATGAAAAGATGCTCAACATCAATAATTATTGGACAGATGCAAATCAAAACTACAATGAATATTACCTCACACCAGTCAGTATGGCCATCATCAAAAAATCTACAAACAATAAATGCTGGAGAGGGTGTGGAGAAAAGGAAGCCCTCCTACACTGTTGGTGGGAACATAAATTGGGATAGCCACTATGGAGAACAGTATGGAAGTTCCTTAAAAAAATAAAAACAGAGATAACATATAATCCAGCAATCCCACGCCTGGGCATACATCCAGAGAAAAACATGGTTCAAAAGGATACATGCACCCCAATGTTCATTGCAGTGCTGTTTACAATAGCCAAGACTTGGAAGCAACCTAAATGTCCAACGACAGATGAATGGATAAAGATGATGTGGTATGTATATACAATGGAATATTACTCAGCCATAAAAAGAATAATGCCACTTGTAGCAACATGGATGAACCTGGAGGTTATCATACTAGGTGAATTAAGTCAGACAGAGAAAGACAAATATCATAGGATATACCTCATATGTGGAATCTAAAAAAAGAAATGATACAAATGAACTTATTTACAAAACAGAAACAGACTCAGAGAATGAATTTATGGTTACCAGAAAGGAAGGAGGGAGATAGATTGGGAGTTTGGGATTGACATGTACACACTGCTATATTTAAAATAGATAATCAACAAGGACCTACTGTAAAAAAATAAAAATAAAATTAAAAAAAAGAATTGCCAGATAAGGATATTTGTTGAACAAAGAGTGTTATGTGGAAGGCAGGGGTGTGGTCAATATTGAAAGACATCACATTCTAGAATGTAGTGTTATGGCTTAGAGTTCGGGAGATGGCATGATTGAAGGATGTGTTGTTCTAAGTTTCTGGTAAGAAATTCTGAGTGGTCAATTTAAAATGACCAGAAAATAAATTATGGTTTACATTTTCCCTCGTACTGCATGTATGACTTGCATTTGTGGTCTTCACCAATGAAGTACAGAACAATCTTTGAGAGAGTTACTGTGAGTCTATAGTCATTATGGCATAAAGCATGATGCATCATCTTACAAGTAATGGTATAACTAGCAAGAAATAAACTGCTGAGGTAAGAAGAGCTATTTTGTTTCAATACAAGCTAGTTCCAAAGAACCATGGACTCCTGATTAACAGCAGTTTTGCTATGTTTCCTTGAGGTGGGAGATATGAAATTAGCCACGAATGGGGAAATTGACAATAAAGAATGGGAGTAGTTGGTTCCTGGGTTCAAGAACCAGAAACAGGAAGAGTTGATGCTAGGTATGTTCCCTTGTTGGTCTAAAAAAATACTTTTTTTTCTATCCATTATTCTACATCTTCACTGACAAACCCTTCTTCATGTAGATTCACGAATTTTTAATATAGCTTTTATTCAAATTGTTTATGTAGACCAGGGCCCCACAGACAATATTTTCCAAGGTCTTACATGCCCTACTGGTTGCATAATTCCAGCATATTGCTTTACATAGCCTTCTATTCAAACACCTGCTCCTTCCCTGACACTACTTTTTTTTTTTTTATAAATTTATTTATTTATTTAGTTAGTTTATTTATTGGCTGCATTGGGTCTTTGTTGCTGCACACGGGCTTTCTCTAGTTGTTGCGAGTGGGGGCTACTCTTCATTGTGGTGCACAGGCTCCTCATTGTAGTGGCTTCTCTTGTTGTGGAGCACGGGCCCTAGGCACGTGGGCTTCAGTAGTTGCGGCACATGGGCTCAATAGTTGTGGCTCACAGGCTCTAGAGCACAGGCTCAATAGTTGTGGCGCATGGGCTTAGTTGCTCCGTGGCATGTGGAATCTTCCCAGAGCAGGGCTCGAACCCATGTCCCCTGCATTGGTAGGCGGATTTTTAACCACTATGCCCCCTAGGAAGTCCTCCCTGACACTACTTCTAATGTAGTTACTGTTCTGTATACCAATCAGTGCCACTGAAATGGCAAAATTGTCACAAGAGTCATTTATATTATACTGTATTATATGAATCAAAAAACATTCAGACATTTTAATCACCAATATTTTAAAGAAGTTTTAATGAATCATCTTCTCTTTAATATTCTTCCCACACCTCCCTAGGACTTGGTTTCAAACTGGGTCAGGGGAAAAAAACACCCTAAATAGCGTATATGTTGTTTTGTGGTTGCCTCAAAAATATCATTGAGTCATGAAGCCTCAAGCCATCAAGTCATGCTTATTTCCACCTGAGTTCTGAATCAATGACGAGATAATCCAGGAGAAGACAGATGGAGAAAAACATATCGTCTTTGTTACTGGTAAACACTAGGCTAAGGGTTACTAATTCTCACCTCAGAATTAGTAAGAATTATTGATTCAACCTCAGTCATAGCTAGACATTGGCTGGTCTCTTGACATGGCAGAATGCCTGGTAAAATCTAAAGCATGACGTATGCACAAGGGCACCTCTCCAAAGCAGAAAAGTTGCAAGGCTGAGCCACACATGCTCAGCATCCTAATCTAACTCACCTGTCAGGAACTTCACATGTTTTCCCTTGAGGAATGTCAGTGAGAGTCAGTAGGGGCCAGCAGTGTGACTACTTGATGTCTCTCTGAATGTCTTCAGAATTTCCATCCAGACACTGTTAAAATATTTTGATAGCAGTACTAGTAGCTAAACTAGGGTATACTTGAAGGTGAAAAGGTATATAAAGCTTTCTTTTACCATAGCAAAAGGCTAAAGTAACCAACACTTTTTTTGAGTTTCCATTTTGTGTCATAACCTTCATCTGTGAAAGAGTAATATCTTAAACAACCACATCATTGGAGTTGTAAAATGAAATAACATATGCTAAGGACTTCCTAAAAATAATGTGAGAAGACTATTACTATAACAGAAGCTATCAGGTAGAAAGACTGGATGAAAAAGAAAAGGGAAGTATTATTTACTTCAATTCTCATATTCTAAATGAAGATGCTACCATGATATAAGCAGGAAAATAAATCAATGAATCAAAGAAAACAAAAAAAGAGCATACATTGTAGATATCGGTTGCCATTTGAAAGACCCGCTTGTTTGCTGATTTGGCTGGCATAACTTACGGCAAAGCTAGTGTTTACAGTCCATGGAGCCACGTGAAGAAGGAATAAGTAATCAGTGAACTATGGGAGACATTATAACAGAAAATTTGGAAATGTATTGGTGGCCAGTACCATAAAATTTAATTCCCCAAATAGCCCTAAAATACGGCTATAAAATTTGTCTGCTGTGATCACATCTGCAAAGAGGCAAGAAAGGAACGAGTCCAAATTAAGCCTTTTTCTGCACTTCCCTGCACCTTCTATCAACAGCACGCTAGTGAAAAGAATCATCAACATGGCAATTGTGGTTCAACAAGGAATAATTACCTAGAAAATACATTAAATGGCTTTGTTTCCCTGAAAATGTTTTTCCTTTCAAGCAAACTATTTTTTTCATCCTGGACTGAGAATTTCAGTGATTGTCTTTGAAAGCTTTACAATCCTAATAGTAACACTGGAATAAATCACTGTAAATCTGGGTGCAATCTGCTGATTCTTTTCTAATAGTCCTACGTCTCATATTCAAGTAGTTGCATTATGGGATAGTGAGTCTAAATGAATATACAGCATAATGCTGTCATCAAATGCCAATGCAACATGATTAAACATGAATTATTGATAATGAGGCTGTCTCTCAATTTTTACCAATTCTACTTATGTAGAATGAGAAGAACAGAAGACAACTTCTTGGAGACAGGAGATGGAATACAACAGCTGAGAATTCTACATGGGAAAATTGAAAAATATATCATCAATTAACGGAATTTGCCATGTATATTAGCACAATATCACTTTAATGATGAAGTTTACCTAGTTAAAATCTCTAACATAAAGTGTATGCAGACAGATGGTCACAATGACCCTTGTTTTTTTAAAAGAAGTCACCCCCAGGAAGGAAGATTAATGCAGTTCCCCTGTGATGTAGGCTGTTTATATTCTTCATGCCTGATCATATATTGATATTAAAAATACCTTGAACTCTACTCATTAGGCAAGTATTTTTACAATGAAATAAAAATTAGGAGAGGTTAATGTTGTCATAGCAAGGTTTTGCATGCAAAACTCCTAACTGCAATTTTTTTTAACTGTCCAATCACCTGCTTCTGAGATTTCTTTGAGAGAACAGTCATAGATTAAGGTAAACCAATTTTTTTTCTTAAATACAGCAGATCTGGTTATTAAATATAATAACAGGTGTTCCTGCAACCAAAACAGAATTAGAAAATTCACAGGAGACATAGTCAATCTTTTGATTTTCTTATAGTACTGACTGAAACAAATATTATTAATTTAACAAGGTATAGGTGAAATCTATTATTAGACACTTGGAAAATTACGTTGTATTATAAAAGGCTTTAAGTATATTAAAAATGTATATCTGTAACAGATGATTTGCCTGAGTTCTTCTTACTTCATTATTCTTATGCTTAGACCACCAATCCTATTTTATTACAAATAATTAGAGCTGATTTATAAAAAGAGAAGTCTGGCCAACTCCCATTTTGTAACTCTAGTCTACTTACAAAAGATTGTCCTAACAAGAAGACTACATATCACCCTTTTGGCTCGTTTATCTCCCTCTAGTTCACACCTCTAAATCTCTACCCTCACTTCAGAGCAGCAGTGGTAGCTTTAAAGGATGTGGGCATATAACATTGCAAGGGAGGAAACATTTTTCCTTGACTATCTTAAAGTCCCTGGCTGAGTCTGAAGAGTGAACTAGTAACAGGAGAAAAGACAAATTAAGAGGAGAAAAGCATAGAAATTTATTTAATATAAGTTTTATGTGACATGGAGGCCTTCATAAGGAAGTGATGACCCAAATAAACTGTTAGACCTGAGTATTTTATGCTCGGTTTGATGAAGAGTGAACAGTCATGAAGGAATATGACAGATTAAGGGGTATAAGGTAATTGAAGAAAACTGAGGGAAACTTAGCAAGGCCTGGATGTTAAGATTCTTCTTGGCATCTCCTTCTTTGAAGATAAGGATTAGCCTTTCCTCTGGGTATAGGAAGGGTATCCCTCACATGAGGATTTTATGACCTGTTCAAGGAAGAAGGGTGATGAAAAGGAGGAGGTCAGAGTGATTTTCCTGCTTCTGCCATTTTCTCAGACTTGCTCAGCTTAAGATATTCAATATGCCAAAGGGCCATGTTTTGGAGTAGCATGTCCCAAACCCCATCAACATCCCTCCTCACCTCTTCTTTTACTCTTGTCCTTTGGAAAAAAGGAGAGAAGGTTGGTTGGCAAACCAATGAGTCATCTGTATCTTTTCCAAGTTTAACAGTGAAGGCAGAATCTGTTGATTATAAAGAGACTGGACCACTGACTTCCATTCCCTGTCCCTCTGATTTAAACCTACCTCTTTGCATCTCCTGCTCTCTTGCTACCACCTTGCAGCCATCACTGTACCGCAACTTTTGGCTAAGCATAGTACATGGCCATTTTTGTTTGTTTCTTTTTAACTCAGTTGAGATATTAAGAACATTTTATGTAAAATGTTAAATTTTTCCTTGTTTTTCATTCCTTTAGTCTTTAGCATACATATCATCTACTTTCTTTCCTGTCAAAAAAAAAATGCACTGGATAGGCTAAAAATATAAGAAAAAGTTTATTTGCAACAATTGCAATAAGGGAGAGAGACGATCATAATAGGGGAGAGAGACGGAACCCAAAACTATGTTGAAACAAAAGATGGCAGAGTTCTTAAAGGTTAGGGTGAGTTAGAATTTAAAGTACTGGAGGACATTGGGTGGTGGGAGGTTGGTCAATGTGCCATCTGTGTTTGCTGATTGATGCTTATGGAACTTATACTTCCATCTCCCACAGAGACTGGGAGATAGGGGTATTATCTTTCTTGATTATTACATTCCAAAGGAACGTCTCACGTATCTCTGAGAAAGACATTCTTGGGTTGTAAAACTGACAATAGTATGGCAGAAACTTTAATCCCAAAGGGACAGAGAAAGAATTTATAATGACAAATTTTCTATAGTAAATGCTCTAAGGAAAGGGAGGATCAGGGGCTTCTATGGTCAAGAAAAATCTAACTAAGGTTTGGTTAAATTGAGGGAGTAAGATCTGAAGTTACTGTAGCCATCTTGAACTGTGAAATAAGAACCAATCTAAGGAGAGGTGAGGATGAGAGAAAGTGCATCCTAGAACTACTCTCTGAATATTTATGCAGCAATGTCTAAAGATATTCTTATCTGGACTCTTCATAATGTTAAGCAATGAACTCCACTTTGCTTTTGGATTAGGATTTTCTGTCACATAACACCAAAAGACACCTAAAAGATGTCCACTGTTCACAGATACAATCTCAGGTGTGGTGTTGCAATACTATGTTATGTCTCTATCAAACTGCAACCCCACTACTTCTAAGAATGGAAAAAAAAAAGAAAAAAAGAACTTGAAAACACTCATCTGATTTTCTGTTTCCCAAACACAACTGACATCAACAATGACATGTAAAAATTAGAACAGCTTATATTAGATCAGAAGATATGAAGAGAAGCATCTCTTTTCTTTTTTCTTTTTATACATCGATATAACCTTAAAATAAATATGTATCCTGAATGCAGTGGAGACAGTGTTTTACATGTTTATGCAAAGCTGTGTCAATTGCCCTCTCTGGATTCAAGAGCATGCTCAGAAGCTTACCAATGGATAAGAAAGGAGCCCATTAAAATGCATTACCAAAGGATAAGACCAGCTACCACTAAAAACAAACAAACAAAAAACACCACTGGTTACATTCAAATCAAGTAGGATTTTTTAAGTTAAAGATTTCCTTTACTTTCATAAACAAAACCACAATATGCATTTATTAACCTTTGTCCAAAGTTTGCTTCTAGGTGTGGGTTGAGGTGGGCATTGTATTTCTAAGCTACAGTGTAAGACACAATACAGAATCAGATACATTTGGTGAACAAAATAACATCTTATACATGTCTTATTAAATGAATTTTGTGATCAGGGGAACATAAAAACATTTTTACTCATTATATAATAAATGCAAAATAAAATGTAATGAATAGCACTATGGGTACTGAATGGAAACTTTTTTATGTTATAGATGAATAACAGAGGCTTAGGGGAATGTTTTTTAGCTTGGGTAACAGCTGAAGCCACATTGGGGACGTGTAAATCCACAGAAGGCAGGGGCCTCTCTGGTAGAAATATGAACAGTGGTACAATCAAATCAAATTCTTCTTAAAAGAGTGATGTAGGAAAGGAAATCTTTTAGTTGTGATTTTAATCCTATCCAATAGGATCAAATTGATGAATAGCTACTATTATTTTTATTATCATATGAGCAATTATGGTTATTCACTTATGCAATTGTTGCCTGTCATATGCCATGTTCTAGATATGAGGGACAAAATAATGAGCAGAATAAACAGAAGTGTCTGCCTTCATGCAATCTTATGCTAGTGGAGGGATACAGAAAATAAACAAATAAATGTTTATGTTGCATACTGATAGGTAATATGAAGAAAAATAACATAAGCCAAGAGAATAGAGAACGGAAAAGGGTGATAGTTTATTTAGATTAGATGATCAGCTGATATTTCAAAGAAGCTAAATTTTCAGAGAAATCCAAATGCAGAGGGAGTGGGACATGCAGATATCTAAGGCAAGAACTCCAGACTGAGACAGCAGCAAGCAGTCCTGGAAGTGGGAGAGATGTTTGCACAAAACCACAAAAAGGCCAACGTGGCCAGGACGGACTAAACAAAGTTGGACTGACAGGAAGTTAAGTTGGGGTGGAACTCAGGAGCCGGACCACGTGGTGCCCTGTTCTCTTCTGTATCACTCACCCACTCGTCCTCTAGTCATCCAGGTCCTTCCCTGTAGATGACCTGATGATTATTAGCATTAGATTAGGAGCTGTGCAATGTCTTTGGGTACAAACTCTGCTGGGCGATTGATAGGTAATATGAAGGCAGTGCGGGTGAGGGACAGTGTTTTTCTGGTGGTTACTCAGTCTTACTCTATTCAGAGTTGTCCTTGATCTTCTCATCCCTCATACCCCTTCATTCCTCACTTGCTGCTACAGAGATATCAGCAAGGTGGCTATACCTTCAAAATGCGAGCCAGCTGTTTATATTTTCTCCATTTTCACTACTCCAAGTGACCCTCACCTCTCTGTCTCTACCTGTCCCTTCCCAATTGGTTTTCCACATAGCAGGCACAGGAAACTTTAAGAAATGTAAATGAGTATGTAATTCTTCTCTGCTTAAAAGCAACCAAAGTTTTCTCTTGTATCATGGAATAAAATCCAAAATTCTTTCTTTGCCTGTAAGATTTTATATGATCTGCCAGTTGCTTACCTCACCAACTTTATCTGGAGCCTGTTTTTCCCACATCAGCTAACTCCTGTTATTTGTCTTCCTTCCGGTTCTCAAACATATTGAGTTGTTTCTACCTTGTAACCTTTAATTTTACCATAATATTCTTTACCTAAAAAGCTCTTCCTAAAACAGCCTGGAAAGCTGCTTGCACAACTGATTATGTCATTTTATTTAGTCCAAATCTCCCCAAAATGGTTTTATTTTGCAATCCAATTTAAACTAGCTTCCACACATACATCCCACCACCTATGCATAAATTCAAGACCTTATTGATAAAAATGGTGAAAATCTATGACAAAAATTAGGAGACATGAGGAAACTCATTTTCTACGATCTTAAAGACCTTGAGTCTTCCAGCATTGTCGACATCATTAGCCTTTCGTTGCTACTTTGTTTTCACCTTAATATTATCCTCACTTTAAAGTTGACGAATTCTCTCTTTTTTTTCTTTCAAGAATGACATCATGTTCAAGGGAAACTACAGCTTGACTTTCTCAAATCCTAAAGAAATGACCTGAATAGATACCCAACACACAGCAGGTATCTAATGATAAATTCTGATTCCCCATTCCTGTCAAATTAGCTATGCTTCTCTTTATCTTTCACACTCCAACTTCACACGAAGCAACAAAAAATGGAGTGATGTTATGAAATAGGTGACTTCAGGTCATATCATGAATAAACACCTCTTAATTTCACCTTCTGCACATAGTTTAAGAAAGTCAGTCATTTGCAAAGTACATATTTTCTATAGAAGTTGACATTTGATTTTGGCATTATCCTAATGCATCTTTCTATAAGTTTAATACAGGAATTAGAATTTGCCTTTTGTTGTCCACCTTAGGTGACATTTAGGGCCATAAGTGTGAAAATGAATGTACTGGAGTTAGGAAATTATAGTCACAGGAACCAAAATTCTGGTAACAAGTTTTTAAGAGGAGAGGTGTGCTCAGCGATTTACAAATATTATTGCAAATGGGAAATTTTAGGGAATCTAGGCCTCCTAACTTTCTCAGTCCCCATACACACAGTTTTGGTGGTATTGTTAATCATAATGGTTGCTTGTGCTTTGGATGTACGGGTGGCACTGTGATACAACAGCTGACCGCTGTGGTACACAAACCATTTTATCCCTGTCACTGATTCATGCACACTGTGAACAAAAGACTCAGGCCAAGTTAGCTACTTTATATCACACACGCATGCACACACACTCTTATGTGTGCATGCATATGTATGTGTGTATACATTTACACATACATATGCATAGACACGTATCTGCACACACATGCACACATGTGCACACACATATATATTCTAGAAGAGAGCAAACCAAAATAATCATTCATCTCTGGAGGTTTTGGTCTCATTTTAGCACCAGGTGGAACAAGCCTGCTGGGGAACCAAGTCAATCCAGAAGCAAGCAGTGCTAGGAGATAGACAGCAATGCAGGTAAGATCATGAACATCCAACACTATTAATGTTTTTCATCCTTGGGCTCCTCCTGTCTGGAAGGCAAACTACCTACCCTCTCTGAATGTCTCAGTCATGAGTCCATGATGTAACTGAGGCTTAGAGAAAGACATTTGTCCAAGGTCAGACAGGTTGTAAATGGTAATTCTCAAGCCCCTGTGTCTCAGAACTGGGTTAGACTGCCACTTTGTAGCACATGAAAAGCATATTTGTACTATTAGGGAGAGATAATTACATATATATCCACTTATCCAAAATATTTATAGTTAAGCAGAACTGATACTAACATATAAAAGCCTTCCAGAATAAATTATCCTCAAATGGGTACATTAATGATTCAAATATAAAACCTACTATAAAAGAAGGAAGACCAATTTGTAAACTATTTCAAAGGTAAAAACATCCTTCTTAATATAGAGAGTATTAAACTTTAAAGGTCTCATTAAATATTTAAAAGTCATAAAGTTAAAAGAATTTCTTAACTTTTTTAGCAAATTGAAGAACTACCTCAGAGATAATTGGAAGAATCAAATAAAATGAGAAATTATAAAGGGTTAAATAATTCATAAATAGAACAGGATTTTAGAAAAAAAGGCGCATTTTAATAATGTATACATTTAACGAATTGTGTGTCCTTTTAAAGCATGTGAAATTCATTCTAACAAAAATACAAAAATTATACCATTACTCATGAGAAAAATTCTTGTGAAATTAGAAATGCACATACATAATAGAAATCACTTAATTTCATCATTTATGAAATTAAATTGTATCGAAATAAGATAGTTTAATAAAATAAATCAGCAATATCTATATTTCGCACAGGCATCAAACAATATCTCACAAATGAGGGGAAGGATCATTCAGTCACCATGAGAGATTAACCATATTGCTTTTTAAAATAATACTATCGTGTAACAGTTGTTAATTTTGAAGAAAGAGATAGCTGTTTTGTTAATGTAATGGAATATCTCAATTCCCAACATATATCTTTTTATCTTAGGAGTCAAAGTAAGAATATAAATTTCTTACAGAATCCCATAGTATATAATGATTACATTTAAAAAGCCACTCCCTGTTCAATAAATAATGTTGGGAAAACTGGATAACCACATGTGAAAGACTGAACCTGAACTCCTGTATTATATCATAGACAAAAATCAATTCAAAATGGATTAAAGACTTGAAGACCTGAAATTACAACACTTCTAGAAGAACACACAGGGGTAAATTCCTAGAAATTTTCTTGCAATGATTATTTTTTTTAGATTTGATACTAAAAACAAAGACAAAAGCAAAAATAAGTACGTGGGACTACTTCAAATCAAAAACTATTGTACAGTAAAGGAAACCATCAACAAAATAAAAAGGAAATCTATGGACGGGAAGAAAATATTTGCAAACCACATTTCCAATAGGAGGTACATTCTTGCATATATTGTATACTCAATATGCAACTCAAAAGCAAAAACAAACAAACAAATGAACAAACAAGCAAGAACAAAGACAGGAAAAAAACCCACAAATAACCTGATTAAAAAATGAGCAACGGACCTGAATAACACATTTTTCCAAAAAATACATACAAATGGCCAATGGGTACGTAAAAAGATGCTCAACATCACTAATCATCAGGGAAGTGCAGATCAAAATCACAATGAGATATTATTTCATACCTGTTAGGATGTCTATTATGAAAAAAATAAGAGATAACAAGTGTTGGCAAGGACATGAGTTCCCCATGTGTACTGCTGGTGAGAAGGTAAACTGGTACAGCCACAAGAAAAACAGTATGGAGGTTCCATATTTTAATTTCTTATTACTGTTCAATATGAAATTAAAAATAGAACTGACACATGATCCAGTAATCCCAGTTTTGGGTAGACATCCATAAAAAATTAAATCACTATCTTAAAAACATACCTGAACTCCCATCTTCATTGCAGCATTATTCACAATAGCCAAGGTACAGATACAATCTAAGCGTCCATTGAGAGATGCATGGATAAAGAAAACGTGGTATATATTTACAATGGAATATTATTCAGCCACGAAAAGAAGGAATTCCTTTCATTTACAACAACATACTGAGTGCTCTTAGCAAAAAAAAAAAAAGTAAACATGTGAGGTGATGGATGTGTTAATGAACTGCATGGTGGGAATCCTTTCACAATGTATACATACATCAAAAAAATTCCCTTGTATACTCTCTATATATTTTAATTTAATTGCCAATTATACCTTAATAATAAGGCAGAAAAATAAATAAATAAAAGTCACTCCCTGCTAGTTACTGCCTCTTTTAAACAAAAACATACATAGCAAGAAAAACTCAAGAAAATTTCATTTATATGAAAAAGTGCTAAAGTTACATGTAACGGGAGGTATAGCAGCAGTCGCGTAAGTCAGCAGAGACACACTTGAACACTTCCTCATCACTTCATATAAAGGCTACCTTAGGCAAGTTACTTTATCTCTCTGTGCCTTAGTTTGCTCATTTACCAAATAGAGATAGCAATAATGCTTACCATAAAAGGGTGCTATGAGGATAAAATGATAAAATACATGGAAAGCTTTTAGCACAGGACCTAGAACACTGTTCTATTCTCTCAAAGAGTGAACACTGTTCACTATTATTCTCAAAACAATTTAATCAAATGGATATGAACATGAAGTACAGAGTGAATAAAATGAATAATTACAAACTATATTTAAACTTTTAAAAATATTCAGAAGCATATATTTTGCCACTCCAGAAAATAATCCTCAGTGATTTTTTTTCATCTTTAGACAATAAAATTCCATCTGTTTTTGAGGCTGTTTGCCTGATAATCCTGATATATAAGTCTAGAGTTTACAGTGAAGTATTTTTAAACTTCTCCTCTCAGAATTGTTTCAGTAATTTATATTACAGATAAAGTACTGGGCTAATCATTGTGGTATGCTTTATTTTCCTAAAATACTTGCTGTTCCTCTTTGGCATCAGGCTCGGACATATGACTTACTTTGGCCCATGGAATGTGTTTCTTGCAAGCAGAAACTTTAGAGCCAGCATATTTTTTGCCAAGTTCTCTTATTCCTCTGTCATGAGAACAATGTTTAAGCCAGAGGCTGCTTTCTCCACTGGGCTCCAAGAGTGTAGATGACATGGAGCAAAACTGAAGTTGACCCACACTGGATATTTAGAAGTAAACTGTTGTAAGCCATTATAATGTTTCGGAGAGCTGCATTGTAGTGTAATCTAGCTAGCACTTACGGAAATCATTATTATGACTAATAAATTTTCCCTTTTTTCTAAGCATAGTTTTTCATTATCTGTTCGTGATCCTGCATCCACCTTGTAAGGAGTAGTAGAGAAATGACAGAGGAATTGCTCTGTGTAGTAAGAGAAAAACCAGGACTGAGAGTATACTGAAAGCCAAAGGAAGTTCTCCAGGTCACTTAAGATGAGCCCAGTCCATCACCTGTCAAACACCTACACTGTGGCAGGGATTTGGTGAAGCAGTGGGGAAACAGAGGAATAACAGTCCTTATCCTCAAGGTTCTTCCAGCTTAAGGAGGAAGGCAAACTTGCAAGACAATGTAAAAGATCTTCTACTAAGGACAGAGTTCAGGGTCACTGACAGCACAGCGAAAAAAGTGGTCAACTCTACACAAAAGGCATACAAAGTAGATAATATTGGAATGAATCACAGTGATAAGTGGAAATAAGATACTTAAACAAAGTGGGACGCTGAAAACAAAATCATTGCATTTGGCAATTAGAATACCCATAGAACCACAGTGAGATTAATTTCAGGATGGCTCTGAGGGCAATGGTCAGATGTTAAGCACAAAGAGAAATAAATTGGAAAGGAAGGAAATGAAAAAAATTATGGCAGCTATTTTTTCTTTTTTTGTGATATTTGACAGTGAAAGAAAGGAAAGACATGATGCTGACTAAGGGGGAAGATGCTGACAGATTTGGGAAGATGGAATAGTTTATTTAAGATTTTGAAAATGAGGAGGAAAGGTACATAACGGATGGATCATGGTTCCAGAGGTGATACCAAATAATGGCATCAAGAGTCCACATTTTGAACAGGAACAGAGGTAACATATTTTGAGGTGAAAGAGAAATAAGTATGAATATCTGATGACACAGGTAATGGAGAATATGAGTTGAAGAGATTTTATGTTTGATGAGAAACTGCTTTTTCTGGAAAATTAGATGTGCATAAAGATAGCAGAGGTTATGGATGAAAGCTTGAGTTAAATGGTACAGATTTAAAATGGCTTATGAGCCAAACAGGAGAGAAAATAAACCAAGTAAAATAACTGGTAAATCTATATCAAGACACTTGAAATACCCATTTATTCCTTACCCTGAAATTCTATCTGCAGGAATTTACTCTAAAGCAATAATCTGAAACACGGAAACAATTCTGAATATATATTTACATGACATAGATAGTTCTTAAAAAATTAGAGATAATTTCAGTATCAAAAATAGGGAGTTTATGAATTTTATGGTACATCCTAAATGGACTAAGACATAATCATTATAGTCCAAAATGGAAAAAATACCTGTGGTACAAAGCTAAGTTTAAACAAGAGTATTAGACTTATATGATGTACATAACCTTAAAACATAAATAATAGAAGACTGACATTAAAATATCTTTGAGTAGTAAGAATACGTGTATAAGTTTATTATATAATTTTATATATTATATATTAACTTTCCTTTATTCCTGTGCCTTCCATATTTTCTCTACTGAAAATAAAGTACTTTTGCAATAAGATTAAATATACCTTATACTGAATTTATCCAAATGACAGGACAACCCAATATATTGCAGAAACACATTTGTAGAAGCAGGACAACAAGCTCCAAATATGTGTGGTTATTCACTTTTGAGGCTAGTACCTCACACTGCACCATCACAATATATCCTTAATTAAGGATTTGGGTGGAAAGTGAAAGGGAAAATGAAGTGGACCAAAGTTTCATGGGGCTGACCAAAGTAATTAGGGTAATTAACCATATCAAGGCTAGTATTTTTAAAACTTTAATATGTACTAGAATCTCTTAGGTATCTTTTAAATGCAAAGTCTGATTCAGTGGATTGGAGTGAGACTGGAGATTCTGCATTTCTAGCAAATCCTCACTTGATGCTGATGATGCTTTTGAGTGTGGACTCTAATCTGAGTAATAAGGATCTAGCCTAGGTAAGAAATTAATTAGTAATTAATCAGGAATTAATCCTAAACCTTTATGAAAGAGTCACCTGAATGCTTCTGAATCACAGCAAGATAAAATCAGCAGCAAAAACTCAAAGAAAAAGTGTTCTTGAGTCAAGGTCCTAGAGTAACACTTTGGAAGTGATTTTAAGGAGAGAGATTTCTGATATAGTCTCCTGTATCCTCAGACATAGAAGTAGTAACCTGAACATCTGGGATAGCAGAGCAAGCTGTGATATTTTCCTTTCTCTCTTTAAATTGATAAAAACAAATACATTATCAGTAGATGATAGCTAGTATAACAAATGTGCTGTCTAAGAAGAGAGAAAAAGCAGTAAACTCTGCCCCATTAATCGCAGACGTAGATTTGATTGGGCCAGTGTAAAGATAACTTAAAATACCTGGGGAGATACTGAAGGAATTCGTTACAAACAGAAGCAGGTTTACCACACAGCCAGTGAAGCTTAAGCTTCAAGGACACTCAATTGCACAGACCTTTCTAGGATACAGGTCTTAGCAATGTGAACCACATCATGATGTGTTATTGTAAATTTTTCTATTTCTTATAGTTATGGAGGCTGGGAAGTCCAAGATCATGATACCAGCAGGTTCAGTGTCTGGTGAGGAACTGCTTTCTGGGTCACTGATGGTGCCTTTTTGCTGTGTCCTCACATGATGGAAGGAATTAGGGATCTCTGTGGGATCTCTTTTATAAAGGTACTAGTCCCATTTATAAGGTCTCCACTCTCATGACCTAAGCACCTCCCAAAAGCTGCACCTATTAATACTATCACACTGAGTGTTAAGTTTCAGTATGAATTTTGGGAGGACTGAAATATTCAATCTATAGCACCGGGCTACTACGCCTCCCCCTTGGTTGATTTACCCAGCATCGTAATAAAAAGGAACAGAGATTGAGTTTTATTGCAATAAGAATTTGTATTTTGGCACTTCCAAATTATACAACTTATAAAGAAAAAAAGATACAGATTTCCCAATTCGACAGTAAATAGATTTGTTACACTTCAAAAACTCTTGTAATCTATTAGTAATTTTAAAATGTTATTTTAAACAATTAAGCCAGAGGGGGAAAACTAATTATCTTTATTTACATAGAAAAATCTTAAAAAATTGTCATTTGAAGTAAAGATAGATTAGGTACCTTCAAAATGTAGTAAAGAACATTATAAGAGTATATAATTTTGTATTTAGTAGTAGAGAGTATAGAATTAATGTAATTTTTTTCTGATTTGAGGACATTCAGGCTACGTGTTAACTTTGTAAAATTTATAATTTATTTTGTTTTGTTTTCCTATCTAAAATTCAAATGAATTTTGACCTAATTTTGTATTTATTATTTTTAATTCTCCTTTTCTTATTAAAAGACTCTCACATTGTAAAATGTACAAGGCCTACAATATACTGGATATAATCGCTTCACCTCTCAGAATGTTTCCTCATCTGTAAAATGAGGATAATAACAACTGTCTCTCTGGGTTACAGCAAGAATTAATTGAGATGATACATTATATGTGCTCAGTAGAGGCTCAAAGACATAGCAAAAGATCAGGAAATGTTAGCTGTGGTTGTTGTCATTATAGGTATGTGTAATTATTATTTTTATTTCAATTATTAACAGATATTTCTTTCCTCCATCAAGCCCAACTTCCTCTCAGGAGGATGTCTAATATCAAAAACCAATTTGTGATGGTCTCCTGCTGAAATCCTTATAGGGATCTCTATTATCCACAAAGCTCTTTAAAGCTCAAATTCAACTTGCCTCTCTAACTGCATGTCTTGAAATCTCAACTATTTGCTGCCCACAGATAAATGAATTTTTACCTGTTGAAGATCCAAGCCATGAACTTTTACTTTTCCCTGCCTTTGTACACGGGTTTTCCTCTTCCTGAAAAGTTTTCCTTTCTTTTGCAACAACATAAAGTTCTTTTCAATGCTTAACGATGACCTGAAATGCCACTTTTTAAAGATGATAGCATGATGGATAGGGATTTGCACTTACTTTGCATCAATCATATTCCCCAAGTGAGAATACTGCTACATGAAGAAGATGACTCATACAATAGGATATGAGCTAGCAGTTCTATTCCCGCACCAAGAAACTCTCAAAGATTCCATAGGAGGACATGATCATAATGGTACTATTTGTGCAGAAGAATCTTGAAGGCCATACAGATGAAAGAAATAAATAAAATGTGCTGGAAGCACACAAAGAAATAACCTGAATAATCAAGTTATATATCCAATTATATGCCCCTATAACGTTGTTTTCTACATAATTACCTTGAGTTCAAATACATAATTTATCTTTTCTTCAAATTACAAATTTTAAAGATTTTTCTACACAAATAAAAGTAACATATATGTTCATCTTTATTGTTGAGTGCATAAGACAAAAATACCATCTATAACAGTCATGTAAACTGAAACATACAAAACAGACTTTGCTATTCAAAGACACAAATATTAAATACATTTGTCAGTGCCTATGATAAGGAGAAGAGTATTAATAATCTATGTAATTTCTAATGCACAAAATCTTATCATTATAATACTATTTTCTCTCTATCTTTACTTCTCCCTCTCTCCTTCAATACCTTTTGTCTGGGTAGTATAGTTTAATTAGAGAGATCAGTGTCTGAAAAGACGGTCTTTGTAATAATCACATCACAGTCATCTGGGAATACGTGTCAGAAAATCAGATACCCAGGCTGGCTTCCAGAAGTACTGAATTAGAATCTTTCCTAATAGAACATAGAAATATATCTTTTGAACAAACAACCAGGTGTTGCTTAGGAAAATACCTTTTGAAAACCACCAACTTAAACTACGGTGCAGATGAAAACAGTTACAGACATGCAATGGACACAATTCTCCATGAGATGCAGTCAGCCATTTTTGACATTGATTAAACCTTGCACAGGGTAATTACTCAAATTTATGTTCAAAGAATGAGTGAATGAATGAATGAATGGTATTATTCATAGAGGATAAGGTACAGTAATAAAGGCTGCCAGAAAAAATATATTAAAAATAAAACATAACTAGATAACACTTAATCTGTACAATTATAAAGCTCAAAGTTCATTTATTAATCAATCAATGCAAAATAAATATGTTTACATAGAATAAATATATATACACACAATAAATATATACATATACATATATATGTTATATGAGAAACTTTCCTAGTTTATGGCAGAGTAAATTAACAGTGTGCATGACTCCAGATGATTAACTGGTAGTATAATGGCATACATTTTGTCTGCTGCTTATATGTCCAAAATTTGCATGTTTCTTTTTTTTAATCCAACCTTTCTTATATAATTGGTAGTCAGTCTGGAGTAGATTTGAGCCAGACTTTGGAACCATAATCTGCCATGATTATATAGGTCAGATTCATTGGGGAATTTATACCAGCTCAGGCAATTTGAAAATGTTCTTTCATTTAAATAGCTGTGTTCAAGCCCAGGACATGCTGGGATCTGCCATTTTGGCTGCCATCACAATTACCCCTATCAGTGTCTATGCGCAGATGCTGAATGTGGGGAACTGTTACTGGCAGGTTATGCTGGAGGCTCACACAAATGAATAATCATTGGCTCATGACCACCTCAACTCCCCAGATCACGGCAATGGCCCAGCTGGGCTGAGCAGGAAATCTAGCTAACGAGACGGACTGTTTTTTCCCATCACAGTAATTCATAATATATAGGTTTTCACACAGCTGTCTTTTTAAAAGTTTATCTTAAACATTTAAATGTTTTCATTCTTATCTTACTAATGAAAAATAATGTCATTATGCATATAGTGTGTGAGTAAGAAGGACATTCAATTTAGGGATTTAAGATTCTGAAACTCACACTTGAACGGAACATTACTTTTTCCTATGATATGTTGTACAATTGCTAATGAATAGCATTAGTCCAGCTGCTTACTGTGAAATTGCCACTCTTATACCATGCCTGCAATAAAACAAGGAACACAAAGACTGTTATTAAAGCTGAACAGAAATTCTATTTTTGAATGACCCAATCTATATAATAGCAGCTAAGTAACAAAGTAAACATCATTAGTGAGATTTTCAGTCTATATTTACATTTTGCTACCTTTCCTCCACCCCATTTTACAGTTTCTGACGATACAGTTTCCTCTTTATATTTAAACTATCTACAATTTACTGGGCCATTAGCATTAAAAAGATATGTGCACCATATTTAGCATTTCATTATGAAGAACCAGACAAGGAGGAATGGGAAAAAAGACAACTTTAATGTGTTTCCAGCAGCAACGATGATGGTACAATGTTCCTAGATGCTGTGAAAATGAGAAATCTTTAAGAATGAGAAACATGTAACCGTCGCAAGGATGAAAAAAGCAAGTCCCCTCTGCCCTCTTCAAAACCTGACTGCTAATCCAATGCCCTTGGCATATGGAAAGATATTAAATATTTTAAGATTGAAATGGCTTCAGAGTATAATGCAGGAAATTTCCTAAGGCCTTTTATCTTGGACTTCCAAGTATAATTTAAAGGGAGGTTATCATTTCTAATTAGGGAGTCATTAAGAGTTTTCCTTGAAGTTGCTTTCTTTCTACCAAAGCAGTACCATACTTCTTTCAGGACTAATGTTGTTACAATGTTACTATCTATAAATGCAGGTTTTTCTTTTTGGAAGCATAGTTGTTTACCTTAGCCTCCAAGATGTAGCAGTATGTTGGTTTTTTCTTCTTCCTTCCCAGTCTCTAGCATTCTTCTTCAGTTGCACCTTAAATTTCAGAATTTCTTCTATCTGTAATTCTCCTCCCTTATCACTGCATATCCTTGGCCTAGGTAATCTCACATATTAATATTACAATCTATCAACATACTAATGACTTTTTGATCACTATCTCCAGGCTATTTCTCTCACCTGAGCTCCAGTCTTAAATAACCAAATGATAATGCAACTTGAAATTCTAATAAAACTCTAACATTCACCCTCACTATTTTCTCTTCATACTTATTTCTTCTCTGGCGTTCTCTGTCATTTAACAGAATCACTACGCACCCAGATCAGTCAAGAAACCTTGGACACTTCATTGATTCCTTCCACTCTCATCCCAAACACCAAATCAACCACCAATTCAAGATAAATCTTCAATAATTCTGTCTACATTTCACAGTGCTGTTTCCCATTAACCTAGTAAAACACCAGCAACTATTTTTTTTTAACATTACAGCAGTGTAATAACTAAGTTGTCTGCCTTGGTTCTGGCAACTTCCAATTCATTCCCCACTGTGAATCCCAAATCGTCCTCTTAATTTGATCTTATTGTTCTACTGTAGTAGCTCAATGCCTTGAGATCTCTCAGTGCTATTAGGATAAAACCTAAATGTCTTTGTATGTCTTGCAAGTCCCTGTCTAATCTGCCGTTTAATTTATTGCTGTTCCTGTGCTTACGTTCCACACTCCAGACATAATGATCTACTTTCAATTTCCCTGAGAATCACTCTTTCCTTTGGCCTGGTCTTTGTTATGCTGCTTATCCTGGGTTGGCCAAAAAGTTCATTTGGGTTTTCCCATAACATCTCATAGAAAGACTCGAATGAACGTTTTGGCCAGCCAATATTTATCTAGAACACTTTTGGTTTCTCTCACTCTTTCTCTCCCTCTATAAAACCTATGGGTGGGGAGAGATCTCTCCCCAGCTGTTAGCACCCTGTACAGTCTAAAGTAGGTATCTCTTCTATCCTTTTACTTCCCATAGCATTCTGGATTTCCACTATTACATTTATCACAATTTGTTGAAGATTATTGTAGTTTTTGGCCATCTCACCCATTGTATTTTAGTTTCAGTGAGGGAAAGTGTGTCTGAATGTTTACACAGGTATTTCCAGCATCTATGATAGGACTAGACCTTTAATATGTGCTCAATGAACGTTTAATACATATACAAATATATTTGTCTTTTCCCCTTGAAATGTTTTAATCTAGTAGATACTTTCTTATGCCTTGGAGCCTAGGAACACTATCTTTAAAAATGAAGGAACTAGCCTATATTTCCTTGTAGAAGTTACTCCTTCTGGTATTCCTATGCCATCTGAAACAATCTGATAGAAATATAAGTCGCGTGAAAACATAGTATCCCTCCATCTTTATAAAAGGAGAAAGGAGGGCAAAAAAAACTCAGACAGATTAGAGGAAAGAAGAAATTTGAGGAGAACTAGATATTTTGATGATATAAAAGCAAAGATCTGCAAAGCATAGGGTGTAAATAAGAAATCTGACATATCAACATTTAGTTTCAAGTATTAAAAAATGTAGTCTAATTATCTTTGAAAATTCCAAGAGTCTTTCAGATAAGCAACTGTATTTACATTCAATTTGCCATAATTTTTATCAGTCTGAACATTATCTTATTTAATATATAGAATACTTATATAAAACAATGTTATTAGCACTATTATATGAATAACGAAATTGAAATGTAAGGTAAAAATCTTGATACAAACCATGAAGGCAGTACACTTGAGGTAAGATTTATACCCAAATCCACAATTCTTAACCTCTAATTCTAAATTATAACAAGCTACATCAGCAAAAGATTAATTAGAATGTACTATATTTCCAGCCAGCCCTAGGCACTGGATTAGACAACTATCCAGTTCTTTCCATTGATCATTCATACATCGAAGTCCAAATTTGTATGGTATAACCACACATAATATATCTAGAAAATATTCCATTTAATTCAGAGTACTAGACTGTTTTGAAGTTCTAGGGTAATCAACTTTTATTAAGATGTCTTTGTCACACAGGTATGGGATAAAAGCCAGAGCAGTCCCAGAGCAGACTGAACTTTTGGAATTCTTCAGGAACCAAATGATGTCCTTTTCCTTACAAGGAAGTATCACCACAATGAATGTTGCCCCTCTCCAATCCATTTTCAATACTATAATCTGAGGCATTTTTCTAAAACTCAAATAAAATTATGCGCACTCCAGTTTAGAAAATGTAAATGATCTTTCATAGCTATGACAGTTAGTGTATGTTGCTTATCTTACATCCATTTCCCCTTTCTTGTATGTCAGTCATTTCAACTCAGGGTGATTTTGCCCTGTGGGGGACGTTTGGCAATATATGGAGACATTTTAGTTTCCACAGCTGGGGAAGAGGGTGCAACTGTCATCCAGTGGGTATAAGCCAGGAATGCTGCTAAACATCCTCAATGCATAGGACTGTTCCTCATCAAAGAATTCTCTGGCCCCAAATGCCAAGAGTGCCAAGGTAGTGAAACTCTGCTTCATGCTAACAATGCATTGATTTATTTATATCAGTAATGTGCCTGGTCACAAGACAAAATCCAAATTCATTAAAATTAACAGAGAAGAATCAAGATGGTGGAGTAGAAGGATGTGCGCTCACACCCTCTTGCAAGAATACCGGAATACAACTAACTGCTGAACAACCATTAACAGAAAGACACTGGAACTCACCAAAAAAAACCACCCCACATCCAGAGACAAAGGATAAGCTGCAATGAGACGGTAGGAGGGGTGCAATCACGCTAAAATCAAATCCCATAAATGCTGGGTGGGTGACTCACAAGCTGGAGAACAGTTATACTGCAGAAGTCCTGAGGGTTCTGAGCCCCACATCAGGCTTCGTAACCTGGCGGTCCAGCAACAGGAGGAGGAATCCCCAGAGAATCAGACTTTGAAAGCCAGAGGGATTTGATCGCAGGAACTCTACAGGACTGGGGGAAATGGAGACTCCACTCTTGGAGGGCACACAAAAAAGTGTGCTCACCAGGACCCAGGGGGAAGGAGCAGTGACCCCATAGGAGACTGAACCAGACCTACCTGCTGGTGTTGGAGGGTTGCCTGCAGAGGTGGGGGGCAGCTGTGGCTCACTGAGGAGACAGGGGCACTGGCAGCAGGGGTTCTGAGAAGTGCGCATTGGCGTGAGCCCTTCCAGAGTCCACCATTAGCTAGCTCCACCAAAGAGCCTGTAAGCTCCAGGGCTGGGTTGCTTCAGGCCAAATGACCACCAGGGTGGGAACGCAGCCCCACCCATTGGCAGGCAAGAAGATTAAAGTGTCACTGAGCTCCACCCACCAAATCAGATTAAAGTTTTACTGAGCTCCACCCACCCAGCCCAACCCACCATCAGTCCCTCCCATCAGGAAGCACCCACAAGCCTCCTAGACAGCTTCTTCCAGAAGAGGGCAGACAGCTGAATCAAGCAGTATCAGCACTACTTCATCTTGTGGAATTGAAAATCACAGCCACAGAAAGACAGAGAAAATGAAGAGGCAAAAGACTTTGTACCAGATGAAGGGACAAGATAAAACACCAGAAAAACAACTAAATGAAGAGGAGATAGGCACTCTTCCAGAAAAAGAATTCAGAATAATGATGGTGAAGATGATCCAGGACTTTGAAAAAAGACTGGATGCAAAGATCAAAAAGTTGCAAGAAAACTTTACCAAAGACCTAGAAGAATTAAAGAACAAACAAACAGAGATATGCAACACAATAATGGAAATGAAAAATACACTAGAAGGAACCAATAGCAGATTAACTGAGGCAGAAGGGTGAATAAGTGACCTGGAAGACAGAATGGTGATCATCACTGATGTGGAAAAGAATAAAGAAAAAAGAATGAAAAGAACCGAAGACAGCCTAAGAGACCTCTGGGGCAATGTTAAACACACCAACATTCGCATTATAGGGGTCCCAGAAGGAGAAGAGAGAGAGAAAGGACCTGAGAAAATATTGGAAGAGATTATAGTTGAAAACTTCCCTAACATGGGAAAGGAAATAGCTACCCAAGTCCAGGAAGTGCGAAGAGTCCCAGGCAGGATAAACCCAAGGAGAAACATGCCAAGACATATAGTAGTCAACTTGACAAAAATTAAAGACAGAGAAAAGTTATTAAAAGCAACAAGGGAAAAATGACAAATAACATACAAAGGAACTCCCATCAGGTTAACAGCTGATTTCTCAGCAGAAACTCTGCAAGCCAGAAGGGTGTGGCACGATATATTTAAAGTGATGACAGAGAAGAACCTACAACCTAGAATACTCTACCCAGCAAGGATCTCATTCAGATTCGAGGGAGAAATCAAAAGCTTTACAGACAAGCAACAGCTAAGAGAATTCAGCACCACCAAACCAGCCCTACAACAAATGCTAAAGGAACTTCTCTAAGTGGGAAACATAAGAGAAGAAAAGGACCTACAAAAACAAACCCAAAACAATTAAGAAAATGGTAGTGGGAACATACATATCGATAATTACCTTGAATGTAAATGGACTAAATGCACCAATCAGAAGACACAGACTGGCTGAATGGATACAAAATCAAGACCCATATATATGCTGTCTACAAGAGACCCACTTCAGACCTAGGGACACATACAGACTGAAAGTGTGGGGATGGAAAAAGATAGTCCATGCAAATGGAAATTAAAAGAAAGCTGGAGTAGCGATACTCATATCAGATAAAATAGACTTTAAAATAAAAAATGTTACAAGAGACAAAAAAGGACACTACATAAAGATTGAGGGATCAATCCAAGAAGAGATAACAATTATAAATATATATGCACCCAATATAGGAGCACCTCAATACATAAGGCAAATGCTAACAACTATGAAAGAGGAAATCGACAGTAAAATTAACATACAAAGTCTTTCATAATTTAATCCCTGCTGATATCTTAATGTTATTTCTTGTCACTCTATCTCCTTGTTCTGAAGTATTTACCACTTTAAAAAAAAAGTGTGTGTTAGTCAAGGTAGATAAGCTGTGCCACATTAAGAAACATCACTAAAATATCAGTAGCATAAGACTCAAGTAGGTGGAGGCTCCACCACCTCAAGGAGATTCCATCCCAAATTGAGTCTTCAGGTTTCACTGCCTCATGGTGAGAGCAGGGAACAACGTGCTCTGGCCCTTAATTGCCTCTGTTCACTGGTAAACCTGTCATCTTCCCTCACACTGGTCACATTCCCTGGTCCAAACAAATCACATGGCTTTGTCTAACATCAAAAGGACCTTTTCCTGTCAGAAAAGGAAAGCTAGAATCCTTTCACTGGTGCTAAACACCACTTAGCACCAATAGTGTTTACTCCTGTACTTTTTATCCTTATTTCTAGGGCTAACTCATTCTTTTTTTTTAATAAATTTATTTATTTATTTATTTTATTGGCTGTGCTGGGTCCTTTTTTGCTGTGTGCAGGCTCTCTTTTTTTACTTGCGGTGAGAGGGGGCTACTCTTCATCGTGTTGCGTGGCCTCCCCATTGCCGTGGCTTCTTTTGTTGTGGAGCACGAGCTCTAGGTGCGTGGGCTTCAGTAGTTGCAGCACATGGGCTCAGTAGTTGTGGCTCATGGGCTCTAAAGTGCAGGCTCAATAGTTGTGGCGCTCGGGCTTAGGTGCTCCGCAGCATGTGGGATCTTCCTCGAGCAGGGATCGAACCCGTGTTCCCTGCGTTGGCAGGTGGATTCTCAACCACTGCGCCACCTAGGAAGCCCAAGGGCTAACTCATTCTTAACATTTAAGTTAAATTTATGCAACGCTTCTTAGATAAAGTCCTCTTGATGTGTTTTCTTCCAAGACTTTGTTAGGTGCCTCTCCTTGGCCGTCTTATCACACCTTGTACATAGAATTTACAGCATGTATTTTTGTTATTATGAAAGTCTGTTCACTAGCTTGCCTATTCTAGATTATTGGCTCTTGATGGTAGGGAAAGTATCTTATTTATCACTGTATTCACAAAATCTACCATACAAGAGATGAAAGAATTAAATGTTGGGAATTCCCTGGTGGTCCAGTGGTTAGGGCTTTGTGTTCTCACTGCCGAGGGCCCAGGCTCGATCCCTAGTCAGGGAACTAAGATCCCACATGCCCTGTGGCAAAACAATGAAATAAATTAAAGAAAAGAAAATTAGATGTTTCTTTACACGAACAAAACAATCAGACAAATTATACAATAGAAAATATAGGATCATTTTTCTATCAAACAAGAGCCTCTTGCCTCTCCAAGTAACCACTGATTCATTGACTTAAAACTCTGTTCATATTTCTCCCTGATCCCAGTATGAGGAAATGTCTCAGATCACTGCAAATGAGGAGCTCATAGTGTCATAAAATATAATGCTAGAGCATGATAAAATTGTGTTGGGTAAATTATATCAATTTTAGGGTACCTAGGGCAATAGTTTCCTTTTTTTAAAAAATGCTATTACTACGTAAAGATAAGAGACATTGTTGAGGATAGTCAAATTCTTGTTCAACCTGGATTGCCTTCAAGCAGTTCAAGAGCCTTCATTTTTAACTGCAAACGGCTTTCAGCATCCCCTGAAGAAAAAAAATGATCAGGAGAACTATGGTAAATCTAATGGGTCCCAAAGAAACCTAAAATTGTTTGAGGAAGACTGAATTTTCTCCCTCTTGCAGATACAGTTTTTTCATATTCCCTGTGAAAAATATTTACTTCATCACTGTTGCAGAAGTAGACTGAGTTCATGCATACATTGAGACTCGCCACTGAATAAACATAGCTGTATGATTCAATTCAGGGGAAAGGTCACTGGACTGAGACATAGGAGACTAAAGTTCTTTCCCCAGTCTTGCCAGGATTAGTCAGGTCACTCTGATTAAGTAAGTAATTAAGACTTTTCTTTGCCCTTCTTTTTTTTTTTAACTCTAAAAGTGAATTTAGTAACAGCTGGCTTATTTACTTCAGTTACCAGCAAAAAATAAAGCTATCTGAATTAGCATATATTATAAAATATAAAAGAAAAAGTGAATATAGTCTTGTTATTACTATTGATAGAGCATAGTAGTTAGAACAGGTTTTGAATCCTACCAGTGCAAGTTATTTAGTTTCTGAGTCTCTTTACTCATTGAAAAATCAGGTATTAAAACATAGTAATTTATAGGTTTGTTAGAAAAATTAAGTATTTATAACTTAGGGCATAATATATGTTCAATAAGTTATAGATCTTTAAAATATATAATTCCCTGAAAATATAATATACTAATACATTTTCAAAAAATAAATTATAATTGTTATACATATGTGTGTGTTAAGTAAGTAAATAAAAGCATAGTTAGTATTTTCCATAAACTAAGAAAAGCAGATGATTTAGCTGTATATGTGAAAACTCACAGTACCTTCTCTAGAAAAAGGGAGACAGCCTTTTTTAGCTCCGAAATAATATTATTCTACCATTTCAAAAATCCAAGATAAATCTAGATTTAATTTGAAAGAAATACAGGAACTATAATTGTATAATAATTATGCAATATTTAAGCAGAAGGTCAGCAGGAATATTAGGAAAAGAAAGAAACGGAAGGAAATAAAACATCAATAATAAAGAAAAACAGCACTGATGAAATGGAAGTCTGAAAACTCCAAGCCCTGATTAAGATCAGAAATTGGTTGCAATGCATGTTTCACGGCCAATGTGGGAAGCAGTAGCACATGGTAGTTTATGAGTGGGGACTATGGAACCCAGCTCTAGCACAAAACAACACTGTGCCTAATCCATAATAGGGACTCAATAAATATTAGCTAATATTGTTATTGATATTTTTGTAAGTCTTATGATTTAAAAAATGCTGGTTAACCTACAAACAAAAAAAGAGATCTCTGTTGTTTACTCTCAAGTCCTAAGTTTCCATCCTCAGGAACGGCAGAGTGAGACAACAGAAATGAAAAGCTGAGTGGATCTGCTTGTTTTCCAAGCCTGATGGAGCCTGCATGGCAGGCAGAGTTTGGTGTAGGATTTCAAAATCTTTTCATTAAATACACTGGTTGGTTGAAAGTATCCCAGGTCCCCTATGATTGTAACTGCTCAGTAAATATTAAACAATCAATAAACTGTTAACTTCCTCTCTTCTTTCTCCCTCCCATGGACAGAACGCAGGGGTTTGTTGAAGCCAGCTCTTAGAAACCTGCTGCCTAGAGCCCTCTCTTCATTTTGGAAGGCTTTACCTACTGCGATGTGTCAAAAAGCTGAACATTCTACAGAAAGGAATGTATGAATTCATTTTTCTCTTACTACAGTCCAAATATCAACTGTTGTTAGTTACCCTGGGATTTCTCTGGATTAGCTTTTTTAGTGCTTTGCTTTCCATACACAAAGATATCAAACTGGAGTTTGCAAACACCTTAAAAGTATAAGAAACATTCTCACCAAGCAGGCCATACAAAAAAACAGGCTGATGCTGAATGTGGGCCTTAGGCCATATATTGCTGACTCTTAAATGAGACATTACATGCACTTTAAAATAAGCATGCTGAGGGTGAAGACACAGAGGAAGTGGGATATGTGAAAAAGACAACTTTTCTTATTGTCCCTTTGATACTGAAAAAAAAATCAGTGAAAAAAAAATGTACTGTGAGGGCTTACATTTTCCTACCACTGAAAATACATATGAAATCATGCTTGAATTTACACACATATTGAGATGTGCAGCTTCTAAGATGGCTCCCAATGAACTCTGCTTCCTGCCACTCAAATTCAAGGGTAGTCAGTCCCCTCTCCAGGAGCGTGGACTGGACTTACTGACTCACCTCCAAAGAACATAATATCACAGAAAAGACGGTAGGTATGTCAATTCTTAAATTAGGTTATGAAAAGGCTGGCTTCCATTATGGGTATCCTTTCTTGTTTTCTCTCTCAGATCACTTGTCCTAGGAGAAACTAGCTACCATCCTGTAAACAGTCATAAAGAGAGGCTCATGTGGCCAGGAACTGTGTCTCCAGCTGACAGTTATCAAGCCAAAACACAAGACAGTTAGCTTGGCAGGGGAGACTTTCCCAGTCAAGCCTTGTGATGACTGCAGCCCTATGATGGTTAATTTTATGTGTCAACTTGGCTGGGCCATGGTACCCAGATATTTAGTCAAATATTACTCTGAATATTTCTTGGAAAGTATTTTTGTTGTTGTTGTTTGGATAAGAGTAACACTTAAATTTGGTGGACTCTGAGTAAAGTATAGCAGATTACTCCCGATAACGTGAGGGAGCATCTTCTAATCATTTGAAGGCCTTAATAAAAGACTATTCTTTGGGGTAACAGAGTGGATTCACTGGAATGGGGGAGCTCTATGGAGACAAACAGCAGAGCTTTTGCTGTGAAGTTTAGTCTAAAGTATTTCCCTTTGGACTACTATACATTTAGACAATTTTCTTACCATGTCAACATATCTAGTGTATATATGTATTTGTATGTGTAAGTGTGTGTATGTATATATATATATATAATATATATATATATGTTTGCCATCAATCAGTACAGATTTATAAAGGCAGGAGACTTGCTAGAGCTGTTCTCACCAGCCAAGTATTGGGTATTGCTTTAGCACACCTAAAGGAAAGAAAATAAAGTGATTTCCCACATAATTCTCTTATCCCCTTCACCTAGTATAGGAAAAGATCCAATGGTTCACTTGGCTCCATGTGAACAATCATGTGAATCTTCTTGGGAACTCGATTTATATCTGCCTCAAGAAAAGGAGAGGTCAGAGCAGTCTCTGTTTAATCTAGAGACTGAAGTCGAATTTCTCTAACCCTGAAAGAAAACTTAAAATAGCCAAAATTGACCCTAATCTGTGACAACAACTTTTGTGAAATTGTGTACCTCAAAGTATAAAGGGAAATTGGCTGGAACACAGACCAAGTTTCCCAGCGGTTCAGGGACTACATCTGCTAAATCTTCAATAACATAATGGGGCAGGAGCTTAAGGCACCAAAATGAGTTGGTTATGGACTATGGTTCACGTGGGATCAAAAGAAGTAAACATACAATTTTTAGAGGACTACACGTGAAAAAGTAGAACAAAGCAAAACAAAAGCTCCTCTTCAAGATGAACGTTTATATCAAAATTCCAAAGCCCATGAGGAAAAGCAAAGTTTAGAAGAAATTATGTAAGCGTGAAGTGATTACTTTGCTCCAAATGAAAAGGAAAATAAAATACAGCATTCTACAATAGCATTACAAGAGTATAGAGGAAAGAGAAAAAAAGAATAATATTTACAAAGGGGAACAGGAAATTAAAAAGAAAGTAGAGGTAGAAATTATATTAGTATAGAAAAATATTAAAAAAATACCTAATTAGAAAACTTTCAAATGAAAAATTTAGTCTCTAGAATATAAAATTCAATAGCTATTATAAACTCTGGATGGGAGAATTGGTGAATTAAGATATAGTTCTTAGAGATGTACCTAAATGCAACACAGCCAAAAATAATGTATATATTAAAAAGCAATATATTGAGGGAAAATCCTCATGTCTGATTTTTTTTTTCTCATAAAGGGTTACATCTCCACAGAAGAGCCCCATAGATGGTTACTTTTAACCTCTCTTTGTTCATTTTGTCATTCATCCCTAGGAGTTGTGTAGAGATTATATAACTGATACATTTGGGAGGAATAACTGGGCATTCTTTGCTGAGCTCTGCCCCGCTTTCCCTTGGGGATCAGATGTTCCAGGAAGTCAGAAGTCTCCTCTGTTTCTTTAAAGGCTAGCTCACTTCCCACCATATAAACAATCCTGCCTTAAGGTCAGCACTTGCAGGTCCAAATGAGGAAGTGTGCTTAATTCTGTTAAGTATTTGCAGATCCACTTGATTAATATACCTGGTCACGTTCTCCAGCCTGGCTTCAATCAACAGTAGAGGAATTCTTTGCTTTCCATATGCCATTCTTCTGTTTTATGTCTCAAATGTTTTAGAACCTAAGCATGGAAAATGGGTGTGATTTAAGAGAAACCTCCCAACGCTTGCATGGATATTATGCATGTGTATATTTAGGTTGTGTTTCTTTTTTCTCTGCTTCTCCACTTTATATTTCACTCCATTAGTAAGTCTGTACAGAGGACTGGACCTGTTGTAATTTTGGTGGCCTGGAATAGCATATGTTAGAACATTTCTGGCAGTTGTGTCCATTTTTCTTGAGCACCCTGAGGGTAGACTTGTCAGTAGTTTGATTGTTCTTCCTGTTTGACAAGTAAGACCACAGGGGACATGACAAGGCTTTGGGTACTGCAGGATCATCACTACTTGGATTGTATAAACCCAGCCACCTTCTATTAGAAAGGATTCAGTGGAGTCCTTTATTTCTCAGTGTTTGACAAATGGGATTTTTTATGAAAGCTACCTGGATTTTTATAGTCTCTGAGCCTTACTCTCATGATGTATGAAAACAAATTTGGAGTAAGCAATGGGTATTCAAGTAAGAGAAAATAATTCACTGAACTATGAACACAGCAAGGATTCCCCAAAAATAGCACCCCTTATTGTGTGTTGTGAGATTTTGTATTCATATATCAAGCCTAAGCGTAGCAGAATGGATGAGTCTGGCCCATGCTGCCAGCCACATACCTAAAATATCTTCACAAACAGGAACCTTCTTATATAAATAGGCCCATATGAGGTGAATATACATCCTGATCATAGATATATCAACTTTTGATATGTGCTTCATTCACATGATGCCCTCTATGCTATCCAAGGGATCTACCATCATCTCTCACCTACCTGGGCCAGCCTGCTTACCTTCCTGAAGCAAATCTCCTACCCACATCCCACTCAATTTACCTATGGCTTAAAAATCTCTGTTTGCCCTCAGTTAGGCATCAGATCTCTTAAAGCTGGAACACTAAACCTCAAACTTAGCTTTCTCCTCAGTTTGTATTGGACAGTTGGTTCTGATGCAGCTGTCACTCTAATCATATCTTTGGGCCCATAGGTTTGGCAGGAAGAGAACACATCTACGTTCAACCACAGAAAGCTGTTGAGCTTGCTCTGAAATGTGTACTGTCAAAGCAAAGCCTTAATGTATAAACTGATGACTATGAGGGTCATGAGAATGGAGATAAAATCACCTACAGACTTGTCATAAACTATATTGGTTTTCATTTGCTGTCTCCTTGATGAGTATAACTGATGGAACTCAACAACCTCGAGTGCTAGATTTTAGCATATGCTTTTCTTTTTTGTTTCCTCAGAAACGAACAATAGGAAGTGTTATTATAGACAGGGAAAAAGCATAGATGATGGTAACTTAAAGCAAAAGAGTAAGTATTAAAGAGCTCTGGAATTGGAGTCAAACAACCTAGATTCTAGATATATAACTCTCAACAAAAGTATGCATCTCCCTAGTCTAAGGCAAAGTTAAGGAAAATCAGTTTACCACATCCATTTACTATGTTCTGCCTTATCTTTCTGTTTTCTATGATTAATTTATGAACTCAGGACTCACCTTCTGGAGCAAAGGGTAGAAGCTAACTAAGCATATGTTATTAACTCATTCAGGTGTTCTCTATTTCTCTGTCCAAATTTTCCAATTATGAGGACATGAGACTTACTGGACTTAGGGACCACCTTAACCTACTATGGACTCAAGATAGAATCTTCACTTGATTCTATCTACAAAGACATTATTTCTATATAATGTCACATTCACAGGTTCTTGGTAGATACAAAATTTCGCATAACATTATTCAACCCAGCATAAGTGGTGTACAAAAACATTTTTAGCTATTAGAAGTGAAAGTGGCCCCCCTTCAAAAGCTGGTACAAAAGTGTAAAGCAATTATATTCCAATAAAGGGCTTAAAAAAAAAAAGTGTCCCCCTTTAAATCATTATGACTTATTCTTGTATCTCCTGCACAGATACAGGCCTGAAGGATGGACATTTTTCCAACTTTATCACAATGTCTTTGAACCAATATGCAACTACCACAGTGTGATCTTGAAAATCCATCATCAAAATTAGCACAAGCAGGAGGATGCCCTTTTACAAGGCTTCATAGGTATTACTGCTAATGGAAGAAAAGCAAAGGGAAGGTAATATGCCTAATGTCCCATGGTGGCTGAGAATACCTATGTAAGAATTACTCTTTAGAAGCTTTCAGAAAGAGTTGAGAAGATTCTGGGATAGAGTGAAGTGTGGGGAGGAGGTTATATGTTCATCAATAAAAAGTTAGCAGAGTGAGGTGATGATAGAAAAATATGTGTTACATAGATAAGAAATATATTCTCAAAGATGGAGGAGACACATTCCTCCAAAGTCCTCTTTTCACAGTAAACAAAAAGTAAAACAAAGCCCTGGACATAACACAACAAATAAGAACACTTTGAAATACAGAAAAAAGAAAGCACACTTTGCACTCCTAGAGTTTTCCATACTTGAGGAACCACATGAGTGAATTCCCTGGATTTTGTTATCCTCTCATATATCCTGGATTAGAAGCCTCTAATCCAGAACTGTTAGCTGGCACAGACAAAAAAAGCAGTCCAAGGAAAGTCTTTTGCCTATAGCAAAATGGGTGGTCTCACAGCAGAAAGCCTTTTGGGCAAGACCTGCCCTACACCACACCCTACAGCTGAGGAGAGAGCTGATTTTTTACTTTTCCTGCCTAGGCTGCACAGAAGCAGGCAACAACATTTTTGATCTTTCATACTCTGTTCAGTGGAATCAGGTGGCGCTCCTTTTTTCCCTGTCAAGTTGGTGTCTGTCCCCCATTGGGCAAGGAGTTTAATCCTAGATGCTGAGCGTCTATCTCACCCTGCTTTCCTCCTCCCTGGTATCGGCTCATTGGGAGCAGAGCTTACAACCTGACTCGAGGGCAACAGGGCAGTGTGTGTTGGTGCCCCAATTTCACCAGGAATTAGCTATCTGAACTTCCATCCCAAGGCAGTATGAGTCAACTCTCATCACTTTTGCTGGGTGGTGTAGGTAGGGTCCAGTGGGAAGCTGAATTTACACACACCCAACTCTGGTCTGATGCATCTCAACAAGCAGAATGGCTGATAAAAGAGAAAATTAAATAGGATTCAGAGTCTCATAATATTCATTGCTGAATATGCTTAATAGTAAAGATGTCAGAGTACAGACACAATGAACTTGAAGACTTGTTTCAGATTTGCTAAACCTGAACAGCAGAGAGAAAAGAGACCCTGCCCGCCCCCCCCCCAAAACAAAGCCCACAAAAATTTAAGTTTCTAGAACCTAGGAGACAAAAAAATGAAACAAATTTGTATCAATGGACTCTCACAAAGAAAGAAGAGAGAGAGTGGGACTAAAAGAGTATTTAAAGAAATAATGACTAAAAACTTTCCAAACTTGTGGAAGGACAAAACTTACAGATTCAAGACGGCAAGTTAAGCCTCCAAAAGATAAACTCAAATAAATTCATGCTCGAACACATAATAATTAAGCTTTCAAAAATTAAAGACAATGTCTTGAAAGCAACCAGAGAGAGGTGTTGCATTAATTGTAATGGAACACCAATTAGAATGATGGCAGATTTCTCATTTTTCAGAAGGAAGTAGCAAAATGTTTTTCAAGTAGTAAAAGAAAAGAACTGTCAACTGTGAATTCTGTAGAAATATTCCTAAATTCTTAAAAATATTTTTCAAGGACAGAGAGGAAATAAAGTAATTCTCAGACAAAGGAAAACTGAGAGAACTTATTGCTAGCATATCTACTCCTAAAGAATAGCTAAAAAAAATTCTCTAAATAGAAAGAAAATGATTTGAAAAGAAAAAAAACTTGAAACTTCAGAAAGTAAGAAAGAATATTGGAATAGGTAAAAATAGGAATAAATATGATAAATTAAAAGAGAAATGACCTTACAAATACCATATTCTTATTGCTAATGCAGAAGATATACTTCTTCATTTTAATATTAACATCAGTATATTATATGCGTGTGTACTATTTGTTGCAAATTAGAGTACATATAGGCAAATAAAAAGGTAATCCAAACAGTCCAGATTTCATGTAAAAATTCAACACAATCAACCCCATTTATCTGGATATAAGTTTTCTAATTTTCCAAACCTTTAGAACACAATCCCAAATAAGAATGCAAAGACTTTTGAACATTACAAAAAAGCTTTTCATATTCCTTGCTTTATACTGAAGTCCTTATCATCTCACACATAAAATTTTTAATAGACTCCTATTTAAATTATCTCACCAAACTCCATCATTCTGACTTTCAATATCCCAGCAAATTATAAAGAGAAAATTAATGGGGACTAGAGGATGAAACAGGAGTGGAGATTTCTAGAAGTAAGCAATCCATTCTAGACAGAAATAGGAGAAAAAAAATAAAAATAAAAGCAAAGTGTTATTGTACCATATTTAGAAACTATTAAAGAAAACAGAAAAATCATATTTTTAAAAGATTTCCATTTAATAATAGCTTATACACAGTATGTTTGGTTAATTCTAGGACTGTGTTGTAAAAGGGCAGATTAGGAGGGGTCTGTCTTAGAGAAAATATTTGAAGAATTACAGGCCCTTCATGTTAACTCAATGTTATGGATTATCTAACAAACAGAACAAGAAAACCAACAACATAGGAAGTACACACCAGCATAAAATTGGAATTTATAAGCACATAGGATATCACACAATAAAAACCACCATGATCTTACAAATAGAAATTGTTTTAGACCAATTTCACTTCCTTCTGTGACAAAGTCATGTTGATCAAGCCAGAAATAATACATATCACTTACCTGTGCTTCAACAGGTTTCTGCATATCTGTATGTGTATGTTTTATAAAAACATATGATCCCTCATTATTGATTCCCAGTCTTTTAATATCAAAAATATAAAAGGACCATATGAAGAAGTTGAATTTTATATTCTATTGATTGTAAAAATACATGCTATCAAAAAAAAAACCCCTTCTATTTCAGCAACACTTTGAAAAAACATTACATTGTATTAAATACTACCACATCTATAGCTTTCAAAATTGTTTTCTATTCTTCAAAAACTTTAATATATTAAGTGGAAATATTTATGTAAGTACAAGTCAATAAAGTATACATACTGTGATGCAAATATGACAGGAGTAAAGGGGAGAATGGAGAGATCAACTCTATGTGGAAAAGAGAATAGGTGATGTTTGAGCTGAGGGGTAAAAGATGATCTTATGAAAAAGGAAGGCTGGGGATTCTCTGTAGAAGAAAAAAACATGCAATGCCAGGTGAACTGAGATAAGAAAAAAAATAGCACTTTTTTAAATTTCGATGTTAAAGTGTCTTTATATGGGGTTGAAATTAGAAGTCTGGTCTGGAGGAGATGTTTGCAGTATACCTACTCATTGGTGGTACTAGAAACCTTGAGTGGGAATAAAATCCCCAAAGACACTAGAATTTCTTTCCACAAAAGAAAATCTGAGGAAAATGCAACATTTTAAGACAAAGTGGGGAAAGACAAGAAGCTTGCAAAAGAGATTATTTGCTACAGGTATAAGAATATGGTTTTGTAATCTGATGATACAAAACACCATCAGGGGCGTGTGGAAGCCTAATATTGAATTAAGCGATAGTTTACAAAATCTTAGACATTTATACTGAGCTTTAAATATTATACAGCTGCTAGTTAAGCACTGTCAAGCATGAAAATAATTAGTCATCTATTTGAGGACCAGCCTTTAGTCAATGTGTTTGGTATAGAGGTGATTTTGTTTTTTTTTTTTTTTTGCTTTTGAGGAGTGCAATCATGTAACAATAAGGAAAATATAAAAGCATTGCACCTACTTTAGTAGGAGAGTAAGAGGAGCCATTTGAAAATTCATGCTTTATGAAGTGGGCATATAACATATAGCATGAACAAGATCAATGAATGACTGATTTTAGTTCAGTTCGGGATCAACATTTATGACATAAAAAACAAACCAAAACTTGTATGTACCATGCTTTATCCTAAACTAATTCACATTCTTACCACAAAAAATAGTAACAATAAAAGAAATATCATGTATTTGCCTATGAAGGATGCATGTAACTTCTTATCATGAGCCTACAGAATACCATATTTAAATTTTATCAAGCTTAGTAGTTTTAAAAATGCTATTTAAAATATATTAGGATTTCATGTAAACTCCCCTTGGGTATATTTAACAGAAGCTGCTAAATCTGGGATATGAGAATTTTAAAAGTATTTTTCACACTTTATTTGGTATCTTATTTTTTGCTCTGCTAGACTGCTAACAAATAGCTATGATACTCATTTCAAGAGAAACTTTAGAAACCAGTCATTTTTTGATTTATCTCTTTGAATATAGCCCAGAGCTTAGAAGATATATTTCTCTGGTCAAAACAATCCCTTTGGGTAGGATTTGATCAGAGGGACAGTGAAAGATCTTTCCACTGATTAAGAAGAGTACATAAAATCCTTACCATGGGAGTTTCTTGCCTGGACATGATCTTCAGAAAATGGAGATGAAATGCACAAATACGGGAAAAACACTAATGTATTAATTCTGAAGCAAATATTATAGCTCGGGTAAACACACACACACACACACACACACACACACACACACACACACACAGAGCCCTGGAGCGTATGAAAAATGTAGTCACACAATGAGCCTTTCCAGAGAGAGCAGGGAAGGGTCTTAAGCAGCTCCTTAAATGTCTTGAGAAAGCCAGGATCAGTGACTGGCTTTGGCTTTTATTGAGGTCAAAGGTGGGGTTGGGGTGAGATTTTCTCTTAAACGTATAGATCAGGGCAGGCACAATCCTGCCAATCCAAAGGATGGAGCATCTGGCTTTCACACGGGCTTGCTTAGATGTGAGGCAACAGTGGAAAAGGGCCAAGTGGAGGCTGAAAGCTGTCAGCAAACATCCACCATGGGATCAGACTCTACCACATCACCACAAAATTATGTGCTTACCTCTCCTCCTCCATGTCTTAAATTCCACAGGGGTCGGCCTATCTGGTGGGGAAGCCTGTCATGGCCCAGCATTACCTACAAATGGCATTACTTATCTATTGAGTTAATTTTTTACTGATGCATAACTAACAAAAACATGGTCTTAAAACAATATATATTATCTCAGAGTTTCTGGGAATCAGGAGCCTGAGCTTTATTTAACTGGGTCCTGTGCTCAGGGTCTCAAAAAGAAGCAATATAAGAGTAGCAAGTCTGCACTCCTTGCTAAATTCATGTAGTTACTGGCAAAATTCAATCCCTTGTGGTTGTAGGACTCAGGTGCCCATTTTTTTGCTACCATGAACCCCTCTCACAGGCCCTCTCACCAATGGCAGCTTACTTCTTCAAGGCAAGCAAGAGAATTTCTGCTTATAGTCTGCTAAGACAAAATCTTATATAAGGAAACATAATCATGGTTGTGACTATCCTTATCACCTTTGCCATATTCTGTTGGCTAAAAGCAAGTCAAGGTCACACTCACACTCAAGTGGACCCTTGGACCAAACAGGTTTGCACTGTGTAGGTCCACTTATACTTGGGTTTTTCCCCAATAAATACATACTACAGTACTGCACGATCTGCAGTTGGTTGAATTTACAGATGTGGAAGCGTGGATACACAGGGTCAATTGTAAAGTTATAAATGGATTTTAGACTGCTCAGGAATCTGTGCCCCTAATCCTCATGTTGTTCAAGTTGACACATAAAATTAACCATTACAACTATTACAGCAAGTTCGTCTACCATTCATATTTCCATTTAGGGCTGACATCTTGTCCAGGGCAGCAGCAGGAAACAGCACTGCTCTACCAAGCCATCTGCATCAATCACTGTTGGTAGTTCCTTCCAGTTCTTTCATTTCACACTGATTTAGGTGATGATGTGTTCATAGAATTGGACGATCTCTTAACCAGCTGCTGGAGAGGGTGCTAAACCTCTTCTCTCCTAACGCCAATGAAGACACAAAAGGCTCTACAGTTTGAAAATATGGACAGGTGGATATCAGAGAAACTGTGAATATGGACATCCCAAGGCTTACTGGCAAAACAAAACACTTCCTCATAAAGGTGGGTCTTTATCACTGACACCAATGCCATTGCACATTTAAGGTACTTCACCAGGTGATTACTTTCAGGAAATATTGATGAGCTGCCATACTCCTTTTTAAAAATTTCCTAGAACTGCAATAAATTTAGACTCTATCTTGCTGCATACTACACATACATACATACAAGATACATAATTACTAGCCTACATTTCATTCATTTCTTAAGACTAGCTTATATTAGTATTTGAAATTTGGGGATAAATTGTTTTTAATTATTGCAAATAATCAACCACTTATTTTCCTTGCAGCTAAAGGGAAAAAAAGAGGAAGAGAAAGCAAAATACATGATTCTTGGCTTCAGGAATGACCATGTAAGCTTTTTAAACTTTGTTGCCTAACAAACTGCATAGTCAATATATATGAATAATATGGACAATATTTTACTTTTCCTTGGTTACAAAGACTAAAATAGGACCCATAAGCTAAAGCATATTAAAAGCCTTAAGTAACTGCAGGGTTGTTTTTACAATTGCCTTATACAGTTATTCTGAAAATGAATTGATATTATTTACACCAAACCCTCAAACTGTATAAAACTTAATTATGTTGTTCCCTCCCCAGCTATGATTTAGATTCAAAGGACATAGTAGTGCTGGTCCCAGCTCTGGCATACTGCATGTTTAGACTGTTATTCAGGACTGGTTGATGGACTGCCAAGAAAAGCGGATTGATTGGGGAAGATAACCTGTATTAAAGGGAAAGGAAAAACCATGAGAATTTAGATCTGTGTATCTAATTCAGTCTTCAGGGACTCTGAGTCTTAGGGAAGTAAATGGATTTGGGATGAAGGGTGCTATATGTAACATTTTGAAAGACATATTTCATACGGAAATACCTTCATTGGAACTTGAGAATTATTGTAAGAAAGATTATTCCAAAAGTTGGGGAGATAACTTCTCTACAATCACATTATTACTGTTAGGGACATCCAAAGAAAATGGTGACACCAGTACCATCAGGGTGACAGCAGTCTTGGAAAATTTTTGGCTGATTTCACCAGTGGGGTTTCAGTGTATCAGAAGGTAATGAATTCAATGAAGTAGTCACATGTGGTAAAATTCAAGGGACCAGTAGCATTCATGCAGCCTGATAGCCTGCATGATGGTAGCAAAAGAACATAGATCGTGGCAATATTTCTCAATAAGTGCAAAGACAGAATTCATTACAGGAGTGGTGGGCTATACCTGAAATTTGGGGAGGCAAACTCTCCCACGTCTCATGTCAGAGGATAGGCATCAGGTGCTGGGGCAGTGGAGGTGCTGTCACAAGTCTTCACAAGCAATAAAAGCAAATTTATTTACCAACAAAGCAGTCCAGGACAGGAGAGAAGGAAAGGAGCTCATATTAGTATTAGCTGGGGGTACCAGAATGCAAAGATTACCTCCTTCAGATGATTAAAATTTAATATCCAACCAACACTTATTGGGATGGGGAATGAATGAGAAATAAGAACCAAAAAAAAAAAAGACAGCTTATTACTGTTAATATTATTCCATTTTTTAAAATCCCAAGATTATGCAGTATGGGAAGTATGAATTAAGTTAGATTTTTTAAAGGAAATAAATATATTAATGTGAGATCTAAATTATAGCTGTTGACTATTTGCATATACCAGGTTCACTTAATAACTCTTCTTCCCTGCATAGTCTGTTAGGCACAGGTGCAGATCCTCGCTATTTTCTGTGCATCTTTCATTGACAGCATAACGTCATAGACAAGTTTGAATTTTTGTGTGGAAAAAGCACTGAAGATATCAGTCAGGTAACTGAGATAGGAATGTTACTGGACTTTGGGTTAAGAAAAATCCAAAATTTGCGGGGAGGCCTGTCTTTTCTGCTGCTTACTGGGATATCAGATGCCAGTGTGATCTAAGCTTAGTTATGAAAATTTGAGTCTTGGTTTCCTTATCTTTAAAACAGACATTGTATTATATATCAGCTGTAGACACCTGCTGTTATTGCTTGTTCTGGGTACTCTTACTCCATCTCTGGTTACAAATGCCCCTTTCCTCTGGGAGAAACATGCAGTTCTACTGGAAGTGACTCTCATGGGCTCATAACACAGGCCTGCCCAGCAACGTCACTCAATCTTCTTTGCACAGTGATTAGTTCATACATAGGCACGTTACACTAACTGTCCAAGATAAGTCCCAAGGGGGCTTTTCTGCCTATGCCTTAAGAAGATTCTCTTTCCACAGGGCTACTACATCGTCAGGATGAAAGTCATTACCCACCATCACACCCACCATTAGAAGAGAGTCTGTTTAAGGGACTGAAAGAAAAGGATCCCTGAAGGTACTACTTGAGCCTTGAATCTAGCAATGCCTAAAACCAAAATATCATGGATTTTTCAGTTACGTAAACCAACACATTTACTTTTGTGCCTAAGCTAACTTGAGTTGTAGTGCTATATTAATAGTACTAAGTAATATAACCTCATATTTTGTTATACTGACAAATGCACATTTACTGCCTCATAAATAGAAACACTGAGAATACGTTAGTTTCCTCATACTGGATATAGCTTTGAAAGCAGTGTTTTTAAAGTGTTCAGAAGAACAGAAGATACAGTATAACCTTTTTTTTTTTAAATTTCTTCTTTTAGTATAACCTTTTAATCCATACAAAACATCTGGATTTTTTTCAATGCATGTTATGCCAAGGGTGAGTATGTTAGTTTTACATGAAGAAAAGCAGTTTTTATGGAGGAGCGATAGGCCTGGCACTTCCTATGTCACATATTTCACTGTTTTCTGCTAAAAAATTATTGAGTGAATAAGGCATATTCACAACCACAAAAAGAGTTCATCAGGCTGTGAAGCATGTTTCTTCAGTGGTTTTGGTGTAGTGAGAACAATTTTCAGAGTCCTAGCATGTGTGAGATGATCGAGTGACTACATCAGAGAGGCTGTGAAGAGGAGTGTAAAAAGGAGAAATAAGAACTAAATACATCAGCCCCACACTTGTCTTTTTTTTGTCTTTCTTTGACGGTGGGGGGGGTGTGTGTGGGGTGGGGGTGGATGTGAATGAGGACACAATGTACTTTTTAAGTGCTATGTTTCTTGAAATACATCAAAGAGTCTAAGAGAAAGAAAACTCCAAATAGACTTAGAGAGTCTTTTTTTTTCTTATCAAAAACATTGGAATCTATAAAGGAAATAAAATTGCATTAGACTTAAATGATCTTAGAAAAGTGTCAGAAGAACTGACAGGTAAATGAATAGTCTATCATTATTTTATTTTATTATTCTCCTCTTAAAAAACAAAGGCAGGGAAATGGCTGACTTTAAGCCCATTCCAGAGGAGCCACAAAATTATATTCTCCTCCTATTATTTATCTTGTATAGAGAGTATCTTTTATGCAATCAACTCTGTAAGTGCAAATCAATAGCACAACAGATGATTTCATTCAAATGACATTCACTGAGGATGTACTGCGTGCTAGGCACTGGGCTAGGCTCTGCATGCATGGAAGATAAATTACAATATAGTCCCTGGTCTCAGGGAGCCCAAAGACAAGTAAATCTAGATAATCTAGGACAAGAAAATAATTATTCAAGCAACATGCTCTGTTCCAGATGTGCCTGTTCAGTATTATTTATTGAGATTACACCATAGAGGGCCAGACTACTCAATTGGAAGTTTAGTAAATATTTAGTCTTCCAAATGTATTCATTATTTTAATCAGGCAGTGCATCTGGAAAGTAATTTCATAGATATATTTTGACATTTTTTACGTGATCTTTCTCTTTGTGCTAGGGAAGCTGCTGGCAAAATATTGCCATGGACACCCAGAAAGAAAGCATGGTCAAAAATCTGCCCCTGATCTCTAACTCAACTCTGCTCAAAAGGCAGGACTGCATGAGTGCAAGCAGAAAGAGATGTAAAAACCTGATTACTGACTTGCTTTCTTCATACCCGGTGCTCTGCAGGTGCTAGTGTTAAGAAGGGACCACATCTAATTCAGGTACTTGATATAGTGTCACCATTGACCTGTATTAATACCAACATCAGGAAGCTGAGCTGCATATAGCATTTTAATACAAAATGACTTGAGAAAATTATCTGTAGATTCTGGTTCTTTCTTTCCACCTACAGAATTCACCAGGGTTAGAGGTCTAATTTTCCTACATGTTAATGATTACAATGTATGCAGGTGGCGTGAGATTTTTCTCTTACCCCAAAGAAAATCAGAATTGTATGCCCAATATCTTACCCTCTACTGCCTTTCAATACCTACTTCTTTATCAACTACATGTTGTAGTTACTTTCCCTTTATTTTATTTTCTGTGCACAGGATATAAGTTGAGGGCAGGTGCTCTGTCCCTTGCTTAACTAAGCAAAGATCATTAACAATCAACAAGTGTTTTTTCTATGAATAAAAGAATTTGGGGGCTCACCTTTCCTAACATGTCATGTATTAGATGTAGAGGAAAAGGAAACAATATTTTTATTCTTTTACTCTTACACTGGTTAGATATATGCATCAAATTACATTTGTTTTCAAATTACTAGAAAATTTCAAACCACACAACTCCTCTATATGCAATTTTTGCAAAGATTTTAAACTTTATGTATACTTATATCCATGCTAAAATTATAAAACATATCTTGCATTTGTTTCAGTGATTATGTATTCAATCTAACAGTATTAACACCTGTAGAACCTTATCTCATATATGATCTTATTCAGTGAGTTATATGGTTACATATGTATATAATTGTGTGTTTGTATGAAGGCAAAAGATGTATTAAGTTGCCTGCCATTCCCCTACCCATTCTCAGAGAATAAACTCTAGGGATATAATTTATCTGATCAGAGGTGAGTCCCTAACTGAAGCAGATCAATCCGATTCTCTCACCCAGAAATTGAAAAAGAGATATAGTGACACCAGCAAGTCTTAATTTTGCAGTTGAAATGGGAAAGTCATAGACCTGGTATTGCATTTTTTTTCCCCACTCAGGTGGAAGACAGGACATTTGTCTGTAGAGAATATAAAGGCTCACTTCAGTAAACACAGAGGAAATATCTGCCTTGTTTCAGAAAGGCTTTCTGGTTCTTATCCCTGGACCCTCATGAAGCCTGGATTCCTCCCTGCCCTTGAGTTTCCTGGAAACCCTGTATCCTGCCAACAAACAAGATGTTTTTCTTAAATCAATCTGAATTGTATTCAATCGTTGCACCACCTTGGTAACAATCTTCCAAATGCAATTCAATAATCTAAGAAATATTGGTTGAGAACTTACTCTGTATTCTATATTGTGGAATGGTCTAGGTATGTAGAAAGAAAATTTGCCCTTAAATAATTCACTTTGTAGTGGCAAAAGTGGGTACACAAATAGGTAACTTTAGTATATGTGTGGTGTAATTAAAAATGTTATAAAATATTCTATAGGCAAATAGAGAAATGCCTGATAAAGACTGAGCTGCCGAGGGAAAGTAGATGTGGAATTTCAAGGACAGCATAGATGCTACATCAGTTAAGTGTGGACAAACAGCCAGATTTAATAAGACAAAGGATGAAAAAAGGATGTTACAGGAAGACAGAATAGCAAGTGTAAGGACACGGACGTGTGAAGTCCTATATTTTCTTATTCATTTAACAACAGTTGTGTAGCATACACTGTAAACCAGCCACTGTTGCAAATGCTTTGGAAGCAGCAGTGAAAAAAAAAAAAACCCATAAATTCTTCCTTCACGATATTTATATTTTTGGTGGAGTATGTGTGTGTGTGTATATATACATATAAAATATATATATTTCAATATAATACATAATAAATATACAAGAACAAAACATATATAACAAAGTAAATGAATAAAATATGTAGTTTTCAAACCTTAGCATGCATCGGAATTACCTGAAAGGCTTGTTAAAACATAGACTGTTGGCCTCTATTCACCACATTTCTGACTGAGTAGGCATGTTCTGAGGGCTGAGAATTTTCATTTCTAATAAATAGGTAAGGATAATGTTGCTAGTCTGGCCATCATACTTTGAGAACCACTGATAAAGTATATGAGATAGTGATAAGTGCTATGGAGACAAATAAGTCAGGAGTCTTGAAGAGGTTTGTAATGTTATATTGCATAGTCAGGCAAAGTTTCTCTGAGAAGACCTGAAGAAGGCAGGAACCCAGCTATGTGGATATCTGGGGAAAGATCACTCCAGGTTATTCACTTGAATGAGATGTCATTGTTGAGTTTTAAGCAGAGATGTGGTATGATCTGACATGACCTCTTCTTTGAAATGGGATTACTTCAGCTGCCCCATTGAGAATTGGTGGAAATGAACAGAGGCAGAGAAATGAAATTTGTAAGGAGTCTATTTCAATAAGACCATTGGCAAGAATGATGGAGACTTGGATCAGAGTGACAGCTGTGGCATTAGTGAAAACATGGCTGGAGTAGAGATAGGAAGATAAACTTTGAAGGTAGAAGCTTCAGCTGAAATAAAGGATTTGATTCGGGATGTGGAAAAAAAAAAGAATAGTTGATAATGATTACTAGAATTTTGTTCTTAACACGTGGAAAGATGGATTTATCTTTAACTGATACTGGAAGGACTGTGAGAGAAGGAAGATTAGGGAGGACGATCAGGAGCTCAGTTTTTGACATGTTCATTTTGAGCTACCTACTAGTAACTCAGGTAGGGATGTAGAGTAGGAGTTGTATTTAAGAATCTGGAGTTCAGGGCAGAAGCCTGAGCTTGATATAAACTTGAGTGCTATGAGCATATCTGTTTGTTCACAAAGGGAGTGAGTGCAGAGAGAAAAAGAATGTGGTCTAAGGGCTAAGCCTCAGGGTGATGTGAGGGTAGAAAGGTAAGGGGGAAACAAAGAAAAGGAGCAGCAGCCAGTGATGTAAGCATAGTGGATGCTGTCCTGGAAGCCAAAGGAAGAAAGTGTTTCAAAATAGAGAAACTGAACAGTAAAAATAGGCAAAAATATGCAGAGGTTAAGAAAAAGTTAAAAGCAAAAAGAATTGTGATTGGCAGAATTCGGTTTGGAGTTGACATGGGGAAAAGAGGAAGAAATGCGTCTGTTTCATCTTTTTCTCACACAACTGGTCCCAGGTATTATCTGCTGAAGAGAAAATAGTCATTGCTTTAAAGATGAAACCAAGGAGTTGCAGAGTATTTCCCACAGAAACCAACTGTCTGTTCTGATGAGGCTGAAAATTTATCTCTATGAATGTAATTTTTATTTAATGCCCAGAAAGAATATAATGCTTTGGATACAGGTGTTAACACAACTAAAGCAAGTAGCTTATTTTCTGAAATATGTAGAATAATTATGAGCATTTTTTAAGATCTAAAAAGCATCCTAAAAGGTTCCATTAACAATTCTTGAGAACAAAGATTCCATAACATCTAAAAGGTCCCACCAGTGATTCTTGAGAACAACAATGTAGTCAGCTTTTTAAAAAATGATAATAATGACACACTATGAAGCAGACCTCAAAATTATCTGTCTTTAATCGAAAGTCATGCATTTTCACATAATGTAAGAGCAAATGCTGACTGACATTTCCAACTGGCAAAAGTTAAATAGTACCCTATCATCTGGCAAATAGCAAGTGATTCTTAGTGATGAAAATAATTATGACATATTATCTATAATGTGTGCATCTTTGAGAGGAAGGTGATTTACTTGGGATCCACAAAAGGAGAACATTTGGAGATGCAAATAGTTCTCTTCAAGATGGCTGTTTATGCTGGAATATTAAGTTCCCATTTGTAGTAAATGGAAAAGCAGATGGCTAAAGAAAAATATTTTGTCAAGTTTGTAACATAAACTACCTAGCTGTAGGAAAACCGTTTTTCTCATCATGGGAAGGAGTAGAAAGTGAGAAATAAACATAAATAGTCTGATTTTTCCAGGATGGAGTTTCCCTTTGGGTTTTGAGCACCCATTAATTTAAATATTTCTCTACAGTTAATCAATTAGTCAATCATACATGTAGTTAACAGATATTTATTGAGCTTCTACTATGTTCATGCACCATTTTTGTTGCTGTGGAGATATAGAAAGCAATGAGACATAAGTTCCAAATTCCAGGCTTTAATTATATAGTAGTAAAATTAAGGCATGTACTTAAATTCATTCAACAACAAATATTTATTAATTGCTTACTCTGTTTACTGGAAATACCAGTAGAAATAATACATGGGGATACAAAAATTAATTAGACACTTTTAAGTTAATATATAAATTGTAGTTAATATTAATATTTAATAGTGGTTGAATGGAATGGTAGGGCAATATAAATGGCATTACTTTTTACTTTACATGCTTCTGTGTTGTTTATAATAAAGTGTATGTTATTTTATTTTTATCATTACTATTAATAATGGCAATGACTTCTTTGTTCTTTGCTTCCTATGTGTTAGTCCTTATATGCATTATCTCATTTAACTGTCAAAACAACTTTTAATGAATGTAGTCACAATAAATCCAACTTATAAATGTGGCAATGGAGGCTCAGAGAAGCTAACTGCCTCAACAAAGATCATATTAAGTGGCAGAGCCACATTTTAACCCAGTGTATTTTGTCTTCAATACTCAAAGTTTTATCTTCTACTGCACACATGCACAAAATAAACATGTGGAGCAGAGGAAGAAGAGTTCAAGTATGATGCAAATGAAAGGTTCTGTGATGGTTGGACTTCTGTTATGTTGCTTTGAAGTGTGGATACTATTTCAATAGGAAGTCTCAGAACATGCAAGGCATTAGAATTTGACTGGAATGTCAAAAATTTTAGTGAGGTATTTATGAAATTATATTTGAAGAATATTTGAGATCTTAATCATGGGAAGCCTCCAAAACCGGGCAGAGGAAACAATTTCAATTTTATTCAGTAGGCAATGAGGAGTTTCTAGCGCATTAACCTGGCAGCAGTCTGTCAAATGCACTAGACATGCTGGAGAATGAGTGAGAGAGAAGTTAAAGGTCTATTGGCATGTTATAGATCAGTGCATCTCAGACTTTAATGTGCAGATAAATTCCTTGGGGATCTTGTTAAAATTCATATCCCGATGCAATGAATCATAGTAGAGCCCTAGAGTTTCCAGTTATGTCAAGCATCCAGATGATCCCTTTGCTAATGGTCCAGAATATACTAGAACAGTGATTTTCGACCTAAGACATTTTGTTCCTCAGAGGATGTTTGGCAGTATCTGGAAACACTTCTAGCTGTCACAACTGGGGCAGGTAGGAGAGGGAGGGAGACAGATGGAATTGCTGTGGGTAGAAGTCAGGGATGCTGCTAGAGGACCAGGATGGTGCTAAACTGTCTATAATTCACAGGACAGTTCCCACAACAAAGCATTATTAGACCAAAATACCAGTACTGTTAAGATTGAGAACTTTACTTTAAAATTATAACATTTGTAGAAAATCAGGAGTGTATCATCCTCAAAAAAATGTTGGAAATTTTAATGGAATTAAGAATCCTATGTTCTTTCACATGGGTTGAGGGAGTATTGTAGAGCTGGAGGAGGGATAAAAATTTGTCAACCCAGATGTATGTGCAATTACTGGAGAAAATCTAATGCCTCTAACTGAATAGTCTCAGGCTAACATTAAGTTGTGTACATTTCTCCCAAACACAATGTATCCCTTCTTCTCCTGATGGTTCTTTTTCCATATTTTTCAAACCATTACCACTTTTTAAAAAATGAGGCTAAAGACACGGATTATCTTAAAACCTATCCTTTCACCAATAAATAGATACACATTTGCACTTAATATCTCAGTGGAAAAGGTTTCCATGAGTTATTCTAGTCTACCATTTCCACATTTCCTCAAACTCACTTCATCAAATTAGAGATTCGATTATTTTTCTATTTCTTATTCTTTCCTCCTTCTTTCTAGCTAGCAATAACTTGATTTCATGGCAAGGCCAGGACAATAATCATGATTGTAAAAAACCAATCTTAACAAAGCCATTCCCACTCTTTTTTTTTAAGAACTTTTATTGAGATGTAATTGACATACAAGAGACTGAATATATTTAAAGTATACAACTTGATATATTTTTTCTTATTAGTAATGTATATATATGGCAATCCCAATCTCCCAATTCATTCCCCCCCCAAACCCCTCTGCTTTCTCCACTTGGTGTCCATATGTTTGTTCACTACATTTGTGTCTCTATTTCTCCTTGCAAACCAGTTGATTTGTACCATTTTTCTATATTCTGCATATATATATTAATATACGATATTTCTTTTTCTCTTTCTGACTCACTTCTCTCTGTACGACAGTCTCTAGGTCCATCCATGTGTCTAAAAATGTCCCAATTTTGTTCCTTTTTACAGCTGAGTAATATTCCATTGTATATGCATACCACAACTTTTTCATCCATTCAGCTGTTGCTGGACATTTTGGTTGCTTCCATGTCCTGGCTATTGTAAATAGTGCTGCAGTGAACACTGGAGTGTTTTTATCTTTTTGAATTATGGTGTTCTCTGGGCATTATGCCCAGGAGTTGGATTGCTGGGTCATATGGTAACTCTATTTTTAGTTTTGCAAGGAACCTCCATACTGTTCTCCATAGTGGCTGTATCAATTCATATTCCCACCAACAGTGCAAGAGAGTTCCCTTTTCTCCACACCCTCTCTAGCATTTACTGTTTATAGATTTTCTGATGATGCCCGTTCTAACCAGTGTGAGGTGATACCTCATTGTAGTTTGGATTTGTATTTCTCTAATAATTAGTGATGTTGAGCAGCTTTTCATGTGCCTCTTGGCCATCCGTATGTCTTCTTTAGAGAAATGCCTATTTAGGTCTTCTGCCCATTTTTTGATTGGGTTGTTTTTTTTTTTTTTTTGATATTGAGCTGCATGAACTATTTATATATTTTGGAGCTTAATCCTACATCTGTTGATTCATTTCAAATATTTTCTCCCATTCTGAGGGTTGTCTTTTTGTCTTGCTTATTATACTTTCCTTTGCTGTGCAGAAGCTTTTAAGTTTCATTAGGTCCCACTTATTTATTTTTGTTTTTATTTCCATTACTCTAGGAGGTGGGTCAAAAAAGATCTTGCTGTAATTTCTGTCAAAGAGTGTTCTTCCTATGTTTTCCTCTAGGAGTTTTATAGTGTCTGGCCTTACATTTAGGCCTTTAATCTATTCTGAGTTTCTGTTTGTGTATGGTGTTAGGGAGCATTCTAATTTCATTCTTTTCCATGTAGCTGTCCAGTTTTCCCAGCACCACTTATTGAAGATGCTGCCTTTTCTCCATCGTGTACCCTTGCCTCCTTTGTCATAGATTTGTTGACCATAGTTTATCTCTGGGCTTTCTATCCTGTTCCATTGATCTACATTTCTGTTTTTGTGCCAGTACCATACTGTCCTGATTACTGTAGCTTTGTAGGATAGTCTGAAGTCAGGCAGTCTGATTCCACCAGCTCCATTTTTTCCCCTCAAGATTGCTTTGGCTATTTGGGGTCTTCTGTGTCTCCATACAAATTTTAAGGATATTTTGTTCTAGTTCTGCGAAAAATGGCATTGGTAATTTGACAGGGATTGCACTGAATCTGTAGATTGCTTTGGGTAGGATAGTCACTTTCACAATGTAGATTCTTCCAATCCAAGAACATTGTATACCTATCCACCTGTTTGTGTCATCTCTGATTTCTTTCATTAGTGTCTTATAGTTTTCTGAGTACAGGTCTTTTACCTCCTTGCTTAGGGTTTTTCCTAGGTATTTTCTTCTTTTTGTTGCAATGGTGAATGGGAGAGTTTCCTTCATTTCTCTTTCTGATCTCTCACTGTTAGTGTATAAAAATGCAAGAGATTTCTGAGTGTTAATTTTGTATCCTGCAACTTTACCTAATTCATTGATTAACTCAAGAAGTTTTCTGGTAGCATCTTTAGGATTTTCTATGTATAGTATCATGTCATCTGCAAACAGTGACAGTTTTACTTCTTCTTTTCCAATTTGGATTCCTTTGATTTCTTTTTCTTCTCTGACTGCTGTGGCAAGGACTTCCAAAACTATGTTGAATAGTAGTGGCGAGAGTGGACATCCTTGTCTTGTTCCTGATTTCAGAGGGATTGCTTTCAGTTTTTCACCACTGAGAATGATGTTTGCTGTGGGTTTGTCATATCTGGCCTTTACTATGTTGAGGTAGGTTCCCTCTATGCCCACCTTCTGGAGACTTTTTATCATGAATGGGTGTTGAATTTTGTCAAAAGCTTTTTTTGCATCTTTGAGATTATCATGTGGTTTTTATCCTTCAATTTGTTAATATGGTGTATCCCATTGATTGATTTGCATATATTGAAGAATCCTTGCATTCCAGGGAAAAACCCCACTTGATCATGGTGTATGATCCTTTTAATGTGTTGTTGGATTCTACTGGCTAGTATTTTGTTGAGGATTTTTGCATCTAAATTCCTCAGTGATATTGGTCTGTAATTTTCTTTTTTTGTAAAATCTTTGTCTGGTTTTGGTATCAGGGTGATGGTGGCCTCATAGAATGAGTTTGGGGGTGGTCCTTCCTCTGAATTTTTTTGGAAGAGTTTGAGAAGGATGGGTGTTAGCTTTTCTCTAAATGTTTGATTGAATTCACCTGTGAAGCCACCTGGTCCTGGACATTTGTTTGTTCGAAGATTTTTACTCACAGTTTCAATTTCCATACTTGAGATTGGTCTGTTCATATTTTCTATTTCTTCCTGATTCAGTCTTGGAAGGTTATACCTTTCTAAGAATCTGTTCATTTCTTCCAGGTTGTCCATTTTATTGGCATATAGTTGTTTGTAGTATTCTCTTACGGTGCTTTTTATTTCTGCAGTGTCCATTGTAACTTCTCCTGTTTGATTTCTAATTTTATTGATTTCAGTCCTCTCCCTCTTTTTCTTGATGAGTCTTGCTAGAGGTCTACCATTTTATTTATCTTCTCAAAGAACAAGCTTTAAGTTTTATTGACTTTTGCTATTGCTTTCTTTGTTTCTATTTCATTTATTTCTGCTCTGATCTTTATGATTTCTTTCCTTCTACTGACTTTGGGTTTTGTTTGGTCTTCTTTCTCTAGTTTCTTTAGGTGTAAGGTTAGGTTGTTTATTTGGGATTTTTCTTGTTTCTTGAGGTAGGATTGTATTGCTATAAACTTCCCACTTAGAACTGCTTTTGCTGCATCCCATAGGTTTTGGATCATTGTGTTTTCATTGTCATTTGTCTCTTGGTATTTTTTGATTTCCTCTTTGATTTCTTCAGTGATCTCTTGGTTATTCAGTAGCATATTGCTTAGCCTCCATGTGTTTGTATTTTTTACAGCCTTTTTCCTATGATTGATTTCTAATTTCACAGCATTGTGGTCCAAAAAGATGCTTGATATAATCTCAGTATTCTTAAATTTACCAAGGCTTGATTTGTGACCCAAAATGTGATCTATCCTGGAGAATGTTCCATGTGCACTTGAAAAGAAAGTGCAATCTGCTGTTTTGAGATGGAATGTCCTAAAGATATCTATTAAATCTAGCTAGTTTATTGTGTCATTTAAAGCTCATGTTTCCTTATTTTCTATCTGGATTAACTGTCCATTGGTGTAAGTGGGGTGTTAAAGTCCCCCACTATGACTGTGTTACTGTCGATTTCCTCTTTCATAGTTGTTAGCATTTGCCTTATATATTGAGGTGCTCCTATATTGGGTGCATATATATTTACAATTGTTATCTCCTCCTCTTCTTGGATCAGTCCCTTGATCATTATGTACTGTCCTTTCTCATCTCTTGTAACATTATTTAAAGTCTATTTTATCTGATATGAGCATTTGCTTTATTTTGATTTCCATTTGCATGGAATATCTTTTTCCATCCCCTCACTTTCCGTCTGTATGTGTCCCTAGGTCTGAAGTGGGTCTCTTGGAGACAGCATATATATGGGTCTTGTTTTTGTATCCAGCCAGTCTGTGTCTTTTGGTTGGAGCACTTATTCCATTTACAGTCAAGGTAATTATTGATATGTATGTTCCTATTATCATTTTCTTAGTTTTTTTTTTTTTTTTTTTTTGTAGGTCCTTTTCTTCTCTTATGCTTCCCACTTGGAGAAGTTCCTTTAGCATTTGTTGTAAGGCTGGTTTGGTGATGCTGGATTCTCTTAGCTGTTGCTTGTTTGTAAAGCTTTTGATTTCTCTGTCGAATCTGAATGAGATCCTTGCTGGGTAGAGTATTCTAGGTTGTAGGTTCTTCTCTGTCATCACTTGAAATATATCATGCCACTCCCTTCTGGCTTGCAGAGTTTCTGCTGAGAAATCAGCTGTTAACCTGATGGGAGTTCCCTTATATGTTATTTGCCGTTTCTCCCTTGTTGCTTTTAATAATTTTTCTCTGTCTTTAATTTTTGTCAATTTGACTACTATGTGTCTTGGCGTGTTTCTCCTTGGGTTTATCCTGCCTGGGACTCTCTGCGCTTCCTGGACTTGGGGAGCTGTTTCCTTTCCCATGTTAGGGAAGTTTTCAACTATAATCGGTTCCAATATTTTCTCAGGTCCTTTCTCTCTCTATTCTCCTTCTGGGACCCCATAATGCGAATGTTGGTGTATTAAACATTGTCCCAGAGGTCTCTTAGTCTGTCTTCAGTTCTTTCCATTCTTTTTTCTTTATTCTTTTCTGCATCAGTGATTTTCGCCATGTTGTCTTCCAGGTCACTTATTCGCCCTTTTGCCTCAGTTAATCTGCTATTGGTTCCTTCCAGTGTATTTTTCATTTCAGTTATTGCATTGCTTATTTCTGTTTGTTTGTTCTTTAATTCTTCTAGGTCTTTGTTAAACTTTTCTTGCATTTTTTCCATCTTTGCATCCAGTCTTTTTTCAAAGTCCTGGATCATCTTTGCCATCATTATTCTGAATTTTTTTTTGTGGGAGGGTGCCTATTTCCACTTCATTTAGTTGTTTTTCTGGGGTTTTATCTTGTCCCTTCATCTGGTACAAAGCCCTCTGCTTTTTTATTTTCTCTCTTTCTGTGGCTGTGATTTTCAGTTCCACAGAATGGAATACGGCTGATAGTGCTTGAGACTGCTTTCTGCCCTCTTGTGGAAGAAGCTATCTAAAAGGCTTGTGCATGCTTCCTGATGGGAGGGTCTGATGGTGGGTAGTGCTGTGCGGGTGGAGCTCAGTAAAACTTTAATCTACTTGTCTGCCCATGGTTGGTTGTTTGGCCTGAGGCTATCCAGCAATGGAGCTTACAAGCTTACAGGCTCTTTGGTGGGGCTAATGGCAGACTCCAGGAGGGCTCAGTCCAATGAGTACTTCCCAGAACCCCTGCCGCCAGTGTCCCTGTCCCCGTGGTGAGCCACAACTGCCCCCCACCTCTGAAGGCAATCCTCCAACACCAGCAGGTAGGTCTGGTTTGGTCTTCTATGGGGTCACTGCTTCTTCCTTCTGGGTCCTGGTGAGCACACTATTTTTTGTGTGCACTCCAAGAGTGGAGTCTCCATTTCCTCCAGTCTTGTGGAGGTCCTGCAATCAAATCCCACTGGCTTTCAAAGTCTGATTCTCTGGGGATTCCTCCTCCCATTGCTGGACCCCCAGGTTAGGAAGCCTGACATGGGGCTCAGAACCCTCACTTTAGTAGGTGGACTTCTGTGGTATAACTGTTCTCCAGTTTGTGAGTTGCCCACCCAGCAGTTATGGGATTTGATGTTATCGCGATTGCGCCCCTCCTATTGTCTCACTGTGGCATCTCCTTTGTCTCTGGATGTGGGATTTTTTTTTTGGTGAGTTCCAGTGTCTTTCTGTTGATGATTGTTCAGCAGTTAGTTGTAATTCTGGTGCTCTTGCAAGAGGGAGTGAGCACATGTCCTTCTACTCTGCCATCCTGAACCGTCCCCACTCTTTTTAACCCTCATAAATGGTGTCCACATGGCCACTCCTGATTAATATCACTTAATTTTAAGCTGGAAAAGTCTCAGAAAGTTATCGTGTTTCCTGAATAAGAAGGCAAGAGTTCAGAAGCAGTTGTCTCCTTCCTGCCTGCAATGTCAACATGATGGCTAATGATTCAACAGCCATATTCCTGTCATGTGGGAAGGACTTTCAAGAATCCTTCTTACATAAGAAAAACAAATCCCTATTTGTTTAGTCCACTATAGACATGTATTTTGTTTTTTGCATCAAAAAAAACAGTTTTAACTGAAGTACCTTTCCGCTCTACCTCCTCAGAGTCCATGGCTCATCAGTTTTCACCTAACTTTACACCATTTTCAATCATTCCCTTTCTAGTCTCACCTTCCCAAACCTGTAAACATGATACACTTTCTTCTACCCAACAAAACAACATACAGCAAACCAAAAGACACACACACCTATACATATAATACATATACTTACTTTTTTCTCTGAGTATTACTTAAAGTTTAAAGCAGAATTTTGCATTTGCTGCAGTTTGACGATGGATGGAAAGATAGGTGCTTAACTGCCTCTCTGTCTCTTTTTTCTTTTTTTCCTTTTGAACTGGATATAGGCTTATCCAAATTTTTATGCCCTTACTGTGCAGTTTAAAACTCTACATACTAACAGGCTAATCATTTTAGGAGAAAAGAACAGAAAATATATCTTTCTTTTTTATTATTAAAACGTTATCTTTAAAAAATACCTGCAACCTCCATATTTTGAAATGCCATATATGGAGTTAACTACCTATCTCCTTTCAAGAACATTTATAAAAATTGTGGTATAGTGAACAAAAAAGGAGGTTTGAAATTCTTACGGAATTCCATTGTCAAATCTACTTTCTAAAATCTATCTCATTGACATCCTTTCAGCACATTTTAAAATTACACAACAATGCTTAGGTGATTGGTAAGGCATTTTCAGAATGCCACTGGTAAATTTGAGACATTTTCTCAGATCCAAAATAGAATAACAAGCATAGCTCCCCCCTGTTGAGAAGCTTACTAATTCAAGAATTGTGCAAACTCTCACAGATGCTGATGCTCCCACAGGGAAGTGAGCTAGTGCTGCTACCTTTTTACTTGTGGCACCTCACGTAATTAAGAAAATTACAGTTATGCTCTTTTCTCCAAGACAGGGAACAAAAACCATCCTTGGACTCTTTCCAAAGATAAATGGGCAATAAATCTCCCCAAGCTTTTTTTTTTTTTTTTTTTTCCTAGTTAAGAAGAACATGAAAAAAACATACAGGCATTCCATTTTTCAGTAGTGGTGAACAGACTAGCGGGAAAAGTTTAATTTAATTTATGCCTGGTGCCCCTTATGCTCTCTCATTTAGAAAGATGTGATAATGATTATATTAACATATTTTGTCTAAGGTGAACTTTAATATATATATCAATGCACTCAAAGAAGGTAGGAGGTTGGAATAAAGGTGAAAAGAAATTCCTAGAAGATGTAATGTATTATGTCTATTCATAGTATCTTTCATCTCTAAAAATGGGAAAAGCAGAGTTCAGGTACTAAAGCTACCATTCCACCTCAATATAGCCCAGACACAGCATGCCACCTACATCTATTTCCTATTTGGTTCACTGATTTCTTCAGTTTCTTGTGCTGCTCCTTTTCTGTATTGATCTTCATTGTGTTGTATCAGAGCAATTATATTAATTGCAGAGTATTCTTGGTATCCATGCCTGCACTTACTCAATGCTCTTATTTCAAGTGCTCAGTCTTAGTCTACGATATTTCCATAGACCTGGTTATTTATGTCCTTAAATTCGCACAATTTAAAAAAGAGCTTTTGCTTCTGACACATTGAGCAGAACATGTGGTACACGTTCACTTCTAATGGCATTCCTTTGTCTGGGTTTCTCCTGTCTTTATTTACCAGAGAACTCTGAGTTGTGTTATAAAGGCTGTGGGTGGACAGAGTTGATGAGTGTAACTGATGAGTATTTTTCTTCCTGTCTTTTAGAGAAAGAGGACAGTTTCCATACTGAAAAAATACAGATTTCCAAAAAACTCCTTGTTCATCACAATTACAACCTTAACCTCCAGCATTCTGACTGAATGTACCACATTTTGATTTCACCATATAAATCCTGCCATGTATTTAGCTATTAACACACATGGGCAGTACACAGTAGCACTCAAGGGAGAAATCATAATTTTCCTAACTCATATTTTTATTTACATTCTTTTTCAGAAGATGGGAGAATATTTTCCTTCATAAAGATTAGTATTACTTGTATTTGTATTACAAAGCTATTCAGTTAAATAATAAATCATGTAAAGCCATACAAAAACATAAAACACAACTGAAATACTCAGAATTAATTAATATCCAGGAAAAAATAAATCCATAAGTAGATATTACCCTACCTCAACTACATGCCAACATGGAAATAAAGTCTGATGGGACTGTCTGTGAGCAGCTCATGAAGAACTATACCATGCATATGTAAGCAATTACCATTTGGACTAGCATTTGAACTAACTTTATAGAAAGCTGTCTTTATTGCTAACCAGGTTGAATCTGCTACAGTAAATGCTAAAATTAGTGCCCGAGAGAGAGACTAAACTATAGCTATTCATTCACTAACAAGTGAAAATCTAGAAAAAGAATCAACACTGCATTGGAAAACTAAGAGTGATGAATGTAAAGGGACATACACAATAAGTATTCAGAGTCATGTTTAAAGTAGGATGGAATATTTGCATTAATAACAGTAGACATTTGAATTAATAAGAGTAGTGGAAAGGCTGGAACTTCTTTGAATAGTGCCTCCCTCTGTGAAATGGGAAAGGGCACATTTACCTTAGAGGGATATAAATTTACGTTAGAAAACAATCTTACAGGAAATTGACAACACTGCCGTGTACAAAAAGGGTTTAACAAATGGGACTTCATGTTTTCTAAACACAGCATCACTTATTATCTTTTATATAATGGTACTGCGTAGACTATGTAAAGCCTGTAGCACATTTCTCTGGTTCATGGTGCTGTCACACTTCTAGTACCTGTGCCAGACTTTTTGCCTCATCAGACTTCAATAGAAGTAGCTAATTTGTTTGTAAAGTAATTGAAACTGTTGACTTTCCGTTTTCATTTTGAATAATGACTCAATTTCAATTTATATCATTGTAGTTTCTCTTTTAATTTTGCTACCCTACATGCTTTTATAGGAAAATACTCAATAAATTGTGTTCCTAAGCTTCTTTTTTTTTTTTATTTTTTAGGAATGAGAGAAATGACTTTAATGCAGATTCCCTAGATATTGAAGGATAATAATGCAATGTTCTGAGCAAATTTAGGCCAAAAACTTGACAACATAGAGGAAATGCACCAATTAAGTGAGATATAAATTATCAAAGTTTGCTCAAGAAGGATATATAACCCAACTAGTCTTACATCTATTGAAAACATTGAATTTGTAGAGAAAAACTGTCCAAAAGAGAAAAGTACAGATCCAGATGGTTTCAGTAGTAAATTTTATCAAGCAAGAATTTAGAAAAAAATGCAATACCAATACTATACAATTTATTCCAGAAACTCAAAAACAAAAAATTCATTCCATAAAGCCAGAATTAGTCTGATGCCAAATTAGACAGATAAAAATAAGAGAAAACTACAGATCAATGTCTTAATGAACATAGATGCAAAAGCACAAACAAAAACACCATGGCCAAATAAAAGATAACTTTTGAAAACCAATTCATGTATTTTGCCACAATAAAAGAGCAAAAAAAGGAAACAGCTAAAGACTTATCAGTAGACATGGGAAACAAATTTAATAAATTCTAACTTCCTGTCTTGATTAAAAAAAATCTTAGTAAACTAGAAAGAAGACTGGCTTACTCTGGTGAAAGGCATCTATGAAAACCTATAGCTAGTATACAAAATGGTGAAATACTGAATGCTGTCTTCTAGTAGTTAGGAACAAGAAAAAGATATCTCCTCTCACTACTTCTACTTAACATGCTATAGGAAGTTTTAGCCAGTATATTAAGGCAATATGAGCTATAAAATAAATAATAATATCAAAAAGCAATCCACATTAGAAAGGAAGAAGTAAAAATGTCTCTATTCAGAGACAGCACGATTTTATATGTAGAAAATCCGAAGTTTTTTTTTTTTGTTTATGTTTGTATATTCTTTTTTTTTTTTAATTTATTTATTACTTTTTTTGGGGGGTACACCAAGTTCAATCATCTGTTTTTATACACATATCCCAGTATTCCCTCCCTCCCTCGACTCCCCCACCACCCTCCCTCGAGTCCCCCCCATCCTCCCCCTCCCAGTCCTCTAATAGTATGTAAACAATATGATGTGATATTTATGTATTTTTAAAAACCTTAAATTAAATTCTATTAAAGACTTCACTTACTGAAGTTGGCAAGAAATTTATTTGAGCTATGCTGAATGCTTCATCTCCCTCACTTCAGTTGTACCAGGCTCTTGGAACTAACATGGTGAAGAAAACAGAAAAAGGGCCCAGGATTTTGGTTATTGCAAGTATTGATCTTCTTACAATGTTCATTCCATGCGGCTCACTAAAACTTGGGAGTCAAACTCAGTAATAGGGACTTGAAATTGTATTCTAGAGTTGAAGGCTATATAAGAGATAATCACTTAAGAGATTTTTCCATCTCTCAGAGTACTACATTCAAGCATAGTTCATGTTCCTACCACTCAATTATGTTTCTACTGACCTCTTTTCCAGTCTCTGGAGATCTACCAGTTCCTGGGGTCAAGACCTCCAGTCTTCAACTAATTTTCCATTCTTCTTCTACTCTCGCCCTATGTCTCTAAGCACCTGAAAAACTTTTAAATAAAAACCCCACACAGAATTTTTCTTCATAGAGGACCTATTCCACACAGTTAAACAGAAAATCTGTTCAACTCTCTAATTAAGGAGTCTGTATCTTAAGAAGAAACACCTGACAACTTACAGTGACAGTGAGAATAGGCAAGAAATTGTCTTTTCATCCATTTGCACTGATGAATGCACTTAACGTAAAGAAAAGAAAAGCCAAACCAGAACAAAGCACAAAATAATTCTCTACAATAAAATGCTAATAAAGCATATTTTTGCGTATAAAAAGGTATGTGTTCTGGCATATATAATCAACTAAACTATTTCTTATATACACTATGAATTATAAATTTGAACAAGCTCTCCTTTTTCTTATAATTTTCCTTTGTTACTGTGCTCTATTTTGCATATTTTTTCACAAAGAGAACAGACTACATAATCAGATAAACAGGAATTAAAATATTAGCTGTCCTTCTCATAACTAAAGGGGATTGGCAATTTATTTCTTTGACCCTTTGTTTCTGCACACACAAAATATAGATGATAATATCCACTTTATGGGACTGTTGTAAAGATTTTCGCATGGGTATAAACCTTGATAGTCAGAAATGCTCAAAATACTTATCATTCTCCTCACCTCCTAACAACCCATGAGGTATGTTGATTTCATCCCTAATTGTGTGTATATGTGTTTATGTTTTTAAAAATTATTCATATAACTCTCTCAAATATTCTTTCAGTTTTCAAGTAAGATAAAGTTTTACATGTTCAGGAAAAACAAAATGAGACAATACAATTTTTAAAAGGTAAAAATCATGGCTATGTTTAGGAAGTATTAAATCCTAGTTTCCAGCACTGATAGTAATTTTAAAGATGGTAATAATAAAAATTAAGAGTAAGGTGCAGTAATTGATTAAGTAAATGATAATGTTAATTATACTTACAATATTGACAAGATAAATGAGCAACTGAAGTCAACATGACGGCAGTTGAGGATTGCTATCCTAACTTCCCTGATCATTTTACTGCCAACAATGACTATTTGAAGCAAGGTTACATGCCAAAATATCCTTTCAAAATAAGATAATATTTTGAAAGATAAGGAGAAAATGGATAAATAAATAAGTTTAATTAAAATAAGTTTCAAAAATGACAGGAAAGATAATACCTATGACACAATTAGAAATGACAGAAGAATTTACATTATTATAGAATTCTTTTTAAATTGAAATAATGGAATCAAAGGTCTCAGCTTCTGGTAATGATGTTTAAAAAATGACTTCAACCATTCACTTAAAAATCTCTTGGGTAGCCAATGACCATCTTCCAGCATGAAACAGGGTAAGATTTCTACTTTACAGAACATAATTTATTGGAAAGCTTGTTTGGGTTTAAGTCCATTGTTTGCATCCCAAGATTTTTTTTTTTCTCTAGTAAGTGTGATAGTAGTGATGGTTCCACAACAATGTGAATGTGTTTCATACTACTGAATTGTAACTTACTTAAAAACAGTCAAAATGATAACTTTCACACTATGCATATTTTACCACAATAAAAAATTCAAAATATAGGGAGCTACATTTCATTGATGGGACAGGTTAATTTCTAACACTTTAAAAAATAATGATTAACTTTTTTTAAAGATTTATTATTTATTTATTTATTTATTTATTTATTTTATTTTTGGCTGCGTTGGGTCTTCATTGTTGATCATGGGCTTTCTCTAGTTGTGGTGAGTGGGGGCTACTCTTCCTTGCAGTACACTGGTTTCTCATTGTGGTGGCTTCTCTTATTGTGGAGCATGGCCTCTAGGTTCATGGGATTCAGTAGTTGTGGTGCGTAGGCTCAGTAGTTGTGGCTCACAGGCTCTAGAGCACTGGCTCAGTAGTTGTGGCGCACGGGATACGTTACTCCGTGGCATGATGATCTTCTCAGCCCAAAGACTGAACCTGTGTCCCTTGCATTGGCAGGCAGATTCTTAACCACTGTGCCACCAGGGAAGCCCGATGATTAACTTTTTTTTTTTAATTTTATTTATTTATTTATTATTTTTTGGGGGGTACACCAAGTTCAATCATCTGTTTTTATACACATATTATTTTTTTTGAAAAAGAAATTACTCCTTAATTGTGAGTGCTCTTTTTTATCCTTTTATCATTAAATTTTTTTCTTTAGATTTCTTGTGCTTTCCCACATTCCTTTAAAATGTGGAAACCGATAATTGATATCATAGCAGAAAACAACAGAAGAAAGCTTTAACCTATAAAATACAAAATACAATTGCCATAAAACAAACCTCAATAAACTAAGAAAAACTGAAATCATACAAATTATATTTTCTAACCATAATGGAAACAAAATTAGAAATTTTAGAAATCCATAACAAGAAGACAAAATGAAACTCTCCAAATACAGGGAATTAGACAACACTTTTTAAAGTAATCTTTGAAAAATGAAAGATCAATGGAAATAATAAACTACATTGGATTGAATGGAAATGAAGATATATCAAAATATGTAAGACACAACTAAAGTGAGGGCTAAGAGGGAAATTTATACCATTAATTACTAATATTAGAAAATAGGAAGGTTGTCAAATAGAACATCTAAATCATTACCTCAAGAAAATAGAAAAATATGAGAGAAACCAATTCAAAGCAAGCAAAAGGACGGAAATAATAAAGAGCAGAAACCAATACAATTGAAAATAAGACAGGAGATATCACTGCAGATCTTGTAGCCATTACAACTATATATAACAATATTGTAAAAAACTGGACACTCATAAATTCAACAACTTAGAATAAATCAATCAGTTCCTCAAACACTACAAACTACTATAACTAAACTAAGATGAAATAGGTAACCTGGATAGTTTCTATAACCATCAAAGAAAACGACAGAACAATATCTCTCACAAACTTACACATACAACTCTTCCAGAAATATTAGCAAAGAGAATCTAGCAATGTATAAAAAGACTAAGTGGGATTTTTTTTTATAAGTATGTAAGGATGGTTAGACATTTAAAAATCTATCAGTGTGATCCACCATATCAACAGGCTGACAAAACAAAACCATATGACCATAATAATTGATGCAGAAAAAGTGTTCAACAAAATACTAACGTAAAATCTTGGCAAACTAGGAATAGAAGGCAATGTTCTAAACTTGATTAAAAAACTACACAAAACTTATTGCTAACATAATATTTAATGATCAAAGAATGATTATGCTCCCTACAAGACTGGTAACATGGAAAAGATGTCTATCTTATTTAACAAAATATCCGAAGTTCTAAACACTTCTGATGTAAGAAAATAAGGCAAGAGAAATAAACAAAAAAGCAAACAGATTGGCAAGGTAGAAATAAAACTGTCCCTATTTTGCAGATGGCATGATTGTCTACCTAAAAAATCCCAAATACAAACAAAACAAAAGCAAAACTCCTAGAACAAAAAAGTAAGTTTAGCAGTGCTTTAGGATATAAGATCAACACATACAACTGGATCACTCATATACTACTAGCAAGAATGTAAAATGATACAACCAGTCTGAAAATATGTATTTTTTTATAAAACTAAACATGCAACAACCCTACTCCCCATCAATTACACTCTTAAGCCTTTATCTCAGAAAAATTAAAATTATCTATTATATTTGCACAAAAACTTGCACATAAATGTTTGTACACCTATATTTGTAATAACCAAAAGACTGGAGACAGCTCAGGTATACGTCAAAGAATAATGAATGGTTAAACACTTTGCAGTGCATCCACACCAGGGACTACTAGCCAACAATGAAAGGGAGACACTACTGATACTCCTAACAATTTGAATGAATCTCCAGGGAATTATGCCAAGTTAAAAAAAGGCCATCACAAAAGGTTATGTACTATATAATTACATTTATATCACATTCTTAAAATAAGAAAATTATGGAAATGGAGAACTGATTAGTGATTGCCTGGGGTAAGGGAGAAGGAGAGAAAGAGAGGGAAGTGAGTATAACTATAAAATTGCACAGAGAACCTTTGTGGTTGATGAAAATGTTCTATACCTTGAATGCACGGATGTCAATGTTAATATCCTGGCTGTGATACTGCACGACAGTTCTGCAACTGGTTACCATTGGGGTAACTGAATATGTGGTACATGGGATCTCTCTGTATTATTTCTTACAAAGGCATATGAATCTACATCTCAAAATTGAAAGTTTAATTAGAAAATAAATTAAAAAATTTCCCCAGATCTCTAATTTAAAAAATAGTAATATTTTCAGCCAAATAAAAAAAATTTCAATTAGCTTAGGTCCAAGTAACCAGTACTGTCTCTCCTCTTCATGCTCCAGAGCAAACAATGTAGTGTCCATCTGAAACAAATAGACTGGCATAATTTCTCCAGCAATGATGGGTTTATTCCAGATCATCAGGGAACTGTAATTCAGTATTTGCAACCATGGCGAGCCATGTGCAGGTTCTCCATGGCAAGGGAAGGAGAACACTTTTATAGAGAGGAAAAGAAAGCTGGGAAGGCTATAGTAAATAGAGTCCATGGTTTTTCATTAGCTGAGCCTTTGCCAGGAAGAAGAGGAGTCTTCTTCCTCTTGGGCTATGTTTTTGTCATGGAGTGTGAGATTTCCCCCTTCTGGCCTTCCAACTCTTATTTAATTGAGATTTCTGTGTATTATTTTTTTACAGTATGATGAGGATATTTGTTTATATCAGATAATTAAGTAAAAATATTTTTTATAGCAAGACTGGATATATACATAAAATGATGTTATGGTAATCCTTTTCCTTTCGGTATATACCAAATAGAAATGCCTATATAGTTTTACCAAAAGTCATATGCAAAATGTTAAAAACAATACCAGGTACAATATCCAAAATGGAAACACTTCAAATCTTCCTCAATAGTATTAGCGTAACTAAATAGTGGTATATTCAAATAAGGAAGAACTACTACACAGCAATGAGAATGAAAAACTATTGCCACACTCAATAGTATAGGTTAATTTTACAAACATGCTATTGAACTAAAGAAGACAGTCACGAAAAGATGCACACAGTATAATTTCATTTACATAAAGTAGGAAGAGAGGAGAAAGTTACCTACAGTGTTAGAAGTATGGAGAGTAGCAATCCAGGGAGAAGCAGTGTCTGGCAGCACGATGAGGACACTTCATCGGGAGTGGCAGTGTTCTACTGATCAACCTGGATGCTAGTTACTAGAGTATATTCACCCTGTGAAAATTCATTCAAAGGTACGCATTTCTTTATGTATGTTATATGATGATAAGAAATGTACTTAAAATTATTAAAGTTCCCAATTCTGCTCTATGGTTAGTATGTATGTGGCTCATATTCTTTCAGTTTTTCTGTAAATTTCTATACATGAAAAAATAAAGGGACTGATAATGGTAGACTGGCAAAAATCCAAATCACTGAGGACAATAACCACAGAAACAATAATGAAATAGCTTTCAGGAAATATCAAAACAAGAACTGAAACAAAATATTAGCACTTTAATGATACTTTTTAAATGCTGTACTTAATAGAATTTTATCACATCATTAAATAGAACATCAGCACGTGAATATAGATTTATCCACTTTTATCCACTGAGACTTTCAGCTAGGTGTGTGTACTTAATCAGTTTTTCCTTATTCCATCTTGCTTCTTTTAAACTTTCTGTTAGGGTATTGTTTTGCTCTTTTCCCCTTTCCTTGTTGAAAGAAAAGTATTGATATCAAATTGTACTCTTACTAAAATTGATCTTGTAAAGAAATCCACACTACTTGCTTCATCTGTAAATGCAAAGGGTATAGCCAAGTTTTTATCCAGGTGATGGGCAAAGAGTTTAGGCAATATTTGCCTCAGGATACATTTCCTATGGTGACTGTGATTGGAGAGTGCAGCCGTGGACTACAAGGCCGTCCTTTTGGCTATGAATTTCCACATGGCATTCACACAAGACTTCCTTCCTTTTCAGAGGCAGCAACTATTTGCCCCAACTAGTATAGTTTGGGGTTACCTCTTACAGATTCACTTCATCCTTGTTATTTGTGATCATAAAACCTCCTGCTTTCAAAAGGCCTCATGCAAGGTGGGTCTGACAGCCACTGTTGTTTTCCTAACACTGCTCAATTCCTCTCCTTCTTTTGAAGCTGTAACTCTTTGTGCCCAGGAAGTACAGTACTTTTGTCTGCTCCCTGTTTTTGTCTCTCTTCTATTTGCCCTAGCTACACAGCTGGTGGAATGTCACATTAAGTGTGCTAAAGAGTGTTAGTATTATTTTGAGCCATTTCCATCCTTCAGAGGCTCTGGCTTAAATGAGATGCATTGGGATACGCTATAGGAGCAGAGTGGTCCTAGGAAAAGATAATATTGTACAGCGTAGCTGCCTTCTTCATTGTGTATTAGACATTTGGAAGATTTAATTACTGCTGCAAAAGAAGCTTCTAGAAAAGAAACTATCATTCTGTAGGAATTTCACTCACTCAACCATTATCTCCAATGTGTATGGCACAAGAAACTCCGAAGTGGCCTAGTGTCAGAAACCAACTAGGCCACTCATACTTAAACACCAGTGAATGAGAAGTCTCTTATGCTTTCTCAGCTACAGCCAAATCTATGCATGAAGAGACTGTCTGGTTCCAAGGAGAATATTGCATTTGACGCATATTGAGCACTCACCATGCACATAGCACTATTTCTAAAACTTCGTCTGGAGTCCATCCCATCAGAAAGCATAGACAAGCCTCCTAGACAGCTTCCTCCACAACAGGGCAGACAGCAATATCAAGCAGTATCAGCAGCATTTCATCTTCTGGAACTGAAAACCACAGCCACAGAAAGACAGAGAAAATGAAAAGGCAGAAGACTTTGTACCAGAAGAAGGGACAAGATAAAACCCCAGAAAAACAACTAAATGAAGTGGAAAAAGGCACCCTTCCACAAAAAAAAATCAGAATAATGATGGCGAAGATGATCCAGGACTTTGAAAAAAGATTGGATGCAAAGATCAAAAAGTTTACCAAAGACCTAGAAGAATTTAAGAGCAAACAAACAGAAATATGCAACATAATAACTGAAATGAAAAATACACTAGAAGGAACCTATAGCAGATTAACTGAGGCAGAAGGGCGAATAAGTGACCTGGAAGACAGAATGGTGAGAATCACTGATGTGGAAAAGAATAAGGAAAAAAGAATGAAAAGAACTGAAGACAGCCTAAGATACCTCTGGGACAATGTTAAATGCACCAACGTTCACATTATAGGGGTCCCAGAAGGAGAAGAGAGAGAGAAAGGACCTGAGAAAATACTGGAAGAGATTATAGTTGAAAACTTCCCTAACATGGGAAAGGAAGCAGCTCCCCAAGTCCAGGAAGTGCAGAGAGTCCCAGGCAGGATAAACCCAATGAGAAACATGCCAAGACATATCGTAGTCAAGTTGACAAAAATTAAAGACAGAGAAATGTTATTAAAAGCAACAAGGGAAAAGCGACAAACAACATACAAGGGAACTCCCATAAGGTTAACAGCTGATTTCTCAGCAGAAACTCCGCAAGCCAGAAGGGAGTGACAGGATATATTTTAAGTGATGACAGAGAAGAACCTACAACCAAGAATACTCTGCCCAGCAAGGATCTCATTCAGATTCGATGGAGAAGTCAAAAGCTTTACAGACAAGCAACAGCTAAGAGAACTCAGCACCACCAAACCAGCCCTACAACCAATGCTAAAGGAAATTCTCTAAGCGGGAAGCAGAAGAGAAGAAAAGGACCTACAGAAACAACAACAAAACAATTAAGAAAATGGTAGTGGGAACATACATATCAATAATTACCTTGAATGTAAATGGAATAAGTGCTCCAACCAAAAGACACAGATTGGCTGAATGGATACAAAACAAAGACCCACATATATGCTGTCTACAAGAGACCCATTTCAGACCTAGGGACACATACAGACTGAAAGTGAGGGGATGGAAAAAGATATTCCATGCAAATGAAAATCAAAAGAAAGCTGGAGTAGCAATAGTCACACCAGATAAAATACACTTTAAAATAAAAAATGTTACAAGAGACAAGAAAGGACATTACATAAAGATCAAGGGATCCATCCAAGAAGAGGAGATAACTATAAATATATATGCACCCAATATAGGAGCACCTAATACACAAGGCAAATGCTAACAACTATGAAAGAGGAAATGTAAGGCAGAAATAGAGACACAGTTGTAGAGAACAAACACATGGACACCAAGTGGGGAAATCGGGGAGGGTTGGGGGGGGGATGAATTGGGAGATTTTGGGATACCAAATTGTACACTCTAAATATATGCTGTTTATTGTCTGTTAACTGTATCTCAATAAAAGTTCCAAAAAAAAAAAGAAAGGAAAAAAATATATAGTATTAAGGTAATTTTCTATGTTCAGAACTTCTGCCTCTTCTATAGAAAATAATGGAAACTGAAACACTGAAAATTTAGTGTAAATGTAGTTAGATTTAATTCTTTGCTAATACCTTTGGTTCTATTCTTTTGTACTACTGGTGAAATTAGCCAATTTGTTATGCAATCTTTCATGTTTATGAAACAATTAACACTTCTCTAGAACCATTTATGGTACCTTTACTTTGTTCATATTGCATAGGTCTCAGTCTATTGTTGATAATGATCCTGCTAGAAATGCCTGAGGCACTTGCTCTGCCATATTACTTGTAGGAGCCCCATAGACATTTCCCCCACTGGGGCCAATGTTGTGGCTGAGTTGGCCCTTGTGGTTCCTATGATTACAGGATGCACTTCAGCAAAAAGCCATCAGGGAACTTCAAGGAATGAGATCTATTTGTGAGTACAAGTCCTGGAAGGTACAGAACATGGCCAAGGGTCACACAGCAAGGTAGTTTTGGGGTGGCGGTGGGGGTATGACCTGGAGCTTTACCTTTATTAGAGTCCAATGGTAAAAATAAAATAAAATAAAATAAAATAAAACTTCATCTGCACTGTCTCAATTAACCCTGTGGTAAAACTCTGAATTATAAACTCTTGATACAGCTATTCTAGAGATATGAAAACTGAGGTAAAAAGAAGTTTCATCACATGCCTCAAAACATTCAAATCACACAACATGTAGCCTTTGGAACTGGGCTTCCTGTGCTGGCTCTAGAGTCTGAGTGCTTAGGTTGGAGGTGCCTCTGGATGATGGAGAAATGAAGCATATCAATGCTTTGAGTCCTGTGCTCCTGAAATAGGAATGTGAAATCCTAATGAGATAATAGGAAAAATCTCCCTCTCTGTGTTACTTTTCTAGGGCTGCCATAACAATGTATCACAAACTAGATGAGGTTCAATAACTTGCCTAAGAGCCCAGCATTAGTATGGGAAGACTGGATTAAAATCCAGGTTGTCTGAATCCAAAGCCTTGTGTATTAGTTTCCTATAACTGCTATAACAAATTACCACAAACCAGTTTAAAACAACAAAAATGGCTTAAAACAACAGAAAATGTATTATCCTGAAGTTTTGAAAGCTAGAAGTTTAAAATTAAGATGTCAGCAGAGCCATGACACCCGAAACCTGTAGGGGCCTCCGTGCGTGTTTCTTCCCAGCTTCTGCTGGTTTTCTAGCAATCTTTGACAAACTTTGCTTGCAGTTATGTAACTCCAATCTGTATCTTTGTCATCACATGGCATTCTCTCTGTGAGCATGCGTCTTCACATGTCTGTCTTCTTTATAAGAACAATGGTCACATTGAATTCGGGGCCCACCTTACTCCAATATGACCTCGTCTTAACTAATTTCATCTGCAACAAATCTATGTCTAGATAAGATCACATTCTGAGGTATTGGGGGTGATAACATATCTTTTGAGGGGAGAGGGCAGAAAGTTCAACATCAAAATCCTCTCCTTTATGCTCTCTTAGCCCTGAATCTTAAAACATTTTAAGATAAATTACTCTCTACCTTATTACCACATATCTGTTCACATGCATTATCTGCCTACTAGAGCACGGGATGTCAGCAGGGTTACTAGTTACCACATCTTACATTTTGTTATTTTTTCAGTAGTCTATCATAGGAACTTGTGCAATTAATACATTTTTGAATGAGTGGATGAATAACTTTGATACAAGCCTTGTATTAGGTATATATTGTTGTATAACAAATTACTCCCGAACTTATCAACTTAAAATAACATACATTTATTGTTTCAGTTTTTCTGGATAAAGAATTCAAATGAGCTTCAATTAGGTTATATCATTCTTTCAATATAATTTTATTTTCACTTACTAAGGTAACTATCTATAAATATGAGCCTTAATAAATCAATTAGGATTTAAAGCGAGATAAAATAGTGATATGTATGGTGGCAGTGTAAAGAGCACACCATAGTTTCAATTTTATATAGATTTCTTTTAGTCAGCAACTCTTATCAGAAAAGTATTACACAAGGCATTGTGGGGATGTCAAATAAGTAAAGCACTGTTCTTATAGGATTTAACATCCTCACAGCAAGAAAGCAGCATCTGAAGAGTAGAGAAAAAACTAAAAGAACCAACAACAAATAAATGTCATACTGATTATACCAAGACCATGTACTAACTTTTCTAGTTCAGCTAGTCCAATAGGCTTTCTATTCAATAAAATAGTTTTTAATTGTAGAAGACAAAATATTTAAATTCCTGAACAACAAAGACTCTTGAATAACTTAAATTACTAGGCCAAGTCTAAATACCTGTGTCATTTCACTTGTTATTTCAGATTAGTGTTACATAACAGATGCTTTATAATATTAAAGAAAGCTGAAACCATGAAGAAATTCAAACATTTTTGAGATCCTAAAATAGAGAGGTTTTTTGTTGTTGATTTTGACTTTTTGCTCTTCGAATATAGATGAAGACCAACCAAATGAGAAAAGCAAAGGCTATTTACTCAAAGCTTGCTTTAGCCTGGGAGTCAGACACTGCCACTTGCGTTTTGGCACTCCAAGGCAGGCAGAGGAGTGGAGAAGCTTTCAAGTGGGAAAAAAGGAAGCGTTCAGGTATGCCCTGATCAGAGACTTGGTAGGCAGAAGTTATAGGCACACTAACTTAGAAATGGGGCATCCTGTATGATTAATTAAGGGACACACATATGACCTCCCCTGGTTGTCCTAAATTGGAAGCAGGGACAAAAATTAAAGAAGCTGTCTGTTATTAAACAAGTTCTGGCCATTTGGGGCTAATTGCTATGGAAGTTACTGTTTAGTTGCCTGGATTGTTACTAAAGATAGCAGTCTGATTTCCTACAAGTCTAACTTACAGCAGGCTGACTGCCTTTGTTGTTTACTATACACAAGAAGGTTAACTTCCTAGGCAGGTTTCTGCAGGTTGTGGGTCAGTGTTCTATTTTTATATATGGTTCTACCATTTTCTGTTAGTATAATTAGTTTCTCAGCTCCTTAGTTGGTTTTCTTTCTCTCCAATTAAATTCTCTCCAATTAAAAATGAGGAAAGTATAAAAGGTTACAAATGCTGATACCTGAGACTTAAAAGTAGCTTTCTGGTGTGTGTGCCTGTGTGTGTACCTGTGTGTAGCTGTATCTATAACGAATCCTTGTAACGCTGACAAGTTTTCTCTTTCCAGTCTAGAAAATACAACCTTTTTACAAATAAACACAGGGAGCTTTTTGCCAACAGAAGAGCTTACAGTGGTAGGATAATATTGGACTGTGTTTCTCCCGATAATAGTACAGTTTAGATCTTTTCTTCTCTTTCTTTTTTATTTTTCTAAGTTTGCAGATTGTAAGAGTACAAAGGGGGAGGCTGCCAAAAGAAGGAAGGAAGCATAATTGGATTTAACTTGCCCACTGAATTGGAAGATATTCTATTCCCAGAGGCTCTCTGAAAAGTTGTAAAATTCCAGGCTTTATGAGTCTTGATTGCTATAATTAACATATGTGAAGTCTTTCAAGTGTGTTCAGAAGCAAGTATATCTACTGAAAACTACATTCAAACAGCTTTTAAATAGAGGGAAGTCTGCTCCATAGATTACAGCTCTCCATAAATGCCTGGTTATTATCAAGGTCACAAGTTGGTACATAACAGTTAACCTGGACCTAGTTTTTTAAGAAATATTGGAACTTTGTGGAAGGAAGAGAACTACATATTCTTTTAAAGCTATTTCATTTCTATTCTCAGTATAACAGGAAAACTACATATATATATATATGATGCAAAAATTATACTTAATAAAAATATGAAAGAAAATGCATCACTGAAAAAGGATTTGCTACTACCTCTCTAGTAAATTCAGAATTTGGCCTTTAGAGTCTTTCATCAAAATATGGACCAGATCTGCATATAATCTACCTTATAAGAGCAAGCAAGATATACTGAGGAGAACACTGCATTGATTTAGGAGTCAAAAGGCTTGGATTCTAGTGGTCATTCTCATACCATCTAGGTAACCTGTTTCCTTATCTGTGAATCAAGTGATGATAGTTGAGAATTTTAAATATTCTTAACGGTTTCTGGATATTTATATTCTTAAAGAAATTTTAATCTTAAAGATTTTTGATCTTAATATCTTAAAGATTCTTTCTACTACCCAAATCATGATTCTGTAGTCTCACTTCTAGCCCCTTTTTCTATTCAGCTATGTTGATAAGAACTGAACTAGGGAAATCACACAAGAATAAAAAATATAAGTTCTCTTCCCAAGAAAGTTATACTCTAGTTATAAATATTTTATTACTATACAGTCATCCCTCAGTATCCACTGGAGATTGGTTCTAGGAGCCCTGCCTTGTATACCAAAATCCACAGATGCTCAAGTCTCATATAAAATGGCACAGTTCAATGAATACAGTTGGCCTTCTGTATCCATGTCAGCAGATTCAACCAACCACATATGGCAATTCAGATCTGCAGTTGGCTGAATCCACTGATCCAAAACCCCATGAATACAGAGGGTTGACTGCATATTTATTGAAAAAAATCCATGTATAAATGGACCGGTGCAGTACAAACCAATGTTGTTCAAACACACTTAAATATGAGTGTGTGTATATATATATATATGCACACACAAACATTAACTTGCATTATAACATTTAAAAGTAATATACAGGGGCTTCCTAGGTGGCGCAGTGGTTAAGAATCCACCTGCCAATGCAGAGGTCACGGGTTCGATCCCAGCTCCAGGAAGATCCCACATGCCGCGGAGCAACTAAGCCCGTGTGCCAAAAAATAAATAAATAAATAAATTAAAAAAATAAAATAAAAATAAAAGTAATATACACATTACAAAATTATATATCAAGCTCTACAAAAATTATGTTCATAGGAAGAAACCCAAAGATTTGTATTTTTCCTTTAAAAATATTAAAAAAAGATAGATTGAAGGTAGTTTCTTTTTTAGCAGAGATATGAAATTTTAAAGACTTTTTGAAGGGAGTAAATTTCTTTCTTTCTTTCTTTTTTTTTTTTTTTTCTTTTTTTTGGCCATGCCACATGGCATGTGGGATCTTAGTTGCTCAAATAGGGATAGAACTTGTGTCCCTTTGCAGTGGAAGCATTAAGTCTTAACCACTGGACAACCAAGGAAGTCCCTGAAGGGAGTGAATTTCAATGATTAAAATATTTATTCAGTGCTTGCTTTGGCAGCACATATACTAAAATTGGAACCATTCAGCGAAGATTAGCATAGCCCCTGCACAAGGATGATATGTTCCATATTTTTAAAGAAGATGTGGCACATACGTGCAATAGAATATTACTCAGCCACAAAAAGGAACAAAATTGAGTTATTTGTAGTGAGATGGATGGACCCAGAATTGGTCATACAGAGTGAAGTAAGTCAGAAAGAGCAAAACAAATACCGTATGCTAACACATATATATAGGATCTAAAAAAATGGTACTGATGGTACCTAGGGGCAGGGCAAGAATAAAGATGCAGATGTAGAAAATGGACTTGAGGACTTGGGGTGGGGAGGAGGGGAAACTGGGACAAAGTGAGTGAGTAGCACTGACATATATACACTACCAAATGTAAAATGGATGGCTAGTGGGAAGCTGCTGCATAACACAGGGAGATCAACTCGATGGTGGGTGATGACTTAGAGGAGTGGGATAGGGAGGGTGGGAGGGAGGCTCAAAAGGGAGGGGATATGGGGATATATGTATGCATACAGCTGATTCACTTTGTTGTACAGCAGAAACTAATAAAATATCGTAAAGCAATTATACTCTGATAATGATCTGAAAAAAAAAAGGAAAAAAATTTATCAAAGTTTAAGTACTGTAATTAATAGATACTTCTTTTTATTGCTAAATAGGATTTCATGTTTTCCACTGCATGTACATATTACAATTTGTGTATCCATTCACTGGTTGAAGGACAATCAGCCTTGTTTCTAATATTTGGCTACTAAGGATAAAGCTGCTATACAATCTCATCAACATATTGTTTGCACATCTCTTTACAAACTCATTGTACTAAAGTTTACAACGTATATTTTAAATTAGGGTCTAACTTCAGGTATTTTATCACTTTCTATGTAGTTAAGAACCTTATCACTACATTTCCCAATTCCACAACCCATCTTATTGTGCTGTTTTTTACTTTTATACATGCTAATATACAGCATATTGTTAATATTTTTGCACTGGACAATTATCTTTTAGAGCTTTAAATTTCTTTTAAAAAACCACAGAATTAAACTGTCCTTCCCTCTATATGCTTCCCAATGCTATTTATTTCTTTGTATGGTCCCATGTTTAACTCTACTATATTCTTTCCAGCTGAAGAACTTAACTCTTTTAATTTCCTTAGTTTTTGTTTGAGAAAGTCTCATTTTTGAACGATACTTTGTTTACTAGATTACTCTGGAGTGACAGATTTGTTTTTTGTCTCCCTTTTTGGCACTTTAAAGATGTTATTCTATTGGCTTGTCTTGCATGTTGTTGTTCTTTTGTCCCTCTCAGTAATGTTCTGAGATTATTTATTGTTTAAAAATTCGATTGGTGGTAGAGGGGTGAACATTTATTCTTATTAAGCCTTATTCTTGGGCATCTGTCATGTCCCTGCATTATAAGAGTGTGGCTTTTCAGTCCTGCTGTTTTTCTGCCACTATGGTTGTGCGCTCAGTATGTAATCCTGCCCCTCCCCCAGAAGCAGAGTTTTCTCCACCAATTTCCACTCCTAGCTGCAATCAGTTTTCAACCAAGATGGTTGCTCTCCAACCCCCCACACAAAGTAAGATTTTTTTTTTTTTTTTACTAAATAGGAGAAGATGGATCTAGATGAAGTTTCTTGCCCCTCTTACCTAGTCACTGCTCATCACCTCCCTGAGATCTGCAACACAATAGAAATTTCTCAGGGCTTTTTTCAATCTTTTCTATGAATATATGGTGCGGTTTGTGGAGAAAGATCCTGAGAGAAGGTATAGATATACCCCCAATATCTGTATTCCTCACAGTTTCAGACTATTTTATCTGCCAGTACCTGGCATTCATCAAATTGTTACTTCTACCTGCACTCTCTTTGTTGGTGTCCAGTTGTGTTTATCTTAAGCGAGAGCATGCTGTGTCTTCTCTCTCTCTGTAATAAATGACTGTTGTACCAGTTGTTGGCTCTGCAACCTCAACTCTCTCTTGGGTTCAGTAAAAGTCATAAATTTGACAGCAGTTGTTTAGGGCCTGAGAGTAATGCTCCAGCTCTCTATATCCTAGATAGGAAGCTAGATACCATGGGCTTTTGAGGATAAAAATGAGGTCACTGCCATCATCATCATGATCATCCTCACCATCTATACTTACAAGCTGAGAGCAGTTTTAAGTATGTGTGTGTGGTTTTTTTTTTACCCTGTCACATTGTGACACATTTTATTCAGCAGCTAGAGCATTTTAGTTCACAAATAGAATCTAAGTCATTATTGATTTCTTGTTCCCTTTCTTAGGGAGAAATAAGCTTTCCAACCTGTGTTTATTTTTAGAGGTTAATAATCAGATTGAGTGGTTAATGGGGATGCTTGCTTCTTGTGGTTACTGTGCACAGAGCTGCAGCTTCCGGCCATTCAGGAAGGCATCCGATGTAAGGGTATGCTGTTTCCATTTTAGAGATGAAGAAATGAGTATACAGCAAAAGAGAAATAAATATTCTGAGGGTATTTATAGGAGCTGTACTATGCAATTTTGACCTAAGATATTTCCCAGAACAACAGCTCAATCTTACACTGATGATTTATAAAGGCTTAAATTGGCCTCTTGAAACCACAAATCTGTGACACTGATATTTTTAATTTCCTTTTGTTCTGTCCTAGGCTAACCCTAACATTGTTAAGCACCAACTGGTCACTGGGAGAGAAATGAAGGTTGGAGCATTCAATTTACCCTGAAACTATTTTAGGAGGCACCCCTCTTGATCTAATCAGAATTTCAGACATTTTCCATTAGAACAGGCTTTGTCTTCATCTTATCATAGGACAGAACTCTTAAAAATTCTTATTAGAACACAGTTCAATTTTAACCTTTTGAGACACAATGGACTTTGATTAATTAATAAGCTAATGGACTCCAATCATTTCTTTATTCATTTTAACAATGAACGCATGAACTTCTAACTTTGATTTGAGTGGCTTTTCTCACAAATATGCCAATCTCAGTAGTTACTCTTTTTATTTCAGAACAGTCTTTTGCTTTATGCATTTTTCTTCTTAATGCCTTTTTTTTCTTTAAACCTTAGAACAATTTACATGAAATTTTATTCTCAAAAGTAAGATTTCTTGCTTTAAAGTCATTCACCCAAATCCCAACAGTCATTTCATTTACATTCTGTATTTATTTTATGTAGGATACAAGGATTGCTTAATATGTTTAAGAACACTAATGTGGGAGATGGCATTCCAAAGTAATCCTTAATTACACTCAACTTTGTATAATCCCTTCCCCTGTGTGGATGGAACCTATGAATATCAAGAGATAGCACTCCTGCAACTATGCTACCTTCTTTGGCAAAAGTGATTTTCAGATGTAATTAATGTCTCAAAATGATTGACTTCAAGATCAGGAGATTATCTAGGTGAGTCTGACCTAAGCACCTGATCCCTTTAATCTAGGTCCAGAGGTCAGAGATGGAGGAAGTCAGAGATTCAAAGCATAAGAAGGAATTCATGTGCCTTTGCCGGCTTGAAGACTGGGGATACCACATGGCAGGAAATGCAGGAAGCCTCTAGGAGTTAAGAGTAGCTCCTGGCTGAAGACTGACAAGGAAATGAGGACCACACAGTCCTTTAAATGCAAGGAACTGAATTCTGCTAACAAGAATAAGCTTGGATTCTGAATTTTCACCTAGAGCCTCCAGACAAGAGCTCAGCTTGATTTCAACCTGATGAAACCATGAAGAGAGAATGCAGTAATGGCAACCAATGAAAATTGTGAATTCATAAATGGATGGTGCTTTAAGCTGTTAAAATTTGTGGTAAATTATTACACAGCAACAGAAAGTTAATATATCTCGATTCTTCTTGTGTTACGCTGAATATTCCTTTGTCTGATTCTCTTCCTACAACTAATGATACCTAAGTCCTTATTGCCTGGAAATTTAATTATTTAGAGAAGAATGTATCCACTAAAGTATATATATATATATATATATATATGTCAAATAGCTATTACACAGGTAATACATTTACCTCATAGAAGAAGGATCTATTGAGTCTAGAGATATATATTTATTGCCTATTTTAATAAACATGTTTATCTCATACTTTCAGTCTGTAAGAATCAAAAGCTGATTATAAAGGAGGGTACAGTGAAAAGTAAGAGCAAAAGTTTCATAGGGACAAAAAAACCAGAATTTTTCAAAACAAACACAAGAGCCATAAAACAGTGTAGTCTGAGGTCACTAACTTTTAATTGTGCTAATTCTAAGAAATACGGGTGTGTGCCAAGCAATGGGTGACTTTAACTGCCCAGAGGGATGCGGTTAGATTAAACCTTGAGAAGGGATTATAAGAAGACCCTATCTAGCTAGGACTCTGGAGTCAGATAAGCCATCACAAGAAATAAATCTTTGTTGCTTTTAGCCCTTAAAAGTTTGGAATTGTTCATTACCACAGTATAACTTAGTCTATCCTGACTAAATGTGCTCCTACTCCAGTCTTTTTCATTTTAGTTTAGTGACACTTCATTCTTCTAGTTTTTCACAGGTAAAATACTAAAATAATCCTAGACTCTTCTATTCCTCTCTTTGATCATCAACTATTCACCATTGAGTCCATAACTAATCTTGTCATTTCTATCTCCAAATATATTCATTTCTCACCATTTATTGCTCCACCTTGAGCTAATACACAGCATGAGTCTAAATATCCCTTTGCCTAGATTATTACATTAGCCTTCAAACTGCTTTTCATAAAGACTGACTCAGTAGTCTTCCTTAGAAAGTGTATATTTGGTTAGACACTCTATCATAAAATTCAGCATGTGATCACTGCATAAATAAAATTTGTATTCTCACCACGCAAGATTCTTTAACATGAGATATATTTCTAGAATTGAGAGCCTACCTATGATTAAGAAAGCACCTCAATTCTAGTGATTTCAAAATAGAAGAATAGCTTATTGCAAGCTCACCAGGTAAACTCAGCAGATATATAATCAATTTTATTAAAATAAGTCCCTTCAAAAAAAGGAATAATAAATATGAAATGAGGTAGGACAAAAGAACTATGTTGTGTTGAATTAGAAGTGTTAGTATTAATTTACAATTCATAAATGTGTACATTTCCTAAGGGCTAAGAGCTAAGAAAGGGCCAAAAAATCAAATGACACCTCCAAAAGAAGAAGCACACTTAGCACCTTGATTCATTTTAAGATATCATCTCCCACCCTAAGGAAGCTGGATCCTTAGAGAAATGGCTAATTCCAATACCAGGGCAGGGAAGAACATAGTGAGCCCAAAGTGTAGTATTGTACCAGAGAGAAAGCAGAACTCAAAAACTGGACAGTATGCACAAAAAGGATACAGAAGCCAACCTGAAGGGGCTCCCACTGTCAAATTAGGAGCGATATGAGCAATAAAATCAGTAATGGTAGTGACTGAGTATAACACATATGTCAGCTATAACACATGTCAGGTGTACAATGTGTTCTATTAAATATTTAAAGACACCATCCCTGAGTTTACACTGAATCACACCCAGATAATTCAAATGAAAAGACTTCAATAAATGAACTATTTAGGCAGTATGAACAAATCTGAATGAACCAAAAAGAGATGCTGAGGCCCCAGGAATCCACAGCAGTAGAAAGAATTGAATGGGCCAGGGAAGAGACTAGTGTAATTAGAACCTGGTGAAAGTTGGAACTGTGTAGTAAAAATTACTGAGGGTTGGTAGACTTGAACAGATATTTGAAACAGTGAGGGAGTGGTGATCTCTTTATTCTGCCCACTTATATCTTGCTAGTTCCTCCTATTAGCCTCACTGGCAAGAGTGTCCAGGTGATACAACTACAGGAGTCAGTTCCACTTGGCTGATCAGAGCAGAGACAGGATCAGAGCAGAGACAGGATCTGGCAGAGCAAATGCATGACAACATTTACACCATATCATCCCTTTCCAAAAAATTTCTAGCTGGAAATTATGGTTTTAGTCTATTTCCAGGATTTGATTTGAATTTTCTTTCCTAAGTTACCTTAATTCTATTTTATTGTCAGTCCAATTAGTTCTATCCCTGGAATGACACAATTTCTCATTGATTGGCATGCAAAGTTCTCCCATTTGTTCAAATATATCTTACAATAGCTATTGTATTTTAAGGAATTTTCCTAAGAGTCTACTCTTCAATATACTGGTGCAATAATATCCAACAAATCTCAGATTCCTCTTGACCTAATGATACTTTTTCCCTTCTTTCTGCATGACACAAAAAGAGAAACAGAGGAAGAAAAGCAGTTGATACTGCTGAAGGCATTAAAATTTCAAAATTAGCTCAGCCAAAAGCATGCGATTTCCGCTTTACTCTTAAAGAAACATGAAATATTCTTCTGCATCATCATTTTTCCCTCTCTGCTGTGTCATTTTCATCAGCATAAAAACATACTTTAAAATCACTCATCTTAAAAAAAGGAGAGGAAAACCCCTCATTGACCCTATTGCTAGGTGTTTCTTCTTTTGTATCAAAACTCTTAAAATCACTCTTACCATATCATTTCTTGCAAACCTCTCTTAGCCTGTTGTAATCACGCACTTTTTTATTACCACTTTACAGAAAAATTCTCTTTTAAAGTCATCGATAACTTCCACACTAAGTCCAGTGATTCAGTTCAATTTCACTAGTATCGGTATTAAGCATAAATGATCGTTCACTCATCCCTAAATTATTTTATTCCCTTGGCTTTTGAGACAACAATTTATCTTGGTTTCCATTTTACCTTGCTCAGTGGGTATACTTTTTCAGTTTCCTTTATTTGTTCTCCTTCACCTTCCTGACCACTCACCTTCGTGTGTTCTGTGGTTTAGGCCTTATACTCTTTTCTCTGTACATTTGATTCCCAAGATTATGGCTTTAAATATTTAATTAAATGATTAATCCAGATCATTCTCCTGAACTCTATGCCCAATAGGCAACTCTAAATTTGGCATTACTAGCTGGATAGCTAGTCAGAACTACAAACTTGGCACCTTTAGATTTATATGTCTTCTGAAGACTCCTAAGTGCTACTTACTAAATACGTCCAGTTTACAACTTTTGGGCACATGGTAAAAATGTATCTCTATCCCCTTTTTTAATATAAATGTAGATGCCACCTGCTTTGGCAAATGAAGTATTGAGTGTAAGTTATGAGTTTTATTTCTGGAAAGAAGCTTTACTATTTACCACATAATTCAATGTGTTTCCTGACCTGTGCCATACACATCAACATGGAGCCTTAGGCAGCATGGGCCCTTCAGAGGCTGTGACAAAAGAAACTTTGTTTTTAATTTTCTTTGGACATATATCATAGCTATAAATGAATTTTTGTTTTTAGCACCTGAGATTTTGGAGTTGTTTGTTATCACAACATACCTTAGCCTATCCTGAATTGTACACCTTCCTAAATGTGCTCTTCCTCTAGTCATTTTAGTTTGATATAACTTTATCTTTCAGGCCTAAAATCTTGAAATTATCTAGACTCTTCTTTCTTCCTCACATCCCACATCCAATCCATCACCAAACACTGTTATTTCTACCTTCAAAATGTATCCACTCCTCACCATTTACTGCTTTACCCAAATTTAAGCAATTATAGCCCTCATTATCCTTTGCCTGGATATTTACAATAGCCTCCAAACTGTTCCTCATGTCCCTCTCTGAGTCCTTACAATATGTTCTCAACTGTGTAGCCAGAAGGAGTCTTTTAAATACAGGTCATATAACGTCATGCACTAATCAAAACCCTCCAATGACTTCCTTTCAGAGGAAAGCCAAGCTGCTGTAAAAACTACAAGTTCTGATCCTTCCTCTTTCACTAACATTATCCTAGCATAGTAGCCTCCTTTCCCTTTAACACGCACCAAGTGTGCTCTCATCTCAAATATTTTTGTTTTGTTTTGTTTTTTTCCTTTTTTGGCCACGCAGCATGCGGGATCTCAGTTCCCTGACCAGGGATCGAACTCACACCCCCTACACTGGAAGAACAGAGTTTTAACCACTGGACCGCCAGGGAAGTCCCTCGCCTCAAGTATTTTCATTTGCCAATCTCTCCACTTGATATATTTCCCCCAACCCTTACTTTATCTTGGATTCATCAATGAATCTTTCAATGTGTATAAACAGCAACATCTCCCACATTCAAAACTCCTTACAGTCTTTATTCTGCTTAATTTTCTTCCATGGCATTTATACAACCTGGCATCTTATTTATTTACTCTTTTTTTTTTTTCTTTTTATTGTCTGCTTCACTAGAATGTAAGCACTTTCAGAATAGGGCAGTGGCTGGCAGGATAAATATTTGGTGAATGAAAGATAAATAATTCTTTGAGATTGCTAACTGCAGGACGGAAAATAAGTTTAACCTTAAAGATCATCTACTGTCTGCTGGTTACAGTTATCTGAGGCTTCATGCAATGGATACCTAGGCCGTATCACGGCTCAGTGGGAAAGTACGTCATGATCATTTAGAGGTGTCTTCTATGATTTTGGAGGGGTTGACACTTGCTGGCTTCTAGAACTTCTCACAAAAAAAATAAACTGAAGTCTAATTCTGACATTAAAATTTAACACTTGTTTATAAACAGAGATTTGAAGAGCTCAGGCAGGTGATGGAAGGGAATGTTAATCACTGGCTTGATACCTTTATGAGACTCCAAAATCATAGTGGTGACTCTAGGTTCCCTTTCTTAACATACTCAGCCTCTCCCTTTCTCTTTCCACGCCTTTCTTTCCTTTTTCTCAGCTGCCCCATCTTTTTACTCCCTTGTTTATATTTCTGTCTTTCCTATGAAGCTATTTGGTTGCATTCTCAGACACTAGTTAGTCCCACTGACAATAATGTCAACTAATGATATTTTTCCTTCTGTTCCTTTTAATTTGTGAGTGATCTAATTACTCTCTTCTTCAGCAAGTTAATTTCTGAACAACAAAGTTTTCTTAAATTAATACTATATGCCAATGTTAATACTATATGCCAAAATTAATACTGTATGCCAATATTCTTCTATTCTAAAATGAGGCATCAAAGTCATCTAATGAAATTCCAACATTACATTTTTGTGTATGTGCTAGGAAAGTGCTGCACACATAAAGAAAAAAACACCTACTGAATAAATGATTTATACAAATATGTGGTTGCTTACTTTATTCCAATATTTTTCTTGAGGGTTGCAACAAATACGAAAAAAATATAAAATAAGACAGTAAAACTGTGATTTTGCTAAATCTATATCAGGACCTTAGGTCTAATGACATTACTATTTTGAGGCCTGTACATATTCAATTACAGTACACTGCCTCTTCATTTGAGCCTTCCCTCAGCATCAGATAGAGTGTAACCTTAAATTGAAAAGCCAAGTAGCAAAATTTTTCAATTACACAAAGCATATTTCCTGCATTAACACCAAAGGGAGACATCAAATAAGGGTTATCAAAAGGAGCACACTTTCTCAAACTACAGAAGTTATATGCTGGTTTCATAGTAATTTCGGATTTTCTGGAAAGAATAATTTTGGAAATATAGGGAAACAGTCTCACTCTGTGTATCCAGTAGGGGAGAACAAAAGCAAAACAAATCCCTACTAATGTAAAATACTTAGAATTCTGTATCGACAATTCCATCATCAATTATAAAATTTCAACTAGATCTAATCTACATTGATTCCTTTTTTTTTTTTAAGCTCTATATTGGAATATAATTGCTTTACACTCTTGCAGCAGTTTTTGAGGTACACCAAAGTGAATCAGCTGTATTTATACATATATTCCCATATCCCCTCCCTCCCACAACTCCCTCCCATCCTCCCTGTCCTGGCCCTCTAAAGCATAAGCAATCATCGAGTTGATCTCCCCTTGTTATACAGCAACTTCCCACTAGCTATTTTACATTTGGTAGTGTATCTATGTCTCTGCTACTCTCTCACTTTATCTCACCTTCCCCTTCGCCCCCCCACCCCCTCACCCCAGCCCCATTTCCTCCAGTCCATTCTCTACATCTGCATCTCCACTCTTGCCCTGTCACTGGGTTCCTCAGTAACATTTCTTCAGATTCCATATATGAGTTAGCACACGGTATTTGTTTTTCTCTTTCTGGCTTAATTCGTTCTGTATGACAGTCTCTAGGTCTATCCACCTCATGACATATAGTTCAATTTCATGCCTTTTTATGGCTGAGTAATATTTCATTGTATATATGTGCCACGTCTTCTTTATCTTTTCATCTGTTGATGGGCATTTAGGTTGCTTCCATGTCCTGGCTATTGTAAATAGTACTGCAGTGAACATTACGGTACATGTTTCTTTTTGGATTATGGTTTTCTCTGAGTACATGCCCAGTAGTGGGATTACTGGGTCAAATGGTAGTTCCATTTTTAGTTTTTTAAGGAATCATCAAACTGTTTTCCATAGCGGCTGTACCAACTTACATTCCCACCAACAGTGCAGGAGAGTTCCCTTTTCTCAACATCTTCTCCAACATTTACTGTTCCTACACTTTTTGATGATGGCCATTCTGAACAGTGTAAGGTAAAACATCCATGTGGCTTTGACTTGCATTTCTCTAATGATAAGTGATGTTGAGCATCTTCTCATGTGTTTGTTAGCCATCTGCATGTCTTCTTTGGAGAAATGTCTATTGAGGTCTTCCACCCATTTGTGGATTGGGTTATTTGCTTTTTTGGTATTAAGCTGCATGAGCTGCTTGTGTATTTTGGAGATGAATCCTTTGTCCATTGCTTTGTTGGCAAGTATTTTCTCCCATTCTGAGGGTTGTCTTCTTGTCTTGTTTATGGCTTCTGTCGCTGTGCAAAAGCTTTTAAGTTTCATAAGGTCCCATTTGTTTATTCTTCATTTGCATCATTCTAGGAGGTGGGTCAGAAAGGATCTTGCTCTGATGTATGTCATAGAGTGTTCTGCCTATGTCTTCCTCTAGGAGTTTTATAGTGTCTGGCCTTACATGTAGGTCTTTAATCCATTTTAAGTTTATTTTTGTGTATGGTGTTAGGAAGTGTTCTAATTTCATTCTTTTACATGTAGCTGTCCAATTTTCCCAGCACCACTTATTGAAGAGGCTGTCATTTTCCCATTGTATATTCTTGCCTCCTTTGTCAAAGATAAGCTGCCCATATGTGCTTCGGTTTACCTCTGGGTTCTCTATTCTCTTCCATTGATCTACTGGTCTATTTCTGTGCCAGTACCATACTGTCTTGATCACTATGGCCTTGTAGTATAGTTTGAAGTCAGGGAGCCTAATTCCACCAACTCTGTCTTTCCTTCTCAAGATTGCTTTGGCTATTCGGGGTCTTTTGCATTTCCATACAAATTATAAGATTTCTTGTACTAGTTCTGTGAAAAATGCCCTTGGTAATTTGATCGGGATTGCATTGAATCTGTAAATTGCTTTGGGTAAGATAGTCATTTTCACAATATTGATTCTTCCAATCCAAGAACATGGTATGTCCCTCCATCCGTTTGTATCGTCTTTGATTTCTTTCATCAGTGTCTTATAGTTTTCTGAGTATGGGTCTTTTGCCTCCTTAGGCAGGTTTATTCCTAGGTATTTTATTCTTTTTGTTGCAATGGTAAGTGGGAGAGCTTCCTTAATTTCTCTTTCTGCTCTTTCGTTGTTAGCGTATAGGAATGCAAGAGATTCCTGTCCATTAAATTTGTATCCTTCTACTTTACTAAATTCATCAATTAGTGCTAGCTGTTTTCTGGTAGAGTCTTTAGGGTTTTCTATGTATAATATCATGTCATCTGCAAAGAGTGACAATTTTACTACTTCTTTTCCAATTTGCATTTCTTTTATTTCATTTTCTTCTCTGATTGCTGTGGCTAAAACTTCCAAAACTATGTTGAATAATAATGGTGAGAGTGGACACCCTTGTCTTGTTCCTGTTCTTAGAGGGAATGTTTTCAGTTTTTCCCCATTGAGAATGATGTTGGCTTTTGGTTTCTCATATATGGTTTTTATTATGTTGAGGTAATTTCCTTCTATGCCCATTTCCTGGAGAGGTTTTATCATTAATGGATGTTGAATTTTGTCAAAAGCTTTTTCTGCATCTATTGAGATGATCATATGGTTTTTATCCTTCAGTTTGTTGATATGATGTATCACATTGATTGATTTGCATATATTGAAGAATCCTCACATTCCTGGGATAAACCCCACTTGATCATGGTGTATGATATTTTTTTTTTTTTTTTTTTTTTTTTTTTTTTTGTGGCACACGGGCTTAGTTGCTCCGCGGCATGTGGGATCTTCCTGGAGCTGGGATCGAACCCATGACCTCTGCATTGGCAGGCGGATTCTTAACCACTGCGCCACCTAGGAAGCCCTGATATTTTTAATGTGCTGTTGGATTCTGTTAGCTAGTATTTTGTTGAGGATCTTTGCATCTATATTCATCAGTGATATTAGCCTGTAATTTTCTTTCTGTGTGACATCTTTGCCTGGTTTTGGTATCAGGGTGATGGTGGCCTCGTAGAATGAGTTTGTGAGTGTTCCTCCTTCTGCAATATTTTGGAAGAGTTTGAGAAGGATAGGTGTTAGCTCTTCTCTAAATGTTTGATAGAATTCACCTGTAAATCCATCTGGCCCTGGGCTATTGTTTGTTGGGAGATTTTTAATCACAGTCTCAATTTCCATACTTGTGATTGGTCTGTTCATAGTTTCTATTTCTTCCTGGTTCAGTGTTGCAAGATTGTACTTTTCTAAGAATTTATCCATTTCTTCCAGGTTATCCAATTGATTGGCATATAGTTGCTTGTAGTAGTCTCTCATGATCTTTTGTATTTCTGTGGTATCTGTTGTTACTTCTACTTTTTCATTTCTAATTCTGTTGATTTACGTCTTCTCCCTTTTTTTCCTGATGAGTCTGGCTAATGGTTTATCAATTTTGTTTATCTTCTCAAAGAACCAGCTTTTAGTTTCATTGATCTTTGCTATTGTTTCCTTCATTTCTTTTTCATTTATTTCTGATCTGATCTTTATGATTTCTTTCCTTCTGCTCACTTTGGGGTTTTTTTGTTCTTTCTCTAATTGTTTTAGGTGTAAGGTTAGGTTGTTTATTCAATATTTTTCTTGTTTCTTGAGGTAGGACTGTATTGATATAAACTTCCCTCTTAGAACTGCTTTTGCTGCGTCCCAGAGGTTTTGGGTTGTTGTGTTTTCATTGTCATTTATTTCTAGGTATTTTTTGATTTCCCCTTTGATTTCTTCAGTGATTTCTTGGTTGTTTTAAGAGCATATTGTTTAGTTTCCATGTGGTTGTATTTTTTACAGTTTTTTTCAGGTAACTGATATCTAGTCTTATGGCATTGTGGTCAGAGAAGATGCTTGATATGATTTCAATTTTTTTGAATTTACCAAGGCTTGATTTCTGACCCAAGATGTGATCTATCCTGGAGAATGTTCCGTGTGCACTTGAGAAGAAAGTGTAGTCTGTCGTTTTTGGATGGAATGTCCTGTAAATATCAATTAAGTCGAGATGGTCTAATGCATCATTTAAAGCTTGAGTGTCCTTATTTATTTTCTGTTTGGATGATCTGTCCATTGATGTAAGCAGGATGTTAAAGTCTCCTACTATTATTGTGTTACTGTCGTTTTCCCCTTTTATGGCTGTTAGCACTTATGTATTGAGATGCTCCTATGTTGGGTGCACAGATATTTACAACTGTCACATGTTCTTCTTGGATTGATCCCTTGATCATTATGTAGTGTCCTTCCTTGTCTCTTGTAATGGTCTTTAATTTGTCTGAGATGAGTATTGCTACTCCAGCTTTCTTTTGACTTCCATTTGCATGGAATAAGTTTTTCCTCCCCTTTACTTTCAGTCTATATGTGTCCCTTGGTGTGAAGTGGGTTTCTTGTAGGCAGCATATAGAAGGGTCTTGTTTTTGTCTCCATTCAACCAGTCTGTGTCTTCTGGTTGGAGCATTTAATCCATTTACATTTAAGGTGATTATTGGCATGTGTGTTCCTATTACCATTTTCTTTATTGTTTTGGGTTTGTTTTTGTAGGTCTTTTCCTTCTCTTATGTTTCCTGCTATTAGAAAAGTTCCTTAAGCAATTGTTGTAAGGCTGGTTTGGTAGTGCTGAATTCTCTTAACTTTTGCTTGTCTGGAAAGCTTTTGATTTCTCCATCAAATCTGAATGAGATTCTTGCTGGGTAGAGTATTCTTGGCTGTAGGTTTCTCTCTTTCAGGGCTTTCAGTATATCCTGCCACTCCCTTCTGGCCTGCAGAGTTTCTGCAGAAAGATCAGCTGTTATCCTTATGGATTTTCCCTTATAGGTTATTTGTTGCTTTTCTCTTGCTGCTTTTAATGTTTTTTCTTTGTGTTTAATTTTCGTTAGTTTGATTAATATGTGCCTCAGTGTATTTCTCCTTGGGTTTATTCTGTATGGGACTCTCTGTGCTTCTTGGACTTGATTAATTATTTCCTTTCCCACGTTGGGGAAGTTTTCCAGTATAACCTCTTCAAATATTTTCTCAGACCCTTTCTTTTTTTCTTCTTCTTCTGGGATGCCTACGATTCCAATGCTGGTGCGCTTAATGTTGTCACCAAGGTCTCTGAGACTCTCTTCCATTTTTTTAATTCTTTTTTCTCTTTCCTGCTCTGTGGCAGTTATTTATCCCATTCTAACTTCCAACTCACTTATTCATTCTTCTGCCTCAGTTATTCTGCTGTTTATACCATCTAGAGTATTTTTCACTTCGGTTATTTTGTTATCTATTACTGTTTGTTTGCTCTTTAGTTCTTCTGAGTCTTTATTAACTGTTTCTCATATTTTCTCTATTTTGTTATAGAGATTTGGATCATCTTTACTATCATCACTCTGAATTCTTTTTCAGGCAATTTTCCTATTTCCTCTTCATTTTTTTGGTCTTGTGTATTTTTACCTTGTTCCTTCATCTGTGACATATTTTTTTGTCATCTCATTTCCCCCCCATTTTGGATGGGCAGGATTGTCTTCCTGTCCCACTGGGTGTTTCGCCTGAGGTTCTTCCTTCTTAAAACTCTTTCAAATCCTCCCAGGTGTCAGGTGTGTAGAAATGCAGAGAATACAAATATTAGTAAAACAGGATCTTGGCCCTTAAGAAATCTATAGTCCAGCAGGAGAGAAAAACTTATGAACTGACACTGCTAATAAAATATTATAAAGTTTCAGGAGTCGACAGTAACCAATTTTGGGAAAACACAGACTTATTAAACTGACTGATTTAATTTAAATTTCATTCTATTCAGGACTCCAATTTCAGTATTTAATTCAATCCTAATACTGTATATATGCCATTTTCTTCATATATTTTTTTAAGCCAGTCAGAGGTATACATTTTCTCTCTCTCTTTTTTTTTTGCATATGTAAAGTGTAGTATATTTTCAGAATAATTCAAGGGAGAAATATGTTCATTTTTTGTCGTCTATGACATAGTTGTAGCTAATAAATTAAGCTTGTTTGCTCTTGCAATTCCAGTTTCTAAAGTTAGCAAAAGTCTCCTTTATTTGTGAAATGGTATTGTAATTTAGAGACTTAAATATGTTCACAAAAGAGCATTAGTTTAACCAAGTACCTACAAGATTATGCACATTATTTCTGAGCTGAAGCAGTATGTAATCTATATATACATGCAAGCATATCTAAAAGATAGGAAGTGAAAAAACCCCAAACTGTGAATTCAAGGAAAAGAGACATTTTTTGTCCTTCAGAGAAAGCATAAGATAAACAGACATAAGAAAGAAAGTATAATATAGACATATCTCATACTCATTTTACTAAAGATAGGAAAAATTTCCAAAGCAGGTAAAAGTTGAATTGGGCACAGCCTTTCTTTGATAATTTAGAATAGGACTATGGAATTGAGCTCAATTCATCAGAATTTTATTTTAGCTCCCTTGTACTAAGAAAGTTGGTTAACATCTGAAAATATCAGTTCTCTTGCTTTACAGTAGGAATAATTCATCTACGATAGAACTGCTGTATATTCAAAAGAAACAATGTACATGAAACAATTATATATTTGATTACGTTTTTAACCCCACATCTTACCAAATATAATGGGCAGAGATGACTTTCTCTTTTTTCAAGATCAAAATGTAAAATTTATATCCTTCTTTTTCATTATGCTATAAATGTTCTATATAATTTTTCTGGATGCATAGTATTTCATATTATGGTTGTATCATACTTTTATTCCAATATGCTAATATGCATATTGTTTCCAATTGTCCACTTTATGTATAATGTTCTGAGTATTCTTGTCCATAAACCTCTGTACATTTTAAATTTTATTTTCCTTCCAAAAATTAATGGAAGAATTAATAATGAGATTACTTTCATGGTTTTTGATATAGATTGACAAATGAACCCTCATATACTTAATTTCAAAAGTCATGCTTTTTCCACAATAAAACATGTCTAAATTTTTACTGTACTCTAACTTACTTGGGGGACTTTGAGTAAAGTAATAGACATGTTCTTAAAAACATTATAGATAAAATGGAAATGGATTTATATATAAGTGTCTCCTTAAGTAATCATTGACAAGCCAAGCACATAATCTAGAAGTGTTTTTTTCAGTGAACATAATCATCAACTAGAAATGTTACAATGGTAGCCAAGTATGTATACCTTTTAGAGTCAACCTTGAAATAGAGAGAGAAGTTAGATAATTTAGAATAGGTAGAAAACATGTACTTTAAGCTAGCTTTCTAAAATTCACTTACTTTAGGTAGGCTTTTTTAGGACTACGATAGCAAATAGCTTCTGGTTATATTATGTGGTAAGTGCCTGAGGGATGATGTTTTATATTTCTAAACTATTTTACATTTCTACACCCAGAATGATTTCTAATAGGCACTCGATAAATACTCTCTAATACAAGGTAAATAAGGAAAGATATGCTCACTTTGGAAAACAGACATAACAATGGTATTGCTGTGAGAATTTGAAAGTCTCATGTGAATAACTGGCCTGATAGAACATCAAGTCACTACTAAGTCAGGGAAGATGCTACGGTCTGAATGTTTATATCCCTCTCAAAATCACCTGTTGATATCTTAACCTCCAACGTGGTGATATTAAGAGGTGGAGCCTTTGGGAGGTAATTAGGTAATGAGATTGGAACCCTCAAAAATGAGATTAGTGCTCTTATAAGAAGAAATAAGAAAAAGCTCACTTTCCCTCTTTTCTGTCTGCCTATCTAGGGATGGCTCTGACAGCCATCTGAAACTGGAAAGCAGGTCCTCACCAGACAGCAGATCTGCTAGCACCATGATCATAAACTTCCCAGCCTGCAGAAGAATGAAAAATAAATGTCTGACAAATATACCACTCAGTCTACGGTATTTTGTTACAGAGGCTGGACTAAGATAGAAGGTTTATGTGCCACCTGTGTGCAAAACAAGCACTTCTTCAGACACATGTTTAAATTAAATGTAAAACAATTTCTATAACCTTTGGACAATAATAGACAAGAAAACAAGCTTGGAGTTGGACCCTGCTTGCTAAGGGAATTCAACCTCATGGAGTACTTACAAGATATTTAGTCATGATATAACATAGTGGTAAAACCCTGGACTTTAGAGGCTTCAAATCTTTGCTCTACATCCTAGCCACTGTGCAATCTTGGGCAAGTTACTTCAATTTTCTCATCTGTGAAATGGGAATGTTGTGACAATCACATAAAGTCAGATATGTCAAACATTCAGAACAGTGTTTGGGCACTATGTTTGTTGGTATTATGCACCTGCTGCCCTTATTAGCTTTCCATGTGACCCAATATGCTTCTAAACCACTTGTAGACTTTATATGCTAAGAGTAATACATTAGAAAATAGGACATAAAATTGGATCATTCACAGTACAAAGCAGAATGTAAACTGGAATAAGCTTCAAAAGAAATGTACATGAATTATATTAAAGCCCAATATGCCTAAATCATTTTTTAACAATTCTATCAAATATTAAGTGCAGTCATAAACAAGACATATAAAAATTCTTGCCCTCATGAGTCTTACATTTTGGTGGAGGGAGAAATAAAATAAAAATATAATAAAAATATAAATAGTATAGATAGATGATAGATAGGTAATGTGTTCATCAGGAATCACCAGAGAAATGTAACCAATAAGATAATATATATGGATACATATATATGGAGAGAGAGAGAGAGAGATCAGTCATCTTTGGAGACTCTCTTAGCTGTCTTCAGATTTCAAGCCCTTCTGAACAGAGACTCCTGATATTACATTCACAACTTATATAGACAGTGCTGATCTAAATTGGACTACAGCTTCAACAAATCCTAAACTCAGCTCAATTACACATGAGATTGATCTGAGTTCCACTTTGGAGGGCCAATAGAGGAAAGGGTGTATCTTTGTTGATGATAAATATTATCTACTTCAATGTCTATTATTCTTTAATATCCAATATCTGGCATGCAATCAAGAATCATGGAATAGGTAAAGCAGAAAAATGTAACCCCCAAATCACAAGGGACCTCTGGTTAGGAAATCAACAATAAAATATCTGTGATAGTGATCATTTATAACTTGAAAACAACAAATATTTATTATCTCCCAGTTTGTATGGACGAGAACTAAACTTGTGGCTTAGCCTCAAGCTGTCTCATAAAGCTGCAAAGTGTCAGCTGGGGCTATGGTGTTACCTGAAGGCTCCACTGGGGGAGGATCTGCTTGCAAGCTCCTATATGGTTGCAGGCAGGATTCAGTTCTTCAAGGGCTGTTGGACTGAAGGCCTCAGTTCCTCAAGGACTGTGTATGAGAGGCCTGCCTCAGTTCTTTGCCATGTGGACCTCTCCAAAGGGCAGCTCACATATGGCAGCTGGGTGAGATAGAGGGAGAGTGAGAGAGAGAGGGAGAGAGAGAGAGAGAGAGAGAAAGAGAAACAATATGAATGAAAGAGAGAGAGAGAACCCAAAACAGAAGCCACATTTTTTACTGTAACATAATCTTGGAAGTGTCACATCTCGCCGTGATCTACGCATTAGGAATGAGTCACTAGGCCCAGTCAACACTCAAGGAGAGGTGATTACACAACAGGCTAAATGTTTGGAGGTGGAGATATTTGGGAAACATAATAGATCCATATTATTTGCAGAATCATAGAAGAATAAGCATATTAATTTTCACTAAACTGTTCCCTTCAGTTCCTGGGAAGAACTTAAAAACTCATAAATACTCAAAATGGCACAAAGGTGAAAATAGAAGTCTCTAAGTCCACATACGCCATGCTCTGTGCAGTCACTTATTTAAAGCCAACTATGTTTTATATTTAGCAATTTTATGTTTTGTTTTATTTTCCAAATCCAAAGTCCTTTGGAGAGAAGAGACTATAAATTACTGAGCAGTACTGTGTTTGAAAGAAGGAGAAAAACAGAAAAATTTTGTAAAGGCATATCCAAGCAGGTTATTTGGGAACACTTTGTGTAAAAGCCATTTATTGAAATGCATATTTCACTTGCTACTAAGGAGTCTATTAAATTTTCATCTGTAATTTCTAAAGTATTTTTTTACATAAAATGATCATTAACAAGGTAGGGTTTTATTTGGGGGAAAAAAAAAAAAACTTTTTACTAAAGTTCATTTCCAGACAATCCTCAATTAATTAGTACTGCGCTCTCTCTCTAAAGCAAGGTCAATACTTTTTCATTAACATATCTTCATTTGACACTAGATTTGGTCATCTAAACAGGTTTCATTAAGGTTTGTTTTTTTTTACTACCATTTGTCCAACATGAAAAGACTTCAAAATAGCTCATCAACCCTTATTATTTCATCATCACCTGACCAAATTAAATAGCTGATTATAACAGCAATTACTAATAGTTTATCTCTATTACTATCTGTAAACAACTCCAAGCATTAACAGAAGGAAGAATAACCACCTACCATGCAAATTTAGTAAATGGCAATGTGTATCTGTTTTTCAGCTGGTAAAGCTATTATATATTTATAAGTAATTTTTCTTTTAGCAGGAGGGCAAAATCTGAGATTTAGGCATTTTACTTCATGCTGAATGTAATGACATAATGATATAACTAAAGCAAAATAAAGTGATATATACACTTTTGTGAATTTGAACAGACAAAATCAATTCCTAGAAGTCTTTAATAAATCTGATTCAAAGGCTTCTATTACAGGAATGTTCTAATTTATATATACTGGAAAATATCTGGGCAAAGAGCAGTAAATTAGACATTTTAAAGTATCCTTTTATCTCATAATTTAAGGAAAAAATATTATTTTTTTCCAGCTTTATTGAGAAATAATTGACAAATAAAGTTGTATATATTTAAAATGTTCCACATGATGATGTGTATGCATTGTGAAATGATTACCACAATCAAGTTAATTAACACATCCAACACCTCACAGTTAACTTTTATGTGTGTGTGATAAGAACTCTTAAGATCTATTCTCAGCAAATTTCAAGTATTGAAAACAGTATTAACCATGCTATACATTAGATCCTCAGAAATTATTCATCCAAAAACAAATTTGGTAAAGTTGCAGGATACAAAATTAACATACACAAATCTGTTGTGTAACACTAACAACAAACTTTCTGAAAAGAAAAGTTTAGAAAATAATCTCATTTACAATAGCCTCAAAAACAGTAAAATTATTAGGAATAAATTTAACCAAGGAAGTGAAAAACGAGTATACTGAAAACTGTAAGATGTTGATGAAAAAAATTGAAAAAACACAAAAGGAAAGGTATCCCATATTCTTGGACTGCAAAAATTAATACTGTTAAAATGTCCACACTACCCAGTGCAGCACAGATTCAATGCAATCCCCATCAAAATTCTAAAATATTTGTCACAGAACTTTAAAAAAAAAACTCTGAAATTTGTCTGGAAGATGCTATTTTGTGATGCAGTGCAGCAGCCCAATTCACTCTTGTTGATTACTGACATAACAGGAAAGCCTCCGCCTCAAATGAAGAAACCAGTTATGGTATAAGCAAACGGAATTTTATTTACTTAGTCAAATAAGGAAGGTAACAACAAAGACAATTCTAAAATGGTGTCAAGTTAGTGAAAGTAAGTGCACAGTGTTTATTGCTATAGTTTAGCATCAGAAGTTCTTAGTATGGAATACCAGAAGCATAGAACATCTGTCGATTGGTTGGTATCCTAAGGATTGATGGAAAATCTTCAATGGTGAAATCTAATTTTCCTGAGACAATGAGTATATAATTAGTGGCTGCAACTCATACAAAGACTAAGAGCAGCACAGTGACTGGATCTGGTTGAACGTTTCTAAGTTACGATACAAAATTGGTGAATTTAGCCACCAAATAAACATTTTCCAGATTCCATACTTTCTCCCTTGTAAAGCCAAGGGAGAAAATGGATTTTTCTGCTAGCTCATTAAGAGTTAACTGCGTATACCGCAAACAGTGATGGCAAAAATACCATCCCGGCTAACAGTGTCAAAGCTATTAGGCTGTATAATCAACATGGCTAAAAACAAAAAAACCACCACTCACTGTTTTTTTCTTCTTCTTAACATGGTGGTCACCCAAGGTGGGTTGAGTGCAGGATTTCCCAGCAAGGCAAACAACACAGTTGGAACCCGCAGGCGGCGCTGTTACCTCAGGTGTGTCCGGGACTCCGCAAGGCTCCCGCTCTGACGCGGCCTTAGGCCCTCAGCTCGGAGAATAGCTGAACCAGGCGCGAAGCACCACTTCCGCGACTGCTCTTCCGGGAGGGAAGCGTGATCTCGCGGGATCTCAGGGCTCTCAGGAAGCTTGCGGGGGAATCCTGGGAAGAGAAGGTCAGGGCAGCTTCCACGGCTTCCCGCAGCCCGGGGTCTTCAAGGTTCTCTACGTCAAGTGAGGCTCACGTCACCTCTCAAGCAAACCCCAGACTTCTTCAGTGTGACCCGGGTCCCCCCAGCTTCCCTGCTTAGAGTCTCAGTGAAGTGGCGCCTTGCCTCAGAGGCCTGGCCAGTGGGCGAACGGGGCTCTGGGCCAAAGCCTGTGCAGGGGTGCGCTGTCTTGAACCTTCAGGTGTGTGAGCATTTATGATTTCAGTTTCTTGATAAATTTCGGACCACTTTTTACAAATTTGAATAATTCTGATTGTAACAGTTACCATCTCAAGTAATTTAAAGAGTATGAGTAAGGAGTTAACCATTGATTACTCTGAGTAATTCGCCAGAGTAATGCCTTTATATGGTTCTAAGACAATCTAACAATATAAAATTCGGAGGGGGTTGTCAAGGGTCTGGCTTGTGTGAAAAACTTTAATAATTACTCCTTAGGCACAAGTTAGGTTTGTGTGTGGTAAGCAAGTGAAGTCGTAATAGTCTGAACAGATATAACCTACATTTAGATGTCATTTAATGTGACAAGAGTGTTCATTCAATTGATTTATTCCTTGGGGACGGAAAATTCCCTGAGTAGGGATGGAGAATATCCAAGAAAAATAAATATATTATACAAAAGGAGAGCCCCTACATTTGTTCCCAACAGAGCGCCTGTGAACAGCTCTGAAATTATTTTCTGCAGGCACATTTTGCTATTTTTTGTCCAATTTTAATGTGACTGAATGTTGGCATTAATAATGTGAAACTCATTTACTACAAGTGTGTAGTGGAAGGCAAATGATTTTCTGAAGTGTTTAGATAAATGGAGATTAGATTTTTATCCAGAGAAACCAGGTAGTAGGTATTACAAATAACAGTCACAAGATATAAAGCTGTGGCTAAAATGTGTGGTAATCTCTTGATATACATTTTGGGAAGAATAAAAATAATGTTACAATACTTAAAGGACCTCTCTTCAACAAGTTTAAGGAATGAGAATTAAGTAATCAGCAATCTAATACCATAAAAGCAGCAAAATGGCAGAAACAGACTAAAAGGTTAGTGTGATAGAAGAAAGAATATGCTAATCTATGGCTTTTGGCATGTAGATAGTCTTGCTGCAAAAATTTAGGGGTGGAAGCTATGTAGTTTGTGCTATCATCAGGTTCATACAAAGATCTTGGTTTAACAGCCTTCTGGCAATATTCTGATACCAAAGTATCCTTTAAAGTAGCCTCTGTTTGAGGTGTGTAGTTGGGATGCTTTTCTAATCTTTTTTTAAAGGTTTGTGTCTCTGTAACTTGGAAAGATGGATCTTAGGAGCCACCTCTTGATATTTTACTGCAAGCTGTTTGCTCACAGTAACCTGGAAGATTCTTTCCTTTGAGATTCAATGGCTGGCATGCTATAATTTCTCTTACAGAAGTCCAGCCTTTCAGATTTTAGGTCATCAAAGTTCTTTTGGAAGAATGTTGAAAAGAGATTGCTTATACCTTTTTAATGTCAAGACTGAGTATACATGCTTCATGATTCCCTTGGCCATATGCATTTGCAACCCATCAGGTTCTAGGTCCAAAAATGCGTAGGTTGGCCAGTTACTAAATGATACAGAAGAAAGTGATAGAGTTATTTCCTTGGTCTACTGTTTACTTTTCCTATAATATGAAAAGTTATAATCTTTTTTCTGTGTAATTTGGCTAAATAACAAAGATTGGGTATCTTTATGTCCTTAATATTTATGGCCTTAATTATTTAAGAAAACAGATTCCTTACTTCTGAAGGACGTTGTGTCTTTAAACTGTGTTTTCTTCTAGGCTTATTTTAAATGTTTTATAGACATTTACATTAAATAGGTATCGAAGTATTTTTTTCTCAGGCATGCACAATTTATATTAATCAAATATTCAAATATCTGCTTAGAACTTGTTGATTTCTGCTTCCCCAAAATGGAATCTAATTATTTCAGCTCAATTCCACTAAAATTGGAGTATGTCTTTTGCATCTAATACTATCTTTGAGATATTTTAGAAGACTTCTGGAAATTTACAAAGATTTATTCTTTAGCCTTAAAGAAAGGTGCTATAAACAAGTAGGTTTATTTGTTGTGTTTCTGATGATGAGTTGCATGGAAAGAGCTGAGAACTCAGAAAGAATGTTCAGCCTTCTCTAGGTTAAATTTATAGAGGTAATATATAATTAAAATAAATATTTCAGAAATTTTATGGTTTTGTGAAGTTTTTGATGATTTGTCAATTCCCTCACTTTTCATAATATGTACTAAATTCATTAAAAGTGCTGAAATAGTATTTCATTGAGGTTGTCTATATTTATCAGATTCCTAGTGATACCTAGCAGGACCCTGTGGGGCTCTTGGGCACAAAGCCTTTCTGTGTCCCCTATTTCTTTGATTGTAGGGAAACAGCCTTCATTCAGCCTCTAGGACCTTCCCTTAGTTCCAGTGGGCAGATTTAAGCAGTTGTTAATTAATGAAGGGATGGGTTTCAGGTGAGACCTAGGAGAAACAGTCAAGAGCAGCCTTGGGGCAGGTCCTGTTTCCCCAGCAACAACACACACAACAATATCTTTCAGCTGTTTTGCAGAAGTTGAAACCCCCTCCAGGTGCGAGAAGTTAATGATTAACGATGGTATGCTGCCCACAAGCGTGTAGCCCCAGACCAGTTGGACCTGAAGGTTGATGATGCTGACTCCTGCTTACCTCACCACCAACCCATCAGTAGAATGCAGGACTGTTATTGCCTAGATCCTTATTGCCTACCTTGAGCACGAGCCCTGACTATAAGACCTCTCCCTGTTCCCCAGAGATGGGGGCACAGTTGTTGAGGCGCTAGCCACTGTGTTCCCCCTTTGCTTGACAAAGTAATAAAGCTATTCCTTTCTACTCCTCCAAAGCTCTGTCTCCGTATTTCTATTTGGTATCAGTGAACAGAGGCCAGGTTTTTCTCAGCAACACTAGTGATGTTTGGTCAGTTGATTTTAGGCAATAATACCATAATGTTATCAGTAAAGCATGTTGTAGAGGAGGAAAAGTTTCCCTCAGCTCTCTTTGGGTCCCTGGCTTGTCTGAAAATACAAATTAAAACTGACAAAGGCAAATTAACAGGAAACAGCATATGTATTGTATCAAATTTTTAAATGTGCACGGGAGACTTCACAAGAGAATGAGGACCCAAAGAAGTGACCAGAGTAGGAAGGTTTTATTACCTTTCAGACAGCAAAACTATAAATTTGCACAGAATTTGTTAAGTGAGAGGAGTTTGTGCTAAGAGTAGTAAATGGTGAAGAACTAGGAAGATAAAGTCTAGATTAAGAAGGTTTGTTTATATAGATGTTTTTGGTCCCAAATCCCCTGTCTCAGTGATAAGAATGTCTTCCTTCTTCCTGGCAGAGAGAGAGTAGCTTTCACATAGGAGATTTATCTCCTGATTTCAGGAAAGAAGGTGGGGAGAGGGGATCAGAGTGACCTTTCTGCTTCTTTGGTTTTCTCAGATTCTTTCAGCTTAAGATATTCAACATGCCAAGGTGCCATATTTTGTGGTAGAATGTCCTAAACCCCATCAATATGGTAATAAGTGTTAACTAGGCAGCAGCTTTACTTACAATTTGAAACTAGCATCTTCTAGGCAAGAGGGTTCTCAACTCATAGGACTGATCTAAAGAGTTTAATACAATAAAGATGTCTTAATCTTGTTGCTTGATATTTTTGATATATTTTTAAGTGTATGATTGCTATATTCATGATATAGTATATATTTTTGGTTCATTATTATTATATATCTTATTCCAATATCGTTTTATCTAAAAATTGTCCAATTTAAAAATCAGATGTACCATTCACTGTCTTATTTGGAAATATGATTAACAATTATGCTTATATGTATTTTGTGTAGAACCTGTGTTTTTTTTTTTTTTTTTTTTAGATTGACCTTACTTTCTTGTTAGCATGACACAGAAACAACCAAATATTTTTGTTAGTGATCTTGCACCATTCTTGTTATGATCCTGAAAGGTACCAGAATATGCCACTGCCAAATATGCTACTTTGGCATATGAATTATTTTTAGCTAAAGGCCACTGAGAACTAGCTGATGGTGGGGGGCGGGGGGGGGGGCCGGGGAGCTCAAAATTTACTTTTGTAAAAGATGTCTCCAGATATCCTACCAGGAAAAAGAGGATTCAATAACTCTTACCAATGGAGAAGGTGTTGACTTAAATCTGCATTATAAGACTTACCAACATAACTAAACAAACTTTGTTTACCATACTTTTCCTGATCATCTCCTCATACCTTGCCTTCTCTTGCTCACAAGTCCAAAACCTCTTTTCCTTTGCTTTTGCTTAAAATTCTACAGAAACCCAAGTTCTAACTATCTGTTTGAGTTATTCATCTCTGAGTGCCCCCTTATGTAAGCATGATGCATATACTAATACACTTATGTTTGCTTTTCTTTTGTTAATGTGTCTTTGATCAGTCCAATATACAGAACCCCACCCGAAATCTAGGAGGGTAGTAGGAAAAAGAATTTTGTTTCTCCCCTATAATCTCTTGTCAGAACTTTGAAATTTGGAAATTATTAATAAAATAACCGTAGTTATTTTAAATCTCTTTCATTTACAGGTAGTTTATTCTGATTTCTTCCTGAAAGCTTTTTCATCAGCCACCTGCCAAAGATTGAGTATTGCACAAAGGAGACTGTCTCAGAGCCCCATGGGAAAGGACTGTACCAGGTACTTCAAAATACTTATACTTCACAGATTAGACTCTTGGTTTTAGGCTTCTGATGGCGTTTTGATGCCAGTCAGCTGAGTCTCAGAATTCCCCAAATTCCTCCTGTATACCTTTCCAGGTGCCTTCATGAGACTTTTAACCCAAGAGAGCAGATTAAGGATGAATTATAAGTATTGGGGATGTAGCATACTACATGATGACTATATTTAACACTGCTGTAGCTATAATTCTAAGTTACTAAGAGAGTAAATCCTGAGTTCTCATCACAAGAAAAAAAATTTTTTTGCAACTCTGAAATGATGGATGTTAACTAAAAATAGATAAATAGTAACGAAGAGAAGAAAACAAAGAATAAATTATGTAGGACTGAATGAACTGACAAGGGAAATGTTATTTATTTGAAATAACATTGATGTTGTTTTAATGTTCTATTTTCTGTATAAGGAAGCCCTTTCTTCTTAATGTAACTTCTGCTCATGAAGGGTAGCAGAATATACCACTTCAAAGTATTCCACTTGGGTATATTAATTATTTGGGACTGTAGGCACTTGAAAACAGCAAATTCAAGGAGAAGCTTTCTCTGAACTCCCTTATCTGCCAAAATGAACTCAGTTGTCATAAATCCCCTCCCCTGAAGTTTCATAAACCAGGGAAGATTGACTCTTATCACAGGGAAGGAGACTACAAGTGACACCACACTCAGAGAAACTTTGTCATAAGCTATTGGTGAAAGAAAAAGTGAGGCATACTAAAAATTTTCAGAGTTTGAGCAAAAATCAACTTGAATAGGGCAGAACCAACCTAAAATAGTGAATATATTCCACAGATAGGAACTAAGGGAAAGACTTTTATAGACCAGACACAGAAGCAAATCAAGAAAATTATTTGATTGACTAGCACTTAGGTGGTTGCCTTATTTGTGAAAGCCTAGTTGGCTGTTTGTGACAGGTTGTTCTTAGATTTTGATTTCTCAACCTTGTGGCATTTACAGGAATATACTCTGGCTTAGGTTTCTGTTCACTTAGGTAGGCTGCCAAGGCATTAGAATCCCCTCAGTCTAATGGTCTTGTTCAGTTACTGTAACACTATCATACCTCCCATCTATTCTTATAAGGGCCCCTTCATCTTTCCTAGAAATCATTTACTCTCCTCTAAGTAGCCTACATGCCCCCTTTTCCTTTGCCTATTAAGATGGTATTTAAGTCTGAATTCTAAGCCACCCTAAGGAGTTACTTATTTTTCCTTGGGTAGCTTCTGTGTATAAATGAGAGATATATATTAATAAACTTCTGTTTGTTTTTCTCTTGTTAATCTGGTTTTTTATTACAGGGGTTTCAGCTAAGAATTTAGAAGGGTAGAGGGAAAATTATTTTCTTCCCTTACACCCATAAAAGTTTAGTACTGGAACATTTTAGAATAGTACCTGATTCCCCTCTCTCCCCACCCTCATCCTCTCCTAAGAATTTGGAACCTTGTGTTGAGCTTCCTTCCTTTATATGGCTGTTATGTTATTTGCATATGTCCCTTAAAAATCTGTCCTTTTGTTTACCAAGGTATAATTGTTTACTCTGGTGTTACTGGGAATATTAGTTATTAGTTATGTAACCAGCTCTTACCTGGAATGTGATATTTGAGAAGGATGCACATTTAATCAGATCTGACCAGCCACTTTAAAGGAGCTAAGTTTGCTTTTACGGAATTAAAATTTATGAAGTCCAACCAGCAAAATTGACCTGGTACCTGATTTATAGGGTCTGTGGTAAGAAAGATTGTCTCTGGAAAGGCAGGTACCTTAGAATATTTCGAGGACCTTAGGGAGAGGAAATTATCCAAAACTGTAGATAATGCAGGTCAAATCTCATGGAAAGAGTTTTTCCGGATTGGCTCTCTGAACTCAAGAAAGAAAATAATAAGACTCATAAATCTAATCTGAGATTCCTTTTGATAACATTCAGCAAAGCAAATTTAAGAAGATCTAAGTGGTCGATTAAGATTCTTGCTGCCCTTATATAAATAATCAGGCCGCATTTAATAAGACCAGTATTATTTTCTTGTCTGTAATAATCTTTCCTTGAGATTATTTTTTGAATTAAGTGGGAGGATCTGTAGGAACAATCTGCTTCAATGAAAAGCTGTGCATTATCTAGAATACTCCATCCCTGCTTATTGGATTCCAGTTTTTCATTGATTGTGAGCTGTTTTACAACCCTTATGTTGTAGGTAAACTATAGAAATGCAAATTCTTGTCTATAGACATGCAAATAAATACTGTCTGATAGAGGTTCAGTTGATTTCCTGTGAAGCCATGCTTGCTTGTAGTTGCACACTAATTTTAAAATTCTTGATCTATAAACTTGCTGTATTTAGATTCTTTTTTGTACTGGATGTGACATCTTACCAATTTCCTTATTAATGATTAAAAGAAAACTTTAACATCTATTCATTTTATATCTGAATTAGTGTTATGAATTTGCTTTTTTTTTTAAAAATGTTTAACATATTGTAAGTGTTTCTCCTGCTTTCATACCACTCCAGTTTGAAAATGTATCTTCTTTCATTCCCCTCTCAGTTTTTCACAGTTGTTTTGGAAGTTTCTTCAGCTCCCCTTGCTCATTCACTCTCCTTTGTCTGTGAGGGGGAGGGATAAGAGGCATCATGGGGATAGAAAGTGATCAACAGCAGAGTAAAGGCCACTATTCATCTTTTCTATTTTTGCTTTACCTCCAATTCTTTTTATTTTGCTTCCTTTTAAGGATTTTTTTCCAAGATTTACAATCTTATTATTGGATTTTAGCTTTTAAAATTTTGCCTCAATAAAAGCAAAAAATGTGTCTGTTTTACCTTCTGGGTTCTGCAGTTTCTGCATTTTTTTCATGAAAATGAAAAAGGAAAGTGGAGGGGATGTGTAATACAAGTTAATCACATTGTTCTTACTTTGAAAAGAAATTCAAAAGTGATAAATACTTTCTATGTGCAAAGCCCAGGCTTAATTCCAGCAGTAATCCTGCAAATCAGGAATGTTATTATTTTTATTTTATATGTGATAAAAATGATGTTTAAAAGGCCAAGGAACATTCCCAAATTTGCACAGCTACTAAGTAGATAGGAAAATGGAATTGAGGTGTTAGTAGGAGAGCCAGATGAAAATCATTTGTTGGTTTTGGTCTCGGGTGGCTTCAGTCTGCAGCGGCTTGAAGCAGGATTTCGATTCTCTGGCCAGAGATTGAAGTCAGGTCACGGCACTGAGAGGGCTGATTTCTAGCCACTAGACCACCAGGAACAGTGGCCAGTGACAAGGCCCTGGTCAATCAGCTTTGTAGAAGTGAATTTCCACAAAGAGACGGAAAGTAGCTACATAAGTGAAGTATTTCTTAGGAGGAAAAAGTGTGTGTGAGCAGACTCACAAAGGCAGACAGAGAGAGTTGTGCCTTTGTGGTAGTTTGAATCACTTATATGGGGCATTTATTTCTTCTGGGTTTCCTCTTGCCAGTCATCTTGCTTTGAATCCTTATTTGTGGTTATCTCAGGGTCCTCCCCTGTGTGTGTGTGCATCTCTTAGCCAAGATGGATTCTAACAAAGAGGCCTGTGGGTAGGTTGACATCACTGCAGTGGGGTGGTGCTCCCTCCCTTTTTGACCCCCAAGGAGCCTTTCTGCACATGTGTACTCAGGAGGGTCTCCTTGACCTTGAGAATGGGAAATATGTGGTCTGTCTTTTTTCTGGGCAGGGCTCAGCTTCTCCTTGCTCCTTCTATTACTGTTATCTACAGTGTCCACGAGAGGCAAAGTCCAGCTATTTACCCTGTTTCTGTTGTTATTTCTATCTGGAGGTGTAAACAGGAGGCTGTCTGTAAATGTCTAACCTGGACATGTATCTCCTGCCTCAGTTTAGATTAATAATTTCCTTCTATTTTCACATCTCTCCCCTTCCTTATATCATGATTTTTTTAGAGAAAATATATGATGAAATCTTTTACAATATGTCTAAATGACTGATAAATCCTGAAGTGTTTCTAAACGGGCATTTTTGTATACAAAGTATTATGGTTAAGTAGAGTAGGAGATATAAAACATTCCATATGGTTCTTAAGCTTAACTTACTTTTTTCCCAAGAATGTTACAATGCACAGTCAGTCAAAAGCTGGCTCTCCAGATATCACCAACACAACCCATTGATAAAACGAAGTCGAGTTACCATGGCAAGGCAGAGTGCTACCTGGCAAAGCTTTGGCAGTGTCTTAAGGGGGAGACAATACAGTAATTTAGGATTTGTGGAAAGAGCAAGGCAAAGATTTTGAGGTGAAAGATTCAAATAACTTTAGGGCACATAGTGTTTGTTGATATTTTCCATTGAAGAATTGATGGGTCTTGCAGGTAGTGCCTGTAATGAAAAATCAAATAATTTTTCTGGACAGCAGAGTCCTAGAAAAAATGAAGTCATGTTACTGAGGACAGAGGAATAGCAGAGTGTCGTTAATGTATCAGGAGAAAGAAGAGGTCTGGTTTCAGTCTCAGTGTCCGGACTAAATGTGGAGATAGCTGGTTTTGGTTCAAAAAACTAACATTCAAATGCATACAGACAAAAAAAATCAAGTTATTTTGAAACTTTTTTTTGTAATATGTTGCCTTTTAATCTCTGTGTAAGATTATCATAAGAAGTCACCTGTCATTGATTACAGTGACTGGGGATGTAACAGGCAATGAAAACAAGGATGAGAAATGATTTCCTTAGTGTAATAAAAAGCTAGTCAGAGTATTAGAAAAACAGTTGAGATAAGAAGCATGGAGTACTTGACAACAAAACAGAAAACAGAAATTCCCAGCACCAAGGGTCTCCTGAAAACACTTGTATTTTATCCAAATAGATCTCTTGAAAATGTACTGTCATTGACACAGTTTGTACCATTGTTCTCAATACAGTTGCCACTGCCACTGCCACATTTCTACCTCTTCAGATTTCTCCAGAGCTTTCATAAAATAAATATGTTCATAAATGTTATAATATTAAAACAAAAAAAGAGTAAGATTCTAAAGAATAGGGAAAACTCAGATATCTTTGTTAAACATGTTAAAATGTTAGAGAGGTTATTTATTAGATCTGTGTGTGTATGGTGTGTGTGTGTGTCTCTGTGTAATGTTGAACTTTACCTAAGCATCCTGCGTTTGAGGAAGGCAGGATTTGGGTTTCCTAATATCTCCCCTTTATCTTTCAAGAGTTAACAGCAAAGACCTACCCTGCCCTGACATATTCTAAAATAAAAAATCCGTTCAATCCTTACGACTCACAGAATAATTACCAGTGATTCCCTTGTTTACTTTTCTCTAAAGGATCCAAGGCCCTCTTCCTTTCCTTTGAGATGTTTTTCATTAATGAATGTTCTCTATATTGCAATAAATTATTATTGAAGAAATAATTTCTGTAGCTTTCTGGTGTTATATATGCATGTGTATGTGCATGTATATGTATATATGGATAACTATGTAAATAATTATACCATATCAGACCATAAAAATGATAAATTAGGTAAAGTCCCTCTTTGATATTCACAGTGTCTGCTTTTGGCCTCTGTGCTGCCACTCCATCATTCACAAACACCATGTGAAGCAACATTAAAGAATACATTAAGAAAAGAATGAAGGTTCTATTTTATTCAGATTTTGTAGTTATTTGATTTACATGTATGGAGCAGCTGTAGAAAGTATGGGCTTTGGCATTTGAAGCCTTAAATTTTAGTTCCTCAGCTCTTTATTAAGACTGAGCAAATCACTAAATCTTACTCTACGCATCTGTAAAGTGGGAATAAAACAGATCTTGCAGAAAAATTTTTTAAATTATATGAAATGTGTGTAAAGGTCCTAGTATACAGTAGGTGTTAATATTCTTCCTTCCTCATTACTGTGTTTTGTTCTATCACTTCATTAAGAAGTGTGTCTAATAAGTTCATTTATATTAAGACATAAATAGATGTTGAAGCCTAAAGTTTTTCCTCTGTTTAGGTATTTGATTTTAGACATTACCAGAGCTAAAATCCAGGGAAAACACAAACAAGGATGATCCGATGCAGATAATTTTCAGTGGAGATTATGAAGATGCTCCTGAATTCACATCATCAGGCAGGCATCTTCTCTGTCTCTGTGTAGGATCAACCTAGAATGAATTTGAATATGCAGATACAATTATCCATACTTACTATTTCGGTCTTTGTTCTAGCTTTGTTAATTTGGTTTTTGGACTTAGTGTGACAAATATATGACTTGTGTTTGTTTAGAATGATATTATATGAACATCACTTATACGTGGGCACACACATGGGAAAATAGCAACTAGGCATTAGGACTTAAGAAGTCCTATATCCAGGAATCCAATTCTTATCTTCAGATTTAACTACTTGATTTCCCAAGGACTGTTGTTAAAGAACAAAGGCTTTTGATAATTATTGTCATAATTGTAGTTTTCAATGTATACCTGACACGCTTTGTTTTCATAATAAATTAACTGGCATTTAAGATTAACCTATCCTATGCTATGTAAAATACCCTTTAATTGCTTGCTAAATAATGTTTAAATCTCTGTGGAAGAGTTGAAAATGTTGAGGAATTGAGGAAAAAAAGAAAATACTAAAAAACACTATGTTTTTCTAGTGTTCTAGTGGAAACACTAGAACATTTTGTGCTATATTAGGATGACCATACTAAATTTGTTTCAGAAATTCAAAGAGGAAGCAAAAAGCAGTGTAAATTAATGTAATTGCATTATTGGCTTTCAAGGCTAGGATGTTTGACACTATGTCCAACTCACAGTAGGTAATTAATTGTTTTCATGAATGGATGTATGAAGATTGAATGGTTGCACACACACATGCACATACACACGCTGAAACATTCATGATGGGGCATTAATTTGACTTTGACAAATCTATCAGTTAGGTTAATGCAAAGAAAGCAGGAAATAATTATATGTATGAGGCGAATGATAAGCAAACCCACAGAAATCACAACTACAGTGGACTGTAGGGTTAAGTATAAAGCATCTATGACAAAGCCATTGAGAGATACAAGTGGGTGAAATAAAGCATCATTTAAAAATTATGCATATATATAATATTTTTAAAAATTCAATACTTCCATAAAAGCCATTATAAAAACTACTGATAGTCATCCATCTAGCTTCCACGCTCAAAGCTTTTTTCTCATTTGTCATTGGTAACCACTTTCAAATTGTGACATAATTTATAGGTAATCACCTATAAATAAAAGCTAATCCTGCTATTTTTTTTAATATTTTAGAATTAGATATTCTAAATATCTAGATGTCAAATGACTTCTCAAAATAAATAATACTTTGATTACTTACAGTCTTACCTCCTTTTCTCTTTCCTTCTCTCACACACGCATACTCATATTCATGCCCTTCTTCCAACTACCCAATATAATTATATTTTAAAGTTTAGATGGTTCAATACTTAGTTTATATTATGAGAGTTATATAAATATTCTTATTCAGAGTTGAGTCATGTAGAATATGTATCCTTTGTTAATAAATAATTGTTTTCTTTGAAGTTGATAATTGTCTCATATTGCTATTTATTTAATTTCTATAAATCTACCAGTATCTTATTCCAAAGTTTTGCTAGGAGTTAAAATCTTCTCTTCTGGATATATCTAACAGACCAAGTAGACCATCAGTGTTCTACTCTTCTTAAAGACTTCAAGCTCTGTTTTCTGCTTCCTGCTTACCTCTGAAAAGGCAGCTTCAGACCTTCGGTAAACCACCATTTTCCTGGAATATATTTTCCCTATTGTTGTGGGGATTCTCATGGTTTCTCTCTTTTTCCTAGATTTTAATATTTAGACTTCTTGGCTTTACTAACTTGTTTTGATAGAAAAAATATTTCAGTAGTTTCTTGAAGAACATCACATAGAAAAATTAATATTTTGCATGCATGAAATTGATTCATTTATCCTCATTTTGGTTTTATGTAGATTTCTTGATTAGACTTCATTTTTCTCAGGTTTTCAGTCATTTTTATATTTTCTTCTAGGTTTCATTGTTGCCATTTGACAAGTCCAGTGCCATTCTGTCTTTAGTATGACTTTTTTCTTAAATCCTTGGATGCTTTTAGCTCAGATTAGTCTTGAATTTTATGAAGTCTCTAAATAAAGTGACTTCCATTGTGGTAAGCACACTGTCCATCAGCTCTTGAAAATGTGTGTTTATGTGTGTTTAATATACTTGCTGCCTGTTTTGTTTGGGGGCTAGTTATGTTCAGAGGCTGAGATTCTTTGCCAACAGTTTATTTGACACAGACAGTTTCACTGCAGGATTTATAATAATTTCACAAGCTAATAGCATATAGCATATTCTTAATAAGATAGTAAAGAAATAACACATTCCAAACACATGATAAATTAATTAGGGAAGGGGGTGGGAAGAGGTTCCAGGCAAGGAGAGATGACAAAAATAAAGTCCAAATTAAGTCGAGCTGTACCCTTAATACAAGTTTGATTTTGCCAGCACAAAAATAAAGATTCCTTGTTGCTAGAGCATGTTACTAGGGAAGGAAGACACAGGGGTTGGAGGGCAGGCTAGACTGCTTCAGGAGTTATTGCTCCAGGGACCTGTTTGTACCATTGCCTATCAGGAGTGCCTTAGCCAGGTAGGAACAGATGTCCCTTCTCTTACCTTCTGAGACTGTTGCTCACATTAACACTACTTCCAACTAAGAGTAGCCTGGCCATGACAGGAGCAAGTGTCTCAAGATCTTCAGAGAGCTATCAGTTGAGGGTAGCTTTGCCCTGAATGAAGCTCTTGGATATCCCTCACAAACTCTTAGTATTTGTAGTGTAAATGCCCCCTCACCATAGTTGCTTCTCTATCTGTTTTTATTAATAAGCCCCCAGAGGGGCCCCTCAGCAGCTGAACTGCTAAGTGCTTATCAGTGACAACAGATGAGATGATGATATCCTGACCCAGCTTACTTCATTCTTATGTCAAAACGACTTTACCTCTAAAGAGGTTTTTTTTTTTTTGTCTTTGTGAAAAACAGGTGGATTAACACAACTTTATTAAGTCATAACAAGTGGATTGAAATGATATGAAACCAATATACAACACTGTCACTTTCAATATCACCAGTTTTTAGAATTTCTATTATTCACATGTTGCAGTGCCTAGACTGAGCTGTCATTTCTTAGCCATTGCACCTCTCTCGTTGTTTTTAATGTTTAATGGTATCTCAATCTTATCTTGTAATTCTTCTATCGATTTATTTATTTATTTGTAAGGCTTTTTTTATTTTGGTTGTATGAATGGTCATTTTTATAGTCTTTTGCTCTTATTTCATGATCTTCCTCTGTCTCATGTACTTTACTCCTTTTGTTTGAGGTTTTTATCATTTACTCTTCACTTTCTTTCAAGTTCCTATTTTTTCCTTATTTATATCATCTTCGTGTTATATGTTAGTGGCTTTTCCTGGTGATCCTTGGATATTCATAGTTGAGTTTCTGATGGACATTAAAGCAAATTGATGTGTTTGACTAACCACAATTAATTGATACTGAGGCATTAATTAGGATAATTGTATGCTATCATCAACCAAACTAAACTTAATCTTTCCTTTTATGTTAGTTTGTGTAGATTTCCTGGAGTAGGCTGAATAATAGCCACTATAAAATATCAGGACCTAATCTGTGGAACCAGTAAATATTACCTTATAAGCAAAAAGGAATTTTGCAGATTATTAAATTAAATATCTTGAAATGGAGAGATTATCTTGGATTATCCGGGTGTTTCCTAAATGCAACACTGTGACTTTATGAGAGGCAATGGGAGATTTGATGCAAAGGAGGAGAAGATACAAAGAAAAAAGTAATGTGAAATCAGAAGCTGAAAGAAACAAAGAATGGAATCTCTTTTTGAGCCCCCAGAGATGTTGTGGCTTTACAAACACCTTGATTTTGGCACAGTGAAACTGATTTTGGACTTCTGGCCTCAAGAATTGTGAGACAATACATTTCTGTTGTTTAACAACAATTTTGTGGTTGTTTGTGACTACAACTATAAAAAACTAATCCCTGCCTCATGTATCTAGACTTTGGGTTTGTCCTTCAAAATTGTGGTTCAGTTGATTCAGAAAAAGACAGATTTAACTTTACAATGGTAAAACAAGACCATCTACCATAACCTTTCTAAATGAATAGGTTTAATATGATGAAAATCAAAATCCCATCAAGAATTTACAAAGGATTTTAGATTTATCTGAGAGTAAAACTGGGAAGACTAGCTCAAAGCATTTTGAATAAGATTAGGCCATAAACTTGTTGTAAAGATAGGGATTATGTCTTACCACAATATTTTGCACATAATATTCCATAAGTACTTTTGAGTGAATAAAAAATGAGAAATGGAATAGGCAGAATTGTAAGATGACACCCATGATGTCTAGCCCCTGATATGCACATTCTGTATACTTTCTTCCCCTTGACTGTAGGTGGGACTTGTGAATATAATATGATTTCACTGCTATAATTATCAATTATAAGGTAACATTTACTGGTTCTACAGAATAGGATCTGATATCTTGTGCTGGCTATTATTCAGCCTTCTACAGGTTATCTACACATACTTAACCATAATTAATTGATACTGAGGTGCTACTTAGAAAAAATGTATGCTACCATCAACCAAACTAAGCTTAATATTTCTTTTTTTTGTGCCCTTAAGAGAGGGATTAGGCCCTTCCTATAGAGAGTTTTGAAGTTAGAGATTCTTCTGCTGATTTTGAAAAAGAGAAAATAGCACTTTGTGTCCATACACATACACTTTGTTCCATACACATACCCTCTAGGACCTGAGAGCCACCTGACCTACAGTAATCAAGAAAATGGGAAGTGCATCTCATAACCATGAGGAACTAAATTCTTACCAACAATATATATGAGCTGTGAAATGGTTTCTTCCCTAGTCCAGCCACCAGATGAGAATGTAGCCTAGCCAAAGCCTTGATATCAACCTTGTGAAACCCTCAGCAGAGCACCCAGTTAGGCCATGCCCAAACATATGTCCCATGGAACTGTGAGATAATAAATTAAGCTGCTATGTTTGTAGTAATTTGGGACATGGAATAGGAAACTAATATAAGAAGGGACTTGCCCAAATTGGTATTAAACATACCAGAAATGTTCAATAATTAAAATAATTTCTTGCACAAGATTCAATTGGTAGATCATTGGTTCTGATTAGATATCCCAGAAATAGACGCAATTTTATATATCCAAATTTTATTTGTAAGCAATGTACCTTATTAGCTACATCAGAAAGAACATGTATTCAATAAATAGCATTGGAACATCTAATTATTTTTAATACATAAAAAAGTAGCTAATTACATGGCATATTTACATGAAAGAGATGAATTGAGTAAATAATGGAAAATGAATTTCAATATTGTTTTCTAATCTGAGAAAAGGGAAACATTTCCCATGCATAAAAGAAATGGAGAACTCCCAAGGAAATGCATGCAGTGGTTATACTATATCTGTTTTGCAAGAAAGTAGACTACAATAAATAAATCCATTTGACAAACTGGCATGCTTAAATTACTTTAATTCAAAGTTCATAAAGTTAAAGGCAAAACTATGAAAATATATTTAAAGATATATATTAAAAACAATGCAAATTATACAGCCTCATTAAAACATGGACAAATAGCCCTGTGTACACTTGCATCCTAACCTGCCCCCACTATAGCCCTATCTAAGCAAACTGCTACATTGTAACATCACTAATGTATGTATAATGGTTCCCACTCCAAGGCCATTGAATACTGGGCCAGAGATTGATACCTAACTCAGTGGTGACAATTATTTTATGGCCTGACTCAGATACAGAAGTTCTAACAGTTAAATCCTTTTTTAAATTTTGACCTAAGAGCCACAGAGACTGTTCTCTTATATGAGTTTATAAGAGACAACAGCATTGAACTGAGGGGTCAGGATCTGCCTTTCATGGCCTTGTGCATCTAATAAGGTAAGAGAGACAGAGAGAAGGAAAGGGAAAGAAGGTAATGAAGAAAGAAAAGGTAAGGAACAAAAGAGAACAGAATAGAAAAGGCAGAGAAGAGGAGAAAATAGTTACAAGGAAAGAGAAGGGAGTAAGAGAATATAGAGAAAAGATTAAACATGCAGGGTCTTAGTGGTGCAAAGCACAGCACCCATGAGGAGTTACAGAGAAGAAAGGAAGGCATCCCAGGCTATGGAGATGAGAATATGCAGATCATATTTGGAAAACAATAAAAGGAGCATGTGAAGAACACAGAGGAACCATAGATTATGAGAAAACAAAAGAGCTGGGAGTGGCCCTACTTATAGTGACCTGGTACTGGAAAGCATGAAATCTATATAATAGTTATTTTTCTGGGCAACAAAATATTAAATGATGTAAAAGTGGAGCAATGATGCTTACCTCTACTTGATAACCTATCAAGGTGCATAGGTGTGTTACAGAAACTACTCAGGAGGACAATACAAAGCTTATGTAAATTTTCTAATCTCTTTTGCCCAAAGGAGAGATGAGAATAAACAATAGGCAATTTCTCTCATCAGATAAGTTTTCCATCAAATTCCTGGAATCCTTTAGGTTATTTCAGAATATGCTAACACTCTATTTCTATTTAACTTTTGCTTTGTTAAGTTTATTATGAAATTCTACTTTAACACTAATTTACATAACTTAACTTGTTACATTGTTCACAATTTCAATATTTTAATCCCAGGCTCTGGGGATAAAACTCCAGTGGTGGGTGTGTCAGAGATACTGATTATAATTTTAAAGATGCATTTTTAATGCACACATGATCTCCTTTCTTGTAAATTTCTTGATCTTTACCAGCCCTGGGTCATTTTCTAAGGAGCCTTGGTTCCTTTTAGTGAGAAAAGCTTTTAAAGATCCCAATCTGGTCACTAGGGTTACTCATTGTTACTGGGTTGCTTTTACTTTTAGGACTTTGTAGTGAACGAAGCTTGAAAATAATTTTTTTTGAATGAAAGAAAAATGAATCCTGAGTTCACACTATTTCTATTTCAAATATAAAATTGTTGGATTTTTTCCTATATTTTTATGTTTTAGTTTTCTACTATCGTTGTCTCAGCCACACTTATTCTGACAGTAACATTATGGGAATGTACTTTTATTAAATCTAAGAAACTCAATGTATTTTCCATAGAAGTAAAACTCTGTTGTTTCATGTAAACAGTGTACACATTTTCTTTACAAATAATTAAATTAAGTAGTCTTACATTGATTCTATTTATAATTTGCATGCTATTATAATGCATATAGTAAATATGATATATATAATACAATGAATACACAAAGAACTGGCACAGATTTATGAACAAATACAAATGACTCTGTAAGCATTGGACTTTATTTATAGGAAGTATGAGGACATATTGAAAATTACCCAAATAGCTTTGTGAAAAATTAATAAGTAGAAGCCTCAGTTAAATAGAGTTGGGAAACTAGAAGGAGGAGCTCTCATGTCTTGCAGCAATGGCAGAGCCAACCTGGAAGAAGAAAGACTCTTCTTGGAAAGGACCCAGCCAGTGAAAAGCCATGGACTCTTAATACTATAGCCTTTCCAATCTTCTTTTCTTCTCTGTAAGAGCTCTCTCCTTCCCTTGCTGTGTAGGGACTTGCATGTAGCTCTCCAAAGTTACAGACCCCTAATTGCAATTCTCTTCTGCTTCTGAATAAACCCATCTTTACTGGAGAAATATCTGGCAGTCTGTTTGTTTCAGGTCAACAGCTTCAATCATGTCAACAAGGGAATGAAAAGTAAGGTAATGTGGGTAAGTGAAGTTTTTGAAGACAACTTTCACTGTGTTTAATTAGGGAGAATTACTATTTTCACCTATATCTGAATAATTCCATATTTATTTAAGCCCTGTTTTTGATTCATATTAGAGTTTAGTAATAATCCCCATACAAGTTTTGTACATATTAGGTTAAGTTTCTTTACATTTTTAAGGCTTATTTGTAAATGTAAATGGTATCTATGTTTCTATTACACTTTGTTATCTAGGCAAAATATGTTTTTGTTAAAGTTGATGCATCTGTTTTGAGATTCTTTCTCTTTTTCAATCCATGCTTTATACTTTTGTCAAGTCAGTCCTTCAAAAATATAGTTCAGTCATTCCATTTATAAAAAGTATTGAAGACATGATGTAATAAAATGATCTGAACTCATGGAAAACATCTCTACTGATAGTTAATTTCCCTTATTTTTAAACTGTGAATTGATATTAAATATTCTATAAATTAAGTGCTCTAATTTGCTACATTTCCATAGATTAGGAAGTTCATCAAAGCAAAGCTTTAATTTCTAATTAATTGACTTGTTTCTTCTAAAATATTTATCATAATAAAGACTTGTGGCTCATAGTCTTGGTGTAGTAGTGATGGAGGAGCTGATAAATTTTAGGTATATAATTTAGTGCTGAACTGATACATCAGGCTGAAAATGAACAAGTGGTGATGTCATGGTGGCAAACTCCACTTGATTTAAAGAGTGTAATGTGAATAGTTATTTTAAATTTTTAGTGTAACTGTCTTAGAATTATGATTTATAAATTTCTAATTTTCATTGCTATTGTTGTAAGTCCTTTTTTTTTCCCCCTTTTTGTCTATTATGTCTTTGGTCAGATAACTCTGTTTAACCTTTAATTACAATCACATTGAAAGGGAGATAAATGAATAAATAAGTGAATAGAAAGATCATAACTATTTTGTTTATTTGAAATTAGGGTATCTAAACTCCGTAATATTATTAATACATAACAGTCTCACTCCCAGATAGTTGCCTCTTCCTAGGTAAACACTTACCAGACAGTATAGCAATCTGAAAGAACAGGAAGTAAAGAGGCTCCATATTTTTTGCCATCCTTGAATCAGTTTTTCCTGTCTCAGATTGTATCCTCTTATTGGTCTCCTTCCCTGAGTTATGGTACCGATATTGTCCAAATGTAACCAAAAGAATGATAATTTTCTTTTTTTCCTTTTTTCCCTGTGAAATGTTTTGTTATTTTTTGAGGATAAGCTACTCTCAGGGCCACTGGTAATCAATGTAAAAGTAGTAAAATCCTATCAAATGTTAGAACTCAGTTAACAGTGAAGTTTCCGCAAACTCTATTTGCATCCACATTCTACTTTATATACAGGCTAAAAATTGTAATTCATTTTTTAACACCAAAATGAATATATACAATTGAGAACCAGTAAAAGGCAAGAATAGAGGGCAGAGATGATCAGTTTGAATGAAAAAATAAATATTTTTACCTATAGGAAGCCATCCTATTTCTTGCTTGAGGGAGTTGAATACACTGTAACATAATGTAATCTTTAAAGCATAATGGCACAGAGACAACTGTGAATACAGTGCACAAATTCTGACATTGACAAATTGTCCAAGAGTCGATGGAATGTAAATGGGACTGACAAACTTTTCAATTCCATTGACGTTTAGGTACTTTAAAAATCAAACTGCTCAAATCATTTTAACGCTAGTACTCGTGCAAGACTTTTTAAAGCCTGTTTTAAAGAAAGCCTGACAACACAATATTGTACTGTGTTATTATATAAAGTTACCAAGATAGACTCTAATATAAATCCAGTCTTATAAAAATCACTATTCTAAAAAAAGAACAGAAATGTTGATTTAGTAAGGAAAATAACAGCTACATCTCTTCTTGCACTAAGGAAAAAGTAGCCATCAGTCAAGAACTTCCTCACATTTCTGCAACAACACCTACAAATTTATCTGTAAACATTACTATCTTTTTATTCCATCTGTTCCTCTCTGTCCCTTCCAGAGAACTGTACCCTTTCCCTCTGCTAGATCTGTTTGGCTTCTGCAGCACCTTGCATTATCTAATTAATTATCATGTTGTTCTTCCTCCTTTTCTATTGGCTTCTTTTCATTCAAAATTAAACTTTTTATTGTTCTTTCCAATGCCTCCTCCTCTAAAAAAATTTGTTTTTCTCACTCCACATTTTTTTTCTAAATTTTGCCCATTCTATTACAACATCCATGTATATTCCAACATCCCACTTCCAACATCACAGAAAGTGTCAGGGTTTTCTATATTTGCAAAATATGCTTTTAGTATCTGGAAATGTCTAAAGATTCTACTAAAGGCTATGAGTATTCACAAGAATATGAAGTGCCTAGAAAATAAAAATATATGTATTTAAAATTATTAATAGTTATATATCACATCTTAATAGGATATAATATATAATTTTTAAATCCCCCAAATAGAAAAATGTTGAATATGTATGTGTATAGCAATAAAAGTAATTGTACCTGCCATATAAAAATGTATTTTTAGTGGGAGAGGTAATTTCAGGTTTGGATAAACAGAAGAGATATATAGAGAAAACTGAAAGTTATGAAGATGTCAATTCTCCATAATTAAATTTACAGCTTTAATATACACAAAATGAGTATTCTAACAAATCTGTTTTTGAACTTGTCAGAAACTTTCAGAAGACAATAACTGAGGGTATAAAAGGAAGTTCAGGAATGTAATTGGAGGAAAGGAACCCTACCTCATATTATTAATTTTAAATTACATTTTAGAGTCAAAAGAATACAAGCAGTGTGATAATCAGACAAGAATACATTGATTAATAGATCAAAATTGCAAAACAAAAATGTTTTATTCAAGGAAAAAGATGAGGCTTTATTAAAATAAATACACATCCTGAAAAAGTGATAGATCAGTTAATTCCTAAAGATTCAATTACGTTTTTTGGGAGTGAGGGACTAACACTCAAATATACCCACAGGAAAGTTCTCAGTAACTTCTCCTAGATGTCTATCTTGATGACCATAAGACACCTTAGAATCAGCTTGTCAAAATTCATTATCTCTCTCCACAAAGGATCTATTTCTCTAATGTTCCCTATCAGAGGTAATATCACCATAATCCTTCAAGTTGCTGAAACCAAAATATATTTTTATGGTTGACCAGTATAGTTTTTTGTATACTGTATATTTTATTGTAAAAGTTTTTCTTCATACATCTACCAGTGAAAATTCTGTATATATAATACAATTCAAGAGGTAAGATGATCAAAATGTTTTGTGAATTGACTATAGAAGTGATCTTTTCTGATTATACTTAAAGATGGCACTCCCTGTCAGCTGTATACTTCTAATAGATTCAAAAGTGTCCACAGAAATTTATAAAGATACTTAGATGTTTTCTAGGATACTATCACCAGATAATATTAGAGTTGATGGTATCATACTACTTTATTCCATGTTAAAGCATTTTATCCAGTACATCTACTTGCACTAAACCTATTTTATGAAGTCTTACTTCAAAAAATTTAGTTCATAGAAAAACAGACATTAGCATCATTTATGAACAGTTTTGTGTATGTATATCTTATTTCTTTCAATAAGATTAAAATAAGATATTTCAGTATTACCACTGAATCTCTCATATAGTTCACAGACTCAGATTTAGAAATTCTTTGCTTTGAAACTAAAAGAATATTAACAATACTGAATGCCTATTATATGTTAGACTGACATATTTCATGTCATTTAAATTTCTCAGTAACTCTATAAAGTAAAAGTTTTTTCAATTCTATATAAAATAATTTATTCAGTGGAATTAGGCTAAAATTTGAATTAGACTTTAAATGTAAAGATTGTTTCCATTTTATAAAAGAGTTAAGGAAAATAAAAGAGATTATTTTGCTATGCCATTCATAATGATGCTAAAAATATAACTGAGGTTAAATATCTGTCATCCTTCAAATATACATGTTGAAATATGAGTAGAAAGTTGCCACCAAAACTTTAATCCAAGAAATAAGAATATGTAGTGCACATTAAGAACAGAAGTTAAATAATAGTAACTTTGGCAAATGTTGATTTCTGAAAATGACAGTTCAGTGTTTTAAATAAAGCCATGCTACGGGTTTCAGCAGTCAGTATCCTAGGTGATGAATTTCTATGAATATCATTAAACAGTATTGTGAATTAATTATGAATGCAATTAAACTGTATTATGGAGCTGTTACCATTTTGATGTAGTAGAATTTGATAAGTTTGATTTTGATCAGAGATATACCTTTATAAGATGAAAATAATGCTAAGATTTTATTATTGCATATTTGGCTACCTTACCATGGCTAAAATTTTAGGAAGAGAGATAGTTCATAAGTTTTATCAGTAATAATTTGTGAGGTTGTTTTACAGATATAATTAATTGGAAAGAAAAGAAATATATAATTAAATAATAAAGAGCAAAGATGAGTTGGGAGTACAGAAGGGAACTTAAGTACTTATGTTGTCTTAGGCAGTACTGGTGTTTTTATATCTATTGTTTCATTTGATACAAGAATAATGTTAGATTGGTACTTATAAACATAAAATATAAAGAATATCCAAATCATAAACTCCATTGGATTTTACTTTTCTGTGGATCTTTCCATCTTCTTTCTCTAAATAAAACCAGTCTTTGTAGTTATCCCTGCAGCCTTTGCAAGTGTAGGCCATTCTCTCTTCCACACCTTCTGTATCTCTATTACGTGTCGATGGGTAGGAATCGTCTAGGTTTCCTACTGACCTTTCCATCAGATGTCTCCTTTTCCTTCTTTTAGGGTATCCATACTTTTGAAATGTGTGTAGTCAGATTTCATTTACTTTAACCTTCCCCTAAATGTCATCTAAGAATCATTGTTTCTTCTCTATTCTTTCTCTTATCATTCATGTCAGATTCAAGACATAGTAGATTATCCCTCCAACAGTAAACTCACATACTTGACCATGGTACTTTTAAAGATAACTTCTTTCTCTCTACTCCATCCATTTATATAGAGAGAGTTATAGTCTATATTCTATCAACACCATACATGCACTACCTCTCAATTTATATGCAGTGCTTCCTTTTTCTGATTTTGACCTCCTATAAGTCAAGCTCATTTAATATGATACTCTGCTATACTAATTAACACAATATACATCTCCCTTTATTTTGGTCTTTAATTTCTTTCAACAGTATACTTTTAGTTTCAGTATATGATGCCTTCACATATTTTGTCAGGTTTATCTCTAAGTGCTTAATAATTCTGTTATTATGTTAAATGCTATTTTATGTTAATTTCCATTTCCATTTGTTTGTAGCTAGTATATAGATGTGATTGATTTTGGTATTGATCTTACATTCTACTACTCTGTTAATTTTTAGTTCTATTAGCTTTTTTTTTTTTTTTTTTTTTTTGGCACGTGGGCTTAGTTGCTCTGTGACATGTGGGATCTTTCTGGAGCAGGGATCAAACCTGTGTCCTCTGCATTGGCAGGTGTATTCTTAACCACTGCACCACCTAGAAAGCCCCTATTAGCTTTTTTATAGATTCTGTCATTTTCTGTATAGACAGCCATGTTGTTTTCAAATAAAATATATGTACTTCCTCTTTCTATCCAATTTTGTAAAGCTTTATTTCATTTTCTTGCCTTATTTCCCTGACTAAAACATTGAGTACACTGTTGAATAGAAGTAGGGAGAATAGACAGATTTGTCTCATTGATAATCTAAGGGGTTAAACACTCATTTCTTCAAAATTTAACAATTAACAAAATTAACAAAATGTAATTTAACAAAACTGCTAGTTCTCTTTTTAAAAAAAAAATTAGAAGTGGATATTGGATTTTATCAAATGCTTTTTCTAAGCTTTTGACAAAATTCAACACCCATTGATGATTAAAAACTCTCCAGAAAGTGGACATACAGGGAAACTTTTTCAACATAATAAGGGTCATATGTGATAAACCCACAGCAAACATCCTTCTCAATGGTGAAAAACTGAATGCATTTCCTCTAAGATCAGAAACAAGACAAAGATGTCCACTATCACCACTCTTATTCAACATAGTTTTGGAAGTCCTTGCCACAGCAATCAGAGAAGAAAAAGGAATAAAAGGAATCCAAACTGTAAAAGAAGAAGTAAAACTGTCACTGTTTGCAGATGATATGATACTATACATAGAAAATCCTAAAGAAGCCACCAGAAAACTACTAGAGCTTATCAATGAATTTAGTAAAAGTGCAGGATACAAAATTAATACACAGAAATCTCTCACATTCCTATACACTAACAACAGAAAGTCAGAAATAGAAATTAAGGAAACAATCCCATTTACCATTGCAACCAAAGGAATAAAATACCTAGGACTAAACCTACCTAAGGAGACAAAAGACCTGTACTCAGAAGACTATAGGATACTGATGAAAGAAATCAAAGAAGATACAAACAGATGGAGGGACATACCATGTTCTTGGATTGGACGAATCAATATTGTGAAAATGACTATACTACCCAAAGCAATCTACAGATTTCGTGCAATCACTATCAAATTACCAATGCCATTTTTCACAGAATTAGAAACAATAAACTTTACAATTTGTATGGAAACACAATGAACTCTGAATAGCCAAAGCAATCTTGAGAAAGAAAAATGGAGCAGAAAAAATCAGGCTCCCAAACTTCAGACTATGCTATGAAACTACAGTAATCAAGGCAGTATGGTACTGGCACAAAAACAGAAAAAATAGATCAGTGGCACAGGATAGAAAGCCTGGAGATAAACCCACACACCTATGGTCACCTAATCTATGGCAAAGGAGGCAAGACTATGCAATGAAGAAAAGACAGTGTCTTCAATAAGTGATGCTGGGAAAACTGGACAGCTACATGTAAAAGAATGAAATCAGAACACTCCCTAACGTCATACAGAAAAATAAACTCAAAATGGATCAAAGACCTAAATGTAAGGCCAAACACTATAAAACTCTTAGAGGAAAACAGAGGCAGAATACTCTTTAACATAAATCACACTAAGATATTTTTTGACCCAACTTCTAGAGTAATGGAAGTAAAAACGAAAATAAACAAATGGGTCCTAATGAAACTTAAAAGCTTTTCCTTAGAAGAATAGAATAAATTGGCAGTTAAGATTTTCAGTAATAAATCAGTTTGGAGAAAAAAAAAAAAAGCTTTTCCTTTTAGCAAAGGAAACCATAAACAAAATGAAAAGACAACCCTCAAAATGGGAGAAAATATTTGCAAATGAAGCAACTGACAAGGGATTAATCTCCAAAATGTACAAACAACTCATGCAGCTCAGTATCAAAAACAAACAACCCAATGAAAAAATGGGCAGAAGACCTAAATAGACATTTCTCCAAAGAAGACATACAGATGGCCAACAAATACATGAAAAGATGCTCAATATCACTAATTATTAGAGAGATACAAAACAAAACTGCAATGAGGTATCACCTCACACCAGTCAGAATGGCCATCATCAAAAAATCTGCAAACAATAAATGCTGGAGAGAATGTGGAGAAGAGGGAACCCTCCTACACTGTTGGTGGGAATGTAAATTGGTACAGCTACTATAGAGAACAGTATGGAGTTTCTTCAAAAAACTAAAAATAGAACTACCATATGACCCAGCAATACCACTCCTTGGCATATACCTGGAGATGACCATAATTCAAAAAGATACATACACCCCAGTGTTCCTTACAGCACTGTTTACAATAGCCAGGAAATGGAAGCAACCTAAATGTCCAACAACAGAGGAATGGGTAAAGAAGATGTGGTACATACATACAATGGAATATTACTCAGCCATAAAAAGGAACAAAATAGTGGCATTTGCAGAGACCTGGATAGACCTAAAGAGACTGTCATACAGAGTGAAGTAAGTCAGGAAGGGAAAAACAAAGACTGTGTAATATCGCTTACATGTGGAATCTAGAAAAATGGTACAGATGAACTTATATGCAAAGCAGAAATAGAAACATAGATATAGAGAACAAACTTATAGATGTCAAGGGGGCAAGGGCACGTGGGATGAACTGGGAGATTGGAATTAACATACATACACTACTATTTATAAAATAGATAACTAATGCAAACCTGCTGTGTGGCACAGGGAACTCTACTCAGTGCTCTGTGGTGACCTAAATGGGAAGGGAATCTAAAAAAGAGGTGACATATATATGTGTATAACTGATTCAGTTTGCTGTACAGCAGAAACTAATACAACATTGTAAAGAAACTGTACTCCAGGAAAAATTAATAAAAAATGCTTTCTCTGTGCCTACTGGGATTTCATACATTTTTTCCTGTTTATTTTGTTAACATAAGTTATACTGTTATATTTGAATGTTAAACCAGCCTGGAAATTATTTGGCCACTGTTTCTTTAAGTAATTTTTCTTTCTTCATCTCTTTCTCCTATCCTTTGGGGATTCATACGGGTTACACTGTTTAAAGCTGCCTCACAGTTCACTGATTCTCTATTTTTCACAGTTCTCTTTTCTCTGTGATTTCTGTGTTATTTTATTTTGGATAATTTCTACTGTTACATCTTTGAGTTCTTCCATGTCAAATCTGCTGTTAATCCTATCTAGTGGTTATTTTTTTTCTGTTTATATTAAAGAAAAGCTTTTATTGGGAAAAAAAAGACAGTTATTTTATTTTTCTTAGTAATGGCATCATCGGGGGAAAGAAGAAAAGTGGGTACTGGGGAATCAGATCCCTCTGGTGGGGTGCAAGCTGCCCGGAATCCCTTGTGTGTCCCCCTCTGCTTCGGGCACTTGGGGTGGGGGTGGGCGAGTGGACGGGAAGACGCAGGGCATGACTGATAAAGCTAACAAAAGGCGAAAGGCACTGGTGGGTGACATCTTGGGCCTGTGGAGGGAGGGCATGGGCCAGGCCTGGCCGCTAGTCCTTTCCCTTTCCTCTTTTGGCTGAGAAGTGGGCAGATTCCCCTCTGCCCTGTTGGCCTCCAGGGCTGCCGTGAGTCAGGAATGAACCTTTGGCTTTGGTCTTGGGGGTGCAGGGCTTGGTCACATGGATGGTCTCCTGACACTGGGCATTGTACCGTGCCTTCTTGAGGATGCCTTGGTGGGCTTTGGTGCCTGTGTCCCCATCACACGCCCCCCAGCTCTCAAACTTGTACTTGCAGTCGGCTCCATACTCCTTCTTCCAGTTACAAGGCACCCGGCACCGGATGCAATGCATCTGGGTCCCGCAGGGGCCCTCGCGGAAACCCACGCCGCAGTCCTTGCTGCTGGGGGTGCAGGGCCCCCAGGTCCACTCCACACATTCACTCCCCGGACCTCCCTTCTTCACTTTGTCTTTCTTTTTGGCCATGCAAGGAGGGCGAGGGGGAGGAAGCCTCGGTGCTGCATCCTGGGGGGAGAGCACGGATCAGAGTGCCCCCTCCCCCAGGGGCTGCAGGTGTGGACCTCCCACCCCCTTCCCCCAGTTTCCAGGCACAAAGGCTGGGCTGCTCTGGTGGTGGCGGCGGACTTGGGGGGGTAGCCCCTCACCAGCGGCCCAGGCGCACAGCTGGAGGAGTCTCCTCAGGGGCCGCCCGGGGCCCGGGCCGCACCTCAGACCCCCACCCCGCCCCCAGCCCCCAGGTCGGTGGCGGCCGAGGCCCGAAGCCGCTGCATGCCCCCCGGGGCCCCACGCGATCTAGTGGTTATTTTTAAATTCTCTTTCTTTAATCTCATACATTGTGGTTTTTATCTATAGGAGATTAGTTTTTGTTTTTGTTTTTTTTTTTTGTCATATATTCCTACTTAACTTTTTAAATACATGAAATGTTTTAAATGTTTTGTTTATTTGTTTTTATGTCCCTGTATACTAACATTTGTCAGTTCTAGGTTAATTTTGATTGACTTACCTCTTCATTGAAGGCCCTATTTCTTGCTTCTTGGCATGCTTGATAATTAGTTATTGGATATCAGATAATGTAATTTTTACTTTGTTGAGTGATGAATAATTTATATTCCTATAAACAGTTTTGAACTTTGTTTTAGAATACTGAGTTACTTGGAAATAGTTTGAACCTTCAAAGTCTTCATTTTAAGATTTATTTATGTGGGACCAAAGAGGTTTTTGGTCCAGTCTTAACCCCACTACTGACGTAAGGCCTTTGTTGGCAGTCTACCCAATGCCTTATAAATAATGAGGTTTTTCAGTCCAGCTGGTGAGAAAAGCCACAGTTTTCACTTGTGTGTGCACTCAGGCACTGTTACTTCTCTTCCCTTTGATGTTTATTTCATCTGTCTTGGGTAGTTCCCTCACATGTATTCATTGGTACACACCTGAATACTCAGGAGAGAGTCACTGAAGATCTCCAGAGTTTACTCATTGAGCAGCTCTTTTCTCTTCAGTACGCTTCCCTGCAAACTCTTGGTCTTCTTAGACTTTTGGGTTGGTATCCTCAAGTTACAGAGTTCTCTGAGCTCCACCAGGACTTCCCTTTCTGGAGCTGTGACCTGAAATCTCTTTCAGAGAAGAAAGTTGTAGCAATCATAAGGTTTACCTAATTTGTTTCTCATCTTACAAGGATCACTATTCTTCGTTGTCTGTTATCTACTGTTTTGCAAACCTGTTTTTTGCTGTTTGTCTGTGTTTTGGTTGTTTCACACAGAAGAGTCAATCCGATCCTTGTTATTGCATCTTGGCCAGAAGTGAAGATCCTCAGGTTGACTTTGATATTTATACCACAAAATATATCACTTTCTAAATTTATACCTACACGCTGTCATTTCTTTACACTGCAGTAGAAAAAATATTCCTGATTCTATATGAAATAAACTCTTCCACTTATATACTAGATCCAATTTTTATCAACCCATCTCCTGAAACTACTCTTTCTCTTTTATATTATCAATTTTGTCTTCTGCTGAAATGGTAAGCAAACTTTTTTTTTTTTTTTTTTAGTGAAGGGCCAGATATTAAATATTTTGGGCTTTACAGTCCATATAGTCACTGTTGCAACTATTCAACTCTGCTAAGCAGCCGTATGTAGTGTGTAAATAAATGGGCATGACTGTGCTCCAGTACATTTTATTGACAAAATACAAGTAGTGGTCTTGGTCTGTGGGTGGGAGTTTTACAGCCCCTACTCTTCTGGATATTTCCCATGCCATAACCATCTTCAACTTAATAAACACAGTAGCAGCATCCATCTATATTCTACTTGTCTTCTTTTTATCTTCTAACTTTCCTATAATGCATTCCAATTGATCTTTGACTTTCAAAATTGCTAAAGGTAGTTTTAATCAAGATCACCCATAATATACAATTATCTTTACCTTACACTATCTGTATACCATAGACTTGTTCTTTTCTTTTTTCTAAGACAAAAGGTATTTTATTCAAAAAATGCCAAGTATTAAAAAAAAAAGTAAGATCTCTTTTATTTCCCTGTACCATATTTCACTCAGCTAAAACCAGCAGGCTACATGCTGCTCAAAACACAGCCCCAGAGAGGATCCAGAAGGCACACCATCCAGAACTTCTTTTCATATATCTATTCTACATACACAAGTCAGCAACACCCATCCCCCATCACCTACAGACCCCATGCCCACTTGGGTAAGCAGGTGAGGGAGCCCACAGCAGTTAGGGAGCTGCAGCAGCTGTCCCGCCTAAGTCCTGTCACCCTACAAACAAACAGAGCAAGCGTTGCAGCCGTCCCCAAAAGGTCTCCAAGTCAGAGGAGGAAAGGAGAAGAGAAAACTATGGCTTCAGCTGTGGAAGCTTGAAGCAAGAAGAAATCCAGATAAATAAATAAATCAATCAATAAATAAATAACACTGACCTCCAGGTTAGAATGCTCATCTTTCCAAGAAAAAAGAAAGAAAGAAAAAAAACCAAAACAAAGCAAAAAAAAAAACAGGTAAAATAAAGGCAAAATTAAAAAAAGAATTAGATCAACTACAATCCTTTTGTACACTACCCTGCCAACTGTACACACATTTACAGTTTTTCTTTTGATTTGCCTTGTTTGTGCACTTGTGTGTGTGTGTGTGTGTGTGTGTGTGTGTGTGTGTGTGTGGTCTTGGCTTAGAAACAGTAAAGTAAAAACCAAAAAGGAAAACCAGTTCACTTGGGAGTTTTACTAAAGGAGGTGAAAAAAGGGCAGGTGGCTCAGCGTTTGGCCCTGTAACGTCTTCCGTGGCACCTTTCATATGAAGGATGAGGGGAAGAGGTGGGGGAGAAAGAGAGGGAACCAAACCCAGGCAGATTTTTGGAAAGCAGCAGGTGAAAGAGGCAAGTTCAAGTATTTCTCCCAGCACAGCAGAAGTGCGCACAGAAGGTACTCAGAAGAGTAGGAAGAGGTGACAAGGACTTAAAATGGTGCTAGTCCTATCCCACCGCAACCCAATTTGCCCCTCCCCGACCCATCGCGGCATTCAGCCGAACTGCTGATGAAGGGAACAGTTCCTTGGCGGGATTCTGACCCACTCCCACCCCACCCCCACCCTGGGATTTTGCAAAGTCTAGCAATGCTGGACACCAATGAGAAAGACAGCTTCTATGGGAGGAGTTGAGGCCTGGGATGCCTGGAGTGGAGTCTCTTCGTCTCTTTTGGAGGCAGCCTCCAGGGCCTGGGGTCTGGAATGAGTTGTAAATGTTGTTCCTGTATCAAGCACTGTCCTGCTTGGAGAGAAGTGTCACTGGTACTCGGGAAGCTGAAAACAGACACTTCCCCTCCGCGGAGCATCTGACAGAGAGGGGAGAACCTGCCGGAGAAGCTGTTTGCTGGGCCCTGGCGACAAGCTATGGAGATGGATCTCAGCAGTTTCTTGGGGCAGGAGGACATCTTGCACCCACGGATGGTTCTGGATTTCTTCAAAGGATGGCCGATCCGATGGTCTCAGAGCCAAGAACCATCTAATGAGATGTCGACACTCTGAAGAGACTCTCTGCCTGAAGAAAACTTGCCCCCTGATGATCTTCTCATCGTGCTCTAAGGGAATATCTCCACAGACCATATCGTACAGCAGGATCCCCAGAGACCAGACGGCTGCCGACCTGCCGTGGTAGCGATGGTAGCAGATCCACTCCGGAGGACTATACATACACTCGGGTCCCAGGGAGCAGCAAAGACTGGAAGGAAAAAACGTGGGAGGACCCGGCCAGCCATTAACTGTTAAATACAAAGAAATGCAGCCCAACCCAGCGTCCTGCAAGGGCAAATAAACACAAACCACAAGCCCCAGTCACAAGTTTTGAAAGGCTGTCATTTGTTAGGTTAAGCCACTCAGACGGTGATCCTTCCTCCTGTGCTTTGATGTCAAGCTTTCCATTCCATCTTTTCTGAAAGAACCAGCTGTAAGCCCTTCCCTAGGATATCCATAGACTTGTTCTTGAACCATTTTTTTATGTTCTTGGTTTCACCCACATCATATGATTTTCTTATTATCGAGTTAGCTTTTTGTTACCAGTTTTATTTCCTGACTCCTTCTATCATAAAACTATAAATGATGAGAAACTCCCAAGGTCATTTTTATTCTATATTATCTCTCCTTTTTCAGATTTCATCTGGTTCTATAACTTTTAAAATTATTTATTTTATAATTCCTTCTAAATTTAAAGCTCTAATACCACATCTTAGAGCTCACGACTGTTCTAGTCAATCTATTTGACATCCCCATGTTTGTGTTTAATAGACATTTGTTAGCTGAACTTATCATAAACAAAACCTAATTCTTAATATATCCTCCTAAATCTATTAATCTTAAATATTTTCCCACATCTCTAAATGGTACATGTTAGCCAAAATGCTTAAAGCTACCCAATGAATCATTACAGATTATATTTTCTTTCACATCTAACAACTAATCCATTTATAAATCCTGTTGACTCTGCCCTCAATATACACTCTGTGTCTGACCATCATTTATCCCCTTTACTGCCAAAACTCTTGTCTAAGCAACTAACATGTCTCTTGTGGAGTACAACACCACCATTCTCTCTGACTTCCCCACTCCCCTTGCCACAGCAGCCAGGCAGATCTTTATAATATAAACGTAAATATATTATGTGGCTCCCACATTCTAAACACACCAATATCTTTTTCTCTGTTTAAAGAACTTTTACTGAGATACAGTTAACATTCAATAAACTGCATATATTTAGTGTGTACAATTTGGTATTCCAATCTCCCAGTTCATTCCCCCCCCCAACCCTCCCTGCTTTCCCCACTTGGAACACACCAATATCTTTTAATCACAATTAAATAAACATCTCATCTCCTTTCCAAGGCCTGAGAGATTATATGATCTGTTTATTAGCAATCTGTTTGACCTCATTTATTACCACTATCCACTTGATCGTTCTTGTCCACATATTTGGCTCTCTTACTAGTTTTTAAACATGCCAGTTACGCTCTAGCTTCAGGAAGCTTATACTTCCTGATTTCAGTGCCTGTCACTTCCACCAGGTAAAGGCTTAACTTAATTCAGACAGAATTGGCACTCTTCTTAAGAAAGTTAAAATAATTAAAAATTTTCCCATAAACTTATCTTGTCCTTATGAATAAGAATTTTTTAATTCCCAATTCACCTCAAAACTCAGATAACTGTATGAAATATGCCTCATTTTTCCTGGCCTTGCTGCTCTGAGAGACTGTAGTTTCTTCCACAGATATTCTCTATGCCAGTGGCATGCTCTAATTTCTTCATAAAATACTTTTTTGCATTTGATTTTATGCTTATTATCATATCCACTACTGATGCTCCTGCACCTCTAGAATATAAGCTCCTTAAAGGCAAGAATTTAATGTCTTGTTCATTTTCTGTATCACAAGAATCTGCAAATTGCTTGGAATATATTAGACATTCATTAAAAATTTGTTGTATAATCAATGCAAATCAAACTTTTAATTGTCAATGTCAGCATTTTAATGAGGTATTAAAAATAAAATCATGCATCATGTCCTCAGCAGGCAAAGGTTACAGTCATATGTAACATAAATATATAAAGGAACCTGTAAGATGAAGGTATGTTTTTTTAAAAAAATGTAAATAGTCATGACAATAAATGTTTTTTAAATATGTGTTTGAAAGAAAATCTAGGGAAAGTGAGGTACAAAAAGCGATGGCCTCATTCAAAAAAGAATTTTCATATATCCTAGCTAATAAGCACTAAGTGTTAATTATATGAATGAAGAGGCAGACTTTAAAAGGATAAGTAAAGTTAATGAGGTAAAGAAAAGCACAAAGGACACATTGTGACAATTAAAAAATAGAGTACTAAGGAAGCACATGCCAAATGAGTTGAATCAGGAGAACACACTATAAAAAAATAAAACAAACATCCAAACAAAAATCATTTGAAAATAGTTTATACACATTCTTCCCAAACTGATACATGTTAGTGTTTGTACTAGCATGACAATGTCTATGGGATTTTTAATGTGCATGTTTATTCTTCTCCTAAAATATGGGTCCTATTGTAGAAATTAATATTAATCTAAATTTTCTTCTTCTGTATATCAGTGAATGAAGAAAAATAACAGCTGTCACACAATCATCAAAAAATAAAAAAATGATATATATATCTCCAGTATGACTTTGTTGATAATTCATTTTCCACACACCTCTGGGTGCTACTGTACCTTTTAATAGCCTCTCTAGTGCATTCTTCATAGTGTATTTTGCACTAAAACACTGACACAGAGGAATAATGCTGAGGGGGAAAATAGGACAACTCAGCCCTTAGTGAATGATTCAGAGAATGATTGAATCATTTTTCTTTCTAGAATGGAAACGAGTTTTGTTTGTACTATTCCACATTTTTATTATCATAAATAAGGCTTGTGTTTTCTGTGAGAGAGTTTGTCTTACTCTGACAAATACCCATTGAAAGTATACAGGAAAGCATAGGAGACGTAATAATTTTACGAAGGAAAAAAATACAATAAAAATGACATGTTCCAAATGACATATGATATCAGACAGATATCTGATCCCTGAGAGTATCATTCAAACCATTTGGTCCTGCAGAAAACCCATAGTCTTCATAAATCTTTCCTATATAAGGAACTGTTCATCTTCTTTTACCATGCTTAACAGAGTTGTTAAATTACTTCTCATCACTTCTTAGTCCTTAGAGATGAGAATTATGTGGAGTTAATGGATTTTATACAAGCGCTTTTATTGTTTTCTAAGTCAGGTCAGGGTAATGTTTCTTTCTACTCTCTAGTACGATGCCCCCGGTTTTCATTCTTTGTCCTTTTCTTGGCTCTCACATTGTCCTCCTTTCAAATATTGGCATTTGACTCTTTATAATATCATGTGCTGAATGGCTTCCAAATACTTTAAAGTATCAGGAACTATTAAAGTTCTATAAGCCAGTTTTGGGTTTGGAAAAATGACAGTGTTATGCTGCAAAAGGGAAATAAATAAATATAGAAAAGAGAGGTAGAGAAAACCTGGCAGGATTGCAAGATAGAATTTGATATGCGGACTGTGAGGAATAGAACACTCAACGATATTAGGGGAAAAAGGAGACAAAAAAAAAAAAAAAAAAACAATGAAAAACTCTGCAAGGTGTGGGCAGGACCAGGAAAAATAAGACATTTGAAAAATAAAGTAATTTGAGTTTTGAGATGAATTGGGAATTTTAAAAATTTCCAAGTAGGTAATATAAGGTACTGAAAAGTTTATGAGAAATTCAGAAGTTATTTTCCCTTTCATGAGAAGGATACAAACTCTGCTCTTTGGTTTATTTGAGGGAATAAATAATGGCAAGAAGAAAACAATAGCAAGAAAATAGTTGTCAGTTTTCTGGAGAAAGTTGAACATATCAGGTTTAAGAATTTTCAGAGAACTTTTCTGTCAAACAATAAAATGTTATGAGTTTTTACAGTCAAGTGGGCAAGAATAACTGTATACTCACTCTTTTATTTATTTGTTTATTTACTCAGTGAACATGTACTAGTTAATAGGCACTGTACAAAGCATGATGATATAAAGATGAATATAATCCTGGACAAGTGAATAATGACAGTACATGAGATTTGAGAGGAAGCAGTGTTGGTGATGAAAAGAGGGATGAATGTGGATGTATTGAAGATAGAGCAGTATGCTCTTCTGATAAATTGGAGTCATGGATGACACCAAGGATTTTTGACTACATAGTAAGAAAGATATAGTTGTCTTCAACTGAAGTCAGGAATTTAGTTTCTGACACGTTAAGATATCTAAGATACATTGAGATATATTTAAGATACTTTATAGAATATGTTGAGTAGGTAGTGGGATCTGTAAGACTAGATTTAGGAAGAGATAACTACTCTGGAGAGAGAAATTTACAAGTTTTTGACTTATAGAGAGTATTTAAATCTATGAGAATAGATCAGATTAACAAGAAACAGAAAATATAGAGATGAGATCCAAGGACTAATTCATATAGCATTCCAAACTAAGAAGTTGAGGTGAAGAAGAGATACAAGTAAAGTAGATAGACGAGGATAAACTAGAGTAGTAGAAGGAAAAAAGAAATAACACAGGAGTGTGTTGCCTTGGAAGTCTGATGAAGGAAGTTTATAAAACAAGATGGAGTGATCAATTGGCAGTATCATGACTAGTTAAATGTGATAAAGACTAATAATTCATATATTAAAAAGATGCATGTTATGGGATAGAGAACACTGAAATAATAGTGTCATAAATATACTGAACATCCCAACAGATTTTTGGATTTGAGATGCCAGAGGGAGTGAGATAGACAGGAGGAAGTGATTAGGAACTAGGATAGATGAACCTGACATTTAAGATAGCTACAGTGGGTTTTTTTTTTTTTTTTTTTTTTTAAGTTCTTTATTGGAATATAATTGTTGTACACTGTTGTGCCAGTTTTTTCTGTACAACAAAGTGAATCAGCTGTATTTATACATATATCCCCATATTCTCTCCCTCCCGCGACTCCTTCCTACCCTCCCTATCCCAGTATTAACAAGCTAGAATTTGCTTGTAGTAGCCAATTGTTGAATTTTCAGGAATTTTTTAAGGTAGTTGCAAAACGATTAGTACTTTAAAATCAGCCATAGTTGGACAATCTGTGTGATGGAAATAAACACGTTCTACAGATCCAGGATTATTATTTTTTCTTTCCCAGAGCAGGTTTACCAACATATCATGTATATTTGCATATTTTTATCATTGTAGTGTCTATGTTACAACTATTAGAAGGGATGCTAAGGTAAAAAGAGATAAGTTAGAGAGGAGAAAAGATGGCGGCAAAGTAGAGAGACGTGGAGTGCATCCCTCTCCACAGATGCATTGGGAATGCACGGAAGGATGCAGTAATTCCCACAGAGAACCAGGCTGAACACCGGCAGACGGCCTCGGACACCAGAAAGGACTGCGGGAAGCCCGACATAGCCGGTGTGGAGGCATCTACGAGGGCTCAAAGAGGGTGAAGCGGCGGAGCTGTGGCAGACGGGAGGGAGTGAGAAACATACGGAGGGTCCGCAGCGCAGCTCAGCGTTCCTGGACCGAGACATCGATCCGTGGCTGAACGGAGGGTCCAGGAGCAGGAGCGTGGGAACCGGAGAGCTGGTTCAGGGTGAGAAACATTGTTGCTGGTAGGGTGACGGACCGAGAGGACGGGAGGGAGGAGGTCCGCGGAGAGGAGTGCCTGTTCCTGAGAGCTGCCTGGCCATGATGGCGGCTGGATGCTGCAGGCTCACAGGTGGGGGGGAGGAGCCGCGCCCGTAGCCTCTCTCTGGCTTTCGGCACCTCTGCAACAGGCAGTGGAAAGACGCCCCTGGGCCACCTAAAGCACTCAGGGATAACAAGCACCCTCAGGCGCTTGGGCGGGGCTAGATTAAAACCCCTTGCAACTCCAGCAGCAGGGAGGCTGCAGAGAAGAAAAAAACAAAAAACAACAACAGCAACAAAAAAAAAAAACCCCGAGAGAGAGGCCCAACTCTAAGACTTTCTGTTTACGCCTGAGCCACCAGCGTCCTTCTGCAACAGGCACCTCCAAGCCCGACTGAAACAACAGTGCGCCACTGCTCACTCACTCCCAGGAGAAGGAGCCACTATTGTACCCTCTCCCTCCCCACACACCGACGCTTACAGACGAACAATAAAGGAACCTCTGCTGCTCACAGAATAATGCAAAAAAACCCAAGGCAAGGAGAAGGACACTTACAGCTGAGACGCTAAGGAAACAGATATAGTAGCATCAATACCTATTGAACTGGTCCATTCTGGGATCAGTCCTGGATTTTTTTTTTTTCTTTTTCTTTCTCTCTCTCTCTCTTTTTTTTTTTTCTTTATTAAATACGATCTTAGCCCTAAGGGATCTACAAGTTTTATAACATAATTTTTTAATGATATTTTTTATTCTTTTTTTTTTTTTTTTTTTGCCTTTTTATATACTTCTATATCTAGCTAAGTTTTTGGTAGTATGGACAATATATCTCTCATACATTCCTTTCATCCCTATCTTTTATACATTTCTATTCCTTTCGTTTTATTTGCATATTTCCAACCACATTACGCTCTTCTGTTCCCCTTTCTTCCAGCCTTTTTAAGTTTATTTTATCTTAATATACTTATAAGCAACACTATTGGTCTGCTCAGACTCCTTGCTCTATTATCCAGATGACGCACTGCCGTGGTATTTAATATTAGGCTTTTGTCTTTATCTTAGTTCTTAGTACAGTTGTCTAATTACATTCTGAGAATCTCCATTCTCTCTGATGGTACTCTGGCTCTTTTCTATATTTGATCCTAGCTTACAAAATCTCCCTGGATTAATGTTTGTATGTGTAAGGTGTTATTTGTTTGTTTGTTCGCTTTTGCTTTTGTCTCTGATTTGTTCTGTTTCAGTTGTCAATTTCTGTTGGGTTTCTCTTTGAATATCTGATAGCACACTGGGGTTTTGTCAGGTCTTTCTAGAGCCTTATGTCCTAACGGATTCAGTAATTGTGTGTCTTGTACATGTATGTGTTTCCTAGACTTAATATTCGTTTAATCCAATACTTGGACATTAGTCTGAGGCTTGGACAGTCTTATATAAACACCTCTATTGCCAGGACAAGCAACCCCAAAAGTTTGGACAACCATGAGGAAACAAAGAAACCCCATGCAGGCAAAGGAGCAGGAAAAAAACCCACAAGACCAAATAAATGAGGAGGAAGTAGGAAAAATGCCTGAAAAAGAATTTAGAGTAATGATAGTAAAAATGATCCAAAATCTCAATAACAAACTAGAGAAAGTGCAATAAACAGTTCATAAGAACTCAGAAAAACAAACAGCAATGGATAACAAAATAACTGAAATTAAAAATACTCTAGATGCTATAACCAGCAGAATGACTGAGGCAGAAGAACGAATAAGTGAGTTGGAAGATAGAATACGGGAAATAAATGCCACAGAGCAGGAAAAAGAAAAAAGAATAAAAAGATTAGAAGACAGTCTCAGAGACCTCAGTGATAACATTAAGCGTACCAACATTCAAATTATAGGCATCCCAGAAGAAGAAGAAAACAAGAAAGGGTCTGAGAAAATATTTGAAGAGGTTCTAGTGGAAAACTTCCCCAACATGGGAAAGGAAATAATTCACCAAGTCCAAGAAGCACAGAGAGTCCCATACAGAATAAACCCAAGGAGAAATACACCAAGACACATATTAATCAAACTAACGACAATTAAACACGAAGAAAAAATATTAAAAGCAGCAAGAGAAAAGCAACAAACAACATATAAGGGAAAACCCATAAGGATAACAGCAGACCTATCTACAGAAACTCTGCAGGCCAGAAGGGAATGGCAGGATATCCTGAAAGTCCTGAAAGAGAGAAACCTACAGCCAAGGATACTCTACCCATGCAAGAATCTCATTCAGATTTGAGGGAGAAATCAAAAGCTTTCCAGACAAGCAGAAGTTAAGAGAATTCAGCACCACCAAACCAGCCTTACAACAAGTGCTAAAGGAACTTCTCTAAGTAGGAAACACAAGAAAAGGAAAACACCTACAAATACAAACCCAAAACAATTAAGAAAATGGTAATTGGAACACACATATCAATAATCACTTTAAATGTAAATGGATTAAATGCTCCACCCAAAAGACACAGACTGGCTGAATGGATACAAAAACAAGACCCTTCTATATGCTGCCTCCAAGAAACCCACTTCAGACCAAGGGATACATATAGACTGAAAGTAAAGGGATGGAAAAAGATATTGCATGCAAATGGAAGTCAAAAGAAAGCTGGAGTAGCAATACTCATATCAGACAAATTAGACTTGAAAGTAAAGACTATTAAAAGAGACAAGGAAGGACACTACATAATGATCAAGGGATCCATCCAAGAAGAACAAAGCACAATGGTAAATATCTATGCCCCCAATATAGGAGCACCTCAATACATAAGGCAAATGCTAACAGCTAAAAAAGGGGACATCGACAGGAACACAATAATAGTGGGAGACTTGAACACCCCACTTATATCAATGGACAGATCCTCCAAACAGAAAATCAATAAAGACACACAAGCTTTAAATGACACATTAGACCATCTCGACTTAATTGATATTTATAAGACATTCCATCCAAAAATGACAAACTACACTTTCTTCTCAAGTGCACACGGAACATTTTCCAGGATAGATCACATCTTGGGTCACAAATCATACCTTGGCAAGTTCAAGAAAATTGACATCATATCAAGCATCTTCTCAGACCACAATGCCATGAGACTAGATATCAATTACAGGAAAAAAATTGCAAAAAATACGAACACATGGAGGCTAAACAATTCACTCCTAAACAACCAAGGAATCACTAAGGAAATCAAAGGGGAAATCAAAAAACATCTAGAAACAAATGACAACGAAAACACAACAACCCAAAGCCTATGGCACACAGCAAAAGCAGTTCTAAGAGGGAAGTTTCTAGCAATACAGTCCTTCCTCAATAAACAAGAAAATGATCGAATAAACAACCTAACCTTACACCTAAAACAACTAGAGAAAGAAGAACAAAGAAACCCCAAAGTGAGCAGAAGGAAAGAAATCATAAAGATCAGAGCAGAAATAAATGAAAAAGAAAGGAAAGAAACCATAAGAAAAATAAATAAAACTAAAAGCTGGTTCTTTGAGAAGATTAACAAAATTGATAAACCATTAGCCAGACTCATCAAGAAAAAAAGTTAGAAGATGCAAATCAACAGAATTAGAAATGAAAAAGGAGAAGTAACCAAGGACACCTCAGAAATACAAAACATCATGAGAGACTACTACAAGCAACTATATGCCAATCAGTTGGATAACCTGGAAGAAATGGATACATTCTTAGAAAAATACAATCTTCCAAGACTGAACCAGGAAGAAATAGAAACCATGAACAGACCAATCACAAGTACGGAAATTGAGGCAGTGATTAAAAATCTCCCAACACACAAAAGCCCAGGACCAGATGGGTTCACGGGCGAATTCTATCAAACATTTCGAGAAGAGTTAACACCTTTCCTTCTCAAACTCTTCCAAAATATTGCAGAAGGCAGAACACTCCCAAACTCATTCTACGAGGCTACCATCACCCTGATACCAAAACCAGGCAAAGATGTCACAAAAAAAGAAAACTACAGACCAATATCACTGATGAATATAGATGCAAAAATCCTCAACAAAATACTAGCTAACAGACTGCAACAGCACATTAAAAAAATCATACACCATGATCAAGTGGGGTTTATCCCTGGGATGCAAGGATTCTTCAGTATACGCAAATCAATCAACGTGATACATCATATCAACAAATTGAAGGATAAAAACCATATGATCATTTCAATAGATGCAGGGAAAGCTTTTGACAAAGTTCAACATCGCTTTATGATAAAAGCTCTCCAGAAAATGGGCATAGAAGGAAATTACCTCAACATAATAAAAGCCATATATGAGAAACCAAAAGCCAACATTGTTCTCAATGGGGAAAAACTGGAAGAATTCCCTCTAAGAACAGGAACATGACAAGGGTGTCCACTCTCACCACTATTATTCAACATAGTTTTGGAAGTTTTAGCCACAGCCATCAGAGAAGAAAAAGAAATAAAAGGAAAGCAAATTGGAAAAGAAGAAGTCAAATTGTCACTCTTTGCAGATGACATGATATTATATATAGAAAACCCGAAAGACTCTACCAGAAAACTGCTAGCACTAATTGATGAGTTTAGTAAAGTAGCAGAATACCAAATTAATGCACAGAAATCTCTTGCATTCCTATACACTAACAACGGAAGAGCAGAAAGAGAAATGAAGGAAACTCTCCCATTTACCATTGCAACCAAAAGAATAAAATACCTAGGAATAAACCTGCCTAAGGAGGCAAAAGATCTGTATGCAGAAAACTTTAAGACATTGATGAAAGAAATCAAAGACGACACAAACAGATGGAGGGACATACCATGTTCCTGGATTGGAAGAATCTACATCGTGAAAATGTCTGTACTACCCAAAGCAATTTACAGATTCAATGCAATCCCGATCAAATTACCAATGGCATTTTTCACAGAACTAGAGCAAGAAATCTTACCATTTGTATGGAAACGCAAAATACCCCGAATAGCCAAAGCAATCTTGAGAAGGAAAAATGGAGTTGGTGAAATGAGGCTTCCTGACTTCAAACTATACTACAAGGCCATAGTGATCAAGACAGTATGGTACTGGCACAAAAATAGAAAGGAAGATCAATGGAATAGAATAGAGAACTCAGAAGTAAGCCCAAACACATATGGGCACCTTATCTTTGACAAAGGAGGCACGAATATACAATGGAAAAAAGACAGCCTCTTCAATAAGTGGTGCTGGGAAAATTGGACAGCAACATGTAAAAGAATGAAATTAGAACACTTCCTAACACCATACACAAAAATAAACTCCAAATGGATTAAAGATCTACATGTAAGGCCAGACACTATCAAACTCCTAGAGGAAAACATAGGCAGAACACTCTATGACATCCATCAAAGCAAGATCCTTTTGGACCCACCTCCTAGAATCATGGAAATAAAATCAAGAATAAACAAATGGGACCTCATGAAACTTAAAAGCTTTTGCACAGTGAAAGAAACCATAAACAAGACTAAAAGGCAACCCTCAGAATGGGAAAAAATAATTGCCTATGAAACATCGGACAAAGAATTAACCTCCAAAATATACAAACAGCTCATGAAGCTTAATACCAAAAAAGCAAATAACCCAATCCACAAATGGGCAGAAGACCTAAATAGACATTTCTCCAAAGAGGACATACAGATGGCCAACACACACATGAAAAGATGCTCAACATCACTCATCATCAGAGAAATGCAAGTCAAAGCTACAATGAGGTATCACCTCACACCAGTCAGAATGGCCATCATCACAAAATCTGGAAACAACAAATGTTGGAGAGGGTGTGGAGAAAAGGGAACTCTCCTGCACTGTTGGTGGGACTGTAAGTTGGTACAGCCACTATGGAAAACAATTTGGAGGTTCCTCAAAAAACTACAAATAGAATTACCATATGATCCAGTAATCCCACTACTGGGCATATACCCAAAGAAAACCATAATCCCAAAAGAAACTTGTACCATAATGTTTATTGCAGCACTCTTTACAGTAGTCAGGACATGGAAGCAACCTAAATGCCCATCAACAAATGAATGGATACAGAAGATGTGGCATATATACCCAATGGAATATTACTCAGCTATAAAAATGGATGAGATGGAGCTATATGTAATGAGGTGGATAGAGCTACAATCTGTCATACAGAGTGAAGTAAGTCAGAAAGAGAAGGACAAATATTGTATGCTAACTCACATATATGGAATCTAAAAATGGTACTGATGAACTCAATGACAAGAACAAGGATGCAGATACAGAGAATGGACTGGAGAACTCAAGGTATGGGAGGGGGCAGGGGGTGAAGGGGAAACTGAGACGAAGCGAGAGAGTAGCACAGACATATATATACTACCAACTGTAAAATAGTCAGTGGGAAGTTGTCATATAACAAAGGGAGTCCAACTCGAGGATGGAAGATGCCTTAGAGGACTGGGACGGGGAGGGTGGGGGGGACTCGAGGAGGGGGGGAGTCAAGGAATGGAGGGAATACGGGGATATGTGTATAAAAACAGATGACTGAACCTGGTGTATCCCCAAAAAAATAAAGAAAAAAAAAAAGAAATAAGTTAGTAAGAGGAAATGTGCTCAAATGAGTATCCAGTGTATTAGAATTATCTGTATATTAATCTTCATATGTATATAGAAGTAATAAAAAATCAAGACATAGTACTGGAGAGAGTAGCTGTGAGTCAGAAGTGAAAAACAACTAGAAATGAGTGGATATGACTACTCAGTAGTTAAGTAATAGTACTGAGAAATAGTGTGTGATATACCTACAGGATACTTTACACAAAGCTATGATTATCCAGAATGAGAAAAGAATGGTTTAAAAGTGCAATGGGAGAAAGGCATCCATGTGCCCCCTCGCCAGGCTCTGTGGTGTGAGAATTGTGTGAGGAAAAATAACCAGCACTATGTGGGAAGCAGAGTTTGTGGAGGGAAGCCAGATTTGTATTAGAGCATGAATGTGAAGGGAAGGTTCAGAAAAGATCAGGAAATAGGAAGTTATTCTGATAATGTATGTTTTAAGAGTGTCATGAAAGATTTTGACGAATTAGAAAGTGATGGAATGGGGATTACAAGCACCTGCATATAAGAGTGAGTGACATAGAAGTTAATTTGGGAAACTGATGATTCTTGTCTCAACCAATGTAAAGAGGAATAAATTACATAGTAAGATTAGTTGCAGTGAGTTCAAGACTGGTGAGGTTGTGTTAAATGGCAGGAGTGGCAGGTTTTTGATTCTTCCTCTATATCCTTGATGATGAGATTACAAGGTTTGGGAGGCACAGTCTTAGGCATAGTCTTAAGCCTAGTTTGCTGTACCACTCCGACTTTTGGGAGAGTTGAGACTTCTGGGAACCAGAGTCTGTGAGGCACTCCCTTCACCATTGGTGTTGGGAAGATGGCCTGAAGGAAGTGTGAACTTTAGTCCCAGAGCCCAAGCCCACATTTGACCTCTGAGGCTGAGGCTCTTTCAAACTAAATATTTTCTAAATATGGAAATGGGAATTTTTAAACTTGTGAAAATTTTATGGATTCTTCATATGTGTAATAAGGTAGATGTCCTGGTAGAGATCAAAGCTATTGATGTGGGGTAACAGTGGTTCAACTGCCCACTTATCTTCCTCCTGTGGATGAAATATATGTAATCAGAAGAGTCAATTCAGTGCCTCTCATTTTTTTTTTTCTTTTACTACTGCAAAGTTAACATAAGGGAACATATATCGACATGAGATTAAGATTATCACTTGCCAATCAACATCTCCAATACCATGAGGATACAAAGCCAGTAGCAAGTAAGAACTTTGCATAAGGAACCTAAGATTCTTCTAAAGAGAGAGAACATGAGACCCTAGGTAATTCCTGAGTTTCAAGTCAAGGAGACAGGGTGGCTTAGAGATTGGCCTATCCTAGATCTCATGGCTGGGAAGAGAAAATAAAATAACATGATTTGGTGGGAAGAAAAATCTTGGTTTATGTCATGGTTTCAGGTAAATACAGCATGCAGGTTCTTGGTAAGGGCTGACACCATCAGTTTACTGCTTACAAGTGGAAGGTCCTTGGGATCCAGACATCATTTTACAGTGTGATGTGCTGTGCTCTGTCAGAACTGGAACTTAAGAGCTTGAGTGTGTCACATCACTCAGGTGTGGCAGTACCTATAGCTGGACTTGACATGGTCACTGACTGGATGAGCACCCCTAGAATTGTATAAGACCATAACAGATGCAAAGTCCACACAAGAGGGCTCATATCGCTCTTGCTGGGAAACATTTCTCCTCCAGATGACAGACCTTCCCTGCTCCCAGACACTTTAATGTAAATGAGTCTAGATTTTCTGGATAATTAAAGAATAATTTTTAGAAGAGAATAATATTAACAAGGTATTTTTTGGACTCTTGTGACTAAAAACATATGATTGAAAGAGGTGTAACTGTGTCCCATGCTGACTTCATGGGGCAGTTCATATTTGAGTAAAGTTCTTAAAAATTCATGAATTTGTTACTTTAAAATTTATGCTTAATCACTTGTGTGTTTTATTCTTCTGCTTACAGTGTCCATTGCTAATTCAACTTTGGGCCCTTACTGCTAACACTGTGACAAAAACCTACAAGGCCATTAATTAAAATTTGTTAAATGGGCTCAAAGGTTACAGCTGTCTTGATTCTCACTTACATTCAGCCACTAGTGTCCAGAATATAGCACTGTTACAGAGAACTAGCTCTAAGGTATTTAAAGAAGCAACCACATGCTGAGTTAGAATTAGCCTTTTCAAGCAATTAATTCACCATTGAATTCATAAATTAATTAATAAATGGATTTTTAAGTTTATAGAAATATAAGTAAATATTTTCATTTTGTTATAACCTAGAACTTGGCACTCTAATTTGAAAACAATAGATAGGAAGATTTATGCCCAGCAGGTAGCCAATATATATTTTATTAGAAATTTCATGAATATATTGCTTCTGAAGTTCTTCCAGTATTACTTTAATTGTTAAATGGATAATTTAAGCTTATAATAAAGTAATGGGACATGACTATCTAAAGTGAATAAAGTAACTCTTAAAATTCAACAGTAAGAAAACAAACAGCCCAATTAAATAATGAGCAAATGACATGAACAGACACCTCATCAAAGAAGATATACAGATGGCAAATAAGAATATGAAAAGGTACTCTCTATCATATGTCATTAGGGAATTGCAGATTAAAGCAACGAGATATCATTACACATCTATTAAAGTAGCTGAAATCCAAAACACTAGCAACACTAAATGCTGGCAAGGATGTAGAGCAGCAGGAACTCTCATTCATCGCTAGTGTCCACACAGAACGTGCATACAAATGTTTATTGAGGGTTTATTCATAATTGCCAAAAGTTGGAAGCAAAAGATATCCTTCAATAGCTGACTGCTCAAGCAAACCATGGTATATACATAAAAAGGTCTATTTTTCAGCCAAAAAAAAAAAAGAGAGAGGGAGAGAAAGAAGTGAACTATCCAGCAACAAAAAAAGAACCTTAAATTCATATTGCTAATCGAAAGAACTAAATCTGAAAAGACTACTGTATGATTCAACTATATGATATTTTAGAAAATGAAAAACTATGGAAACAGTAAAAAGATTGGTGGATCCCAGGGGCTCAGAAATGGGAGGAGGGGGAAAAGACAGGTGAATCACAGGGGGTCTTTAGGGCAGTGAAACTATTCCCTATGATAATATAATGATAGATACATGCCATTATACATTTGTAAAAACCCACTGAATGTACAACACAAATTGTTGAAACTCTAATGTAAACTATGGACTTTAGCTAATAATAACATCATTAATTGTTGCAAATGTGCCACATTAAAATGTTAACAATAGGAGAAACTGTGTATATGGGAACTCTCAGAATTAAAAACAAATGCTGAATGAAGTCACTTTCTGCCCTTTAGAAGTTAGTGTTAGTTGCAGTGAGTGGAGAATTACTGTTTTTATTACAGCACACACACCCACAGACACACATCAGAGGTCCATGTTGGTTTCATCGAGCTCCCATATAAGCTCTAAAACTGATGAGTTGAAAATACAAAACAACGGTGGAGGATAAACATGCTGTGAATAGTAGTCAACAGTCCACTGAAATACAAACACTTTGGAAAGCATATTCTTCTGTCCAGTGGTTTTCTGTACCCCACAGAGTCCAAGAATGATTCTCTCCCTTAGTCTGATTAAAATATTTTACCATAGAGCTGGCTGTTGAGTGTGATTTTCCTGAACTAAAAGGTAGAACTGGACTAATTACTTAAAAGGAGAAGTCGTATTTACCTGAATAATTTTGTAACTGTGAAACAAAATGACTTCAAATTACCTAGGTGATATTATTATTTTAGTTCAGGCTAGTTTTGTACATTTAGTATTGTGTGCTGGTGTGCATGTGTATATGATAGGGACCAAGGAGTTATGCCCAAATCCAGGATACCTTCCATGAATAATATTGATAATGGAACTGAACAGAATTTTAGAAAAATAGTCTTATAAATGGAAGTAATTGAGGAAAGATGAAGGAAATACAGGGATAATCTGTAATAAGTTTAATATATAAGTGATAAGTAATATATAATATATAAAACAATGTGTAGGATATATATTCTATGTATTATAGATAGACTATAAATATAAAATATTATAAATTATATATAATAATATTCTATTTTATATCAATATATAAATACATATATATAATATGGCATATATGATATTCTTCATGTCTATGATCTCTATCACTGCATGGATATTTGCTAGTAGAAAGTCTAGAATAATGGCTATAGGCACCAACCATCTTCCAGTCAAAGCTACAAACAGTTAATGTGTACATATCATATATAATTTGCAATTATTAGGCTTTCTTTTTAACATTCTACAATTTGATACTTTATTGAGGGGTTCTGTCTTCCTGTCTTAATAGTTATAATTTTCACTCTTCATTTGGTTTTGTAGAATCCATTCCGTATGACCACAGAAGGACATCTTGTAGAGATCCCAATGATTGAGTCATTGATTTGAATATCACTAAATTTACGAGACTTTTTGCATGAACTATAAACCAGCTTTCTCTGTATTTTATTTTTGCAATTAGCTACCTCAAATGGTCTTTCAGGTAGGTGAGATCTATATTGTAAATTCATGTATCCCTAAGTAAATTTTAATGGAATATTTTGTTGACCTTCATTGCCAGGATATAAAAATTGCTAGTCATTTTTTTCTAAGTTACAAAATTCCTCTCAACTTCTACTCTTCTTGTGAACTTTTAATAGCCTAAACTATAAATGCTTTGAGTATGATGGTCACACATTCTTAGCTTTATATACTGTTCTCTCTGGGTCTCATTCCCTTTTATACATTGTCGACTTCTAAGATAATTTTGTTAAATTATTAAAATTTTAGTAAAATTAAAATATATTCATTTTTGCTTAAAATAGGTTGAAATTCAAATTCAAACTTTAAACAGTGAGGAAAAGTATAGATGTGGTTATATAAATTCTTATATGTAATTATACGTGCAAAGAAAACAATCTATTTACCTAGTCAGAATCCTTCTGTGAAAAACCAATAGTGTTTAACAAATATTTTTACTGTCTAGAGCCTAACTACTGAAGAAATGCTATTAATCATATTAACACTGTTTATTGTAAAACATTACTCACCTTGTTTGATGAAAAGTGTAGAGTTTTTGCCAGTCTCCAGAGTGTCATCTGATTATGAGCCTCATCACTTAAATCCAACAGATATCAACATCCATGATTCAAGAACATACAGCTCCTATTTACTGACACATTCTTTACAATTTTAACAGAAACATAAGAGAGGAGACAGTATCTTAGGTGTCTATGACAAAACTATCATTTTAGAGATAGATGAGCAACTTTTTCTGTAAAACAGTGTATTTTTGTTAAGAAAAAAGTCATTTGGGCTTCTCCTTCTTTACAAATTGTTCCCCTGTAGAAAAACAAAAGCAAAAAATGTTCTGAATTCATAAGAGCAGAAATCATGGAGATATTCAAAGAAGCACGTGAATTCCTTTCTAAATGTTACCCAAAGAAATAATGTTAATTTAAGGAAAAAATTAGAGATTTTAGCAATTAGTTTATATTCATTACAACCTATAATTTTGTTTTTGTTGACAAGCCAGAATTAAAAGCTAATTTTTTTTCTTAAATACTCCAATCTGGAGGAAGGATTTTTTTTTCTGCTTTATTGAGGCATAATTGACAAAATTGTAAGGTATTTAAAAGTATACACTGCGATGATTTGACATATGTTGTATATATTGTGAAAGGTTTTTTCCCATCAAGTTTATTAACATATCCATGACCTCACATATTTATCTTTTTTTTTTCCTTTCATGAGAACATGTAAGTTCTACTCTCTTAGCAAATTTCAATTATATAATACAGCCTTATCAGCTATAGTCACTATGTTGTACTTTAGATCCTCAAGCCTTATTCATTTTAAAGCAGAAAATTTGTACAAGTCATATTTAATATACATGCTTTATCCAGCATTGAAGCAGAGAGTTACTAGGCCTTGAATAATTTCTGTAGGTCAATCTTTAAAAGTCACCTATTCTAGATTGCTCTGATTTGCTTTAATTTGGTGCATACATTGTAACAAGTGTATCCATGACAGTGTTTTATGTACTATGTATTTGAATATAAAAAGCTGGTGGCATTAAACATCACTACTGGATGGAAACACAAATAATTGATTACTTATGCTATAGACCAGTGGTTGGCAAACATTTTTTTTCTGAGAAGTCCAAATAAAAAGTGTTTAGGGTTTGTGAGCTGTATTTTCTTTGCCACAACTATCCAGCTCCACTGTTGTAGTGTAAAAAAATAAAAAGAGAATATGTGTAGCTGTGTCCCAATAAAACTTTATTAATGAACACTGAAATTTGAATTTAATTTTTATGATTCATAAATATCAACTCCCTTTGATTCATTTTCAACTATTTAAAATGTAAAATCCATTCTCAGCTTGTGAGTTATATATACAGGTGATGCCTTGGATTTGATCCTCATATTGTACTTTTCTGACAATATAGACATATAGTATAAGTTATAGAGATATAAAAACAGTTATATAATTTAATATACACATGAAATGGTGTAAAATGAAGAAAAATTTCACCATTGTTTGAGTTAGAGGTGGATTCTTGGAGAAAGTGAGATGGCACTTAAAGTCTAATTAGGAATAGAGGACAAGGAATTGGAAGGCAAGAAAGATAGAAACAAGTTCTTGAGTAAAGTTTAAAAAGCAGAAATGAATGAAGTATGTCTTGGTTATTTCGAACTAATCACTGATGTGGATTTTGACATTGCTTGCTAATGATCTTCAGTTGTTATTCTACAAACTTCTATTTTTTAAACTTATGCTGAGTGATAAAATGCTCATTTTAATGATTTAATATTAAATACAAATACAGTGCTTCCAATATCTAAGTACACTATACCCAATATTCCAAAAATATCTAACTTCAATATTCATGTTAAATATGTACATTTCATTGTATTTATAGAAATCTTTGGAGAAAGTTCTGTGCTTTTCAACCATGATTCAATTGCATCAATCTTTTATCTGTTTTTTGCCTCTAAAATTTAAGGAATAAAGCATTTAAATAAAACGTGAGTAAACAGTATGAAGGCTGGGATGAAATGAGAGAGTAACATTGACATATATACACTACCATGTGTAAAATAGATATCTGGTGGGAAGCTGCTGTATAGCACAGGAAGATCAGCTGGGGGCTTTGTGATGACCTAGGTGGGTGGAATGGGGAGGGTGCGAGGGAGGCTCAAGAGGGAAGGGATATATGGATACATTAAGCTGATTCACTTTTTTCTACAGCAGAAACTAACGCAATATTGTAAAGCAATTATAATCTAATAAAGATGAAAGAAGAAAGAAAGCAGTACCTCTTCTAAGGTAGAATTTTCTGGGACAAACAATCCCCACTTGGCACTGGCTTTCAAAGATACTGCATTTCTGTTATAACTTCTAAGATGAGACTGCAATTTAGCAGAAAGAAATCCCTCGTAGAGTATTGTATATCCTGCATAAAAGCTGTGTGTTTGATCATCCAAACCAAGCAATTTTATTGAGAAAAAAACACATGACAGTTGTGTGGTAAGAATAAAATTAATTAACCAATTAAGAGAACTCTTTTCTTTTCAAAAACTGATCACAGCATCATGCGAGTAAATCAAATCGTGAATCTCCTCAAGATATTAACATTTAAATTTGCATATTAGAGATTCATGATGAAAGATTTAATTCTCAAACAGGTCAAATTTCTTGGTGGAAGATGTGGAAAATATTTTCTCAGAACCTAATAGCAACACTAACTTCAATATTATAAAAATAGTTTGGTAATATCATACTTGAACAATGTCCCCAGGTTGATATATATTGAAAGCAGAATTATTTTCAAAATTATTCATATTTTGAATGGTATCACTAAAGAGTAATAATGGATGAAATCCCTGCTCTCAAAAAACATTTCATTTAAGTCAAGGCTGTGCACAAGCCGTTAAATTGTCATCCCAGTTTCAAAGCCATACAGCCTGATCCAAGAGTCCACACTCTTCACTGCTATGTAAAATATTCATTACTCAGGGGTAAGTTATACCAAACTGTTCATCTATTGTAAATTTTCCTACTGAAATATTCGTATAGCAGACATTTGGGAATTTGTAACAAACAGTACTGAATCTGATTAATTTCTGCTTCAGTTACATTTTGAATTTTATTTACATTGAGGTAGAAATATTTTGAAGTCAAAATAATATGGCAAGGGACTTACCTGGTGGTGCAATGGTTAAGAATCCATATGCCAATGCAGGGGACACGGGTTGGATCCCTGGTCTGGGAAGATCCCACATGCCACGGGGCAACTAAGCCAGTGTGCCACAATTACTGAAGCCTGCACACCTAGAGCCCAATGAGAAGACTGCACAACGAAGAGTAGCCCCCACTCACCACAACTAGAGGAAGCCTGCATGCAGCAATGAAGACCCAATGCAGCAAATAAATAAATTTATAAAAAATATAATATGGCAAGAGTGTAAAAGTTGAAGAAATGGTCTTAGCAAAAAGAGCAAATAATAATATTTTGAGAAATGAAGGATAATTTTATAACATTTTTCAGTCATTCCAGGTATTTTGCTAGGAGATAGGAAACATTCAGAATTCCGTGATAGGGCTTCCTAGGTGGCACAGTGGTTAAGAATCCGCCTGCCAATGCAGAGGACACGGGTTTGATCCCTGCTCCAGGAAGATCCCACATGCCGCAGAGCAACTAAGCCCGTGAGCCAAAAAAAAAAAAAAAAAAAAAACATAAAATACCCCCACAAAACCCCGCCAAAAAAAAAAGAAAAAAAAAAAAAAAGAATTCCGTGATAGCTTAGTTGTCTTGGTGGTGTCAGAAAGCTCTCTATAATACTGGGGTTCTAAGTCACAGAATACTGAAATATCCTCCACTGGTGCCAAAGTGCTTATGAAACTATTACTAACTGGTGGCTATGCAGATTTACTGGTTTATAAAAATAGGCTAATGTCGCCATCAGTGTACTAGCCTGAATGATTTTTCTTATTTACCTTCTTATACCAATATATTGCTTTTTCAAGAAAATTATAGTTACTCAAAATGTTAATTTCATTTTGGTCACAGTCTCCACATGTAGTAAGTATTTATTCATTCAAGTATACATTAACGATTCATTACCTCAACAATATGTGCTTCAGTGCTGTCTGTGAATGTATCTGACTGATATACCTGAATGAATTTAAATTACAGAAGAATGGCCCCATATAATTATGACCAACAATCCCAAACTATTCTGGGATTATTTTTCAAGTCTACTAGATTTCTGGGTAGGACTTCAGAGAGGTGCCTACATTTTAGATGAGTCCTATATTCCTCCATAGTCAATGTATACTCTCTTTTTTAAATTTACTTTTATTGAGATGTAATTGATATATAACATTGTATAAGTTCAAAATATACGTGTTGATTTGATATATGTATATATTGTAGTATGATTAACATTGTAGCATTAGCTAACCTCTATCATGTCACATAATTATCATTTCTTTTTTGTGTTGGGAACAATTAAGATCTAATCTCTTAGCAACTCTGAAGTTTATAGTACAGTATTGTTGACTAATCACTATGATGTGCATTAGATCTCTAAGGCTTATTTATCTGCAAATTTGTACCTTTAAGCAGCACCTCCCCAATTCCCCCACCCCCGAGCCTCTGGTAACCACTATTCCATTCTCTGTTTTTATGAGTTTGGGTTTTTATATTTCACATATAAGTGATATCATACAGTGTCTTTCTCTTTCTGACTCAATTCACTTTATAATGTCTGTCTTCAGTCTTTACTTCTCCCAATATATTAGGTACTATATAAAAAATGAACATAATTATTACATTATATTGGGTTGGCCAAAAGGTTCATTTGTTTTTTTCCATAAAATGGCTCTTAGTATTTAGTTATCTTTAACTTCATTCAAAACAATTTTGTTAGATTGTATGTGACAGCTGTCATATCAGCATGCATTTAAAAAAAGACATAATTGGTGAATTTTTGTGCAGCCATTTTAATATTTAAGATGGAAGAAAAAAAGCAACTTTTTGGCATATTATGCTTTATTATTTCGAGAAAGGTAAAAATGCAACCAAAATGCAGAAAAAGATTTATGCAATGTATGGAGAAGGTACTGTGACTGATCAAATGTGTCAGAAGTGGTTTGCGAAGTTTCTCTTGCTGGAGATTTCTCGATGGAAGATGCTCCATGGTTAGGTAGGTAGACTGATTGAAGTTGATAGTGATCAAATCGAGACATTAATTGAGAACAGTCAATGTTCTACCATGTGAGAGATAGCCGATATACTCAAAATATCCAAATCAAGTGCTGAAAATCATTTGCATGAGCTGGTTATGTTCATCGCTTTGATGTTTGGGTTCCACATAAGTTAAGCAAAAAAAAAATGTTCTTGACCATATTTCCACTTGTGATTCTCTACTTAAATGTAATGAAAACGTTACATTTTTAAAACAAATTGTGACAGGTGATGAAAAGTGGATATTGTACAATAAGGTAGGACAAAAGAGATCACGGGGCAAGCGAAATGAACCACCACCAATGACACCAAATGCCAGTCTTCATCCAAAGAAGGTGATGTGTATATGGTGGGATTGGAAGGGAGTCCTTCCAATAATAATGAGTTCCTTCTGGAAAACCAAATGATTCATTTCAACAAGTACTGCTCCCAATTAGACCAACTGAAAGTAGCACTCCACAAAAAGTGTCCAGAATTAGTCAACAGAAAACATAATCTTCCACCAAGATATCGCAAGACCACATGTTTCTTTGATGACCAGGCAAAAACTGTTACAGCTTGGCTGGGAAGTTCTGATTCATCTGCTGTATTCACCAAACATTGCACTTTTAGATTTCCATTTATTTTGGTCTTACAAAATTATTTTAATGGAAAAAAATTCAGTTCCCTGGAAGACTGTAAAAGGCACCTGGAACAGTTCTTTGCTCAAAAAGATAAAAAGTTTTGGGAAGATGGAGTTGTGAAGTTGCCTGAAAAATGGCAAAAGATAGTGGAACAGAAGGCTGAATATGTTGTTCAATAAAGTTCATGGTAAAAATGAAAAATGTGTCTATTCTTAAGTAAAACCGAAGCCACTTTTTGGCCAACCTAATATGTTATATAATTATTAATTTCTATAAAAATACAGTATATAATTATACGTATAATGTGAAAATTAGTTCATACTGAAGTTCTAGATTGTTCATCTACTGTTCCACTGAAGTACATTTTAGAAAGTTATTTTAACAGCCAAGCCTTTTCTGAAAATGCTCTAAATATGGAGTTTTCATGAGTACTCTGAAGAGACCTCTCTGATGTGTCTAATTGAGTGCCAAGTGGGCATGAACTGGGTCTAATTGTTCTTTATAGCATTTAGTGCATTGTTGATGCTCAAAGCATCTTTAAATGATGAGAGTACTAACAGTGTGCCCTGGCCTCCTGATAGAATGTTCCCTCCCTTGCTATTTTCTCTGTGTTGGGTGCATTACAAGACCCAGTCTCACAGTCCAAATTGCTTAGATTGTGGTTCTTTCCATACTTTGGCATTGTTCTTCCACTATATTTATTGGTATTTTGGCATTTCTTCCACTCAGAGATGTGGGAATTGGATTGTCTCTATGTCATACTTAACATATGAAAAAAAACAACTCATGGCAAACCCGTACAAAAGTACTTAATTTCTATCATTTTGACCAGATATTCATAATTTGAAGTAAAAATTTAAGTTTTCCTTTTCTCAGAGGAGATAAAAGTCACCAAATGAAACCTGGAGGTTTTATTCAGCTCTAGTGTCTCAAGATGGTATTCAATTTCTATGCCCAGTGTTATAAATCACAGAGACATTTATTTTTGTATTCCAATAGATCATCAGAAAGCTGAAGGGAAGCTTTTACATTATTGCAAATTCCCAATAGTTTCACCTAAATAAATCTTTGTCCACTAAAAATCTCTGTTGCTTTCTCCCACAATTTAACATGGTTGTATTATCTAATTTATGCAGTGGCTCTTGAGATGTGGCAGTGGCACAAATTATTTTATTTTATTACTTAAGGATAATAATATAATAGCTGGTATTCCTAGAAAGCTCATTTTTATTTTAAAATTGAAATATTTTCTTTTTTCATTTTAGATACTACAAATATATAAATATATCTTTTGGAAAACATAAAAAATAATATATAAGTATGTATCACAAATAATACATGCACACCCCTTCCACCAAATTTCTAGTAATAAAAGTCTTCTAATAATTCCATATTTATGTCATACAATTCAGTCTTCTAATCATATTAGAACAAAAACTTATTCCATGAACTCAACTTATAGATGTATGACAAGGTCTGTGTATGGATTAAGAAAAATGAGGCCTTGTTTTACTCTGTGTAGATGGTTGAATAATGTATTTCATACTACTTAAAGCATTGTTAGAGTTTATGGTATTTAGTTCATTCCCAGGATTTGCAAACACAAATATTGTCATCAGTTTCCTGACATCTTTTTAGTTTAATGTGGAAAATTAATATGCAGAGAATACATTTAGTGAAATGAAACTATTATTTCTGGCAAGTACTTAAGCTCCAAGCCCTATTGTAATCCTCTGGTGGTATAAAATGAAGAAAGTGGAAAACTAAGTTAGATTAATTGTAATGAGCATAACTAATATTTATTGAGTGTTACATTACAGACACAGAGCTTGGGCATTTTACATCTCATTTAAACTTTATAGCAACTACAGGATATGTTACTGTCACCATTTTACAGTTAAAGAAACTAAGCATAGAGAGATTTGTTGACTTGGGGTAAGGTTATCTTGCTAATAGGAAATAAATGCAAGATTCTAATTCAGGTAGTCAGACTCAGTCAGTCCATGCAGAGAATGCATAGAAATAACTTAAGTGATTTCCAATACATAAAAAAAGCTTAGCAATTTCCTTTGATTTTTTTTCATTTTTTTTTTTTTTTTCTGTAGCAAGTCCATAGCAGTATTGGAATCCACTGTATCTTACTCCTCTGATGTTAGGATAAGTCCCAGGTAACTCACTCAGGGTAACAGCAAGCCAAAGGGCATTTACTCTAATAAAAGATGGTTCTCATTCTGCTATTACTGTTTCAGTAAGTCTTGGTGTCCAAATAGTATCTTTGCATATGACACATCCTTTTTGTGTTCTTTTTATGTTAATATAGAGGTAGAAAAGGAAAATGCTAGACAGTGGGCTGGAACAGAAAAAGATGATGTATCTTAAGCTGTTCCAAATGACCAATAACTATTACAAATGTCATGAATTGATTAATTGTGTCAATAAATATTTATTGAATTTCAGCTATGAATTGAAGTCTGGAGTAGATATTATGGCACATGAGTAAGAAATATATAGGTGAAATAATTGAGCAAAAGCATAAGCATTTATGCTACACAGTGGTACCCAGCATATCAAATTTATCACACATTCCTTTTTTGAGATACTGCAAAAAAAAAAAAAATCTAAATAAACAAATTTAAATTCTGGTTCCCCAAAGCATCAGAAACATTTGGAAGTTCTTTCTCTTATTATTCTTATTATTGTCATATTATTATTTAAACTGTGTATTTGATCATGGGGAGTAGATATGATTCATTTATTCTAATTTTCAATAAAACATTTTACACAATCTTTTTCACTTCAGTTCAGAGACTATTTCCATTTATCCAGTGTTAAAAACTAAATCAGGGCAATCTGGTACATATATATTTGGTTACAGAGCTTTTTGGCTCTCTTCACAGGCATACTGCACTGCAATCTTCCTGAAATATTCCATTTGAGTAACTAAGAAAAAAAGTAAATGGGGTCTGGGAAGAATCCAGTTCAACACAGGTTACCAGATTTTTCTCTTATGAGTGCAACCCACCATTAAGCCTGATTGCAAAGGAGAAAATTAGAAGTGTCAGAGGAACATCATAGAATAGATATGGATGAGTCAGTCTTGACTCCAATGAAAATCATAATCTAATTTGGGCAGTAGGAAGCCACAAATAAAAAAGACATACTTTTTTCATTTTGGGGGGTATCAAGTTTACGCTGTATTGATTTCATTCAATCTCTGCCCTTATGCTATCCCACTTCTTATACCACAAGGTTGCCTGAGTAATAGGGTTGAAGGAGAATTTTCTGATACGTGATAATATTTCAATATTTTGCTTGCAAAACTAAAGTGACAAACCACAGTCTAGAGAATGACTGTTATAGTACCTATATTTCCTAGATCCATTATATCTCCCAAAGCAAGTTTGTCAGGGCTTATCTGTGTTTGGAGCTGAATAAAATGATTTGAGAGACAGTTGAAAGTAACAGATAAAAAGTGCTAGACTTAAGAAACCTCATTGCCTGGAATGCTTAGCTCTCTTCCACACTTGAGAAGGAAATCAAGTCCTTATTTCTGTGATAGGGTCTTAGGAAAAATGTAGTTTCTCTCCTAATTTTTATTTGTGAAACATAATAAAATATCTTATTAGAACATTTAATGGAGGTGAAGACCCCTAAATTTAATTTGAGGTCTGAAAGAGAGAAACCATTAACAGCAGTATAGCATTCAGAGACTCAAAAGGAAACAGGAAAATTGATTAAGGGGTTAATGAAATTACACAGTCAGAATTTCCTATGAAAAGATTAGATGATTTGCCTTAAGGTCAGTGTCCATAGCAAGGGATCAGTGACAATTCTAGAGGTGGGAAGTAGAGACATGAGAGAGTGAGGGTGAATGCCACATGATTGAACTCAGTGAAGGAATTCAGTGAAACAGTTTTAGTGGTCATCATGCAACATTCTGTATGTGAAACCTAATCCAACAGAATTCTTTGGTGACATCATCTTCAAAGGATTAACAATATATGGCAATTTTGCCTTTAGTAATTATCTCAAAACACTCCCTATCAAATAAATTATAGAATACACAAATAAAAGGGTAGATAGCTTATGTTCATGGATTGGAAAAATTAATATTGTTGAAATGCCCACACTACCCAAAGCCATCTTGGAATTATGATAAGGATTCAACAAAATACCTATCATAATTCCAATTACTTTTTTTAAGAAATAGAAAAAAACATCCTAAGATTTGTATAGAACCACAAAAGATCCTGAGTAGCCAAACTAATATCAAGGAAGAGGAATAAAGCTGGAAGCATCATACTTCCTGATTTCAAATTATACTACAGAGCTATAATAATCAAAACAGTATGATATTGGCATAACAATATACACATAGACAAATGGAACAGAACTGAGGGCCCAGAAATAAACCCCACACATATGGTCAACTAATATTCTGCAAGGGAGACAAGAATACTCAATGGGGAAAAGATAGTCTCTTCAATAAATGATATTGGGAAAACTGGATATCCACATAAAAAAAATGAATTTGTACCCTTATCCTAAACCACTCAAAAATTAACTGCAATTGGATTAAAAACTTAAACCTGACACCATAAAACTGCTAGAAGAAAACATAGGGAAAAAGCTCTTGGCAATAATCTTTCATATATAACATTAAAAGTACAAGCAATAAAAGTGAAAATTAGTAAATGGCAGTACTTCAAATTAAAAAGCTTCTGCATAGCAAGAGAAAGAATCAACAAAACGAAAGGCAGTGTACAGAATGGGAGAAAATAATTGCAAATCATATATCTGATAAAGGGTATAATATAATGAACCCTTAGGGGTATAATATCCAAAATATATAAGGAATTGATAAAATTCAATAGAGAAAAATATCCAATTTAAAAATGGGCAAAAGACTTGAATAGGCATTTTTTAAAGAAGATATAAAAATAGCCAAAGTTATGTGACTAACTACTCAACAGCACTAATTATTAGGAAAATGCAAATCAAAACCACAAGGAGATATCACCTCACATTGTAGAATGATTGTTATCAAAATGATAAGAGATAACAAATGCTAGCAAGGATATATAAAAAAAGAGAATCTGTGTTCACTGTTAGTAGGAATGTAAATTGGTGCAGCCATTATGGAAAACAGTATGGAAGTTCCTCAAAAAATTAAAAGTAGGACTACTATGTGATCTAGCAATACACCTCTGGATATATATCCAAGTAAATCAAATCACTATTTTGAAGAGCCGTCTGCTGGCGCCTTGTTCACTGTAGCATTATTGACAATAGCCAATACATGGAAACAACCTAAGTGTTATAGCTGGATGAATGGATAAAGAAACTCACACACACACACACACACACACACACAGAGGAATATTGTTCAGCCATTAAAAAGAAGGAAATCCTGCTATTTGCAACAACAGATGGATTTTGAGGGCATTATGCTAAGTGAAATAAATCAGACAAAGACAGACTCTATAATCTCACTTATGTGTATAATCTAAACCATCAAACAAACGAAAAGTAAACTTATAGAAATAGAGTAGATTACTGGTTGGCAGCGTTGAAGAATGAGTGAGTTCAGTCAATGCATACAGATTTCAATTATAAAATAAGTAGGTTCTGGGCATGTAATGAACAACATGGTAACCATAGTTGCAGTACAGTTTTGTATACTTGAAAGTTGTTAAGAGGGTAGGTCTTTAAAAGTTCTCACCATAAAACTAAAGGTAACTGTGTGAGTTGATCAAACTGTTATTAACTAACTTTACTATAGTAATCATTTCCCAATATCAAGTCATTATGTTGTACGCCTTAAACTTACACAATCTTATACATCAGTAATATCTCGATAAAACTGGAAAAATAAACAAAAAATCCCACTTCGTTATCAAAACTGCACATATTGTTTCCATGTAATTATTTAGATGAAAATTCATGTCATGACACTAGTTTCCTATACTAGATAAATATTAACAATAAATAAATGAATTGTTAATGGTGGTTTGGTGTAAATGATTCAAAGCTGTGAGGAAAACTTGAAAGCTATTTCTAATGATAGTGACCTTCCATGAAAAGTATTCTATTTAAGTTCTATAAAATGTATGCCATAAAAATGGCAAAAAAAAAGAGCTATCTAGCTATCCCTAAATGTCATGACAGGGAATAGCTCTGAGTTTTCAGAACATCACCTTTTAAGGTTTTCACAGAGTATGTAGCCTGTCTGTGTAACAACTCACAGGAACATAAAAAGTGAAGAGACAGGTTTCTCCCTCCGTGAGGGGATTAATCATCTCCCATTTTAGTTTGGTATGTACCATCAAGAAGAAGATTTATCTCCATGCAAGGTCTAATGAAAATATTCTGGGGCCATGCTTTATGTATACTTTAATATGTCTTCTTATGTATCCTTTTTTTGTTATTGTGAAAAGCCAGTTTCTGTTTTTTAACAACAACAACAAAGAAAACAGTATAAAATTTTTGTGTAACCTTCAGTTCCTCTACCTAGAGTTTATTGCTGAGTGTATTTTGGTGAAGAACTTGGACTTGAGAGGCTAGCCAGCTCTGGCCTTATTCTTTCTTCACTAATATCCTAAAGTGTAATTTTGGACAGATGGTGTAACCTTCATACCACTCGGTTTAATTACATGTAAAACACATGGAATAATTATATATAATATCTGCCTCACAAGTTTGCTGTTGTAAGTAAAATAACATATCCAAAATGCATTGTACAGATGCTCATATATAGTATGCATTCAAAAGCATAAGCTTTTATTCTATTTATTATTGCAGTAACTTCATTATAACTTTTATTTCACTCAACATAAAATGAGATCAGTAAAAAAGATGAGTAGCACAAATCTCATGTTCTTGTATATTCATTTTAAAAGTCTTTATTCTATTCTGTGGCTGAACAGTCATTTAACTATACTTCTATAGAAGAATAATTTGATTTTTTTTTGTTATTATTGCAACTAAAACATCACTGTTGAAATAAAACTGCATAGCAAAACATTTATATGCTGCCAAGAATATTTGCCTAATATAGACATTCAGAAATCATGTGACAGTTAAAAATGTAAACAAAATATTGCTAAATACTTCCAAATTTCCTTGCATAAAGCTTGTAACTATTTATTCTTTCACTAATGGCCCTTGAATATGCCTGATTCCCTGCTACCTTATATAAGTAAGTTGTACTTTCTCCTTGCATTGCATTCCCTTAGCCAGAAAGACATTTAATCTTCTTATACACATGCACTTCATCAGTGATGAAGGTGGTAACCACCAGCTTGGCCATTTAAAGTATATACATTTTCCCTTTTTATTAATTGCTTGTCAGAGATGGCAATAAGTACAGACCCATCAATAATTAAATGTCAGTGGACTAAATGATCCAATGGAAAGCCATAGGGAGGCTGACTGGATTTAAAAAACACAAGAACCTGGTATATGCTACCTTAAAAAGGCTCACTTCAGGGCAAAAGACACACACAGCCTGAAAGGGAATGGAAAAAGCTATTTCATGCAAATGGAAACAAAAGCAGGGGTAGCAATTCTCATATCAGACAAAATAAACTTTAAAACAAAGACTATAGAAAAAAACCAAAGAAGGACATTATATAATAATAAAAGGGTCAATACAAGAGGAGGATATTACACTCATTAACATATATGCATCCAATACAGGAACACCTAAATATATAAAGCAAATACTAACATATATAAAGGGAGAAATTGACAATACTACATTAATAGTAGGAGACTTTAACACCCCACTGACATCAATAGACAAGATCACACAGACAGAAAATTAATAAGGCAACAGAGTTCCTAAATGACACAATGAACCATTTGACTTTAATCTATATCTACAGGACACTCCATTCAAAAAAAGCAGAATACACATTCTTTTTAAGTGTGCATGGGACATTCTCCAGGATACAGCACATACTAGGTCACAAAACAAGCCACAAAAAGTTTGAGGGTAGAAATTATATTAAGTATCTTTTCCAACCACAACAATATGAAACTAGAAATCAACTATAAAAAGAAAAAAGGAAAACAACAAATACCTGGAGAGTAAAAAACAAACAAAAACACTTAAAAAAAACCAGTGAGCCAATAATGAAATCTAAGAGGAATTCAGAAAACAGCTTGAGCTAAACAAAAATGAAAATACAACTTTCCAAAATCTATGGGATGCATCAAGAGCAATTCTAAGAGGGAAGTTCATTGTGATACTGGCATTCCTCAAGAAACAAGAAAAATCTCAAATAAACAACATAGCCTACCACCTAAAAGAATTAGAAAAAGAATGCACATAGCCCAAACTCAACAGAAGGATGGAAATAATAAAGATCAGAGAGGAAATAAATAAAATAGAGATAAAAAATAGAAAATATCAATAAAACCAAGAGCATTTTTTGAAAAGATAAATAAAATTTATAAATCTTTAGTCAGGGTTACCAAGAAGAGAGGACCCAAATAAAATAAGAATTGATAAAGGAGAAATAACAACCAATACCACACAACAGAAATACAAAAAAAAAAAAAAAATCATGAGAATACTAAGAATAGTTATATGTCAATAAATTGGACAACCTGTAAGAAATGTACAATTTTCTAGAAACATGCAGTCAGCCAAGACTGAGTCAAAAGAAAAAAAAAATAGACAAATTGAACAGACTGAACACTAGAAGTGAAATTGAATCTGTAATTTAAAACAAACAAACAAAACTCCTGGCTAACACAAGTCTAGGACTTCACAGTGGAATTCTACCAGAGATATAAAGAATTTTTATCAATCCTTCTCAAACTATTCCAAAAAACTGAAAATGAGGGAATACTCCCAAATTCATCCTACAAGGCCATCATTACCCTGATTCTAAAACCAGACAAAGACATTAAAAAAAAAGAAAATTATAGGCCAAGATCTTTGGTGACTATAGATGTAAAAATCCTCAGATATGTATTAGCAAATTGAATGCAACAATACATAAAAAGGATCATACATTAGGATTAGGCTGAATTTATTCCAGGGTCACAAGGATGGTTCAACATACACAAATCAATCAATGTGATACACCACATTAACAAAAGGAAAGAGAAAAACCACATGATCATCTCAATAGAGGCAGAAAAAGCATTTGACAAAATCCAGCATCCATTCATCAGACTCTCATCAAAGTGGATGTAGAGCAGCGGTCCCCAGCCTTTTTTGGCACCAGGTGCCAGTTTTGTGGAAGACAGTTTTTCCATGAATGGTGGGGAGGAGGAATGGTTCAGGCAGTAATGTGAGCAATGGGGAGGGATGGAGAGTGGCAGATGAAGCTTCGCTTGCTCGCCTGCCACTCATGCCCTGCTGTGTGGCCCAGTTCCTAACAGGCCGTGGACTGGTAACAGCTAGGAACCCCTGGTATAGAGGGAACATATCTCAACATAATAAAGGCCATTTATGACAAACCCACAGCCAAGGTAATACTCAATGGTGAAAAACTGCAAACCTTCCCACTCAATTCAGGAGCAAGACAAGGATGCCCACTCTTGCTGTGTCTATTTAACATAGTATTGGAAGTCTTAGCTATAGCAATCAAACAAGAAAAAGAAATAAAAGTATCTAAATTAGAAGGAAAGAGGTAAAACTCACTATTTGCAGAGGACATGATACTCTATATAGAAGACCCTACAGTCTCCACCCCAAAACTATTAGAACTAATAAATGAATTCAGCAGGGTTGTAGGATACAAGATTAATATACAGAAATCTGTTGTGTTTCTATACACTAATAATAAAATAAAAAGAAAGCCAATCTTATTTAAAATTGTATCAAAAAATAAAATAGCTAGGAATAAATTTAACCAAGGAGGTGAAAGATCTATACTCTGAAACTATAAAACATTAATTAAGGAAATTAAAGGTGATTCAAAGAAATGGAATGATATCACATGCTTTTAAATTGGAAGAATTAATGTTATTAAACTTGACATACTATCCAAAGCAATGTACAGGTTTCATGCAATCCTAATTAAAATACCCATGACGTTTTTCACAGAACTAGAACAAATAATCCTAAAATGTATATGGAACCACAAAAGACCCTGAATTGTCAAAGCAATCATGAGAAAGAAAGAACAAAGCTGGCGGTATAACCCTCCCAGACTTGAGACTGTACTGAAGCTACAGTAATCAAAACAGTATGTTATTGGCACAAAAATGGACACATAGATCAATGGAAAAGAACAGAGAGCCCAGAAATAAACGCATGAACCTATGGTCAATTAATCTATAAAGGAAGCAAGAATATACAAGGGAGAAAAGAAAGTCTCTTCAATGACTGGTGCAGGGGAAACTGGACAGCCATATATGTAAAACAATGAGATTAGAATATTTCCTCACATTATATACAAAAATAAACTCAAAATTGTTTAAAGACCTAAATATAATACAAGAAAGCATACAACTCATAGAAACATAGACAGAACACTTTGACATAAAGCATGGAGGTGTTTTCTTGGATCAGTCTCCTAAGGCAGAAGAAATAAAAGCAAAAGTTAACAAATGAGACTTAAGTAAGCTCTCTTTCCTTTTGCACAGCAAAGGAAACCGTCAGTCAAAAAAGACAACCTACATATGGAATGGGAGAAAATATTTGCAAACAAGGGGTGAATATCCAAAATATACAAACAGTTGCTCATGCAACTCAATATCAAAAAAGAAGCAGTCCAATCAAAAAATGGGCAGAAATTTTTCCAAAGGCATTTTATTTCCTGAAGAGTACACATGAATGGCTAACAGTCACAGGAAAAGATGTTCAGCATCACTAATTATTATAGAAGTATAAATCATAACCTCAATGAGGCATCACCTCACACCTGTCAGAATGACTATCATCAAAAAGTCTACAAAGAAATATTGGCAAGAATGTGGAGAAAAGGGAACCCTTCTATACTGTTGGTTAGAATGTAAATTTCTGCAGTCACTATGGAAAACAGTATGAAGGCTCTTAAAAACTAAAAATAGTACTAGCATATGATCTAGCAACTCTATTCCTGGATATATATCCAGAAAAAAAACAAAAACTAATTCAAAAAGATACATGCACCTCAATATTCGTAGAAGCACTATTTACAATAGCCAAGACATGGAAACAACCCAAGTGCCCATCAACAAATAATCAGTTTAAGATATGATATATCTATATACAATGGAATATTATTCAGTCATATAAAAGAATGAAATACTGCCAATTGTAGCAATGTGTGTGGACCAAGAGAGTATTATGCCTAGTGAAATGTTAGGCAGAGAAAGTTGAATATTATATGATATCACTTATATGTGGAATCTAAATAATAGTGCAAATGAATGTATGTGCAAAACAGAAACAGACTCACAGATAGAGAAAACAAACTTGTGGTAACCCAAGGGGAAAGAGAAGAGGGGAGGGACAAATTAGAGGTATAGGATTAACAGATGCAAACTACTGTATGTAAAATAGATAAGCAACAAGGGACAAGGGTATACCATACAACACAGGGAATTACACACATTATATTGTAATAACCTGTAATGCAATATAATCTGCAAAAATACTGAATCACTATGCCATACACTTGAAATTAACACAATATTGTAAAGCCACTGTTCTTCAATTAAAAAAAAAGAGTGGTCCAGTGGCTTAAACTAAGATCAGGAAAAACACAGCAAGAACAAAAAATAAAATACAAGTTAAGATTCCAGTAAAATATTATAACAATTATAAACTAGTTAGCTTGGAGAGCTGCTGGAACTCTGCCATTATTGATTTTAATGTTACATAATTGTTGTCACAGTTTGAAGAAGTTAATAAACTTGTTCAACTCCATTGTATTGCTATTGCTTTTTGTCTACACTTTTCTGTTAACCATTGAGAGAAATGCATTTACATGTTCAACTTGATTAGGATTGGTATATTTTACCTTTTCCTATGAATTTTAAATTTTGTATTCTGTAACCATATTAACTACATAGGAATTTAGAGGTATATATCCTCAATAAATTGATTCTTCTATTATTTGAAAAATATTTCTCTTTATTTCTTTAACTTCCACATTTCTTCACTTTAAAATTTACTCTGTCTGATAATAATATAACTACATTGCTTTTTTATTAGTAGTAGTAGTATTGCATAGTGTACCTTTTTGCCCATAAATTTAACTTCCTCTCTTTTCTTATCTCTAAATTAAATTTCTTTTAAACAGTGTATAGTAGGCTCTCTGATATATTCATGTAATATGACCATCTTCATCTTTTAGTTTTTATGTTTAATTTATTTAGATTAATTGATATTATGAATATGATTGGCTATTTGATTTTAGTTCTTCCCATAGATTAATATTTTGTTGTTCTTGCTTTGCATTCTTTTGCATTATTAAAGCATAATTGTGTTTTATTTTGTTACTTCTACTGACATTTTAGCCATATTTGTATTATTTTTAGTAGATATTTTAGATGACAATATGCACCCTTAACATATTAATCCTGCCTTATCATGCTGCTCATGAACAGCATAAGAATCTTGCATTAATTATATTATATACTTTCCACTCTTTGTGCTATTGTGGTTATACATATTTACTTGTACATATTTTAAAACTATGTTGTACATTGTAATTATATTTGCTTTAAGCAGTCAGCAGACTTTAAATGAAGTTAAATGTGATACTGTACATTCACAATTTTCTCACAATTTTTTTTAACTTTGTGGTGTTATCTTTCCTTGTTGCGTGCACATACAGTATTATTTTTATTCAGTAAGCATTTTCTTTAGTAGTTATTGGGCTATGAATTTCCTGTAATATATTATTTCAGTTCTTCCTTGAAAATGTTTTCATATCTCTTCATATTCAATAATATTTTCGTTGTGAATAGAATTCAAGGGTGATTTTTGTTTGATTGTCTTTTTAGGTGCCTTCCCCCCCAGTTTAATTATATTATTCTATTATTTTCTTGTTTCTGTTGTTTCTGGAGAAACATTCATTTTTATTATTATGATTTCTTTGAAATGTCATTTTTCTGTATCTGATATTAAATAGTTTTCTTTATCTTGAGTCTGACTGTACTGTGCCTAGAAGGTGTCTATGTGTGTGCGTGTGTGTGTTTATGTTTCTTTTTTCATTAAGTATTCTTGGTGTTTATGTGATTTTTCAATCTGTGCTTAGAATATTTACATCAGTTGCATGCAGTTTTCACCCATTATCTTCTCACATATTTCTTTTGCCTCTTTTCACACTCATCTCCTTCTTTCATTCCAATTATTCATTTTCATAGTTCGATGTTGTTTTGTTTGTCTATAATGCTTTTACTCCTTTGTTTCTTTTTTCCTCTGTGCTTTAGTTTGTATTATTTCCACTGGCCTGCCATCACCTTTAGTAACACTTCCTTCTGTAGTTTTCAGTTTGTTGTTAAATTCAAAAAAGAAAAGCTTTTTATTTTTCTTTTCAGAAATTAAATTCTAGAATTTAGACACAAATTCTGGAAGTTTGCTTCTATAGTTTTTATTAGATTGCCATATTTTTCTCTAAGTTATTTAACACATTTAACAGAATTATTTTAAAGTCTGTGTCTGCTAATTCTGACATTTATTAGATACTTGTGTATCTGTTTCTAGTGGCTACATTTATTCTCTTGCTTATGGATTACAATTTGCCTGCTTAACATGTCTAATAAATTATGGGGACTGAAGAACGTCCTGAAAGACACTTTGAGAAACTCTAGATTATGTTACCTAGATTATATTATTTTTCTCTGTAAAATATAGTCTTGTTCTGGAAGGAAATTAAAGACATTTATTCCTGTCAAGTCTTGATTTTGACTTCATTCAAGTGGATCAATCTTGGCTTTGCCATTATTCCTACAATAATCCTTAATTCTAGCCGTGGTTCATACTGCAAGCATAGGAATTTACTGAATTGCAAAAAACAAACAAACAAAAAACCCAGAAAACAAAACAGAACCACAAAAAATCAATACCTTCACTAAGAGCCTCCTCCTCTCCCGGCTATGATTCAATATCTCAGTGTTGTGTGATCTCTGAAATTTCTATTCAGCTGAGAGGCCCAAAGCAGCTCTTCTCTGCTATATTTTCTGGAACTTGCTCTTCTTGTTCCAAGCTTAGGTTATGACCAATATGTGAGGAAAACCTCTGTGCAACATAAAAATGCAAGTTTTCCTATAATTTGAGTAATTTTTTTTATCTATTTTCTTGGAGGGATAGATTTAAGCTTATAGACAATGTTATTTACATTTCTCATGAAATTGAATTACATTTGTAAAAGATATTTAAAGAAATATAATGTTTGCAATAATATAAAATAATTTGAATTTCAGGTAATAAAATATAATGTTTTTGATAGCATATTAGAGGTAAAGAGGTATATAAAATTGATGAAGAATAATGGAGTATATGTTAATGATGTTCTAAATGAAAAATCCAAAGCTTTGGTTTTAATATTGGAAGAAATACAGTCTTTGATTTTGACTTCAGAATAAATGTATTTAACATTACATAAATTTGATCCAAACAATTATCACTCTCTATAATAATAACTAACTCTTAGCTAAGATTTTTTATCTCATAGGAATTTGTATAGTAGAAACTGGGTCATTGGTGTTGAAGAGTTCTTGAAGTTGCTTTGTGATAAGACAAGGGAAAAATGTTGAATAAAGTGAAACATGAAATAGGAAGCTTAGGTTTGTATTTCACTCTCAGAGAGGCATATATCAATACCTTCTCTAGTTTAAAATATACAAAGTGAAATTGTACCGATTTTGTTGTTGTTGTTCCTGTAAGAATAGAAATGCTAAGAAGAGTGAAAACAGAATAAGATAGAAAATGTTTCTTGAGGCATGCAGTATACTGAGATTTTTCTTTTGTATTTTTGAATTCTCTTGTATTCTTTATGCAGCAATACTGCATTCTACTAAAATCTTGGTGTAGTGAAAATTAAAGAACATTACATAACAATATCATAAAATATATTTGTTTTGATTCATTTTGTGCGATTTTCCACTTTTTTTTTTTTTGGTATTCTGTCTAGGTTTAAAAAAAATCTTATTCTATTAAGTTGGGAAGAATCTCTACTTTCCAAAATGAATTAACTTCAAGGAGTTTGTATACCCATGTGTCCAAAACTTACAATGTGATATAAAACTAAAACATTTTAATTTCAATATCTTATAATTTAGTATAATTCGTGGTGCCCCAAAGTATTGCCTAAACCTTAATAGAGAATATGTCTTTATGACTTGTTTCAGTTGAATGCTTCCAAGCAGGCGAAAATGAGGAATCATTATATGCACTGGTGGAAGCATGCTTTTAAGCTGCAGTTTTGTTTAATTCCTGTCACCTTACTCAAGACAGCTATAACAAATAAAGAAACTGAGGATGAATTCATAGGGATAATTAAGCAGTGTTGATCTTAGGACAGTTGTCTTTTCAATGAAACACTGATTGCATTGTTCATAACAAAACTATCTCTGCATGACAGAACTAATTAGTGACCATCTGAACTTACTTAGCCAAACGAAAAAAGCAATTAAAAACACCATCATCACTGGATCTACCATTGAACAGCTGGTTACATTGATAAGCAAGCCAGCAAGTTAAAGCTACTTTAGAACACAATGGAACATAATCGGCTTTCTCAGTAGTAATTAGAGAGCAATAAGAGAATATGAGATTACTGTTGAGAAACTGTAATTGTGATGCAAACAACTTTTAAAATACATTTTCCTCCTGAATTGACATAAGAATAATAGGTGAAAATTTTTATGTTCTTTGAAATATTTTATATTCCTATGGGATTTACAGATTATGTTATAGGATTTATCAACAATTAGCCATCTCTCTAAGGATACATTTTTATGACATTGCAGTTTGATTTAACAGAGCTTATTTATTCAGCAAATATATATTGAGCACTTACTGTATGCCAGGGTTATAGTAAGCAATAGAAATAGTAACCAAAACTACAGACAAAATTTTTGCTCTTGTGGAGTTTTCTCTTTGTTAGGATAGACCAGGGATTGGCAAAATTTTCTGTGGAAATATTTTATTTCTGTAGAAATATTTTAGACTTTTCAGGCAATGTGACCTGTGTCACAGTTACTCATCTCTGCAATTAAAATGCAAAAGCAGCCAGAGAGGATACATACATGAATGTAAGTTCTGTTCCAATAAAATTTTATTTACAAAAACAGATGGAGGGCCAGATTGGGTCTGTGCACCATAGTTTTCCCACCCCTAACACAGACAGACAATAAACCAGATAAATAAGTACTAATAAACTATAAATGGTAGAACATAAGTGGTATGGAAAAAAATAATAAAACAGAGGAAGGAGATAGGGAGTTGAGACTAGGAGAGATTATGTTAAATCCAGTGGTCAGGATTTATGAAATACTCTTCATGAAAGTGGAAACTGAGTAAAGAGCTGAAAAAAGAGAGGAAGTAAATTATGTGTGTATCTGAGTGGAAGGAAGAGCTTTGCAAAATCCCTGAGGTTAGAGTATGGAGGGTCTAACAGAAACAGTGAAAAGATGAGTGAGTCAATGAGATGTGCAGCGCTGGATTAGGTCAGAGATAGGAAGCCACATTACATGCAGCCATGTGCTCCATAGAGATGGTCTGGCTTTGAGTCGCATGGAAAACACTGTGAAGCAGAACAGTGATAATATGATATGTTTTAGCTTTTAATAGGCTCACACTAGCTATCATATCAAGAAATGATCTGAGATTGGCTTTTACAAAGGTAGAACGATCAGTAAGTTCTCTTTAAACTTGTTAAAGAAATTGTCTTTTAATTAAGCAGTTCCTTTGGGTAAAATATTCTTATTCATCACCCAATGAAATGAATTTAACAATGTGTACAGTACTTGTATATGTCAGGAACTCTGCCAATTCCTGTTGTTACCATCAAACAGAACGCTACTTTTCTCTCTGTACCTGTTTTCGGCAACTAAGTATTTGATCCTCTGCGTTTCCTAGTAAAAGTAGGTTCTCTTATTTTCTGGGTTTGTTAAAACAAGAATAATAATCATGATGACTTTTCACTTAAACGTTAGGTTTACTTTTCTTCTGTAAAGACATACTAAAATAGCAGGAATGCATTAGCAGACTATATCTCATCCTCCTGTGACTTCACCATTGTTTCTTTGCCGAGAACTGTACATCTATTGACAGTATGGTATGTTTCAATCACACAGGAGTATATAAAGGAGTCCAGAAGTTGGTATTCTGATGGTGAGGTGACAAAGACTTAAAGTGCCTGATTCTTGGCAACTGCAGCTATTTCTTCATTTGGGTGGGTTTTATAGTTTCAGCTGAACTGCAAGACCCTCACTCAAAAAGGATTAGCCTTTGTGGGCAGCATAAGCATGAGATAAAAGCTCTTTCAGTTGCTAGTAAGCCAAGATAGGTTAGTGAGATCAGCTTTTGGCTGAACTTCAGACAGATAGTCTACATCACTGATTGGCATCATAAACTGATAAAGGGACCATAGTTGTATGTTGCCAAGGAACAGAGCATTTAGGGGAGAAACAGATACCTACACTGTAATCTACTCCCCAAGACATTTTCCCAGTACCTCTTTGGACTAAAAACTAGGGCCTTTTCCCTTACAAATTGAGGGTGATGGTGTCAACAAGGGAAATTTTTGATGAAATTTCATCATTTTCTTAGATGAAAATGCTAAGGTTTTGTAGGGATTTGAAATCAGTCCCTGTGGATTGTTTAAATCTCCACTCACTTATTGTCTAATAATAATATTTCTTTTACTGTGAATCCTAGGATATTATATTGGTATTTAGTATTTCCTATAGTATTTGAGTTTTATTATAAATGCTATTATTGTCATTGTTTTCCTATTAAATGTATGTTTTTAACTCTAAAAGTTGATTGTCTTAACCCTTAAAACATTAAAATTATAGTGTAACAATGGATAATGTATTTTAAAATATATAATGAACACATAAGACTTGAAGTAGAATTTATTGTTTAAAGTATAAATAGCAAATAATAGAACTTGATTATTCAATCCTAATGTAATTAAAACTTCTGAAGGGGTTTTAGCTGATTTATATATACATTTACATTTGGCTCTGTGTTTTTTAACCTAACAGTTCCTGAATATCGTATGCATTTTAATCATTCTTTATAAGACTCTTGAATGTTATACATCATTACTTCAACATTTTAGAGTGTTAAAATTAAATCTTAGGAATGAGAAAGATTTGTGTCAAAATGTCAGACAGCCAAATGTATTATTTAGTAGACTATTCTTGATTCTGTAATGGAACTTTGCTTTTTCCTGAAATACTTTGGTGAATGCAATCATTTGAACTTTTTTAATTTCTATTTAAATGTTTTTAACTTTTTAGATTTATGGATTTTAAATGCCATTGTACTAGCTTATTCCTTTCACTATTTGGCATTTATATCACAATTTCTCCTTAGTAAATGTTCGTGTGTGTGTGTGTGTGTGTGTGTGTGTGTGTGTGTGTGTATGTGTATGTATGTATGTGTATCCAGTGTATACCCATGCATAATAACTCCATCCTATATTCTTTCAGTGAATGCATCAAATTTTTCTTTTGCCTCAACTGTCCCAGCCTTTTCATACTCACTCTTTCTACTCTTTTCCTATGTTGTCCTGTCTTTCTGCCTACATACACGTATGCATTCGTGTATGTCTGAACCCATGAGGTACTCTAAGAATTCAAGACAGGCATATGGGAGTTAAAGCAAACTAACCATCCATAAAACAATAAAAGAACAAGTAGTGAGTTGCCTAAGATTTTAAATCAAACTTGTGAAGAAAAATGTTTTAATTTCTGATTTCTGGTCCAGTATGCTTGGAAATCATCACTCCCTTTACACAACAACAACAACAACAACAAGCTAAACAAACTTAAAAACAAAAAGTCTTAGATCTTTTAGGGAATTGAGGTCATAGGGCAAACTGCTTGCACTCCAAATTGGAAAGATAGACAGGCAAATACAGAGAATCATAACTTACCAACTTACCCAATTAGAATCCCATGAGCAGAAACCTTGGTGAGAACCTTCATCAGAGTAGGAAAACCCAAATGGTTATTGACAAATTGCTGGGAGTAGAGTGTTGGCAAGTTGGACAGTTCAAAACTCTGGAGTGGCCCAGTCCTCACAAACAGCAAACTTTTGGGAGTTTTACCTCCTGGAGCTCAAGTAGATTCTAATAGTGAAAATGTGAGAAGAATCTCCCTGTACTTCTGGCAAAGGGAAGGAAATAGTACCTATTTAGAAAAACTGCAGCACATTCTGTTCTTTCTGAATTATAGAGCTCTCCCTCATGAGCCCTGCCCTGGTGATAAACTATTTCACCAATTGTTAACCAACTGAAGATTTTACCATAGCCTAATTGACTTGGGGGTAGGGAAATATCCAGCTCCAGCCCCCTCTAGCTTTTTTTGTCTCAACTGAGTTGGGGGAAGAAAACAAAACCAAAACCAGACCTGCAGAGCATTGTGACATTTACAGTTCAGAGGCACAGGCTAACTAAAATATTGAGACCTAATCATAGGACTATATACCACCACCACCACGCCCCCCACGCCATGTACACACCTTACCACCACATCAATAGTGCTCTTGTATAAATAGAAGCAGGGAATACTGATGAAAGAACTGCACATTTCAGACCTTATTTGAGTCTCTAGGGAAACCCAAAGACAACAGGGGAGAAAAAAACAAGGACAGCAGAGGAAATTTCAGCCTCTGACAACTTCAACTATAGCAAACAATAAATGCAGCTTCTCTTCAGAAACCATGCAAGCATGAAAAGAGTGGAGTGAAATATTCTGTGTTGAAAGGAAAACAAACAAACTCATCAACCTAGAATTCTGTATTTAGTTAAATTATCCTTTAAAAGTGAAAGGAAATAAAAACTTCAAAGATAAACAAAAATTGAAGGAATTTGTTACCAGTAGACCTGCCTCGCAAGAAATATTAAATTCTTCAGAAAGAATGAAAATGATATAGTTTAGAAACTTATGTACATAAAGAAGAGAAGAAATTAGAGGAGTAGATGAATATAAAAAAATGCTTTATTTTTCCTTATTTTTAATTGATTTACACAGATAGTAGTTTGCTCAAAATAACAATAGCAATAGTTATTAGGTGACTGTAGCTTATGGATAAGTAAAATGAATGATCACAATGTTATAAGAAACAGGAGAGAAGAATAGAGTCTACTCTGCTATAAGGTACTTGTACTATCCATGAAGTGGTATAGTCTTATTTGAAAGAGGACTTGAATTTGTTGAAAATGTGTACTGCAGGGCAACCACCAAAAAAAGTAATTTAAAACATTGATATGCTAAGAGGGGAGGAAAAAAATAAAATCATATAAAAATGCTCAATTAAAACCAGCGAAGGCAGAAAAAATGGAAGATAGATAAATAAAATTAATTAATTAATTTTAAAATACTAAGGACAAGAACAGTGAATATAAAACAGTAACAAATATGGTGGATATTAATCCACCTATATCAGTTACCACTTTCAGTCATCTAAATATAGCAATTAAAAGACAAACTATCAGAGTGGGATTAAAAAAAAGACATAATTGTATGACACTGAAAAAAAGCAAAACTATGGAGACAAGAAGATCAGTGGTTGAAGTGGTTTGGGGAGAGGGTGGGGCTGATTGGGTGGGGCTGATTAGGTGGGGAAACTGGGTTTTTAGAGCAAACTATTCTGTATGGTACTGTAATGGTGGATACATCATTATACATTTAACAAAATCCATCTAATGTACAATACAAAGAGCAAACTCTAAACTATGGGCTTTCATTAATAATAATGTATCAATATTGTCTCAACAACTGTAATAAATGTAACATACCAATGCAAGCTATTAATAACAGGTTAAACTGGGAGCGAAGATAAAGAGTATATGGGAACTCTCTCTGTTTTCCACACATTTTTCTTTAAACCCCAAATTGCTAAAAATATGATAGTTTTAAAAAGGTTTACTTAGCATTTTTTTATAGTTGAACAATTTGTAAAGAATGTAAAACTTTTTTTTTTTTTTCTTCTAGTTCCCCACTCTCATCAGTCCTTATAGTCAACTGAGTGTTTTTGTTCTAAGCTCTGAGTTTTCTTGAATCAAGGGATTGGTTACATTTTTGGGGGAAGGCAGCTCTTGGTCCATTGACAGGAAGTGTCATGTAAGCTGCCTCTGAGATAGAGGAGGAGGAATTCAGATCTTTGAGTTGAAGAGATGGAATTGTTCCAGCATAGGAAATAACAGGTTCATTGAGAGAAGAAAGCTGTCTTCAAGAGTTAGAAAAACACCTGTAATTGCAAGAATTAGAGCATACTTAAAAATCCGTGGCATTTTCCCTTTTCTAGATCTTCCTTACTTTTTTGAGCCTACCACACTCATCAACATGGAAAGTTGATGAGAGCATATCAAAGAGCACAGTTTGGGGGCATTTTTGAAACAAACTTAAATAGCCATGTCTTGCTTGTTAATCTTTAAACACTTGATATAATTTGTTTTTTTACTTTAAGTTGTAATATAGTATTCTTAGGAAATTGTTATAGAACTTTTTTTTCTTTCTCATATCATTCTGCATTAATGGAAAGAATGATCATAAATTATTTTACCTCATGTGCCAAATGAAATTTCCTACATAAAGAGGGCTTGGGTTTTCTTCCAACAACATTCTCTTTTGCTTCAAACATTTCATACTGACTTGCAATCATGTGTAAACAAATAGTTAATGGCACCCTGGCCTTTGGGTGGTCTCCTGGACTGACTTAGGTGTCTAGTGAATGTGAATGTCTTCTAAATTGCTAATATTTTTCATGCTTTCCTCTTCTTGAACAGTGAAATATTTGACTTGAAAAGCAATTGCCAGTAGATAGATCACTCAGAACATGTTTTTTTTAAATAAAAATCACATTGATTAATAATTAGCTTATGATATCTGAATATAAACCAGAGATCTCTGATGCAGTTCCAAACCTAATCCTCCATGCAGGTTTTCTGGGTAACACTTGCCTACTCTGATGTCTCCCCTTTCTGATCTCCATAGCAATTACTGTCTGCCTAATGCCTTGGCATTTGCTTAATTTCTGTTTTGTACTTTATATTACCATCAATCATATTTTTTTAATTTAAAATAATGTTATGTCCCCAAGCAGATTGTTACTATTTAAGTGAAAGTTCTACTTATCTCCTATGACATGTAAGGATGTTGATAAAGCCACTTGTTGTTATAGGAAAATCATGAACTTTAGGTTCTGTTTTACTGAACTTCAAGTACCAGCTTCTCCATGTTTTAACTGTGTCCTTAGGAAAGTCACTTAACTATTCTTTGCCTCAGTATTCATATCTGTCAAATGAGAAATTCACTTGTGTATTGTGAGAACTAAATGAGATGAAACATGTGAAGTTATTGGCTCATAGTATGAATTCTAAAATTATTATTTTTCTTTAGCATAAAGTTGGTATTTACTATTTTAATAAATGCTGTATTTAAGCTGGTGTGTTGATTTTAATATTATCAATAGTGAACTTATATGCAAAGATGTGGTTTATATTGTAGAGCTTTGTTTGTTTGTTTGTTATGCTTTCTTAGACCAAAGAAATGAAATTAAGAGGTAATTTTAAGGTTATCTAGTTTAAAATTTTTGCCAGAGCAGAAATTTCTATAACCTCTTGAAACACCTCTAACTAAAAGCCTTTACGTGACTACTTTTATGACTAGGAGATCTGGACTTTTCAAAACATCCCACCCCACTGTTCCATGATTCTGGTTGTTAGAATGTTCTTTCTCATTTTGAACTAAAGGAAGACTTTTTCTCCCTTTACCTTCAAGCACTAGCATATTATTCTGATTTATTAAGCCACAGAAAATGTCTATGTCTAATTCCAAATGATAGACTTTTGTGAAATTGCAAGAAAAATGTATCAAACATCTGTGATGAAGATGTTCAACTAGTTAAAAAATATATCTAATTCTGCTGTCATGGAGCCATATTTCTTTAGCTTAAATCCTAGATAACTTGAGAGTCTGTGAAATGGATTACCAAAAGTAAACATATACCAACTACATTATGAAAAAAAATATTCTTACCTCAGAGATAAATATCTATAGCATCACTATATTCTTCTAGCTAATAACACCATCACAAATTAAAAAGAGGTTAGTTAGGGCTCACATTCTTAGAATATACAGATTGGATTTTAATATTTTTCCATTTATTGTTGTTTATTATATTTCAAAAACCTTTCACATCAGTTCTAATATTACATAGTAAATTTGTCGCAGTGTAGTAGGTAGAGAATTCCATTTAAACAAGCTGATTACCTATTGTGAGCTATCATTCACCACCTTAAAAATTGTTTTTTTTCTTCTATTTTTCCAGTTCAGATTCTATTTTTCAGTTTCAGTTCAAAGATTGCTGTTTGTCAAATAAGAGTTGAGTCATTTTGCTGTTGGTATTGGGGGGAAAATGGAAATATTTAATTTGATATAAAGAAAATTCTAATTTAGCTAACAGTTTCTTTCTCCTATTACTAGAAAAGGAAAAAACAAACAAACAGAAGTTTTGGGGATAGGGATTTGGGTACCTCTAAAAGAGGGGTAAAAATGGAAACTTATTTGCCAAACCAACAGAACCAAAGGATGAAAAACTTCACAGGCAAAAAAATACATGAAAATTATAATAAAGTTTTCAAAAATTGTATTCAGCAACAATAATTACTTTTAATATCTTCTGGCTTTAGAATTTTTGCTTTATACAGGTTGATACTTTTGTGGATTTATAATTTATGTTACTTTTATTCTCTCTGTTTAATACTGGATTTTAGGATTTGGAGTGACAAGAATATTGACTCATACTTAATATATTTAACAGGGTCAGCTAGAATGGGGTTGCTTTTTAAAATGCCTTTATTTTGTATTTGTTTTTATTTTGAAGTAGGGGTTTAATTAGTATGTACTAGTCAATTATTAAAACTTTTGCTTATTTTGTTTACTGTATTTTTTTACTCCAGATGTACATTCAAAAATTTAATTTTCATAATGTATCTGTTTACATGCTCTGCTTCAAATAGGACACTCCTACATAGGTAATATGAGGTGAATTAAAATAATTATAAAATAAATTTCTTTCTTTCTATTCCATCTCTTATTTACCAATATACCTGTCTGACTTCACTTAAAGTCATATTGGTCAGGCTCCTGATAAAACATAGATTTTACACTTGATCTTAGCCAAAAGGCCGAGAAGCGATTAAACATAGATTTTACATTGCTTGTGCTCAATAGAGGTTATTACATTGAAATTATACTGTAGTATATTCAATAGGTACTTCAGCTGTTGAAAATTTTGGTTAATTATTTTTTAATGCTCTTTATGAATAAAATGAACTTTATTCTACAATATTTATTGTGTATTTACTCTGGGACTGCAGTAGGCATTATCTAGGATATTTAAATCAGCAAGATTAATTTGTGCCTTCTGTCCTCAAGGATTTTACTATGTCCAGGAAAATTATGTTGGCCAAAGTTTTCTTGTCAGGTTCCTTCATTAACAATCAGCCTTTGTACATAAATGAGAGCACTCACTGACTTCTTTGAATGACGCCTCCTTTCTTTCTTTGCTCAAGCCCATTAACCCCTAAACCTACCCACTATATACAGTGCATTTTTAATGTCATTCTGTCATGGAAGCCCTCCTATCTTCTGGTAACTAGGTTAATGTCTCTTGTGTATTTTCATAATACCGCCTGCTCATTGTGATTTCCATAATTAGTTTGTTTGTTTAATGTTTGTCTTGCCTATTAGAGTGTACATTACCAGAAGACAGGATCCATTTTCATTTACCTCCATATCTCCAGTGTCTAGTGAATGTGCAACTCAATGATAATTGATTAAATAAATGAAGAATTGGTAAAGGAACACAGCTGATACTGTTTTTGTGAACTCTTCACTTTGAAAAACATTGAAAGTTAAAAGTTATACTGTTTCCTTTTCTAGATTCAACCTATTATTATTTGCCACATTTGCTTTTCTCTCCCCCCACTCCTTTTCATATGTAATTACAGCATGTATCTCCAATAAACAAGGATACCCTTCTACCAAGCCACAATATGATGATTTCCCTGAGGAACTTAATACTGTTAAAATAGTCTTAACTTTCTTAGATCCGTATTCACATTTACCCTAATTGTTCCTAAAGTCCTTGATCCAGTCAAGTATCGTAGATACTTTGTTTTCAAGCTGTATTTATTATAATTATTATTACTTAATATAATAATTTTACTTGGTTTTTAAAACAACACAGCTTACTTTTACTTTCAGAAACATGGCTTCCTTAAAACTTTTGAACTATTTCAGGTTCTCTGGTACCTAAATTACCAAATGAATGAGTGGCCTGAGGGCAAAATTTACATATATCTCTATTTATCCTACATGATTAGGAGTATTTTAAATCTAGGCTGTTAAAAAGCCATTACTAATGGTATAGCACATCAGTATTAAAATATGATTCCAACAAATAGGACTCTCAATGCTGAACATTTACATAGTTCTAAAGACAGATTAGAACATTTTTTAATCTTTAATTTTCTCCTTGAATTACCTTCTTCATCACTCTAAGTTTACTCACAGGGCCTTGAAGAAAATGAAAAAAACCTGTCAGAAAAACATACGGTATAAAAAAGTATTACATTTTTATGTTTTATTTTCAATACCCTGGAGCTTTCTGAGAGAAATCAATGTAGCGGAGAGAGATAACAGGGACTGTCCAAAGAACTTATGCTTTTTTTTCTTTTCTTTTTTTTTAAACTCAGCACCATCTTTTTAAAAGCAATGAGAATAAACATTGTTGCATTGAAGAAGTGTCTGTAAGAAGTGTGAATAGATGTTTCAATCTGGGACCATTTCACATTCACTGTGAACAGTTGGATATTATTGAACAGGCTTTGCCCTTTGCTAGTAAATCCTGCAGCTAATCTTATTAAGAACCAGTGGAAACGGAAGTTATATAGAAATCAGAAGTCAGCTCCACAGTAGAAGGTTCAAAAGGTTTTCTTTTTGTTAAATGCTTTTTCTGTGTTTGTTTATGAAAGTTATTTCATTGAATTAGTTAAATTTCAAACGTTCTCAAATGTAATCAGTTGTATTCCCCCTCTTATGAACAAAGAAGAAGTTTTGTCAAACACAGACCAGTTTGCCTTGAACATGCTTTGGATAATGTAAGGCACTTTGGAGATTCTTTGAAGAACATAGACCATTTCTTTAAAATGACTTCCCTTTTACCTCTTAATAACTCTGATGGAGGAGGAATGAGAGCTGACTCTGTAGATTCTCAATTAGCTTCAAAGTCCCCTAAAATATAATATCTGAAGGACATGACCATTGTGGTTTTGTCATCAAGTGACTTATGCCAGAATACTAAAACTGTAGTTGGAAGATAACATATTGTAGACTGTGTGTTGCTTGGAGGCAAATTATGCTCAGAGACTGAGATTGCCTTTGCCAATACTTTATTTAACACAAGACAGGATTGCTGTGGGATTTATAATAATTACATGAGCCATTAGTATACAAGGTAATGTCTTTTAATAAGCCAATAAAGAAATAACATACTTCCAACAAATAATATTGAGTTAAAACCCAAACTTTTTGGCCAACCCAATAGATTAATCACACTATTGTTTCAGCCAAGGGGAGGTGACAGAAATAAAGCTCAAATTTAGTTAGAAGTGTACTTTTTCTACAAGTTTTGGTGTCTTGGAAAGATGACTTTGCCAACTGGGAGATGACTTTCAGCTGCCAGTGGAAAAATAAAGGTTCCTTGTTGCTACAACATATTGCTGGGGGATGTTGGTGCTGGTGTTGGTGGACAGGCTAGGATGCTCCGAGGGTCATGACTCCAGGGACCTCCAGGGACTCCAGTGCATGGCTTATACCACTGCCTACGAGGAGTGCCTCACACAGGCAGGAAGAGATAGATGTCCCATCTCTTTCGAGGCTGCTGCAAAGTTTAACACTACTGCCAACCAAGAGTAGCCTGGCCATGGCATGAGCAAGTGTCTCGAGATTTCTGGAGAGCTAGATCAGCAAATGGTAGCTTTGCCCTGACGGAAACTCTCAGATACTCCTTACAAACTCTCAGTATTTATAGTCTAAGTGTCCCCTTGCCATGGTTGCTTCTCCACATGTTCTTATTGATAAGGCTCCAGGGGGTTCCTCAGCAGCTGAGCTACAAGTGCTTATCAAGGACAACGAATAAGATGAGGACATCATGACACAGCTTACTTCATTTTATATCAAAACAACTTTACTTCTAAAAACAACTTTTGGTTTGTTTTTGTCACAAACATGTGGAATAAAACAACTTTACTTGTAATAAACAAGTGGATTTGAAATAATATTAAACCAAAACACAACTGTATTCTGATTGTGACTCTGCCACTGGTCATCCTTGTGACTTGGACCCATAAGTCATTTAAGGTTTTACAAGCTGTGGTTATATGTTAAAGGTAGGCTAAGATGATTCAGTAAAATCTAAAGGATTATATTATATTATATTATATTATATTATATTATACTATATTACATAGGATTATATCAAATCCCTCTTTTGCTCATGACACTTCAAAGCTTCCCCTTTGCACTCAGAATAAAATAAAATGTTCTTAAAACAGCTCTCAGGCCCCCTTGGATATGTCCCTATTTACTTGTCAAAACTTATCTCTGTCCCCACCCCCTCACCCATCCCCACCCCCTCACCCCCCGCCCCAGCTACTGCCACTTCTGTTTTGCCTCCTACATTTCTCCAAAGCTTTTCCTTAAATACTACATTCTTACTGAGGGCTATCTTATCTATACAAGCATTCTTCTTTAAACTTACAGTCACTGCCATCTGCTCTGTATTTTCCCCCATACCGTGCATTGTGTCTGTGATATATGACCAAGAGTAAAGTAAGACAAAAGTGATGACTTAAGTAATTAACTTGATGATCACTTCTACTATCTTATTTTTAATGCATCGCACATAATAGAAACAGTTGGAAAATCAATGATTTGACCATCATGAAAAGGATAACAATTTGAGAAAGAAATATTGATAAAGAGATAGATTGGCAAATTGCATAGGGTATAGAAAAATTACATAATTATCAATAAATTCAATTTAATTAGGGTTTAACATTAGAATAGTTTTGGGGATATGTAATATTCTTATAAAATGCACCTGTATATTCCTAAAAAGTTACTTAGATTACCTTTGAACAACCATTTCTCAATAAATTGGATATGGTGTCTTAAAATACAAAGTCTCACTCAGCGTTTGGATGAACTGCTCACCTTAACCTGAAGTAGTTATTCATATCTGAAAGTTCTAATAATTCCCTTAGCAAACTTATTTAGGGAATAAATGGACTTACAGATACATTATTTAAATGACAGTTATAAAATAAATTTTTGCAATTTTGAATATTATACAAAATTTTATAATTTTGATTTTCACTATCGGTTGCTGTAATGAGTTAGTATTGCACATAAATCTTTATGTAAAGTCTTGGGAATTCCCTGGTTGCCCAGTGGTTAGGACTCCACACTTTCATTGCCGAGGACCCAGGTTCCATCCCTGGTCAGGGAACTAAGAACCCACAAGCTGCGTAGTGTGGCCAAAAAAGAAAAAAAAAAAAAGCTTTCCGTAAGTTCTCATAGTTTCCACTGGTTAAGTTACTAAAAGAGGATGACTAGATTAAAGGGTACACATAAAATTAAAGTTTCAGCTCCCTTAACACTGTAAAATTATAGCTCCATCAGCAGCACGTGGCAATGCCTATTTCCCCATAATTAGTATTTTATGTGGCAATTATATGTTTTTTTTTTAATAATATGTTGCCATAATTAGGAAAAAGACCAGCTGTTGCATTTTGGCCTAAGTGTTGAACCTTAAGCTAGTTTTATGTGAAACTGGGTCAATTCAATGAAGAAAGCTGGTTGAGTAAAACTATGTTTCTACCCCTTTTTTAATCCTCTTTTCCTATCATCAGTCCTCTCCTGCCCCTGCACATGTATATATGCATGTGCATGCACACACACATTCATATATGAAAGAAATGTGCACCATTCTACTAGAGATTTCACTTGAAATTGATTGTACTGGCAATGGGTGAACCTAGGTCTAACAAAATTGCAATACTCCCTGATAATTTGCCTAGGAAGAGTGGCATATATCCTTTTGTTTTTGTTTTCTATTTCTGTTTAAAATATGACCACGAAAGATTTCTGTTAAGCTTTTTCATACTTGTGAAGTGCTCTGTAATTTATCTTACTGTTTATTCTTTAACTTTTTAAGCTAGAGTTAAAACTTATAGCTTTTAACTCCAGCTTTACATTTGAAAAATGAAACTTACATAGTTGAAGTGCCCTCAGTGACACCAAAAACAACAAAAATAACAAAAATGGCCAAACTCAGAATTCCTCAGATCTAAATATATATGTGTATACCTAGTATTAGTTTTATGATATACATGAATTCTTAGATGGTGGTTAAAATCCCCATAGGTCTAAAAGATATCCTTCAGCATGCTTGTGAAGAGGTAAGAAAACAACAGAACAAAAGCAACACTGAATTAAAACTAGAAAAGAAATTTGGTTATTTGCCAGTCTTGCCTTTTTTATTTTGAAGAGTAAGAAAAAGATACTAAGAAGTTAATTATACTGATTTATACAACCCAGAGAGAAATTGGCCCTTAAATCTAATTCTCCTGATTTGAGTCCAAATACACTTATTGTATGCCACATACAATGCATTAGTTTATAGAAAAAATGTGTGTATATTATTAAATTCTAAACCCATATAAATCACTACAGAGGAGCCACAGATTAATCTAGGTAGCTTTTTAAAGGATTTGTTTCAAAAAACAAATTAAATCATAATCTCAAAAAATCTCTTCATTTGAGTGTTTTCAAGGACCTCCATTTGGCTTGATACTGTAACAGTATTCTCATGTTTTTTAAATCATGTCACACATTTAAATTTTGCTGCCATAAAGATAGCATTTCATTGCCTAGACAATTATATCAATTACCAAGTTTCAATTGATCATATGCTAATACATTTTAATGCTCTAAGGAAAGCTACTTGATCCTAAATATTTTCAGCTGAGTTTTCTGTTTTAGCTTTTCTCCTCTGATGCCTAATGAGTAGGATATTTGTTATTGGGTAATAAAGAATCTAGGAGAGATTTGTAAGAATGGAAGTGTCATGTTCAGAATTATTCTTTATTTTCTGCTTGTATCAGTTTCTATTTTAATTCTGAACATCCTGTGATAACTTGCTTTTTCTCATTTCTCTGCCTGATAATAAATTTGGCAAAAGCCAAATGGGAATAAGAATAATGAATCCTGGGTATAAATCCTGCCATAACCCAAATCCAATGGATCTCATTTTCCAAAGACCTGAGTCTCATCTTGTTGTAAGTTACAGTCACAGTCAAGCTGACTATTATATAGGAAATAAGCTAGTAGTTTGTTTGTTTTCTTTCATTTTAAATTTTATATTGGAGTATAGTTGATTTACAATGTTGTGTTACTTTCAGGTGTACAGCAAAGTGATTTAGTTATACATATATCTATTCTTTTTCAGATTCTTTTACCATATAAGTTATCACAGAGTATTGAGTATTTCCTTGTGCTATACAGTAGGTCTTTGTTGATTATATATTTTATACATAGCAGTGTGTATATGTTAGTCCCAACCTCCTAATTTATTCCCCCCACACATACCTTTCCCCTTTGGTAACAATAAGTTTGTTTTCTAAGTCTGTGAGTCTGTTTCTGTTTTGTAAATAAGTTCATTTGTATCATTGTTCTTAGATTCCATATGTAGGTGACATCATATGATACTTTTCCTTTATTTGACTTACTTCACTTAGTATGATAATCTCTAGGTCAATCCATGTTGTTGCAAATGGCACTATTCCATTCTTTTTTTATGGCTGAGTAATATTTCATTGTATATATGTACCACATCTTCTTTATCCATTCCTCTGTCATTGGACATTTAGGTTGCTTCCATGTCCTGGCTATTGTAAATAGTGCTGCAGTGAAGATTGGGGTGCATGTGTCTTTTTGAATTATGGTTTTCTCTAGGTATATGCACAGTACTAGGTTTGCTGGGTCCTATGGTAGCTGTATTTATAGTTTTTTAAGAACCTCCATACTGTTCTCCATAGTGGCTGTACCAATCTACATTCCCATCAACAGCATAGGAAGCTTCCCTTTTCTCCACACCCTCTCCAGCATTTATTGTTTATAGATTTTTTGATGATAGCCATTCTGACTGGTGTGAGGTGATACCTCATTGTAGTTTTGATTTGCATTTCTCTAATAATTAGCAGTGTTGAGCATCTTTTCATTTGTTTTTTGGCCATCTTTATGTCTTCTTTGGAGAAATGTCTATTTAGATCTTCTGCCCGTTTTTTGATTGGGTTGTTTTATTTAAATTGAGCTGCAGGAGCTGTTTGTATATTTTGGTGATTAATCCCTTGTCAGCTGCATGGTTTGCAAATGTTTTCTCCCATTCTGTGGGTTATCTTTTTGTTTTGTTTATGGTTTCCTTTGCCATGCAAAACCTTTTAAGTTTAATTAAGTCCTGTTTTTTTATTTTTGTTTTTATTTTCATTACTCAAGGAGGTGGGTCCAAAAAGATATCGCTATGATTTACATCAGAGAGTGTTTTGGCTATGTTTTCATCTAGGAGTTTTATAATATATGGTTTTACCTTTAGGACTTTAATATATTTTGAGTTTATTTTTGTGTATGGTATTAGAGAATGTTCTAATTTCATTAATATTTAATCTACTACTATCTCTTTGAAAACAAGTCCTTAGACCCAGTTGGCCATAGGCATTCATAGTTCTGGAGGTGTGGCAAACTAGGATTTATGACAGAATGAATTTTAAAAATAAGATTCAGTTTTTGACATATATAATCAAAGCAACAAGACTGTAGATGTGAGAATTATGCAATGTTGGAAGAATTTTTTTTCCCTAGTTAACTTAGCTTTCTTATCTCTTCCAAACTGGAAGGCTCTTGCCCACAGAGATGATACCCTTTATACCCATGACAGTGAGGCATTGAGGTTATGTTACTGTATAGAATAGAAAGTTTTAATATGAGAAGAAAAAATGTTTTAAAAAGCACTTACCTTTTCCTTCCCTTGAGAAATGGTGCAAAGAAAGACAGATATAAACAATCAGATATAATTATCTATTTTCTCTTTTAAGGCTTTTGTTTGGTAAGCAGGATATATATTACATATTGGAGATAAAGGAAGGGCAGAAGGGAACATGATGTCTCTTCTATTCAAGTGGTAGGGCAATAAACTCTTGAGTCATCCTGGAATGAAGCTGAAATGAAGCAAAAATGACTTGGTAGAATTCTTTGGACCTGAGGTGAATTTCTCCAAGTTACCCTCAGTTTTCATGAGCTATGGATACTCAATTGCCAAGCAGTTACCTTGCATGGGGCCGTTTTGTCAGGGAATATCACCTTGCAAAGCTGGGAGAAAACTGCTCAACAGGAATAGATGAAGCAGTGGGAAGATACTCCCCATCCTGAGTCAGTGGAAACCAAAATGGAATAAAATCAGCCAGAGGAAGTCATTAAGCTCTCTTTGAGCCATAAGTCATGTCTACTGCAGAGCTCAGCCATGCCTATGGCAGGTTAGATAGCAAGTACATGAAGGGAATCAAGATCAGTTAAGTCATAGATCATGGTATAAGTCTCCTCTGCTGTCTTCTTCCAATTAAGAAGAAAAGGAAAGAGGAGGCAAGTGCCCTTTTTAAATTCACACAAGATTTAGCAAGAATTAGGGCACTGTTTATCTGAACCTAGGATACATCCTTTTCCACTATGCTTCAGGTGTGACTCTGGTCAGACTAGATTATCTATAAATGATTTACTTTAAATTTCTATAAAATATTTTATTCAAATTTGTTAGGGATGAAAAGAAATTGTAGACATTTCTCTTCTCCTTACCAGTTTACAGATTATTTAGGAAAAAGCTAAAGGCAAAATAAAATGCAAAATTAAATATCCATAAACACAATAATCAAAGAAAATTAATAGATGGTAGAGTGTGTTTAACATGAAACACAAAAATGGGTATTAATATTTTGATGTAGGTATATTCTATCAACATTTGAAGTTGCTGTATAAAGTAGTTTAGGGAGAATAGCCTTAAGATACACTTTGATGTATTTGTTCATTTATGCAACCAGATACTGTATACTAGAAAATCTATTATGCACTGAGGGTATAGAAGTAAATAAAACAAAAGTCCAGTCCTCATGAAGGTTACAGTATAAATTTAAGAGAGAATAAATAAAATAAATAAGCCAAATATAAACTAGATAATATTAGTGTGTTTGGAGAGAATCATTATAGAAAAATGTTACAAGCAAAATTGTTAGTCATAAATAAGTCTGGAAGTTTTGGAGACTAATAATGAATACTAGGACAAAAGAGAATTTTTGAAAGGGAAAATTATGAGAGATTAGACTGCAAATGTTGGTAATGGCCAGACTTTGCAGTGTATTATTGTGTTGATTATTGTGCTCTGCAGTTTGGGTTTTGTGTAATGGGTAGTGTGGAACCACTGAAAAGTTCCAAAAATTGGAATGATGTATTTAAAGTTTTTCTTTAGGAAGGAAAATCTAGCAAGGCCAATGGGAAGAAAGTAGAAGGGTGTACAGATTACTGGAGTCTTGTGACTCAGATAAAGTTGCATAACAATGAAAGGCTCAGGTAAAGGTCTTTGGGTACTTAGCATTACCAGGAGTCCCCTACAAAAGTTGCTACAGAGAAGCGGAACTTGCTCTAATTGACCCCAGTTATTATAGGAGTACCTGCAGTTTGGGCAGAAGAGTGAAAATGGTAGATAAGGAACCTAGTATTTCCCCTATTTATTATTTCATTTCACTCATTCATTCATTCAATTATGAATTTACTCTCACAATCCTTTTTGAGTACCTGTAATGTATCAGGGATATTGTGCATGGTAAGCATCCATAATTAATAAGACATGATGTCCTGTACCAGAGGCACAGAACTCACATGATGTTCTTTTAGTGGGATAAAGAAAAGGGAGAAGAGGCAGAGAAAAGATGTGATTCATTGTGCCTTTAGGAGGGAAAGAAAAGCAAGAACATTATCCCTTAGGAATTCATGATTAAACTGAGACTTGTAAAAAGAGTAAAAATGTAGCAAAGGCAGGAGGGATTAAAAAGAACCCCTAGGGGAAATATATCAGGTGGGTAGAAAACCAAGGGGTTAGGAGAGGGCATTACAGGTGAAGGGAACCATGAGGGCAAAGGTTTGTATCTCAGGTGTGAGAGCATAATGGGTTTATCTAGGACAGTTGTTGAGAGAATGGAAAATAAAGCCTTTCCAGGGATGTATTGGTAATGCATGATGACTAACTCCTCCTTAACAAATCCAAACACAATGAAGTAAAAGTTTCGGTATGTCTATCTTAGTGAAGGCCTTCAACCTACACTTGAAGTATAAAGATTAGATCATGGAAGAGGTATCAAGCATGGAGATTTAAATGTGGGAGTCAATCATATAAGGAAGAAACAGAAGGAAGAAAATTTTTCTTTGTTTAGAATTAAGTATTTTTAAGTTATTTCATTCCTCCTACTATCAAAAGGATGGAAATAAAATTATGAGAAACTCCTAACTGGACTGGGCAATGAGATAAATGAGCTGTATTTCATTTTATATTGTTATATTTTATTTTACTTTTTATTTTACTTTTTTAACTCAGAAAAAATGTGGAGATTATTACTATTCTAATTCCACCTCTAGGTCAATTTAAATTATATTATTATCTTTTAGATTATAAATTTATCCCTTTAAAAATTGGTATTTCAGCCCAGAGTATCCACAAGATGGCAAAGTAGGAAGATCTCCTCCCACAGGCACACCAAAATTACAACTACTTACAGAGCAATTTTCTATGAGAGTGACCTGAAGACTCACAGGAAAGATTTTCCACAACTAAAGATATAAACAAAGTGCTACAACAGGACAAGTAGGATGGGTAGAGGTGCAGTATAATCAGGACCCATACCTCTGGGTTAGTGACCCATAAATGGGAAGAATATTACAAGCAGAGATCCTCCCAAACAAATGAGGGGTCCAAGCCCCATATTGTGCTCATTGGCTTGGGGAGTCCTGTGTCAGGAAGGTAAGCTGCCAGAATGTCTGGCTTTGAAAACCATTGGGGCTTACATTCAGGACAGCTGAAGGGCTATAGGAAACAGAGACTGCTCTTAAAGGCATGCACAGATTTTCACATGATACGAATCCCACTGCAGAGGAATTAGTCTGAAAGGATCCTGGGTCAAACTAACTTGCTGATCTTGGAGAGCCTTCTGTAAAGGCAGGAGGCAGCTAGGACTCCCACTGGGGACAGAAATGCTGGTGACAGCAATTTGGGGGTGCTTGTTAGCTTGTTTTATTGCAATGATCCTAGTGCTGGTAAGTGCCATTTTGGAATCTTCCCTCTAGTCTATTAGTGCCAGGGACCTGGCCCCACCCACCAGTGGACACAGAGCAACCAAAAGCAATGTCTTGCAGCCAGCTGGGTAGAGGTGAGCCCCACCTGTAAGCATGCCCATAGCAGTCAGGCCCACCACAATAGAAGGGCACACACAGCCTAAATAGGGGAACCTGTAGAACATATAGGGGAGCATGCTCCTGGTTCCTATAGGATGTCCCCTACATGGCCCACTTCTCTAAAATCAGGAAATATAACCCACTGACAATATATATATATATATATATATATATATATATATATATATAAACAAAAAGAGTTAGGCAAAATGAGGAGACAGAGGAATGTATTCCAAATGAAGGAACAAGACAAAACCTAGAAAAAAAGAACTAAATGAGATGGAGATAAACAATCTATGTAATGAAGAGTTCAAGGCAATGATCATAAAGATGCTCACCAAACTGGGGAGAATAGATAAACACAGTCAGAATTTCAACAAGGAGTTAGAAAATATAAAGAAGAACCAAAAAGAGCTGAAGAATACAATAACTGAAATAAAATATACAGTAGAAGGAGTTGACAATAGATTTGATGATACAGAGGAACAGATTAGTGATCTAGAAGACAGAGTAGTAGAAATCACCCTAGCTAAACAGAAAAAAATAAATAAAAGGTGAGGATGATTTAAGAGACCTCTGAGACAACATCAAGCATATTAACACTTGCTTTATAAAGGTCTCAGGAGGAGATGAGAGAGAGAAAGGGTTAGATAACTGACTTGAATAATAATTGAAAAGTTCCTTAACCTGAGGAAGAAAACAGACATCCAGGTCCAGGAACGCAAAGAGTCCCAAAGAAGATAAACACAAAGAGTTGCATACCAAGACATATTATAATCAAAATCACAAAAATTAAAGAGGGAATTTTAAAATCACAAACCAAGAGAAAAGCAACTAGTTCTGTATAAGGGAAATCCCATACGATCCTTAGCTCACTTTTTAGCAGAAATTTTGTAGGTCAGAAAGGCATGGCATAGTATATTCAAAATGGTGAAAGGAAAAGAACTATAAGAATGCTCTACCTTGCAAGGTTATCATTCACATATGAAGGAGAGTTTAAAGAGTTTTACAGACAAACAAAAGCTAAAAGAGTTCAGCACCATGAAACCAGCCTTATGAGAAAATTTAAAGGGCCTTTTGGAAGCAAAAAAAGAAAAGACTGTGACTAGAAATGAGAAAATTATAAAAGGAAAAATCTCATTGTTAAAGGCAAACATGATGTTAAGGTAGTCAGTCAAACACTTATAAAGCTAGTAGGAAGCTTAAAAGACAAAAGTGGGAGAATCTTCTGTATCCAAATAAGTTGTCAAGGGATACACAAAATATAATGATGTGGGGGAGATACAAATTTAACATAGTTAAGATGTGTTCAAATTTGAGAGATCATTAACTTAATCATATATATATATATTTTATTTGTATATATATGGTTAAGATAATATATATGTATGTATGTATATGTATATATGTTTGTATATGAACCTCATGGTAATCACAAACTAAAAATCTATAAAGGACAGAAAAAAAAAAAAAAGACAAAGGAATCCAAAACACTGAAAATAATTCTTAACACAGTCATCAAATCACAATGGAGGAGAGCAAAAGAAGAAGAAAAGAATAAAAAAGAACTGCAAAAATAAATCTCTAAGCAAAATGGCAATAAGTACATACCTATCAAGAATTCCTTTAAATATAAATGAAATAAATGCTCCAAAACAAAAGACATAAAAAGGCTGAATGGAGAAAAAGACAAGACATATATATATATATATATATGCTGCCTATAAGAGACTCACTTCAGAACTAAAGACACACCAGCCTTAAATGACACATCAGATCACATGAACTTATTACATTTATATAAAACATTCCATCCAGAAGCAACAGAATACACATTCTTTTCAAGGGCACAAGGAACAATCTTCAAGATAGATCACATGCTAGACCACAAAACCAGTCTCAGTAAATTTAAGAAAATTGAAATATTAAGCATCTTTTCTGATGACAGTGCTATGAAACTAGAAATCAGCTACAAGAAAAATCTGCGAAACCCCACAAACATGTAGAAGCTAAGCAATATGCTACTAAATAACTATTGAGTCACTGATGAAATCAAAGAGGAAATAAAAAAATCCTGGAGAAAAATGAAAATTGATACACTGGTACAAAATTTATGGGAAACAGTAAAATCAGTTCTAAGAGGAATTACAATGATACAAGTCTACTTCAGGAAACAAGAAACATCTCAAATAAACAGAACTAGATAGAGAAGAATAAACAAAACATCAAATCAGTAGAAGAAAGGACATAATAATAATCAAAGGAAATACATTAGAGACTAAAAATAAAATAAAATAAAGGGGGAAAGATCAATGAAACTTGTTCTTTGAGAATGTGTTCTTTTCAAAGAGCTTGTTCTTTGAAACAATAAACAAAATTGATAAACCTTTAGTCAGACACATGAAGAAAGGAGTAAGAGTCCAAAAATAAAATTAGGAAAGAGAAGTTCCAGCTGACACCAGAGAAATACACAGGATTATAAGAGATAACTATGAATAGTTATACATAGATAAAATGGACAGCCTAGAAGAAATGGGCAAATTCCTAGGAATGTGCAGTCTCCCATGACTGAACCAAGAAGAAATAGAAAATGTGAACAGCTCAATTACAGTAATGAAATTGAACTGGTAACAAAATAACTCCCCACAGACAAAAGTCCAGAACCAGATAGCTTCACATGTGAATTCTACCAAACATTTAGAGAAGAGTTAATACCTATCCTTCTCAATCTATGCCAAAAATTGCAGAAATAACCCATCTGAACTCCTTTTATGAGGCCAGTATCATACTCATACCAAAATGAAAGATACCACAAAAAAAGAAAATTACAGGCTAATATCACTGATAAACATAGATCCAAAAGTTCTCAACAAAGTATTAGCAAACCAAATTCAACAATTTATTAAAAGGATCATATATCATGATCTAGTGGAATGTGTCCCAGAGATGCAAGGATGTTTCAATATCTGCAAATCAATCAGTGTCTACCACATTAACAAATTCAAAAACATAGGGAGATCAACTCGATGATGGGTGATGACTTAGAGGGCTGGGATAGGGAGGGTGGGGGGGAGCCATGGGAGGGAGGGGATATGGGGACATATGTATAAATACAGCTGATTCACTTTGGTGTACAGCAAAAACTGGCACAACAGTTTAAAGCAGTTATATTCCAATAAAGAACTTAAAAAAATCATATGGTCATCTCAATAGATGCAGAAAAAGCTTTTGAGAAAATTCAACATCAATTTATGATAAAAACTCAACAAAGTGGGTCTAAAGGGAACATATTTCAACATCATAAAGACCATATATGACAGGTTCATAGCCAATAATTATAACCTAATGATGAAAAGCTGAAAGTACTCTTCTAAAATCAGGAACAAGATAAGTATGCCCACTCTTGCCACTTTTATTCAACATAGTATTGGAAGTCCTAGCAAGTAATCAGAGAAGATAGAGAAATAGAAGGAATCCAAATTGGAAAGGAAGAAGTAAAACTGTCACAGTTTGCAGATGACATGGTATAATATATAGAAAATCTTAAAGACACCTCAATAAAACTATTAGAACTATCAAATTCAGTAAAATTTCAGGATATAAAATTAATATAGAGAAATCTGTTATGTTCCTATACACTAACAACAAACTCTCAGAAAAAAGATTTTATTAAAAAAATTATCCCATTTACAATTGCATCAAAAAGAATAAAGTACCCAGGAATAAATGTAACCAAAGAAATACAAGACTTGTATTTTGAAAACTATGGACATTAATGAAAGAAATTGAAGATAGCATAAACAATTGGAAAGCTATACTGTCCTCATGGATGGGGGAATTATAATATTGTTAAATGACCATACTACCAAGACAGTCCTCAAATTCACTGCAATCCCTATCAAAATACCAATAGCATTTTTCACAGAAGTAAAACAAATAATCCTAAAGTTGGTATAGAACCACAAAAGACCCTGAATAGCCAAAAAAATCTTGAAAAAGAAGAGCAAACCTGGAGTCATCATTCTCCCTGACTTCAAACTATACTTCAAAGCTACAGTCATCAAAATAATATGGTACATCAAAAACAAACACATAGACTAAAGGACTAGAATAGAGAACCCAGAAATAAACTCACTCTTATATGGACAATTCATGTATGACAAAGGAGTCAAACATATACAATGGAGAAAAGACAACTTCTTCAGTAAATGGTGTTGGTAAAACTGGGCAGCTAAATGCAAGAGAATCAAACTGGACTATGTTCTTACACCATTAAAGACTTAAATGTAAGGCCTGAAATCATAAAACTCCTAGAAGAAAACATAGGCAGTACACTCTTTGACACTGATCTTAGCAGTATTTTTTTTGGCTCTGTCTCCTCAGGGAATTAAAACAGAAACAGAAATAAACAAATGGGACTACATCAAACTAAAAGCTTTTGTACAGTGAAGGAAACCAATGAAATGAAGAAGCAGCCTACTGAATGGGAGAAGATATATCATTTGTAAATGATATTTCCAATAAGGGGTTAATATCCAAAATATACAATATCCAGGCAGAGGACCTGGATAGACATTTTTCCAAAGAAGACAGGCAGATGTGTATATATACACAACTTTACACACACACACACACATACACAAAATGGAATAACAGGCATAAAAAATGATATCTTGCCATTTGCAACAACATGGATGAATCTAAAGGGTATCATGCTTAGTGAAATAAATCAGAAAGAGAATGACAAATACTGTATGTTCTCACTTATATGTGGAATCTAAGAAAACAAACAAAACAAAACAAAATCAGACTCAGATATACAGAGAACAAATGGGCAGTTGCAAGAGTGGAGGAAGATAAGGGGTGGGCAAGTAGGTGTAAGGTACAAACCTCCATTTATAAAATAAATAAGCCACAGATATGATATACAGCATAAAGAACATGGTCAATAATATTGTAATAACTTTGTATGGGGAACAGATGTTAACTACAATTATCATGGTGTTCATATAACAACATATGCAGATGTCATATTACAATGTAGTACACCTGAAACTAACATAATATTATACATCAACTATACTTCAATAAAAAATAAAATAGTTGATTTCATACTTGGCCACAAAGAAATATTTGATGCATCTTTGTATTGCTTCACTTTTTGCAATAATCATGGATTACTTTTATAATGCAAAAAGCACTAAAGTAAAGAAAAAAATTAAAAAATCAATACTTCAGAATATCCCGTAATATGAAGTAGACAAGATGAGATTTTTCCTAGATATTTTTGGTTTAAACTTATATTTTAAAATTCATTATTTTCCTTGGCAGTAATCCGTTTCACATTGAATGAAATTATGCTTTCATAACATAAGGAGTGGAATACTAAAGGAGATCCCTTATAGGTATTTATACTGGAAGAAAACTTAGGTAGTTTATAGTTTAAATTCCTCATATTATGATCATAAAATTGTCCAGAGTGCATTCTGTGGGTTAGAGCTTTTGAAAGGCAGAATTGGAATTCTTCAGGAGGCAATGAGTTACTCTGTAGGGAGGAACAAAATGGATTTAAAACATATGGTGACATTTAATAGTGTAAATCTCTAAGTGAAATTATTTGCTCAACATTACTCAAGTGACTTGGACCCAGGTCTTTTAACTGCCTGAACTCTCTCTTTTATCTCTTAAATCTTTTATATTCATCAAAGTTACCACGCAATTTTTCATTAAACAATGCTTAGCAAGCAAAAGTGAATACCAGCCCCCAAATAAACAAAATAATCACCTTTCTTATCCAGGGGTTATATGAAGTTTGAAATAAGGCACAATCTTTAATTTAGCATCCCATTTGTCTTTATGCTAAAAGCTGTTTTGGGTCTAGGAATCAAAATAATCAATTCAAATCTAGATTATTCTCTAGATACTGAGTGACTGAGCTATTCTTTCAGAACTTCAACCTTGAAGCAGAAATTTTTGAAACTGACCTGTTCAGAGATGTCCTTGGACTGACTTATACCTCCTAGGTTAATGTAATGGGAATGGATCTGCCTTGGGACTGCTAAAAGTGTCACCTCCAGCTGTTTTTTTTTTTTTTTAAATTTCTTTTATTGGTCAACTGCTAGCTTGAGAACAGAATAAATTATGGAGCAGATGCTTAGAATCTTTTACTTACTCTAGTATAATGAGCAATGCAGGATTGAAACATGCTAGGTCTGTTGATAATTGTAGGAATGGTCTTGAAATATAATTTTCAAAATTGATTTTTTCCTTTTTTATGTTCATTCAGCCAACATATATTTATGTGTATTCTTTCAGAACCTAGGAAAACAGTGGTGAAGCATGTCATGCTATTAGGGGTAAACATTCAAAAATCTAGAAACTAAAGTTAATGGTAGGTGATCTGAAGCATGTAAAATAGGGTGATGTGGAAGAAAATGCCTGTGGTCTGCATTAGCGGGATTATCAATGAAGGATTTCTTGATACTTGAGTTGAGACCAGAATAATGAGAAGAAAGCAGCTGTGCAAAAACCAGGGTGAGAAGTGTTGGAGATTTCCAAAAGTAGCTATATAAAGTGCAAAGGCTATAACACAAAAGTGTGCTTGGTCATTTTCAGAGACAAAAAGAACGCCAGCTGAGCTCTACCTTAGAGGGTCCAAGAGTACTTAATCGAGAACTTTCTAAAACATGACAGATAATTTCAGTTTTATTCATATTGTAGCAGAACCACTGGATTATTATTTTTTTTAATTTTTGCAGTGAAATATGATTTATATGGTTTAGTCTTAGTGGAAGTTGAATTGTGTGAGAGTTATAGTGGAGTTAGGGAGATCAGTACAGAGGCTTCTATAGTAAGTAGTTCAGGCGAAAGCTGATGGTAGCTAGGCTAGGGAAGTAGTAAGGGAAGTAGAGAGTAGGGGAGGACATACAGATGGCCAAGAGGCACATGGAAAGATGTTCAGCATCACTAATTATTAGAGAAATGCAAATCAAAACTACAATGAGGTATCACCTCACACCAGTCAGAATGGCCATCATCAAAAACTCTTCAAACAATAAATGCTTGAGGGTGTAGAGAAAAGGGAACTCTCTTGCACTGTTGGTAGAAATGTAAATTGATACAGCTGTTGTGGAGAACAGTATGGAAATTCCTTGAAAAACTAAAAATAGAGCTACCATATGACCCAGGAATCCCACTACTGTGTATGTACCCTGAGAAAACCATAATTCAAAAGGACACATGTACCTCCAATGTTCATTGCAGCACTATTTACAATAGCCAGGACATGGAAGCAACCTAAATGTCCAACGACAGATGAATGGATAAAGATGTGGTACATATATAGTATGGAATACTACTCAGCCATAAAAAGGAACGAAATTGGGTCCTTTGTAGAGATGTGGATAGACCTAGAGTCTGTCATACAGAGTGAAGTGAGTCAGAAAAAGAAAAACAAATATCGTGTATTAATGCATATATATGGAATCTAGAAAAATGGTACAGATGAACCTATTTCTAGGGCAGGAATAGAGATGCAGATATAGAGAATGGACATGTGGACACAGGGGAGGAAGGGGAGGGTGGGATGGATTGGGAGATTAGGATTGACATGTATACATTACCGTGTGTAAAATAGCTAGTGGGAATCTGCTATAAAGCACAGGAAGCTCAGCTTGGTGCTCCGTGATGACCTAGATGGATGGGTTGAGGTGGGGAAGGGAGGCAGGTCTAAGAGGGAGGGGGTATAGGTATACATATAGCTGATTCACTTCATTGTACAGCAGAAACTAACACAACACTGAGAGAGAGAGAGAGAGAGAGAGAGAGAGAGAAAGGGATCTGATTCATGTTGTATTTTAGACACTGAGCCAACAGGATTTACATGTTGAATAAAGAGTGTAAAGAATAAAGCAGAGCAATTCCTAGATTCTTGACCTAAAAAATCAGGTGGTGCCAATCTGAGGGTAAAGTATGGGTGGGGGAGGGAAAGAATCAACAAATGAAAGGTTAAGATGCCTGTTTCATATCACTGTAGTATAAATTGACACTTGGCTGTACTACCCTGGAACTCAGGTGATAGTCCAAACCTGATCATCTGAGAGTCATCAAAGCAAAGGACACTCTAATATTTACATATTGGGTAATGGAGTGAGAGACAGTAAAGAAACACATGAAACAGAGATTAAGAAGGAATTGGGCTATTGTGATATCTTAGAGGACTAGAGAACATAGTATTCAAAGAAAGAGCGAGTGATCAGTGATTGATTGGCAGTTGATAATTTAAGTAAGAAGAGGACAAAAATTGCTCATTGTTTTGGCAAGATGTAGTCCTTTGTGACTCATTGACCTTAATCAGTAGCTCAGCTACACTATTTTGGACTATATTCACTTTAACCTTTTTAATTATTATCAGTGATGTAGTAACAGTAATGTAATCAGTAGAATTACATTAAAAATCCTCCCTGAAGTGACATAAATATTCTGAGAACAGGATGGTCAAAAAAGATGGATGTTTCCATGTGCTGACATCCACAATCACAGATACCAGTTTATTTCTTCTCTAATAGACTTCATATTATTGTGCAAAGCCAGAAATCCTGTAAGTATAACTAGTTGAGGAGTTCCTTCATCAACACCAGACATCATATTCACTTTGATACATGTGATATGGAAAGTTGAAACTTTAGATAGCAACTTGGTCCTCTGAATTCAACTTACAATCTAAAGAAGGGAGACTCTGGTTGTTCGGTATTTGGCTTTTTTCCCTTATATTCATGTTCTGTGATTTATTATATCTGATGTTAATTGTAAAGTGCAAAAGAATAAACTTACTTTCTTACTATGGTAAGATAGCATAAATGTTGGAGAGTAGACTCAATTCATTCTGAGTATCTATCATCTGATGTAGAATAAAACCCATTAAACAAATATAGCTATTTCTAACCCCAAAATACATGGTGCCTAGCTAATTCTCCATTAAATTATAACTAAAGAGATTAACCTCTCTTGGTAGATGCTGATCAAATATTCTTATAGTTAATTACAACTTGTAAGGGATCCTGGAGACCTCTATACAAGTGCAGCATAAGTAGATGTACTGTTATTTTGCTTAAAATGGTTAATTTAGTTGATTTGTTTTTCAGTGGCTGAATTTTGCTTTCTACTACAGGCTTTCAGTTTCCTTAAGGATGCCACCATGAATTTAGCATGTAGCTCCTGCTGCTAAAAAGTAAATTTAAGGAGCAGATGGAGTTTGTAGCACACTTGTGCTTTGCTCATGACTGAGGGTTCAGGCTGACAGAGAAAACAAAAGATGGGTGACCAGGAATTCCTGCTGTAATTTTGACTCTTGATATGATCCTTAGTAAGTCACCTAACCTCACTAGGAGTCACTGTCTGAAGTGGTGAAGTCAAGAGGGAAAGATATTGGTTTTCTATCTCTCAGAGGCAGGGTGTGAAATAATAATTGAAGTTTTTGAATAAAAGTAGTAAGAGGCTGTTTCATTACAAGTAAAGAAAGCAAGTTTCTGTGAGTTTGGGATATTAATCTACTCTGTGGAAATCAAAGCTTCTATTTCTTCTCAGAACATGTATAGCTCAATCCTACTGTAATTAATGTAAAAGGCATGTTTCCTATGAAAGCATTAAAAAAAATCAGTTTTAGTTTGAATGTTAGAAACAAAAGAAATTTCAGAGTCACTGGTTTTCTAACATTTTTTGCCACATGATGTCCTTTCTGAAATAAAATTTCTGCTTTAAAATTAATATCTAATTCAGATAAAATAAGATTGGTCTCATTTGCTTTGGGAACATGAACAAGAACCCCATGACTTGGCCTCCGATTTGATCTCTACTTGTAGCCCCAAATACATTTTTGGGTACAAATATGGATGTACTTAATTGGAGAGTTGAGAAAGGAAGCATTTTCTTAACTAAAACATTGATATATATGTAAACTATCATTATTTCACCTTTCTATCCTGAATTCATCTTAAACAAAATTAGACTAATTTGCAAAGAAGATAACAATTGCTCATTGGTCACCCATTTTCTGCCTCTGCTTTGTATTCCTTATCTCTCTTTTTTTTTTCAATTCTAGAATATTCAGTGGTTTCTTTATGTTTCTTAATCTTTCTCCTCACCATTTATTGTTTTGTTTTTGTTTTTTTGTTTTTTTTTACTTTCATAGGTAGTCTCCCATGTAATTATTCCTACCCTATCAGGCTTACCTGATTTTTGGTCCATTTCCTCACAGTCTTATAAATGATTAAATAGTAAATTTATTCATTTTTTCCAGTAATGATCTACTGGTTATTTACAAAGAGTGGGACACTAACTTTAATAAAAACATAAATAAAATGTAGTTTCTTCTCTCAAGGAAAGTGTAGTTTAGGGACACAAACAAGAAAGTCAGTAAGAAATTGTAATAAAAGTTATGTTTGAGGTATTTTGTTACTTTAAACTCAGATCACAAAGCAAACCAGATAGATTTATTGTTTATTGATAACCATAATAGGATTAAGTGGGATATGAATGTGGAAGCATTTTTTGAAATATTGAGGCCTTTACAAGGTAAAGTTGTAATAAAATAATTATCATACATAAAGTTTTAGTTCACAGGCCTATTAGGACAAGTTGTCAAAAACCGCAACATGAGACAAATAAGTACAATTTAGAAGACTCATTTCTATATTTCCCTCTTCCTTTCTCCTAAAAAAAAATCCTTCCATCAATGCCATCACTCTTCCCAGAAGCAGAATACAAATTTCTTGATTTCTGTGTTAGGCCAAGCCATGGGACTAAAGTAAAATTCTTGGAAGGATAATAGATAGAAGTATTATTTTTTCTTAATTTTTGCTGAGTACAAAAAGTGAGTAACTAACTTGGTCATTTCAATCAGTATGCTTATGAGAGAGAGAGAGAAACAGAGGTAGAGAGGAAAAAAAGACGAGAGGAGGCACAGGTGATATTTGGTATCCTGCAAATTTTATGTCATTTTTGACTGATTGCTGTGTTTTTGGATGTGACCATCAGTGTTTTGAATAGCAACTCTTATACTAAGTGGCCACTGTACAAGTTAAGGAAAGAAAAATGGATCTGTTTATTGAAAGGGCAAGCAATAAAAATTCTCAACAATACAAAACCTAACAAATCTTGAAAGTAACAACTGCCATTACAAAACAAAAGATTATTTCCAGTAAATCTCTGTGTGAGGATTTTTGATCACACATAATCTTTTCAATAACAGCCAAATACACCAATCATGACAATATTTATTATCTACTGAGAAATATAGCAATAAAAGTATGGGCATGGTAAAATAAAAAAAGAATATTGAGTGTTCCTGAGAGCCAATATGTTTTTGCACTTAAGAAGTTTTGAAATTTAGTTATAAGGAATGTATTACATTTTTTATTTAATGTTAAAGGAATTCTAGTCTTTTATGGAAGAAATTAAGGTACTATATAAGCAGCTATCTTTAAGCTTTATATTTCTAAACCTTTATGCTTTATACTGCTACATATTTATTCTTACTTTGGTGTACTCTGGGCTTTCATTCTGAAGATTAATGTTTATGACTTTATAGTTTGTTGCATTTTATAAATTGGTTCATATTCTAAATCATGGTAAAGATGCCTGGTTTTTGAGCCTTGAAGGCTTGTTCCAGTTTATAGAACAAAGCTGTTTTCATGCCTCTAGAACACTGTATTATTTTGCATTTTTATACAATGTTTAGAATTTTACCCAAAACTTTCAGAGGATGATTTCAAAGTGTTTCATCACATAGTTATTCCTTATATAATGTAACTAGCCAAATGCAAGTTTGGATTTGGGTTTCTAAAATTACAGAACTACTACTGAATATACTACAAATAATATATACTTGTGTTGATTACTAGACAAACAAAAATATAAAAAGAAGGACAAAAGTTTTTTCATATATGAAAATAACCTAATATTTGTGTGTATTTTTATCAAATTTTATTGAAAATTTAAATTTATTTAATTTTGAAATCATACTGTGTAAATAATTCTCTGTTCTTCTTGTTTCACTTAACATTAATGAATTTCCCCATTGTATTATTTCAAAGTCTATGTATAATCCTTTTATTGATGAGAAAAATCTCAATACATGGGGAAAAATAATGAAAATATTTCCTGTCATTGAGCATTTAATATGCCCCTGATGTTTTTATTATTTTACAGATTATGTTAAAAGAACATCTTTTATGCATGAACCCTTTTTATACTTATTGGAAGTATAACATTTGAAAAATTTATATAGTCTTGGTTCTCAGGGAATAAAAGAAATCTGCTGCATAACTTAGGTACTAGTGTTTTAACTTAAGGTGTAATCCCCCGCAGGCAACAAATGAGAGAAATTGGAAGTGATGCTGAGAAAAAGTGATGGTAAATACTGGGTGATATATTACTTCATATCAAAATATAGCTAAGTGTTGATTATATGGTACATTCTGAATAGGACATGTGGAACCACTCACTAGACCTTGAAATAGTCATGAGAGGAGAAAGAGAGAAGAATTTCTCTTTCTTTCTCCTGTCTCTTAATGACTAATGTTTGTTTTATGGACTGTTAACTTCCCCACATTTCCAGGATATATCAGGTACTCCTTCTGAGAGAAGCCTAGGAATCCTGGTCTTATGCTCTCTGGTGCACTATTTTATTTGAATCCAGAAGTGGTTCAAGCCAACTCATTCATTCTGGGACTTGTTGAGTAGGAGCTGGGCATTCACTATGCTGTAGCTTTCACCATGATAGACATCATAGGAGTCATGCAAGGGATCTAGCACGCATATGAAATGCAGTTAAGGTAACCAAATGTGCTATGAGATAAAGTAGTAACCAGGGATGGCAAACAGCCTGTGAGGGAAATGACACTTAGCAAATGAATCTGACGTGAAACATACATTGGTCCTAAAATATCAATACATCTGATAAAAGGTATGAAAATTTACTTGACTCTTGATACAAACTGACGTATTACTTTCTAAAAATGTATACTTTTCTACACATAATGTATAAGTAATAATAAATGTATTCAGTATTTTTATTAAATAAATCCATTTTCTAAATCAACCAAAAATTTGTCTAAATAGCATTGTTTAATTAAGTTTGCATTTTTATTCCTAGAGAGGTTTAAAATTATTCATATTTATTCATCTGGACTTCTAACTGCTCCATATCTATATAAATATTTCCCAAAATTACTTAAATATGCTTTTCTTATCAGTCTAAAAATATACAATTAAAACCAAAGGAAAAAATTCAAACACACATATCTGTTTAAATCAACTTTCTTCTCTGAACCAAGTTTCACTAAAAAGTTTTATGTAAATATCAAATACAATAACAATAAGAATGATTAAATATTACATACTTAGGGCTATACATTAAAAAATGTACAATGACAATATGAAAAAACTCGTTACTATCAAAGCACTCAAAAAGAAAAATGAACAAATGGAAAGTCCAGCTATATTCTGGATTGAAGGACTCAACATAATAAAGATGGCAACTATATTCTAATTTAATATATAAATTTTTATTAAAAATAAATTACAAATATATAATTACTATGCACCATTGCATAGTAAACAACCACCAAATCTCAGTGGCTTCCAGCAATAATCACTCATTTTACACTCATGGGTCTGTAGATTTGTTGTGGTTTAGTTGCTCTCAACTAGTCTTAGCTGGCGAGGCTGAATTAAGATCCAGATTTTATCTGAGTCCTAGGCTGAAGGTATATCTTCACAAAGTAGACATTAAAAACTCAAGAAGGGTCTCATAAGACCTTGAGTCAGAACTTGCTGTCTCCCACTTCTATGTACATTCCATCAACTAAATCAAGTTATACAGCCAAGCTTAGTGATGGAAGACTTTTACTCCACTCACAGTAAATAATGGCAAAGGCAGATAGGGAAAGAAGAAATCAAATAATTTGTTCTGCCACACATAACTTCTTTATCCTTTGTGTTCCACTTACCTTTTCAGTTTTATTTTAATGAGCTCCTATATTTTCCTTTATTTTTAAAGACTTCAAAGCTAATTCTTGCCCCCAAAGCTTTATACATATTTGCTGCTCCATACCAACTCCATCTTTTCTACCTCCTGGTCATTTTTCAAGTTTCTACTTATTATCACTTTCTTAGTACCACCTTTACTAATGGCCAGTATTCTTATATGATCCTCTCATCTTATTTCATAGTTCACATCATGATGGCATATAAATAATTTAGTAATTATTTGTTTAATGTTATCATTATTGCTACACCAAAAGTTTCATGATAGCAGAATGGAGTCTGTTTGTCTATATCCCTCAAGCTCAGCCCCAAATCTGTCATAAAGTGTGTTCTCAATATGCATATATTGAAATAATACATGAAATAATTTATATTCTTTCTTTTGGGGGTTATCTTTTTAGATGCATTTCTCCAGCTGTTATTGGGTATACTTACTGTTCATATCAATCATTATGCACTCTTTACACATATAGTATATTATCCCTTTCTCCATTATATAAATATTTGTTATTGCACACACTGAAATTTGTTGTTTTTCTTTCCTTTTCATTTGTTTGTGTTACCTTACTTTTGATAATTAAGAAACTTTTATACAGGAGAGATTTGGAAAAGATAGAATACCTGAAATTTGTATTGTAAATATAAGGAAAAACAGAAGAAAATAAAAAAGTAAAGATTCTGTAATAGCAAGTATTTACTAGAGTGTAACCAGATATCAGAGAAACCTCTATATAGTAATTCAAAATACAAAGAATAGAAAATAAATATTTAAAAATAAAGATATTCATTAATTGGAAGCTAATTCCAAATGGATATGGATTGAAGAATGTTAAATATGTTATATGTGGAGAAGGTTGTTGCTACTGGGTTATAATGCAAGTCAAAAGCAAATCTAATAATCGAATAGAATTAGAGGAAACTCTCACAGGCAGAAAACTTTGGATTGTGCAACTTTGGCAATTCTTCATGGCCTGTTAACTCTTTAAGGATTTTCTTTTTCCTTTCTCTGTTGATGCAAGTATTTGTTTTAGAGAATGTACATTTTTCATCTTTCTCAGTTAAGAACCCGAACTTCCTCTATGTAGAGCAATGTAGGCTTGATGCCAGGGAGTCTGCCCAGGAATGTTAAGTATAGACCTTGGATGTATGAGCATCAAAGGCTGTATTCCTACCACTTTTATTACATTTCATTTTTTTCTTCAATGGTGATGTGTTGGGAATCAAGATTGGGAAGAGCAGGAGATAATAATGGAGTACATATACTCTTCAGGAAAATATCTCCTTTGAATAAAATTTGGACTGGATTTCTACTGATTTCCAAAGAGAAGATTTTATCATATGGTCAATAAATTCTCCCAATGACTAGAGCAAGTCTCATCAGCTTTCTTTTACAAAGTTACTCCAGAATAATAAGGATACATGCATACTTGGGGAATGAACACAAGTTGCCTTCCCCAAGCATTGCTCATAGTGCAAGGTGTTTGCATATAATGCAAACAAAAAGTGTCTCCATGATCCTGACACAACTATGAATTTTGATGACATTGTAATTTTTATCTATTTGGAATCTAAAAGGAATCATATTTTTTTTGTTCCTTTTTAACTCTAGTATTGCATAAGAGCTTCTAAAGTTGTAAATCTGGTTATCCTACTTCTCCCTTTAAAATATTTCATTGGTTTCTGATCCCCTTCAAAAAATAATCAGTAGTACAATATATAAAGTCTTTCATGATCTAGAGAACCTCTATACCTGCCTGACTTATGTCTTGCTCTGCCCTTGCTCATAAATATTTACAGTTTCTATGTTCTCTCACAAAAATGAACTAAAGTAGTTGTAAGTTCCTTTATGAATACACATTCCCTAGCCCCCACATCTCCATCAGAAGAAATGTAGGGGTACTCCTATTGAAAAATACATAGTGCCAAAGTCTCACCAGATTGACAAGCAGCAGAACAACCAGTGATGTGCTGGTAAACCAGGTCTCAAAGAGGAGCAAAAAAGCTCTCATTTGTAGCTTTTGCTAATTTCAGTGTTATTTGCACTATACTCCCACCTAACTGATTTCCATTAAATTAATCTCTAAGTCTCTGATCCCTCTAGGACTTTCATATCTCTTAATGTGACCCCTTCTTCCAAACTTGGCCAGCTCCTTAAACTTTTCATTTAGCTTTCAGAAAAATAACAGTCATCATCAGCAAAATTTATTGTATCCTCAACCTTTCCTATGAATGATCATTTCACCTTTTTCTCCAATCAAAACCTGTTGAGAAAACTGCTTCTCCTGCAGCCCTCTGCATTACTTGTTTTTCCTACCTCTGGGTTAAGTGGGATGATAGAGCTCCTTCTTTCTCTTCATTGACATTTCACAATTTTTACTACTTCCTTTTTAAAACACTATAGCATTTCTAGAACATGACCGCTTCTTTTCACTTAACCTCAGCCAGTTGTTCCCAGAGTCTGTTTGATAAAAATTTCTGTAATAAGTGATTTGTTCTGTTTCTTCACTGTCTGATATTGTGGTCATTAGTTACCTGTAACTGTTGAGAACTTGAAATGTGAATAGTGTTACTGAGATATTGGCTTTTAGTTTTATTCGGTTTTAATTACAGGCATACCTCATTTTATTGTGCTTTGCAGATATTGCATTTTTATAAATTGCAACCATATATAAGTTTTAGATAATTGCAGGTTTGTGGCAATTCTGCATTTTCAGATGATGGTATTTTTAGCAATAAAGTATTTTTGATTGAGTTATATGCATTTTTGTACACATAATGCTATTGTTCACTTAATAGACTACAGTGTATTATAAACATAACTTTTATGTGCACTGGGAAACCAAAAATTTCATGTTACTTTATTGTGATAGTCACTTCTTTGCAGTGGTCTGGAACCAAACTTGTAATATCCCTGAGGTACACACTTAATTTTCATTTAAAATAACCATATGAAGCTAATGCCTACCATATTAAACAGCACAGATTTACGTAGAACATATCATTTTCAATTTGTATAATTTTCAATAATTGTCCTTCCTCTATAATATCAATTTCATGTACCCTATTCTCTGACAACACCTTCATTCTTTTTGATTTAATCTCTTTTCTGTCACATTGTCAATATCTCAAAACACCATTTTGTTGATCCAAAGATTTTTGCCTTCGTTCATCTACTTCATGTTCCCTTTACTCTCCTGTCTCAGTTTAGACTGTGATGTTATTGAGACTGCTCCATTGCATACATCCTAGAATCCTTTGCCCTAATCTTGCTTCATCATACTTGCCTGATAATATTAGTAAATTCCACTTTCCTTTATTCTCTATACATTCCAACATAGCTAAGTACAATTGTCAAAATACACATGAAAATGCTCACTGATCTCACTTTTAATCCATGAAAACTGGTCTCAAGAGTTCCCTCATGCTATGCAGCCATTCTCTCTAATATTTTCTCTCTGCTGTTTTCCAGATGACTATTTCATCACTTTTTCCTGCCTCCAATATCTAGTACGTATTCCCTCACCCTTACTTTCAGCTCATGACTTTGCCTTTCATTTCACCAAATAGATGGAAACTATCAAAAGAGAACTTGCGTGTCTATCTACCTACTTATATTCCTCCATATACGTTACCTTCCTCCTGTTGCTACGTTTGAGTTCTCTCAAACTCTTCATTCTCCCCACCTATCTCCCCTACTCTAAATCAAAAACAAAAACAAAACAAAGCAAAAACCTATACACACTACTATGTATAAAATGGATAATCACAAGGACCTACTGTATAGCACAGGGAACTCTACTCAATACTCTGTAATGACCTATATGGGAAAAGAATCTGAAAAAGGATATATGCGTATGTATAACTAAATCACTTTGCTGTACACCTGAAACAAACATAACATTGTAAGTCAACTGTGCTTCAATATAAAGTAAAAATTAAAAAACAAAAAACAAAACCTGATCACACTCAGTCTTTTCCATATCTAAAATCACATTTATTGTCTGTTTATTTTTCCCGCATCAAATATTTAATCCAATCATACACTGTTCTGGCTCTACCTCAAGATATATCCAGCTTAATGCAGAATCTGACCACTTATTACTATTGTCCCTACTAATGTGCTTGATCACACCTCCATTACCTGGATTATTGCAACAGCCTCCAGTTTAGACACTCAGCTTCCCCACAGTCCAACATAAAGTCTATTCTTACAAAACTACAGGAATGATAAAATATTCTTCATAATTTTCTGGTAAAATATTATAGGCAAATAGATAGATAGGGAGATAGTTATATATTAAGATAAGATGATTTCTTTGCTTAGTATATCCCCCTGTTGCCCCATTGGCTTCCTTTCTCACTCACAGAAAAAAAAATGTAGTCCTTTTCATCCCTAAGGCCCTATATACTCTGCCCCTTGTGACAATACACCCCTCCCCCCAACTCTCTGAATTTAACTGCTATTAGTCAGTCTGTTTCAGCTATAAGGGCTTTGTTGCTATTTTTCTAAAATACCAAGCTGGTTTTCCCCTTAGGGTTTTCACATTGACTTTTCCCTTACCTGAGGTGCAGTTATATGACTAACTCCCTTTCTTTCTTTGTATTGCTTTGTAAATTCCATCTTACCATTTAAGGCTCTTTCTGATCACCCAATACAAAATATCAATGTCCTCTGTACCTAATTACCCTTTCTATTCCTCTTATGTTTCTTCACACATCTCAATAAAATTTATCGCCTTATGTCAACTCTTGTATTCTCTTGCTTACTTGTTTATTTTTAGCTCTATTAGACTGAGATTCATCTTCTTATTCACTGATGTGAGACTAGCAAGTAGACTATGCTTTGGAATCTTGTAGGTGCAAAATAAATATTTATTGAATGAGCAAATTAATGAATGAATAAAAGCTAAGTCTTCTCTGGCAATCACAGTCTTTATTAGGTACCAAACCATGAGCTCTGAAAGGAGCTTCTGATGTAATCATGCTCATTGTGATTTATTAGTTTTCCTTCTAATGTTCTATTTTCACCAGCTTCTGCCCCAAAGACTCTAAATTTGTCACTGATTCGCCATCAGGAATCACTCTTTTAACATCTCTGTATATTTTCACATACTATTTCTACTACCTGGAATTCATATGATCCTTCTCAACTCCCTGGTGACTGCATACCCATGCTTCAATACTTTCTCAGTTATCTACCCCTCTGGGTGGCCTTTCCTATTTTACTTGTCAGTTAATCATCCCTTTCCCTGTGCTACTATAGAATTTGCACAATGTTATTAGAATAATTATGTGATATGGCGGTAGGTTTTATTATAGGTTGAATTGTGTCCCCCCAAGTTCATAGGCAGAAATCCTAACCCCCAGTACCTTAAAACATAACCTTATTTGGAAACACAGTCATTGTAGGTGCAATTAGTTAAGATTAAATCATTCTGCGGTAAGGTGAATACCTAATTCAATGACTGCTGTCCTTATAAAAAAGGGAGATTTGAACAGGTACATGCTCACGGGCAAAATGCCATGTGAGCACAAAGGCAGAAACTGGAGTGATGAAGCAGATGCTAAAGAATACCGAAGATTTCCAGCAGACCAGTGCACATTAGGAGAGAGGTATGTGACAGATATCTCCCTCATAGTCCCTGGAAGGAATCAACTCTGCCAACACCTTGATTGTAGACTTCTAATCTCTAGATTGAGACAATATATTTGTGTTGTTTAAGCCATCAGTTTGTAGTACACTGTTCCACCAGCCCAAGCAAAACAACAGGTTTCTTCTTCCTTACACATTAGAAATTCCTCTTTTTTTGTCATTGAACTTTGTATAAATCCTTCCACTAACTCCAACCAATCTCCAAGTCAGACACAATGTCAATGGAATAAACAAATAAGTAAAGGAACAAGAAAGTGAATGATACAACAATGAAAAAAATCATAACTAATCACTGTGGCTTGAGTGGTTTATTTGTTTATAAGAAATTATTGGAGATGTTTCAAATAAATATCTTGAAAAGAACAAAATGCAGTGGTGATGGTTCTACTGAATATCTACATAGACATTTAAATTTCTGTGGGCTCTTTCAGTCCAACAAATTTTCATACTTATTTAGATTTTACATACATTAACTCTTTTCTTTTTAATAGTTGCTTCAGAGTGACCCTTTTGCATGGATCTTGTTTTAATATAATTACTTTCTGAGACATTACTTCCAATTCAATTCCCTATATCCAAGTTCTTATATAAACTTCTGTGACAAATGCCCAGACACTTGTGTCTGTTCACATTGATTAAATCTTCTTATTGTTCCTCTTCAGTGTATACAAATTTTCATTTGCTGTGAGCCTTGAAATGTAGGATAATGCTTTCTAGATATTTTTCTTTATACTTCTAATTTTAGGAAGAACTAAAGATTCTGATTTCCTTCCACCTTCAAGAAGGAGGTAGAAGAGTTTTTAAAGGGATCAAGAGCAAAATGTTATTCAAAAATAAAATAACATCACATACTAGACTGAGGAGCTTCTAAGGAGAAGTAAAAAGGCACTAAATGGAACTGTTTTGTGCTGGATTTTTCTTAGGCCACATTTGGATAACTTTTTAGACTGTTGCTCTTTGTAGGAACCTGTGCAAAATTATTTTCAGGGGAAGCATCTCAGCCATCAGAGAGTAGTAAAAAAAAATTAGGTAGCACTAAGGTAAATCATCAAACAAGCTGATTGCTTGGGACTATCTCCAGACTAGGGTAAGGGAATGCTCATGCCTTGAAAATCCCATTTTACTCAGTAAGACACTAGGTAGGGATTTGAAGTCAGATCCCATGCTGATCATAACAAGTATGTTTGCCCTGAAATCTGGCAGATGTACTTGAAATCCTTAGCAATCGTAGGAAACTGGTAGAATGTATGGGATGTAGGGATCATGGTCATTTTCATTTATTTCCCATCAAAGGGACATTGCTAACAGATGGTATCTGGATTTAAAACTTTAGTATGGGTTCATTGCATTCCTCTACTGCCTCTGATAGATCCTGCTTAGTTCATTTTATAAATTCTGACAATGAAGTGTGTGGTAAACAATGGTGGTATTGACTTCCTTCCATTTTTATCACAAGTTTCTAAATTAGGAAGTACATTTATGACTATAACAGGAACATAAAGTAGGTAGATTAGATGTTGTTAAATAATCATCTTCTGTTGAATTTATATTTTAAGGGCGTAAAATTAGTACAACTATATTCTAAGAAATTCCTTCTTCATAGTTATTATAACTTAATACTTGAGGATTACATTTCTTATAGAAATCTATTTCCTAAGTTAACTGAGAGGCCATGATGAAAAGATATATTAAGAGAAAATTATTGTATTTTTCTCTTGTATGTATAGTTACTATGTTATAAGAATAGTGTAGACATTACTGATTTTCCTCATTTTTATTGCATTCTATATCAACACACAGTTTACATTTTTTTTTTTCCTTCAACCTAATACTTAAATATATGGGCTTATTGAAAGATAGTTCTGAAATGTAGCTAGAGAATAAATGCAGCTATAAGATAGTTCTGAAATGTTAGACAGGATTCTATAAACTAATAATAATGTACAACTGCAATAATATATAAAAGCAAAGTAGTACTGGGAAAATTACCCAGTGCACAGGCAATAGGTATTTTTAAAAGGCAGTACTATTGTTTGTCCACATACAATGTTGAAAGTCACTAACAGCATCTGTAGAAAGAAGCAATTCTCAATGCTGTCATAAGCTAAATATCCTGTTTTCTAAAAAAAAAAAAAAAAAGTTGATAACACACAAAATAGGTTTCCAAGAAAAAAAAGTTCCACACAAATAAGATATACTATAAGATATACTTGTCTCAGTGGATAGTCTAGTTACAGTGATTTCTGAACAAGACTTACATGGCTACCCAACCGAACACTTATTTACTTGGCACCCATTTCCTAGTAGAACAGGCTCACCAACTTATAAACAGGCAACATGCCATCCTAACAGATGGCTGTGAGTATTTGCAGCCAAGAGACCATGAATGAACATCAAATGTGTTTGCTGAGGGCAGGAGTCCCAATCAAAAACGCCCAAACAGCTGTCTTTCCTAAGGTTTTGAACCCAGGGTTAGAGACACATACCACTCTTACTCCTTCTCTTGTGAGATGAAGTTTTCTCAAACCCCTAAGTTGTCTTCTTTTCCTGGCAGATAAACCATAAGAAATATTCTCACTGGATGATATATCTATAAGTTTAATTGTATTCAAAGTAGTGTTTTACTTGTACGCATGTTAAGCAGTTAATATCTTGAATGTATGCCCAAAGGAAATAGTACATACATACTCAAATCTGATATTGGTTGATATGTATTGCCATCATTGTCATAATTATTATTTATAGTCTCAAATCTGTCTCTGACCATAAAAGACCTCTACTGTTAGAAGGTGTGCTGGATAGTGAATGGCTCTACACTCTCTGTATTGGCAGAAAGAAAAATTGATCTGTTCTTGTCAAGGTCTATTTACCATCAACTTTTAGGAAATGCAACACAGTCTGATAATGATAATCATTATCTTATTCCTTAGAAATTGTAAAAGCCTGATCAACACATGTGACTCATCAATTAGAATGAAGATTTCTTAGCAAAGTAGAAAAAGAACTAAAAAAGGGCAATGAGAAGAAAAATTATAGTCAATAATACATGGAAATATATTCAAGTTCACTTTAGTTAAAAGTGCAAAATTAAAGCTCTCTAATGAATTATTTTTATTGATCAGATTGGTAAAGAATATGTGTTGATTACCCAGAATTAGAAAACAGTTTTCTTCACTTTTCATGAGACCATAAACACTATAGCCTTTTTGAATGATGATCTAGTCACACACACACACACACACACACACAGAATGAGAGAGAGAAAAACACATATACAGATGGATGTTCTCCAATCATTTGACAGTGATTATCTAAAGAGTAATGGGGAAAATTATAGGAAACTTCTTATGTATTTGTATTTCTTTTTTTAAAAATTTGTTTGCTTTTGTAAAATGTATGCATTGATGTTGTAATTAAAAACTATATTTTCTGCAGAATTAAATAAAATTTCATGAACTTCCCAAAATTATAAAAATGTAAAAATATTCTAAATACATTATAAATCTTACCTAAGGTTTAAATTCAATGTTCCTTAAACTTCAGCTTGTAAATAATAATTTTGGAGTTCCATAAAATACAGATTGCCTAGCTTCATTTCCAGGGTTTCTAATCAGTGTATCCAGGGAGTAAACCATGAACATACCTTGTTAATGGATATTCCAGATGATTTTGACATCAGTGTTTTCTGTGGGACACACTTTAAGAATCACTGCCTTGATGAATTAAAAAAAAAAAAACTGGAGTCAACAGTAGAGTTCTGTTTTGATCATATTTAACTATATACTCTTCACATTTAAAGGAAACACTCTCCACAATGACTATTTCCCCTTAATCGGATTTCTCTAAGCTATGATGTAGAGAGTCTAGGAACATTTTCAGTGTATTCAGAGCATCTATGTTATATTTACGTTAGAGATTAATCATACTCTCATAGCTATTTTTTACAAATTTACCTCTTTCTCAAGCTTTATGATACCTCAGTCACTGTTGTGCCCCTAATGTCTTGCACAGTTTTGGCACATAGTAAGTGCTAAAAAGTGTTTGTTGAATATAGGGGGATAGTTGAAAGTATTAACAAATGAATGAATGAATTGCTATTAATCTCATATTGTTTCATTTTTGTATATGCATTCTGTTTCCTTAAGTAGACTCAGAATTTTGATTTATACAAAATTTATATAAATTTTATAAATTTTGTTTTTATAAACTACAATAAGTAACAAATGCAAATAGAGTGCTTTAGAGGTTAGAAAGAATAACAAAATACTAACTGTACTATTGGAGCTTTTAGTTTCTTTTTCATTACTGAACAGATAATCTGTCAATGGAAGGATGCAGAGACAATATAGAGTGGTTTAAAAGGTAGTTTTGAATTAGTGTATCAGGGTTTGAATTTTAGTCTCAACATTTTAGTTTGGTGATACTGGGAAAGTTTTATAGACCTTCTATTTCTCCATCTTATTTGTAAAATGGGAATGATAATAATAATAATATACCTAAATCTATAAATTCTGGCAAGGATTAAATGAATTATTTGTAATTCTGCCTGACCTATGTTAAGCCCTAAATACATGATTGCCAAATAAATTCTGGGTAATATTGTTGCAGGCTATTTTATATTTGTTATCATAAATATTAGAAAGGACAACAATTTCATTAGTTGGGAGTCTGTCGAGTAATTAATAAACCACTGTGTAGCAGATAGATTACCATGTAGTCAATGCAATCTATGGCTTTTGACCAATAAGGTGTTACCTCAGTGGTTGCCTTTTTTTGAGATCCGCAAATGCCTTGTGTTCTTACTCCTCCAATAAGTAATTTTGAGCCCTGTGTCCTAGGTAAAGCCCTACTGTCATGGATTTTAAAACTATTGGGTAGGGAGAGAAATATAAAAATAAATAAATAAATAAATAAATAAATACAAACAAGATTTTACATGTGATGTAGAAGAATGATAATGAATAATAACTGACAGTATACTATATAGAAATTCATTCCCCAGATCCTAAGCATATGTTTCAAATGTTTGCATGTGTATGTGTGTGCATGTTTATGTATGTATCACTTAGATCTTTGTAATAATTTCCTTTTTTCTATTTCTATAGTAAGTATAAGCTTAGGAAATGATCAAGAATGATGTTTTTGTTAATACCAAAAAATTAAAGAAAATTGCTAACTGGAACATTTAAGAACATAACACTGATTTCAAAGAAGTTCAAATATTGGCCTAGTCCCCACTACTACACTATTATAATAGCGGTAGGAAAGATTGTGTGTAAGCGTGAGAAAGTGTGTTATTCAGTTACCCAAAGACCAACTATGGACAAAAACAAGCACATTTTTCTCATGATTCCTTGAAGTTCCTCTGCAATCTTACACCTTCAGCGTCTTCCAGCAGCAACTGCTTGTGCAACTCCTCACCTCACTCTCTTTGGTGCTAAGACTCAAGGTTTTCACTTACAATGGAAATGGGTCAGGAACCATATGTTTATTGTGAGAGGAGGAGGGAGGAGGTGAATGAGATGACGCATAACCAAGTTTCTCCTTCAGTTAGAACTTAAGATGGCTTCATTTGCTTGAATATTTTTAGGTAGTAATTGATTTCTTGGCATCCATAGTGCCGAGATGAGGTAATGGAGAAGGGAGCAAAGAAACAAGATAAAAATACTAAGGGAATTAATTTGTATTATTTCTGATGAATACACATGAAAACTTCTGATGTCAATTTTAATTGTTCCAATGAGAAAGCTAGAGTAGAAACTTTTAATTTAGTCTTCTGCTTTTTTGCATGTAGAGTTTTATATGTTAATGATATTTCAGAGTTCAAATATTTATAATTTGGGAAGCACTTCTTAGAAGTGTGTCTATTCAAACAGAAACAAGAGATGTGTGGTTTACAAACTGGAATTGTAATTTGCTGTTTCTAATGTTGTTTGGGTCTACTTTTTTTTCAGGATGTTTCCTTAGCAATACCTGAAGATGCTTCTATGTAGAAACAAGAGACCTGAAGTGTTCTCAAAGTAAGTGAGTATAAAAAATTGTACCATATAATGTGACTCTGGGATTAAGAGTTATTGATCACTTGGTTATTACTTAATTACTTCATGGCTGGTATACATACTTGCCTTGTTCTTAATACAAATTATGTTCTGTTCTTTGTGATTCAGTTACTCTTGTCTTCTAGTTTTATGTTTCTGGTTTTTATTTTGTTTTAATGTTGGGTACTTTCAGGCTAAATAGGCAATTTCTCAATTTGGAACCATTAGGATAAATTTGCAGCCTTCTCAGTCTCTCTGCTTTCAGTTACCCAGAGACTAAGCCATATACATTTTCTTTCTTGGCAGAGTTCAACAAGTATATTTATATAAAGTCTAGTTTATCCTATTAATTGCACAAATATGTACAGTGGTGATATTTTCTGAGGTGTGACTCATGTGGAAGTGTCTTGGATATAAATCCTTACATTAGTATTAGGAAAATTTTTTTAGAACATGGTGTCTTTTAGGTTGAATGCTGCCAGAAGGCTCACCTTTAATTATTTTCTCTCCAGAAGGGAATCCATCAGGCTTGTCTTTACTCTGTTATAAGCGATGCTGGCTCACCTGGGCTTTTCTGTCTGCCAGGATTGTGGTGGCTCTATTGGCAATTGTGATAAATTGTCATTCACCTATGTCTGTCCTTGCTCAATAAAAATGAATATTAATAGGAAGGGTATCTGAGATTGTGAGCTAGAGATAAATTGTCTAAGGCCAGAGAACTGAGCAAAGAATTGACAAAAATAAAAAAACCCTTGTGAATGAAAATAAAAGCTTCATTAATAATCAATTGACCTAGTTGTTACTTGGCAACTTCAAATGCGTTTTCTTCTAAAACGTTAGAATAATAAAGTTGTCACCATATGATATGTATTTTTTTTCCATCTCAACTAAGTGTTTTTTAAATAGTGTTTCTCATTCATTGAACACTTACTATATACCAGGTTCTGTTCTATGTGATACATATACATATGTGTGTTTGTTAGTTTATGTTGCCTTCAGTTCATCCTATGAATTTGATACTATTTTTATCTCTACTTTACGGATAAGCATTCTGAACAGCAGCCCAAGATCTCACTTTCAGCCAGAAAGAGGTGAAGATAAATTTCAGAACCATGTGTCTGTATCCATATGCCATACTGTAGACCAGTATTCTGCACAGAAACTCCTTATATATGAAAGGACTTCTACCAATAAAACATTTTAAGGATTCTTCATGTGCAACATGACTAATAAAAGTTGATGGCTTTTCTTGACAACAATTCCTAAGAAAGATGAGAGCAGAACTCCCTGGTTAACTAATCACAAAACTGTTTATAAAACCATAGCAACGGAATAATAGATTAGATGAACACTTTATAATTGGGTGAGAGGAGGTGGGGGATTTGCACATTTAAAATGTAATTTAGGGAAGTAGAATTTATGGTATTATAAGAAGAGTAATATTTAAATGTTAAATATTTTAAGACTTCAAATTTATATTTAATTCAGAAGGAAAAATGACTATCATGATTAATTACACTAGCAAAGTGGTAGCTCTTTATTTCATTATTAAGCTAGTAATAATACTTCACTTGACTTTTTTTATTCTCTCAACAAATATTTATTGAGTTCCTACTATATGTCAGTCATTATTCAAAATTCTGTTGTTTTAACTGTGAAGAGGACATAAAATACTCCTGTACTTTTGGATTTTTATTTTATCTGAGGAGCAGGCAGAAAACTAACAATCAAAAAAGTTATGGTGGGTATTTTCAGTGGGAATGCTAGAGTAATAGCCAACTTTCATTGGGTTCTTATTATGTGACAGACATTTTTGTATATTATTTACTTGCATAACTCCATTTGATTTTCACAACCACATTGTTGGGTAGGAAATGTTATCATTTATATAATTCAGGTTAGGAAACTTAGGCACATATACATTAAATTGTTGGTGAGGTTCAAGATAGACAATTTGCTTATTTCTTTTCTTTTTTTAATTAATAAATTTCATTTTTTTAGTTTTCGATTTCTAGAAAATTGAGCAGGTGATACAGAGGGTTTCTACATGCCTCCCCCCCATTCACTCACAATTTTCCCTATTATTAACATCTTGTATTAGTGTGGTATATTTGCTACAATTGATGAACCAGTATTGGTATATCATTATTAACTAATTAATATATTATTAACTAAAGGCCATAGTTTACATTAGGGCTCACTGTGTTGTACAGTTTTATGAGTTTTGACAAATGTATAATATTGTGTATATACCATTACAATATTACAGAATAATTTCACTGCCCTAAATATCCCCTAGGCTCTACCTCTTTATCCCTCTCTCCTTCTCCCTGGCAACCACTGATCTTTTCACTGTTTCTATAGTTTTGCCTTTTTCAGAATGTCACATAACTGTAGTTTTACAGTTATCTTGTTCTGGTTACTATAACAAAAATATCATAAACTGGGTGGCTTAAACAACAGACATTTATTTGTCACAGTTGTGGAGGTTGAGGAATCTAAGATCAAGGTGCTGACATATTTGGTGTCTGTTGAGAGCTCACTTCCTGTTTCCATGGATGTCTTTTTCTCTGTGTCCACACATTGTAGAAGGGAGCAAGGGAGCTTTTTTTTTATAAGGGATCTAATCGCATTCAAGAGGGCTCCATGCCCATGACATAATCACCTCCCATTGAGAATTAGGGTTCAACATATGAATTTTGGGAGGACATACTCAGTCTATAGCATATAGTATGTAGCTTTGACAGACTGGCTTCTTTCATTAAACATGTACTTAAGATTCCTCTATGTCTTTTCATGGCTTGATAGCTTATTTCTTTTTATTGCTAAATAATAATCAATTGTATGGATGTAACATAGCTTATCTATTCATCTTTTGAAGGACTTCATGGCTGCTTCCAGTTTTTTGTCAGTTTCGAATAGGCTGTTATAAACATTCATGTACAAGTTTTTTTCAGCTCATTTGGGAAACCACCAAAGAGAACAGTTGCTCTACTGTATGTAAGAAGACTCATTTAGTTAGTTAAGAAGCTACCAAATTATCTTCCAACGTGGCTGCACCATTTTGTACTCCCACCAGCAATAAATGAGAATTTCTGTTACTGTACATTCTTGTGGCCATTTGGTGCTTTCAGTTTTGTTTTGTTTTGTTTTGTTTTAATTTTTGTCTTTCTGAAAAGTATGTAGAGGTATCTCATCATTTTAATTTGCAATTCTGTAATGACATATAATGATGAACATTTTTTTCATGTGCATATTTGCCATTTGTAGATCCTCTTGGTGAGGTGCCCCAATCTTTTGCCCACTTTTTCACTGGATTGTTTGTTTTCCAGTTTGTTTCTTGTGGCCAGAATTTTAATCATTATCTTATGTAGCCATGTAGAGTGCTGTGCAGACAATGGCACAGGGTAAGGGAATAGAAGGAATTTGAAGGATGAAAAGTCAGCTTTATGTTTTGCATAGGAATGTCAGGGAAGGCCTTTCTGAGGAGGAAACATTTGAGTTGATATCTGAATAATGAGAAAATCCTGACAAGAAAATACTGGGTAATCAAGGGGGGTTTCATCAACCACTCTGGATTACAGTTTTCTAAATTGTGAAATAAAGATATCTGATATACTCTTTGTGTGCTTATATCAAATAGATGGAGAGAATCAAATAATTATCTTTCAGTGGAGCACCCAATATGTTGGCCATTCATACATCTTTCTTCTATGCCAGCATCTGGACTTTAGATATCTGACATTGTAGATGTACTGTTCGTGGAATATACAAAATTTATTTATAATTTGTGTCTTATTTTCAAATGAGTATTTTTCTGATTAAATTTCAAGAGAAAACTAAATGTTATTTAAAATACACATAAATATTAAGCTCTTTTGCCAATTAATGCTTAGTTTGCACAATAATCACATAATGTGTATTATTAAGCATTTTAGTTGCAAGTCACCAAAACTGATGGAGGCTAGTGTAAGCAGATTGAGATAGGTAAATATTAAGCAATGGATATTACATAGATCATAGACATTTCAGGAGGGCTAAAAAATCTCGTATGTAATCTGGAATAGTCCCTCCAAATCCTACTACCTCACTAGCTCAGTGAAGATAATACTGCCACCACTCTGGTGACACTGTGCATTGAAAATCGGAAGTAGAATCCTTGTCACTGCTGCCTTTGGAAATAAATTGGCTGTTGTAGCTGCACTTGCTCTTTTTTTTGTCTTTCTTTCTTCCTTTCTTCCTTCCTTTCTTCCTTTCTTCCTTCCTTTCTTCCTTTCTTTCTTTCTTTCTTTCTTTCTTTCTTTCTTTCTTTCTTTCTTTCTTTCTTTCTTTCTTTCTTTCTTTCTTTCTTTCTTTTCTTTCTTTCTTTCTTTCTATTTTTCCTGCACATCTTTTGCTTTGTCTTCTGAGCTTTAAACTAGGGAGGCAGGCATTTCTGATTGATGGAGCCTAGGTCATTTGACCACATTCTGGCTGAAGAAAGCTCAGTAAATGAATAAATTATCTGGCATTTTAAGCTTCGTTAACATCATGTAAATGCAGATAAGGCAGAATATTCTCCAAACTTTGAAAGGAATTTAGGTGTGAGTGGCCTGAAAGAATAACAATTTTATTTGGTATGCTATGTTTCAGAATACATTTTTTTTTTCAGAGAAATATGTTCTTTTATAGTATTATCTAATATTGTTGTTATCTCAGAATTTTTAGTACGATAGGTAGAAAAAATGTTCACAATTTTTCCCTATCATGCGTATGCCCCTTTGAAATGCAGCATTCTAGTTCTCCCATTAAGAGGTGACTTCTCCATTAGTGTGAGTCTGTTACTTGCTTTGGACAACAGGAACTTAGAAATGTTGTAAGCAGAGGTTTGAACAATGCCTGTGTATTAGGGCTTTCTCTTTGATAATCTTGGGAACTCTGTAGCCATCATAATGTGAACAAGCTCAGAGAGCCAGCTTTGTAATAAGTGACACACATCCCCGTCTTCCCATTATCTTCCAAATGATGGCAGATGCATTAGTGAGACTTGGTAAAGTCATAGGAAGCAGCTGAATACTAATCCAAATTACCCAACCATAGAAATGAGGAGTAAATAGAGTATTTGCTGTTTTAATCTACTAAATTTTAGAGTGGTTTGTTCTCATCAAATGCTATTACATCATTTACTCTATTACCTGTATCACAGAGTTGTTTTTTCGTTCTTTAAATTGATATTCATCTGGCTAAAGTAAGTAGTTAAAAATTAATTATTATTTGCAAATGGTTTATAACGTAGCTTCATAGAAGACCATGTTTTTATTTCTTCAATATGAGATGTCATTTAAAATTTTTAATTTACTTTTGTTTCTGAATTTTTTTTAACAGCATGGCATCTTGGCATACTTAACACTTTTCAACATAGATAACAGTGTGAAAAATTTCTATTTTTGGTCTGCTATTCACATATCAATTGCTTTCAAAAGTCAAAGTCCATTATGACAGAAAGAAAATAAGTGACAATTTTAGATCAGAAAAAAAAGTTGATTATTCCTAACTAGACAAACAGAACAATAACATGGACTCTAAATATTTGATAGATAAGTGATTCAAAGCTTTCATACCGCTCAATGACTATAGAGATTGCAGTGGATATAGCTCTCTGGGCACTGTATCATACAGTTTTACCAGGAATACTGGTCAACTCATCTGCTGTCAGTAAAACAATACTTTAAACTCTAATGAACATGGTATTTTTTATAGTTTTCACTGAATATCCCAGTGAATCAGTTTCTAAACTGAATTTATATGTGATACATGAATCACTTGTTCAATTCTTTTGTTATCATGGAAGGCCAAAGCATTTTTCCCAAAGGATCTTCCTCCAAATTGTACACATTGACTGAAGACTACTGTTCATTATGTCAAACTTCCAATTATTTCATGTGTATGAAAAAATCATTTCTTTAAGTGAAAAAAATAAAAATGTTTTCTAAATTTGCTGTGTTGCAATTATAGAAACTAATTTTAGATAAACAGATTTTTGTGACTTTGCTTCTATAATGTTATTAATCTCATATCCTCATATTTGATTATGTTAATAATTTTTCAATCAAGTCATCTTGCATAATTTAATTTTAAATGGATAATGGATGTTTGTTTATTGTTCAAAGGCTATAAGACATAACTACATGCATAACAGAAAATTTTATAGAATGTCGATTCAAGTCAATAAAAAATTTTAAGGATAGTATGTGTAGATTGATGTATACTTGTGAAATTCCAAAAAAAGTCTGTATATTAAGTCAATGACATCAAGAAAAGTAGGAATTTTAAATTATTGCCAGATATAAATATTATAAAAATAAGATTTGAAATATTTCACTACCTGACATTTGTTTCAACTTCTCTGTACAACACAGTAATAGAAAATGAATCTAAACTGAGAGAAAAACTGTTAGATTTGTCCAAGAAATGGAGTAGTGAAAAACTATTAATGCCCAGAATGTCAAAGGACAAGATGACAACAAATAACCAGTATATTTGCAAATCATGATATACTATTTTCAGCTAAAATGTTAATTATTTTATTCATTTAGAATAGTACCATTTTACCATATTGTCTTTAAATATGCCCTTATAAAGGTTCAATGTTTAATATAAATTTATTTGGTTGGAGTTTTAATCTTGTCTTGAGTTCAACTTCCAATTTCAGTTCTTTCTGTGACCTTAGATGATGACTTATTAAATGGACATTAATAGAATAGTCTTTTTTCATGTGAAGATAAAAATGATATCCTCCAATAGGCTTTCCAATTTAATTTTGCCTTTAAAAATTTGATCTTTTTTTGATTATCTTTTACTTTTTTTAAATTGAAAAGTCTAGTTGTTGACACTACTTCATATAATTATGTATATTATAATGATTCACCAAACACAAAGTTTAAATTCTGAAATTTGTACACTATGACTTATGTGCAAAGTGGATCAGTGACCAATAATTCCATTAGGAATTTTTATTCTTATTTGTACAGATGGCAAAATTGATACCCAGAATTATCAAGGTGCTTATCAAGTAGAAGACCTGAAGCTGAAGTCCATGTCTTTTGATCAGGTACATTTCTTGTTCTAATAAGATTATATAGCCTCTTGCAGAATGGGATTTATCTATATGTTACCTTGAATTTTCTCATGCCAATGGACAATTCAATTTAAAAATTGAAAATGGGTCATTATGTCAATAATGGAGAAGCCATATGAGTTACACGTTTTTGATTTTTAGTCAATTGTAAGTCAGCAATTTGATGCTTAAAATGTCCCCCAAAGAAAATGAGTTTTTTTGATCATAAAATAGCTCCTAGGAAAGGAAGGTAGGACTAAAATAAAATAGCATTAAAACAAAACAAAAAATAAAGCAGGACGAAAAACTTGTTGGGTCTAATTAACCCACAATACAGTTAAGGACGAATGCCGGTTAAACCAGACAAGACTCTCGTAAGAAATTAAATTAATAAATTTATTTAGAGTGGCACAAGATCTTAGTTTTAAAACCTTGAAAACATTAAATCAATATTCAGATAATTAACACATTCTTTATGTTTAATGACTACTCTGCACTGCAGATACATAAGAATACAAACAATATATTAATGTGAATGAGCTCTTAGGAATAAATGAACATAGAGGAAAATGTAAATATTTTACTGTTTATATAGAACCACTTTCAGTGACTTCTTGTAGCTAAGCAGTAGATATCTTCCTTGTTATCTAAAGTGGCTCAGATCTTAGTCCTAAAATTGTGATTTTTGCTTTTTATTGCCACCAAAACTCCAGGATGTTTATATCTTCCTCAGATCTTATTGATAACCATCACTAGGACTGGAATGTATAAATATGCTCAGTTTGCACACTAACAGGAAATTATCTTTTAACCAAACCCTAAGTAATGGCAAGCCACCATTGACTAAACATTAAAATGGACTGGCGTATACCCTAACCTAAAAGATATTCAAAACTGTGATGTCGAGATATAGCAAAATTCTATGGTCTTTTCTAGGACTTATCAAAAAGTCAAGAAATTATTGCTTTATTACAGTGATAAAGTTCCTAATTAACTCAAAATAATGAATTCACCAACATATTCCATTTCTCAAAAACTTGTATGCATGCATTACGCTATGTAAAACAAGTATAATAGACCATGTTTCTCTTGAGAACTTTCAAATGAAAGTTAACTTACTTTAATATCCAGAATTTTTACTGTTATCATTAAAAGGAGAATTATTTAGATTTGAGACCTCTTTTCTTATTCAAATTATTACACAGTATCCCACAACAACAATGTGATTAACTTTACAGGTAAGCATAAATGGGTCTGGTATTGATACATACTTATAACCATCTGCCTAAGACCCAAGAATAATAAGAATTTACTACTTAGACTCCCAAAAGTAATTTCTAAGATTCATATCAAGTACATGATTGTTATAAAGTAATTTCTCCAACACTTTACATTTTAGAAATAATCTAGATAAATTCAGTCCACTAAAATTCCACTTGAGCCTTTTTAATTTCCTATGATTTGGTTACATCAGCAAAAGGATTTGTTTGGGTTTGGGGGTTATGCTTCAATAAGGCTCAAGTTAATCATTTAGGTACTTAAATATTCTTAACTCAAGGATTTCCCCTGACAGTCATTTCAAGAATAGCTTTATAGTATTCTTCAATTCATCTATTACACAAGAAATCATTGCAGGGAAATTCCATTCCACTCAAGATTTTTCTGTCTTGTCACCACAATGCATTCCTTGGGGCCATTTTCATTTATAAAAGGCTTATATACTGCTTGGATTGAAACACCTGTATTTCTCAGCTAAAGGTCAAAGAGTGTTAATCACAGCTTCATAATTGTTCTCAACCTTCATTAAGAAACACCATATAAACTGATGGAAAGCCTTACTTAATCTGGCTTTGCTTAAATTACTCAGGTGGGTTATCAGGATGAAAGAACAGGGAAGATAGAAATATGCCTGGGGGAGAATGTGCCCTGATGTTATCTATCTGCTTGACTCTAAAACCCAGGTAGCACTGACAGATCTTTGGAAAGAGAAAGTTCAGACTTACTATTAGATTTTATTTTTAAACATTAGAGTCTGATGGTTTCAATTATTGAAAATAAATGAAAGCACAACCTGTTCCAAGAGGATTTCAGCAAGGATGTGCCATTTCTTCAAATAGTTTTAAACTTTCTATCCAATATTTGAAATGTCTGATGCCATTCAGACTTGTGTTGACTGCTCTTCCTGGCATTAATCCCTCAAAAATATATTTATGAGATATAGCAGAGTACCTGTATTATAAAACATACTTTGCATTATTAATATGTAACTAGACACATAAACTACCTAATCCATGTTGAGTTAAAACAATTATGTTCTAGCCACTCAGAATATTATGAAACATAAAGAAGAAAGCACTAAAGTTTCAAGTACCTTATATCTGACATAAGTGTGTATATATAAATTAATGTTCATTCAATTAAAGTTAAAAAAATAACCTCTTCATTGTTATACTATAAAAGCCACTAAACTAAACCCTAAGAGGCTATACAAATATATTGAAACACAGTTCTCTTAAGTTGATTTCTTTTTGAACACAAATATACATGTAGTCTAAAAGCAGGGAGAGTATGATGCTTATTTTGGTGATATTACATTTTATGGAACTTCAGAGAAATATGTAGTTAATTTTGCTGGGGTCAAAAACTTTTAGGTAATTCTTTTTTAAAGAGGTAATGTTTGAGTCAAATCTTAAAAATATGAGTAAAGAAAATCTTACTGATGACATTAGCAGCAACATATTTTCATTGAAAGAACAGCATGGGTATAAGAAGATATTTGATAGCAGGCATATGTAGTTAGATATGTGTGGACATCCTTTGCAAACTAAAAGGGCAGTGGTAATTTTTGATATATAGGAAATGGAAAGTACAACCAAGAGTAAGGCATAATGGAGCTGACATTTCAATAACAAGAACAGTGATTCATTCAGTAGTTCAAGTGTAAGTTTTTCATTATAAGGGTTATTAGGAGATATTGAAATATTTTATGTTGGGGAGTGACATGATCCCATTTTAGTTCTCAAATAATCACTGAGGTTGCAGTTTAGAGAGAGTATGGGAGGGAGGTGAAAGTGAAGACTGGAAGAAAGATCTACTTGGGTGTTGTTGCTGTATTCAATTGAAAAATAAAGGTAACTTGATCTAAGGTAGTGGCAATGTGAATGACAAATATGGACTTGTTGAGAATAAGGACACTAGAAAGATAGAAATTGATTACATGAATGATCACAAATATGGGAAAGTTATCATTCTACATTATCATGCTCTATTATTTGTTACTATTTCTTGCATGGGGAGATCTTCCTCTCCCCTTTCCTTCACCACATCACTAATCTTATATTTCCAAAGTATAAATCTCATTATATAAAAAAATCTCATAAACTCAGAATTAAAGAAGAATAAAAGGAAGACAGTAAGGTTTGGTTCTTGGTACTTTGATCATGGAAATAGATTTTTAAAACTCTGTTCCTATCCTATTGAAATCATGAGGCCACATTGATGTTAGTGAGAGTTCCGTAAATGAAGGTAGAAAATAAGATTGTTAATTACTTTAATTCCAGATATCTTTTTTTCCAGTTTATGTGAATATCCACATCAGAAATTATATTACAGATTTGTCTTAGGTTATAATGTGGTATTTATTCAACATCAATATATTCATCAACCTGTCCTTACCTGTTAGTGTAAAAGCCATTCAGCATCTGAAACTAATACATTTTTTTAATTTCAGCATTTGAAACTAATACTTTTTTTTAATCCCATGGAAATTGCCTGTGAAATTCATAGGAATATATTCTTTGTCACAAGTTGAATGTGCAAGGATAAGTTTTGATATGGTGTCGATGCATCAAAATAACACATTTCATGCTGTGTGATAAAATTTTCACCACTGTCAACCTCAGAGAAAAATAATATTTTAACAGGTTTACAAGAAAGCAAAACATGCTTCATTATCGCTTTGAATATTTCATGAGATCAAAGGAAACATGTTTTTTTCCAGAGAAAAATCTGTTTCGTTACTGAGAAAAACTTGTTTAGGTTTAAAAAGGTCAACATTTCTGAGATAAATGTTATATTTTTACTTAAAAAATAAGAATTTCTAAAATTTTTCAGAATTATATCCTCCATTCTAATAGTTGCAATAAAATTGTTTATAGATATGCATTTTGAATTAATATTTTGAATAAAAAACTGTACATTTTTTTAAAACACAGGAAAGAAAAACAAAATCTTATGATACAAAATTAATTTTAATGTCTTGGGTGGTATAATGTGTTGAAGCTTTTACAGTATGATAGATCTCCATCTGTATCTAAGACCTCCCCCTCACTAACTGTGTGATCTTAGTCAAACTATTTCACTTTTCTAGGCCCTTGTATTAGTCTGCTGGGCTTCTGTAACTACCAAATATCACAGACTGGGTGGCTTAAACACCATAAATTTATTCTCTTACAATTCTGTAGGTTGGATATTGAAAATAAAGGTTCTGGCAGGGTTTGGTTTCTTTTGAAATCTCTCTCCTTGGCTTGTAGATGGCCACATTTTCTTAGTGTACTCACATGGTCTTTCTTCTGTGTATGCACACCCCTGTTGTCTCTCCTTGTGTCCTCTCCTCTTCTTATAAGGACACAAGTCAGATTGGAAAGGGCCCAAACTAAAATGAGGAAAGGGCCTCATTTTAATTTAATTACCTCTTTAAAGGCCCCATCTCCAGGTACAGTCACATTCTGGGGTACTGGAAGTTAGGACTTCAACATATGAATTTTGAGGGAAGCACAATTCAATTCATAACAACCCTAGTTTCTTCAGAAGTAAATGAAGCAGAGACATTGTAAAAATCACATAAATATAGGCACTGTACAGAAATTCATTTAACTAGTCAATTCAACTTGACAACTAGTAAAAATAAGTCAGACTTTAATATAACTACAATTATAATTTTTGAGAGATTATTGAGGAATAACAGTTTTGTTTTTTCATTTGTAATGCTCAGAAAATTATTACTCAATTAATTCTGAATATAACCAAAATCATTTATATCAGCATAACATTATACTGAAACAAATTTTCAGTCAAGTAAAAGACAAATTAACAAGACCAAAATTCTAGGTCTTATCAAGACATATCTCCACTTGTCTTTCAATTGAGCTACACTTGGTCAGTTCCTTACCTCATCTGTAAACTTTTCTCTGCAATCCCCACTTTGTTAGCAATGTGTATAAGACTTTGGAGAAGGATTACAGATATTTTACAGTCTGGAAAAAATGAAATTTTAGTAGCAGACAGGTATCTTTTGAATAACTGATATGTTATAAAGGAGATTGAGAAACATGCATCCTTGGTATGTTGTAGAGAAACATGCATCCTTGGTATGTTGAAGATAATCTGTCGGAAACTAGTTGCCAGTATAATCTTAAATGGTGATTTAATAGAAGTGATTATGCCCAATATTACTAGTACTCTAAAATTATTCAGGGCAGACTGGTCAATAAAGGAACAAGAACAGCAACAAAAGAGGTACACCTGTGTAAAAATGTTGGACGTTTCCTTACTTAAAGATGATATGATTTTTTGAAAAATCTAGACTGTTGGGGGAAAGCAAAGGAAATATACACTATAATTTTTAAAAAATTGAATAAATTAAATATTCCTCCAGACAATAAAAATGTAAAATATCTTACAGGTAATATGTAGGATATCCTTCATGTTACCTGCATGAAATTTCAGATAGATGATAGATAGATAAATAGAATAGAGACATAGAATATACAGTTGATCCTTGAACAACATGAGTTTGAGTTGTGAGGATCTGCTTACACGCAGATTTATTTTAATAAATATGTACAGTAGTACACAATCTGTGGATGGTTGAATCCAGGGATGTAGAAACTCTGATATGGAGGGCTGACTATGGGGCTTGATTATCTGTTGATTTTACTGAATTGGGCCCTTTCTCTTTTTTTCTTGGTGAGTCTGGCTAAAGGTTTATCAATTTTGTTTATCTTTTCAAAGAAAGAGCTCTTAGTTTCACTGATCTTTTCTATTTTTTTAGTCTCTATTTCATTTATTTTTTGCTCTGATCTTTATGATTTCTTTCCTTCTACTAACTTTGGATTTTGTTTGTTCTTTTTTTTCTAGTTCCTTTAGGTGTAAGTTTAGTTTGCTTGTCTGAGATTTTTTTCTTGTTTCCTGAGGTAGGCTTGTATCACTATAAACTTCCCTCTTCAAACTGCTTTTGCTGCATCCCATCGATTTTTGGGTGGTTGTGTATTTGTTGTCATTTGTCTCAAGGTACCTTTTTTCTTCTTTGGTTTCTACAGTACTTTAATTTCTTCTTTGATTTCTACAGTGATCCATTTGTTGTCTAGCAGCATATTGTATAACCTCAATATCTTTGTGTTTTTTGCAGTTTTTTTCTTGTAGTTGATTCTGGTCCATAGTGTTGTGGTCAGAAAAGTTGCTTGATATTATTTCAGTTTTCATAAATTTATTCTGACTTGTTTTGTGGCCTAGCATACTATCTATCCTGGAGAACATACTGTGTGTACTTGAAGGTGTTTTCTGCCGCTTTTGGTTGGAATGGTCTATATATCTCTATTAAGTCTATTTGCTCAGATGTGGTGTTTATGGCCAGTGTTTACTTAAACTGGTGTTTAAGAGCAGTTAATTTTCTCTCTGACTGATCTAAGACCCCAATTTTTAAAATGTGAAAAACTCATTGAGATTCATGTATTTGGAAATGCAGATATTGAATAAGTGTATGAAATAACTTAAATCACAGATTCCTTCCCTTTGAGAACTTATTTTATCCTGGCTGAGATGGACAGGAAAGATATAAATAAATAAGTCTGTGTCACCACCAATAAATACATGTATAACAGGTCAGATAGTAAGAGTTGATAATGAGAAAATTAAGGCACAGTAAGGATACGATTTTCTTGCTTTTATAAATATAAGAAATTTAAACACAATTTAGTAATTCTGAGTATAATTTGATGAATTTGTCCAAATAAAAAATATTCAAACACTTATTTTCATTTGTTCATTAATGGTTGGTACAAAATATTTATTGAGATAGTAACTTACTTGTTAAAAGCACGGGCTTCAAAATCTTAGAACTCAAACTCTTTGTTTTGATAGTTTGCATGCCTTGAACAAGTAACTTAACCTCTTTATTCTTTAGTTTCTATGTATTTTAGAAAAATCTTTCCTTTGTCTTCAAAGTATGTGAATTCACATTTTATCTTCTAGAATGAACATCTGGCAGATAAGATATGTAGTTTTTTTAATTGTCCTTCTTAAACTGTTGCAATAAAGATTTTATACCCTAACTGCAAAATTATCACAGAAAGTATCATATTAAGAAATTTTTATTGAAATATTATATTTATATAATTCATAGTTGAATAGAGCAGAATTACCTAGACTACTCAATTCCTTCAGTGTTTTATTGATTTATTCAGTAGTTTATTCTGTCACTCTTTCATAATAAAAAAGTTTTGTGGGATTGAAGCTTATAGTGAAAAAAATAGTTAAATTCTATTTTAAATTGATTTGCCCTCCAAATCAGAAATTTCCACATTATAATTAAAGGGAATAGAAAGAAAAAGAAAATAGCAGGTATATAAACACTGCTACTTAGAAGGATGAGAAGCAGTTTTGTTTTGTTTTTTCCTTCACTTGAACATCTAGCTTTTTCTCACATGGCTTTTTCCCCACTAGATCCAGAAACAACCATTTGTGAAAACAAAATTCTAGAAAAACTTGGATTGCATCTCTTTGTGTTGGTTTCTTAAATAGATAAATTATACATTTCACTGAGTGAGTAACTACATTATAAAAGTAATAAGATAGAATTATTTCATCTGTACGTAAAAACTGAACAAACAAATGCAAATTGTTTATCCATATCACATTCCATTTTTTTCTCTCAGATATTTTGGATGAGATAAACTTAACATGTTAGAGAAATTTATTCCACAATGTGCTAAATATGTGTATGTGAATATGAATGTATATTCACACTCACATTGGCATAAGACGTTTTATTTGTCACATCATAATTAAATCATACTTATAATTAAGATATCTAATTATCCCACTTCTTGTAAAAATCTGTCCATGCATCAGATATACCTGGAATTGAAAATTATTTCTAATTTGATGTATGGTCAGGCTTAAAGAAGCTGTTGACAGTACAGAAAAGTAATGTGATGGTTTTATATACTTAGGGCTTGTGAGGCTGAATTTGTTAAAGAGATTAAAGATAACTATTTTCAGTTATTTTTCTTTGTTAACAAATAAATGCTATTCCATATGTTGGGGTTTTTTTCTGCTAAATATTCAGTATATTAAAATGGAACCTAATGGCAATTACTGACCTTTGTATCTTATTAAAATAACTGTATTAAAAATAATGAATTCAGGTTTTCAATAAAGGCCTTTATTTTCTAGTTTTTCTTGTAAGAAATACATGTTAATTTTGAACTATAAATACAAATGACAAATTGGCAGGACTTTTTTTTCTTTTCTACTTTTAAGTACTCTCACTTATTATCCCAGATACATTTCTTATCCTACCTATGACCCAGTTGTTGAGGAGGATTCATGAATATGTATTTGAGTGTAATGAGGGTCAAGTTGAAGCAATGTAATGAACCAGTATTCCTTTGTCCTCACTTCTTTCTGTAGGAGTCGATCACCTCTTAATGTGGCACTTTTCATAATATACAGAGAGCAAGGGTGCCTTTTGCCTCCCACTCCCACTCCCCTGGAGGTGCAAAGGCAGAATGCTTCCTTAACAGAATCACCTCTGTCTGAAAATGCTTTCCATTGCATCTGTACAAATAAGAACAGATAGAAACATAGATATGCAGGCTGAAAACATTTTCCTTATTTATAACGTGATGTTTGGATTACTCAGGTCATGTCTGGTATTTAGCTGTGAGATCACAAATCACAAATCTTTGAGAACTTTGTGTGAACAAGTTTTTTGTTTTTTTGTTTTTGTGAGTTTGCCTTTGGAACATAATTGCTGCCCTTAATGGAGTACATGCCACAAGGAAAAGGAGATGAGTCTGCCCATATTCTTTTGTTAGGATTTGGTTCAACTATCCCCAAAAAGTCTATTCAGGTGTTCTGACCTAAACCAGTCGTTCCATATAAGAGATCACACATCAGGAACTTTTGCCTCAAAATCTAGTCTACAGTAGCACATAGACACCCAACTGATCTGGTATATCAATGAATAAATGAAGCTGTTACTCCTTCAACAAGTAACTAAAAGAAATTCAGTTTTAGTGTGGAAGCAGAACAGCTATTGAAACAAATTTTCTGATCTAATATTTGTTTTAATGGAGAATATTAATATTCAGATGGGATAAATGGAATGAATTGACCCTCACTTATTCAATTTAATTTTAAAAAATATGATTAGATTTCATTATGACTAAAGTGGTGATTTTTAATAGATAATGTTATCTTTTTAACTTGAAATTTTGTAACCTTATGAAAGATTCAAAATTTTTATTTTCTATGTTTTATGATTCCTTCTCAACTTACAGATAGTTTTGCTAATACTGGAAAGTTCTACTAAAAATTATCATCTACCTACAAATGAAAACTGTAAATTACATATCATTAAAAGTACAGATACTTTGGAAGGGCTTAAAATAACATAATCAGCCCTCAATTGCAGGTTCCACATCTTCAGATTCAACCCTATTTTAGATCTGGGATTGACAGAATCATGGATGCAGAACCTGAAAATACAGAGGGCCGACTCTATATGTTTAGGTTTTATTTAACCTTTACAACTTGTCTAAATTTAAGAAGGATGGTTTTCCATGAGACTCTTAAGAAATAAAATACATATATAGTAAAGCTAAAATGGCAGTAACCCTAGTATAAACAGGCTGCTTGTGGAAGTACAATTGTTGTTTTTAAATTTTGCTCCCATTCATTTTGTAATAGTTTAAATTTTTTTTTATTGCCATAGTTATAGACCTTAATGGAATAATTTATTTAACAATGTTAACTCAGATAGGACAGTGTTCCCCAGCCATTATTTGTCCAAACATGTTTGTTGCCTGCCATTTTCATTTAAATTCTTCCTTGTTTCATGTGTAATTTTGTTATAAACTTTCAGTACCTCAGAAATGTATTATGAGAAAAGGAAGTAGTTGGGGGCAGGAAAAGGTCAACAATATTTCTTTAAAATGTGTCTTGCAATAGATACCTAAAATCCAGTTATTTTAAGTGGAGAAAATATCAATGTTCTTTTAGTTCGAGTCAGACCTCATTTTGTTAGTGTTTTGTCTCAGAAAGAATATGTACCCAACCTGCAAGCAGATGTCAACTACATGTTTGCATTTATATGGGTATTTTTTAATTGAGGGCTTCTATCATAAGTATGCAAAAAGCTCGCATTCTTATGAATTATCAGAGCAATTCATAGAAATAAGTTTCCTTATATTTAAGCAAATATCTGTCTGACATTCCATTATACTTTCCTAAAATGTTAATTAGAAAGAAATCCATCGCATTTTGCCTGTACAAGTGAGACTTCCAACACCTTTCATAGGAAATTTGATAAACCAACTTTGTTACATAGGTGTGGATGCTTTCCAGGATATTTGGACTAGAACACAGATAAGGCTAACAATAAATAAGAGGGACATGGACCAAAAAATTAGACTGTACTATTTTGATTCTAGATTTCATTTCTTGTACCAAATAGTCATTTAAGACTTAAAAACTCCTACAATTTACTTTATGTTCTCTGTCCAAGACCTGGAATTTTAATTTTTAACAATGACAATGTTTGCGAATTAGGGCCAAATTAGAATTATTTCCATGATACCAGTCTTTAACATAAAATGATCATTTGTATTAGTGTTTAACAATACATTTTTATTATTCTCATATTCATTATCTGTGGTTTTTTTAATTGTAGCAATTTTGTGGATTTGTCATCTCTACAACTAAATTATTACCTCTTTGGGGATAGCAATTATTTTTATTGCTCATAAATTAGTAATAATACTGCAGTTTGTATTAAAGTATTCCACTAATATTTTGTGAATGAATGAATAAATGAATAACATTTATAAGCAGAAGATTTAAATATTTTACATGGAGTGTTTAGTCAACAAATGAAAGTATAATCACCTTAATCAGTCCTGACTAGGTATAAAGAGTGAAAAAATATGAATAAATATAGAACAAAAAAATGGAAGCAATGCAGAACAAAAATGAAGGGAGATGATTATAGCAATCAGGCAGATGGGCTGAAGCAGGTCAAGGCTGCAGCAGCATTAGCAGCAGTAATGGTCAGAAGTGGTAATGGGCACAAAGAATAGCATCGGGACAGGCAAGAGTGGCAAGCAGCAGCAGGAAAGAAAACACCACATAGTGGTAAGAAAGAGTACTGCCTTGAGTGACACTCTAACCCAAGGAAAAGTAATCTAAGTAGAAATACATTCAGCATATCCTGGTAACCAAGACCCCAAGGCCTTTATCATACAGATGAAAAGACAGCAAAACGTTGTTTGTTTTTGTTTTTCTAAAGGAGATAGCCACTAAAGAATAAAGAGCCATGTAGGCATCCATGGCTTCTGAATGCAAGAATATTGATCATTGAAAAGATCACATTCCCTGTATTTGAAAATCAATCGGGATGAAAATAGTTGCTTCCAGAGACAACATACTCTCCCTCCTTCCCTCCCTTCCTTCCTCTTTCTCTTTCTTTTTTTTTTCTTTCTTCTTTCAATGTTCTTTTTTTCTTTCCTTCTTTTTTAACCAGTGACTCAGAGGGCGAAAATACACAATTCCTAACTTACTTTAAACAAAAGCATTTTTTTCTTTTTTTCCCTTTCCTTACCTTTTCTCCTCTTTCCCTCCCCCAACTGCATATCTTATTAGAGGATATTCAATGAATTTTAAATTTTATACTTTAGAGATGAATTTGGAAGAGTATTGGCAATTGTGACTGTTAATAAACATTTTGTAAGCCTTCCTTTCCTCAGGCATAATAACTATGTGCCATTAAAACTGAAGAATGTATTCTCAAGGGCAAACAGCAAGTAATTAATTTAATTTTTCTTAATTGGAAAATTAAATTAAATGTAACTACTTATCCCAAGGGTAAGAAAGTTGAAGCAGCCTAATGTAGTCATCAAAATATTGGAGTACCCAACACATCAGCACTTTTATGTAAAGATGTTTATTTTTCTTCCCTAGTCCTTACAATTTTCAATTTATACACCATATTCTAAATTATTTTTCAATATTCTTATTCTGTCTAGTAAGCAAAATAATGCCTCCCCTTCCCCTCCAAATCCTTTCCTCATCCCTGGTAACTGTGACTATGCTACCTTACATGGCAGGGACAATTAAGGTTTTAGATACAATTAGTTTGTTGATCAGCAGATTATTAAACTAAGCAGATTATTCAGGTGAATCCAATGTATTCGAAAGGTTTTAAAAGGGGAAGTGAGTAGCAGAAGAGGTCAGAGTGTGCTGCAAAGTGAGAAGGAATTGACAGACAATTGGCTTTGAAGGTGGAAGAGGGTGATAAGTCTCTGGAATGGAAAAAGCAACGAAATAGATTCTTCTTTAGAATATCCAAAAAGAATACAGCCTGGCCAATACCTTGATTTTAGCCAGTGTGACCCATTTTGTACATCTGATCTCTAGAATTACAAGATAATAAGTTGCCTTAAGTCACTACAGGTTGATGTGGCCATTTGTTACAACAACCATAGGACCTACTGCATTCTGTATAGTTATTATGAACCCCAAACATCATTGAGTCAGTATTTTGATTTTTTTCAATTGACGGTGTAGTTGAGTTACAATGTTGTATTAATTTCTGTTGTACAGCAGTTATTTTGATTTTTGAGGTAACCAATCAGGCCTGTAAAATAAAAATGTCTGAAGGATCTCAAGTTGAAATAATTATTTGCTCCGATTATTATTGAATTCAACTGATATGAAAAGCATTGTTATTTTAACTATATTTAAGATTTTCATGACTGGTTGCAATATAAACTCAAAGTTAAGATTCAAAGTCTCGGGTTACTAGTTGATTTCAATATAAGTTATCAACCATGTTAGCAAGAAAATGTCATCTTTCAATTTGAGCTAGAAAAAGGTTAAAAAAAAATACCTTTCTTTGACATATATCGCCAATTTATTAGGGAGTTCTTCTTTAAGGAAACAAATATATGTCAGATGATTATATAATAAAGAATCAAAAACAGATATTTCAAAATATAATCAAGTATTACTATTAGTTTGTTAGATCTTCTTTAATAAAAATCAACATAACCTTTGTTTATAGTGCTAGGGAAAAAGTTTCTCTCTATCTAGATATATATTATCAATCACCTTTTATTTTCCTTTGCAGTATATCAAAACTTCATCTATGATATGATTATAAAAACATGACATTTTTCTTGGATTGTATGTGTAAAATTACGCTTTTTCCATTATTTTTTCACTGTTTTTCCCCTCATTTCTCTCTCTTAATCAATTGCAATAATCTCTGAATTGTCCTTCATGCCTCCAATTGCTCTATGCCTGTAAAAGTGAGATTCCCTGCCTGAAATACTCTCAATCCATTTTTGGAGAGTGAGGCCATTTGCATTTATTAAAACACTGCTCAAAGGTACTTCTCTCTGAAGTCGTCACTTTCCCAGCCCACTAAGGTTGCCACTTTCAATGCAAATTTTAAAATACTTTGTTAGTACTTTTTTACCTGGCATTACTATTGTTGCTTTATTGTAATCCCCCTGCCATAGAAGGTGAAGTATTTAAAAGTAAGAACATAGCACAGCACCTAGGACACTTTATCAATGTTTATTGAACAAGCTAAGTACCTGATTAAATTCTAGGCATGTGTCTTTTAACCTGAGAATCTAGATTTGTTCTGGTGAGGTATAAGGTGTTGGCAGTATGATGAATACACGTCACTCAATGTCCTTAACCACTCCAAACCAGTTCGCAGATAAAACTGGAAAATCCGTGATGACAATTAATGTGTTTGTTAAAGAACCTCATTCTGAGCAGCTAGTTTTTACCTCCATGTGCTGGATATGTACTTAATATGGTACTCTAGAAGAAGCATAGGGACCATTTCACTCTGAGGGGGATAATTCATTTTTTTCTCTTTATTTTATTTTTTAAGGTCTTTATTGGAGTATAATTGCTTTACACTGCTGTGCCAGTTTCTGCTGTACAACAAAGTGAATCAGCTTTATTTCTACATATATCCCCATTTCCCCTTCATTTTTTTATAGAAGGGTTTAAATGTCTTTATTTGTATGCTTATGACCTATTTTGTTTTTCAGCCTAGCAATCAGTAATTCTGATTATATTTATTTGTGATTTAAAGGTATTTTCTTTGTTTCTTGGGTGCTGAATGAATGCAGATTAATCATAATACTTAAGGTGAGATAAAGTCTCGTCTCCTGAGTCAGACAGCTTGACTTAAAGCTTGTCCTAATACTATGTTGGTAACTTGGAGCAAGTCAGTAAATTGCTTGGTGACTCAGTTTCCTGAGAATTGATGGTAGACTTTTCCTACTAACCTGGTTATAAATGCTTGGAGGAGTCAAAATTAAAAATGCATTTGCGCTAGATGGAGCCACAGTGAAGGAATAACTGCCCTTTACACAGATATTTCTTCTATTCATGTGTTCACTCATTTAAATGCATTGTGTGCCTGGAATGGTCAAAGTACTGACTAGGAGTTGTTTCTGATTTGTAAAAATTTTAATAATAAAATATTAGATTATATTTTTTTTCAAAATATCCTAACATCTCTGATGATAGTTGATTCACAAGAACACCCGTGGTTACCTTTAATTCAAAAATGGTAATAATACTCATCTTTTGACTGAATACTTATTGTATTAGAGATTCTGTGTTAAGACCTTTATATGCCTTTTTTCATTTAATTTTTACACTAAAAGTTTATTTTAATGCTCATTTCAAAGTTGTAGTAACTTGTGCTTAATGACATTAAACAATCTACATTCTAAGTGGTGGAAGCAAGCACGATTCCCCTGATGAGTGAACTGTAGGGCCAATAACTAACAGCTGTGAAACAATTCTTCAAATCTAAAATAAGGTTAACATAGGCAAAAGAGATTATAAACTTGTAAAATGTTATTTAATTCAATTAAACCAAAATTGATGAACTTTACTATTAAGTGAACTATGTTAGGAAGGACAGTAGAGTTAGGATGAAATTGTATTCTGGTATGCCTGAATTTTATGTTGGAACAATCATGCCTCATTTCTATGTGGTTGTTGAGGGAGATTATTCACAAGTATCATTGACAAATGGGAATCCTGAGTACTGTTTTATTACTATCTGGTATAATTAGCCTCTGCTAATATCCCAATGCAAAGTGTCTTTGGTAAAACTGGTTTGGAATATAAAACAAGCTCTATAATCCAAGCATGTTCATTCTTTATAATCTTAAATTCCAGACTTGCCATCAAGCAGCCACTGTAACCTGAAAGATAAACCATCTGGAGTATGTATAATAGGAAATGAAGAGGGTCTTAAAATATGCCTACTCACTCCATCACTCTATTCACATGCATGGATAGAAGAAAAGAAGGCTGCAAAAGTTAAAGTTTCTGCACTATGAGATGCAACTTAGTAAATGTAACTCAAACAGTGTCATGGAATCAAGAAGAATCAAGTGTCATGGAATCAAGAAGAATGTTTCTACTTCTTTGAGTAAAGCTAGAAAGGCAGTTGTCAAAAGGATGGATGCTAACTTCTTTAAAACCATGTGGTTTTGTTTTCGTCATTGTTTCTGTTTTTTGTCTAAACAACAGGCAGCATTGCTTACAGCCAGATGTCAAGCCCAAAGAACAATATTCTTTTTCTTCCAGACTTATCTTACATTTAATAGAGTAGAGAAAATATACACAGATACAGAGAAAACAATACAGAATACTTTCAGTGATACAGTCCATAAAATTGTAATCTTTTAAGGCTAAAATAGATTTATTCAATACCTGATTTATCTATTGGTAATTGAGTCTGGAATTCCTGGCATTAACCATTTAGGTTAAGGTAAATGCATTATTCAGAATAACAAATCATGTGGTACAGTGAAAAAAAAAAAGAAAGAAAGAAAAGGCATTTATCTCAAAGTCATGAGAGATGAGCTCCACACTTTGTCAAGCTATGAAAACTTTTGCCTTTACTTTTTGATTTTTAATTTTTGAGGGATCATAAAGCCCTTCTAAGTTTATATTTTGAGAATTTTTTTTCAATGTATTTACCACTATAATCCCTACCAGTACTTCCTTAATCCAGATTCTCATTAGACCTCAATTTAATTAGTATAATAGCTTCCTAATAATTATTTCTCTTTCCTCAATAATGATCTTTCTAAGATTCAAATCTGCCATGTTACAGCATCCTTATACACATCTGATGGCTACATACCACCCATGAAGGAATTTTGAGCTTTTTAGCATGGCATGGAAGACCTTCCGTATTCTTAATAATAGCTTCTTTTTTAAATTAATCAATTAATTAATTAATCTATTTATTTATTTATTTTATTGGCTGTGTTGGGTCTTTTTTTGCTGTGTGTGGGCTTTCTTTAGTTGTGGTGAGTGGGGGCTACTCTTCGTTGTGGTGCACGGGCTCCTCATTGCCATGGCTTCTCTTGTGGAGCACGGGCTCTAGGCATGTGGGCTTCAGTAGTTGCAACACATGGGCTCAATAGTTGTGGCTCACGGCCTCTAAAGCACAGGCTCAATAGTTGCGGCGCACAGGCTTAGTTGCTCTGTGGTATGTAGGGTCTTCCTGGAGCAGGGATCGAACCTGTGTCCCCTGCATTGGCAGGTGGATTCTTAACCACGGTGCCACCTAGGAAGCCCAATTAATAATATCTTCTTGACCAGCCACATCCCTTTCATTCTCTGTCTTCTGTTCCATGTTTCTGGAAGCAAACAGTTTATAGTTTTCTTCTTTTGGATAACTTCTCTTTCAGTTTGACTGAATACCTCTTAATTCTAAAACAGTTGCACATTTTGTTAAATGTATTTCTCATAATCTTATAGAGTAACAATTTTTGTAATGTTACAGATTAAAAAATCAATTTTAAAAAATGCTAGGTTATGTTCCTGAAGTTACATTACTAACAACTGAGAAAGTTTGATTTCAAATCCCACCTTTTTTATATTCCTTTGCCCTAAAAAGTTTTAATGGGACTGGAAACTAACCTATCATATTTCATTTGAAGCAACCTTGAACTTCATCTACCTCATTACAAAAGAAATGACCCAAATGTCTATCTGATCATAACATTTTTGATAGAAAGGACAGGAGACACATTTGTTATGACCATTTGCTGTGACTCTCTAAAGAAATAGCCTTGAACTCAAAAGCAGATGAATTTTTTCCTACTTGCTTTTTCTATCAAAGACATATATTTACACATACATGTAATATGTACATGTGTAAATATATGTAAATATTATAAATATATAAATATTGCTTTTATGTATCAAATCTATATATGATCTGTAAAAATCTACATATTTGATTATCTAATATATATATTTGCCATGTTGCCTCATCTTTGTAACTATATGATTAGCAAATACATATACATATATATGCAACCAGGAAGAATATATATATTCAACTATTTTATAAAACTAATAGAAAATTAGTTAGAAAGAAAACTAATTCTTTCATTGTTCTTGTTGTATAGCTAAGATTTCAGTTTTATATTTTTCCTTCTTTGTTTATATTCACACTTCTCATTACAGAGTGCACAAAAAATGTCTTCTTCCTTTTGCCTTCAGAAGTTAAATTATTTACTTTCTTCCTTTCCTTCTAGCCTACCTCCCTCCATTCTTCCCTTTCTCCATCTTTTCCTCTCTTTCTTTCTCTGTTATTTTGAATATGTGAGCCAACAGTTTTCTCATTATTTTTTAAAGTTATTTACCAGCTACTCCATGCAAAGAAAGGCATTATATAACAAAAATGTAAAATGGGTTAGCTATCAGAATTATGAGCTGTTAAATAAGATCCTATTCCAAGTGTATGCAAAGAAAAGAGCCTAAGACCCAGATCAGAATGGAGTGAGTACGGGCAATAAAGAAAGTGTTTCAGTGCCCTCCATTTTACTCTTTGTTCCTGCTTTTATGATATAACTTGAAGACTTTCCAAATGAAAATTCAGTAGAAGTCTGGGAGATTGAAACATCCAGTTCACTTTTATTTTATTTCACTAGCTTAAAGGGAAAAAACACTGTACTGTTCTTTCCGTTGATGTGTGTAGGCTATTTTGGCATCTTTCAAGCCCCAGTAGGAAATCCTTTTTTCTTTTGTTGTTTGTTGCTAAAATCAGCTCCTGTTTGAAGCTGCCAGGTCTTACACTTCTCTTCAGCTGTTACAGTCCACCACTTGCCCAATTACCTATTACTTCTTGTATGCAGGAACAATCTTTATCTCACGCAACCTTGAATCATCCTATAAGCTATTGTCAAGACTTCATGGACATCCCTGTTCATTAAATAAGGGTGGCACTATTGTGATCAGTCACAATAGAAGGTGCAGCCCCAGTTTTTTGAAGACTTTCCTGAAACTGACACAGTCCATTAGAATGCTCATCTGTGATATTAACAGCATTAATTCTTTAATTCAAAACGTATAACCTATGATCCTTTAAGCATCTGAATCCTGACTATTTGGCTTAGGAAATAATGTCAAAAAAATGAGAAAATAATGCCCTTGGGGGATTAAAAATGAAAGCAAATACCTTTGTTATATTTTTACCATAGGCTCATTTCTGAACATTTTTTTCAGTTTACCAAGCTTGAAATAGCACCAAATTAGTAAGCATTTGCTAAGTCCTTTTTTTTTCCTGCTCCATGATCCTTTAAAATAATTATGATAAAATATGTGAATCCTCTCATCATGCATTTTGTTTCCAAGTTGTAGATATGCCTCCACCCTGATGTAATAATACCAAGAAACCCTATTTTATTATGAAAAACGTAGCCACCTTCCATTTCTAATGCTAATGCAGACCAGCCTATTGAAAATATTTCTTTTCCCATAAATGTTGTGGTGTTAAATTAACTTATATAAATATCAAAACAGGGAGTTCCCTTGTGGCCTAGTGGCTAGGATTCCAGGGTTTCACTGCCTTGGCCCGGGTTCAATCCCTGGTTGGGGAACTGGGATCCCTGAAGCCACACAGCCAAAAAAAAAAAAAAAATCAAAACAATAATAAGTCAGAATTACGTATACATATTCATTGTTAGGAACAATGGTTTCCTAAATGGATTTTTAAAAAATAAATACATCTTTATATATAAATCTAAGCAGACAAAACAAAGTATAAACTAAGAAAACTTCATATTAAAATCTTGAAAAATGTATTTCAAACCAAGTTTGTCTATGATAGGAGGGACATAGCTTGTCAAGGCCAATTCTTACCAATACATGGGGAGGAGATGAGTAAAGGGTGGGCATGAGGATGGGGAAGATTTTATCTTATATCAAGTTTCAAAAATAATTTTATTACAGTAATTAAGGTCTAGTCTTTAATAGGTCATAAAATCAATTGACTGGAAGGCAGCTTCAGAGGTATGTTGGTCCCTGCTGACATTTTCCTGAGGGTCAAATTTAAGAGTATTCTAGAGTAAAGAAGGACAAAATGATGCTAATGCAAATTGTATTCACAATAAAACTGCAAAGCCTATTTTGGCTAAGTCATCTTTAATGTTACAAAGAAGACTATAATTTCTTTCCGTCTCTCTCTCTTTCACTTCCTTAAATGTTAGCAATCTTCTGACACTGGATTTATTAAAATGATTATATATAAGACTTGAATGACATTTTAAAAAATAATTTTTATTATTGTTTGTCTACATGTTAAGTGTCCTGTTTGCAGCACATTTAATTTGTTTTACAATTAAATATTTCACTTTTATCTGTGCTTGATTGTAAGGAATATATAAAGAATAGAGTTCTTCAATATTTTATTGTGTTGCTAGTTACCCTTCCCACCCATATCATTTTTGAAACTATTAGTTGTTGTATAATAAATATATTTACTCTGAATGTATTACCTTACAGGCTTGACATGTACCTTCCTTAAATATGTTTCTTTACTGTAAGTTAATAATATATAAATTAGAATGTATATACATTTTTATTTATAATATTTATATAACTTTACATTATTGGGTTGATTGATTGATACTGGTGACATTTCAGAATGATCAAATGTTTGAGCATGAATTTATAGAAAGCATAAAACCTATATAGTACATTTATAAGTCAACCTTAAATAAATCTCACATTGTAAATAAATCAAGATGATGTGAATGATGTTTCAAGGCAGTTCAGTCCCCACCAACACTCTTTGTCACATTGTCATTTACAATCCTTATAGTACCTAAGTATACACATACTGTCCCATTTCCTCATTATTTATAAGGGAAATATTAATACAGATATTAAGGAATCAACATAAATCAATGAAGTGATTCTGAAGTGATATACCTTAATTCCTATGTTATAATATACATATTTAATATTTAGTAAGTACTTAGGTGATTAAAAATTGCCCACATAGTAATATTCAGAGCAATAAGAGAAGAAAATATAGGCAGATTTCACAAAATATATGATCTCTACTCTAAATTTAATTTTTAAATTATCAAAACATAGCCTGTATTATAAATATGTGTGAGCCTACATGTTTGTGTCTTTCATCTTTGAAAGAATATATTTTGCTTGTGGACATTAGAAATAGCTTATCTATAAAGGGAATTAGTAAATTATAAAATATAATCGGAACAAAATTTAGTATTTAATCCATTCCAAATTTACATTATATAGTTTAGAAAAAAGTATTTCTCTCAAATGTTTTTTTCAATACTAAAAAATAAATCAGCCCAGAAATAGTTAACAGAACCCATCTTGGAACACCTGAGTTCTTCAGTAAGATTGAAAGCACCGTGAAGCTGATGAGGGGATATTTGAAGTGCCAATCAAGGAACTGTTACCAAATGCTCCCACATGGTTGAAATCGTGCTGTCAGGAACATATTGGAAAGTTGTTCAGTCACTTGAGGTGACAGATACAGATTGTGACAAGCCTCATATTGGGACTCCAGCCCGAGGGGGTAACACAGAGTGAAATGAGGAATGCAGAATTAATGGAGAAAAATGTCACTTGTCAGTCTCCCTGCTCACAACTTACTTCACTTTGGACTACAGTTCACAGTATTATTTGGGGAAAGAAAACAGGCATATATGAGATTTTATCTTACATTTTATATTTAAATTCTTAAGACAGTGTTTATATTTAATAATTAGAGGATCAAGTAAGATTTTTTTCAGATCACTTAGTTGTAGTTTTTTTAACTTAGTGAAAGTCAGATTTACTCATTGTAAAATTAAACTGGGGAAACTTGAAAGGAGAAATTGTATCTTAAATTTGAACACATTTGACTATCTGAATATATTACTGCTTTGGCAATGATAAATTAATCTTTGTATCCACAAATTTCATTTTTCAATAAGACAATACATACTTAACTCTAGGGCTCTTTATTTCTCTTGAAGCACCTAACGTATATCACCCTGCAGGATTTGCAGTTGAAGAACTACTAAGTCAACTTGTAAGGTATTTAGAACCTTATTTAGAAAGTATCATCTGTATTCCTAGTGCACTCTTCTCCCACTCTAGTATAAATACAGTCTAAGGCTTTAAAGCATCATTTTTGTAGAGATGAAATTTAGGTGAAAATTATCATGAACATTGCTAAGTGACAGTTTTACAACAAAAGTCTCAATAATTAAAACTCAACTTTACCTCATACCAGTTAAAGGAGTTCAAATTTCTAGCCATTCTATTAAAAGTTTATTAGTATTGGCCCTGTGTGTGTAAATGGGAGAAGCACTCGTAATCTAGACATTATACACACACACACTCTCATAAACTGTTACCAAGAAACCAGCAATACTGATACATCTCATGTTGTATTCTACAAATGGAGAATATATCTTCTTTTAGATCCCCAAGGAAAAGTTGTCAAATGATAATAATAATTTAAAAAGTGAATTTTTTAGTGAATTTCTGAAATCATAAACTGTACTTGTACTATATTTTTAGTTCAATACATCTAGAAATTATTAATACAAAATAAATTAGTAATCCTCCATCATGTGAAAGTTTTTAAAGTCTTAAAATGTATTGGTTCAAGAAAGAAACAAAATAAATCAGAAGTTGAAACATATGAAATCTGACTAAAGAGATGTTCCTCAATGAAAAAAATCTATAACTTGAAATGTTCTTATTCAAAAACAAGAAGTTTAATTAATTAGCATTTGTCTCTGAATTTAAAATATGTTTTAAAAATTAATAAAATGGGAGCAAGTAATAGAAATAAAAATTAAAAGTTAAAAGCAAGTTTTTAAATTGTAAAAGTAAATTTAATCTATGTTGTAAATGATGTAATGAAAATAGTTATGTATTTTGGAAATTAAAAAGGGAAAGGAGGAAAAGAACAGACATGGAAAACATTTTAAAACATAGTATATACTTTGAAAACTATGCTAATTTGAAAATATGAAAAAAATGGATATCATTCTCATAAAAATTAAGAATTTTCATTAATTTTGAATCACAAAGCATGAAGAAATATTCGGTTTATAGCAATTTTTAAGAAATAGATAATTTTCCTTGTTCTGAAAATTTTGGATATTTTGAAAAGGCAGTTATTGAAAAAATAGTCTATCTTGCAGGTGACATGAAAATTGTTAAAATACTATAACAATAATAGCATTTGGTGAATTGTTATATGTTAGATATTAAAAATTAGTAACTGACTTTTATGCAGTTATAATTTAGAAAATATTTATAATAGAAGTAAAGAATCCAATTTAGATCACAATGTAAAACAACAAAAATATAAGATGCTGAGATAATTACAAATAGAAATATAATACCTATATGAAGAAAATAAACTGATTCAACTTATTTTTTGCCAAAAAATGGAGAGATTTTGCATATATTAATGCAAAACAAATATCCTTCAACTAAAATTTTTAGACTTTATAAACCAATTCCAAATATTATATGTGAGAATATGTGAGAATAATTGAAAATTTGGGAAAAAAACAAACTTTAGAAAAGAAATTTTTCCTATCCAGGTATTAATTATTATATACATTCCCATTTTTAAAAAATATTTGTTTCACCAGTGAAAAGTTAGATTAATGGTACCTAAAAAAAATAGGATGTAATGATTAAAATTAACATGTAAAACATAAATTTGTGCATAAAGACACTCATTAAATATTGGCTAGAGTACTGATTAGTTACCTTTTTAAGAAATCCAAATCAGATCTTAATTCTATACAAAAATATTTTAAAATTCAAAATGTTAACAATGATTTTTTCTTTATCATAATTTTTATACAGTTGTCCTATAGCAAGCATATATGAAAATAAAATTATATTATATGAAAGTAATTTTTTACTTTTTTAGTTACCTTATTAAAACAAGTTTTTTAATTTACTCTTCATAAATATCTACCTCATAAATTTATTACTTCCCTATGGATTATTCAGTTATATCAGCACAATACAGTCCCAAATAAAAATTAAATATCAACACACTCTTTGTAGTGTTGACAGTTATACAGCAGCTACAAAACATAAGGATCTATAATAATTTTCCTTGGATTATGGCATGTTTTGACTTTATATTCACTGATATTCTGTTAATGAGACATGTGACAAATGCTGATTTCTCTGCTACTTTTCATGTAGTATCTGTCATTAAAGTATTAACAATGATAATTTTTGACCTGGAGGAATAAGTATGTGATTTTTCTCAAGTTATTATGCAAGAATTTTTTTTCTTCTTTTCTTCCTCCCTTCCTCCTTTCCATCCTTCCTCCCTTCCTTTCTTCCTTCCTTCTTTCTTGCCAATAGGTAATGAATCGTCGTATTAAGGAAGTTTTTATGCTAGAATAAATAGATTACATGCTTTTAGAAGACAGTTCTACATTAGTTTATTGCCTTGCTGTAGTTTTTTTTTTTCCCATGCATTGCTTTATATACTTAATAATAGCAAACTGAGAACCACTATATGTTTATAGTTAGTGGCTGATGGAGAGACGCATGAAAGCTAAAGAGAGCTTAAAGAAAGCAAAATAATTCTGATCCTGTATTCCACAAAAAGTATGAGTATACTTATTTATTTATACTTTGGCTTGTGTTCTTCACTCCCCACCATAAGCCTCCTATCCCCATTTATAAATACATACATACATACATACATACATACATAAATACATAAGTACATAAATATATAAAAAGAGAGATCTTTTTTAGTATCATAGACTGTAAACTGGTAATTTTTCTTAAAAATCTGTTATTGCAGATTACTATGTTGGAGATAGGCATTTATTTCTCTAAGGCCTTGAATAATTTTATGTATCATCTTGTGTATATATGATCATGGAAACCACTAAAGCTGACTAACAGGAGCTAAAGTAAAGTTATTGTTGAAAATCAGAATGAGAAAATGTAATGAAAGGAAAAGGGGTGAAAATTTGATGAACACCTTTGCACCGAATCAACTCTAGAAGACAATAATAATCTGAAAGTTATTTTAAATGAATATTTTATGGAAAGAAGTCTTGTCAGCTAAGGATTAACCAAATGTGAGATATTCAGAATGGTCAGTAATGTAATAACTTATATTTTTAGTCTTCTAAATAAGACCAGATATAATCCAGTAGGACAAAGTGAATTGGTTGAATAAATCAATATTCAGATGAAGGCTTCTTAAATAAATTGTTTAGACTGATTGACTTGCTGATGGATTAATTTTACTTTAAGTCAAGATTGAGTGATGGACACAAAATTGATCAGTTCTACAGGCATAAATTTTCATTGGACTAGTGAAGTGTGCCTCAGTAAAAATAACAATGTTCTTCTATACACACTCCACATACATACACACATACAAATATCCATGTGTACAGATAAGAGAAGAATCTGTTAATCTTACTTTAATGAGACATAAAATTAGGAATCATGCAATTCTAAAATTTTCTTAGAACTAATTTTTTTACATGTTCAACAGATAGAAGCAATAGTATTCTTATAATGCATGTCTATTCTTACAAGGAAAATAGTGTGTTAAAAAGATAACAGCAAATTGACTACTCCAGGTGCAAAGTTGCAATTGGGAAAGAGAAATTTAAGAAAGGAGGGCTAGGGGAAATTTTCCCATTACAAAATGTGGTAAATTTTCCCAGATTAGGAAAAATAAATAGATGAATCTAGAAAATGAACAAGTTTAAAAAGCCATCTTGTCAGTAAATACACCTTCATTTGGAAATATCTGAAAAATTGACTTAAGGAACAGCAAAGACTGATAGGCACAAAACACCTTGCTGTTTCCAGGCTTTGTGCATTTACTAAAGTGCTGCCTATCTTTTCCATCTATTGAAATCTTATTATTTTTAAGTAAAATATTTTAAGGTCTTTTACAGTAATGTAATAACATATTTTTAGCCTTCTAAATAAGACTAGATATAATCCAATAGGACAAAGTGAATTGGTTGAATAAATCAATATTAAAATAGTCTTAGTAGACTTATGTTAAAGTTACCTGCTTTATGTAATCTATTTATTATGATTAAAATGTGAACAAAGGTCCTATTGATGGAATATTATTAGTTACTTCTGAGAAAGAAAAATCAAAAAACAAAAAAGAGCAGCCCCTGGCTTTGAGAAGCTGGCCTGACACTCATAGCTAAGCCATTTACTGTCCAATTAGACATAAACAATCACACACACTACCACCTTCAGATGAGCTTACTCTGAGACCATGATAAAATGATACAAAGCAAGGCCATTTCTTAACTTTTTTTAAGCATAAGAAAATAAGTTGACTATGCCACCAGCAAAATACCAAACACCCCTTCTCTTGTCAAAATAAATGTTTACTACTTCATTACCAATTATAGTTTATCCTGCTGCAATTTTGCACCCTAGAGATAAGATTTAAGATATCCAGTCATAGTTTTTTCTTATTCTCTAACATCATCCTATTTACAGCAAACTTCTACTTCTTTATACCCTCCCTGAAATCACCCAATGAAAACTCAAACCCCGTGTTAGTTTTTTTTGCTAACATCCTCTCATAAAGACACATCATGTTTCCCTATGGTACATATTTATGTGTTTTTGGTGGTCTTTGGCTATAAAACATTGACACTTAAATTGAAGTTACATATTCTGTAATTAAAAGTTTTCTTAAGTATTAGCTGAAATACAATAAAATTTAAGTCAATATTAATCAGCATTGATGCTTGCAATTGTGCATGGATTCATTTTTTTTCACTCACTGAACATCTTTTTAAAATAGAACACTTACCATGTTCTAGGATTTTAAGGAACTGTTGTGTTTATAACGATGAACAAATAGATGTATTGCCATCCTATTGTGGTTAATTCTAGCAGTGGAGATATAGGACTCTTTGTCACTTACTTCTCTGGCCATACCATAGATACTATTGGACAGTAAGTTCAAGACCTCCCCAGTCTCAATACTAAGAATAGTTTCAAGCCCCCAGAAACTATTAGTCTGGATTATTCCGTCTAGCGTCCTGACTTTTACATGTTTCACGTCCCATCAGGACATCGGGATTTACAATCCGTCAATGCTACCCAATTTTCAATCCATCATTAGCTTCATTGTGTCAATTCTACCTTTACACAGCTTGAATTCTGTTATATATCATTTTCATTTTGCATTCCATTCTCCTCTTTAATTTTATTGTACTCATTTAGTGGGGACCTGAATAAAACAGATAAAATAGTTCTATTCTCTCTGGCAGTAGCTAAGTGTAGCTGTAGAAAAAAATATAAAAAACAGACATGGATACAGTTTCCAGTTACATAATTGATCAATAACATTAAAACATTAAGTAGGCTCTTAATGTTTCTGTTCATCCTACAACATTCCATGGTTTATCACTCTCTCTTTTCTAGAATATTCATTTGTATCTTCTAATCTCCCCTCAAATCTCCAACACTATTTCCCTCATCCTTACTCTCAGTTGATGTCTTTGCTTCCTAATTCACTGATAGAATAGAATAAACAAGAAGACAAATTCCAAAAGTTACCATGACTACATCTGGACCCTACTTAGATCTGTGCCCACAGACTTTGAGTTGCCTGTTACTGTGGATGGACTACCTGGATTCCAGTCGAAGGTCAACCCTTGATTCATTCATTAGATGTCATCCTGCTTGGTCCTAAAGTGATTACTCTGGCAGTTCCCCATTTCATATCCTGCTTCATAGAGAAGTCTTCCCTCTCTATTACTAGATCAGTTCCTTCAACAATAAAGCACTCTTTCATATATCCAACCTTAAAAACAAAAGCAAACAAACAAAACATTTCCAGACCCCATTCCTATTCCAGCTGTCTCTTAATTTATCTACTGTAAGACTCTTTGACATACTCTTCTACACTGTATGTCTCCAATTCTGCAAACCTGCATTCTATTTTGAACACAGCCTAGTTAGGTTTTCTCCATGACATCTCTATTATATCTTCTCTTTTCAAAGTTATGATTATCCAGTGGATATTTCTTCATAGTAAACTTTCTTTACTGGGCATCCAGGCATCAAGTTAACCTCTTTTCTTCTAATTTCAATGACTGTTTATTCACTCATGACCAAACTCTAAGTGCTAGAACACCCTCTGTCTTAGTACTGAGAATTTTTCCTATTTTTATTCACTACCGTATGGTTCAACTCTCATGGCTTTAAGTTAATTATATACCCCTAATTACATATAATTTTTATCTCTAGACCATATCTTCCTCCAACATTATAGATTAACTCATCCCATTATTTGTAATACCGTGATTATGTAATACTTATCTGAAACTTGGTATAAGTAAATTCACAACATTAGCTCAAAAAATTGCATAGCCATGTAACCAACAAATGGGCTAGCCAAGTGAAAACATGTCTACAATAGTTGATAGAGGCAAAAATGATTAATATCGATATGGCCTTGGTATGAGTTGTAGCAGAAGAGATCCTATGTAGCCTCTTTTACTACCTGTCCAGTTTCACTCATTTTTTTGAGATTGTGGCTGCCAAGGATCCTGGCTCATCAGTAACAGATTAGACTCCATATGGAGCACAAGTGAATAGGTCTGTATAGTTCAAGGAATAAACTGCAACAGACCCTATTCATGTTCCACCCTATATCCCATAAGTTTATCTGTGTTTATCTGTAGTTGCAAAAGAAGTAAGTTTATAGCATTTGTCACTTTTCCCTTTCGAGAATCTGTGTCTCTCTTATTTTCTGTCAGAGACCATTTTACAGCGCCATGTTGACTTGCACAGCTGCCTTCAGATAAAATCTTTAAATATGGAGGCCTTCCCTCTACCAATAAAGGATGGAAGTCATTAGATTATATTCTAGCCTCCTCACTATTTAATGGAATGAATCTGAGATAGATCTCACACAGTTTCTCAGAGTTATAAATAGATTGTCTTGATTGACTGATTGTTGACATACATTTTTTTCTCTTCTTTTCTGTCTTACTTTGCCCATATTTCCCCTTTTGTTTTCTGTGATCTTTGTCCAAATAAACTACCTGCATCCAAATTCTTGACTCAGGTCCTGCTATGGAGGAAAACCTAAACTATGATAGGAGTTAATAAAAGACTGTTTGAAAAAAAAAAAGTGATACTTATCCAGTTATGTGAAGGACAGCAAGGAGTCTGCAAATTGAGGAATGGAGAGTAAGATATTCTAGATAAAGTAAATACTATATGGCAAATTAGAGAGCTGTAAAAAATAGTATCCCAGGGATGGATGGAAGACCAGTGTGGCTTTATTGTAGCGACAGGGGGAGAATGACAGATGATTTTAGAGAATTAGCCAGAGGCCATAGTAACTATTTTGAATTTTGAATTAAATTAAATAGGAAATCATTGCAGAATTATAAGCACAGGAAATAGACAAGAAAATAGAATTCTGCCTGCTTTGCTGCAATAGACCAGGACATGTTAGAACAGTGAGATATCCAAGGGTAGGAACTAGGGCATTAAAGAATCTAGAAGGATATAGAAAGCTATTTTTTTTTTTTTTTTGTACAAGAGTTTTTAAAAAAAAAAAAACAAATCACAACAAAGCTGGCTTGGCTTCTCTTTGAGCCTCCCGAATTACCGAATGTCTGTCTCTCACTCTGGCCGGTCCTGTCTCTCCACCAGACACTGTTGCGGCTCTCCTAGGCCTCCGCTTATGTCCCAGTCTGGGGTATCCAGGGAGTGCGAATGTGAAGTTAGGGTGAGGCTGCTTCAGAATCTGGCCCTTGTGTCCATCCAGAGTCCATACGGAGTGCAGGGCTCCCAGGGCAGAGAGGGGTGGGAGGGGCAGACCTGCCCAGGCAGTCCTCACCAGTGGACAGGGCATCAGACGGCATCCCAAGGGCTCACCCTCCCTTTCCCCCCCACCCCAACTCAGGTGGAGGGGGAGCAGCTGTCACCAGAGCCTATGTTGGTGAAGGTTTTGGCTCAGCACAGAACGAACATCAGCGGTGAACCTGAGGGCATCCAGCATCGGAAGCAGGTTGAGAAGGGCAGTATCGCTGGGGTCACTGAACCAGGATTTGATGGAGATGGCATTGTCTGGATGGCTCCTATAAGCCCCTGGGGAGTTATCCAGGATCACAATGCTGGAGAGGTCACTGTGGACCACAGAGAGGTCCTTGATGTAGCTGCCCAATTCCAAAGTGCAGTACTGTTTGTAGTATCTCCTCTTGAGAATGCTTCTGCTATTATCCAGTTTATCTGCCACAGCAGAGCCATAAATCTCCATGCTTGCTGTGAACACCACCAGCTCGTACCACTGGCTCACCACTTCCAAGAAGAAATCCACATGAGGCCTCTTATGTACAAAAAGTCGGACGGAATGTTTGTCTATTACCACCTTGAGAATGAAGTCAGGAGGCGTTCCAGGCCGGACTGTGGGCCTCAGGACCCCATCATGATGGGAGTGAATCAGTGTCTCATCCAGATCCAGCACCAGGATCTTCCTCTTCACCTGGCTTAGCCGATTCTGGGACACAGGAGATAAGGGAAGGATATCATATCGAACAGTTTGGTACTGAATTACCGTGCAGATCTGCCTCCGCAAAAGGTAAATGAAGAAGCTCCAGAGCTTGGCGGCAAAGGCCACGAACGTGCGCAGCCCTAGCAGACACTGCGTCCGCATCATCCCGATGACCCCGGCACCGCCGGCCCAGCTCCGCCAGCCCCCCGGGGGCAGCCCCCAGCCACCGGGAGGAGGAACAGGGGCCCCCAGTGGCAGGAGAGGCTGCAGAGAGGGGCACAGAGCGGGTGGCTCAGAAAGCCACCCATGACGAGGGGAAAGCCCAGCGGAACGGGGAGCTGGGGGACAGGTGTGGGCAGCCCGTGGGGGCGCACATGGGCGGGGAGTGGCACCAATGGCTTCGCGGAGGTTGCGGGCCGAGACAGGTCGGGCTATGAAGGGGTCCTCCGAGACCAGGAGGGAAGGGGATGTAGAATTGGGGAAGGGGGCTGTGGGGGAGGGGCTAGGGAGAAGGGAGGGAGGGAGAAGGAAGGGGGATGGGAAGGGGGAAGCGGAGGGTGGCCCGCTGCGCAGGCGCGCTAGGGGGCTGCCCGCGGGAAAGGGTAGAAAGCTATTTTAAGCTTGAGTTAATAGTATTTGCTCTTGGAGTAAATGCAGATGTTGAAGAAGAAAATAGTGTTCTAAAAGAGGAGAAGAAAAACAGACATTTCTCAGTATAAGGATAACAGAATAATTTATTGGTCTATTTCTGGGGAAGGAAATTTAAGAATACATTTAACATTAAAATACAGGTAGACTTTGACCCAGTAATTCTACTCAATAATTTTACCTATAAGTATCATACTTATAAATTTGTAAATTTATATATTTTTATTATGAGTATATACTGTATTTAAATCTCATAGATATAATATGTATTGTGTATATTTATATATACTTATAGAAATGCAAATATTATGTATACATATAAATACATTGCTTGCTAATTTATGCAATGATGCATATAAAGAATATTCACTGAGATTTTGAAGCACATAAGAAAAGAAACATTATGTTCAAACTCCTACAGATTATGGGACATTTATAAAATGATATATTATTCAGTCATTAATATGTACTGATATATAAGACTTACAAAGTGTATTACCTAGAAAAAGCAAGGGGCAGAAAGTTTATGTAGTTTGCTGCCATTCATATGATACTCTATATTGCCTTCACACATAAAGTACAAACCTGAATTTGTTTATTAATTAAACACTTACTGAGCTTCTCTTATTACAAGAAGAATTCTAGAATCAAGTAGTAGAGCAATGAAAAGGGTACCAGATTACAGTTTACTATCTTTTTATAAATATTAACTTTATAGGTGTTAAAAGCATTGAGTCTGGTTCCACCTCTCTTTTAACTTTAAAATGCATTTTAAGATTGTCAAGTCCACAGAATTTTGACTCCCATCATTATGGTTGTTACCTATAGGATTTTGGTAATTCCTCTGCCTTCACACTCAGATTTCCTTTAATTTGCATTTCCCATCAACCATGATAGTCAGCTCTTGTTGATATCCTTAGGCAATATTCACATGACACTTTTGGGCATGTTTTAATTTTGTTGTCAGAAAGTCTCCAAATAAAGCCATAGAGAAATGGTAGTTATTAAAAAACATCATTTTTTAACAAAGCACAATGATAACTTAAAGATATTGATAACATCAAGAGGGAAGTAAATATAAAAGTATTATTTCCCCCTAAATTGCTTAATAAAAGTTATTGGGTCTGAAGTTGTCCTCACAAACACTGAATATTCCGATAATATTTTCCTAGTACGTTACGCTAAAGTAGATGTTAACTATTCAATATAAATAGTCCTCTGTTTCATGCATATGGATTAAAGTATTGCCTAAGGGCAATAGAGTTGTGAATCTTAAAACATAAATAAAATTAAATGAGGACAGATGGGAAAAAAATAAACTTTTCAAGAAATTCTTGTGTGCATTTTTTAATGCAAGCTTGCACAAGCTAGATTTCAAAAATATATTTTGTAATTGTGGTTTATTTAGTATTTAAATTGAAATGAAACATTTGAATATCATTGAAACTAAAATAGTTCTTATGTTTATAAGTATCTATAATATTTTAGAATCTTGAAAGTTTTCAGTTATGTAGACTTTAGGAATCGTATATCCATATAGTTTCCTCCTCACCACACTAATAAAGAAATTTGAGTTACTATAGAACAATCAAATATTTTCATTGAGGTAGAGGTTGTTTCACCCTTTAATATTAAAGTTGATATTTTTTCTTTGTCTCTAATTTTTTCTTATTCCCATAACTGTCATGAACAGTCTCATCATAAAATTATTTAATTTATTTACATAAAGTCCTCTTCTTAGAAGCAATATCAAACTGCAAATTATTAGTGGATAGGAAAAATATTTAAGAATAAATGAAATGCTATTTTTCACAACAATTTTAAAAAGAAACTGCATCCAACGAGAATTTAGGGAAACAGGCATATTTTCTACATTGTAGCTGGGTGTATGAATTACTAAAGTATTTTGGAAAATAAGGTAGAAATTTCTATAGAAGTTGAAAATACACGAAACCTTGCAAATAATCTCTCCTGTGGCAATAATTTCTATAGAAATAAAAGCATTAAGAAACAGAAATATAAGGACAATTATAAGGACAATCTGCAGCACAGATTGAGGTAGCATGAAATTATGAACAACTTAAATATCAATATAGGAATGGTTAAATAATGTCTATTCATGCTTCAGTACATGTTCATCAATTAAAAAGAGTGAGTCAGATCCATATCTTTTGGTCTTAAAAGAATGTAAAATTTTAAGTGATGGTAGTGTGGAAGATATGTATAAGTGACTACATTGTTGTGGGAATAAACACTAATAATACACTATTTCAGTGATTCAGAGTCATGGTTTTTTTGTGTTTTTTTTTTTTTAGCATCATAAGCATGCATTTTATAATGTGATAAGAAAACAATTAAATTTAATTTTTAAGTGTTCTTTTTCTAGTGTTAAAGAAAACTTTTACAGTCAGTATCTTCTTAAATGCATTGACATATGGCAATAGTAACTAACATTCATTGAACACTTACGTGCATAATTCCACATATATAATTTCACATGTGCAACATCCTTGCAAAGGCAAATATAGTTTCAACTTAAAGAAAAGCACACAACATAAGAGTTGTGAGTTTAAATTTTATTCAGGGTCTTACTGAGTACCAGTAAGACAGCCCAGAAGACAGCTCTGAGGAACTGTTCCAAAGCAGTAGGAAAGGAGCCAGTTTATATCTGATTTTTTTGGGTGGGAAATATGTGTAGTCAAGCATACATTTTGGTAAAAGATTACTGCTAATCACAAAGAACAAATATTTCAAGTTAATAATTTTAGTGCTTTTCTATGTATGGGAAGATACAAGAATCTGAGGTCTTTGAAATTCTTTCTGAGATAGGCATCTGACAACTATCTAGGGGCCCTTTTATCCAAAGCATAGAGTGCCTCATCTTGTTTTGTTTTGTTTTGTTTTGTTTTGTTTTGTTTTGTTTTGTTTTGTTTTGTTTTGTTTTCTTCCTGAATTCCTCTCAGGGCACTGTTGGTGGCTGGGGTGACTGTAGTGGGTTGTGGCTTAACTCTTGCATAACTGGATTATGAGCTCTATGCTCTGTTCTTCTTTGCTTGCAATAGAGACAAAAGCAGATCAGTGATTTCCAGAGATTTTGGGTGGAGAACATGAGGGATATTTTGAGGGTGACAGAGCTGTTTTATATCTTGATTGTGGTGGTGATTATCACCCATATGTATTTTTCAAGACAAATAACACTACATTAAAGGGGGTGACATTTATTGTCTGTAAATATATCTTAATTTAAAAATGCAAAAATCTCAAGTGTTAGGTAGAAGGTCAAGTGACATATCTGCCCTCTCAAGAATGACTATAATATTCATTTAAAAATAAGTTTATGATGTGGGGAGGAAAAATAACTTTTCTACTGTTCTACATTCTTTACTGAGACACCTCTGTTATAAAAAGATAGATTAAAAGGAGAAAAACAAACAAAAGTTTAATAAGTAACACGTATACCTCCTGTAAATATGGGCGATATCCAGGAAAACTGAGTAACTTCTGGAAAGGGTCCAAACCACCACTCTAAATAACATCTTCATCTAAAGACAAAGGATGTTGGAAGCAGGGGTGGCTAGTTATGGGAGGTTATCAGGAAAGCATAGTAAACAAGGTTAAGGTTGTTATACAGATTTAAGTCTTGGCCTTCTCTGGCAAGAGTTTCCAGAGACTTAGAGTCATCCTTCTCTTTCTGGCATAGAGAGACAACTTTACAGATGGAGATTTCTTTTATCATTATAAATATGTCTCACAAGAGGGTAACTTCTACGCACTTTTCACAGTTTCTCCTGTGTCTGCTGCTTCTTAAAAATAAACAGCCTAAGATAATAAATATGCCAAAGAGGCATTTTTTTTCCAGTGGTATATTTTGCTCCCCTTCAATAATGTGTTTGCATACGATTTGAAGTTTCTATAAATATAAAAAATGTGTGGATCTACATATAGCTCTTAATAATGGGCAGCAGGAGGTGAAGAATGGAGATGGTATAGTGGGAACTGATAAACCTGTGTGTATGTGTGAGAGAAGAGGGGGGAGATGTGTGTTTATGCACTCTTTTCATTGAATGCTTATTAAACATTTGTAATCTTTGGTGATACCTTTAATATCCCAGCAGAATTGTCATCTCAGTGATGACTGAGATTTTTGTCTTCTCTGTTCACTGTGAATCTCTAGCTCATAGAATGGTACCTGGTTCATAGTATATGCTTAATTAATCTTTTAAAAATAGAATGATGCATTAATTAACATAAAATTTTAAGACTCCAGTTCATGCGCGATGTGATATACTCTCTTTTGTAGAGATTTTACCTCTAACAGGTAACACTTATGTCTGGTTTTTCCTAGCTAAATAGAATTGAAAGCGTAATACAGGCTGATTATGAGTATTAAGGGTTAGGAAGGAGAATTTATTGTCCATATTGTCTAACAGATGTGACTTTTAGCCCCGGCTCACCACTTACTAGATAAGTGCCTCTAGGAATATCATCGAAGTACTTTCAGTCTCATTTTTCTTGCACGTAGGTTCATCTAAGAGTAAATATTTGGCAACTGCAAACATAATTTTACAATTTACCTTATTTTCATTTTATCAGAGTAGGGGTAAGTTTTAGTACCTCATATTTTAATTATATGGGAAAATGTGGATAGTGTGTATTTTAGAGATGATTTGTATATAATTCCCCATGAAAGCTGAGGAAAATATATAAATTTTAAGATTATATCCAGTTTTATTATTCTCTGATTTTTTTCTTCCTACTTGCTTTTCTTCCTTTGTTCTTTCTTTCTTTCTCTCCATTCAGCTGTGTTCCAAGTATAATGTAATTACCGGACATATCTTATTGAACACATTAAACAGAGTCCCCACTCCTGTGGACTTTAAGATCAAGTAGATTTACTCAGTTATCCATTCAACAAGTATTGATCGAATGCCTACTTTGTGCTAGACGTCATGAGAGGTGTTAGAAGCCTGCTTGCTATAAACAAGAATGAAAGAAGCACCTCGGCCCTTTCCAGGTTTACACTTGTGTGTGGCAGGGAATAGAGCACATTGAGAAAATAATGAAACACACCCATGTATATTTCCAAACTATGATGAACATTAAGAAAGGAAAATAAGGGAGCTATGAGATAATTTAGTTGAAGGGAATTTAGATTGTCTTAGTATGTATGTATGACTACTTTCATTTCCTAACACTGAGATAAAAATATATTTTATATGTTCCTTTGGTGCAAAGAAAGGGCCCATTTAATTTTCATCCTAAAACTGTCTAGCATAGAGTAACTGTGGGCACATTAGAGCAGTTAACAAATGACCTGAAGATGATAAGGATATTACATATCAACAGGATCCATCATGCCTTTCATTATTGTGTCTATAATATCATTTAAATTTCCCAAGAGGGTCAGATTTATTATGAGGCAGATATATTATTACATTTTTTATTATCATGGTGTTTTGTGAGGCTAAAAAAATATACACACGCGTTTTTGGAAAGTGACAGAAGCAAACAATCAAAAATCATCTTGATAATTAAAATCATACCATGTTCTAGATCACTAGATGACATTTTCTTACTTAGGTCACTAAAAATAACTGAAGTTAAGTACTCTTTTTCTATTTCAAGTAATTAAGTCTTGTTTTTAATCTGTCTATTGTTAAAGAAAATCAGAATCAGGCAGTAGTTAAGCAGTAAAAACAAATTTTATTCAAGAACTATGGCAATAGGGGAAAAGGGACCTCAGTATAGAACTGAGCTCAGTTCTGAATACAATACAATAAAAACAAGTGGGGATTTATCCCAGAAAAATGTTTGAAGAGAGGCATCCATGGATAGAAAATTATGAAATGGAGACATTAGGGGTAGGGGAAATCCTTGCTTAACTGACCTAATAGGATTCTAGCTGAAGACAGGCAAGGGTGGTTAGATATCACCTGGAGGATGAGAAATTTGATAGATATTTTGGATGAGCAGATATCAAGGGTGGATAATTCTCTCTAAGCTGATTTAGCAGGATTCTTGCTAAAACTGGGCCAAGTAGGCTGAGTTAGGAAAACTCAATTTTCCTGAGTAGGGGAAAACCCAGTTCTTTCCTCCTGTGTCTCTTTATAACTGTCACTCTCCTACCATACTCACTCAGAATACTTCATTTCTGACACTTCTGGTCATGAAACATGTGGAGTGCTTTCCCCACAAGCAATTCTCTGCAACACCAGCTGAGTGTCCTACGATTTAACTCAATTCTGACTCTTATCTATCTGGAGGCAGTGTCAGATCCCACAGATTAAGGGCACAGTCCCACAAGACAACTCCCACCCCACTCCAGATGCCGGTTGCAAGTAATAGGTCCCCAGGTTACCTTCAACTGCTACAAATCGGGGTTTCCGATACCCCACTCCTTGGGTTTGATTAATTTGCTAGAGCAACTCAAAGAACTCAGGGAAACACTTATTTTTACCAGTTTATTAAAGAATACAGAATAGCCAGATGAAGAGATACATAGGGTAATGTCTGAGAGGGTCCCGAGCACAGGAGCTTCTCTCCCTGTGGAGTTAGGGTGAATCACCCTCTCCATGTTGATATGTTTGAAAACCTGGAATTTCTCTGAATCCCATATTATTGGGATTTTTATGTTGGCTTCATCACATAAGCATGATTGATCATAAACTCCATTTTCAGACCTTCTCCCTTCTTAAGAGAATGGGAAGTGAGACAGAAAATTCCAAGATTCTAATCATGGCTTGTATTTTCCAGTAACAAGCCCTCACATAGGACCCATTGAGGAGCCCATCCAAAGTTGCCTCATTAGAACAAAATATACTGCTATCACCCAGGAAATTACAAGGATTTCAGGAGCTCCGTGCCAGAAACCAGGGACAGATATATATAAATATATATATATATTTTTTTTATTATTATCTCACGGGACCAAACAAGGACAGACTCTGAAGCCAATGTTGAATAGTTCTTAGAGGATCCTGACTAAAATTTAGTTAAGGAGAGTATTTTTGTCACTATATGTCATTTCTGGATTGATAGCAATGGTTGCTAAAGTGCTTCCTAGAATAGGCATGGAAAACATCACAAATTACACAAAGAAAAGTTACACGTGGTCACATATTCCTTTAATTTTTACTCAGTATTAAGTTTTCAGAATAGGACTAAAGAGATGCAATATTGTTTCTAGATCTCCTTACCACTTCTTGAGCAAGGCGTTGTCAGTGGGAGAGGTGTTATAGAAAGAATACAGATTGGCAAAGTTTTCAGAAACTAGGTCTACATGGGAATGTTTGAAATAATTAAAATGTTAATTATACCAAACAAGACATTTTCACTAGTTCATAGTAGAATCTTATTAACTATTTCTGGATTTAGTGTTAGAGGAAAAATGAATTACTAATATTCTATGCGAACCCCAAATAACTACCTTATAGGAAATGAAAAAGTCAAGAATATAAAGTGCCTTTCTTTAATCACCACAACCATTCTGTAAAGTAGGTGATGATGTCCCCTTTTATACAAGACAAATAGATTTCATTCAAAGCAGTAAGAGTTTTCTTCCAACTTTGTTTTCTTAAATACCTTAAATGTTGTTTCTAACCTGGTTACCATGGCCTACATATGTAAATATTAGCTACTTTGGTTTCTTTAAGAAAAAAAATTGAGTCAAGCTCCTGAAGATTTGTTTTGTTCTATATTACATGCATTGTCTTAACTAAGCCTTTAAAATATTTAAATGTGATTTTTACTCCTGTAAATACAACTTAAACAAAGTCCTTGATATTAAATAATAGTCTTATCTCATTGTACATGCAGCACATTTTCTCTAAGTATTCTCTTCCACTGATTTTAAATTTCTAACTTTATAGCAGATCTCAAAGAATCCAGAGGGAAAGATAAAGTAAAAACATTATCAATGACATTATTGCAGATAGTGGGTATAGTTGCAAATGATCTATACGTCTCTTTTTTTTAAATAATTAATTTATTTATTAATTTATTTATTTTATTGGCTGTGTTGGGTCTTTCTTGCTGTGTGAGGGCTTTTAGTTACGGTAAGTGGAGGCTACTCTTCATTGTGGTGCACGGGCTCCTCATTGCCGTAGCTTCTCATTGCGGAGCACGGGCTCTAGGCATGTGGGCTTCAGTAGTTGCAGCACATGGGCTCAATAGTTGTGGCTCACTGGCTCTAAAGCACAGGCTCAGTAGTTGTGGTGCACGGGCTTAGTTGCTCCGCGGCATGTGGGATCTTCCTGGAGCAGGGATCGAACCTGTGTCCCCTGCATTGGCAGGCAGATTCTCAACCACTGTGCCACCTAGGAAGCCCTGATCTATACTTCTCTTAAAACTAAATTCCAACTAATGAAAAAGGAGATCATTTCTTTTATTCTAATAATATAGTGTACTTCCTGATGAATCTACAGTCCCACAGTATAAATTTAATATCATATGGTACCAATTTCAGATGGTACTGGTTTACAATAGAAAAAAAATTTTGTGTGTATGTTGTGTTTGTTTAGCTGAGAGGCATTGTTTCCGAACTGTTATTCAAAGGAAAAATTTATAATCTCACAGATGTGAATAATTTATCAAATATTGTGTTTAGTAGCCTGGTTGCATATTAAAACAACAGAAATGTATATTCTATAAATTGTCCTGATACCTCAAAAGTACAATTTATTCAATGAAATGGAGAATAAGACACTGTTGTCTTGGAAAAGAGCTTCATAGTACAGCCATCTTGAAATCTTGTTACAGGATTAATTAGAAATAATGAGCTTTGTGTGGAAACTTTTTTATTGCATCTCAAATGGTTTGTAAATAATAGAAATCTGAAGAGCTAATAAGAAATGACAAATGTATTATATTATATAAAGAAACACTAAAGAACAGCTTTTCCCCCCAATTATGTTCCAGCACTGAAAGGAAAAAGGAGCTATTGTCACAAATTCTCTTTCAATTACAGTAATATAAAACACTCCATTTTAGCTAGTTAATTGCTGTCATGTCCTAGTGTAAAGAGAAATTGTTTAACATAAACCAATGTGGTCTTTCCACAAAATAACAACAGAAATACTTGCTGAAATACCAGGCCACCTGTTATTAACTCACTCTTACAAGTGTGATTCTTAAAGACAAAGAAGTAATTTCACAAGCATATCAATGCCAAGAGGTCATGTTTTGAAGGTTCAAATTATAGGAGATGATTGTTAAAATAATCAAGGGTGAAGGAAATTGGTGGTTTATTTTTATGAAAGGAAATTTTCAAAGATAGATACATGCTCTTTTTGCTTATAGAAAATGAAAGCAATCTCTTTCACCCACGTTCTACAGTAGTCAAGTGATTAAACCTATAGGTTCATGAAAATTTCCTTCTCCCTAAACCAATCTCTGCTTTCCATGTGCCAATTTTCTGTCACAAAGATGATTCAGGAAAGCTGAGTGTAAAACACAATTTGAAATAGAAATCTTTTTTTTATTTATCCATCACAATCATAATAACAGACATATCACAGGATAGAGGGAAAAGATGGTTGAGATAGCAACTCCTCAAATATATGCTTGACCACAAACATCTTTAGAATTTTAAGAGGAAAACAAAAAGTTAAACTCTCAAAAATAACTTGGGAATGCTGGTTTAATTAAGCTAAGAAAATTTTTTTTCAGGAGCTCTCAGATGTGTTGATATGCAAGATTATTATAAAATTCCAGAAGTATAGTGGACAGTATTTTCTAATCTTATGATATTTTGATTTAAGCAGATGATAGAAATGTAAAAACAGGCAAACAAATAAAATGCTTCTTATATTTACCCAAATAATATTCTATTTTTATCATTATTTGATCCATCCTTAAAGTTCTTGAAAACATATTCAAGTGGAATATATAGCCACATCATCCTGGAATGTTCATTTATTCCCTCTTTAATTCCACATACAATACATACCTGTAGATCATGGATAATATTGAAATCCAGTGCAGATTTATTCACCCTGATTATAGCAGTACATAAGAAACATGTGCTCTTTAACTTTAGGAAGCAAACATTGTAGTGGGGAGAAATAAATATTAAACAAGGAAATGGTATATAAATGAGATAATCTCAGATTATAAAAGAAGTGCAAAGACGATTGCTACATGGAAAGTGAAGGTGGGTGGGGAGAGGGTTTCTGCTGAATGCATTGTTTGAGAAAGACCTCTCTGAGAAGCCAAGAGTGAGAAATATCTTGGTCTGAGAGCTCAGTGTGCATATTTGTGAGATTGGAAGTTTGCATCCACTGACATGTGTAAGTATCATGTTTTTGCAATGCCAACATCTAGTCCATTTGGCAGAATTTGGCTACTAGTAGAAACAAGATAAACTCTGTGTGTGTGTGTGTGTGTGTGTGTGTGTGTGTGTGTGTGTAACTCAGCCAGGGGAATACAAACTGCTAGTTGTTTGTACCCTATGATTCTATTTGAACTAACTCTGTTAAGATGTCCAAGTTTCCTTTTTGTGGAATTCACCTTTTCTTTTTAATCAGTTAAGTGCCTATTCATTTCAAACTCACACATATGTAAAAACTGGTGAACATGTAAGTTATATTCCTCTGGCCTTAAAATCAGTCAGTAGGGTTGATTTGGCCCACCTTATTTAATTCATGCAAACTGAGGTTTCTCCTAAAAAACAGTCTCCCACATGGAAATACATTGTAGATGTTTTTGAAAAATGCAGGTTGTATGTTGTTATTCAGGAACTAATTTATCAGACTTTCTGAGGATGGAACATGAAGAACTCACTTGTTAAGAGGCTCCCCTAAAGGTATTTATTCATGCTAAATTTGAGAACCTTTGTCCTAAGTGCCCTGTGTCTGCTGGTCTATTTACTGCCACAGGTGAATGGTGACTTTAAGTAATAATAAACGGTCATCTGGTTACCCTTTCTGCTAAACATGATTAACTGAAAGTAAAATCTAAAGCACTTATGTCCTTGTTATGATTTTACTTTTAGTTTTTATTTATTAATAAACTTTATTAAAATAATTATGCCAATTGAATAATGATAACTGCTATGGTCTGAATGTTTATGTCCCTCTAAAAGTCATATGTTGAAATGTTAACACCCAAAGATGATGGTATTAGAAGGTGCTTAAATTATGAGGATGGAGCCTTCATGAATGGGATTAGTGCCTTATAAAAAAGACCCCACAGGGATCCTCTGCCCTTTCCACCATGTGAGAACTCAACAGAAAGGTGACTATGTACCAGGAAGAGGTGTTCTCACCAGAACCCAACTATGCTGGCGACTTGTTGTTTATAAGCTACTTAATCTGTGGCATTTTGTTATAGCAATCTGAGTAGACTAAGACTGATACACTTCCAGAGACATTCAACATTAAAAAATAAAACAATATATATAGAAATTAACATTTAAAGTATTGTTAGTCTTCTAGTAAAATTCTGCTCTCTTTTCACACTGAAGAGAGCTTGAAGACATTGCTGCATATACCAGTTCCCTCTTTCCTACATTTGAAAGTTGGAGAGAGTAAAAGCACCCCACATATGATATGGGTACATAGTACATTATTCTTTGTGAGAATTTTATGCCAATATTTAAATTAGGCCAGTGTTACTCAATGTGTGGGACACACTGGTGCTTGTCTATGAACAGTTTGTTTCTGGTCCACCAGGAGGTAAGAAACTTGTGCTAGAAATATAAATCATCCAATACTTTCTTCATCAAGAAAATCTCGTTACCTCCACATCCACCCCTCCCCCCCAAAAAAAAGTTGGTGAAACTTAACTAGTGTAGTGTGTTTACTGCCAGAGTTGATTTACAAACTGGCTCAAGCCTCCCATCTTCCTAGGGACCAATAATAACTAGACAGTCAAGGACAGGCCTCTGAGTAGCACTGTTGGGGACAAGCACATATGGGCAGTGCACATTGAAATTCTTTGTCTTTGACACATTTGTGTTCATTTACACTGAACTGAAACATTCAACTGTGGAAAATTTTTATTTCACTTTCAAGGGATGATTTCTGGAAATTTCCAGGAAATATTTATTTTCTATTAGATGAGTTAAGCTCAAAATAAATTTTTTTCTGCAGACAGTTCGAGTCTATAGTCCTTCATTGTTAAATAACCTATGTGAATGCATAAGAGGAATTTAAAAGGAAATAATGAGTTTATATTAAATACAACATTACTTAATTGTTGACTTATAATTGAGAAAACATGAGGTTTAGCTTGTTCTATTTCCAGTGAAGCTTATTACTTTCTGTTCATACATTCATAAATGTTTTGTGTTCTTTTAATAATTGAACAGGGAGAATGATATTTACCTGGTTGCTATGGTGAAAAAAAACTCATAGCATTAACTTCATGATTTAACTTAAGAAACATTAATCAACATTGATGGAAAAAATAAATTTGATGACATCTTCAGAATAGTTTACAAGTTTACTGTTATTAATTATTGATTTCTTGAAATATAGCATATGACATGCTATTTAAGAACTTGTTAATCACTACAAAATTTGGGTTTAAATTCTAATTCTGATATCTACTTGCTATTTGACCTTAAGCAAGTAATATCTCAGATTGCATATTCTTTAACATTCTTTAAAAATAGGAGTAAAAACACTAACTGATAGTGTCCTTGGGTAGATCAAGTCATATAACAAAATTACTAACTCAGGGAGGGCTTAGCACGTAGTAAGTTCTTTATAAGTTGTTGGTCTCTTCAGTTTGTGTATCTACACACATACAGTAATACATTCTTTCAGGAATAATGCTAGTCACTGAAGATATGGTGAAAAGGACATAGTATCAGTCTTCAAGTCTGAGAAACAGTTTATAACTGAAATCCTGTAAAATAATGCAACTGCTAATCTTAGTACTGTTATAAGGAGTAGAATGATTTCATTTACTAAAATAAAATTTCTCATAATTAGCAAGACAAGTTTATTATTGTCTTTGAAACACATCAGTACCATATAAAGTAGTTACTATTGTGGAAAACAATAAACATGACTATAAAAAGGCAAATAAGGCAAGGAGGAAAATTCAGGTTTGAAGAACGAAAGAGAAAAATCAATCAGCCTTGAGGCAGTATGTGGCAATATGTGGCCCATTTCCTTGGCAATTTACCCCTTTTTAGGTCTAATTAATTGTTTTTATGCCAGCAATTCTGAATACCTTTGGGAGCCAATTGTATGGATATTTTAAGCTGTAACTGTATTGTCATAAGTGTTCCCAGTACTGGTAACAAAGACTACCCCCTGAATAGGGATATGGGATCATTTCCATTATCTTATGAGTTTCTTCTTCTGTAATATGGTGCATGTGCAATCTTATATGATAAAGAGACAACAGAGCTTAGTGGTAAAGAGTGTGGACTCTAAATTTAGATTACCCGAGCTTCATCATTATTAGCTGAATGACAGGACCATCACACAGCATAAGATTTTACAATTGAGGTAATATATGTAGAACAGTAAGGATTAGAGTTGGAGCCAGACAGTTGGAGCCTTCCCCAAAGGCACTCGGATGAGTGGAAGAAGGTTGGATGCTCACCCCAAATGTTAAGAAAGACTAAAGAGAAGAGAAATGCTGGATAGGCAACCAAGAGTGTACAATACATTCTGCCTCTGACTTCTCAGCAGGGTAGGACACTAATCATAACAGGAATTAACCACTCACTTAAGCAACAGAATCACTTACCTTCTGTCTTTCCACTCTAGCTTACCACATAATAAAGCAGAATGTTACAAGTAGAAGTGATAGAACATTAGGAGAAAGAAAAACTGTGATCAGCAGGTATTAAGGCTAGTATTTAAATGCAATTATTACAGCATTTATTAAGCAATGAGTAAACAGACATCAAAATGTGAGAAATCAAATGAAAGTTAATAAAGTACACCCAAGTTCAGATTAAAGCTAAGAAATGAGGATGCATTTGCAAAGCGTCAAGATATACAAGTTGAAAGCATAGGCTTAGGAAACAGACTGCCTGAGGTTCATATACTGCATCTTCCTTTGGTTAATTATGTCACTTTTCTGTACCTACACTTTTTCTTCTGTAAAACAAGAATAATATTAACATACACTGCATGTGGTGGTTGTGAAGAGTAAATGGGATAATCCAGGTTGAAGTACCTGACCCCGAATAAATGACCAATTAAATATTTTTTGTAATGCCACATAAAATCATTTCTTCTTGACTGGCCTTGGAAATGCATCTACTCAAAAATGCATATTTGTGTCTATTTCTCCACAATATCAGAGGTAAAAAATGATAGATTCTAATTATAACAACTAAGAAACTTATGTTGTAATGAACAAAGTGCCATTTGTATTCCAACTGTGAAACTTCATGAATGCAAATGAAGTCTACGTGACATTATTTGACTGGAAGAGATATTTAATTTTTATATAAATCTATGGCTCTCAGATAATATTTGGGTATTTAAATAGATACATAAAATAATGTTCTACCACATTACAGTATTAAGCAAACCCTGTTGTACTTGTTAATTAAAGCCTTGAAAATGTTAACACCAGACAGTTTGTGTCAGAAAACTATGAACATAGCTAAATAAAATTTAAGAGGAATATTTGCATGATGGTTTTCATAGGAAACATGTTTATATTTAACTTATGAAAAGGATTGATCATTCAACTAGAATGCCGTGGTATGGCCTTAACAATTGTTTACAGTTGACTTGTTCTGAGTGTTTGGTGTCTTTATATACTCTATGTTCTGAATTCAATCAACACATTCAAAATTCCTGATTAATTTTATAACAAAAATATATCTGACACAAGTGTTAATGTAAGAATGTGACCCATTTCCCTTTTTTATTTTAATTTCTAGTAGAAAATTCTTCCTAAAAGATGCACTTTTTGAGGATATTTAGACATTTACATGGGATATGCCTTCTACTAGAGTGTGATATGATAATATTGAATGATACCAAAAGCCTATTTTGTTTTCACATTTTAATTTTATTTGACAGTTTTTGGGAAGTTTAACCTCTTTGATTTACATGAAAATTCTTATTTTATTCTAGGTTTACATGAAAATTCTTATTTTATTCTAGATTTCATCAGTTTTAAAGTGAAGTAACATGGTAACAACTACAAAAGTATTTTGAAAAACAGCACTGCTTCAAATCATACTGGATATTGTATAAATTTTAACCCCTTGACAAGTGGAACAAAATCATCTCTATTACCTACTTATTGGTTGTCAGTGTACAAAAAAAAAAAAGTATTCTTTAATTTTTGTTTTATACTTACATTTTAATATAATGGAATTTATACTTGTGAAACATTTAACGGTAGCATACTAGCATAACAAAACTATTATATTTATTTTTCTCATATATTTTAAAGTAAATTCATTGTCAAATTGTTTGCATATTAATTTACTATGAAAATTATATCTAAATATGAAATAAGAAATAAAATAAGATGTCCTCATTCATCAATAATAATACTAGTAAAATTCTAATAATAAGAATGAAATTGATAATAGTTTGGGAAACAATGTGTGCCAGACCTCATCTTTTTTTTTTTTTTTTTTTTTTTTTTCAGTTTTTTTTTTTTTTTTTATAATTGTTTTTTATTTTATTTTATTTTATTTTTTTGGGGGTACACCAGGTTCAATCAACTGTTTTTATACACATATCCCCATATTCCCTCCCTTCCTTGACGCCCCCCCCTCGAGTCCCCCCCACCCTCCCTGCCCCAGTCCTCTAAGGCATCTTCCATCCTCGAGTTGGACTCCCTTTGTTATACAACAACTTCCCACTGACTATTTTACAGTTGGTAGTATATATGTCTGTGCTACTCTCTCGCTTCGTCTCAGTTTCCCCTTCACCCCCCGCCCCCTCCCATACCTCGAGTTCTCCAGTCCATTCTCTGTATCTGCTTCCTTGTTCTTGTCACTGAGTTCATCAGTACCATTTTTAGATTCCGTATATGTGAGTTAGCATACAATATTTGTCCTTCTCTTTCTGACTTACTTCACTATGTATGACAGATTGTAGTTCTATCCACCTCATTACATATAGCTCCATCTCATCCCTTTTTATAGCTGAGTAATATTCCATTGTATATATATACCACATCTTCTGTATCCATTCATTTGTTGATGGGCATTTAGGTTGCTTCCATGTCCTGGCTATTGTAAAGAGTGCTGCAATAAACATTATGGTACACGTTTCTTTTGGGATTATGGTTTTCTTTGGGTATATGCCCAGGAGTGGGATTACTGGATCATATGGTAGTTCTATTTGTAGTTTTTTAAGGAACCTCCAAATTGTTCTCCATAGTGGCTGTACCAACTTACAGTCCCACCAACAGTGCAGGAGAGTTCCCTTTTCTCCACACCCTCTCCAACATTTGTTGTTTCCAGACTTTGTGATGATGGCCATTCTGATTGGTGTGAGGTGATACCTCATTGTGGCTTTGACTTGCATTTCTCTGATGATGAGTGATGTTGAGCATCTTTTCATGTGTTTGTTGGCCATCTGTATGTCTTCTTTGGAGAAATGTCTATTTAGGTCTTCTGCCCATTTGTGGATTGGGTTATTTGCTTTTTTGGTATGAAGCTGCATGAGCTGCTTGTATATTTTGGAGGTTAATCCTTTGTCCGTTGTTTCATAGGCAATTATTTTTTCCCATTCTGAGGGTTGCCTTTTAGTCTTGTTTATGGTTTCTTTTGCTGTGCAAAAGCTTTTAAGTTTCATGAGGTCCCATTCATTTATTCTTGATTTTATTTCCATGATTCTAGGAGGTGGGTCAAAAAGGATGTTGCTTTGATGTATGTCATAGAGTGTTCTGCCTATGTTTTCCTCTATGAGTTTTATAGTGTCTGGCCTTACATGTAGGTCTTTAATCCATTTGGAGTTTATTTTTGTGTATGGTGTTAGGAAGTGTTCTAATTTCATTCTTTTACATGTTGCTGTCCAATTTTCCCAGCACCACTTATTGAAGAGGCTGTCTTTTTTCCATTGTATACTCGTGCCTCCTTTGTCAAAGATAAGGTGCCCATATGTGTTTGGGCTGACTTCTGAGTTCTCTATTCTGTTCCATTGATCTTCCTTTCTATTTTTGTGCCAGTACCATACTGTCTTGCTCACTATGGCCTTGTAGTATAGTTTGAAGTCAGGAAGCCTGATTCCACCAACTCCATTTTTCCTTCTCAAGATTGCTTTGGCTATTCGGGGTCTTTTGCGTTTCCATACAAATCGTAAGATTCCTTGCTCTAGTTCTGTGAAAAATGCCATTGGTAATTTGATCGGGATTGCATTGAATCTGTAAATTGCTTTGGGTAGTACAGTCATTTTCACGATGTTGATTCTTCCAATCCAGGAACATGGTATGTCCCTCCATCTGTTTGTGTCATCTTTGATTTCTTTCATCAATGTCTTAAAGTTTTCTGCATACAGATCTTTTGCCTCCTTAGGCAGGTTTATTCCTAGGTCTTTTATTCTTTTGGTTGCAATGGTGAATGGGAGAGTTTCCTTAATTTCTCTTTCTGCTCTTCCGTTGTTCGTGTATAGGAATGCAAGAGATTTCTGTGCATTAATTTTGTATCCTGCTACTTTACTAAACTCATCAATGAGTGCGAGCAGTTTTCTGGTAGAGTCTTTAGGGTTTTCTATATATAATATCATGTCATCTGCAAAGAGTGACAATTTGACTTCTTCTTTTCCAATTTGGATTCCTTTAATTTCTTTTTCTTCTCTGATTGCTGTGGCTAACACTTCCAAAACTATGTTGAATAACAGTGGTGAGAGTGGACACCCTTGTCTTGTTCCTGTTCTTAGAGGGAATTCTTCCAGTTTTTCTCCATTGAGAACAATGTTGGCTTTTGGTTTGTCATATATGGCTTTTATGATGTTGAGGTAATTTCCTTCTATGCCCATTTTCTGGAGAGCTTTTATCATAAATGGATGTTGAACTTTGTCAAAAGCTTTTTCTGCATCTATTGAAATGATCATATGGTTTTTATCCTTCAATTTGTTGATATGATGTATCACGTTGATTGATTTGCGTATATTGAAGAATCCTTGCATCCCAGGGATAAACCCCACTTGATCGTGGTGGATGATTTTTTTAATGTGCTGTTGGAGTCTGTTAGCTAGTATTTTGTTGAGGATTTTTGCATCTATATTCATCAGTGATATTGGTCTGTAGTTTTCTTTTTTTGTGACATCTTTGCCTGGTTTTGGTATCAGGGTGATGGTAGCCTCGTAGAATGAGTTTGGGAGTGCTCCGCCTTCTGCAATATTTTGGAAGAGTTTGAGAAGGATAGGTGTTAACTCTTCTCGAAATGTTTGATAGAATTCGCCTGTGAATCCATCTGGTCCTGGGCTTTTGTGTGTTGGGAGATTTTTAATCACTGCCTCAATTTCTGTACTTGTGATTGGTCTGTTCATGGTTTCTATTTCTTCCTGGTTCAGTCTTGGAAGATTGTATTTTTCTAAGAATGTATCCATTTCTTCCAGGTTATCCAATTGATTGGCATATAGTTGCTTGTAGTAGTCTCTCATGATCTTTTGTATTTCTGAGGTGTCCGTTGTGACTTCTCCTTTTTCATTTCTAATTCTGTTGATTTGCATCTTCTCCCTTTTTTTCTTGATGAGTCTGGCTAATGGTTTATCAATTTTGTTAATCTTCTCAAAGAACCAGCTTTTAGTTTTATTTATTTTTCTTATGGTTTCTTTCCTTTCTTTTTCATTGATTTCTGCTCTGATCTTTATGATTTCTTTCCTTCTGCTCACTTTGGGGTTTCTTTGTTCTTCTTTCTCTAGTTGTTTTAGGTGTAAGGTTAGGTTGTTTATTCGATCATTTTCTTGTTTCTTAAGGTAGGACTGTATTGCTATAAACTTCCCTCTTAGAACTGCTTTTGCTGCGTCCCATAGGTTTAGGGTTGTTGTGTTTTCGTTGTCATTTGTTTCTAGATACTTTTTGATTTCCTCTTTGATTTCTGTAGTGATTCCTTGGTTGTTTAAGAGTGAATTGTTTAGCCTCCATGTGTTTGTCTTTTTTGCAGTTTTTTTCCTGTAATTGATATCTAGTCTCATGGCGTTGTGGTCTGAGAAGATGCTTGATATGATTTCAATTTTCTTGAATTTGCTGAGGTTTGATTTGTGACCCAAGATGTGATCTATCCTGGAAAATGTTCCGTGTGCACTTGAGAAGAACGTGTAGTCTGTCGTTTTTGGATGGAATGTCCTATAAATATCAATTAAGTCGAGATGGCCTAATGTGTCATTTAAAGCTTGTGTGTCTTTATTTATTTTCTGTTTGGATGATCTGTCCATTGATGTAAGTGGGGTGTTCAAGTCTCCCACTATTATTGTGTTCCTGTCGATGTCCCCTTTTATAGCTGTTAGCATTTGCCTTATGTATTGAGGTGCTCCTATATTGGGGGCATAGATATTTACCATTGTGATATGTTCTTCTTGGATGGATCCCTTGATCATTATGTAGTGTCCTTCCTTGTCTCTTTTAATAGTCTTTACTTTCAAGTCTAATTTGTCTGATATGAGTATTGCTACTCCAGCTTTCTTTTGACTTCCATTTGCATGGAATATCTTTTTCCATCCCTTCACTTTCAGTCTATATGTATCCCTTGGTCTGAAGTGGGTTTCTTGTAGGCAGCATATAGAAGGGTCTTGTTTTTGTATCCATTCAGCCAGTCTGTGTCTTTTGGTTGGAGCATTTAATCCATTTACATTTAAAGTGATTATTGACATGTGTGTTCCAATTACCATTTTCTTAATTGTTTTAGGTTTGTATTTGTAGGTGTTTTCCTTTTCTTGTGTGTCCTACTTAGAGAAGTTCCTTTAGCACTTGTTGTAAGGCTGGTTTGGTGGTGCTGAATTCTCTTAACTTTTGCTTGTCTGGAAAGCTTTTGATTTCTCCCTCAAACCTGAATGAGATTCTTGCTGGGTAGAGTAATCTTGGCTGTAGGTTTTTCTCTTTCAGGACTTTCAGTATATCCTGCCATTCCCTTCTGGCCTGCAGAGTTTCTGTAGAAAGGTCAGCTGTTATCCTGATGGGTTTTCCCTTATATGTTGTTTGTTGCTTTTCTCTTGCTGCTTTTAATATTTTTTCTTTGTGTTGAATTGTCGTTAGTTTGATTAATATGTGTCTTGGTGTATTTCTCCTTGGGTTTATTCTGTATGGGACTCTCTGTGCTTCTTGGACTTGGTGAATTATTTCCTTTCCCATGTTGGGGAAGTTTTCCACTAGAACCTCTTCAAATATTTTCTCAGACCCTTTCTTGTTTTCTTCTTCTTCTGGGATGCCTATAATTCGAATGTTGGTACGTTTAAGGTTATCATTGAGGTCTCTGAGGCTGTCTTCTAGTCTTTTTATTTTTTTTTCTTTTTCCTGCTCTGTGGCGTTTATTTCTCCCATTCTATCTTCCAACTCACTTATTCGTTCTTCTGCCTCAGTCATTCTGCTGGTTATAGCATCTAGAGTATTTTTAATTTCAGTTATTTTGTTATCCATTGATGTTTGTTTTTCTGAGTTCTTATGAACTGTTTCTTGTACTTTCTCTATTTTGTTATCGAGATTTTGGATCATTTTTACTATCATGACTCTAAATTCTTTTTCCAGCATTTTTCCTATTTCTTCCTCATTTATTTGGTCTTGTGGGTTTTTTTCCTGCTCCTTTGCCTGCATGGTGTTTCTTTGTTTCCTCATGGTTGTCCAAGCTTTTGGGGTTGCTTGTCCTGGTGATAGAGGTGTTTATGGAAGACTGTCCAAGCCTCAGACTAATGTCCAAGTATTGGATTAGACGAATATTCAGTCTAGGAAACACATACATGTATAAGACACACAATTATTGAATCCGTTAGGACATAAGGCTCTAGAAAGACCTGACAGAACCCCAGTGTGCTATCAGATATTCAAAGAGAAACCCAGCAGAACTTGAGAACTGAAACAGAACAAATCAGAGACAAAAGCAAAAGCAAACAAACAACAAATAACACCCTACACATACAAACATCAATCCAGGGAGATTTTGTAAGCTAGGATCAAATATAGAAATGAGCTGGAGTACCACCAGAGAGAATGGAGATTCTCAGAATGTAATTAGACAACTGTACTAAGAACTAAGATAAAGACAAAAGCCTAATATTAATACCAAGGCAGTGCATCATCTGGAGAATAGAGCAAGGAGTCTGAGCAGACCGATAGTGTTGCTTATAAGTATGTTAAGATAAAATACACTTAAAATGGCTAGAAGAAAGGGGAACAGAAGAGTGTAATGTGGTTGGAAATATGCAAAGAAAAAGAAAGGAATAGAAGTGTATAAAAGAAAGGGATGAAAGGAAAGTATGAAAGATATTTTGTCCGTACTACCAAAAACTTAGCTAGATATAGAAGTATATAAAAAGGCAAAAAAAAAAAAAAAAAAAAAAAAAGAATAAAAAGAATAAAAAGAATAAAAAATATCATTAAAAAATTATGTTATAAAACTTGTAGATCCCTTAGGGCTAAGATCGTATTTAATAAATCAAAAAAAAAAAAAAAAAAGAGAGAGAGAGAAAGAAGAAAAAAAAAAAAAATAAAATCTAGAACTGATCCCTGAATGGACCAGTTTAATAGGTATTGATATTACTATTTCTGTTTCCTTCGCGTCTCAGCTGTAAGTGTCCTTCTCCTTGCCTTGGGTTTTTTTTTTTTTTTGCGTTATTCTGTGACCAGCAGAGGTTCCTTTATTGTTCGCCTGTAAGCCTCGGTGTGTGGGGAGGGAGAGGGTACAGTAGTGGCTCCTTCTCCTGGGAGGGAGTGAGCAGTGGCGCACTGGTGTTTCAGTCAGGCTTGGAGGTGCCTGTTGCAGAGGGCGCTGGTGGCTCAGGCGTACACAGAAAGTCTTAGAGTTGGGCCTCTCTCGGGGTTTTTTCTTTTTGATGCTGTTTTTTTTTTTTTTTTTTTCTCTCTCTCAGCAGCCTCCCTGCTGCTGGCGTTGCAAGGAGTTTTAATCTGGCCCCGCCCGAGTGCCTGAGGGTGCTCGTTATCCCTGAGTGCCTCAGGTGGCCCGCAGGGCGTCTCTCCCCTGCCTGTTGCAGAGGCGCCGAAAGAGAGGGATTGGCTATGCGCGCGGCTCCTCCCCCGCGCCCGGGAGCCTGCAGCCTCCAGCCGCCATCATGGCCGGGCAGCTCTCAGGGACTGGCACTGCTCTCCGCGGACCTCTTCCCTCCTGTGCTCTCGGTCCGTGACCCTACCGGCAACAATGTTTCTCCCTCTGAACCAGTTCTCCGGTTCCCACGCTCCCGCTCCTGGACCCTCCGTTCAGCTGCGGATCGATGTCTCGGTCCGGGAACGCTGAGCTGCGCTGCGGACCCTCCGTATGTTTCTCACTCCCTCCCGTCTGCCACAGCTCCGCCGCTTCACCCTCTTTGAGCCCTCGTAGATGCCTCCCTACCGGCTATGTCGGGCTCCCCGCAGTCCTTTCTGGTGTCCAAGGCCGTCTGCTGGTGTTCAGCTGGTTCTCTGTGGGAATGACTGCGTCCTTCCGTGCATTCCCAATGCATCTGTGGAGAGGGATGCACTCCACGTCTCTCTACTTCGCCGCCATCTTTTTCTTTCCAGACCTCATCTTAAGCATGTAAGATATTTAACCCACATATAGCCTTAATATACAGATAATGTATCTGCTTCCCATTTATAGTAGAGGACACTAGTGCTAAAAAAGGACACATTGCCTGGGGTCACCCAGTTAATCACATATTACAGCATGTGGGAATTTATTTGTTATTAAATTGAATATGATATTCTTATCTCGAAGTTGGGAGCTTCCTTATCTAATTCAAAATAAATTTAAGAATTTTTTGGTTAAGTCCAGTGAAGAACTATATAATTTCTAGTGTATAATTTCTAGTCTATAGGATTATATTATTTCTAGTCTGTCATTTACCTATAAAAGTATAAATATATTTAGAGAGATAGTAAGATCAGTTTGAACCTGAGATATTCATAAAACTGAAATTGCAAGCAGAACAAGTTGAAGAGGTGATGTCCAAAATTTCAAATTAGCACAATGAATTTAATTTCTACGTGAATTTTTATTATAGACCCCTTGAAATGTTAAAAAGACTTAAGAAACCAAATTTTCTCTCTTAAGTATACAGAAGTGGAGTTACATAAAACTCCTTTAGACAACCGTTGCTTGCATTATTTAGAGAAGACATTTCAGTGTAATACCAATATTACTTTATGTTTTGATATCAACTTTTCTGTAATGTGCAATATAAAATATTTATGCAAAAAGGAGACAGGTTCAACTTAGGTCAGCTTAATTTTATATTATCAATGGTTTGTTGATGTCGTAATTTTCTGCATTGAAGGGACAATAGATTCATTCATACTGCCACTGATATGTTTTTAATAATAAAATTGAATCAGAAATGCTTCAAAATCATCTTGCTGATTAAGTTACATGCTATTCTGATGATAGATAAGTCAGATGACAAATGAAACACATTTAACAATATGAGATATATATATATATATTTTTTTTTTTTTTTGGCACACGGGCTTAGTTGCTCCGCCACATGTGGGATCTTCCTGGAGCTAGGATCAAACCCGTGACCTCTGCATTGGCAGGCGGATACTTAACCACTGCGCCACCTAGGAAGCCCAATATGAGATATTATTTTACCAAGGGGAAATATAGAAGATAAACATATATTTTTTAACCCGGAGTACTACAATTAAGAGAAAATATTTACATTCAAGTAAAAAGTAAGTTTTCTATCATTTATTTACTTTGCCAGTTACCTAGCATTTTTCCATGAGTTATCCATGTTAAGTGATAATTTTGCTCATAAAGATTTTTTAATCTATTTTTGAGGGTATAAACCTCCCAGGCCTTTTCTGAATCCTCTCCTGCTCTAAAACTTGCAGTCAACCCACCCTAGCATTTTGCTTCCTATAATCTTTTATGGTGGCCTGTGTGAGCATATTGTACCACCGAGGGCCTTCAAATCCTCATTCAAAGAGAATTGGGGACTACTGTCAAAAATACCTTGTCACAGAAAACTTGTTGGACTAGCACTTTGCTGTAGGGAAGGAATCTCCTATATAGGAATGTTTGAATTAATTCTTAATCTATTAGAGGACCATGCTAATGGGCATAAATGTTTGACTGAAAAACCTAGGAATTTCTCATCTGAAAAACTTAGCAAAATACTTTCAAAAGAACAAGTATCCCCAAAGCTATTACGAATTTATTGTGTATATATTCTCACTATTTCTATAATCTGAGTGTTTTCCTTAAACCTCCAAAATAAATGAAGAGCTTGATGGATGTAATACCCTCAGAAAGCCTCTTTTCTATTGTATAAGTATGAATTATTTGTAGAAATCATGCATGGAAAATGAACGATCAATGACCATCTTGGCAGTAAAGGTCAGAAATGCAACTCACCTGACTTAAGAAAAACTATCTATTGTTTCAAATAGTAAAATTATGGGAAATGCAGGGGAAAAACCAGGCCTCCACACAAAAATAGCAGCAATATTTAGATATCTTAATAACATGTTTCCTTCCAGCTTTTCCTACACAATTGGAAATAAGGCCACTTATAGTAACTTGGCATACCTCTGCTATCAAAGAGTACATGTTAAGAATCCTACTGGAGGGTGCTGATTGGCGTAATGTGGATTAGAGGCCCATCCTGAAAGTGATCAATGGTCTAGCTATTCAGTGAGCTTGCTGTGTGTGTGTTTTTTTTTTTTTTTTTAGTTTTTAGTTTTTTATTATTACTTTTTATTTTTTGGGGGGTACACCAAGTTCAATCATCTGTTTTTATACACATATCCCCGTATTCCCTCCCTCCCTCGACTCCCCCCCACCCTCACCGTCCCTGTCCTCTAAGGCATCTTCCATCCTCGAGTTGAACTCCCTTTGTTATACAGCAACTTCCCACTGGCTATCTATTTTACAGTTGATAGTATATATATGTCTATGCTACTCTCTCACTTCATCTCAGCTTCCCCTTCATCCCCCGCCCCCCCAAAACTCGAGTTCTCCAGTCCATTCTCTGCATTTGTGACCTTGTCTTGCCTTCTCACTGAGTTCATCAGTACCATTTTTAGATTCCGTATATATGAGTTAGCATACAATATTTGTCTTTCTCTTTCTGACTTATTTCACTCTGTATGACAGACTGTAGGTCTATCCACCTCATTACATATAGCTCCATTTCATTCCTTTTTATAGCTGAGTAATATTCCATTGTATATATATGCCACATCTTCTTTATCCATTCATTTGTTGATGGGCATTTAGGTTGCTTCCATGTCCTGGCTATTGTAAATAGTACTGCAATGAACATTATGGTACATGTTTCTTTTGGGATTATGGTTTTCTCTGGGTATATGCCCAGGAGTGGGATTACTGGATCATATGGTAGTTCTATTTGTAGTTTTTTAAGGAACCTCCAAACTGTTTTGCATAGTGGCTGTACCAACTTACATTCCCACCAACAGTGCAGGAGAGTTCCCTTTTCTCCACACCCTCTCCAGCATTTGATGTTTCCAGATTTTGTGATGATGGCCATTCTGATCAGTGTGAGGTGATACCTCATTGTGGCTTTGACTTACATTTCTCTGATGATGAGTGATGTTGAGCATCTTTTCATGTGTGTGTTGGCCATCTGTATGTCTTCTTTGGAGAAATGTCTATTTAGGTCTTCTGCCCATTTGTGGATTGGGTTATTTGCTTTTTTGGTATTAAGCTGCATGAACTGCTTATATATTTTGGAGGTTAGTCCTTTGTCCGTTGTTTCGTAGGCAACTATTTTTTCCCATTCTGAGGGTTGCCTTCTAGTCTTGTTTATGGGTTCTTTCACTGTGCAAAAGCTTTTAAGTTTCATGAGGTCCCATTTGTTGATTCTTGATTTTCTTTCCATGATTCTAGGAGGTGGGTCCAAAAGGATCTTGCTTTGATGGATGTCATAGAGTGTTCTGCCTATGTTTTCCTCTATGAGTTTTATAGTGTCTGGCCTTACATGGAGGTCTTTAATCCATTTGGAGTTTATTTTTGTATATGGTGTTAGGAAGTGTTCTAATTTCATTCTTTTACATGTTGCTGTCCAATTTTCCCAGCACCACTTATTGAAGAGGCTGTCTTTTTTCCATTGTATACTCTTGCCTCCTTTGTCAAAGATAAGGTGCCCATATGTGTTTGGGCTTACTTCTGAGTTCTCTATTCTATGCCATTGATCTTCCTTTCTATTTTTGTGCCAGTACCATACTGTCTTGATCACGATGGCCTTGTAGTATAGTTTGAAGTCAGGAAGCCTGATTGCACCAACTCCATTTTTCCTCCTCAAGATTGCTTTGGCTATTCGTGGTCTTTTGCGTTTCCATACAAATCGTAAGATTTCTTGCTCTAGTTCTGTGAAGAATGCCATTGGTAATTTGATCGGGATTGCATTGAATCTGTAAATTGCTTTGGGTAGTACAGTCATTTTCACGATGTTGATTCTTCCAATCCAGGAACATGGTATGTCCCTCCGTCTGTTTGTGTCGTCTTTGATTTCTTTCATCAGTGTCTTAAAGTTTTCTGCATATAGATTTTTGCCTCCTTAGGCAGGTTTATTCCTAGGAATTTTATTCTTTTGGTTGCAATGGTGAATGGGAGAGTTTCCTTCATTTCTCTTTCTGCTCTTCCGCTGTTCGTGTATAGGAATGTAAGAGATTTCTGTGCATTAATTTTGTACCCTGCTACTTTACTAAACTCATCAATTAGTGCTAGCAGTTTTCTGGTAGAGTCTTTAGTGTTTTCTATGTATAATATCATGTCATCTGCAAAGAGTGACAATTTGACTTCTTCTTTTCCAATTTGGATTCCTTTTATTTCTTTTTCTTCTCTGATTGCTGTGGCTAAAACTTCGAAAATTATGTTGAATAATAATGGTGAGAGTGGACACCCTTGTCTTGCTCCTGTTCTTAGAGGGAATGCTTTTAGATTTTCACCATTTAGAATGATGTTGGCTTTTGACTTCTCATATGTGGCTTTTATTATGTTGAGGTAATTTCCTTCTATGTGCATTTTCTGTAGAGTTTTCATCATAAACAGATGTTGAACTTTGTCAAAAGCTTTTTCTGCACCTATTGAGATGATCATATGGTTTTTACCCTTCAATTTGTTGATATGATGTATCACGTTGATTGATTTGCGTATGTTAAAGTATCCTTGCATCCCAGGGATAAACCCCACTTGATCATGGTGTATAATTTTTTAATGTGCTGTTGGAGTCTGTTAGCTAGTATTTTGTTGAGGATTTTTGCATCTATATTCATCAGTGATATTGGCCTGTAATTTTCTTTTTTTGTGATGTCTTTGCCTGGCTTTGGTATCAGGGTGAAGGTGGCCTCGTAGAATGTGTTTGGGAGTGTTACGCCTTCTGCAATATTTTGGAAGAATTTGAGAAGGATAGGTGTTAGCTCTTTTCTAAATGTTTGGTAGAATTCGCCCGTGAATCCATCTGGTCCTGGGCTTTTGTTTATTGGGAGATATTTAATCACTGCCTCAATTTCCATACTTGTGATTGGTCTGTTCATAGTTTCTATTTCTTCCTGGTTCAGTCTTGGAAGATTGCATTTTTCTAAGAATTTATCCGTTTATTCCACATTGTCCAATTTATTGCCATATAGTTGCTTTTAGTATTTTCTCGTGATCTTTTATATTTCTGGAGTGTCTGTTGTTACTTCTTTTTCATTTCTAATTCTGTTGATTTGCATCTTCTCCCTTTTATTCTTGATGAGTCTGGCTAATGGTTTATCAATTTTGTTAATCTTCTCAAAGAACCAGCTTTTAGTTTTATTAATTTTTGCTATGGCTTTCTTCCTTTCTTTTTCATTTATTTCTGCTCTGATCTTTATGATTTCTTTCCTTCTGCTCCTTTTGGGGTTTCTTTGTTCTTCTTTTTCTAATTGTTTTAAGTGTAAGGTTAGGTTGTTTATTTGATAATTTTCTTGTTTCTTAAGGTAGGACTGTATTGCTATAAACTTCCCTCTTAGAACTGCTTTTGCTGCATCCCGTAGGTTTTGGGTGGTTGTGTTTTCATTGTCTTTTGTTTCTAGATATTTTTTGATTTCCTCTTTGATTTCTTTAATGATTTCTTGGTTGTTTAATAGTGAATTGGTTAGCCTCCATGTGTTTGTATTTTTTGCAGGTTTTTTTCCTGTAATTGATATCTAGTCTTATGGCGTTGTGGTCTGAGAAGATGCTTGATATGATTTCAATTTTTTTGAATTTGCCAAGGTTTGATTTGTGACCCAAGATGTGATCTATCCTGGAAAATGTTCCGTGTGCACTTGAGAAGTAAGTGTAGTCTGTCGTTTTTGGATGAAATGTCCTACAAATACCAATTAAGTGAAGATGGTCTAATATGTCATTTAAAGCTTGTGTGTCTTTATTGATTTTCTGTTTGGATGATCTGTCCATTGATGTAAGTGGGGTGTTCACATCTCCCACTATTATTGTGTTCCTGTCGATGTCCCCTTTTATAGCTGTTAGCATTTGCCTTATGTATTGAGGTGCTCCTCTGTTGGGGGCATAGATATTTACCATTGTGATATGTTCTTCTTGGAAGAATCCCTTGATCATTATGTAGTGTCCTTCCTTGTCTCTTCTGATAGTCTTTACTTTAAGGTCTAATTTGTCTCATATGAGTATTGCTACTCCAGCTTTCCTTTGGCTTCCATTTGCATGGAATATCTTTTTCCATCCCTTTACTTTCAGTCTATATGTATCCCTTGGTCTGAAGTGGGTTTCTTGGAGGCAGCATATAGAAGGGTCTTGTTTTTGTATCCATTCAGCCAGTCTGTGTCTTTTGGTTGGAGCATTTAATCCATTGACATTTAAGGTGATTATTGACATGTGTGCTCCGATTACCATTTTCTTAATTGTTTTGGGTTTGTATTTGTAGGTGTTTTCCTTTTCTTGTGTGTCCTACTTAGAGAAGTTCCTTTAGCACTTGTTGTAAGGCTGGTTTGGTGGTGCTGAATTCTCTTAACTTTTGCTTGTCTGGAAAGATTTTGATTTCTCCCTCAAATCTGAATGAGATCCTTGCTGGGTAGAGTATTCTTGAGTGTTGGTTTTTCTCTTTCAGGACTTTCAGTATATCCTGCCATTCCCTTCTGGCCTGCAGCGTTTCTGTAGAAAGGTCAGCTGTTATCCTTATGGGTTTTCCCTTATATGTTGTTTGTTGCTTTTCTCTTGCTGCTTTTAATATTTTTTCTTTGTGTTTAATTGTCATTCGTTTGATTAATATGTGTCTTGGTGTATTTCTCCTTGGGTTTATTCTGTATGGGACTCTCTGTGCTTCTTGGACTTGGTTAATTATTTCCTTTCCCATTTTGGGGCAGATTTCCACTATAACCTCTTCAAATATTTTCTCTGACCCTTTTTTTTTTTCTTCCTCTTCTGGGATGCCTCTGATCCGAATGTTGGTACGCTTAATGTTATCACTGAGGTCTCTGAGACTGTCTTCTATTCTTTTTATTCTTTTTTCTTTTTCCTGCTCTGTGGCGTTTATTTCCCCCATTCTATCTTCCAACTCACTTATTCGTTCTTCTGCCTCAGTCATTCTGCTGGTTATAGCATCTAGAGTATTTTTAATTTCAGTTATTTTTTTATCCATTGCTGTTTGTTTTTCTGAGTTCTTATGAACTGTTTCTTGTACTTTCTCAATTTTGTTATCGAGATTTTGTATCATTTTTACTATCATTACTGTGAATTCTTTTTCAGGCATTTTTCCTATTTCCTCTTCATTTATTTGGTCTTGTGGGTTTTTTTCCTGCTCCTTTGCCTGCATGGTGTTTCTTTGTTTCCTCATAGTAGTCCAGAGTTTTGTGGTTGCTTGTCCTGGCAATAGCGGTGTTTATAGAAGACTGTCCAAGCCTCAGACTAATGTCTGAGTGTTGGGTTAAACAAATACTAAGTCTAGGAAACATACATGTATAAGACACACAATTTACTGAATCCATTAGGACATAAGGCTCTGGAAAGAGCTGACACAAGAACCCCAGTATGCTATCAGATATTCAAAGAGAAACCCAACAGAAATTGACAACTGAAGCAGAACAAAACAGAAACAAAAGCAGAAAAACAAAGAAACAAACAACACCTTACACATACAAACACTAATCCAGGGAGATTTTGTAAGCTAGGATCAAATATAGAAAAGAGCAAGAGTACCACCAGACAGAATGAAGATTTTCAGAATGAAATTAGACAATTGTACTAAGAACTAAGATAAAGACAAAAACCTAATATTAAATACCAAGGTGGTGTGTCATCTGGAGAATAGAGCAAGGAGTCTGTGCAGATCGATAGTGTTGCTTATAAATATGTTAAGATAAAATAATCCAAAAATCGATGGAAGACGGGAACAGAAGAGCATAGTGTGATTGGAAATATGCAAATAAAAAGAAAGGAATAGAAATGTATAAAAGATAGGAATGAAAGGAAAGTATGAGAGATATAATATCCATACTACCAAAAACTTAGCTAGAAATATAAGTATGTAAAAAGGCAAAAAAATAAAAATAGAATAAAAAATAGAATTAGAAATGTTATAAACTTGTAGATCTCTTAGGACTAAGATTGTAATTAATAAAGAAAAAAAAATCCTGAACTGATCCCAGAATGGACCAGTTCAAAAGAATTGATACTAATATTTCTGTTTCCCTAGCACCTCAGCTGTAAGTGTCCTTCTACTCGCCTCAGGTTTTTTTGCATTATTCTGTGGCCAGCAGAGCTTCCTTTATTGTTCATCTGTAAGTGTTCGTGTGTGGGGAGGGAGAGGGTGCAATAGTGGCTTCTTCCCCTGGGAGTGAGTGAGCAGTGGCACGCTGTTGTTTCAGTCGGGCTTGGAGGTGCCTGTTGCAGAGGGATGCTGGTGGCTCACGTGTAAACAGAAAGTCTCAGAGTTGGGCCTCTATCAGGGTTTGTTTTTTTTTTTTTTTCTCTCAGCAGCCTCCTTGCTGCTGAAGTTCCAAGGGGTTTTAATCTAGCCCCGCCCAAGGGCCTGAGGGTCCCTACTGTCCCTGAGTGACTTAGGTGGCTCCACTGCCCACTGCGGGCACCAAAAGAGATTGAGAGGCTATGCCCGCAGCTCCTCCCCCCCACCCATGAGCCTGCAGCATCCAGCTGCCAACATGGCTGGGCAGGTCTCAGGGGCAGGTACTCCTCACCGTGGACCTCTTCCCTCCTGTCCTCTCAGTCCATCACCTTTCTGGCAACAATTTCTCTCACCCTGAACCAGCTCTCCGGTTCCCACGCTCCCACTCCTGGATCCACTTTTCAGCTGTGAATCGACGTCTCAGTCTGGGAATGCTGAGCTGCGGTGCGGACCCTCCATATGTTTCTCACTCTCTCCCCTCTGCCACAGCTCTGCAGTTTCACCCTCTTTGAGTCATTGTAGATGCCTCCCTACCGGTTATGTCAGGATCTTTGCAGTCCTTTCTGGTGTCCGAGGCTATCTGCTGGTGTTCAGTTGGTTCTCTGTGGTAGTTATTGTGTCTTTTGGTGCATTCCCAATGCATCTGTGGAGAGGGATGCATTCCACGTCCCTCTACTTCACCGCCATCTTTTTCTCCGCTTGGTGTGTGTTTAACTCATCTTCAGTAACTCCTAGCCATTAAATCACTGAATCTAGACAGCCTGAGCAAGGAAGATGACAAGTTCCAATTAGATCATAGTAGCAGATGAGAGCTTATGCACATTCTATAGAAGAAACAGATTGCTGGTGAAGAGGAAGAGTATAGATATACCCTTTACTACCTAGCATTGAAATTAGGTGTTTATGGGCAACATCTTTACCATTTGACTGTGAATTCTGGTTCATGGCTTAATAATGATGTCTTTGAGGGCTTCCTAGGTGGCTCAGTGGTTAAGAATCTGCCTGCCAATGCCGGGGACACGGGTTCGATCCCTGCTCCAGGAAGATCCCACATGCCGCAGAGCAACAAAGCCTGTGCACCACAACTATTGAGCCTGCGCTTTAGAACCCATGAACCACAACTATTGAACCCATGTGCTGCAACTACTGAAGCCCACGTGCCTAGAGCCTGTGCTCCACAACAAGAGAAGCCACGACAATGAGGAGCCCACACACCACAACGAAGAATAGCCCCTACTCACTGCAACTAAAAGAAAGCCCGCACACAGCAAAAAAGACCCAACACAGATGATAAAATAAATAAATAAATAGTTAATTTAAAAAATGATGTCTTTGAAAAATCAGCATCTCCTAGAGGACCTGGTACATATATGGGCTCAATAAATAGAAACAAGTTTGATAGAGTATTAATATTATATAAGCTGTTTGTTTCTGTAGTGATGGCTTAAATTCTATTGGATATTGGGCACAATAGTTATGCTATGCTATTTATTTCTTAGCTCTGGATAATACAAATTATTTATGTTTCATTTCAGTATTCCTTTATTATCAATTATCCTAATGCAACTTAGCCTTCCTTATTTTTCAGGATATTTAAACCTCAGTTTAATTCAGGAAGTCTAATACTATTCCAGTCTCTAAGATTTCTTTTTTAAAATTTTTTTAGTAATATTAAAATAACAGCACTCATCCTTCACACACTCTCCCTTTGTAAACTTTGTAAATAGGAATACCTTCCAAAAAAGGTTTATGCTCCAAAAATATTTTCAGGTACATTAAAGGATGATGATTCTGTTGGTAACATTTAAGAAAAATTAAATGTTTGCTAGAGCGGGTTACATTATGAAGTGACTAAAAACTTTCACCAAAGAATAGTTAGATTTTTGCCTTGTTAGTTTCTTTTTCTAATCCCTGAAGAAAGGATTAGCATTCTGTTTCTAAATAGCTTTGTAATTGCAGCATTCTTCTCTTCTAAGGCCTGAGGAGCTTTAAAGGCTACAGATGTTATTTTGCATTTACATCCTTGTCATTTTATTGCTTATATCAAGTGATACATAGAACAAGTCTGAATTATATCATATATTTTGCAGACCTTTTATGTTTTCTCTTTGCTCTTGCCTTTATTTTACATCACTGATTTTTTTTTTTTAATTGGGGTATAGTTCCTTTACAGTGTTGTGTTAGTTTTCGTTGTACAACCAAGTGATTCAGCTCTATGTATACATATATCTCCTCCCTCTTGGACCTCCCTCGCACCCCCCCCCACCCCTCATCCTACCCATCTAGGTCGCCACAAAGCACCAAGCTGAGCTGCCTGTGCTCTATAGCAGGTTCCTACCAGCTATCTGATTTCCATGTGGCAGTGCACACTGTTAACCCCAATCTGTGGATTCATCCCCACCGCCATGTCCACATGTCTGTTCTCCACATCTGTGTCTCTATTCCTGACTTGCAAATAGGTTTTTGTTTTTTTCCTTTTTATTATTTATTTATTTATTTATTTTTATGTTTTTACAATAAACTGCATATATTTAGAGTGTACAATTTGGTATCCCAATCTCCCAATTCATCCCCCCCCCCAAACCTCCCCGCTTTCCCCACTTGGTGTCCATATGTTTGTTCTCTACATCTGGGTCTCTATTTCTGCCTTGGATACAGGTTGATTTGTACCATTTTTCTATAGTCCACATATATGTGTTAATATACAATATTCGTTTTTCTTCTTCTGACTCACTTCCCTCTGTATGACAGTCTCTAGGTCCATCCATGTCTCTAAAAACATCCCAGTTTCATGCTTTTCACAGCTGAGTAATCTTCCATTGTATGTATGTACCACATATTCTTTATGCATTCATCTGTTGATGGACATTTAGGTTGTTTCCATGTCCTGGCTATTGTAAATAGTGCTTCAGTAAACATTGGAGTGCATGTGTCTTTTTGAATTATGGTGTTCTCTGGGTATATGCCCAGTAGTGGGATTGCTGGGTCATATCATAGTTCTATTTTTAGTTTTGCAAGGAACCTCCATACTGTTCTCCATAGTGCCTGTATCAGTTTACATTCCCACCAGCAATGCAAGACCGTTCCCTTTTCTTCACACCCTCTCCAGCATATACTGTTTGTAGATTTTCTGATGATGCCCATTCTAACCAGTGTGAGGTGATACCTCACTGTAGTTTTGATTTGCATTTCTCTAATAATTAGTGATGTTGAGCAGCTTTGCATGTGCCTCTTGGCCATCCGTATATCTTCTTTGGAGAAATGCTATTTAGGTCTTCTGCCCATTTTTTGATTGGGTTGTTTGTTTTTTTGATATTGAGCTGCATGAACTGTTTATATATTTTGGAGATTAATCCTTTGTCTGTTGATTCATTTGCAAATATTTTCTCCCATTCTGAGGGTTGTCTTTTCATTTTGCTTATAGTTTCCTTTGCTGTGCAGAAGATTTGAAGTTTCATTAGGTTCCACTTATTTATTTTTGTTTTTATTTCCATTATTCTAGGGGGTGGATCAAAAAAGATCTTGCTGTGATTTACATCAAAGAGTGTTCTTCCTATTTTTCCTCTAGGAGTTTTATAGTGTCTGAACTTACATTTAGGTCTTTAATCCATTTGGAGTTTATTTTTGTATATGGTGTTAGGAAGTATTCTAATTTCATTCTTTTCCATGTAGCTGTCCAGTTTTCCCAGCACCACTTATTGAAGAGGCTGCCTTTTCTCCATTGTATATCCTTGCCTCCTTTATCATAGATTAGTTGACTGTAGCTTATCTCTGGGCTTTCTATCCTGTTCCATTGATCTATATTTCTGTGTTTGTGTCAGTGTGATACTGTCTTGATCACTGTAGCCTTGTAGTATAGCCTGAAGTCAGGAAGCCTGATGCCACCACCTCTGTCCTTCTCAAGATTACTTTGACTATTCGGGGTCTTTTGCGTTTCCATACAAATCGTAAAATTTCTTGTTCTAGTTCTGTGAAAAATGCCATTGGTAATTTGAGGGGAATTTCATTGAATCTGTAAATTGTTTTTGGTAATAGAGTCATTTTCACAATGTTGATTCTTTCAATCCAAGAACATGGTATGTCCCTCCATCTGTTTCTGTCATCTTTGATTTCTTTCATCAGTGTCTTATAGTTTTCTGAGTACAGGTCTTTTACCTCCTTGGTTAGGTTTATTCCTAGGTTTATTTTGTGGCAGTGGTGAATGGGATTGTTTCCTTAATTTCTCTTTCTGATCTTTCATTGCTAGTGTATAGAAATGCAAGAGATTTCTGTGTGTTACTTTTGTATCTGGCAACTTTACCGAATTCAATGATTAGCTCAAGTAGTTTTCTGGTGGCATCTTTAGGATTTTCTATGTATAGTATCATGTCATCTGCGAACAGTGACAGTTTTACTTCTTTTTTTCCAATTTGGATTCCTTCAATTTCTTTTTCTTCTCTGAGTGCTGTGGCAAGGACTTCCAAAACTATGTTGAATAGTAGTGGCGAGAGTGGACATCCTTGTCTTGTTCCTGATCTTAGAGGGAATGCTTCCAGTTTTTCACCATTGAGAATGATGTTTGCTGTGGATTTGTCATACATGGCCTTTATTATGTTGAGGTAGGTTCCCTCTATGCCCACCTTCTGGAGACTTTTTATCATAAATGGGTGTTGAATTTTGTCAAAAGCTTTTTCTGCATCTATGGAGAGGATCATGTGGTTTTTATCCTTCAGTTTGTTAATATGGTGTATCACATTGATTGACTTTCGTATATTGAAGAATCCTTGCATTGCAGGGATAAACCCCACTTGATCATGGTGTATGATCCTTTTAATGTGTTGTTGGATTCTGTTGGCTAGTATTTTGTTGAGGATTTTTGCATCTAAATTGCTCAGTGATATTGGTCTGTAATTTTCTTTTTTTGTAGTATCTTTGTCTGGTTTTGGTGTGAGGGTGATGGTTCCTTCATAAAATGAGTTTGGGAGTGTTCCTTCCTCTGCAATTGTTTGGAAGAGTTTGAGAAGGATGGGTGTTAGCTCTTCTCTAAATGTTTGTTAAAATTCACCTGTGAATCCATCTGGTCCTGGACTTTTGTTTATTAGGAGATTTTTAATCACAGTTTCAATTTCATGACTTGTGGTTGGTCTGTTCATATTTTCTGTGTCTTCCTGATTCAGTCTTGGAAGGATATACCTTTCTAAGAATCTGTCCATTTCATCCAGGTTGTCCATTTTATTGGCATATAGTTGCTTGTAGTAATCTCTTATGGTGATTTTTACTTCTGTGGTGTCCATTGTAACTTCTCCTGTTTCATTTCTAATTTTATTGATTTGAGTCATCTCCCTCTTTTTCTTGATGAGTCTTGCTAGAGTTTTATCAATTTTATCTTCTCAAAGAACCAGCTTTTAGTTTTATTGATTTTTGCTATTGTTTTCTTTGTTTCTATTTCATTTATTTCTGCTCTGATCTTTGGTTTCTCTCTGTCTACTCACTTTGGGTTTTGTTTGGTCTTCTTTCTCTAGTTTCTTTAGGTGTAAGGTTAGATTCTTTATTTGGGATGTTTCTTGTTTCTTGAGGTAGGATTGTATCGCTATAAATTTCCCTCTTAGAATTGACTCTGCTGTATCCCATAGGTTTTGGATCATTGTGTTTTCATTGTCATTTGCCTCTAAGTATTTTTTGATTTCCTCTTTGATTTCTTCAGTGATCTGTTGGTTATTTAGTAGCATATTGTTTAGCCTCCATGTGTTTGTGTTTTTTACAGTTTTTCTCCTGTAATTGATTTCTAATCTCATAGCGTTGTGGTCAGAAAAGATGCTTGATACAATTTCAATTTTCTTGAATTTACCTAGGCTTGATTTTTGACCCAAAATGTGATCTATCCTGGAGAATGTTCCATGTGCAATTAAGAAGAACATGTAATCTGCAGTTTTGGGATGTAATGTCCTATAGATATCTATTAAATCAAGCTGATTTAAAGCTAGTTTTTCCTTATTAATTTTCTGTGTGGATGATCTGTCCATTGGTGTAAATGGGGTGTTAACGTCCCCCAGTATGATTGTGTTACTGTCAATTTCCTCTTTAATAGTTGTTAGCATTTGACTTATGTATTGAGGTGCTCTCATATTCGGTGCATATATATTTGTAATTGTTACCTCCTCTTCTTGGATTGATCCCTCGATCTTTATGTAATGTCCTTTCTTGTCTCTTGTAACATTTTTTATTTTAAAGTGTATTTTTTCTGGTATGAGTATCGCTACTCCAGCTTTCTTTTGATTTCCATTTGTATGCAATATTTTTTTCCATCCCCTCACTTTCAGTCTGTATGTGTCCCTTGGTCTGAAATGGGTCTCTTGGAGACAGCATATATATGGGCCTTGTTTTTGTATCCATTCAGCCAGTCTGTGTCTTTTGATTGGTTCATTTAGTCCATTTACATTCAAGATAATTATCGATATGTATGTTCCTATCACCATTTTCTTCATTGTTTTGTTTTTGTTTCTGTAGGTCCTTTTCTTCTCTTATGTTTCCCGCTTAGAGAAGTTCCTTTAGCATTTGTTGTAAGGCTGGTTTGGTGGTGCTGAATTCTCTTAGCTGTTGCTTGTCTGTAAAGCTTTTGATTTCTCTGTGGAATCTGAATGTGATCCTTGCTGGGTAAAGTATTCTTGGTTGTAGGTTCTTGCCTTTCATCACTTTAAATATATCCTGCCACTGCCTCCTGGCTTGCAGACTTTCTGCTGAGAAATCAGCTGTTAACCTTATGGGAGTTCCCTTGTATGTTATTTGTTGTTTTTCCCTTGTTGCTTTTAATAACTTTTCTCTGTCTTTAATTTTTGTCAATTTGACTACTATATATCTTGGTGTGTTTCCCCTTGGGTTTATCCTGCCTGCGACTCTCTGTGCTTCCTGGACTTGGGTAGCTATTTCCTTTCCCATGTTAGGGAAGTTTTCAACTATAATCCCTTCCAGTATTTTCTCAGGTCCTTTCTCTCTCTCTTCTCCTTCTGGGACCCGTATAATGCGAATGTTGGTGTTTTTAACATTGTCCCAGAGGTCTCTTAGGCTGTCTTCAGTTCTTTCATTCTTTTTTCTTTATTCTTTTCCACATCAGTGATTATCACCATTCTGTCTTCCAGCTCACTTATTCACCCTTCTGCCTCAGTTAATCTGCTAATGGTTCCTTCTCGTGTATTTTTCATTTCCATTATTGTGTTGCATATCTTTGTTTGTTCTTTAATTTTCCTAAGTCTTTGGTAAACTTTTCTTGCAACTTTTTGATCTTTGCATCCAGTCTTTTTTCAAAGTCCTGGATCATCTTCACCATCATTATTCTGAATTCTTTTTCTGGAAGAGTGCCTATCTCCTCTTCATTTAGTTGTTTTTCTGGTATTTTATCTTTTCCCTTCATCTGGTACAAAATCTTTTGCCTTTTCATTTTCTCTGTCTTTCTGTGGCTATGATTTTCAGTTCCACAAGATGAAATACTGCTGATACTGCTTGATTCTGCTGTCTGCCCTCTTCTGGAGGAAGCTATCTAGGAGGCTCGTGAGTGCTTCCTGATGGTAGGGACTGATGGTGGGTTGGACTGGGTTGGCAGAGCTCAGTAAAACTTTAATCTGATTTGGTGGGTAGAGCTCATTGACACTTTAATCTTCTTGTCTGTTGATGGGTGGGGCTGTGTTCTCACCCTGGTGGTCCTTTGGCCTGAAGTGACCCAGCACTGGAGCTTACAGGCTCTTTTGTGGAGCTAATGGTGCACTCTGGAAGGGCTCATGCCAATGCGCCCTTCTCAGAACCCCTGCTGCCAGTGCCCCTGTCTCCTCGGTGAACTACAGCTGCCTCCCACCTCTGCAGGCAACCCTCCAACACCAGCAGGTAGGTCTGGTTCAGTCTCCTATGGGGTCACTGCTCCTTCCCCCCAGGTCCTGGTGAGCACACTTCTTTGTGTGCCCTCCAAGAGTAGAGTCTCTGTTTCCCCCAGTCCTGTGGAGGTCCGTCTCATTGCAGCTTCTCCTTTGTCTCTGGATGTGGCGTGGGTTTTTTTTTTTTTGGTTATTCCAGTGTCTTTCTGTCGATGGTTGCTCAGCAGTTAGTTGTGATTCCACTGCTCTTGCAAGAGGGGGTGACTGCACTTCCTCCTACTCCACCATCTTGATTCTTGGCCGCAAATAGATTTTTCAGTACCATTTTTCTTGATTCCACATATATGAGTTAATATATGATATTTGTTTTTCTCCTTCTGACTTACTTAATTCTGTAAGGCAGATTCTAGGTCCATCCACATATCTGTAAAAGACAGAATTTTGTTCCTTTTTATGGCTGAGTAATGTTCCACTGTACATATGTACTACATCTTCTTTATCCATTCCTCTGTTGATGTACATGCATGTCGCTTCCATTTCCTGGCTATTATAATTAGTGCTGCAATGAACATTGGGGTGCATATGTCTTTTTGAATTATGGTTTTCTCAGGGTATGTGCCCAGTAGTGGGATTGCTGGGTCATATGGTAGTTCTATATTTAGTTTTTTAAGCAACCTCCATACTGTTCTCCACAGTTGCTGTATCAATTTACATTCCCACCAACAGTGCAAGAGGGTTCCCTTTTCTCCACTCTCTCTCCAGCATTTATTGTTTGCAGATTTTTTGGTGATTACCATTCTGACCAGTGTGAGGTGATGTCTCATTGTAGTTTTGATCTGAGTTTTTCTAACAATTAGTGATGTTGAGCATCTTTTTATGTGCCTATTGGCCATCTATATGTCTTTGGAGAAATATCTATTTAGGTCTGCTCATTTTTTGATTGTTTTTTTTTTTTTGATATTGAACTTCATGATTTGTTTGTATATTTTGGACATTAATCTTTTATCAAAAATTGACACTTGGAATACTTATTTTAGGTCTTCTCATTGACTACTTTGAAATTTTAAATGAAGTGTATTTCACCAGATCATTTTTATTTTTACATCAGTTTGAGTTCATTTGTCTGTCTTAATGTATTCAAGTCAAAAAAATTCTTCAAACGGAAAATAAAAATGCCTGAAAATGTTTTTTGAAAAGAAGAAAGGTTAGTAATGCTCAGAAGAACAAGGGGAGAAAATCATTGAGAATCTTTTAAGATGTGAAGATGATGGTTAAAGGAATGAAACATTAGGGCTTTATTGTGATTTGAATTATTTAACAATTAGAATGTGTGATTTTATCAGCTACAATTGGCACTCACCATTGGCACTTGCCGTCTACCTTTACAAAGTTTAAATCATAAGCTGCTGTAGTTGATAACTTTCAACACCCCCTGAAAGGAGTTCAGGGTGGAGGGCAGAAATGAGGCACTCTGTGCTCTGGGAGAAACTGGCAGAACAGGTCTTCAGATAGTTAGATTTTTATGAGCCCAATTCTTGTATCTCCTCATATCTAGAAAAGCACTAAAATCCTTCACGGTTATGTCTGCTCCTCATTACTAGCAGTAACCTTCATGAGACTGGCAGAAACCTTCTGCAAAAAATATGTGCTTGAGTGCATGTTTTCCCCCTTCACCAAAATTGCATATATACTGACCTTCCCCCCCTACCTCTTTGGAGCCATTTCTCAGAGCTACCTGAAATGCTGTCTCCTGGGCTATAGTTCTCATTTTGCCCCAGATAAAACTTAATTCACAATTCTCATGTTGTGCATCTTTTTTAACTTGGCACAAGTATTGTGAAGCTGTGTCTTTTCCTCAAAATAATATAAATCAGCATAGAACTTTTTTTTTTAATGTTTAAGAGAAAAGTTGTATACAGTGAAAGGAAATTCACAAAATTTACATCAGTAACACAAGATGTATATAAGGCATTCTGGTGATCTTTCCATATCCTAGATTCTATCTGTTTTTCAGGCAAAATGTCTTAGATAACATTCATCTCTACTTCCTTAGAGGCTAGAGCAGGGTCTTCTAATAAAATGGGTCCTTATAATTATGATATTTTATATCATGCTATATTTAGTGAAATGGACTTGTATTTTTTTTCTTGTGTGCAAAAAATAAGAGGAAAGCCTAAGATTAGAAGCCACAAAATAAATTATTTACTTTTTATCCAACATTTTATTTATTTATACATTTATTTATTTATCAATATTTTGGAAAATGCTCCTTGAGAACAATGGCAAATAAAATGCCTTTTTATTTGAGACCAGGAGTTTTGGTGGCAGTGCTGGTCTAGTCATAGCTTGTGAAGCAAAATTTCTGGACAAGACTCACCCTCTGCATGCTATTATAGAGGGCAAAATTATCCTTCCCCTGGCACATTTGCAAGAGGCAGCTCTTAGAAAGTAAACTCTCTCTTCAGGCTATTGAAATGAAGCACACTGATCTCATGCAAAGAGCTGTGCAGCTGGTACCATGTGAGGAAGACAGTCAGATCCTTTCTGATGGAAAAATGAAGTCAGACCAAGCTTGCCTCCTTTCTTTTATAAAATGTAATTATGTAAACTACAAAGCTCCATTATAGACAATGTTTATAATTAGTACTATTTTCCCTTTAATTTAAATAAAGCATGCTAGTTGTGAATGTCATGCCAACATATTTTCTACAGATGCTATAAACAATGAACAATCAGAAATCCATTTGGGTTGTTTTTGTAGTTATTTCAAATTGTGAAAACTCATAATAAAAATCAATGTAATGAACAAACACCATTATATGTTGATAAACATCATACTCTTTCAATTTCAGACAAAGCCAATGAATATTAATCAGATCTTTGGCTCTAAAATGATAGCATCAAGTGGGATTTCCTGTACCTATTAGGTTTCCCTCATAGTTCAATTCTAAAAAGGCCATTGAAATGGTTTATTGTACATATCTCAAAAGTTTTCAGAATTATATTAGCATATTTATCATATGCAAAAGGAAATAAAATATTAGCTTGGTAGTGAAATGGCTTGATTTCAAGACCTTGCTTGCCCTCAAGCAAACAAGTTAATCTTTGTGGTCTCATTATATGAAGTTCTAAGTTGTTTTTTTTACTTTTGAATTTACATAAGCTTTGAATTATGGAAAGTGATGATATAATTTGTTAGAAAAAGATGTAAATTATAGAATAAGTAATTATTTGTGTAGACTTACTTTTCAGATTCTAAACAATAGCAAACATTGGTTTGATTTGAGAAGCAGCTACCGAGTTTAGATAGCAATGTGTCTCTATAATCTAGACTTGGCTTTATTTTTTGTTGTACAATCATGAACTAGCAATTCACTGTCTTTACTACTTGGTTTTCTCATGTAAGAAATGATAGGTAGTCAACTGTTTCAACAATAGCTTCATGCTACAGCATCCCATCCTGTGCATTGGTATAGACATAAGTAACCCTGCAAAGTTTGGCCATGGCTATGTCTAAATTAGAATCTCAACTCCTCAACTCCAAACTTTTCTAATTAATGTTATTTGTGGTGCATTAATAACAGGATTTACATACAGATTTACGAGAGATGACTGTATAATTATAATAGAGGTGTGGTTGCAATGTTAAACAAGTTTGAGGATTTAAAAAAATGGCTAATATAAACTCTTTAACTCATATCTAAATGCTCCTTTATATAAACCACTATAACTATTCAAATATTGGTTTATTTGATTGTATTCAGCCAGTCAAAACACTACCAAATCAAAATGCTCCTGTTTAAAAATTGACCAGAAAGTTTGCATGTACTCAACGTCTAAGAATGCATCTATGTGTATAGATACAGTCAGATTTTATGTAATCCATGGGTCGCCAGTCTACAAGTCAACCCCTTATATTCTCTTTTTTCTTTCAGTTCCTGTCTGCCTTTTGGCTATTTCACTGCTTCTTAGCACTTTTTCTAGCAAGTGAGCAGGGACAGATAGAAGAGGTGAAAATTAAATCAATCAGTGTTGCATCTTATGTTAGCAGAACTGATAAGGAAGGGCTTGAAGATACAGTCCAAGTTTTTAAACATTTATTGATGAGTTAAACTATATCAAATTATTTATGTCTCCCTTTACTGTAGAGAATCAGGAGCTAACTAATTTATGATAGGACTTCAATATGTTTACTTGGATGGAAGAAGTATAACACCATGCAGGTTGTTTTCAGCTGCCACTTCATCAAATATCATTGTATGAATAATAACTTCTATATATCAAACACTTACTATGTAGTATAATTTCCTATGTGCTTTACATTGACTGTTTTAATTCATCTTAAATTTTCCATAATGTTTCAACATACTGCATTTCTTCTAACTCCATGTTGTTTCTTGATCTTTTGTTTGATAAAAATGACTGCAACACAATAGGTTAAATCAGAGAAGGCTGCACCTTGCTGAAGATAACTGTCCACTGTCCTGTAAGCAAATCATGACACATCAGCTAGGAAGCTATAGAAAGTGATCCAGAGGAGAGAGACATCATGCTTTCTTCTCTTCAGTGTTTTCCTTATTCTGCCCACCTTATGACTTGCTTTTCTTTCACTAAAATACTCACATACAAATTGATTCTTAGAAACCAAACCAACCTCTTTTATTAGAAAAGCCTAGAAGAGGCTAACTCCTTGTTTGGAATCAGGATGAGAGCCTTATTCCACCCCAAAGCCAGGGCTAGCTGCATAATTTGCAGGGACCAGAATAAAACAAAAATGCTGAGATAGTCAATATTTTCTTTTCATGGCCTACTGCCACAGTGCACTGTGGATGGACAATCCCCGAGGATCAATCAGACCTGACAGGCTCTTAGCAGGGGCAAAGAGTGATGATAGAACACAGGACTCTTCCTGCTCCAGTGATGCAGCCCAGTCGCAGCCCTGGGCAGGACAGCTGCAAATGTAAAGCAGATATGGGGAGAAGGAGTCTGAGTGGAGCATAGGGTGTCAGAAGGTCAGAAATTGACAGAGAAGTACCCTCCCTAGTGAGGCTGAGGACAGTAGGAAGCAGAGTCATATGAGCCAAGGCTCTAGGCGCCCAGTGCAAGCTCAGTTCTCCCATCAAATTTCACTTACAAAACACAAATTGGAAGATAAAATTATTAAGACTTTTAACATGATGAAAATAGAACATTAAATCCCAAGGCCATTCTGGATGTGGGGACCTGTGTGACTACACATAATAAATCTGCCTAAGACAACACTAAGATGAAGAAAGTTTAAATAATTAACCCAAGACCATATATTTGATGAGTCAGAATAAGAGTCTATGTTTTTGGCTTTAAAACCCATATCTTTCTACTCTGATACCCTGATTATCTGACATAAAACTTAATGTGGTACTTATTCCACCAGCATTCTCCGTTATCATAAGATTTTTATTTAGTGTATGCTTTCTTCCAGAAGGAACATGACTAGTAACTATTTATTTCCATTAGTAGGCAATATCAGTGATAACTGTTTTGATTTAATCAACACCTTCCATTAGGTTAGGAAAAACAGAAGAACTTCTTACAGAGACAAAGGGTACATATCTCAGAAAATAAATGGGCCTGAAAAATGGATTGAAGCTGGGCATAGGGACCAGTGAATTTTCTCTCTTACTTTGCTCCTTTCTGCATGCCTGCTTTATGAGTATTTCTATATGAGTCTTTCTTTTGCTTCTTTTCTAAAGTTACAGATGGAATTTGTTCAGTACACACTTCCTGAGTTTTGATATCACTGGTCCTGTAACCCAAGAAAGAATGACCTACCATTTTTATTCTTGAGAAAGAGATTGATTGACATATTCTAGATCATAATTACCCCACCCCTACCCTTCAAGAGCAGGTATTCAGGAATATTAATATATCAAGGAAAGGACTTCATGGAGCTGCCCAGTAACTATGTGAAGAGAACAGTTTTAGAAATGAGAGGCTGACAGGCAATCCATAGTTCCACTCTGGATGGCAAGGTTCCATGCATAAGATCTTATTAGATATATTATGAAATTTTGTGGTGGCATCTCTCATTCCTCAAATCCAACTAGGTGGCAAATAGATTTTTGAAACATCACAATAAATTTTGCTGTATTTCTCAACTTTACACAGGAATCTGGATGACTTTAACTAAGCTTCACTTCAGACCCTATTTATACAAAGAGCAAAACTTCTGTCATTTTTCATTTGTGGTGTATTTGTGACCTGACAGGCCTCCCATCCCTCTTGATGATATACTTTATTGAAACAGTAAAAAATGCTGGAAGGTGAAATGCAATGCAGACCATCCCATAGCTGTCAATGTCATTTTAGTTCCTGCTGGGATTTCCAGTTTGTCAGAAATTGCCAGAAGTCAAGAGAGCTCTTTAAACTATGTGTATAGCCTACATACCAACTGGGGCCACTGGTACACAAGAAACCACTAAGAGCAGTGTCAAATGTTTCATATGAAACAGTGCCTATTGCCAGAATGTTACTGCTGTCTAAGGATAGCTGCCTTAAAGGAATTATGCTCCTAAGGTCTGTATGAAAAACACGGCCTCTGTGAACATAAATTTCATCTGCTTATGTAAAATTTCAGTTTGTACACTACTCTAGTATATGTTCTCAGGCTTTGCAATAAAAGTCGGGTGCTCTGTGATGGAATTTTGAAGCATAGTGCTGATCTTTTTGACAGAAATGTTGTGTCTTCAAAGTTTTGTATCATGCTTTTATATTTTGTAGCTTCAGTGAGTACATTCTACATCATGTCACCTTCTCCATTTATAAATTTTCCTGAAAGTCAAAGCTTTCATTACTTTTGTGCAATATTTGCATGCATGGTCTTGATTTGGGGGAATGCTTTGTTTCTTTACAAAATGATTTAGAGTATCATTAGTCCTTATTTATTTATTCCTAATCCTGATTAAGTTATCACATACCTTTGGAAACAAGACTAAGTCTATCAGGCATATAGAATGCACTGAGGCTTACCAAAAATTACCAAATCACGCTGAGAAACTATCCAGAATCTCAAATCCAGTAGATGGTATTTCCATGATACCACACTCTTATCTCCACTTTACAACAGCTAAGCAGTATTTTTTTAATGTAAGATTTTTAAAGTCTGCATTGGTTAAACAAATTTTAATAAATTTTGAAGGTAAGCCACTTGCAAAGATATATTGATTGAAAGATAAACAATAAAAACAACCTATGACTTGTTTTTTGGATAACCTTGGGTTCAAATTCCAGTCATAAACTTCCTAATTCTCTGCTATTGAAAAAGTTACTGCTCTCTGTATTTTTCCATCAGTCAAGTGGTGGAAGGCTGATTACATTTGCCCTGTGTAAAGATCAAATAAGAGATTACCTGAGTACTGCTTTTCAGCTTCTCCATGCTCTTATGCACACAGATTGTATGCAGATAGCTTCTTTTCTCACTTGTTGAAGTCCGGTACTCAGCACTATCTAGACATGGTGCTTAAACATAATTATTTTTTTCTATGCATGTTGAAGGAATCTTTGAGGTAAATCTCTCATGCATCAAGACACAGGGTATTAATAAGTAATTCTTGCATTAATTTATATATTAATAGTGATTTGTCACATAGTGTTATTCACTGAATATATTTATTCTGTCAGGCACAATTTCAGACACATGCCTGGGCATTGGTTGTGATGACTACCTAGTGAAACATTCACAAAATTTTCATTGTGAAAATTACAAACAGTCATTGTGAGGTGAAGCCACTCACACTACTAATTTCTATGTTTGTCTGAGTCTCATTACATACTAACTTAAAACAAAATGAAGGAAAAGTATAATAGTTTTGTTTTCCAATAGTTGGAAGGATGGTAGAAAAACAGTATTTAGTTTACTACTGCTGACTCTGTAATTGATTAGTTCTTAATCATGGATAAATAATAAATTATTTAGAACCTGTTGAGGACTTCCCTGGTGGTGCAGTGGTTAAGAATCTGCCTGACAATGCAGGGGGCATGGGGTTAATCCGTGGTCCAGGAAGATCCCATATGCCATGGAGCAACTAATCCCTTGTGCCACAACTACTGAGCCTGTGCTCTAGAGCCCACAAACCACAACTACTGAGCTCGCATGCCTAGATCCTGTGCTCTGCAATAAGAGAAGCCACTGCAATGAGACACCCACGCACCGCAACAAAGAGTAGCCCCCACTCTGCACAACTAGAGAAAGCCCATGCGCAGCAAGGAAGACCCAACACAGCCAATAAATAAATACATGCATACATACATACATAAATAAAGAACCTGCTGAGCCCTTATTATACATCAAGCCCTGTTAATTATTGTACTATGTACTGCACATATAATTTTTTATTTAATTTTCAAACAGTCTATGACATAGATAAAATTAAGTATCTCAATTCACATATAAGAAAACTATTTTGAAAATATACCATTCTCAGCCAGGGTTCTACAATTATAAGAGAAGAAATGAGATTTGAATCTAGGTGTCCCTAACATGAAAAAACACACTATTTTCTGCTTTGTGTTACTATCTCTCTGTGTAACACATATAGTATTGCTTTTTAATATTAAACTTACTTTCTAAAATAGTAAGTAAATTAAGGATATCTTTTATTTGTTGTAAAAATAAAAAGGCAAATTATTGCCTTGTATCAATTTCTCAATTTCTGAAAACCACTTTGTGAACATTCCAGTAAAAATATGTATTGTATTTATGCCCTTTTCTCCTCTCCCTTTGAGGCTACAGTAAGATTAGTGCAGAAATATGTAAGCTGAAAACAATAACTGAGAAGAAAACTGACACCATCAGAAGACAGAAGATATCATCAGATTTCTTTTAGTGGGTAAGTAAATGAAAAGTTTTTGGTAATGAACTTAGGAAATTTCATCTCTATTAAAAGCAACTCATCTACCTTTCCAGTTGTGAGGCCAAAATCCTTCTTATCTTCTGGTCTTCGCTTTATCTCACACCATGCATCCAATATCTCATCAAATCCTAACTTTAAATATACCCCAAATTTCAATGTTTCTTCTCACTTCCCTCACTAGGAAGCCACCATCATCCAAGCCACTGTCTTCTCTTGGTGAAGTGACTGCAATCACCTTTATTTTTTTTATTTTTTATTTTTTCCTGTGCCACACACTTGGTTTTTTATTTTTTTTATTTTTTTATTTATTTTTTTATTTTTTATTTTTTTGGGGGTACACCAGGTTCAATCATCTGTTTTTATACACATATCCCCGTATGTAATCACCTTTAAACTGATCTCCCAGATTCTACCACCCCTGCTGCCTAGAGTCAGCCTATTCACAACATAGCAATCTGTTTAATCCTGTTAAATATTTGGTACATCATGGCATTTCTCTGCTCAAATCCTCCAGTGACTTCTCATTTCTCTCAAAGTACAAGACAGTATATGTTGCAGTGTTCTGGGACACACTTCAGGTATGAAATATTCAAACCTTAAGGTCAAAGAGAAAATCTGAACACTTCTCAGCAATGGAAAACAACTAACAAACAAACAAAACAAGGATGATAAATCAGGTTTGAATCTATTTACTATTAACAACTGATATTATGAAATATTAACACTAAAAGAATAAGAAATTGGAAGTGTTTAAAAACGGGAAAAGATTAGGAAAGAAAATGAGAATCTACATTTAAAGGGTACTACTTTAACAATTACTGTAATTTTTGGCAAAACATTTACATTATATGGGTTTTAGTTTCATTATCTGAGTTTTGATGGTTCTATCCTTTCTATGGTTCTGATTTTCTTTTTTTTTCTATATGACTGCTTTGTTCATTATGTAGAAAATTATTTCTGGTTTGATAGTTCTTATATTATCCATTGAAAATAAGTCATAAAATTAAATTATTAGAGAATTAAAGCCTCAACTTTCCAACTTTTCTTCAGAGAAGCATTATATGCACTGGTTACCATTGTTACTTCTTAATCTTCTTATCAACCCTGAGTTTTTTCTTGTCATTTTGGCCTAATCCTTGTAGTATCTTTTATCTCTTTTTTGCCCAGAATAAAATCCAATTGCTAATAATTGCTTTCTGGACATTTCTGATCTAAATAGTCCATCAATATTCTCTGCCTTAATATGTTTAAAACTAGACTTATTCTCTTTCTACCCCAAGCTAGGGTCTGTCAAAAACATCACTATTTTCTGAGTATTTAAAACCTCTATGATTACTTTTTTGACTTTTTGTTCTCCTTCTTTCCTAGCAGAATTATTTCTTTACTTGGTGTGTATTTACTGCGGGTTTAGCATTCCACTGGTGTAAAGATATGGAAGTGAAAGGCAGAATTTCTGCTCACTAGAAATTCTCTATTTTTTGGTAGATCAATATGCAAATAATTACAATACAATAAATTGAGTATTGTATAAACAATAAATCAATTTGCAATAAAGCAATATGTGATTATAAAAGAAGTAAGGATTGTCTCTGTCCCTATGAGAATATCACACATATTATCTCATTTAATCTCCCAGGTCACCATCAGAGTAGACCTTTTGCAATATTGTTGTTAGATCAACTACATCTGCCATTAAAACTAGGGATTCGCTTTGCCAAGAAAATAAAATAAAATTATGTATTGAATGTTCAAGATACCTATGGTCTGGATCTTTTTTCCAAGCCTTATTTCCCACTATTTCCCTGGTAAAAATCATACATGTGATTTATTAAAATATTTGCCTTTCTCTAATCCTCATATGTTTCTTTATCCATGCATTTCATCACTCTATTTTATTAACAATCAGTAACTTTATCTTTTAAGAAGCTACTAAAATCAACCAATTCCTGAAGTTTTTCCTGTTTATAATAATAAGAAATCATTTATTCCTTCTCTTAATTTGTATAATGGTTTATATGCATCATTCCTCTTTGGCATATTTTATCACATAGCTCTTCTACCCTACAAAATAATATGCCTCTGGTGAGTAGGTATAATTCCCTGTGTCTCCTTAAATACAAATTTGTACTTAGAGACTTTTGATCAAAATCCCATTTATAAGCTTAAGACATACATAACACTGTGATTTCATTATTCTTCTTCACATGGTGGATAAAAAAGTGGAAATAACAAATTGTGATTTTTAACTATTGTTCTCAATTAAATAAAACCACAAGCTGGGTGTAGCCTTCTGAAAAAAAGATAAATTTCATCTTATTGCAACAACTGAAACATAGAATACTTATATAGGGAAATTTTTAACAAGTATTATATTCCTTTGCTGTTTCTTTCACTTATGGAAAAGAGAGAAACCAGCTCATGGACCCTGCTTTACTCAGTGAGGCAATGAGATTACAATTGGGCCTCACCATGGTCAGTCACTTCTGCCATGAACTGCCCAATATGTAGACAAAACTTTCAGGTTCATTCCTGCCTATTATTTATGCAACTGTTCCTGCCAGGTAGTTCTTCTATGGAAAGAACTGAATGTTTCTCAAGGGGTGGTTGGTACCACATAAGTAAGGGGTAAACCTGTAATTTAAATATTATTTGAGGTAGATTAAAAGGGAGCAGGAGAATAATACCTTGATACTACTAAGTCTTTCATTGTCATTTTTTCCTAATTTAATAGAAAAATTAAGCTTATATCAGTGATGGAACCCACATCTGATTTTTTTGATTACCTGATCCAAGCACCAGCATAGCACTTTGTATGTCGAGAGACACATAGTAATTGCTGATGGCAATTAATTTGATAATTAAAAATAAATTTTTTTAAAATTAGTTTTTATCTCTATATTCATTTCTTCTGTTTATCATATTTAGACTGATAAAAATTATTATTTATGCAAAAGACCATGCTGATTTCTATCATTCTTCTTTAATTCTTTGTAATGATTTTTAAAATCAACAGAACATTTTAGTCACAGAATTTTTAAAAAGATATGGGACATGTATGCACTGTAGTTAAGAGCTCTTAAGAAAGAAAAAGGGGAAATTCCCTGGTGGGACAGTAGTTAAGAATTCGCCTGCCAATGCAGGGGACATAGGTTCATGCCCTGGTCCAGGAAGATCCCACATGCTGTGGAGCAACTAAGCCCATGCACCACAGCTACTGAGCCTGCGCTCTAGAGCCCATGAGCCACAACTACTGAGCCTGAGTGCCACAACTACTGAAGCCCATGTGCCTAGAGCTGGTGCTCTGCAACAAGAGAAGCCACAGCAATAAGAAGCCTGCTCACTGCATCAAAGAGTAGCCCCTGCTCACTGCAACTAGAGAAAGCCCATGCAGCAAGGAAGATCCAACACAGCCAATAAATAAATAAATAAGTTTATTTAAAAAAAAAATAAAAGGAAGAAAGAAAAAAGAAGGGGACTTCCCTGGTGGTCCAGTGGTAAAGAATCCGCCTTTCAGTGTAGGGGACACAGGTTTGATTCCCTGGTCAGGGAACTAAGATTCCCACATGCTTTGGGGCAAATAAGCCTGTGTGCTACAACTCCTGAGCTCAGGCGCCTCAACTAGAGAGCCTGCGTGTTGGGAGAAGCCATCAATCCACAACTAGAGAGAAGCCCGCACACCACAACTAGAGAGGTTAGGAAAGATCCCGGATGCCTCAACAAAGATCCCATGTGCCACGAACTAAGACCCAACCTAGCCGTTAAAAAGAACGAAAGAAAAAGGAAATCATGCATTTATTTTGTTGTCTTGTTCAAAGTCTAACAGAGTGTATGAACCTGACATATACACTCTTTCTCTCTTTGTCCCTCTCTTTGTAACGTGTATGTCTATGTGTGTCTGTAGGTATGTATGTGTGTGTATTAGATAGAAACATACAAAGTGACCCTGAGAAAAGCAAGAAGCAAAGACACAGGGACCCAGAAGAAACAGCACAAAATATACATTAGAAATGAAGAGAAGTTTTGGTGGACCCTGAAAGAAAAGTCTAAATTATATAAAAGCTGCTTTGGTCACACCTTAAATGCATACTTGGGTTGTAGTCTTTAGAGTCTCTCATTAGTTGTTTGGTTGGCTTTTGAAATGCTAATAATATTTTTAGAGTCCTCAGTCCGTTTGGAACCTGAAGGACATTAAAGCAATCATTTTCAAACTTCACAGTTCATTTTTAGATACAAGTTTATTCACTGTGGAATCAAGGAGGCTTTGTACAAGTGGACAATGGGACAGATATTTTTTAATCTTCTTTGGCCATGTATATGTTGGTCGGTTTGTCACCTGTGCCAGTCCCTTTGAAATGCAAAGTTGCCTGATTGTCTTATTTTATTTAAAGATTAGGGCAGTCTCATTTTATAATGCTTGAAGGCTACATTGAAACTAGTATTAATTTCATTATCATGAGCTGTTTTTCCAAATCAAGTCCAAATATTTTCATCTCATATGGATAATGGACAACATGATCTAAGGATAACTGTGTAAATTAAAACCCTACAAGATTGTCTGTTTTACTATAAAATAGGAAATAACCATTGCTTGTAGCTCTTTAAGAGCCTTATTTAATCCTCTAGACTATAAATAAAATGTCCACAACAATCTTTGTGAGGTATGTGTGCTTTTGTACATATACAATATGGGACTTTATTTTCTGAGATGCACTGCTCTATATTTACCTCAGTCTAAAAGAAATGTATTTCTTTCCTGCAGTGCATTCATTCATTCACTTATTGAAATAGCACATACTTATTTGAAGCAGACTAAGTAAAAGGGAGGGGACATTATACTAACATCTTAGAATCTAGCAAGGAAGAAATTTGTGAAAATGTAAGTAATCATAAGGCAATGTATTGTTTCCTGCAATACTGTTGTGCCACAGCCTTCCTAGAGAACAGAGAGAAAAAAATTAATGACTTTGTTAGTATGAATCTGGGAAGATATCAAGAAAATTTAGTAGTCAAAATAGACTATGAAATATAAGAAGGGTTTCAACTGTAAGAGATACAAGAAAAAAAGTTGCCAGGAAAATTATTTCAGTAAGTAAAGAACCTATGTTTTCCTTTGGGAAACTACCTTTCTTCATTTTTTATTTTTTCTAGCAATTCATAAAAGTGTGGTGAGCCCTCAAGACTAGCAAATATAGGAACATGACCCAGGCCAGTCCAACCTAAATTATTTCCCTGCAACTTGAATACTAATCATAACAACTCAAGGTATCCTGAAAATAATTCTCTAAGATCTTACATTAACTTGTGCTAATTGTATTCCCAGAAATCCTCTGCTTTTTATTGTTTATGAAGCCAGATTCTATTTAACTACGATTCAGTGAGATACTTAACATTTTCCTTCTTACTCAGATATGAAAAAGAAATAAATGAAAATATCTTAAAAAGTAAAGAAAAAACAAACATCAGAGATGAGGAATTCCTTTAATACATGAGTAAGCAGGCTGGATAGAGCTGAGGAAATAATCAGTGAATTTGAAGATAGGTAATTAGAAATTATTGAAACTGAAAAAGAAAAAATATTTGGTAATGTATATGATATGAATAAACACCAAATGGAATAACATATATGTAATTTAAAGTCTCTGAGAAAACAGATACAACAGGGTAGAAGAAGTATTTAGAGAGATAAAGGCCAGTAATTTTCAAAAATTAATGAAATTCAATAAACCACATAACATAAACAAAAAATAACTAGTCAAAGAATAAAAACATCTAGACACATTATATTCATATAGCTGAAAAGAGAAACTTTTTAAGACATCCAAATAGGGAGATAGGGAATTGTATGCTAAAGAACAAAAATCTGAACTATAGCATATTTATCAGAAACTATACAAGATGGAAGATAATGGAACCACATCTTTCTATTTTGAAAGAGAAAAAAATTAATCCCAGAATTCTTTACGTGTTGCAAATATTTTTTTCAAAAATAAAAGTAAAAATGAAGACTTCACTCAGAGAATTAATTCTGACAGAATCTATTGCCAACAGATATGCACTACAAGAAATGTTAAAGTTCTTCAGAAAGAACACTATGATACCAAATGAAAATTTATATCTACATAAATAAAGAACATAAGAAATAGTAAAAATAAGGCTAAATATAAAAGTCATTTTTTTCTGTTGTCTAAAGCAAAAATCTAACCATGTGTTGTCTGTTATGTGTACAAAAGTAAAATGAATGACATTGGTAACAAAGAATGGGTAAGACAATATGAAAATATATATTATAAGGTCTTCCACTATATGTTAAATGGCTATATGAATGTAGACTGTGATAAATAAAAATGGAGAACAAATGGAACTGTAGAAAACAATATGTGAGCAATGAACAAGAGGAATTTAAAATTAAAAACATAAAGCCATTAACACTCAACAATTACTTTGGTATAAATCAAACAAAACATAAATATATGTGAGGAAAATTGTAAAACTGATGAAAGACATAAAAGAAGAAGTAAATGAGAGATGTTCTGTATTCATGGATAGGAAGACTCAATATTGTCAAGATGTCATTTCTTCCCAAGTCAATCTATAATTTGAATGCAATCCCAAACAAAATCCCTGAAAATTATGTTCTCCAGAAACTGATTCTCAGTATATATGGAGAGGCAAAAGGCCCAGAATAGCCAACATAATACTGAAAGAGAAGAACAAAGTAGGAGCACTGATTCTACCCAACTTTATGAAAGCTACAGTATAAAGCTACAGTAATCAAGACAGCATAGTGTTGGTGGAATAATAGACAAATATAATGAAATGTCAGAAAAATAACATTTTTTCCTTTTCTCCCACCTCCATCTGGCTAGGGCTTTCAGAAGTTCTACAGATATGTTTCCCCTTATCTCCAAATTATACATAAATACTTTTTTAAGAGCTGAATGTGTTATGTACATGATTGTGGACAGTAGTTACTTTTGATGTGGGATATGAAAAGGCATAAGTGTCTAGAACTAAGGATGGTTAGAAGACAGACGGTTGTGATTCCCTATCAAGGGGTGGCCCTGCGAATTCATTTTCTCAGCAAAGGGCTGTATGGGCATATAACTGCCTGTTTTCAGGGGAAGACACAGTCTTTGGCAGGAGTTAGTGACCAGTATAGGTCAAAAACAATAAAATTAAAGAGTACAGAAATCTAAAGTTCCTGGATGTTCAGAAAACCAGAGGAGTGATTGAGGAGAAAGCCAAAATGGAGACTTTTTTTCCTAAAAAATTTTCTCATGGCAATTGGAGCACAGATTCAGGTTTAGTTTGTTTTTAGAAAAATGGAATGTTGTGATAAAAATATAATGATGAGCCTTATTTGTCATTACAGGAAGTAGAATACAGTAGCTTTATGTTTTCAAATGATCTCTCCTAACTAAAAAGGAGAGAAAGAATTGCAGGATAATTTAAAATCTTAAGTTCCTCTCATTCTTCATCTCTCTTCTCCCACTTAAAAAACTGGTCTGAATAACTTCAGTCATGGCAATACATACACACACACACACACACACACACACACACACTTCATTGACTGTGATGCCAATAAGCAAATCCTCAGATTAGGTATATTCAAATGCTTGTGTAAAGAAATGGGTTGGAGAGATTTCCATTTATGTTTTTAAAACTGTAATACATGGAGTAATAATGTGTTTTTACATGGCTTTGATGCTGTAAAGTTGTGATTATGCTGTTTAATTTGCATCATCAGAATACATATTTTTCATATCTGGCAGATGAGCTTTTTGTAATTATAACTCTATTCTGACAAAATTTATATGATCTATATCTATTTATAGCTTAGGATAATAGAAAAAAAGATAAATTATTGGTTATAGTATTAATATCAGATGTTTTCCTTGTTTACAAAGCTATGGAAAACATATTCCAGCATGTGTATAAGGAACCAAGAGGCAATAAATTAAGATTATAATCTTCATTAAGAATTTATCATCTTAATGTATCTATCAAAGTTGTGGTTAGTCAGGTATGTTATGAGTTGCTACTAATCTGTGACATTTACCCTAAAGGTAAAATAATGCTGACTTGCTTTAGCTATTTTGCCAGTCTTAATTGACCTTTCCAGTCATTTCAATATTACTTCTTTTTGAATACTGTTATATAAATAAGTCAAACATGGTCTCTGCGTATTACCATTATGTTATTTATTTCTTTACTGCAGGCTGAGATTTGTTAGTAAAAAGCCTTGCTGGTGCCAAACTCAAATTTTTACATGTCAAAGAAGAAGTTGCCTAAAACATTGTCACTTTTTGTCTTTATCATGCTATTATTGCATTATGGCCATCTTTTTTACATTTCATTACATTATATTGTAATTTATTTCTTCTTATTTGTTTTCTGTACTAGATCATGGCCTTGTATAATTCATACCACATAGTGAACTCTAAATAATGAGTATGTGAACATGAAACATCATTATATTTAATAATATGTATTTCTATATAAATACAGATATATTATAGATATGTGTGTGCATTATGTGTAATAAGAATAAGAGCCCAGATGTTACAGTTTTCTTTACATAGTATCAGTCCTAACATGTGTGGGCTTGTCACTGAAATGCTGGTGTGTCACACTCACGTGAGTCATTTATCTTCCTAACATAACTCTCCTTCATTATGAACTTTTTTTTCTTTCCGAGATCACAATTTTAATATTAACATATGTGTATGTAATATTATATACATTCCTAATGAAAAAGAAAGGGAGCAGATAAGGAATAATGGATTTTACTTTTTTGTATTTATTGCCTAAATGCTCATAAACCTATATTTATTGTAAATAAGCCTGTGTCAGCTTTTTTTTTTTTTTTGGCACACGGGCTTAGTTGCTCCGTGGCATGTGGGATCTTCCTGGAGCTGGGATCGAACCCGTGACCTCTGCATTGTCAGGCGGATTCTTAACCACTGCACCACCTAGGAAGCTCCAAGCCTGTGTCAGCTTTAAAATAACAAGACTACATAGTAATATAAAACATCAAACTCATGCCAAAGCAAAGAAAAAGGAAGTTTGCATAGTCTTTTTTACAAATGCAGTAAACATGAATGTGGCATCATTAGGGAATAAAAATACTTCATCTAATTCTCAAGATAGGAAAGCATTGTTATAAGATATAAACAGGAACACATCTCTGAATAGCTTGTTATTTGTTCATCCGATTATAAAAGAGGAAGGAGAGATGGTGGGTGCTCTCGCCGTAGATTGTCTAGAGAATAATTCCACCCTGGAGCTTCAGTAGAGTCAGAAGTCCTAAACCCACACACAAAACGCAGAGGTGTCAAGACCAAATATCTTTTCCCCTCATTGCCTGTCAGGAACAATAGCTTGGATAGATTATGAGAGGGTATTAATTTCCTCTAAAGCCAGTTGCTAGACTTTGTCCTGAACAAAAAGGGGTGTGACAGGATGTGACAGAATCAGCATTTTTAATAACATACTATTTAAACCCACCACCTCCTTGTGTGATCCCTCTGCTTCCAGCTGCCTCTTCCTGATCTGACCTTTTAGATTATGAACTTTTAAAACTAGGCTTTGGTTAAGTATAGTGTGGAAGTTAAATCTCTGTAGAAAGAAAACTAGATGACATATTTTGTACATAATTGAAAAAATTAAGACAACAATGAATTTCTTATGCTATTTTAAATTTTTTTTAATATAAGACCTCAGATTGTCCTCAAAATTCACTTATGTCAAAAATAACAGATTATATACAATCTAAGCTAATTGATGGTTTCAGTGTGTCTTCTACACTAAAAAATGGTATGAGACTTTTGAATAAATTCTGTAGCATGTGAAGGGGGATAATATTGTGCATAAGATGTAGTAGCTTAGTTTTCTCTTTTCCTAGTGCATTGTTCACTATTTGCCATACAGTTGGCTTCAAATCAATTTTGAATTATGTATGAACAGGTGACATCATAATATATATCATTGCAGTAGTACTGATTGACACCTAGATTTCAGAAAATTGGCTAGAGTTTGGCTGATCAACTAGACATAAAGCTTAAAAGCTGAGAATTGACGAACAATTGCATTCACACAGAATGTGGAAGCTTTTAGAAACATCTCATTTATTAGGAACATAGTGTTGGATTGTACTAAACTCATTCACTGAAGTATTATGTAGAGAGAGATGTAAGCATAAGTTTTGCATATCTGAAAAATTTTTGTTTTCACTTTACTGACCTCTTCAAGTACCCATCCAGACACTGACAATGAGAAACAGAGATAAGAGAAACTCAGGAACCTTAGCACTGACATCTTTGAGCTGGTATATCTGCTCACCATTCCGACTTTGAAATTTTTTGTTTTACAATAGAAAAATAAAACTCTCCATATATTTTTAGCCACTACTACTTGGGTTTATTATAACGTGACAATAAAATTCCTAACAGAGATAGTGTATGTTTGAGTGTGCGAGTTATATGAGATATGTTACGTGTATATATGTAGACATGTTTATAGATGACTGTAAGAGTATGAAAAATGCCAAAGGATGTATTTTCAGTTGGTGATGCAGATTGTGTTGGGATGGTGCAGGCATGATATCAATTGGAAAGAACTTTGTAGATGAAATGACATCTGATGCACATCTTTAAGAAGGTTAGAGCCAAGTAGTAGTAGAAGAGAGGGATAAGTAAATATTAGCAAGCATATTGAGCAGTGGATCAGATGGCAAGGATGTCAGATCAATTATCTAGTGGTTAAAAGAAATAGAAAACCATTGGAACAGGACATCAGATTGCTACCATGTATATACTGAAATAGAACTGAAAAAGTGGGTAAAGATAAATTTTACTTGTTTCAAATATTTTCACGGTGTTCAACATTTCTATATAAAACCCAAAGGGAAGTTTCATGTTCCTGTGGCTTTACAAGCCCCTTCCCCACCTCCTTATCCCCACGATAAATCCCTGAGACTTGCCAGTATTCATGTGATAAGCTCTTTAGAATTTATACTGACTCTAAATGGGACAATACTTTGTTTAATAAAATGTTACTCTAACTTGAAAGGAAGAGATAAAGAAAAAAAGAAGGAAAGAAAGAGGAAGGAAGATAGGAAAGAAGAAAGGAAGGAAAGAAGGGAGATAGAAATGAAGGAAGGATGTGAAGTTATAATTTGATTGAAAACACTTAAAAATAATTTAGTTACTATGGTTTGAGATAGTGATACTTTGAAGAGTGAATGCTCAGTTTTGCCTTAATAAATTCAGCTACTCCACGGCTCCCATCCCAGTGCAGTCCTGCCAATTTAAAATTATAAAGGCCAAGAATACTGATAAATGCATTGACTTTCATCTTTACTTACAATTCTATGAATAGCCTCTAAAACTGACAAGTAAATAGGGATAAAGTTGCCTCTTACAATAAAGTGCACAGGGAAAATGGAAAAGCCAGTAGAAAACAGAAAACAGCTTTGATAACATCTCAGTCACCCTGCGGGGTTACTTAGCCTCAGAATATTTGCTAATTCATATAAAATATCTTTGCAATATTCCAACCATTGAAATAAAATGAAAATACCTACTAGCTTTGTTTACATGGCATGACTTGAGTTTCTTTTAGCATGCCAAATAACAACAGAAAAAACTCTGATAGAAAAACACTTATTAGAATCTCAATCTCTGCATTCAACTCTGGGTGGATTTGCATCTTTGTATACAAAGTCATTTATGAAAAAAATTTCAAATATGTGAGATGCAAATTCTATTAATTCTGTTAGGTCACTGGCTTAGACACTAGTAATGCTTATAGGTGCATTGAGTTGAGAAATAATACAGAGTTTACACATTGTACTGCATGGACATTTTCTACCTTTGTTTTTGAAGAGGAAAAAATATTTAAGTTGTGTTTGGAAATGATAGCATTTAGTGCACATCACACAGTTTGTTCTACTTATATATGTATCACATTTGTTCTTTGGTGAGTTACTACTGCTCTGATGAGTATTGCATAATTTTGTAATTGTCATGTTAAATCTAAAAATATTTTTAAAACCAATAGGCTTCCCTGCTTAATGCTGTGCCAGAGGTCTCTGAGACTATTGATACTATGTATAGCATAGATAACTAATGAGAACCTACTGCGTAGCACAGGGAACTCTACTAAGTGCTCTGTGGTGACCTAAATGAGAAGGAAATCCAAAAAAGAAGGGATATATGTATATTCACTTTGCTGTACAGTATAAACTAACACAATATTGTAAAGCAACTATACTCCAGTAAAACAAAACAAACACATACAAACAAACCAACAGGCTCCCTTGTTTATCGTAACTGCCCAATAAGGTGAGTGGTTTGGACTGTTTTCAATGACTAATGCCTTTAGCACACTGTGAAATGCTATGCATCCCTCTGTGTCCCCTCCACCACTCACCAGACTGAAGAATTCCTGAAGAGGTTTATTAGAGATGAGGTAGCTGTGTCTTTGGATGGTGCACAATTCTTCTTGCACAACTTAGACAGCACCTTACCTTATTTTTCACTTGGAAACTCAATTTAATATTGATGGTAAGAAAAGAATGAGCCAATTTTTCAGAATTTAATTGTTGGCCACCTTGATATTAGATATTTAGTGAATGCCTAGATAATAATAGTTCAACTATATAAGGCACCTATGTGACATATCTCATAGATATGCAGGAAGTTAATGTTATATAGAAAGAATAGTGAGCTATGACTCAGGAGGTCCTGTTGCTAATTAAAACCTATTTTTAAACTAGCAGAGTCTTTCTATATCTGCAAATGGGTACTGTAATGCTGGCTATAATTCACAGGTTTACTATAAAGAATATTTTAAATAATATATGCAAGTATTTTGGAAATTTTAAAGGGGTTTTATAAATTCCAGCAATCATCTTTATTAATGTTTTCATTGCAATTCATACTATTTAAATTTCCAGACAATAGCTTGAAGCCATTCTTTCTCTCTGATAGCCTTCCCTGTGTTTTAATAATATTAAAAATCTTAATTATTAATAGTCAATTGATTAATGTGTTTTATGCTAAGTATTGAGATTTAGGGATCTCTAAATCAGCATAGTAGGCTGTGGAAATCTTTTTTGACTGTAGACTTTTCTTGTTACTATTGTTATCAAAAGCCAAACTGTATCTGCAGTGTGGTCCATGGACTAAAATGTTGTCGTGATTTACCATTTTTTTTATGAATCCAAGACATTCATATGCAACCACATGCATAAATTGTACAGAGAAATTAAAATTCTGTTATAAACTTAAGGCAACAAAACTGAGTTACTTCCCTCTTGAGGGAGAAAAAAATTGAATTACTTAAGTCATATATTTATTGATCACATGGTATGTAATGCATTCTGCTGTATACTTGCAAACTTCTAAGCCCTATGAGGACCGCTATGCTAAAGTGTTGGTATGAAAGTACCTCCTATTTCAGATTTTGTTCTTACCATCTTTTCTGTTTTATTAATTTCATAATTTTGCTTTATTTCAGTATTCTCATTTTTTAAAAAAATTTGCTAATCTCAGGTCAAGAACTTTGAAAGTATCTGAGATTTTGACTATTTCTAAATAAGTTAGCCACAGATGCTGGCAAAATATGCAAAACTTCTGGGTAGGGAGATGAGAACTTTATTGCACACAGCACCCCAAGCTGCATGAATATTGTCATTGCCTCAGTTTCCCTTGCTCTGCAGTTTCCATGAATATAAAAAAGAGGTGCCCAGTTGATACTGGTCATGCAGTGGTTTTGCTTCACAACTGAGTAACTCCAAGTTCAGGGGATCTGAATCTTCCTAATGGGCTTCTTCCCTGCTCTTTGGCCCAAAGGGACATACTATTTCTATCTTCCAAGGTTTGCTATACATATATCCTTGAAAAGATAGAATAAAGTGCAATCAGTATCTCTGCTGACAGATATGCAAACATATGAGAGACCATGAAGAGTGTCTCCCAAGATATTACAACTTATATTATGAAATGATAAGCATAATACTATCTGAATTTGAGCTATGTTTCTGTTTGGATTTGCTAATATATGTGCTGCTATAATAAGCAATACATGAATTATCATTTAAATTACTGTGTCCAAAGTGTGTTTGCAGGGGACTTCCATCTTTACACATGCTTCAATATCACCTACACGGGAAGAGTGGACACAGTAACTCATTTACTGGCTCTTAATACTTCTGCTTGGAAGTGACATATATTACTATTTATTTGCCACATCGTGTCACAGTCACACTTAACTTCCTAGGAGGTAGGAGGCACAGTCTTACCATGTGTCTGAAAGATGACCAGCACTAATGACAAGTATACATGTGCATGGAAAGAAAGGAGAATTTTTATATTTGTAATCAAATCTGGTGATGACCAGTTTTATGTTTTAGATGATATTGTTGCTTTCATACATAGTCAATAGAAGAGGAGAAATAAAAGGCAATTCCTGTTTGGGAGCAGAGAATCTCTTCTTTGAGAATGAGAAAATTCTGACTTCCTTTGCCCTTTGTGTTATATTCTTTGCCCTTTGTGTCACAGGACCAAACTGCCTGCCACAGTAAATAACATGTAAATATTATAAAATATCAGCTTTTCAGAATAAATGTACAGTAAATATCACTCTCTTATCATTCTGCTGTGATACTATATTCCCACTTGCTTTCACTTGACCACTCTATTCACTCTACTACCTAACTTTCTCTCCACCCACCTAGAAAAAGTCTTTGGAAATAGTATTTAAAACTGTAGCACTGTTCTGAGTTCCAAACCTTGGCTTAAATCAATTTTCAAGAGCATTAGATAAGGAGAGATTTTGTCTTTGTTTTTCATGTTACAATATAGTGAAGTTTTTGAACTACTTTTTCTTAAAATTATAAACAGATAAAATACCATAAAAATGAAGAGTTGAAAAATACAGGGATCATTACTAATCTGATGAAAAGCTATTCCTCAGGCACAACATTTTATGGAGTTGAAAAGATTTCAGAATTGCTAAATAGCTACAGCAAAGACAGCAGAAGTTAGAACTATCTGTGACATAATGAAATGGCCTTGAGGCATTAAGTACACAAATAGAGAAAATATATCTTTGTATGTTAAATTATAGGATTTTGCATATTAAAACTATATTATTATTTTGTTTAAATTTTAGGAAAATTCTGGCTTACATATAAAATAAAATCATTGCACAAATTGTAGCATATTTTGCCACAAGAAATAGTTGGTTTTTTTTTAATTGACCATTGAATTAATAATAAGATACTATATTTATATATTTTAAACCAGGAAGCAATAGTGGAAACTAAAAATGCATTACTAAGTTCTCATTGAGTATACCAAGGGATTATAAGCTTTAGAGAAAGTAGGGATAGGTGTAAGTACTTTGAAATCATTAAAGAATAGCTCAATATCCACGCAACTAAAACTAATGCATTACTCTAAAGCAAGCATTGATAGCCATATTGTCTATCCTTGTCCTCTTCTTACCTATTTTTCCTTCTCACTCATCCTTTCTTTTTTGTCTCATACCATTCTCAGTTCCATGCTTTTTTCCTCCCTCCCTCCCACCTTCCCTCCCTTCCTTCCTTCCTTCCTTCTTTCCTTTTTGCATGCTTTCATCCTCATCTGCTATGGCAGCATTTCTATCATATTAGTTTTCTATTGCTGCTGTAAGAAACTACCATAAGCTTAATGTCTTAAAACAACAAAAATTCATTATCTTATAGTTCTGGAAGTCAGAAGTGAAATGAATTTCATGGGAGTAAAATCAAAGCATTGGTAGGACTGCATTACTTCTAGAGGGTCTAAATGAGGATATGTTTCCTTGCTGTTTCCAGCTTCTAGAGGTTACCTACATTCCTTGACTTGTGACCATCAGCCAACAATTGCATTATTCCAGTTTCTACTTCTAGTCATCGCATCTCCATCTTAAATTCTAATTCTCTCGCCCTCTGTTCACTTGGGAGGAGCCCTGTGATTTCATTGGGCCTGCCTGAGTAATACAGAATAAGCTTCTCATCTTGCTATTCTTAACTTAATCATATTTGCAAAGTGCTTTTAGCCATATTCATAGGTTCTGGGAATTAAGACATGAATATCTTTGGTTGGCCATTATTCAGCCTACTTTATCTAACAAAATACCCCTATTAGTCCTGATTCTCTAGAAAGATGGAATCAACAGTGTATGTGGAAAAAAAAACAAAAGCAGTGTGTGTGTGTGTGTGTGTGTGCGCGCGCGTGCAGAAAGTGCTAGTGTAGAAGGGGACGGTAGTGGTGGTAATCCTGCATGCAATAGCCTGTAGGACTTGCTTTGAGTGTACATGTGGTACTTAGGGATATGCAGAAATAATCATTGGGAAAAAGCACTATGATGGTTAATTTGATGTGTCAATTTGACTAAACCACAGTTCTCAGATATTTGATCAATCATTACTGTAGATGCTTTTTGTGAAGGTGTTTTTGGATGAGATTAACATTTAAATCGGTGGAATCTGAGTAAAGCATAATATAATCACTTCCATGATGTGAGTGGATCTCATTGAATCAGTCGAAGGCCTTAATAGAACAAAGACTGACCTCCTTGAAAAAGAAAAAAAATCTATCAGCTGACTGTTTTGGGGCTTGAACTGCAGCTATTTCCTGGGTCTCCTGCCTGCTGAACTATTCTGCAGATTTTGGGTTCACCAAGGCTCCACAATCACATGAGCTTATTTATTAAAATAAAATAATCTCTCCCCTTCCCTTTCCACCTGCAGAAGAGTTCCTGTGGTTCACATGGATAAACCACTGCTTTGGAATAATACTATCTCCCGTTAGGCCCTATTACTATTGATGGACCACTAACTGTCAGGTGGTTCCAAGTCATAGTGTTTTCCTGAGTATTTTCAACACTTTAATCTACATTGTGTTATCTACACAAGAGGGAACAAGCCTTTATTCTGCCATTTACAGACATGTATCAAAGTAGTTGATGTCACAATATCTTACAAAGTGTTAATTGAAAAGCAGCCATTCTATTTTTTACTTGTGTCTCTCTTCCCTTAATAGGACTCAGACAGAAGTCCATGGGTGGTTAGACTCAAAGACAAATATGAGTGATGAACATCATGCTATACTCAGGATTGCTTCTCTTGGCTGATAATGAAAGCTTTTTTACTAAGGCAAACTTGACTGTCTGACTCTTCCTTTATGATGAGCTCTCTCCCAGGATGCTTCTCAGGGGATTATTACAATAGAGTTCTGGAGCAGGCTGCTAGATATATAGAGACATGACTGAATCTCATATATGGACAGAATGTTGACTAAAGCCATGATATCTCCCCTCCTCTCAGCCCCTCCCGAGCTTCTGAAAACTGGTTTTTCCCTCTAAAAGAAATTTTTAAAATGTAAGATAAACTATTTTATAAATCTTTTTATAGAAATGAAAGTAATTCTAGTGCTACTGCTTAATAAGAGGAGAGTAATTGTAGATGTAGAGATGTGAAGTACATATATTTTTAAAATTGAAAAAAGAAAAGTAAGTGGGCATTGGACTTCCTTGTCATCTAAAGCCATAAGTCAGCAAGAAAATCGAGGATTTGGTAATTCAAAAACTTTATGAGAGTTTAGGAATTTCTTTTAATTTCTTAGTGTTTATTACATGGCTGTCATTTCTGATTCTACATTATACTTAATATTAAGCTCCTAAAAAGGAAATAAAGACGAGTAAGTGGGATGGAGACAGTTGTTTACCTGCAGCCAATTTTGAGGGAAGAAAAAACTCAACAAAGTAAAATGAATTGTGGTAAATCTGAGAAAGAAAAGACAGTCTGAATTTTATGGTCTAAGGAAGGAGAGTTTTGGGTGGAGAAGTGATAACTTTAATAGCAAGAGACCTATGTAAGGTTGCCTGACGTTTGTCTCTGTGAAGGCAGATGTGTAGAAAGCACTGTATGCCTTCAATAATTATTTGTCTGTTGAAAGTATTTGAAAATTCCTGTGTATAAGTAATTGGTAGTAAAATAATGAAATTTTAAAATATCTATTTCTAGGCATTTCTGAATCTAAACTGTTTTCTAGTTTTATATTTTAAAAACCCTGCAGAATAGAAAACAACTATCTAAAAAACCTTTTCTAGTATGTAAGTCCATGCCTTTCAGTTACTGATTCACATTATTGATAAATTGCTTCATTGATATACTGGTCCATTTTGTTAATCTCAAATCGGACAAATAAGAAGATGCACTTGCTGCAAGTCACTTTCATTTGCCATAGTTTTCTCAAAGGCTCATCTTCATATGTCCTCAGAAATACCGAATTAGCTTTTATTTAATAAGAACATATGCAGAATATCAATGGAATAAATTACTATTCATTGAAACTCAAATATTTCTAATTATTCATTTGAAAAATATTGAGAGATTTAAAAATTGTTTTATATGAATACTTAGAAAGTATGAATCTAGGCCCCACTATATGTAAATTGTGTTACCAACACTAACCAGCTAGTTCATTGCAAGCCTAATTTATGTGTCAAGTTAGAATATTATTTAGGTGACTAAGGAAGGCTTACTGTATCTAGGATTACCAAAAAAAGTAGAATTTACTTGTTGAATTGCCTGATTTTTATGTAATGACAGAAAACTTTATGTGGGTGCAATATCATAATAAACAAATAAAATGAAAATATACAACTTCAGATAACTGCCTATATCAGAGTGACAGACTTGCAAAGCAATTAAAACCATGATTTCAAGAGTAAGACAACCTGGGTTCAAGGTGTGCCTTGCCATCTCCTCAATAACTGTGAACAAAATTACTTCATTTCTCAAAGACACATTCCTGATTGTAAAGTGTGGATAATAATAGCATTCTCTCAATGGTGTTTTTATTAGTTTGCTCAGGTTGTCATGAAGTATATTATAAACTAGGTGACTTAAACACAGAAATGTATTTTCTCATGGTTCTAGAGGCTGGAAGTCCACAATCAAGGTGAAGTCTGATCTGGTTTCTGGAAAAAACACTGTTCCTGAGTTGCACATGTCCACCTTCTCATTGTGTCCTTACATGGCCTTTCATCTGTGCACAGACACTCCTGGTGTCTCCTCCTCTTCCTATAAGTGCATAAGCCTATTTAATTAGGGTCCCACCCTAATGATTTGATTTAACCTTAATTACCTTTTTAAAAGCCCTATCTTCAAATATAGTCACATGGTGATTAAAGCTTAAATTAGTGAATTTTAGGGGGATGCAATTTATACCATAACAGTGTTGCGATGATGAAATGATCTTACGTAATGAAAGTGCTTACCACACAGTAAAAACTCAAAAGCGTTAACTGTCATACTTTAATGTCATCAGTTAGGAGTAAATCTTGAATCTCTCTGATCCGGAAGCTTTACCTAGCAGATTATCCATGTGACTGAAGAAGCCACTACACCTCTCACCTTCTTTGCATCTCCTCAGTTATTTGAGCTTATTCCCAAGAAGGTGAACAAAATCTCACTCTTTTCCCAGAGAATGTGTTTTGGTCCCTTCTCTCTAGTTCCCATACTCAAAATTTTCAAATCATTCCCCACCATTCCCCAAACCTCAAGATTTTGCAAGAATGAAGAGTAATATTGCAAAAACAAAATAAAACCAAACCAAAAGAAAGAAGAAAAACACAAAGGTTTGGGTATGCTGACTGTGATATATACATATTACTCATACAAACTCATTAATTATGGCTAATGTCTACAGATTAAATATGCATTTCCAAAAAGAGTCAAATTTGCATCATTGGAAAATCTTAGCATTTCATATCTATTTTTACATAGTTTTATAAGTCATTTGGCCCTTCACACACACATACCCCCTATTTGACTCCTGGACTGTTTTTATTATTCATTAAGAATACCAATTAGGTGACAGTTCTTGATTTTAAATCATTTTATGCAAATGTTGCCTACACATGTAAGTTTATTAATAAACAATATGTGTTTCATTTTCAATTTCATTAATATTTTACACCTAAACTTGCAGTTATAGCAAGTTTACTGAAAGGACTTTCTGGCTAGAATTTAAATGAAAGAACAAAGAAAACCGTTTAGCACATTGACTTTAGAAGGCTTCAGAAAGGATTATATTTTTAGACTAGATATGGAAAACAGTTCTGTATCTGGAACAACATCTTATAATCACTTGTGTATTTTACTTCAAAATTGCCAAAATAATGAATTAGGCTTATTCATAAAAAAAAAACAAATTTTGCATCATGCTTATAGTAATAAAATAATGGTATTTACATAAAAATTTACATGACACATTTAAGAAAATTCTGCAACTACAGATATGGTCAATAACATTTTTCTCAATTTTAGAAACAATGCATTTAAGTCTTATAAATTAAATCTGATATACATCCTCAATAACTATTCATTCTTGGGATTTGTTATCAATTTAGAAGTGTAACATATTGGTCATTGTACTTTGCACTTGTATAGTTGTTCAAAATTCCAATGTGTTTATGCCTCATCTTTAGTTATCACAGTAAAGAATGATTGAGCATCTACATAAAGATAAAGCTATAAAAAAAGACTCTGTTCTCTAGGAGTATACAATTAAATATTTCCTGGCCTACCATTCAGGCCTCCAGTGGCTTGGTTGATGCCCACCCACATTGGTGAGGGTGAATCTCTTTACTAGGTCTGCTGAGATAAATGTTAATCTCGTCCAGAAACACCTTCACAAACATACCCTAGAAATAATATTTTACCAACTATCTGGGCATCTGTTAGGCTAGTCAAGTTGATGTATAAAATTAACTATCATACTCAGCTAATTTAAGATTTTAGAACTTGAGTGAATCTTATACATCATTCATTAGACAAGCAAATTATAATAATGAATATATGTGATTGTGCTCTTCCTGTGAGCTAGGTAGTGCTTTAAATGCTTATATATTTTCTTAACATGCTGGGAGATGGGTGCTTTTCTTGTTCAAGGACATCTAGCTACTAGGTGTGGAGCTTGGGTCTGCAGTGAGACGGTGGGTCTCCACAGCTGGAGGTCTTGATCATGGTGTTTTACTGACTACTGTGCTATAGCTATGTGCATGCTATATGCAAAGGGCTCCTCTAGGCACTGTAGTAGATGCAAAATGAATAAGCTGTCATCCCACTTCTTAAGGTACAGCTTGTAAGCACGTAATTATAATACCATGTAAAAGGATTGAGCACTGATTATGGCTCAAAGTGCTATGGAGACAAGAAGAAAATTTCTAATTGAAGGATAGAAAATGTTTTCATGTGGAAGTTAATATGTTAGCTAGGTCTTGAAAAATAGGATTTCATAGTTGACTTGATTATTTCTTCCAATTTAATTCCCTTCTATATAATAGAATGTGTATCCACGTCCTTTAATGTATGATAGCAGTCTTTCTCTCTAGAGTACATGGAGTGTATCAGCCTGTTCCAATGATACTGGGCCTGGTTATGTGTGTTGCTTTGACCAGTGAAATGCAGGTGAACATTATATGAACTGGTGTGATTATGTTTGGCTTCTTGGACTTCTGTCATCACCATGAGAAAAACATGCCCAATCAGTCATGGGTCCCCAAATGAGAAAAGTGGAGTAGTCTGAAACCATTCTGCATCCTGGGACCAAATCCAGCTGAATCACAAATACATATTTCTTGCAGTAAGCTACTGAGATTTTGAGGTTAATGTTATGCAACAAAAGTTAATTAATATATATTTTAAGAGATAAAGTGGTAAGAGAAACATAGAGACCTTGGTTAGAGAGGATAATATAATTAAAGATACAGAGTTCCCCCCAAAATTGAGAGAATGAATCAGGGAAAATGTAAAGGTTGGTAAAGTGGCATTGTTCTATTAAGTGTGATCTCTATCAGGGTAGCAGTTTTATAAACTTTGTCGGTCTGTAGCTCTAGTATCTAGAATAGTGCCGGTAACACAATAGGCATTTGAAAATATTTGTTGGTGAAATGGATGACCTGAATGCAGTTAAGGATTTTCTTCCAACTGAAATCTGAAGGCTCTCAAATATTTTTCAGAAGAGGAATTTCATAAACTGTATTATGTTAGTGGGGTTATTTGGGGGGAGCAGGTAAAAAGGAAGTGTTTAGTGTCCTGTAATACTTCTGTTTTCATGTGGAAGGAATAATAGTTCTGGACTAACTCACTGCTCAACAGGGAGAATGGAGCAGAGTAGCAAGGATTTGGAGGTAAATGAAGACTCCTCTTTGGCACACTCTCTGTGATTTTGATAAAGCAAACTTTTTGGCCACCATGTATCTGTTTCATTGTCTAAAGTAGAAACAAGTATGAGAAATAAGCAGGACCAATCAGAATTCTTTTGGGGAATTTATTAAACTTATCTTGAGTGAGACACTTACTCTTTGGAATCCTTGCTATTCATTTGACGTGTTCCTAGTGCTGCTATTAATATTTTTGCTAACACCTGGGGAAAGTCTGCTTATGACTTAAGTCAATGAAGAGGAAAGCATAAATGAGAATTGCAAAGGAAGAGTCTTGGTAATAGCTTTGGGTGTCCGGATTTAGACTTGCTTGAAGGAAAATCCAGTGCTTGAAATTTCTGTTACATTGATTTATGCAATTAAAAACTCAAAATTTTTTTCATACTTGGAGTTGGATTTCAACTGGTTTGCATTTGATTCTTTATAACTTAAAGTTGGGAGAGTTGTGGTTTATGTACAGCATGGGATGCATAGTACAATTGAAAGGGAAGAGGATAAGAGATGTAATATTGTGGAGCTAGAAGAGTCATTGTGATTTATTGGAGGTATGGGGAAGAAAAAATGGAAGAATTAAAGACGATTCTGAAGTTTCAATTCTGGAGAGGGACATCGTGGCAATATCAAACTAAAATAGCAAACCAAAGAATAGGAGTAGCTTTATGGTATTTTCTGTTGTCTGTGATGGATGTGAGGAATCATTTGGGTGGTTATAGCATGATGACTAAAGGGTAGTCAAACTTTGTGATTATAGCTCAAATGAGAGGTTTACTATGGCAATATTTATTTACAAGTAATCAGCAGAGTTATAGGGGGAGTCATGAAAGATTATCACTTAAGAAGAGCTTATCCCAAGAGAAGAGTCTATGACTGAACTGGTGAAATATTTGTAATTAGGGGTGGGTAGAGAAAGAAAAAGCCCTGATGGAGACAGAGTGGGAACTTAGGATAAATACAAAAAGAACCAGATGAAAGGAACTTAGCATTTATTGAGAACTGAATATAATATTTTCAAGCATTTTGCATCTATTTCATTTAACCCTGGAAACCCTGTGAGAAAGATATTACTATCATCATTTGACTGTTGAGTGAACTAAAACTTGGCAAGGTTTAAGAAAATTTGGCCAAGATCCCAAAGCCAGGAAGGGCAAAGCTGGGATTCAAACACAAGTCTATTTGATTCCAAAACCCATAATCTTTCTGCCACTTCTTTCTGTTCCCTCACCAAAGGAGTGTACTGTTATCAGAGCCAATGAAAAATAAACTGCCAGCAAGGGTACAAGGCCAAATGCTGGGGAAAGCATTAATAGGATACAGACTAATTTGAGATCAACTAGTTCTCTTATTATTTTGCAGATGGAAAAAGGGAAGTTAAATGATTTTCCTCTAATTGCAGAGTTGGCTAGTGTTAGAACCAGAAAGAGTACTCAGGTTTCCTTATAGCTACTATGGTACAACTGTCCAGCACCACATTCTGCCCCAAGTGTATACTGTGAATCACAATACATTCAATAAAGACTATAGCCTTAGTAGCGTGTCATAGACTATTGGGCAGATCTGCAGCATTTCCATTCCTAGGTGATCTTGCCTTATATCTTGAAAACATGTTTTGTTTATTTTTTAATTGAATAAAGAATATTGTATACAATGAAGAGTTAAGAACATGCAGTACAAGGAAAGCATGAATTTCACTGCTGAGTTTAGGTAAAATCTAACTGGCCTTGATACTCCAGTTTCTGCTCACCTGACCAATAGTGAGACTTGTTAGCTAGCTAATAATAAGTGAAATAGGTTTTTCTCCAGTATTATATCCTGTTAATGCTCAACTTGACTATAGACACACCACAAATGGAATCACCCTTTCAATGTTAATAGCTCTGAAGGAAATAAAAAGGAGTAATTGAATAGAGAGTCAAGTATAGTGGTGGTGGAGAGAGATGGGCAGAGATTTCTTTATAGAGAGGTGACAGAAGGCCACTCTGAGTTCTATATGCTTAGAAGGAGCCATCCATGAGGAGATACCCAGACAGATGGTACAGCAGGGGAAAAAACACAAGGTGTAGTGCTAGTACATTTGAGGAATAGGACAATTGACAGTAAAATGATACTTCTCTGTTTCTGGGGGGAGTTATTTGAGCTTTTGGTTCACTAGCTTCTTTCTTCACAGGAGGAGCTTGAGTCAGTCTTACAGTCCAGATTAAATGCATTCATATCCTTTTTCCACCTTTATCTGAAAGATGTAAATTATTATTTATTTGTTACCAGGTTCATTTTTCCAAGAAAAGGAGTTTAAGTCCATTATTGCCTTTGGTCCTCTGACTTTTCAATCCATGGCTCACATGACCAGTATCCACAGGTTAGGAATGTAAATCATAGCTGTAAGGATAATTAGGTCATAATATAAAACTTAATTAGTGAGAAAATGAATAACCATTTTAGGAATATTCCCTTCTAATTGTCAAGACAATGTACCTAAATCACTGGCATATTTATTGCAAGTTGGTTCCCTTACACAAAATACTTAACCATGTCTCCAGAACAAGCAATTGATTCTATAGGTCAGAGACCTATAGAGTAAATTTTTAAAAGTATATTTTTAAAAGCTTTGTAGATGATTCTGATACTTATCAATGGTTGGTGATTGCTAGTTTATGGTACAAAAAATGTCATTGGTACCCTCCCTTAATGTCCACTGGGCTGCTGATCTTTTGTATGGGATATTGTTTAACAAACTGCCCCAGATCAAAATGGCTTAAAGCAATAAGCCCTAATTGAACTCATGAGTTCAAGAGTGGGTGATTAAGGTTGGGTTTGATGGGGTAATTCTTTTGATACCATCTGGGCTCATTCACATATCAGGCCATCAGCTGACTTTTCTGAGGCAATGGAAGTGACTGGGCCACGTTTCTTTCATTCTCTAGTAGGCTTGGCTGGGCAAGTCAGGAAGGCAGAGAAGCAAAAGAATGCATAGAAACGTGAAAGTACTTTTTCAAACCTCCATTTGCATTGTTTGCTAACATATCATTGGCCAGATAAAGTCACATGGCCAAGCCAGAATGTGTGGTCACTGTGGGATTTACAAGACATTAGGGGGATAAGAAAAGAATTGGGAGATTAATGCTATTAATATATCACATCTTCCATATCCACAGCTCTACCAATGCCAGAACATGTTCATTTTTAGGCTTTCCCTGCTACCCTACCTCCTACCCTGACTTGAACCCTATAGCTAGACAGAAACAGTGAGTTACTCTAGTATGAGAAATGAGATATCATCTCATTTCTCAGCAGACCAGATTTAGTCTAGAAGGTTTAATCTTGTGGTTTAGAGAGATAGTGGTAGTTAGATCATTGTGAATGACAAAACATATTCCTCAATAACCGTTCCTTACTTCTTATCCTTCTGGATTCTCAGTCTTGACTCCTCATCCCTTCCTTGATCCCCCCTATTCATTTGATATCTGAATTGGCAATCTCCTCCTTTGCTTATTCAAAAATAATCTGCTACTCTAGCCCTATTGACATAATTCAGATTTCAGGTTCTAATCATAAAGAGTTGCTGCAACATCTTAATAGTTAAGGTACACAGATATTCATTGATTTATAAATTGTCTGACTGCCGAGCACCCAAATCTCCCTCCTATTTGGGGAGAGCCTCATGTTGGATTAGTACTGGAGTGATACCGAGACAGGTGGGGCGAATATACGAGGGTGAGTCAAAAATAATCTGCACTCTGGCTGTAGAATTTAATTAACTTTAACAAAAGACAAATACATTATTTTTCGACATAATCTCCTTGCTTTTCAATACACTTTGTCCATCTGTCAACAAGCTTTCTTATTCCCTCATTAAAAAATGTTTTAGGCTGAGTTGTGAGCCACAAATGCATCACTGTTTTCACTTCTTCATCAGAAGTGAATCTTCATCCTCATAGGGTTGCTTTCAGGGGAACAAGTCCGATGGAGCAAGATCAGGACTATAGGGAGGATGCTTTAACACCTCAAAATGAAGTTTTTGCAGAGTGTCGACAGTGTGGGCAGAAGTGTGTGGATGTGCATTGTCATGCAAGATCACAATGCCCTTGGATAGCAGTCCTCTGCGTTTAATCCGGTTTAGGCTTCAGCACAAACTTTTTGAAACCTAAGTCTGTCGTGGATTATTTCATAGGCAGAGCCATGGCTGATTTGCAAATGAGTTGCCACATAATCCACTGTCGTTCCACTCTTCTATTTGACAGGATCATTTCACGTGGACACTCAATGTTGTCATCAGCTGTGGACGTGGATGGGCATCCGGCTCCTTCTTGATGGCTAACACTGTGTGATCTTCCTTGAACTTCTCTATCCATTCATACACACTTCTTCAGGACAAAACATTTTCTCCATACTGCGCATAGTCTTCAACAAATGACGGCACCAGGTACAGCCTCAGTCCCCCAAAAAAAAATCACTGCACACTGCTCTTCTTTCGTGCAAGTCACAAGTGGGGCATCCATTTTTGCTTGCACTGCAGTTACAAATGAACCGATGTAACACATTCACACCTGCACAGCAGTGACTGGGGAGACAGTAGCCTTGAACGGAAAGCGCCGATAAGACAATGAGGCCAACAGCAGTTTTAACGTAACTGGAGTGCGGGTAATTTTTGACTCACCCTCGTATTACCCCTAGGCAGACTTTCATCATTGAGCAAAGATTGATGATACACAGGAAGAGTTTAGGTTTCATTTGGGGTGGTGATGCCAATGATGGCAGGAGTTTTACCAGAGGTATTGGCTTTTGCTGCTATTGGAAGAATATTGGGATCCAGCTGAGGTTTAAAAATACATATTCTGTTGCTACTTTTCTTGATTTTCATGCCAAGCCTCTTGGGTTCTTGAACCTTTCTGAGCTCAGTTCTGATATTTCCTAGTCATTTCTGTGAACAGCTGAAGCCAAGAATGTAGACTAAAGCACTGATTGTTTCTTCTGAGAATTTAGGGAACCTCCAAAGTTTTGAAACCTTTGCCTCACAGGTTGATTTTTATTTTTATTTTTTTTCATTAAGCTCATCACATCTCTCATAATTCCTAAAAGAGGAATTCTAGAGCCTCAAGATAATCATATCTACTGCAATCAGAATATTCTGGGTAAAAAGTGACAGCCATATAGAAATTTTTTCAAGATATTAACTTATATATTAAAAGTTATGAGACCAATATGCTGAGCTGTTATAAATTATTGGCTCCTGAGAAGGATAACACAGTGTCTTTCTACAATGACATGTTGATATATTTGAGGGAGGAAAGTGGGAGCAAGGTGATTACACTGTGAATTTTTGTTTTTCGGACTTTGCCTGAGGAAGATAGTTGATACACAGAATTCACCTTAATTTTTTAATAGGAAAACTATTTTCACATTCTTAGAATGTTGTGCAAGTCATTATCTCTAACGACTTAACCAGCTGCTGTGCTCAACTATGTTTCTCTGTATGAAAATGTGATGATTAATGTGACTAATGTAATGGTACAAGTACCACTTACCTACTTTTAAGTTAAACAACTACATTCTCTATTCAAATGCATTGAGATTACAATATTTCCACGTTAGCTTGCACAGTTCAGTGTTTCTATCCAGAGCATTTCTTTAGAGATCTCTGATTAACTGCATTATCCTCACAAGGCTTAAGCGATTTTTTTATTAGCTTTTTTTTTTTTTAACAGCACCCAGGAGTGTTCGAAATTATTTTTAAGGTTAAAAATGAGTGTGTTTACACACCTTTTCACTAGAGACCTAATTAGCTAGGTAATTTAAATAGAAGTTGAGAGTTTTATAAAATACAAGAAGAGTGGCTACTTTATAATCATCTCCACAACAAAAACACTCTTGAAACAGTGCTTGATTTTATGAATAAACTGTTTCAAGATATGTGAATTTAAAAAGAATTTTGATACATTTTCCCTAAGATTAGGTAAAACTAACTTCAGAGGAAGGTGAAAAATAAGAGCTTATTACCTTTCAGGACATTACTTATTCTGTAATTCAACTGCTTGTTTTATTTCCATTTAGTACTTCTGAAAGGATTCTTCAACACCATTCATCTTGTTCATAATACACCTGAATTTATGCTCATCTCTTCTTGACGGTGCAAGGGAAGACAGTAGGTAAGCTTTCAGGGTCATAAAGACTCAGCATCTGGCCCAAGTCAACATCTACTCAATGTCCTTATCATCACCAGCAGAGAAACAGTGGTTGATACTATGGCTATTCATATTTTGAATGTACAGTAATTGTCCTGAATTGGACAGTTTTCAGGTAGTTTTTCATGTTTCAGTGAGAAATTTCAAACAGATGATTCATGCTCACATTTTGGGCCCTTAATACCAATCCTTCAATAAATATAGTCAGATTGAGGCTGAATCTTCAAATACACTGGAAACTAGGACTTCCCATATAAAGATATAATACTTCAGTCCTCATTTTGTATACATCTACTACATCTTCTTTATCCACTCATATATCAGCGGACACTTTGGTTATTTACATATCTTGTCTATTGTAAATAATGATGCAATGAACATAGAAGTATATATATATTTCAATTAGTATTATTGTTTTTGTCAGAAAATATGCAGAAATGGAATTACTGTAATGCATGGTAGCTCTATTTTTAATTTTTTGAGGAGCTTCCATACTATTTCCCATAGTGGCTGCATCAATATACGTTCCCACCGACAGTACACAGGGCTTCCCTTTCCTCCACATCCTCACCAACACTTATTTGTTGTCATTTTGATAGTAGCCATTCTGATAGGTATTACTTAACCATAAAAAAAAATGAAATCTTGCCATTTGTGACAGCATGGATGGGCCTAGAGGGTATTATGCTAAGTGAAATGAGCCAGAAAGTCAGACAGAAAAAGACAAATACCATATGATTTCACTTACAGGTGGAATCTAAAAACAAAATAAATGAACAAACATAACAAAACAGAATGGACTCATAGATACTGAGAACAAACAGGTGGTTGCCAGAGGGGAGGAGGAATGAGGGGGATGAGTGAAATAGCTCAGGGAGATTAAGAGGTACAGACTTTCAGTTACAAAATAAATGAATCACAGGAATGAAATGTGCAGCATGGAGAATATAGTCAATTACACTGTAATATCTTTGGTGACAGATCATAACTAGACTTATAGTGATCATTTTGTAATACATAGAAATATTGAATCACTATCTTGTGCATTTAGAACTAGCATTGTATCATAGGTCAATTATACTTCAGTTAAAAATATGTAAACCCTGGGAGGAAATGCACCAAAATGATAATGGTGGTTATCTCTGGGGCTTGGGGATTATCGGTGATTGATATTTTTTACTTTATGCTTTTATGTATATCCAGTTCTTTACAATGAACACATATTGTTTGTAAAATTAGGAAAAAAAACAATACATGTCATAAAACAAGTTTCTCAAATTATAATATTTCATGATATTTTGGATTTAGGGGCTCCAAAAGAACTCTCTATACCCAAAAAGATAGAAACAATTGAAAAGTACATACAGGAGTCAGGTAGATGGGATCAAAATTTCATCTCTAATCTTGATAAAAATATAAGGAGATTATGTCTTGGGGCAGCCAAATGGGCTTATTTATTTGCCTCCAATTGGTCTTTTCTTCCAAACCTTCCCCACAAAGGCAGAACCCATCATGCCAAACTTTCCATGATTTGGAGAGAGAGAATCAAATTGCGTCTTCTCTGCTGGCTCCCGGATCATAAAGGGTGGGCACAGAAGTTACTGAACCACAACCACCAGTTCCTCCCCTCCCTGGGGAGGAATGCTGAGGTAATAAAAGCCTGGGTTGTTACTCTATTGGAAGTTTCTCCACGTAGAGACTTGAAGCAGAAGAGATAACCAATAGCATTGACAACTGCTGAGGATTTGGTATGCAGTGGCATATGGAATCTTTTTCCTATTTTTGGCCTTTCAGTATTGTTTTATATTAATAAAATGAGCCTGAGAGAAAGATAATATTACCTTTTGCTTGAAATAAAAATAGTAGAGTAGATATTAGGTAAACAATTTAAACTGTCACTTGGCTTTCTAGCATCATTTTGCTACACATTTTATACAATGGGTATAGATGGTCAAATTTAAGGACAAGAGAGTTCAGCTACCTCAATGACCTTTTAATCTTTGGCCTCTTGAGAAGATAGGCTGCAAAGTTATCCTTGTAATTTAAATTACAGACATGACTTTCTATGGTGTCAGCGAGGCCGTCATCTCATTTTACATAAAACACCAAACAGCTATTGGAAGTTAATGAACTTTCTTTATTAGCATATCAGGAACATTTAAACCAGTGATCTAGAGAAAAAGAGCTCTTCATATCTGATCATAAATTTTGGAGCTCCCCATCACCTTGATTAATACTGTCTTCAAGATTTGGAAGAATGATATTCAAATGTATATGTATATTAGTGGGGTGTTTTTTTGTGTGTGTGGCATGTTTCATTATTATTTTTGGAAGGAAGCCATATAATATTATTCATTATTCTTATTAACATAAGTGCCTTTTGGTTTTATATACTATACAATGATTTAAAAAATTGTATTGTTCCACATATTACACATTGCTTAAAATATAAATGTGGTAGGATAAATATAACTATATATTTAAATTATAAAAAAGTATCTTTATAAATATATTTATTAAAATGTACCTTTTTAAAGGAAGGTACATTTTTAAAGTAAGCATATAAATTTAATTACCACCCAGATAAAGATGTAATACATTATTAAAATCCAGAAATCTCTGTGCTCCATTCCAATTATTAACCCCCCAGAACAAACTTTATTTTGAGTTCTGTATCCATAGATTACTTTGCCTGTTTTGCAATGTTATTTAAATAGAACCAGAGAGCATATAATATTTTGTGTCTGCTTTCTTTTGCTCAGCATATTATCTATCTACGTGCTGTTTTGTATACTAGTAGTTCTTTTCTGATATTGTTCCATTGTGTTACTATTCTACACCCAGTACATTTATTTCTTCTACTTTTGATGGGCACACCCTGTAGCTGTTTTCAGGTTTTTACTATTTCTCTGTACTTTCTATCAGCTTCTTGTCCATGAGGTGAAGATTATACTAATTTTCACTGCATATGTACCTAAGAGTTTTGCATAAAAGACTTTTGGATATGGGTACATTTCTGCTGGTTTTATACTTAAGAGTCATATTATTGGGTCATAGGGATCTTTGGTTTAACTCTAGTAAATTATATCAGGAGGACACCAAAGTGATTTTCCCACATGTAGTGTATGAAAGTTCTAACTACTATACCCTTTTGACACTACTTGTCAATCTTTTTTTTATTTTAGTTATCAGATGGGGCTCACTGACTCATCTTGTAGCTCACTGGCATTTTAGCTTACTTTTTCCGGGTGACAAAAAAGTAAATATGCTTTTTCATTTATTGCCTATTGAACTTATTGGTCAAATGTCATGAATTGTCTTTTAAAATATTATTTGTATATGAATCATTTGTTTGATATATGTATTGAAACTATCATCCTACACTGTAGCTTCCTTTTTATTCTCTTAATGGTGCCTTTTTGTTCTCTTAATGAAGTAGAAGTTAGCAGGCCTTTTCTTTGTAAATAATTCTTTGGCTATCAAGTTTAATTAGTTTTTGTCTAACCAATGTCAGGAAGATATTCTTCCCTCTGGAAGTTTATTGTTATGATCCATCCAGAATATAATTTTGCACATATATAGTATGAGGTAGAGTCTAGGTTTATTTAAATAAAGATATATAAATATAAAACTACTCATTAGAATACAATCTATATCAACATTTCAGTGATCTTTTTTTTATTAATCAGGTGACCTCATATGTGTATGAGTTTTCTTGAATACCTACTCTCCTTCCTTCATATATGTCTCTCTTTGCATCAGTTCCATTCTGGTTTAATTACTGTAACTTTATAATAATTCTTGAAGTGTGGTCATGTAAACCCTCCAGATCTGTTTTTCTTATTTAAAATTATCTTAGTGGTTATTGATTTTCAAACATAATTTAAAATCAGCTTCTCAGTTACACACACACCCCCACACACCCACACGCACACCCCCCTGTTGGCTTTGAATCTACAAATTTACATTGAATCTACAAATCAAAAAACAGAAAATGCTATCTTTACAATACTGAACAAAGTTTAACCATTTTCTTATGATATATTCCTTCATATTTTTAGTAATTTCTTTCTTCTTTGTTAGTATAGCTACACCGATTCTTTTCTGTTACTATTCACACACTTCATTTTTTTCTTTATTTCAACCTTTTTGAGTGCTTATATTTTAGGTCTTTATTGTTCTCAGACATGAAGTTTCTTTTAAATTAAGACTGACAAGTTTATAGAAGAATAAATATAAAAATCTGTGTTGCAGAGATTTTCACTTCTAACCACACACGACTAGTTGTTATGAGACTAATATATTTGACAAAAGTGTTTAAAAACATAGAAAAATATAAATAGAGTTGTAGGAAGACACTGGAAAACACTGAATGGATCCATGAGCTTTTCCAGGACATGAGACACCATTGTCAATTTTTGCATGTATGTATAAAATGAGGAAACTGATCATGTTATGATTCAAGTTATTTATCTTAGATGCTCTAAATTTTCATTTTTGGTTATCTATCTTTATTCTTTCCTATCCTTTTTGTCTCTGATCTTTAAATCTTCTACCTTACATCTAATATTAGCTCTCTTTTTTAATACATCCTATTTTATTTAGAAGCACTTCATTAATAATTCCAAAAAGCTTACAATAACATGGCTTTATCTCTTCCACAATTCTCTCATGCAACAAATCAGTATGTACTGTAATTTTAACACTTAAATCATTTATTTGTTACAATTTTATCTTTTTCATATCCTTAAAACTGCTTACACTAAGAAGGAACTAATTTCTCCCTAAACACTTTTAACAGGATATATTTTCTGCTTATTTACATGGTCATTTACAAATATGTACCAAATTTCTACTTGTGGAGGAATAAGTATCAAATCAGTATGCCATAAACAACTAAAAAACTGGACAAAACATATGAAATATCTGTTTTTCAGGCACTGGACAATTGAAATTTAAAAAATGTTATTTTTAAGGATTCTTATGGAAAGACAAACAGAATATGAGTTCCATATTCACTTGATAAACTCCCCAAATCAAGACCCTGAGAAGTGCAGATGAAACACACAGCAACCCACTTTCTAGACAGAGGAATCCAAAATTAAAAATCTGGAATGATTGGGCTACTGGAATTTGTGAAGAAAATATCAAATAGGCAGAATTATACCTAAAAGTATATCCAGATATCAGCATAGAATATTTGGGCAAATGCCATGCTATGCATGCACAAGTGGAGGTTTTGCAAGGCCTACCAGAGAGCAGATGTTGGCAGGCTATGAGCTGAATGATGATCTTGAAGGTTGACTAATTCTGAGAAATATTGGTGATCCAACTAGCCAGAATGGAGATACCTTACTGAACTCATCAGAAAATCATCTGGGACCTCAGGAACATCATAATATGTGAGTAAGATTACTATAAATTAAGGTCTCCTCTAAACTCACCATAAAAAAGTCTAAAAACAAAATTAGACAATATCAAATTGATCAGCAGCAAATTAACTTGTTGCCCGAATAAAACTGACAGTCTTTAAAAAAAGGAAAAACCACAAAAACTCAATGATTGTAGAATAATTGTCAGTACACTATAAAGGATTAATAGATTTGTGAAGGAAGAAAAATAACATAATTTAAAACCGAAATTAGGAAACAGACCCAATATTGACACAAATGATGTCAGACCAGAACTTTCCCAGGGCTATTCTAAATGCCAGAAATTTTGTAGTGAGTGCAATTTCCAGATAGGTTTCTACCCACTGGTTTATAACCCTACATGATCCAATCTTCTTGAGGTGGTGATATCTGTGAATATGATGAATGCTACTCCCATGTCTAGGTTATGCTATATGCAGAGTGAAGAATTCTACAGATGCACTTAGGTTCCTTCAACAGTTTGACTTCAAATTAATCATAAGGGAGAATATCCTGTGTGGGCCTAATGAACCTTTTAAAAGATGGGTAAAGTGTTCCATGAGATCAGAGGGTGAAGGTCCTTCTGGGCTTGGATAAGAAAACATCTATGTGGTAAACTGCTTGTAAGACCAATACGCATAGGGAAACTGTAGACATCTCAAGTACTGATTGTGTCCTGCAGTTGAAATTCACTAAGAATCCAGGGCACCTCAATCATATATCTCAAGAAAATGAATTTTGCAAACAATATGAATGAGCTTGAAAGAAAATACTAATCACAGTCAAGTCTCCAGATGATAATACAGCCTAGCTATCTCCTTGTGAAACCCTGAGCAGAGAGGATCCAGCTAGCAGTGCCCAAACACCTGACACATGGAAACTGTGTGTTTTGTGTGTGTTGCTTTGCTGTTGTTTTTAATAGATTTTATTTTTTAGAGCAGTTTTAGATTTACAGTAATATTGAAAGTAAGGTAGAGAGATTTTCTATAAACTCTACCCCCACACATGCATAATCTCTCTCTTTGCCATTATCACCCACCAGAGTGTCTCTCTACATTTGTTATAATTGATGAACATTATACATACACATTGACATATCATTATGAAAGTCCATAGTTTGCATTACAGTTCACTTGGTGTTGTAAATTCTATGGGTTTGAACAAATATATAAGGATATGTAACCATCATTACAGTATCATACAGAGCATTTTCATTGCCCTAAAAGTCCTCTGTGGCTTCCCCTATTTATCCCTCTTTCTCCCCTACACCCTGACTACCACTGATCTTTTTACTGTCTCCATAGCTTTGATTTTGTGTGTGTGCTATTTTAAGCTGGTAAATTTGCAATGATTTGTTACATTGTAATAGAAAATTTATAATACAGATTTAAATGAAAAAGTGAATATAATGAGCAAGTATTTGGGGAACCTCGGGGTGGGGGGGGACATTGCAACTATAAAGGACAAAATGCATTCTAGAAATAAAGGCATGATGTCTGAACTTTAAAAATTCACTGGATGCCTATGTCAGCAAAAAATAAGAATAATATATTTGAAAATAGAAAAATAGACCCTTTAAAATGTAGCAGAGAGAGAAAAAAAGACAAAAAAAATTTGAAAAGATTCACTGTCCTGGTGGAAAATAAATCAATCTAATGAAGATGTAATTGGACTCAGAATAAGTTGAGATTGAAGCAGAAAAATTTTGATTATGCAATGGCCAAAAATTTATCATAAATGTTTACAGTGAAAAATTTAAATAATTATTCTCAGAAACTCAAAAAACTCCAAGCAGGACACATACACACACACCCATACACTCACAAATCATAGGTCTCCATACCTTAGTTGCATTGTTGAAAATTAACTGAATAAAAACTAACTAATGAAAACTAATGTAGTAAACAATATTTAAACCAGCCATTACAAAGAGGAACATTTGAAAACTTATCTTCAGGCAAAAACCTGCACATGAAAGTTTATAATACCTTTGTTCATAATTGTCAAAACTTGGAAGCAACCAAGATGTTCCTTGGTAGCTGAATGGATAAATAAATTGTAGTACACTCAGGCAATGGAAGATTATTCAGTGCTAAGAAAAGCAATGAGCTCTCAGGCCATGAAAAGACATGGAGGAGGTTTAAATGCACATTACTAAGTGAAAGAAGCCAATCTGAATAGTCTATATACTGTATGATTTCAACTATATGAAATATGGCATTCTGGAAAAATTAAAACTATAGAGACAGTAAGAAGATCAGTGGTTGTCAGGCTTTGCGGGGAGGGGATGAATAGGCAGAGCACAGAGGATTTTTAGAGCAGCTGAACTACACCATGTGTTACTATAATGATGGACACATGTCATTACACATTTGCCCAAACACATAGAATGAACAACAAGAGTGAACTGTAATGTGAACTTTGTCTCTGGGAATGTAGGTAAGGGTCACTCTTGGATCTACTGCCATTTTCTCTCTCTTGTGTTTCATTTTGTATTCTAGCAAAGGGAGAAGGAAGAAATTAATGAGCTAAAGTTATAATATCAGGTACCAATATAAGAATTTTTTTTCTTTATTTCTATTGTTTGCATATTTCAATATCACCTCTAAGGACTATTCTTTCCTCACTAGAGATTTCCCAAATGTTCCCAGGTACTTGAGTTCAACAGCACCTTTAAGAAGTTAATTTTTTTTATTTTATTTTATTTTATTTTATTTTATAGTTGTGGCACATGGGCTTAGTTGCTCCATGGCATGTGGAATCTTCCCAGGGCAGGGCTCGAACCCGTGTCCCCTGCATTGGCAGGCGGATTCTTTACCACTATGCCACCTAGGAAGTCCAGAAGTTAATTTTTATTTGAGAAAAAAATATATTTTAACATTTATTTTCTAGAAACAAATTTTGATCTTTTGCCAGGTCTTTATTATTCAGAGTAATAGGGAAATGCTCAGGAAGAATTCCCTTAAAATAATAGTAATGGAATTATGAAATTAAACTATTAAATAGTAAAATGGGAAATGAAGGAAACCAGGAACATAGTTTTTCTTTTTAAATATGTATTATTGAGTAAAATATTCTAAATAAAATCATAAAAATGTCTGACCCTTCCAGTTCTCATGTTTCCTATCTTTATTACTTAAGATGTATACAAGGGCCTCCCAAATATCATCCACCCCCCCCCCCCCCGCAAAAAAACCAAAAAATGATCTCAGGGAAACTGAAGGTCAAAGATTCTGAACAAGGATGCAAATTAGCCAATAAGTCCATATTTGAATAATAATTTAGCATTAATTCCTCCATAAGAAGGAATATGAGTAAATTTTAGTGAATGCCAAGTACATGTCAAATTCTTTAGCCAACTGTTGTTAATTAACATTGTTACCTCAGTTTCATAGGTGAGGAAGCTGGCTAGGGTAATAACTTTTTCAGTCACATTTTTAAAAAGCCATGTAGCCAAAATTTGAAACAAAAATTATCTTGAAATTCTACCCTTTTCTTTACAACATGTTGCTTCTTACAAGAAAAAAACAAACAAAAAACATTGTGATCATTCATTCCCTAAGCTATTGGTTCTTAGTTTAGTTTGGGGCATGGAATCTATCTGTTAAACCTATAATCCTCATCACAGAAAAAAAATGTATCAAAATAATCCTACAGACTGTTGGATACAATTTCAATGTGTTCCCAAAGTCTTCTGAACCCCACATTCTATGGAAAAAACATCAAAATATGTATTTTAAGTTCTCAAATACACTGATCATCTTTTTAAACGTAAAAACAGGAAGATACCAAGTCACGCAAAGACATAAAGGAAACATAAATGCTTATAACTTTGTGAAAGAAGACAATCCGAAAGGCTACATACTGTATTATTCCACCTACATGGCAAAAGGTAAAACTATGGAGACAGCAGAAAGATCAGTGGTTGTCAGAGTGTAGTGGGGAGAGAGAGATGAATAGGTGAAGCACAGATTTTTAGGCAGTTAAACTACTCTGTATGATAGTATAATGGTGGATATGTCATTATACATTTGTCTAAACTCATAAAATGTATACCACCAAAAGTGAACCCTAATGTATACTGTGGACTTTGAATGACAATCGTGATAATGATGTGACAATGTAGGTTCATTAACTGTAACAAATGTACATTTCTGGTGTGGAATGTTGATTATGAGGGAGGCTGTACATGTGTGAAGGCATAGGGTATATAGGAGTTCTTTGTACTTTCCATTCTTTTGCTGTGAACTTAAAACTATTCCAAAAAATAAATCTATTGAAAAAAGGACATAACTTTGGTGCTTTAGGGGTTCATAGTCTGACAAAAGAACAAACTGTTTACAATTTAATGTGCCTTGGGAAAAAAAACAGGGTTGTTTTTTTTTTTTGATATCTCAAAAATATTATTCCATTACTGACTTGTCAAATTATTTTACACATTATCTTAATTATAACATAAACTTTAAAAACATTAATTCTGCATAAAACCCCCAAATGTAACACCAGTTTATCAAACCCATCGATATGTATATAAGGTGTTAGATTTACAGATGGTTTTAAAGAGTCACCCAGAAAAAAAGTTTTAAAGTTTGTATTAACTTCCTATAGGATAATTCATGGTTCAACTTATGAAGGGGCTAATTCCAACAGAATTGGATTCAAATCTGTTTCAACTAAGAAATATTCAGAGCTAGGAGTGTCTATTGAGGTTAAATTAGTCAGTATACCTGTACATAAAATACGGAAGTTAATAGCCTTCAGCAAAGAAACTCAATATCAGTAACCTGATGATTATCATAGTTTACATATGTTAATTAGATATTAACCTGGTGATTAAGAAAAGGCTGAACATGAAGGTGACTTTTAACCAAAATGTTCTATAAAAAAAATAAAGAAATATAAAGTTCAGAACCAAGATAACTTTTTTTTTTCACCAAAGGAAGTTTAGAAGGAGGACAGTCATTTTATGGATAGCTTTTAATCTTCAATAGAATTTTAGACAAAGTATTTTATTAGATCCTTAATTATCATGAACAATATTTACAGGTGATATGTTTACTTTTCTGTGATAAAATCAAGGGTCAGAGATATTAAATATTCTAGTCTCAAAGCTAGTAAGATTTAGAAGACATTCCTTCTTTTACCTAGTCCTGTGTCTGTTCCCCTTCACCATGCTACAGTATAAAGATACAAAATTTAGCATGTTAACCTAAATACACTGCACAAAGCTTAAGTATACATTGGTTATGGGTGGAATTGTGTCCTCCCAAAATTCATATTTTGAAATCCCGCACCCCAGTATCTTAGACTGTAACCATATGTAGAGATGAGGTCTTTAAAGAGGTGATTAAGTTGAAATGAATAAGTTAAAAAGACTGAGTTAAAATTGGAGTGGGACTTTAATCCAATATGATTGGTATCCTTATAGAAGAGGAAGAGACATCAGAGATGAGCACATGTGCACCAAGGAAAGGCCATCTGGGGATATGGTGAGAAGGGAGCAGTCTGCAAGCCAAACAGTTCTCAGGTCAAACTAACCCTGCCAGCCCCTTGATCTTGGACTTTCAGAATTGTGAGCAAAACAATTTTTGTTGTTTAAGCCACTCTGTGGTATTTTGTTATTGCAGCCGTAGCAGACTAATATACGTTGCAAAATACCTAAATCCTCAACTACAGTTGTGATCAGTATAGAAGATGACCCCTGTCAGGGTTACCTAAATAGATTAATTATTTCTCTGATTTCTAATTTTTCTTTTCCTTACTTTGAACTCCTAATTACTGAACTAAAAGGCCCAAGGATTTCTGTTTGTTTTCTTTTTCTTTCCTTCTTTTTTTTAAATATAAACTTCCTGGTGACTCTTTAAATTATAGCAATGACTGTCTGCTAAAACACACAAAATTGTATAACTCTCCTAATTGTTTCCTAAAATCCCTTCCAGTTCTAAAATTTGTAATTTTTAGGTTTTTTGGGGAAAATAACTATAATTATAGAAATCATTTTTATTCTGCTAACCTATTTTGAAGGATCATTATGAAGATTGGTAAAAGGACTGAATAGATGTGGAAACAAAATATTGTTATCATTGAATGTTCACAACTTGACCTAAGAGATCACTGCATTGTTCTATTTTCTAGTTAAATAGTTTTCGTTATATTATGTGTGGGGGTTAGAAGAATAAATGTAGTATAAACTAACACAATAAATATAGCTTTTGTTTTGTGAAGTCTCTTTTGACAGGCTGTGTTAAGAACAATTAAAAACTGTTTCCTACATGAGAATAAATTTTGGTGAATAGCTCAGCAACTAATTGTTCTTTTAAAATTTGTGGATTAGGCACAAATCAATCATCTGCTCAAATAGTGGGTTTTCTGACACAATTCCAAGTGCTTACATAGACCATATTAACTCTGTTCTTCTTGCTTGTGGTTTTGGTATACAGTTAATCATTAACTAACATTTAGGCACCTACTGTGTACAGAGCACTAAACTAAACCACCTATCTCATGTAAGTATGTAGATTGACCAACAGTTGCTATTTCATTAACTGAAAGGAACAAGTTCCTATAAATTCTTGTTCTAGCTAATTTCATTAACTGAGAAATTAATTATCAACTCAGAATTAAGAATCTATCTCCTCATTTCTGAAAACTGGCTCCAATAACTGAAATGGTCTACGGACAGATTTTCTAAACTTTTAAAGACAGTTACTACACGGTTATTTATCCATCTCTACATCTATATTTATTATGAACTTTGGAAGCCTACAAATTGAAAATGTACAGCAGAATGAATTAACCTGATGAGATATAGATAGGCATTAAATAGAGGACCAATATACTAAGTGAAGTTCTTAACTCCTTCCTAATTGAAAACAGGGGTGGCACTGCCAGTGTTGTCTAGATTGATCAATTTAATCACCTCTCGCCTGACCAGCTCTCAGAAGATAAAGTCTTGCATTCCAAGAGGAGAATGTGAGGAGTCGTTTCAGAGTGGAACTGTATCACTAACAGAGGCAATGCTGTCCCAACATGGATGGGGGTGATTAGTTCATCTAAATAAGGGGCTGGGTTGTCAAGATTGATAAATTAGGAAGAGTGAGACCTGATAAAATGAGGGAACAGGAGGTACTGACCTAAAAGCAACTGAAGAAAAAAAAACATCCAGTGTGAATTTGCTATTTGCATACAGTGTCCTGGAGACCTTAGAAGGTGTCTAGATATAGAAAGTCTTAGAGTCACACAATTTTCTAGCTGGAAAATGTCATCAAAATCCTGTAGCTGTTCTTTCATTTTATATATGAGAGCACTGAGGATCAAAGCAACAGAGGCTGCCATGGAGCCCAAACCCAGACAACTTGCCTTCTATTTCTGAGTTTCTAAGACAATGACAAGCTCCTGTGTAAGTTTTAAAGTAGTATATAAATATTAGGTGTTAGTAATATCTAGTTTGGGGTACTTGTTATTTCTTCTAGTCATACCCTTCATCAATAATGTAGAGTCTTTATGTAACTTGAACCTCAATTAGCCACTTTTTGCCTTTCCTGATATGGTTAGTCATTTTTCCATGTGATATAAATTGCTTCATACTTTGGTGAAATGAAAATAAAAAACTGGGGTTCAGATAAACATTAAATTTATAGTTTGGAAATATATCAGGGATAATTAGATAATTTATGTTCCTATCTAAAACAAAAATAGTAACTTCTCTGTTTCTATGTAGATGACAGAACTAGCATTGTATGGAACTGGGGCAAAAGGAAAATATGAGAAAACAATATAGTATGTATATTTCCTGTCTCTTGGGGAGAATGAGATTTTAAGTAGAAGAACATTTAATTATGCTTACCTATCAACTTTGAGAAATTTCTGTGTAGTGTTTACAATTGCATAACATGCCCTGGAGATTTAATAGGCAGGTAAATTGTCTCAATATTCATAATTATGAATTTAGTAAAGATTTATTAAGAACTTTATGTGTCAGACACTGATAAACAAAAGTGCAAAGGTGAATGCTTATAAGGGAGATGCAGATAAAGTAATAAATAATTACAATTTAATATGATACGGGCCCTAAAATTCAAATATATAATGGTAATTCAATCTCTAGGATTTGTAGAGTTGTGTGTTTTGGTTTTTTGTTTGTTTGTTTGTTTTTAATGCAGCAGTTGAGCTGAAGATTTTTTTTTAATAAATAGGAGTTTATAATGCATTCAGGACAGAGAAAAAGGCTTTAAAGGGGCACAGCTATTTGAGAAAGAATAGCTTTTTTAGGTAACCAGGAAAAGGCTTTTGGTGCACCAGAACTCAGTTTTCACAGAAGGGACTAAAGTCTGAAGCTAGAAAGACATCCAAGAGCAGTTGTCGTGAACACCAAAAGGTTTCTATGAGGTAACTTCGAAGGATTTTAAACAGGCTATTGATTGGAGATAACCAAAGATCATATCCTAAAGTAACTTTTCAAGCTATATAATTCCACTTCTCTCCTTTGCCTTGTGCTTTTTCAGTGTACTCTGTGTCTTGGTTTATCTCTTCTTACCCTGGAGGTGGCTGTGGCTCTGGAAATGGTGATAGCTTCTCCTTCTCCTTTTCCTCCCCCTCCTCCTTTTTCTTTTCTCCTCATCCTCCTCCTTCTTTAACAATTTTATAACATACTTTCAAAATAACTGGCATTTTAGGCCCCCCAAATTTTTGAAGCTAATTAAACCAAAAAACTGTTCTGAGTTAACAAATAGCATATCTTGTTATGAATTTCAATCAGTGCTCTGCCTATTCCGTGAGTAAAATGCAAAATATGTGACAGGTAATCTTGCAAATAATTCTGACTGAGACATAAAAAATGCAATCATTACATTTTCTAAAATTTTATGCGCACCATTATTAATTTGGAGGACAGTAGAAATAATAAAAAATCTCAATTTTGTATGTATAATATAGGCTAAACAGTATTAGTTTACTATTGCTGTGTAACAAATTACTACAGACTTGGTGGCTTAAAACATACCTGTGTTTTAAATGACAATTTTGCAGGTCAAAAGGCCAGGCATATGTGATTGGATTCTCATAATCTTAAAAGGAGGAGATGCAGGTATTGGCCAGGTTGTGCGCCTTTCTGGAGCTTGAAGTCCTCTTTCACACTCACATCTTTGTTGGTAGAGTGGAGTTCGTTGTGGTTGTAGAACTGAGGCTGCTGTTCACTTGTTGGCTTGAGAACAGGGCCCATTCTCAGTTCCTAAAAGCAATTAAAACTCCTTACCACCTAGTCCCCTCCATAGACCCTCTTACACTTTGAATATCTCTGAACTGTTAAAGGCTCTTCATGATTTTAAGGCCCCACCTGACAGTTAGGTTCACCCAGATATTTTCCTTCTTTCTTAACTCAGCTGATTAGATTGAATTGAATCCTAGGGACATGAATCCAGGTACATGAATATCATGTATCTTGATTATTTCAGAAAAATCTCTTTGCCATGTAATTTAACAAAATAAGGAAATGATATATCATCATTTCAACAGGTCCCACACACTCAGGGACAAGGAATCATACAAGATGGGTAGGGGTCATAAGGACCATCTTAAAATTCTGTCTGCCATATCAATATTGTGTTAAGTGATTTACATGCATTAATTTATTGATGTTTCAACAAAACTTGGCTACTTCCTGGTGGTCTAGTGGTTAGGATTCAACGCTCTCAGTATAACTTGGTTGTCCCAGATTTATACATGAGTAAAGCTAGTCTTTGAGAAGGTATGAAACTTGGCCTAAGTCATAGCCTGGATGCAGTTGAACTAAATAGGTCTGAAATCCAAAGCCTGGATTTTTAATATTATGATATATTGTCCTGTTAACAGTTACTTAGAAATAAAGTCACTTTTTATTTCAGAAAAGGTAAATTATAACTTTCAATGAAAACTATAGATAAATGTTGAATCTATTGCATTTCTGTTTTTACATTGTTACAGTGATATATTTAGAGAATCCACATCAGTATAAAACTGGACTACAATAATTTAAAAAATATTGTTAATATCTTCAAGGTGTGTGTGTGTGTGTGTGTATGGGAGCACACATGCTAAGTGAGATGTGCTGGTTAAATTGCACTGGTGTTTTGGGAGTACTTTGTCAGTTTTTTCCTTGTTTCTTTTTGAGTTCCTCTTCTATGGAGTAAAGTAATACAAATGGATTAAAACTAAACTCTCCTTCTTAGAGACAATTGACCCATATATGCTGTAGGTAGAATTCTAAGATAGTCCTCAATATTTCTCACTTCTGGTACACATGCCTTGCATAATCCCTGGAACTCAAAGTGTGGTGGATTGTACTTCCATTATGATGTTGTGTTTGTTATATGACGTAGTTGACCTTAAGATGTGAAGATTGTGTTGGTTAATTTTTTTGTGTCAGCTTGACTAGGCCTAGGGATCCCCAGATTAAATATTTGTTCTGGTTGTGCTTGTGAGGATGTTTCTCCTTGAAATTAGCATTTGAATCAGTGGACTCACTAGGTTGCCCTCTTCAGTGTGAGTGAGCACCATCCAATCCCAAATAGAATGAAAAGGCTGAGAAAGGAAGAATTCACCCCTTTTTGCTTTCTCTCTGTCAGTCTGAGCTGACAGATTCTGCCCTTATGCTGAATTTACACCATCAGCTCCCCTGGTTCTCAGGACTTTTGAGTCCACCTAGAATTATACCACTAGCTTCTGGGTCTCCAGCTTATAGATGGCAGGTCATGGGACTTTCCAGCCTCCATAATCTCCTGAGCCAATTCCTCATAATCTATCTGTCTATCTATCAACCTATTTATCTATCCTATTGGTTATATTATTTTCAGAGAATCCTGACTGATACAGAGTTTTAATCACACTAGCCTTTTAGAAGCAGAAAGATCTGGTCACAGAAGGGAAAGTTAGAGAGATGTGAAGTGTGAGAGGGAGATTCTCTGCTGCTGCTGTAGAGGGGCCACATGGCAGGGACCCAAGAAAGCTTGTAGGAGTGAGGTGTGCCCAGTCAGCATCTAGCAAAACCACAGGACCTCCTGTCACCACAGGGAAATGAATTCCACTAGCTATTTGAAGGAGCCGAGAAGCGAAACTTTTTCTAGATTAGCTTCCAGATGAGAAAGTCAGATGACATCTTGATTTCAGCCCAGTGAGACCTTGAGGAGAGGATCCAAATTAAATGTGTTAAACTCTTGACCACAGAAATTGTGAGATAATTAATTTGTATTACTTTAAACTGCTAAGTTTGTGGTGATTTGCTACTCATCAATGAAACACATGAAATAGAATTCTTAATATTATGGATTTTTCAAACATTTGGATAAATTTCAAAACTCTGGGTTCTTGAAGAAAAACATGTAGGCGTGCTCCGACATGGACACTATTTTCTTCATAACCAAACTACATTGTCTTGTCAGGATGTTTCACGGGGATATACACTTAAAACCCATCTGTTCAATAGCTGTGAGGCGAGATTTACAACTGACACATTTCATTGCTCTCATGTAGATTACTCAGGGTTTGAAAAGGACAGTTTCCACACTTGGCTGATTACTTGGAATTAGAGATTAGGTTTGGTTTATTGGAGCCCCCAAATCATAAGGGAGATTGAATTCTCAAGCTCTTCAGTTAAAATAATAATAGTAATGACATGATACCAATAGTAAAATAAAGAAAAGGGGAATAGTTAAGAAAGGCAGTAGAAAATGACATCTCTACATCATGAGTTGGAGTCATGTTGATGTTAGGTGGGAAAAACTGGAGCCAAAGTGGGTCATACAACCTGGAATTAACCTGAAACCAGTATTTGTGCCTCACATATATGGAATTACTTGTATTTACAAAGTTTTTAGACACCCTCTATGTTATTTTTCCTACACAGTGGATATTAAAAATTGCTCAACACATGGCTTTTGCCAAGAAGAACTGCTTTCTAAACCCACAATTGTTTTTCCAGAGGAAAGGCTATTCCAAAGAGATATGTTTTCCTCTCCTAAACAGAAGACACTTTATATGATAGTATTTTCCTTTATATACACCTGGTGGACATTTCCCCCTTCTATAAAATAGTTACTATGAAGGATTGGCATTTCCCCTTAAATGCACATGCTGATGAGCACAGGTGTGTAGAAGCCATATGGTCACACTTTCTAATTCATCTTTTTCATTAAGGATATGTTAAATTTTACTACAGACCTTCAATAAAGTTACTTTTTTTATGCTTACATTATTCTCTGTTTCATCAATATTTCAAAAACAATGCCAAGACTATTTTCTGTTTCATAGTAAACAGGTAATGAAATTTAAATCAATAAGCACTTTAGTCCTAACATATGCCATTTGGGATTAGGGAGAAATATGGCATGAATCAGCATCCTCCCTTTAGATGAAAGGACTCATTTGTTAAGGGAGAAATTCATATGCTGAAACATCACAATCTATTGGAAGCAACTCTCATAAAAAACTGATCACTTACACTTTGATAGCATTGTAACACTCAGGAAGCAGGGACATGGAGTCAGAAAGTAGGTTTTAACAAAATCATTTATTAATAGTGAAAAATACTGATTAAACCATTTCCTACTTTCTGGCAACTACTGGCACTTAGAAGGAACACACTAATGGAAATTCGAAGGACCAAAGAAACACAAAGATTGGAGCATAATATTCTCTGGCATACACAGCCTTCTTAGCTAATAGGGTCTTTGTTGTTTTTCTTTTCCTTCCTGGTGTTCAGGATGTAGTGACATCTTGATTACAATTCAATAAATATCCCTTATATGGCCTTAATCCTTTCAAAGTCCACCTTAAATATCTATCTCATGAGTGAGTGGGCAGTCAAAACTAGATGTGCGTTAGAACAACTGCTGCATTTCTAGCTTCTGATCATTTTGCGATGGCAAGGAAAAGATTAGATGTCACTGTTTTGCAATGCCTGACAGTCTTTCTCGTACCTCTCACTCTTTGTTCAGAGGAGATAAAAGTTTGTATTCCATACTAAACTTATAGGAACTTGAGGGAGAATAATAGAAAATAGAGGATGGTGAGCGAGAGAGAAACTGGAAGATATAAATCCACATACATGTCAAATTAATTCTGGACCCTTAAAAATCAAAAAAAAATTAAAAGCAAAGACAGGGGTCAGTGTTAGAGCACAAGGGTTAATGCTAAGTACACTCTGCATACTATTGCTTTGGATACTATTGGAAATTTAAGTAAACTCTGAAATTTGAAATAAGATGGAGAGTCAGTCTGGGGACTGAATACAAATTGTGTTGTATTTGTAAGGAGACTTGGGCAATTCTCAAATTTGGGTTCATCAACATGAAGTGAAATACTTTCATTTCTGGACCCCCAGAGATGAGCATGATTTGCAAAAAAATAAGACTCACTGCTTCCCATTTGCTTTCAGTCTTGGTGTTTACACCTGTGAAACAGCATAAATAAAATTGTATTTTCATTTTTTAACCTCTGCTTTGAAAATTCCCTTAGAATTGACTTTCAGAACTTTAAGGGTGAGCGTTTTTATATGGTTAACAAACTGTAAGTTCAAGTCAAAATACAGGTTGGGCTATAGAGTAGCAATACTATTTCGTCCCGTTTGACATTTCTTTCATTAACTGCCATGGCAGACAATGTAGCCTGAATCATGGCAAATGACAAACAACCCAGACTTCACCACGTGAAACATCGCAGTAAAAATAGCATCCTTTTCTGCCTTGAGTTGCAGGGTCTGGCCTTAATACAATTGGTTGTTCACACACTAGGTTCCAGCTTTAGCTATCCGTCAGTTATGGTGATGATGTTGATATTTTGGGTGGGTACAATTTTTTTAGGAATGTGAGAAGATATAATCTTATATTTCAGGAAGTAGCTCCTCCCCTGGTTCATATTCTTTTCAGTCTTATGTGGCTCAGCGTTTGGTAGATGATGGAGATGTTGTTCCTTTGCTGCTGAAGGGCTTGAAGCTTGAAGGGCATGTTTATCTTCAGGGGAAGTTATACTCATCTCCTTAAGGGAGTAGAATCTACAGAAAAAAATTGGGATCCTTTTACATGGGGTAGTTATGTATTTTTACACAATTTTTAATTTATTCAATAATTTATATCATGGTGGATATTTATTTTATGCTTTGTATTATATCTCAGCACTTTTTTTTTTTTGCTCAAATTGTTCTGGCTTTGGCCATTGGGAGCTCTTTCGGTTGCCTCCATTGACATACCCCCATTAATGAAAGTGGTGGTTGTTGTTCTTATTGGAGTACCATCTAACTTTCTGGCACTACAGGGTACTCCAAGTTCATCTTGTATATTCCCTGCCCTCATCCTGGAATCAGTCATTTCTCCGAGGAGACCTGGTTTCTGTTATTTGAGAATAATGATATAAACCAAGATTGAGTTGTTGGGTATGATCGTTGCTCCTAGGATGTCATTGCTTCTAAGCTCTCTCAGGAGACAGAGCATGGAAAATATATGTGTGTATAGTTACCACATTTAATGTTGTGAAGAAAATGTCATTATGTATGTCTCAGACTGCATGACAATTGTGTCTTCTAGAGTTGGGCAGTTCACAGATTGCACTGTCATATCCAGCAGCCCTGATAAAGTTAATACCAGCATGACATATATCAATAGAATCAACTTGTATGAAAATAACAGGGATGTCCCATCTACTACTAACATAGGCTTTTTATAAGCCACATTTTAGCCACATATGGGCTAAAAAAATTTGAATGTTTGAATCTAATGAACAGTTGTCCAAAGACTCTCTCTCTCAGTCTCTTTTAGAAAGACTATACATATAGTCTTCGATTTACTTCCATTATGATTAATGTTGACCCTAATGTTAATGAGTATATGAAACTATCATGATTAGTAAGGTAATTAAAAAGCAAGTATATGGAACGTTTTTCATAATGTTCTTTTTGGGGAGTGGGTAAAGGATCTCTACCATTAAACATGAAATTAAATAATATTTTAAAATATAATATCCTCTAGAGGAAATCTTGAAAATTATTTCTAGTATGTTTTACATTATTCATAATATCTTTGCACATTGGCACCTGAATATAACTTGTGAGTACAGAAGTGACTTAAATAAATAAAGGAGTCTGCTTTGGGTCAAGATAGATTAGCAGGAACCAAGTGAAACATTCTTCCTCCCCACCCCCAGCTTAAAATAAATATATAAAATAGTAGTTTATAAGACATAGGTTATAATCCTCAGAGATGGTGCAAAACTCAAAATCAAATTTAATTAAAAAAAAAACAAGACTCGTCTCTATGACTGCTCCAATTGGCTGGCTTGAGAAAGTTTTTAGGATGTAGTGCACGGAGAAGGAAATCAATGAAAGCCTGGCAGATTCCCAAATTAAGAAGATGGAACTGAGTCCAGGGCAACCAAGGTGGCTCCAGTTTTCAGAACAGAATGCTGTGGAGGAGAGACCTCACACACAGGGAACTGAAGAGATTTGCAGAGAAACCACCATGAATGGATTAAGAATGGATCCGTGCATACACATGGAAAATACTGCCACACTTTCTGTCACTAAGTTTTTTCCAAAGCAGGACAGTAAGCGTACACTGGAAAAGTAAACCATTTTCAGAGAAAACTCTGGTTGCATTTAAGACAACAGGAGCCTGAGGGAGAGGGAGAGAGAGTATTGATGAAGTTGGCTTTAATATTACCCTCAGCTTAACTAAACTTTAGATAGGCTTGTTCCTGACTATACACTCCTGACCTCCTTTTCCTTAGGGTATTTATTTTAGAAAACGTGCAATTGTAACTTATTTTTCTGTCCCTTTGAGATGTAAATCTTCATAAAGCCTCCTTCCAGTTGTACAGTCCAGTGATGTCTTTCTCAAGAATCTGAAAGCTCTCCTTTTGAAATGTAATCCTTAAGGAAGGTAGTACCCCTATTTCTCAATCTCGAGGGAAGGTGGAAGTCCAACTTCCATGGATGCAAATTAGCAAATACAGGCGATCTAATCACAGAGGAAAACATTTACAAACTCAAGAATAACTCAATATGCTCAGCACATCTCATTGACCAAACTTCCACCTGATACCCTCCAGTACTTTTCCACTAGCTCAGCCCAGTCCTTAAAAACCCTCTCCCACATTTTGTTTCAGTGGGGTTGAGTTCAGATTGAGTTCTGACTTTTCTCCCCTATTGTAGTAGCCTTAAACAAAGTCTTCTTTGGGCTTGTTAATTTTTTGCATTGCAAACTTTGCTTTGACAGTGTATTTCCCAGTTATTGCAGAATACAGAGAGATTTTTGTTTTCAGCCACATAACGGGCTTCTATAATTGCACAGTGGAATGTCTGGGAAAGTTGGGAAGCAGAGTGAATTGACTAGAGGAAAAAAAGCAGTAAGAAGCTTAGAATATAGTGAAGGATGGATAACTCAAATGCTTACCTTTTGTGATGTGAATCAAAATAACAACAACATGGGTCCTGATAGAACTATTTTGCTCCAAGCTTTATAATAGAACAATTCCCAGCGTGGTGTGGTAAAGGTGAAGATAAACTCCTCCCGAGTTGAAATCTGCTGCAACTTCCTTGGTTATATTATTTTAGAAAATGACTCCATCACCTTTTTCTATTGACCACAAGGAAAAAATTATTTCTACTAGCACAATGACCAGATTCATCTTATTTATTTTTTTAAAATTTTTTATTGTTTACTGTTTACAATAAACTGCATATATTTAGAGTTTACAATTTGGTATCCCAACCTCCCAAATAATTCCCGCCCAACCCTCCCCACTTTTCCCACTTGGTGTCCATATGTTTGTTCTCTACATCTGGGTCTCTATTTCTGCCTTGCAAACCGGTTGATTTGTACCATTTTTCTATAGTCCACATATATGTGTTAATATACGATATTTGCTTTTTTCTTTCTGACTCACTTCACTCTATATGACAGTCTCTAGGTCCATCCATGTCTCTAAAAATGTCCCAGTTTCATTGCTTTTTACAGCTGAGTAATATTCCATTGTGTATATGTACCACATCTTCTTTATCCATTCATCTGTTGATGGACATTAAGGTTGCTTCCATGTCCTGGCTATTGTAAATAGTGCTGCAATGAATATTGGAATACATGTGTGTTTTTGAATTATGGTTTTCTCTGGGTATATGCCCAGTAGTGGGATTGCGGGGTCATATGGTAGTTCTATTTTTAGTTTTTCAAGGAACCTCCATACTGTTCTCCATACTGTCTGTATCAATTTACATTCCCACCAGCAGTGTAAGAGCGTTCCCTTTTCTCCAACCATCTCCAGAATTTACTGTTTGTAGATTTTCTGATGATGCCCATTCTAACCAGTGTGAGGTGATACCTCATTGTGGTTTTGATTTGCATTTCTCTAATAATTAGTGATGTTGAGCAGCTTTTCATGTGCCTCTTGGCCATCCGTATATCTTCTTTGAAGAAATGCCTTTTTAGGTCTTCTGCCCATTTTTTGATTGGGTTGTTTGTTTTTTTGATATTGAGCTGGATAAACTGTTTATATATTTTGGAGATTAATCCTTTGCCTGTTGATTCGTTTGCAAATATTTTCTCCCATTCTGAGGGTTGTCTTTTCGTCTTGCTTATAGTTTCCTTTGCTGTGCAGAAGCTTTGAAGTTTCATGAGGTCCCACTTATTTATTTTTGTTTTTATTTCCATTATTCTAGGGGATGAATCAGAAAAGATCTTGCTGTGATTTACATCAAAGAGTGTTCTTCCTATGTTTTCCTCTAGGAGTTTTATAGTGTCTGGCCTTACATTTAGGCCTTTAATCTATTTGGAGTTTCTTTTTGTGTGTGATGTTAGGAAGTGTTCTAATTTCATTCTTTTCCATGTAGCTGTCCAGTTTTCCCAGCACCACTTATTGAAGAGGCTGCCTTTTCTCCATTGTATATCCTTGCCTACTTTGTCATAGATTTTTTTGACCATAGTTTATCTCTGGGCTTTCTATCCTGTTCCATTGATCTATATTTCTGTTTTTGTGCCAGTACCATGCTGTCTTGATCACGGTAGCCTTGTAGTATAGCCTGAAGTCAGGAAGCCTGATGCCACCAACTCCATCTTTCCTTCTCAAGTTTGCTTTGGCTATCCGGGGTCTTTTGCGTTTCCATACAAATTGTAAAATTTCTTGTTCTAGTTCTGTGAAGAATGCCATTGGTAATTTGATGGGGATTGCATTGAATCTGTAAATTGCTTTTGGTAACATACTCATTTTCACAATGTTGATTCTTCCAATCCAAGAACATGGTATGTCCCTCCATCTGTTTATATCAACTTTGATTTCTTTCATTAGTGTCTTATAGTTCTCTGCAAACAGGTCTTTTACCTCCTTGCTTAGGTTTATTCCTAGGTATTTTCTTCTTTTTGTGGCAGTGGTGAATGGGATTGTTTCCTTAATTTCTCTTTCTGATCTTTCATTGCTAGTGTATAGAAATGCAAGAGATTTCTGTGTGTTACTTTTGTATACTGCAACTTTACCAAATTCATTGATTAGCTCAAGTAGTTTTCTGGTAGCATCCTTAGGATTTTCTATGTATAGTATCATGTCATCTGCAAACAGTAACAGTTTTACTTCTTCTTTTCCAATTTGGATTCCTTTGATTTCTTTTTCTTCTCTGAGTGCTGTGGCAAGGACTTCCAAAACTATGTTGAATAGTAGTGGTGAGAGTGAACATCCTTGTCTTGTTCCTGCTCTTAGAGGCAATGCTTCCAGTTAGTTTTTCACCATTGAGAATGATGTTTGCTGTGGATTTGTCATACATGGCCTTTATTATGTTGAGGTAGGATCCCTCTATGCCCACCTTCTGGAGACTTTTTATCATAAATGGGTGTTGAATTTTGTCAAAAGCTTTTTCTGCATCTATTGAGAGGATCATGTGGTTTTTATCCTTCAATTTGTTAATACGGTGTATCACATTGATTGATTTGCATATGTTGAAGAATCCTTGCATCCCAGGGATAAACCCCACTTGATCATGGTGTATGATCCTTTTAATGTGTTGTTGGATTGTGTTGGCTAGTATTTTGTTGAGGATTTTTGCATCTAAATTCATCAGTGATATTGGTCTGTAATTTTCTTTTTTTGTAGTATCTTTGTCTGGTTTTGGTATCAGGGTGATGGTGGCTTCATAAGATGAGTTTGGGAGTGTTCCTTCCTCTGCAATGTTTTGGAAGAGTTTGAGAAGGATGGGTGTTAGCTCTTCTCTAAATGTTTGATAAAATTCACCTGTGAATCCATCTGGTCCTGGACTTTTGTTTGTTGGGAGATTTTTAATCACAGTTTCAATTTCATGACTTGTGATTGGTCTGTTCATATTTTCTATGTCTTCCTGATTCAGTCTTGGAAGGTTATACCTTTCTAAGAATCTGTCCATTTCATCCAGGTTGTCCATTTTATTGGCATATGGTTGCTTGTCGTAATCTCTTATGGTGCTTTTTATTTCTGTGGTGTCCATTGTAACTTTTCCTGTTTGATTTCTAAGTTTATCGATCTGAGTCCTCTCCCTCTTTTTCTTGATGAGTCTTGCTAGAGGTTTATCAATTTTATTTATCTCCTCAAAGAACCAGCTTTTAGTTTTATTGATTTTTGCTATTGTTTTCTTTGTCTCTATTTCATTTATTTCTGCTCTGATCTTTATGATTTCTCTCCGGCTACTAACTTTGGGTTTTGTTTGGTCTTCTTTCTCTAGTTTCTTTAGGTGTAAGGTTAGATGGTTTATTTGGGATGTTTCTTGTTTCTTGAGGTAGGATTGTATCGGTATAAACTTCCCTCTTAGAACTGCCTTTGCTGCATCCCATAGGTTTTGAAACGTTGTGTTTTCATTGTCATTTGTCTCTAGGTTTTTTTGGATTTCCTTTTTTATTTCTTTAGTGATCTGTTGGTTATTAAGTAACATATTGTTTAGCCTCCACATTTTCGTGTTTTTTACAGTTTTTTTCCTGTAATTGATTTCTAATCTCATAGCGTTGTGGTCAGAAAAGATGCTTGATATGATTTCAATTTTTTTGAATTTACCAAGGCTTGATTTATGACCCAAAATGTGATCTATCCTGGAGAATGTTCCATGTGCACTTGAGAAGAACATGTAATCTGCAGTTTTGGGATGTAATGTCCTATAGATATCTATTAAAACCAGCTGATTTATTGTGTCATTTAAGGCTTGTGTTTCCTTGTTAATTTTCTGTCTGGATGATCTGTCCATTGGCGTAAGTGGGGTGTTAAAGTCCCCCAGTATGATTGTGTTACTGTCGATTTCCTCTTTAATAGTTGTTAGCATTTGCCTTATGTATTGAGGTGCTGCTACATTGGGTGCATAGATATTTATAATTGTTATCTCTTCTTCTTGGATTGATCCCTCAATCTTTATGTAGTGTCCTTTCTTGTCTCCTGTAACATTTTTTTATTTTAAAATCTATTTTATCTGGTATGAGTATTGCTACTCCAGCTTTCTTTTGATTTCTATTTGCATGGAATATCTTTTTCCATCCCCTCACTTTCAGTCTTTATGTGTCCCTAGGTCTGAAGTGGGTCTCTTGTAGACAGCATATATATGGGTTTTGTTTTTGTATCCATTCAGCCAGTCTGTGTCTTTTGGTTGGTGCATTTAGTCCATTTACATTCAAGGTAATTATCAATATGCATGTTCCTAGTACCATTTTCTTAAATGTTTTGTTTTTGTTTCTGTAGGTCCTTTTCTTCTCTTATGTTTCCCACTTAGAGAAGTTCCTTTAGCATTTGCTGTAGGGCTAGTTTGGTGGTGCTGAATTCTCTTAGCTGTTGCTTGCCTGTAAAGCTTTTGTTTTCTCCCTCGAATCTGAATGAGATCCTTGCTGGGTAGTGTATTCTAGGTTGTAGGTACTTCCCTGTCATCACTTTAAATATATTGTGCCACTCCCTTCTGGCTCACAGAGTTTCTGCTAAGAAATCAGCTGCTAACCTGATGGGAGTTCCCTTGTATGTTATTTGTTGTTTTTCTCTTCTTGCTTTTAATAACTTTTCTCTGTCTTTAATTTTTGTCAATTTGACTACTATATATCTTGGCGTGTTTCTCCTTGGGTTTATCTTGCCTGCGACTCTCTGCAGTTCATGGACTTGGGTAGCTATTTCCTTTCCCATGCTAGGGAAGTTTTCAAGTATAATCTCTTCCAGTATTTTCTCAGGTCCTTTCTCTCTCTCTTCTCCTTCTAGGACCCCTATAATGTGAATGTTGATGTGTTTAACATTGTCCCAGAGGTCTCTTAGGCTGTCTTCAGTTCTTTTCATTCTTTTTTCTTTATTCTTTTCCACATCAGTGATTATCACCATTCTGTCTTCCAGCTCACTTATTTGCCCTTCTGCCTCAGTTAATCTGCTATAGGTTCCTTCTAGTGTATTTTTCATTTCCGTTATTGTGTTGCATATCTTTGTTTGTTCTTTAATTTTCCTAAGTCTTTGGTAAACTTTTCTTGCAACTTTTTGATCTTTGCATCCAGTCTTTTTTCAAAGTCCTGGATCATCTTCACCATCATTATTCTGAATTCTTTTTCCAGAAGGATGCCTATCTCTTCTTCCTTTAATTGTTTTTATGGTGTTTTATCTTGTCCCTTCATCTGGTACAAAGTCTTTTGCCTTTTCATTTTCTCTGTCTTCCTGTGGCTGTGGTTTTCAGTTCCACAAGATGAAATACTGCTGATACTGCTTGATTCTGCTGTCTGCCCTCTTGTGGAGGAAGCTGTCTAGGAAGCTCGTGGGTGCTTCCTGATGGGAAGGACTGATGGTGGGTTGGGCTGGGTGGGTGGAGCTCAGTAAAACTTTAATCCAATTTGGTTGGTGGAGCTCAGTGGCACTTTAATCTACTTGTCTAGGGATGGGATGGGTGGGGCTGTGTTCCCGCCCTGGTGGTCATTCGTTTGGCCTGAGGCGGCCCAGCACTGGGGCTTACAGGCTCTTTGGTGGTGCTAATGGTGGATTCTGGAAGGGCTCACGCCAATGAGCACTTCTCAGAACCCCTGCTGCCAGTGCCCCTGTCTCCTCAGTGAGCCATAGCTGCCCCCCACCTCTGCAGGCAACCCTCCAACACCAGCAGGTAGGTCTGGTTCAGTCTCCTATGGGGTCACTGCTCCTTCCCCCTGGGTCCTCGTGAGCACACTTTTTTGTGTGCCCTCCAAGAGTGGAGTCTCTGTTTCCCCCAGTCCTGTGGAGGTCCTACAATCAAATCCCGCTGGCTTTCAAAGTCTGATTCTCTGGGGATTCCTCCTCCCGTTGCTGGACCCCCAGGTTAGGAATCCTGACATGGGGCTGAGAACCCTCAGGACTTCTGCAGTGTAACTGTTCTCCAGCTTGTGAGTCACCCACCCAGCATTTATGGGATTTGATTTTAATGTGATTGCACCCCTCCTACTGTCTCATTGCAGCTTCTCCTTTGTCTCTGCATGTGGGGTGTTTTTTTTGGTGCGTTCCAGTGTCTTTCTGTCGATGATTGTTCAGCAGTTAGTTAATTCAGCTGCTCTTGCAAGAGGGAGTGAGTGCACGTCCTCCTACTCCACCATCTTGATTCAATCCTGTTAACAAAAATACAGATTCCTGGATCCCTCCCAGAGATTCCCTTTCAGGCAATGGGATGGGTCCCTGGTGATCCTGGTGCAGCGGCACGCAGTGATGCTTTGGGGAACCCCCCAACAGACCCGCCCACAGGAGAAGGTGAACCAGCTCAGAGCTCTGCAGGCTGGGGCCAAGATGATGACCCTAGAGCACCCAACCTGTTATTCAGGGCATGCAGTCCCAAGAACCCAGGCTGAGCATTTTCAGAGTGGAGAGGGCCCTCCTTTCCATTTACAAAAGGAACATGCACAGTCCCAGTCCCGGGCACCACCACAGGAGGCCAGCTGCACTGGGTGGGGGACTGGCACCCCTTGCTCCCTCACAAGGCCCTGGGGCCACTCGGGGCAGCCGACCCCACTCCTGGCGCCATTGCCTGGGCCCACCCCAAGCGGCTGCTCCCCCTCAGGCAGCCGGGGAGGGAGAGTGGGCTGGGAGTGGTGAGGTCTAGGAAGGACCTTTGTGTGTGGATGCCCACACCCCCTCTGTGCCCGGCCTCTGGCGAGAACTCCTGCCCTGGAAGGGGCCCCTGTGCCTCGGCCAGTACGACTCACTGGCCCGAGGCACCATGCCTGGCTGCACCCCTCCCCATCCCCCGCCCAGCGGTGGCCCTGCTCTTCCCGGTTCCGGGAAACCTGCTGAGGCCGGGCGCACCCGGGTGCGTCTCCATCCTATATTTATGAAGATTTAAAGTCATAATTTTTGATTTATTTGTTTTTATAGTCATGCTTTTCATTCCAGTTTTGTCCACTATCTAATTCTGTATGTTTAGTTTCCTTATCTGTAATTTGAGCATAAGAGGCCGTGAGGTAGTTGCCAGGATTAAATGAATTATTATATGTAAAGTGCTTAGAACAATGTCTAATTTAGTAAGTGTTTTGTAGTTATGTGTTATTGTTATCATTATTAATGACAGTCAAGGAAAATCAATAGATGTGGGAGAAAACTTCTTTGCAATAGGTTTTCTTTTTTATTGGCAATTTGGAAAACAATAGGATATAGAATTTTACACCTGCCACCACTTCATTCCTTACTTCTAATCTTTACATAATGTTTCTAAATCATCACTCTTCTATAAAATTTTACTCACCCACTTAATGCTTAATCAAGAAGTAGCCCATTTCATTTATAATTTGAGTAAAAATATTTACTCCTTTTGCATTACACAGAAAGGATGTTTGTGCTTTATTTTCCTTTCTCAGTAAGGTATATTGAAACTATATGAATAGAGTTTATAATTCTGAAAGCATGAAACACTCAGAATGGCTGTTTATAGTCAAATAACAAAAAGCTGGTAAATAAATCTTGATGAATCGCGATACTGAAAGATAAACTATATTTACAAAAATGAGGCTTCATTTTTTAAAATTTTTTTCTTAGATAATTTACAGTAAGTTATACATTTGTTGCAAGTTAATGTAGTCTTTGCACCTCATCTGTGATTCATATAGCATTTTACATTAAATCAGAAACAGACAGGCTTTTTTAATATGTTGTTATTCTGTGTAATAAAAAACCTAGCAAAAATAATCCAACCAAAAATATAGCTTTAATTTTGATTCACTATAAACTCATATTATTTCTAGAAATTTCTATGATCAAGAAAAAGGATGTTATTTGAATTATTAAAGTTAAGTTGTTCTGGGTCTATGATTCATTTTTGTGTGTCAAAAAATAATCAATTGTTTAAACAGGAACAACCTGGTATCTCCCATTGTGTCAATGAATATATTTATTATGGAGATCATAAGAAAACTGTTTTTATAAATCCAGCATCATTGTATGAGCTATATAAACTTACTAGTCTCTGAGGTAAGGTTGCAAAACAGAGAAGGAATAAAATGATATTTCTAAAAATCTTACAGGTTTTTGCCTTGTTGCATCATTTAAAGTGGCTGCACTTACATGCTCAGTACATTCCAAGATAACTGCAATTCTCTCAGCTACAATTAAGTTCTCACTTTGGGCTCAGACATCTTTCTTTAATGCCTTTTTTACTTCTTAACTTTTCAAAAAAATTTTTCAAAGAAGAAACAGTACAAATTATAAATTACCTTATTCCTGATTCAACGAAAGTAATCAGCAGGTAATGATCTTTTCAATCTAACAAAAAAGATATATGATGTGTGTGTGTGTGTGTGTGTTGGCATGCCATTATACCTCTATTTAGGACATGTGACAATATATTTCATTTGAAATATTCTGTAAAAGTATTTTAAGTAACAATTACAATAAAATAAAGCTTTAGAAATGTGTCTAAATAGACATATTGCCCCTTATAATTGAAGTTTTGTAGTATGCAAGCTGCAAATTAATATGTTTATTCTCAAATTGTATGCCATAAAATGTTCCTAAGCATGGGGATAAAGTAACATTTTCTGCTTTTAAATGTTTTTGATTTTTTTTTCCCAATGTTGTTTGTTTAGTAAATTTTTTGTATAATTTTCTTCTCACATGATTCTCAACAGCCTCAGTTGAGAAAATTTATTTTTTGTTTTCGGTTGTTAATTCTTGCCATTGAAAATTTTGTTTGTTTATTTGTTTGTTTTTATAAATGTATTTATTTATTTATTTTATTGGCTGTGTTGGGTCTTTTTCGCTGTGCACAGGCTTTCTTTTAGTTGCAGTGAGTAGGGGCTACTCTTCGTTGTGGTGTGCCAGCTCCTAATTGCCGTGGCTTCTCTTGTTGCATAGCATGGGCTCTGGGTGTGTGGGCTCCAGTAGTTGCAGCACATGGGCTCAATAGTTGTGGCTCACGGGCTCTAAAGCTCAGGCTCAATTGTTGTGGTGCATGGGCTTAGTTGCTCCACGGCATGTGGGATCTTCCTGGAGCAGGGATCGAACCCGTGTCCCCTGAATTGGCAGGCAGATTCTTAACCACTGCACCACCTAGGAAGCCTGCCATTGGCCATTTTCTTAGTCCTTGTCTTACTTGTCCAAAGCACAGTTTCATTTCTGAGCCTATCATGAGTGTTTATTTTAACTAGATCATTCAACACTCATTGTACTAATGTCAAATTAGTGGGCCATTTTTATGGGCCTTCAGTCAAATACCATGAAATACTGATTTTTACATCAGTTTCATCATTCTGGAAATTTCTAATGTTCAGCCTAGAATCCCAATAGTGTACCACTTAGTCACATTAAAGTTTTATATCATTTGAAGAAAAGCAGATTTATAATTTTTGAAAATAGAGTCAACACTTCTACTTAATCTCTTAATTTTCTTAGTGAGGAAAAAAAATAGAGACAAGGGGTTAAACAAAACAGGTTTTTGAAATGTGAATATATTTCATACTCCAAGAACCAGACTAAAGAAATATCTTATATTTATATAATGCTTGGGCACCTCTCAATTATTCATGTGTCAGTGTGTCATTTCCATTATATTACTATGTTCCACCATGTAGGCTTTTTTCTCTGACTTGGATGATTACAGAATTCTTGATTGCATGAGATTTGTTTCGGGTGACTGTCTTGCCTTAGAGATCCTCAGAAATTCAAATGCTTCAGATTAACTACCTTGGGATTAAATTGAATCATGTTTTATTGGCTGTCTTCAGGCCAAGGCAACATCCCTACCAAAAGCCTGCACTTAATCCTCAGGTCATTGTATTGTCTATTGGTCTCCCGGAAGGAGGATGCCAAGACACCTTGGCCACCATCTGTTTGGGGGAGAGCTCAGCTTGCTATTCTTTTGGGAGGATTTGCATTCTGAGAAAATTTTCATCTAAACCTGCCTCCTCCCTGTCCTCTTTGTGGGATCCACTTCTGCTTAGAAGCAAGGGATGCACAGCTTATTTTACGCAGCTGCGCCTAATTAATTTTCTCATCTGTTAAGCTGCTTTTGTCATCTCAGCTTTGTCTTGATTGCACTCTGTTGAGGACAAGGATTCAAAGCCTGAATGTAAACATGGGTACTCCTATGATCTTTACCATAGCAGCAACTTTCCCAAGCTCTTGGTGCCAAAACTTATAAACTTACTTTGATATTTCTCCTTCTAATATAATGACATTTCTTTCTGCTGACTCCTTTTCATTTAATACCCTTACTTCAATGTATGCTTTTCTGCCTTAAGCATTTTCCCACATTTTGCTAAAGGGATTGTTGCAGGTACTGCTCCAGCATTGTTCCTGCTCTGTATCCCAGGTTAGAAATCATAAAACTATGGATACCACCACGATACCAAGGTTATCCAAATACATACACATACACACATGTCTGTGTATATAAATAAATGTACCATTTGTTTTTCTGCTAGATTTATAAAGCAAAGTGATAAACTGTCAACATCTTTCATTTATGTCACAGACAGGAACATAATCTTCTAGAAGAAGAGAACTATTTTGTTATTTCACATTCTGAGTATTCACTTAATTTCTAATACCTGGAAATTAAGGATGGTCGTGGAAATGTGGAAATATTTTAGCTCTTTATATTTTCACACATCCATACAACTAGCCAACAATTCCATTAGTTCAGGCATATTTAACACATCGGTTTCAGGACAGAATATCTAAAGGAAATTACCATTAACCAGTAGAAATACTATATTGTTACTTAAGAAACTCTTAGATTAATACTAATTTTAACCAAAAATGATTTGTGCTTCTATTACAAAAATTAGTACCTGAGACCAACTCTCTTATACATAAGATAAGCTATTTATCATACAGAATTCTTGCAGTAATATGCTAGCTTGGCATCGTTCTCTTCTTTAGCTTTCTCAGGGAAGATTAATAGAAACTAGATTTTTTCTTAACTCTGCTATCATCTTTTCCATGTCTTCTTTGGCTTTTATCTATTTTTCTCCTGTAGAATCTTTATATTGCTGACAACTTTTAGAGAGATTGCCTACTTTTTATGAAGGCAGTTTCTTCTAAAAGTGATAGTCCATTTCCCAGCTGCCCTTTTGCATCCTTCTTAGTCAAGGGTGGTTGTCCTGGGAAGTGGGATTCTAACAACCTACTAGAGATTCTGACATTTAGGTTTCTATATAACCTTCCTAGTGAAAATGAACTCTACCTTGCTGGCATACCTGTTTTTAAGTTCTAACTTCCTCAGCCTTTGCGTTGGCTGAATCCTGCGGAGGGATCCCCTTATCTGAATTTTTTAAAAATTTGTTTTATCAAGTCTAGTTGATTTACACTGTTGTGTTAATTTCTGCTATACAGCAAAGTGATTCAGTTATACATATATATTATTTTTCCTATTCTTTTCTATTATGGTTTATCACAGTGTATTGAATATATTTCCCTGTGCTATACAGTAGGACCTTGTTATTTATTCATTCTGTATATACTAGTTTACATCTGATAATCCCAAACTCCCAATCCATCCCTCCCCCACTCTCTCTCCCCCTCGGCAACCACAAATCTGTTCTCTATGTCTGTGAGTCTTTCATAGATAAATTCATCTGTGTCATACATTAGATTCCACATATAAATGGTATCAGGGTATCTGTCTTTCTCTTTCTGACTTACTTCACTTAGTATGATAATCTCTAGGTCCATCCATGTTGCTATAAATGGCATTATTTCATTCCTTTTTATGGCTACATAATACTCTGTTGTATATATGTACCACATCTTCTTTATCCATTCATCTGTCAATGGCCATTTAGGTTATTTCCATGTCTTGGCTCTGGATCTTTGATTTCTACATTTTCCTCCCAGCCACTGTCAGAGACAAATATTTTACAAGAATGTTTCTCCCTTGAGCCATAAATGTTTCTGAGATTAACTTTTTTCTACTCTAGAATAATTCTTTCTTTCACTTCATCATATGGATTAATGACACTCAGGGACCATTTGGGACATTAGAAGCACACCTCCTCCATTTTTTTAATGTGGCGCTATTAAGGAATCAAACATGTATTGTCCTAAAATGTTAGAAATTGATTAACTTTTCCAGAAATTCCTTCCCAGCTGTCATGCTTAACACTATTTTTCATTTTAGCTGAATCTCCTTTTTATCAGAGTCCCCACAGAAACTTGCTCACACTTCCTGCTGCTTGCCGGGCCAAATTCTTGACTCCTTATCTATAATCGCATTCTACAGAGAGCATAGCCCTCCAACATGAGAGTAATGAAAAAAAGAAGGGTATATACCAGCTGCCTATGTTATTCTGAACCACAATACGGAGTACCAGGTAAAGAGAATGTACGTTTTTTCCTGTTTTGGGTCCTTGAATTCTAGGCTTTCTTTCCATGCGTCAATGTGTATTAGATTAGTCAAAGCAACATGTGCATTCACAATTATATGTTTATTACTTAGTACTGACCTGGAACAAAAAGATGAGCTGTGTACCCGGCAGGGTAGTAGAGAAGTGGGAGTGGGGTGGAAAGCTGGGAGGTCTCTCTCTTTCTTTAATATATATTAGTTATGTTTTTCCTATATGACTTTTAACAGAAGATCCTCCCAAATTTCTCTGTGAACACTCTCCAGGGAAGAACTAACCAGCCTAGTATGGGTCTTATTTGCTATTTACTTCATTTAGCTGTGTTTTTATCACCATGATATTACTAGCATAAGGTGGTGGTTCTGTTGCCAGGGTAACTGAGATGTTTAACTCCACTTGTTATAATCCCTACTGAGTTCTTGGCTGTCCTCACCTTTTTTTTTTAGTAAAGAATGAGATACATTTCTTATTTCTCCATACTTTCATTGCTGATTATCTCTTAACCAAGGTGTTGTTCTCACTCCCATTCAAGTCTGAATGAACTATACAGTTTCTCATACACATACTAGTTTATTTACTTCTAATTATAATTGCTTACCTTGATGACTTTTGTCTCCTCCGATAGCATAGATACTTCCTCCAGTCATTATTTCTCACTTATAAAGAGCCACCCATTATTTATATTTAAGGAATTTATAAAAGAAGAAGAGAAAAAATGTATTGGAAAAGGGTGATCAGAGTTTTGGAAGGGATGTCAAGAAGGCAATGGATCTCAAAAGGCAAAGGACAGGATCAAGAAGGAGGGATGATCAAGCTTAGCAGAAAATAGAGATCAGTGATATGCTTGAAGAGAGGAAGGAATTTTAATAGAACGGTTTGAATGTATAAATACAATATGCTGTATTTTTCAAAAGCCTACTTCATATTGAATATTTCCCCACACATACCCAGTACATGGTTGTTTTATAATTGATGGTGAATTATAGTGGTATATGCTTCACTTCAAAACCAAACCAAACAAAACCAAACCTATGTTTTGGGTACAGTGTTAAATGCTTTACTTTTCCTAATGACATTTGATCACTAAAATATAAACTAATTAAAAATAAAGAAAGCAAGAAATAGAAAAGGAAGTAGAAATGGCCAGAAAGCATTGCCACTGGCGAATGTAGATGGGACTGAAAACATCTGTAGTAATAATCAAATTTTGCAGATCCTTTTAGTTTTTAGCATTATTTTCAGTGAGAACAGTATTTATTTTTAAGCTGTCAAATAACAAAATGTTTCAAATGGCCTATGTGTTTTCTGACTGAGATAGCGATCTTCCAAAATGCCACTTTCTCCCATACTTTTTTCCCAATGACCCATTCCTGGTTTTCTCACCCTTCTGTAGCCCCCTTTCACTTTAAATCTGGGCTGGCCTATGGAACCAAGAGTATGCAGTGCAGATGACCATGTGGCATCTCTGAAGCTGCATCATAGAACTCTGTGGCTTCTGCCTGGACTATTTGGAATCTTCGGTGTTAGAACATGATGTCGTGGAATCCAGTCACTAAGTCTTAGGAAGCTCAGGCCACATGTAGAAACTGTGTGGGCATCTATAATTGACAACCCCACTGAGCAGCCAGATAGCCATCATCAACTACCAGCCAAGTGAGTGAGCCTCCTTGGGCTTCTAGCACTGTCAAGGCCTCAGATCACAGCAGTGTGATCTAACACCTAATTGCAATTGCTTTAAAAACCCCAAACAAAACCACCTCAAATAAGTTTAGCAACTCACCAGTCACGAAAAATAAAAATGCACTGCAGTTTAAAGCCACTAAGTTTTGAGTGTTTTGTTATGTAGTAATAGATCACCAAAACAGATCTTAAGAAGATGCTTCACTGCAAACTGTCACTTCTCTCTAACCTCTAGATTCCACGTCCTGTTCCAAAAAAAAAGGTACTTAAAAAAATCTCAGAAAGCTGAAAGACACAATTGGACTTGCATGAAAGAGACGTTCCAGAATTAAACCGCCAATTACTTTAATGCTGATATAAGTCATCATTTCATTGAAGATAAAGTTAACTTTAGTCAAAGTGTGTTGGCTTACATGAAAACTCATCTAAATGTATAAGAAATCAACTCAACTGTGTTGAAATTGCAAATGGTTACTTTTAAATATTACAGTATTTCTAAAGCTCCCATTGCTTGTCCTAAAATAATAAAAGTTGTATCTTTTTGTCTTGATGTTGGCTGTCAAATAGATAATATCTGAGTAAATTGCCTTTTGGAATTTTATGGAAACAGAGTTTTGAGTAGTTTTGTTTCTTGGTATATGTTTTAAAAATTAATTATGTTGGTTTTATTTTGTTCTTTTAGTTCACATCATCATAAAAGTATCTTCATGGAAGAAAGTAGAGATATCCAAAATTAGATAACAAAAACTCTACAGAATTTGACTCTGTATGAGAAAACACAAATTTTGAGTGCATATGCATTAAGTATTATGTATTTTTTGTAGAACATTTCATTTCTGCTGAAATTTTGTTATATCTGTGCTTTTTATACATAATAATTATGAAGATATTTTTCTGACATTAACAATACTCATAATTTTAGTGGCTTCGTGATTTTTTATTTTATAGATATATGAGAATATATTTAGCAGTTCCTACTAGGTGTTTTATAATCATGAAATAGGTTGGAAGTTATAAAATTTTGCATTTTAAAACTAATTCCATTCACAAATTTGTATAATTAGCTAGGGTACTTATACTTTGGGAATAATTATTATATGGCTAGCCAGCCCCCATCCTCATTAAAAGAAAATACCAGAATATATACCTGTTCATTTGGATATAAATGCATTTATTCTCTTTTGTCTATTCTAAGAACAGTCACTCTGTTAATGAGTGTAGGAATTACAAAGGCATATTCTGTTCTCACTTATTCAATCAAAACAAGGAAAAATGTGTTTATTCAATTGAAATAAATGGCAGAGATGAGGAAGATAAGTGAATTGGTATATCACAAAGTCTTCTAGAATAAGAAATTAACATTGAATTGCATATGTATTTTACTTTTAGTATGCTAGAGAAATACTGAATTGAAATTTATATCTCAAAAGGTCTGTAGGAATAGGAATTGAGTCATTTACTAAATTATTAAATTGTGTTCTAAGAGTCATTAGTTTAAAAGATTATTATTGGATTAATCTATGGTATCACAGGATTCTGTCCATATTTAATATTCTTTTCAGACTCTTCCACATTTTCTGAAGGTTATAAAGGGCTTAAGAATGACATCATAAGAGCACAGTTTTTCTTTTCTTCAGGGTAGTTTATACACAGGACTGAGCTATAGGCAAAGCAGGAAAGATATTTCAGTATTTCACATGTCCACATTACAGTGATTTTTTTTTCCCCTATAATTCCTCTGTGAAATGCGGCATTGGAACATAAGCTCTAAGTGTGACTGCTTTTAGATAGGAGGGTGTTCATTTTATTCTTTAACTTATTTAATTTATTTAAACTATATTCCATGGTTCTTTGTAGAGAAGAGTTTAGCTTTACTAGATAGAAAACAGGCCAGACTTCTAGTCATTCTGTTGATATCTTTGCATATAAAGAATGTTGACTACTGGTTGTAAGAATTTTCTTCTTGAATCTGGAAAAGCTGTATAGCTCTTCTTGAATATCCCATACATACTCACTTTCAAAATACCTAAAGCTGAACTCATTACTTTTTCTCAAAATGTGCCCTTCTCCTTTATTTCTCATCCTGGTGAATGATACTAGTCAATTAATTAAAGACCTGGGATCTTCCTAGATATATTTACATTACTTTACTGGCTTTTATGCTGGTTTTCCTGTTACCTATCTGGTCACATTCTAACCCATTCTACTATTATTGCAAAATATTTCTAAAATTCATATCCATTCATAATATTCCCTCATTTAAAAGTAATTAATGGTGCCCCAATATTCAGAAGTTATAGTTCAAAATCTTTAACATGTAAGAAGGGGCTTCATCACATGATTTTTGCTTAAAATTTCTCTCTACTACTCTTCACATATACTTGTGCTAGTTTAAATTATGTGTAGGTGCTAGTAACACAAACTCAAAAACAGATGTTTAAAGCAAATATCATTTTACTTCTCATAAGGAAAAGTAAGCCCGACTACCTATATCCCTGGCAGCAGGACAGAGAAAGGGTCAAAGAGGTTGTGCCCCCTTCCTTAAGGATTCTTCCAGAGGACATAAAACTGATCTGCATATCTTTGGCCAAAACTTAATTATGTAGGCCTACTTATATTTAAAGAAGGACTAGATATTCTCATGATTAAGAGTCAGAGAGCACTGATGTAGGAATAAGATAAGTAATATTTGATAGGCAACTAGAAGTATATCTTCAGCATGTTTAATCAAGATGTATGGAATGCTTTGCTTTCTGAACGTGTGACGTTTCATGGAGATTTATGGTGCTCTGTCTAGAAGGCCTTATTCCTTCTTTATGCAGCTACATTCTATTCATTCCTCAGAATCAGTTGGGGTCTCTCCAGGAAATTTTCTGTGACACTCTCAGTCTTATTTACTAGGTTAGTACTCTATTTATACCTATATTATCATTCTTACTCTAAATACAGAACTATTTAATTTTTAGTATACAAATATGCATTTTTGTTATCATTGCTTGTTTTACCAAATTTTATATTTTTATACATTCAGGCCCAAAGTCAAGGCCTTACTGGAATTATATAAATATAAGGATATATGAGATACTAGAAAAGTTGATGAGGAGGGAATTTTTCACCATTAGGTGAGTCTGAGAGAAGACAAAAAACAAATTCTGGGAAGTGTTGTTTTACATACAAGACCTTTTAAGTCTTGCCAGTTTTTATAAGATGGCCTCTAAGGAAAAAGATGGCCTTTAACGATGTTTCACTTTTTTCGTCTATAAAATAACATCTAAACTCTTTTGTGTTTCACTTTGTTTTTTGCTCCAAAAATTGTGATATAAAAAGATTAAAATCCTCTACTGCCTTTTTCTAAATTAAAATGCATCGAAACATAAAAACCTCAAAGAGTAAGTGTTTATAGACATTGAACATTTTACATATATGCTTTATTTACATTCTCATATCCAACGGAAAGGAAATGCTTGATTATGTGTGACTTCATAGTATATCTTCCCAGAGAGAAAGCTATTAGGCTGCCCCTGATGGTCATCCACAAAATGCAGGATGTGTGCAGACCCTAAGAAAGAGACTCAGTGGGTTAGATACATAGCAACAGATGTATAGGGAAAAGCAGAGTGCTTCTAAAAGAGCAACGGGAGTTGAGTAAAGTAACTTTAGTAGTATGCAAGAGGAATGTGACCCTTTCCCAAATCTGTTACATTTAGACAGCAGCAAAACAAAGTTTAACCTGAACACTCAAGTAAGAAAGACAGAAAGACAACTACAAGCAAGGGGAATATTAAAGTTCTCTTACAAAATACAAATGCCATTACTATAAAGAATGCATTTCTACATGGCGCTCAGTTTTAAGAAGATTGTTACTGATTGTATTTGAGAATTGCTTCTTTCATGTGTAATACTGGAGTAATGTTCAAATATTTAAACACATGAAGAATGAATCGCAGCTAAATCCGTGGTAAAATCTCCTGTACTTACACATCCTCCAGCAAGTGCATTTTTATAATGGGAGGTGTGAGTATCCCTAAATATAAAGTTTTCCCTTTTAGTGGTTACCACCTTTCTTTTTCATTCTTACTGATGATCTTAATAGTATCTGAGATGCCTAGTGTGTCATAATTTTTTTCCTGTACATTTTAATTCTTCATTTTGACTAACTAAAACTAAAATTAGGAATCACTGATGTTAAAAGATATCACAAAAAAAGTGAAAAATAGTCTTTAAACATTTCTATTGATGGCCAGGCCAAAATAAATAACATGAAAATACCTGATTCAACATACGAAAAATAATTATAAATATGAAGGGTAAGCACTATATACATCAAAACTTTTCTAAACTTCAGAAATTAAGATTTGGTAAAAAGTAAACCATAATAGACCAATTTTAATGTTAACTTAAAACTGAATTTTAGTGGGTGGAAAAGTGATGTGTAAACAAATGCCAAAATAAAGTATTTCAAGGAGAATGGTCCCATAAGTTTAGCAATTTAGCCACTTTATTGGTATTTATGTTTCCTTTTATATAAGAAGTACTTGGAGAACATGTTAATAATAATCATCCTAATTAATACTGAAGGTTCCCTAAGATCATGGAGTGTATTGTGAGCTGAGGATTTGCGGACTGATGGCTGTGAATTGGACTGTCTTTGTTCACCTAGGATCTACCACTTAATATGTGTGTGACTTTAAGCAAACTTTTCATCTCTCAATATTCTAAAACAACTCTAACTAGTTAAAATTACTATATGCAACTGAGAATATTTATATGTATTTTCTAAGTTTTTCCATAGTTTAGATGCCCCTTAGTTTAATTTCTAAAATAGTGGTTTGTCTCAGCTACATGTTCTCTCTCCCTCTTCCACCCAAAAATCACTGATTACAATGCAGTTTTGAGCAAACCCAGTATTTGCAAATTTTATCAGAATTTATTCCAACTTTATTTAATGAGTTCAGTGATAAGTTTCACAAATGATTGATATCGGTGCTTCCAATCTGACAACTGTTTCTACCAACATATTAAACAGTCTATAGTTACCATATTGGAAGGTATCATAATATAGCTCTAAGATTTCAAAAATAGCAGGACAAACCAATATGATTTCTGAAATTCAAATGAGTATAAATCAATGCATGTTAGATAAGCCATTTGCCAAAGAGCATACTGTTTTCCTTCCACACTCCCACACCTCTGTGAATAGCTCCTTTATTGAAACATCTTCAAATTATCTTAATTTGGTTATATCATTTATTATCTGCTGTGATCCTTACTGATTCAATAATTAGCACCAGAAGTGGCCCCATGCAACAAATTATGAAAATGGAAGTATGACTTGGTTTTCTCATATATTCAAGCAGTCTTGGGATAATCTCATTATTGGGGAAATGTGACACATGTAGTCCCTGGCATGCAGTTTCATCATAATTATTCAAATCATTTCTGGTGTTATATAGAATGAAATGCAGGAGGAGGGCAAGGTGGTAAGAATTCAAATGACTGTGACAATTAGGTGCCATGGTAACAAGGATAAATACAAAATTGGATAAGCACTTGGCTTCTTCTGACATTCCCAGAGAGCAAATATAGGCGAAAAGAAAACTGAAAAGTTATGAAGGTACAAATTGCAATCTGTGTCAAGAGCCAGAAGGCCTCCACAGCTTTGCAGGAGTTTCTATTCACCATAGTCACCAGGCTGTTACAGCTAAGGACCAAGCCAGTATCTAATTGTAAGGGTAGAAAAGTTGTAGTTTCTATTAAAGGCTAAATTCTACTGAATCTCTTATGCTAAGATAGGGATTGGCTATCTATGGCTGTCAGGCTAGCACCTCTTTTTATAAATAAAGTGTTATTAGGACAGCCATACATTGGTTTGCATGATATCAATGGCAGAGTTTGACAGAGTTGAGTTTTTCCTACAGAGAATGTATGATCCACAATACATAAAATATTTGTTATCTTGCCCTTTAAAGAAAATGTTTGTGAACTCCTGACCACAGGAATGACCTTGAGACATGGGATGGAGTCTTTGAGTAAATGTTGAGTCTGAGAAAGGCTAACTTCCAAAATCTATGATTTACCATTACCTCTGAAGGGAACACCACTCCCACTTTGCAGGAAACCATCTCTTTTCTGTATAAGAAACTTAGGATAGGGAAACAGTGATCTTATAAGCACCTCTATCACCTGCCATTTAACAGGAAGACAATCTTTAGGTAATCCTGAAAGAGAAGTATAGGGAGATAATGACAACAAGCTTTGGCAACAAGCTTTTACACTAAAAACAAAACAAAACAAAAAACCCAAAAGAACATTTCAATTTGTATTGGTAAGATCCTGAAGAGCATGTGAGGAAATGGGAGTTAGATACAAGTAATAAAATATAGCATTCAGTTTGGACAAATTCACTGGCATAGGTATACTTATCCATGTTTGGGGATTTCATGTGTTGGTTTGATCTACTGAGAGTGCTGTCGATAGTCTATTAGGTTAACTAATTAAAGACAGGACTCAGTGGTGACCTATAGTCAATAAAGTCAGACTCTTGAACTTCCTCTTACATACTCTAGGGAAAGGAGTTTCAAGGCTCAAGAAAATGAAAATGTTAGAATTAATCTATTTTAAGCAACCTAATCAGCCACTTGATAACCGTAACTCCCAGGAGGGCCCAGAGTGTACACCCTTCTCCAAGGCATTCAAGAAGTAGTTATTACCACCATAAAAGAAGATGATAATTCCTACCATAGTCTCATTTAAATTGCTGACAACTTATGAAACTGGGGCACAGAAAAGTAAAGTAACTTGCCCAGATTTACCCAGTTGGTTTATAAATAAAGGCAGGAGCCTAATCTTGGCAGTTTGAAACCAGACTTCTTTTTTGGAGCAAATTCACAATATTGCCCTTCAGAGAATGAGGAAGTTAGTCTGTGGAAATGGAAAGTGAGTGTCTCTGGCAGAAGAAACAACATTATTTCCTGTAAAAGTGTCAAATTTTCTGGTGGGGGAGAGATGATGTGTTTTCATTGTAAGCAAGAAATAAATATAAAGGCATAATTAGGAATTTCAGAAAGTTAACATACTATTTGACCAAAGAAAAAAAGAAGAAGAAGAAGAAGAAGAAGATAAACTTGTAAATCAATTTTTTTGTAAGAGGGAGAACAATTTTCTGGTTTCATTGGCATGTCAAGAACTCTGTTTGATTACTTGGATATTTTCAGCAGAAAATTGTTGAAAGTGTTATTTCTTTGTCATATACATTTCTATGAAATTCCAGTTACATCATGTATATGGAAAATTGGGGGTTCTGATGACTATTAGGAAGTAAGAAATGAGATTTTTTTGTATAAGAAATAATTGGGTATCTCAACTATAAAAATAAGGTACCAAGTTTAGGGGACTGAACTGTAGCTCTGGAATTGCATGGAAAGTGCAACGTTTGTTTATCTATTTGTGACTTAGGTAATGAGTTTTGCTACCCAAGTGTGGGAAGAAATTCTGTAAAGGAATTAAAAATTCTGAGACTTTCCATTATGATCTTCAGGAATAATGGTTGGAGGGTAATCCAAGAGAGGCACATGGCCTCCATTTTCCTTGGAGTGAGGTTAGATGGATTGAGGAAAATAAACAGAAGTGAAGTGACTTTGTCTCATTCTTAGAGAACAGAATCATAGTAAGGATTTTGGATTACCATGATTGGGCATTGGGACAATGCCTAAGTACACATTATCTTTGGGTTTTTTTCTTTGTTTTTTGTTTGTTTTTTTTATTTTTCAGATCTTTATTTGAGTATAATTGCTCTACGCTGTTGTGCCAGTTTCTGCTGTACAACAAAGTGAATCGGCTGTATTTACACATATATCCCCAAATCCACTCCCTCTTGACTTCCTCCCACCCTCCCTATCCCAACCTCTAGGTCATCACTAATTGTTGAGTTAATCTCCCTGTGCTATGCAACAGGTTCTCACTAGCCATCTATTTTACATTTGGTACCGTATATATGTCAGTGCTACTCTCCCACTTCATCCCAGCTTCCCCTCCCCACCCCCCACTGTATCCTCAAGTCCATTCTCTACATCTGTGTCTCTATACCTGCCCTGACACTGGCTTTATCAGTACCATTTTTTCAGATTCCATATATATGTGTTAGCATACGGTATTTGTTTTTCTCTTTCTGACTTACTTCACTCTGTATGACAGACTCTAGGTCCATCCACCTCACTACAAATAACTCAATTTTGTTCCTTTTCATAACTGAGTAATATTGCATTGTATATATGTACCACATCTTCTTTATCCATTCATCTGCTGATGGACATTTAGGTTGCTTCCATGTCCTAGCTATTGTAAATAGTGCTGCAGTGAACATTGGGATACATGTGTCTTTTTTGAATTATGGTTTTCTCAGGGTATATGCCCAGTAGTGGGATTGCTGGGTCATATAATAGTTCTATTTTCAGTTTTTTAAGGAATCTCCATACTGTTTTCCACAGTGGCTGTATCAAGTTACATTCCTACCAATAGTGCAAGAGAGTACCCTTTTCCCCACAGCCTCTCCAGCATGTATTGTTCCTAGATTTTTTGGTGATGGCCATTCTGACTGGTGTGAGGGGATACATCATTGTGGTTTTTATTTGTGTTTCTCTGATGATTAGTGATGTTGAGCATCTTTTCATGTGTTTGTTGTCCATCTGTTTGTCTTCCTTGGAGAAATGTCTATTCAGGTCTTCTGCCCATTTTTGGATAGGGTTGTTTGTTTTTTCATATTGAGCTGCATAAGCTGTTGGTATATTTTTGAGATTAATCCTTTGTCAGTTGCTTTCTTTGCAATTATTTTCTTCAGTTGTAAGGGTTGTCATTTCATCTTATTTATGGATTCCTTTGCTGTGCAAAAACTTTTAAATTGTGTTAGGTCCCATTTGTATGTTTTGGTTTTTATTTCTATTACTCCAGGAGGTAGGTCAAAAAGGATCTTGCAGTCCTTTATGTCATGGAGTATTCTGCCTGTGTCTTCCTCTAAGAGTTTTAAAGTATCTGGCCTTATATTTAGGTCTTTAATCCATTTTGAGTTGATTTTTGTGTATGTTGTTAGAGAGTGTTCTAATTTCACTCTTTTACATGTAGCTGTCCAGTTTTCCCAGCACCACTTATTGAAGAGGCTGTCTTTTCTCCATTGTATATTCTTGCCTCCTTTGGCAAAGATAAGGTGACCATATGTATGTGGGTTTATCTCTGGGCTTTCTATCTGTTCCATTGATCTATATTTCTGTTTTTATACCAGTACCATACTGTCTTGATTACTATAGCTTTGTAGTATAGTCTGAAGTCAAGGAGCCTGATTCCTCCAGCTCTGTTTTTCCTCCTCAAGATTGCTTTGGCTATACAGGGTCTTTTGTGTTTCCATATAAATTGTATAGTTTTTTGCTGTAGTTCTGTGAAAAATACCATTGGTAATTTGATAGGGATTGCATTGAATCTGTAGATTGCTTTGGGTACTATAGTCATTTTCACAATGTTGATTCTTCCAATCCAAGAACATGGTTTTTCTCTCCATCTGTTTATATTGTCTTTGATTTCTCCATCAGTGTCTTATAATTTTCTGCACAGAGGTCTTTTGCCTCCTTAGGTAGGTTTATTCCTAAATGTTTTATTCTTTTTGCTGCAGTGGTAAATGGGATTGTTTCCTTAATTTCTCTTTCTGTTTTGTTGTTGTTGTTGTTGTTGTGAGTAGATAGGCATGCAAGAGATTTCAATGCATTAATTTTGTATCCTGCTTCTTGACCAAATTCTTTGATTAGCTCTTGTAGTTTTCTGGTAGCATCTTTAGAGTGCTATACTATATATAGTATCATGTCATCTGCAAACAGTGACACTTTTATTCTTCTTTTCCAATTTGGATTCTGTTTATTTCTTTTCCTCCTCTGATTGCTGTGGCTAAAATTTCCCAAACTATGTTGAATAATAGTGGTGAAAGTGGGCACCCTTGTCTCGTTCCTGATCTTAGAGGAAATGCTTTCAGTTTTTCACCATTGAAAATGATGTTTGCTGTGGGTTTGTCATATATGGCTTTTATTATGTTGAGGTAGATTCCCTGTATGCCCACTTTCTGGAGAGTTTTTATCATAAATGGGTGTTGAATTTTGTCAAAAGCTTTTCCTGCATCTATTGAGATTCTCATATGGTTTTTATCCTTCGATTTGTTAATATGGTGTATCACATTGATTTGTGTATATGGAATAATACTTGCATTCCTGGGATAAACCCCACTTGATCATGGTGTATGATCCTTTTAATGTCCTGTTAGATTCTGTTTGCTAGTATTTTGTTGAGTATTTTTGTAGGTATCTTCATCAGTGATATTGGCCTATAATTTTGTTTTTTTGTGACTTCTTTGTCTGGTTTAGGTATCAGGGTGATGGTGGCCTTGTAGAATGAGTTTGGCAGTGTTCTCCCCTCTGCTATATTTTGGAAGAATTTGAGAAGGATAAGTGTTAGCTCTTTTCTAAATGCTTGATAAAATTCACCTGTGAAGCCATCTGGCCCTGGGCTTTTGTTTGTTGGAAGATTTTTAGTCACAGTTTCAATTTCAGTGCTTGTGATTGGTCTGTTGATATTTTCTGTGTCTTCCTGGCTCAGTCTTGGAAGGTTGTACTTTTCTAAGAATTTGTCCATTTCTTCCAGGTTGTCCATTTTATTGGCATAAAGTTGCTTGTAGTATTCTCTCATGATCCTTTGTATTTCTGCAGTGTCAGTTGTTACTTTTCCTTTTTCATTTCTGATTCTGTTGATTTGAGTCTTCTCCCTTTTTTTCCTGATGGGTCTTGCTAATGGTTTATCAATTTTGTTTATCTTGTCAAAGAACCAGCTTTTAGTTTTATTAATCTTTGCTATTGTTTCTTTCATTTCTTTTTCATTTACTTTTTATCTCATTTTATGATTTCTTTCCTTCTGCTAACTTTGGGTATTTTTTGTTCTTTCTCTAATTGCTTTAGATGTAAGGTTAGGTTGTTTATTTGAGGTTTTTCTTGTTTCTTGAGGTAGGATTGTATTGCTATGAATTTCCCTCTTAGAACTGCTTTTGCTGTGTCCCATACATTGTGGGTCTTCGTGTTTTCATGGTCATTTGTTTATAGGTATTTTTTGATTTCCTCTTTGATTTCTTCAGTGATCTCATGGTTATTTAGTAGCATGTTGTTCATCCTCCATGTGTTTGTATCTTTTACAGTTTTTTTTCCCCTTTAATTGATATCTAGTCTCATAGTGTTGTGGTCAGAGAAGATGCTTGATATGATTTCAATTTTCTTTAATTTATTGAGGCTTGATTTGGGACCCGAGATGTGATCAATCCCAGAGAATGTTCTGTGTGCACTTGAGAAGAAAGTGTATTCTTTTGTTTTTGGATAGAATGTCCCAGAAATATTGATTAAGTCCATCTGGTCTAATATGTCATTTAGAGCTTGTGTTTCTTTATTTAATTTCTGTTTGGATGATCTGTTCATTGGTGTAAGTGGGGTGTTAAAGTCTCCTATTATTATTGTGTTACTGTCGATTTCCCCTTTAATGGCTTTTAGCATTTGCCTTATGTATTGAGGTGCTCTTATGTTGTGTGCATAGGTATTTACAATTGTTATATCTTCTTTGTGGATTGAACCCTTTATCATTATGTAGTGTCCTTCCTTGTCTCTTGTAATAGTCTTTATTTTGAAGTCTATTTTGCCTGATATGAGTATTGTTACTGCAGCTTTAGCTTTCTTTTGATTTCCACTTGCATGGAATATCTTTGTCCATCCCCTTACTTTCAGTCTGTATGTGTCCCTAGTTCTGAAGTGTGTCTCTTGTTTTTGTATCCATTTAGCCAGTCTGTGTCTTTTGGTTGGAACATTTAATCCATTCACATTTAAGATAATTATCAATATGTATGTTCCTATTACCATTTTCTTCATTTTTTTTTTTTGTAGGTCTTTTCCTTCTCTTGTGTTTCCTGCCTAGAGAAGTTCCTTTAGCATTTGTTGTAAAGGTGGTTTGGTGGTGCTGAATTCTCTTAGTTTTTGCTTGTCTGTAATGCTTTTGATTTCTCTGTCAAATCTGAATGAGATCCTTGGTGGGTAGAGTAATCTTGGTTGTAGGTTTTTCCCTTTCATCACTTTAAATATATTGTGCCACTCCCTTCTGGCCTGCAGAGTTTCTGCTGCAAGATCAGTTGTTAACCTTATGGGGATTACCTTGTATGTTATTTGTTGCTTTTCCCTTGCTGCTTTTAATATTTTTTCTTTTTGTATTTAATTTTTTATAGTTTGATTAATATAGTGGCTCGGCATGTTTCTCCTTGGGCTTATCTTATCTGGGACTCTCTGTACTTCCTGGACTTGATTGACTATCTCTTTCCCCATGTTAGGGAAGTTTTTGACTATAATCTCTTCAAATATTTTCTCAGAACCTTTCTTTGTCTCTCTTCTTCTGGGACCCCTATAATTTGAATGTTGGTGTGTTTAATGTTGTACCAGATGTCTCTGAGACTGTCCTCAATTCCTTTCATTCTTTTTTCTTTATTCTGCTCCATGGTAGTTATTTCCACCATTTTGTCTTCCAGGTCACTCATCCATTCTTCTGTCTCAGTTATTCTGCCATTGATGCCTTCTAGAGTATTTTTAATTTCAGTTATTCTGTTGTTCATCACTGCTTGATTGCTCTTTAGTTCTTTTAGCTCCTTGTTAAACATTTCTTTTATTTTTCTCCATTCCTGCCTCCATACTATTTCTGAGATTGTGGATCATCTTTACCATCATTACTCTGAATTCTTTTTCAGGTAGACTGTCTATCTCTTTTTCATTTGTTTGGTCTTGTGGGTTTTTACCTTGTCCCTTCATCTGCTGCATCTTTCTGTCTTCTCATTTTGTTTAACTTACTGTGTTTGGGGTCTCCTTTCCTCAGGCTGCAGGGTTGTAGTTCCTCGTAATTCTATTTTCTGTCCCCAGTGGGGAGATTGGTGCAGAGGCTTGTGTAAGCTTCCTGGTGGGGGGTGGGGGGGGGACTGGTGCCTGTGTTCTTGTGGGTGGAGCTGGATCTTTTCTTTCTGAATTGCAGGGCCATGTCTGGTGGTGTGTTTTGGGATGTCTGTGAGCTTAGTATGACTATAGGCAGTCTGTCTGCTAATGGGTTGGTGTGTGTTCCTGTCTTGCAAGTTGTTTGGTATGAGATGTCCAGCACTGGAGCTTGCTGGCCATTGGGTGGAGCTGGATCTTAATGTTGAGATGGAAACCTCTGGGAGAGCTCTCACTGATTAATATTCCATGGGGTTGGGAGTTCTCTGGTGGTCCAACATCCTGGACTCAGCTCTCCCACCTTGGAGGTCTAGGTCTGACCCCTAGCCAGGGCACCAAGACCCCACAAGCTGCACAGCACGGAGGAAAAGGAAGAAGAAAAAAAAAAAGCAAGAAAAAGAACAGACAAAACCCCAAGACAATTGGTAAAAGCGAAACTAAACCGACAAAATCACACAAAGAGATGTACACATATGCACTCACAAAAAGAGAAGAAAAGAGAAGAAAGAGAGAAAAGAGAGAGAAAGAGAAAACAAAGAAGAGAGCAACCAAACCAATAAACAAACCCACAGATGAAAATATACACTAAAGACTAAACTAACAAATACATAGATCCAGGAACAAGTCAAAAGCAGAAAACAAACCAGGAAGTCCTCCAATACTTCTAGGTAGGTCTCTGCACTGCTGTGGGCACTGTGGTGTCAGCTCTGACTCTGATCTGGCCTCACTCCCATATGTACTTGCCCCCAAAGTCCACAGTCTCAATTATAGGAACACTGGTCTCTTCAGGTAATCCACAGATTCAGGGTCTATCAAGCCAATTGTGGGTATTTAATCTTCTCCTCCTGCATCTGTTTCCCTTTCTCTTCTTTGCCCCCACAGTCCCCAGCGTTCAGTTTTGGTTTTGGTCCCATCTCTGCATGTGGGCTGCTCTCAGATGTTGATTCTCCACCCAGGCAAGAGGGCAGGAAAGCATTGGCTGACTAGGGCTCACTTGCTCATTCAGTCTGGAGAAGGGGAGGGATATGGAAGTCCAACTGAAATGTGCGAGGTGTGCCTGCAGTAGCAGAGGTCGAAGTGAACCTGAGGTGTGCCATGCATTCTCCCAGGGAAGTTGGTCCCAGAACGTGGAACCCTTGGCAGTGGCGGGCTTCACCTCCTGCTAGAAGGGTATGGAGAGTGACTTGCCTTGTACACAGGACCCTTGGTGGCCACAGCAGCAGGCTCTGTCTTCTAATATAGAAGCTGCAGCTCACGATGGTGCTCAAGTAGGAGTTGCTCTGCCGTCTGTGAGTGCATGAAGCAAGAAGCTCTTGTGATCTGCCTCTTGAGCACCCTGAAACAAAGGTCTCCTGCCTCTCTGTCAGCCCCAGGCTTTTCCCCAAACTCCTTCCCGGCTAGCTGTGGAGCACTTGCCCCCCTGGGTTGTCTTCAGGCTGCCAGCCCCAGTCCTTTCCCCGGGGTCTGATCTCTGAAGCCCAAGCTTAGGTGTCCAGCCCCTCCCCTCCCCAGTGGGCAAGCAGACAAGCATCTCAGGCTAGGAAGTGTTTGTCGGCACTGACACCCCCGTGTGGGGATCTCTCCACTCTGCCCTCCACACACCTGTTACTGCTCTCTCCTCCAGGGGCTCCGAAGCTCCCCCCATCCCCACCAGTGAGGGGGCTTCCTAGTGTGTGGAAGCTTTTCCCCCTTCACAGCTCCCTGCCAGAGGGCCATGTCTCCTCTGGATTCCTTTGTCTCTTTTTTTCCCCTTTTTTCTTTTGCTCTGCCCAGTTATGTGGGGATTTTCTTGCCTTTTTGGAAGTCTGAGGTCCCCTGCCAGTGTTCAGTAGGTGTTCTGTAGGAGCTGTCCCACATGTAGATGTATTCTTGATGTATTTGGGGAGGAGGGTGATCTTCATGTCTTACTCCTCTGCCATCTTCCTGTCCCCACACGTTATCTTTGAGTTAAACAGAAATTATCACTATAGTTAGTCTGTAGCCCACTCTGTAATAACCAAAAAATGAAATCGCATGTTAATATTTGAAAGTAACTGGAAAAGCTATGGATCAGCCCAAGCATTAGTCAAAGCAAAGAAGGATGTTTTAACTGTTCTGGTTCAAAAGGAAAATGGTGATTAAAAAAAAAATATATATATGTATATATACACACACATATACATATATATGGCTCTTGATTTATACCTTTTGGAGTCCAATGCATCAATAAACTATAAAGAACTTTACCAGATGAAAAGCTTCAGCTGCATGGTTGCCTGCAATCCTTGTAGGAAGTTTCTGATTTATTTTATTTTATACTTAGAACAAGTAGTTTTCTGAAGAAAGTAAGGCTAATCATAGTTAATTTACTCTCTTGATGGGTGATAGAGCTTATCAAACATAAAGCAACAATTTCATGCCAGGTTTCCCTGACTCAGCAAGTCATGACTATTTTCCACTACTGCCCGATTAACATATAATCATTAGTATCAATTCTTGAACTCAACTGACCACTTGGTTACTTCAACTGCTATTATTTCAATTGGAAGCAGTTTAAATAAGAGCCTAACGAATGGCACATTGATACTTAGGTATGAGTTGAGTCATCCCAAATTAGTTGAAAAAGGCAATATAGCACAAAACCTTGTTCTTAGATTGTGTTTAACCTTTATAAACAGATACTGTGCAACATGTATCTTGCCCACATTACCTAGACTACTTTTGATTCTGTACATTTTAAATCATGCCATTTATAGGCACATTTCTATGCAGAACCAATTGTGTCAGACATGGGAGCCTCAGGGAAAATACATGTAGGTATTTTAAGAAAAAAAAGTGTATTTAAAGTAAAGAGATGATGTTGAATTACTATTCCTATATATATATGAACACCATAGGAATGACTTGTATATAACAACTGTTCACTTTCAAAATGTGTGAATAAAGAGATTCATTTTGAAGTCTGTAGCAATTTATGTCAATTAAGTCATATATGCTATATTGTGTATTAACTATTTTACTTCTGTTCTTAGCTACTTTGTTGCAATTTTATGTTTTGGTTAACTTACAATACACAATAAACACACATTTTTGTGTCGTAACTGGTTGCATCATGCTAAGTCATTGTTTAGAATAATGGATTATTCATTGTATTTGGTTACCTATGTTGAAGTGCTTTTATATCTCACTGTGCATCTCAGCTGGCAGCAAAGGTTATTTAAAGGGGAGACTTTTTTAGTTTATATGAACAGGTTGAATGAAGAACAGTGCAATACAATATTGTTTTGACTTTTCACATAAAGATTATGAGAAACTGTAATCAGTAAACTGGTTCAGTAAACTGAAATGGGGAGAAAATGAACAAAATATCAGGGTAATTTTTAATCTATTTTCACCTACACTCAGAAGTCCAAGTCCAATACTGGGCATTTTCACTTATGGAAAATGTGGCAGAGATTGAGAGAGAATCTGAGAAGAGTAGCAAAATAATGAATACTTTAAGTGCCCTGAAAGATTTCCTCTTTTAGGAATACTTAGTATAAGAAGGAAAGCAGGAAGTAGGACTTAATTTTGGGATTCAGAGTTGTACAGAGATAATTGAAGAATAAGCATTTTTAATTTACTGATTTATTCTGCCATGTGATTGTCAACAGAGACACATGGACACTGAGGAATCATATATATATTTTAAACCAATCAAAAACAATTGCTTAGTCATCTATTTTCCTGAAAATAAACCTTAAACACAATCACTGAGATAAGTTTTTACAGGACACACTTAGATTTTTCTCTTCTTGTTAAGATTTAGAGAGGGGTGAAGAAAAAAAAAATTCTGAATTAAATTAATTCTAATTATCTGAATTAAAACTAGGATAAAACCCTTCCTTGAGAAAAACAGTACGTGGGGAAGAAAAGAGGATAGGATAAAAGGAGACATAACTCACCAAGGATTCAGGTTTTCTCTTTAAAAAATTTCTTGGGTCTCCAGAATCTCAGGGCCAATGTCAGCCTATCCACACATTTGTATGATTTACAATAATGAATCTCTTCTGGAAGAAATTACCTGTATATAAGCCTAATAAGTAGAGCAGAGACTCGATATATGACTTTGTTCCCACTAACCCTTGGTAGACAACCTGCAAATTAGCAGATTATTCCACCTCCAGGACTGCACATTTTTCTCCTGACCCAAGTATTTTATTCATCTGTTAACAGTTATATTTAGGTATAATTTCTCTTTTAATTTAGACCAAAATACCATAAACAAGGGATCCAAATATGTCTTGGGTTGTCGTAGAAAAGTGAAAGAAGATCTTTAATTACATATTAATTTATTGTTGTTAATTAAAAAAATCTTCTATCAATACAAATAAGCAAACCTGTTATAAACCACAAAATCAGAACAAATGTTCTTCATAGGCATCAAATCACACCATCCTTAGCCCATGTAACAATTTTTTCTGCATATTTACTAATTAATTTCAGTGTACATTGGGATGTCCTGTTTGATAAATATTCTTGGTGGAAGCAAACAAACAAACAAAAACACCTCCTTTAATAAAGTAAGAAAGTATAAATATCTCTAAATTGGTTTTTGAATTTTGGCATACATCAGTTTCAATATTAAGGTATTTAACAAATCCATATTTGACAAGTATGCATATTCTAATGCAATATTCAAAAAACAAAGTTTTTTAAATCAGTTTGACTTGCTTTAAATAGGCAGTGATATGTGACTCACTTTGAAAAAAGATGCAGTTAAAGCTACAGTAAAACATTTAATCAATTTCAATGAATTCAGTTTCCCAGACTCTCTTTCACAAACTGATTAAAATTCGTTTCTCAGTCCTGAACATGTATCAGGCATTAGGTTTGGCTTTTGATGTTAGGGATTAAAAAAGTGTATAAGAGTTAATCTCTGACCTTAAAGAACTCACAATTGGCTCATGACAACATAATTTTTACCAAAATGAGTTCTTGAGAGGAGTAAAAACGATCTTTGCCCTAATGCTGCCCTACAATAAATTGGTTACTCAGAGTGCCAGAGCCAGCTTCAGAGGTACAAGAAGCTAAATTAGAGATCTGTTTATACAGTTCTCCTGACTTCTGAGTTCTTACTACTGTAATACATCTGTTCATTTTATTCTCCTTGATTCACAATAGTATTGATAGTTTTAAAAAGCAGATAGGAATACTTTGTTTATGAGAAAACATTTTTTTCAAAAAGAATCAAATAAGCAACAAGAACAAAAACCTAAAAGCCTTTCTAACACTGCTGTTAAACATGTAAATGAAAAGTGCCTGGTTGAAACACCTTCTTTCATTAATTTATTATTGTTAACTTATTTCATTAAAAGATACTTACTAACTTCAAGCAGATTTTTTTTTCATTGAGCTTCATACCATCAAATCAGATTAAATAGTATTCACAGAACTTCATGGTTCAAAAGTCATGGTTCTTTGCATTATATAAGTTGCTTATTAGAGGTAGTTCAAAGTGACAAAAAGGCCAGTGAAATACTTTCATAAATTTTTAGAAAATGTATATCTCCTTTTTAAAATGGATATAGATGATGATGAAGGAAAGATGAAGTATTGAAACAGGAACTCTTTACTCTCTGTCTTTGGTCCCCTACAATATGCCTGTGAACAGCAGCATTAAAGGCCTTGGGGATATTTCAGAGGGTAAACCTCAGAGAAATCTTAAACCTGGTATATATTCATACCCCCAAATAACCACAGCAGTCATCCAAACCAAAGTCATCTTCAAAATTCTTAGATTCTAGTGTCACTTTCAGGCTTTGAACCCTATACTTTAGGTGAGTTTTTTGGAATCTCACCCTAGGGCTATAATATGGTTTTTGGACTAAAACTTATAACTCTAGAGTGATACCTTATCCTGATACTGAATTGTCCTTGAATATAAGTTTGTAGAATCTGTATTTGTTGTGTGATTCTACTTCTCTTTTTGTATTTTCTTTGTAATCCAGGGAAAACCCATATCAATGCTTTTTTATCTATATTTCTTTATAAAGTGTCAGTGAAAAAAACTTTAGGTATTATAGCTTCAATAATAATGAATTTTGTCAGGGCTTTTGATTCTCAAAGAATTAATAACTTATCATGGAGTGCCTGATATACTTTGTCATTCTACATAGAAAACTCCTCCTATTTCTACAATCAACCTTAATTCATGGAAGTTTCCAGGAGTATGAAGAATATCATTTTATGAAAGATTAAAAGATATAATAAAACCTAAGTAAGACTACATTTCCTATCTGACATCCTAAAGAAACAGGGAAAATCTAATCGTCAAATCACTTTTTGGATGATTTTTGGATGATTATAACCTAATTAGAAATTCTAGTCTCATTTGTGGGACTCTCAAAAATGAGAACTCTATGAAATCACATTTAGTATTGACCATTTAGTAAGGAAAAAAATGGACCTTTCTACTGTGCAAAAGTAGAAATATCAGGAGAAATACCGCTTCTAAATTATAATGAAATTTTACATCTTTTGGAAACCTGTTCTGTAATTTGGCAAATTCTAATGACCTATTTCAGTTTCTTTTGTAGTTTAAGGCCTCTCTTCTTAAGTTTGTTCCATGTAAAGTTATTCTTGATTGTATGATATATAAGTTCCCCCAAATTGTGTTCCAGGAATCAAAAAATGATTGTAACCTATCCTAACTTAATATGATCAGATTTTCTACATTCTCTTATAAATGCTTTGTTAATGTACCTAATAACTTCTGTTGACCCACTGGAATCTACCACAACTATTTTACCATAATTTTTAATTAAAAGTACAGTGAATGTTTGAGAATACTTATTTTTTTCTCATTGTGATAAAGGAAGCATTATCACACATCCATGTTCTTGAACATGATTCCTACTTCTAGAGATCACAAAATAACTTGGCCATTTCTGTTGCCACATTGCATTGCAAGCTTGTATATAATTTGCCTTCTGTTATCACCTTGGGTCTCTTTTGGTACTGAATAAAAGTTTTATCTGCCCCTTGAATGTGCTAGGTTTTTTTTCCCCAGATGCTTTATGGGTTTTGCATTTTTACAAGCTGACTCAGTTTGTACAAACTTTTCTACATTTCTATCCTGTTTTACTGCAGCTGTATTACATTGTTTTTGCTCTCTTCTCTTTGTTAACTTGTCCCGATTTAGAATCACCTGAAAACTTATGATTATACCCCGATCTAGCCATTCTCGCAGAATTCTAACAATAGGTTTAATATTTTGACTTGTATAATACAGAATAATAATTGAAGTTAGTGCTAGAATAACCCAACCACAAGTATAACCTTACACCTTTAAAATAAGAACTTATTTAAAGTCATGGCTATGTAATTATTGTGTACTCCCTTAAACATTTTTATGTTTTTGAATATTTTATATTATATAGTAAAATGGGAAGTTGTAAATTGTAGTTTGTAACCCTTTCTTACTAAATGAGACTATTCTATTCTTGAATTTTGGAAAATTATCATTGTCAAGTTAGACAAAATACTGTATAAAATGCAATAGGTTACACCATACAGATAGTTTTTTATAATTGTTATTACTATAAGTTCATACAAATGATATCTTTGGTACCACTTTAAATCTATTATAAGACGTTCCTATTTTGAAGCAGTTTTTAAAGTCCCATCACATTTTGAGGCAGTTTTTAAAGCCCTATCTCTGCTTTACAGCAAGATTCCTTGGTGGCTTCATTAGGGTAATCTATATTTAGAAATATTGTTCACTTGTATATTATTTAGCCATACTTCTGGCATTGCTTTGCTAAAGTCAGTGCTGGTGGATGAAGGAACTCATTTGAAGAAAGCCTTTATCCAGTTTCTGTGGAAAAATTAGAATGTTCAGAATCGCATAATTGTTCATTTTCTCAGAAAAAAATTGTCACGACCATAATATGACTATAATTAAAATGTTTTGATTCAATCTTGCAAGTCATTTCCCTGAACTACTGGGTCTTCCAAAGTCTGTGCATCCAAATGGATTTCCTAATGTCATTCCTTTCAAACCTTTTCCTGTCTTCTCTCTGTACTCGATTTCATTAGACGCCTCAAACCAAGTGTCTGCCTTCCATAAATAGATTTAGACTTCCTCCACAGTTTCCCATTAAAATAAAACCAGAATAGAAAGGAGTGTACAGGGAGGATATTACATTTCTCATCAGGCCTGCTGCTTTACTCTCATGAGCCCGCCTTGATTTCCTTCTAAGAGCTGTGTTCATGGAGCAGTGTTTTTCAGTGGCTGCTTTTGCTAGCCTGACTCATCATCTACAGTTCCTGTGGGTGAATGAAGTAGTAAGTGTTAATTCCTTTAGATAATCTGCTTTTTCTGAACTCTGAGTACTTCAAATTCTTTAATAAAAAAAAATACCAATGAAACAATTTTATCTTAACTCCTTTTTATTTCTCATGTTTCTATGCTTATCTTACAAGGTCTACATTTAAAAAATATTTTTTCATGAGAACTTAGAGGTACATAAAACTCAACATCAAAAAAAGGGTATTTTAAAACTTTTAATTATGTCCTAGGTTCTACCACCTTTCATGGAATCTACAGATTTAATTATCTTTTCTCTGTTCTCAGCTTTCTTGGAACATTTCTTGAATTGCATTTGTTCCTGTCAGATTTATAAGATAAAACCACCTTATTGCCTTTTGACTCTGCATATTCACCAATGAGATTTCCAGTATGTTTTTTCCATTTCTAAGCTTTATGAAGCAACATAAACATATTTATATTTTAATTTATGAAGGGTGAAATTTTCTTTCTAAGTGCACAGAGGAAAATAAAACATTATTTTGAGGGACATCTCAGAGTTCCCTTCTAATATATTGTTTCCTGGCAGTAATATCAATGCTATAATTTTAGGAAAGGAAGACTATTTTATTCTGTAAACACTTTCTTTGGAACTTTTGTACAGCCTTTGTGTTATGGCCACTAATATCTAAGAGTGGATTTAAAGCGGAATGTATTCTTTATCCCATGGTATTTCTATCAAAGATAGAAAATAATTAGATTTCCATAACTAACCTTATTCTTTCTTAGAGACATAAAATTGTCTATTCAGGGAATCACTCATTTTGTTTTACCTAAGTGCTTTGAGTCCAAGGTCAAAAGTGTGCTGCATTATTTAATAAGCCTTTATTGAGTGTTTCCTTTATGTTAAGCAAAGCACTGCTTGGTACTGTTGATGCAAACCAGTCAACGTTTTCTTTAGAAGATTCTTTTGTTTTCTAGACATAAACGCTGAAACCCCATTGCTCTATATGATCCTTTCCTATGTTTTAAAGAAAAAAATTAACAGAGCTGAGTATACAATAAGATTGCAGGAGAGATAGCAATCTGCTCATAAATGACTCGCTGATGCATTTTAATAGTGATTTTTGGAGTGATAATACTGCCATCTTTTATTGTTCCTGGAGCATGTCAAACTGTGAGAAAAGTCAAGTTGAAAAAGATGAAACTAGACCTAGGTATTTGTGAGGAGGGAAGAATTTGTGGATTTCTTCTAATAAACACATAGGGCCAGCTGCAAATTTATGGAATGTGCATCTTTCATTTCAAGCAGTCATTTTCTTGATCATAATGTTAAGTAGGACAATTTTTCCAAGCTTAGAGCCCTTATTGTATATTTACTTGAAGAAGTTTCAGAAAATGTCTATAAGACTGCATAGCTCAAATCAAAAACTGATCTCATTACTACATTCCTTGTAACACATATTCAAAACCAAACCAACTTTCAAACTGAAAAAGTATATCATTTAAACTCAGTTATTTCTGGCATTGGTTACTACCTTCAACTCAGTATTGCAATTTAGAATCTATGAAGTAATGCTTCCTTGTTACTGAAACTCACTTCTACCAAACTTTTCAGGCAATTAATTACACCAGAAATAATTCTGAAATCTGACTTCTCCTTTCTATTCTCATTGGGATGGAAATGAGTTTAAGACTTAATTTTTTACCCTACACTCAGTCATCCTTCTTAGTCTCTCTTTACTCTAGCCCATATTCCATGTTAGCTCTGTAATTAATCTTCATAAAATTATATCTGCTGATAGCCCCATTACCTTGGGAATTATATCAGTTTACTAGGGCTGCCATAACAAAATACGACACACTAGGTAGCTGAAACAGCAGAAATTTATGTTAAGAAATGTGTAGCTCCAGAGGCTAGAAGTCCAAGATCAAGTTGTCAGCAGGTTTGGTTTTGTTCTAAGTCTCTCTCCTTGGTTTGAAGATGACTGCCTTCAAGGTGTGTTCTCACACGGTCATCTCAGTCTACGTGTTGCCTATGTCCAAATCTCCTCTTCCTATAAGGACACCAGTCATTTTGGATTAGAGCCCACCTGTATAACCTTGTTTCACCTTAATTGCCTCTGTAAAGACTTTATTTCCAAATATAGTCACATTCTGAGATATGGGGAGTTATGACTTCAACATATGAATTTGGGGAAGATACAATTCAGCCCATAACAATGACAAGTTATTTGCCCATGTACATGAGATCTCCCTACTCTGGTCCTAATGCATCTCTTTATTCTTGGCCTTTGACCATCCACTCCATTCTATTTACATACATCTGTTCAAAGTGAAATTCTTTTTAGCTGAAGAAACTTTATCACTTCTTCATTTGAAAAACATCAATTCTTTCTTCAAATACTTTCTCAAATGTTACCTCCTAAGTGACAACATAATCCCTTTTAGTAATGCATTTGTTTATATAGAGAATAAAGTGCAGTCAAGGGTCATTAAAGTGTTCAAAGCTGGTGTTGTTTCTATATTGCTTTTATATCCCTTTTTCTCTACTCTTCTATTGCACCACTTTTGTTTTATGCAATTTTATTATTAAGTATCCTTTTAAATTGAATTTAATAATTTGAGCAAGATGGGATATAAAGATATTACTAAATATTAAGTACCTACATAGACATTATGCTTATTGCTGAGAATGCGGTGATGAATAGACCAATCCCTACTCTCAAGGACTTTGTGCTTGCCATAAAACAATCTTACACACCTTTGTTATAGAATGTGCCACGCCACATTTTAATTTAGCTATACACATTTATGTCTCTTTGCCTAGACAGTAATCACAAATATTAGGAACCTTTATTAACCATCTGTTCATCCCCAGGACCTAGCATAATCCCTGGAATAATAAATATTTGTTTTAAAAAGCAAAAAAGACATGGTGAAAAGAAGATATGATTTCTTCTTCCTCAGAAAATACCAGCCAAGTAAATGACACATTTAAGTGACTGACTTCTGTGGATCAGAATAAGAGCATTTCATTAATTTAACATCTTTTAAAAATATAAAATCTCAGCTTCTCTGATCAGGAGCCATTTTAAGTATAATACCAAGCTCTACTTATTTAAAGTATTGAAACCTTTCCTTCATCTCTGTCAAGTTTAAAGAAAAGAAAGCTTTCAAATGTAGGCCATTCTACCACAGATAGTCTCATTTGAAAGGTCACTCTACCCCTCGTATACAGTAAGTAATTGGATCAAGCATTTCAGTGAGTGGTCAGTACTTAATCACTGTCATTTGGTCTCACAATATGTCAATTTATCTTGCTCATTCAATTTCACTTTGACGAGAGATAGTGTGATTATCCAAGAGCATCCCTTCTGCCATATTTCAGTAATGTTATTGCCAACAGGGATGTTGAATTAGTTTCCTGGTAATGTTCTTACATGTTGTCAGTCCTCTGGGTTCTAATTTAGTTTCTTCTTTTCTTCTTATTCTATATACTCTCCCTGAACACTCTCATTTACCCTCCTGACTTCAGTTATATTCTATACACAGATTATTCCCACAAATAAATCTCCGACTAAGACCATCCACTTCAGATTCTAACTTACAGAGTCAGCTTTCTATTGTACATTTCTCTCTGGATGTCTAATAGGTAATATCAATGTCTTTAACATCAAGATCATCTTTTTTTGGACTACAGTGATCTGCTCATCTTCCTTGTCACTTGTTTCAACAAATGTTACCATTGTGCTCTCAACCTGAACCTTGAGAGTCACTATTTTCCCCTGTTCTTTACCTCTCATATAAAACATAATCTATTCTATTAATTATATATCCTCATATCCCTTGAATATGGCAATTTTGCTTTATTCCTGCTCCTGCTACCTGAGTCTAAACACATCTGCCACAAATTAAATAGCAAAGTAGTTTAGTAGTTCGAAACTGATTCTAAACTGTCTAGCCAAGAATATAGTACCAAATTATGTTTTTCAGTTAAAGAGCATAAATGCAAACTCAAGATGCATATTGTCAATTTTAATAAGAGTATACAAGGCAAAAGTATCTCTTTGCCTACAGTTAAAATTCTGTAGCATACATTTGAACATGACTTTCACAGTAGTATGATTTTGTTCTTTAATGAACATTATACATTGTTTAATTTAAGAGATTAAAGGAAGGCATTATTCTAAAAGAGACAAAATGAAGGGAAATGAGAGTATATGTTAAATTAATATAAATTAAACTGTGTGAGGATGATTTTAGGGAAACAAAATGCCTTATCTTTCATATATAATAACTAAATATACACATATACATTTTTCTATAAATATACATATTATATAGAGAGAGAGCTGTGTGCACATATAAATTGGTATATAATTTAAACATATTTAGTAATGACATGTATATATAAACATATGTTTTCAAACATGTTACTCTATACATTAATTTTCATGACATAAAGATATATTTATCGTACAAGTGTATTGGCTGAAATACTTTGGGTTGTCACCAACCAAAACACCAAACTCAGTCTATAGGTCTGCAAAAGTTTTAAAACATATCTTTTAAAAGTGTGCCTTAAAGAGAAATTCACTGTGATAATTACAATGTATTTAAATATGAAAAAATGAAATAATGTATTATAAGCTTCTGATAACATTGCACAAAGACCCCAAACATACAAATTTTGTGAACTGGTTTGGTTCACTTTAACACATTTCTTTGCCTACACTTAAAATTCTGCAGCACACCTTTGAACATGACTTTCACAGTGATATTATGATTTTGTTCTTCAATGAACATTATACATTGTTTAATTTAAAAGATAAAGGGAAGGCATTATTCTAGAAAAGACAAAATGAAGGGATTTCAATGAATATGTCAAGTTGCCTGTGTCTAGGATATGAAGAGCTTGTAGTTTTCTTTTTTCTTTTCTTTTCCCAGATCCATTAATTAAAGATAATGTTTCATCTGTTACCAGAGTCACATCTGATTTTCTGAACAGTTCCATCAGTGGCACCTACAAGCCATACTTAACATTAAATAGAAAGATAGGATCATTGATTACAGGTCTTGGAAAGAAACCAATCCACAAACCCAGAGGTGATTTCACAAACACAGCTGTAACAAGCCGGATATATGCCAGAGTTAGATAACAGTAGAATCACTGACGAAAAGCTGTGAATTGAGGTGGGTGGGCTTATCAGGAAGCGTTAGTGTTTGCCCTCTTGCTTTAGGAAATTTTCATAACTTCCAGGTAACAGACAAAATTTTCATCCATCTGTATTTTTCTTCAGATGGCAATAATAAACCAGATGTTTCCAAAATTCAGATGTCTGTTGCAAACATAGAAAACATAGGATATTTAGCCAACATTTCACTTTCAGAAGTTTTAGAGAAAATATTCATGCAATGTTGTGTCCCCAACAGAGAGCTGCCATTTTAAAATATATACTGTTGTTTTTCTTACCATGTTCTAATAGAAACACCAACATTCAAAACAGCTACATAATTATGACATAAAAGAGAAATTAATATTTGAATAAGCATTAAAATCTCCAGCTCAAAATGCTATTGCTGTAACACATTAACTTGTTATTTTTATCATTCATATTAATACCATGCACATTTATATCAGTCTATGCTCTCCCTTTTAGAGCAGTAAAGGTGCTTTGCCACAGCACCATCTTCTGTGAAATAGCTACCTCTTTTTTTAGAGAGTGGATACCCTAAATGTGTGGTTAACCACCTTAATCTCCCTGGCTCATTTAATCTTCTCTCTTCTCTTCTTTTTCTGTCCCTCTCTCTCTCAACAGAAGTTCACTTAGATTAAATAGCTTGCACAAGACCACACAATTATTAAGTACGAAAGTAAAGATCAAAAGCCAGAGACTTCAAATTATTGAGTAGGCATTGTAGTTTCCTCCCTAAGCATGCAATTCATCTCACTCCCCTTATGTACCTTTCATGTAGTTTGAGTGGAACTGATGCATACAAACTCCAGCAGTGAGCTCTGATAGCTTAGTGTTACAGGGCACTGAGTCTGGAAAAGTTGACAGAGGTCTACATATTCCCTGCCATGGAGACTAGGCTTGCTTTTTTTTCAGTGTGTGTGTGTGTGTGTGTGTGTGTGTGTGTCTGTGGCGGGGTGGGGGAGCACTTTCTGAAACATTTTAACCAGAGGAAGGCCATTTTTAGGTTCTTACTTCAGTGATAAGAGTCTGGTAGAGCCATGTGGAATGGATATGAGGGTGATCAGACTAACAGTTGGAGTATTAGGACGTAGTGAAATGCAGTCCAAAGATTATCCTAGTTTAATAAAATGAATAAATGAAAGAAATAGCTTCAAGAAATATATAGGATAGCCAGGATATTGAATCAACTTAAATGTCCATCGACAGATGAATGGTTAAAGAAGATGTGGCACATATACACAATGGAATATTACTCAGCCATGAAAAGGAACAAAATTGAATTATATGTAGGGAGGCAGATGGACATAGAGACTGTCATACAGATTGAAGTAAGTCAGAAAGAGAAAAACAAATACCGTATCTTAATGCATATATATGGAATCTAGAAAAATGGTACTGATGAACCTAGTGGCAGGGCTGGAATAAAGATGCAGATGTAGAAAACAGACTTGAGGACATGGTGAGGGGGAAGGCAAGGCTGGGATGTAGTGAGAGAGTAGCATTCACATATGTATGTATATATATATACTACCAAATGTAAAACAGATAGCTCGTGGGAAACTGCTGCATAGCACAGGGAGATCAACTCAGTGCCTTGTGACAACCTAGAGGGGTGGGATAGGGAGGGTATGAGGGAGGCTCAAGAGAGAGGGGATATGGGGATATATGTGTACATATATGGCTAATTCACTTTGTTGTACAGCAGAAACTAACACAACATTGTAAAGCAATTATACTCCAATAAAAATATATTTAAAAAAAATAGGAGAAAAACAATAGACATTAGTGATGGGTAGCATAGACATTGATAATCAATAACATTGAGTATTGATAATCAATAGTAATTTTGCTATTGATTATTGATGTTTATGACCCTGAATCTTCCAACTCATTTATTCACTTTCTCTGGACTAAAACAAATCCTCATAGGCTCTGCAGGACATTTTTGAATGACATTCTTAATGTTAACTAGCATAGAGAAGAATATCAAAGTTCAAACTAAATTGATATGTGTTTCTTGATTCACTGTTTAGCAATGTTTGATTTATAGGTGGTCTCCATACCTTAATTCAAGGGAAGAGATGGAACTATCTCAGTTACTCACTGAGGTAGGGGTTGAAGTCGTCAGCATCCCCCACTGCGTGCAGGCTTCTTGACTCCTTGTGATCTTTCTCTCAGTGTTATCTTGTTCACACAGTTTGGTCACATAGTTTTCCAGATTACTGAAGGTGAAGCTAGGGAAGAGATCTCGCCATCTTTTTGATACTTATTCTTCATTTCTATTTCTTTGATCTACAGAAAGGACTGACAAGTTAGGCAAAGTATCATGTGATTAAAAGATTTGAAAGGTGTGCTTGGGCTGGAGATGATTAAAGAATGGGGTGCCTGGTTTAAGGTTAAGACAAAAGGTGCCTCCTGCAGAGAGTTCTTTCCCACCAAAAGCTGCTTACAAATCCCCAGTTGACAGAACATTATTCCATTTCTATAGGATTGGGGCAAATTTCATCTTCTGTAACTTCTTCATGCTGACATAGGGCGCTGTATTCTCAGAGTGGAAGATGTCAGCATGTGTCTGTAGCATCTCTTTGCTGACAATTTTAGTTGTGCTCTGACATATACAGGCAAGCTACAATTATTTTGATGCCCACAAAGATACAGATTATTATGAGCAATAATGTTAATCCCATGTAGCTTATGTCATGGCTACAGTCTGGTCATCATGCAGTTAGCTTTTTCCTCTGGTAGCAGTTCCATTATCTGTAAAACAATTCAGGAATGTACATCAGACACTGAGTCTGTGACTATTGTCCTAATCATTAATTGCTTGGTTTTGTATTTTGGGGGGGGGGGGAGGGGGCCCTTCAGGGTTCTGCTTGGTTCCATTACATTTGACAGATAAAGAGATGATGTTTTCAGAATAAGGGAAAAGAAGTATAGGGTCATTGAATCCTAGGATGACCTTTGAAGCCCAGGTAAACAATATCACATAACTTTATTTTTGTATCTGATGAAGTAGAGAGATCCACTGGGGTGTTTTTGTTTGTTTGTTTGTTTGTTTGTTTTTATTACAGTTTATAGTTTCTCTCATAGAAGTCATTGGTTATCAGCACCCTTTGTTTTCTTCCAGGGCAATCAACATTTCCTTCTACCCATTCACTCCTATTTTTCCCTAGCATCTAGGCTGCTTGATCCCACTGTATACCAGTTTATCCTTTAAGAACCAATCAGTAACTTAGTCTTAGAAATAACTGTGACATTTATCCTTTAAAAAATCCTAATGAACTTAGACTGTCATCATAGTTACATTAATTGTAATGTTCTTGCCTATAATTACATGTTCACTTATTAATAGTGTTGGAAAATTTATCTGTGACTTGGAAAAAGGCAAAAGATATTACTGGGTATTTTGTCAGTACAGTCCTAGACTTGACTTTCTCTTGTCTATGCTATTTACAATTCTGTGGGGCATGTAATTTGTAAATTTTTGGCTAGTATGGATACAAAGAATTTTGGTTCAGAAAAAGAGATAACCCCAGAGATTAACATTTTCTTGCCCTGTTGGATAGCAACCAGTGTAGGATAGTAACCAGTAATGGAAAGTAACTTACTTAGAGAATAGCCTAGCTTCTCAAGTGTTTTGTGAATTCGTTTAAGCTCTTTCTAAGACCCTTAATTAACTAAATAGTTGAATAAAATCTTATAACTTGTGTTCACATTATAGCTGCAAGACCGTCATAAGTGTACATTTTAAAATTTACATTTTAAGAATATTGCTAATTAAATTATAAACTCTATGAGAATAAATACTGTGAAATAGTTGTCTCCTCACATATCTTCAGTATTTAGCACATAGATGCATAGTAATCAGGTGATATATGTATCTTGAATTAGTAAGGGAATAAATACATTAAGTATAATGTAAAATTAGAGACCTGTAATTATCAGTGTGTTATATAGATGGTGCCAAAATACTGTGTTCAATTTCAGGCATAAAAGCGCTCACTTTATGATACAGTGAAGCTTCTAGAATTCGTGATGATACCAAGAACTCAAGCTGCTTAATTACAATATGAAACATATAGCAAGAACATAACTGATGATTCGTTGTATATATGAATATAAAGAGGTACAAAAAGTTATTAACTGTATTATTCAAACATTGAGAATCATCTAGAGAAGAGTGAATGTTATGTCACTTACTAAAGGAAATATTCTGTTCTATTAAAATGTTTTGGTGATATGACATAAATATTGTAAGTGTATGTATGTTATGTTACCTAACTTTATGTGACATAGTGACATTTAGCTGTAACAAACTATTTAATAATATTGACTAGTAAAGTCAGTGCAAATTTAATAATTAACCTATGCAGAAAACAGAAATTTAGAGGTACTTATCTATGTTGGAAATTCACAGAAGAGGAAACACATATGCCCAATAAACATATTTGTGAGTAGGAAAAATGCCATTTAAGACTAATCTGAGATTCAAATTTATACCCATTTGATTGACAACACATACATACATACATAAAATAAAAATAAAATCTGATAATGATAAGTGTTGGAAAGGATGAGTATTCACAAGGTATGTTGGAGAATAAATTGGGACAATCACTTTGGAAAACTGTTTGACATTGACTGCTCAAGTTGATCATATACCTTATGATTCAATGCTTCAACTACTAGGAATATATAAAAAAGAAAGCTCTTGCACATGTTTGATGGGAGACATGTAAAAGTTGTTTCCAGGCAGCACTAGTCACAACAGAAAAAACCTAGAGAACACTGAATGTACATCCACAGAAGAGTGGATGTATACACTGTGGTATATTCACACATAACATGGTATACAACAGACAAAATAAGTGATCTATAGCAACATGGAACAATACAGAGGAGTCTTAACAGTAAAAGAATAGATTAAAAAGTCAGTTTCCAAAGGATCATTTTTTATGAACCATTTACTCTAAATCTTACGTATTTTTCAAAATATAGAAAAAAATATATATATACTTCTCAAAAAACAATATAGATGCAGTAAGTCTATAAAAAAAGAAAGCAAGACAATAGAATGGAGAGAGTGTGCATTAAGGCAGGTTTTTGTAGGAGTCCTGATTTTTGGGAGGCTTGTTGGTTCATTGGTGATGCCACTACCAAGAAATAAATAAAAATGAAAGAGGAAAAAAAGTAATAGCTTAGCTTCACTTATGAAGGATTTTCAATTGTTTATAATGATAAAGAGTCAGAAGTTGAGATTTGGAATCTCTTAATTACCTTATACACGTCTATGGCAAAACTAATATATATTACATCATGTAATGTATATCAAATGTAAACCAGAGGTCATGTTCAAAAATTATTCTGTCACTTTCATAAAGTTCTGAGTTAAAAAACATTGTTTTCCCTATGTCTACACCATATTATTTTATACAGAAACTTAAATTTATGAACTACTAAATTAAAATGACAATGCTCAGAATTGTAAAACTAAGTATACAGCATTTCTCACACACAAAAGAGAAAATAAAAATGCTTATTTCTGATTGGGTGTGTGGATTATGGATATGTAATAGGCTTATGATTACACAATATACAGATTATATTTTTCAATTTTTAATAAATATGTCCATATAACATCTAACATCTAATTCTCTTGACTGAGACACCTGAACTAGATTAATTTCAGATTATCATACCAAAATCATGTCAAAACCAACTGATTTATTCATTTGTCAATCAAGTCCTCTAGTGAGAAAAATAGACACATTCATATTTCTTTTGAATATGTTATTTTGGAATTAGGAAATCAAAGTTCATATTGATTTCACATATGGAATTTTAAATCACAAAATAAGAAGATCCATTAAAAATCATGGAAATATTAAAGTAAATAGTTAATACTTTTGTCAGAGAGTGCCATGGAATCTATTTTTATTATTGTTTACAAAACTTACAACACCCTTAGGACTTCCCTGGCGGTCCAGTGGTAGAAAATCCACCTTCCAGTGCAGGGGACATGGGTTCTATCCCATATCAGGAACTAAGATTCCACATGCTGGTGGGGCAAGTAAGCCCGTACACGTCACAACTACGAGCTCATGTGCCTCAATGAGAGAGTCTCTGTGCCACAAACTACAGAGAGAAAACCCACACACCACAACTGGAGAGAAGCCCATGCCCCACAACTAGAGAGAAGCCTGCGTACCACAACAAAAGATCCATCCCACATGCCGCAACTAAGACCCGATACAGCCAATAAATAAATAAATAAATAAACTTACAAAACCCACCCTGCCCCCTGCCCCCCTCTTCATCTGATACTGAAAATATTTGTGCAGTGTTCATTATGAGCAAAAGCTCTGTAGATGCTGCCTGAAAAAGCAACAGAAATGAGACACAATCCCAGTTCTCAAGGTATTCACCAGTGGGGAAGATAAAGCAGCAAAACAAGGAAGCATGTGTTTGGGGTTCTATTTAAAGAAAAAGCAGATTTCTATGGGAGTGTTTTAGAAAGAAGAATACAAATATGGATTGTTTTGCTAATTTTTTGCCTTCATTTACTGAGGCATTTCTTTTAAAGCCTTGATAATATAATGAACTCCGTAAAAAGGTTGGAAGCTGTCAAACCCCAGTGCATTCATGGAAGCAAAGCTTGTTTTATACAATGGCGTGTGCTTCCCTCTGCATTCTTGTCTTGCCCTTTGGTCTGAGAGCACAATTGTACAGGGAAATGTGGAGTATTTATAAGAAGAGTTGACACCCTATCACTTGAAGATACATATATTTGTCTTGTGCAAAAGATACCAGAATAACTTCTGAATCAGATAAGCAACCTGTTAAAAGGCCAATGTTTCTTGTTAATTGGAAGCAGATTAAGAGTCCCCTGAGTTTTCCTGTCATGACATATTTTCCAGAAAAGGATTCTGTAGTGAATTTCCTCACATATAGTTAGAAAAAAATATGTTATTCTAGTTTTTCTCCTTCTTTCTTTCTGAGGGAACAAGAAATAGGGTCATAATAACAGGATCTTGGATAATTAACAAATTGATCACTGCACTCCATTGCTGTATTTCTACAGTCAAATTCGGGAGATGGCTGTCATGTTTTCATCAGAGCCACATAGTGCATGAGGTGGGACTGAGTTCCATCCGGATGAGCAGCCAGCTTACAACAATCTTGGAAAAGCTTGCAGCTTTCCCAGAGAAGCCTCAGGTACTTTTTTTGGCAAAAAGCCCAGGGCTTTTGTAAGATTTGTTTTCTCAGGTTGGTTTGTCTCAAAACCCATTTTTCTGGAGACTGTTACAAGATTTATGGTGTGTCAAAGAATCAGAATTAAGTTTGTTTTTGTCAGGTAACTTAGAAAACATAATGTCAACTAATAGATTCTTACTTCAGTGTAGCTCTGTACACTTTCATAAAATTATGGGAGGGTTTTAAATACTTTTACTTAATCACTGCAGTTCTCAAAAAATGACTTTTTTGGAAATGATTAATGTGAACAGATTGGAAACAATTTGCTAGGTGAACCTCATTTTATAATTAATATTGATATGTTTGGTATATATATTGAGAAATATATAATGGGGAAATAGTTGACTCTACAGCTGTCTGTAACAGAAATTAGATTTAATAATGCAAAAAATGTAAGTTACATATTTAAAGATAAATTTAATAATACTTTGATTAAACTAAGATCAATTAAAATACATAAAATTATATTTTCTTAGTAATAGTAGAACAAAGTTAACTAAATTTTGTCAACTTTAAGTAGTATTACCTACTTGGAAAATGTAGTGTTTACTTCTTAAAGTGCATAGATCGCTTACCAAAATATGTTAACTGCTAAATTTATGAACATAATCCAGTCTGTTTTCAAATGTCTCCTCTCCAACACCACTGTCGACTAAAAGAAATGCACAACCTAAAAGTTGAGAATTATGTTTTATTTGGTGGACTTTCTGAAGACTTTAAGCCCAGGAGGTAGCCTCTCAGAATAGCCCTGAGGGACTGCTCCAAAAAAAGTAAAAGAGGAGTCAGGATACATAGGGATGTTTGCAGTAAAGACCAGGAACAATGGAAAAGTACTGTTAATTAAAGAAAACCAGGTATCTCAGGTTAATGAAGTTAGCAATTTTCTATGTATGAGAAGATGCAAAGGTCTGGGCACATTTAAATCATTCCTCTGAGAGCATCTTAGCTATGTAGGGCCAGTATCCTGCTCTTTCCCATCTTTAGTCCCCTCAGGGTGCACCACTGAGGGTGGCAGCAGCAGCTGAAGGCTTGGCAATAGGCAGCCCACTTGTCTCCATCCTGAGTTCCCTCAGGGCTCACCATGGGAGGCGGCTCTAGTGCCTTGATGGTTGCAACTTTTGTTTACTGATATTGCAGGCAACATTTTTCATTCCTTGAATTTTTTTGTCTTTCTTTATACACCTTAACTTGTGTAAATAGCTTATAATTAGCTACAACACTTTTTGAACACTAATATAAAATTAGGAACCCTGGGTTTGTAATTTATTAGCTTTGTAATTTTGATTGCATCATTTACTACCCTGGGCTTCATGCATTTCATCTACAAAATAAGGTATAACAAAATATATTTTCCATATATGTAAAATCAAATAATATTAGTAGGTCATGTTAAAGGTCAGTATATATTATAACAGTTTATGTTTTTTTTTTAATCTGTAAAATATATGTTTTCTATTAGGTGCATACTATAGTGTTATACTTTGAAGTAAACAGAAAAGAAATTTAGGGTGCTATAAAATATAATAAATTTTTATCAAAGAATTGTAACTGTATCAAATATTTAAGTAGTAACACAAATGAAAGCACACAGCCTGAGTCTGTGCTCCTTTACAATGATAAATGCAACAAAATGTCAAAATTTAAAGGACTGAGGACATGGTGTCCCATAGAACTATCTAGGAGTGTATAACAAAGGTGTAGATTCTGAACTGGACCACTGAAAGGACCACTATGATGGAGACAGAAGCACTTTAGTGGATGATAATAGCCAATGAATTAGATGAGTTAACAATTTAGAGTCTTGAATAGTAATGGAAGCTGGGCCCATTCAGAAGGGGATGGGGTCTCATTATAAGCTTCTGAACAGGAAAAATGTCATAATCCAATTAGGCCCATCTAGGCAAATAAATTTGGCATGAGAATGCCAGGTGGATTTATAGAGAGAGTCAGTGAATTTGGAAACCTAGCCCAAATTTCATTATTCAAAGATACATCTTTTTCGGGGAGCCTGCATTCCATGAAATAAATTTAAATCTGCACAAAATTTTACAAAATCTGAAAATGGTAGTCATTCTGCTAAAAGCAACTATTTGCCTGTGGAGCAATGAAGTGCCTTTGCATTTATATACCTTAATGACTTGTGATTTATAAATTCATAATGCGTTGAATATTTGGCACCTTATTTCTTTAATTCCACTTAATTCTTCTAAGCTAGACTGTTTTGTTCCAATGCTAGGACTCTATAAATTATTACGTTTTAGAAACTGAAGCAGAGACTTTACAGTCACTATTCAGGTAAATTAGAGGTTATTTGAGGTTTGAGAGGCAATGCTATGCTCTCCTCAATTGTTCAGCATGAAAAAAGGAGTTAAATAACTGAGTTAAGGGGTATTTAATAGGACTCTCAGAAAGTCCTAACTCTGCCTACACTTAGGAAGAGTAGAAAGAGAAAATGAGGGATGAGAGAAAGAAAAAAAATGAGGAAAGAACCACTAGCTATGATCATTCAGCCATTCCAGTTTAGTAGGGAGTTCGAAATACATCATACAAACATTAGATTATAAATTATCTAGTCAAATACAGCAGCTGTCTTTACTTCTGTCCTATTATGTAAACTCTGATAAGAATGATACTATCTTTAGTGTGTTTAGACTACAAAGTTAGTGTTTTAACGTGAAAATAAAGCTGGTTACATTCTTTTAATTTTGTCAAATGTTAACTATAATTGTCAACTATCCATTATCTTTTGGATTCTGAGTTGATCATAGTATATAATCCTACAAGAGAATGGTTAAAAATTTTGTATCTCACTATGTAATGTAGAATATGTGGTATATTTTCTTTAACACTGTATCCTTAACACTATCTGGTATAAGCTTGTATTTAATTAGTTTGAATTCTCTGACCATACTTAGCCAAGGATAAATAAAAGAAAAAGACTCAGAATATCATGGTCAATCATGATTAAAAGTTCTGAGATGAAAACATTCTGATAATATTCTACAAAATGTAATAGCCACACACACGCCACAATATAGAGTTTAAAATCCTCTAGAAGATCATACTTCAGTTACTGTACTAGAGACATAAACAAAATTTAATCTTTTTTTATTGTAATTCTATGATAGTTCATGGAGAAAATTAGTATTTTCCCTTTACTGCCCTGGTTGCGGTTAGAAAGGAAGGGATTATGGTAGAAGAAAAAGACTAATACTTTTATATCTTTAGTTAGAAAATAGAGTGCATATAAGGATAGGATATGATACAATGCAATGCAAGGTTCATTTCATCCCTTAAACTGTAATTTACAAAAGAATCAACTGAGCATTGTGTTAAAAATGCAGATTTTGTTTTGTTTGATCTGAGGAAGGGAATGCCTGAAGTTCTGCATTTATATCCAATTATCAGATGACCAAACTGATTTATTAGATTATTTTATACATTTCTAACACACATGTACTTTTTCTTGAAAGAAATAGTTTTCTTTTAAAATAAAATTTTATCTTTATTGGAATATAATTGCTCTACAGTATTGTGTTAGTTTCTGCTGTACAACAAAGTGAATCAGCAATACGTATACATACATCCCCATATCCCCTCCCTCTTGAGCCTTCCTCCACCCTCCCTATCCCACCCCTTTAGGTCTTCACAAAGCACCGAGCTAATCTCCCTGTGCTCTGCAGCAGCTTCCCACTAGCTATCTATTTTACATTTGGCAGTGTATATATGTCAATGCTACTCTCTCACTACGTCCAAGCTTCCACTTCCCACCCTGTGTCTTCAAGTCTGTTCTCTATGTCTGCATCTCTATTCCTGCCCTGCCACTATGTTCATCAATACCATTTTTCTAGATTCTATATGTATGCTTTAGCATATGGTGTTTGTTTTTCTCTTTCTGATTTATTTCACTCTGTGTGGCAGACTCTAGGTTTTATATATTTATGTATCCCTAATCCTTCCTATGAAGTGTTTAATAAATATTTATCTCTAATAGTGGTAATGATAAATTCTGTACGTAAGTCACCTTAACTTGCAAGCCCTAAAAACCTATATTAATAGCTAGATTTCAATGTTTAAAAACACTTACAGTATGATTAACTGTATACCTTAAGTCTTAAAGTCAATATCCGAATACTTGCTTGGCCACTTTTAGTTGTGTGACCTTGGAAAGGTGGCCAAATCTGTGTTTTGTTTTTCTCAGATAAAATGAAGATAGAAATTGTACCTGCCAATAGTTGTTTCAATGATTATATGAAATAACATATTACATATGAAGAAATATGTACCTGACATATACACATGCCAATGAATGCTGGTTATCTTGATTCTTGTTATTATTTTATATATAATATGTACATATATATGTATATAATATATATGAATTTAGCAGTGTTTTTAAAAATTTCTCAAGCAGATCTCTATTGTGTTTAAATTCTTACAGTATAAATCAATTCTAATGTCTGTAACCTAGAATCAAATGATATTTCAAGTTTTTACCATCTTTAAGAATATATGACACATAAGAATACAACAAAACATAATGCTTAAGCTATAATTCAGTACTTGGTATGCTGTTCATGAACAGAAGTACTGACATTCTGTTCATAATATCAGCTGACATTTCTGTGAATTACACCTTGTATTTTGTTGAACCACATGTGCCACTATAGCCAATAAAATATAGTTTATTAATGATTAACTTTCTATACAGTACAGCACTCACATCCTCACTACTGTGATTCTTCATATAGTTATATCTATTAGATTGTATATAAATAATGTTATTGTTACATTTCTTTAACAAGGAAAATTATGTTTAAAACACTTTAAAATTTAAAAAGAAAGAAATTTCCTTCCAAGTTTCCTTCATTTTTTATTTTTACAATGTGCACTTAAAGGAACAATGAAACATCTGTGCATAGAAAAGCTGGAAAATTCTTCTTTGACAATATAGGATTGAAAAGTTTATGTAATTCAACTTTGGGATTTACCACATTCTGCTAACCCAAGGTGTTAATTCTTCTAAAAAATATCTAGTCCATTCAACAAATAACTACTTAGCACCTATTACATCCTAGGAGTTGAACATGAATCAAAACATAGCAGTAAACAGAATAAATACTCTGCTAAATAAAGATACAGTCTGAAAGCACATATGTATATCTCTTAATCTAGCTTTGAAAATCTGTGAAGACTTCCTGGAAAAGGCAAATCTAAACAGGTTCCCCATTCAGTAATAAGCCTAAAACTACTCCCCACCTGTTACATATTTTTTTTTCAGTATAAACTATATAGGACATGTGAGATTTTGTTTGTTTCTTTTAAAAAAGGCTGACTTTAAGTTGTCAGGTGATAACCACATCAGTTTTTCCCTGTGTGTTTATGTCAAAGCAGTTGATAGCAAACATGTTTATTCCTTATAATCAAATGAAATAAGAAAGTTGAACAAAGCCATTATGTATCAGTTAATAACCAAGTAAAAGTAGGTAAAATTCTTAATCTACGAAGATCAGAACTGTGGAGGGTCACACTTATTAAGTAATCTTTGTCATTGAGGGTGTGCTTGCAATTATTTTTATTATTTGACTTACTCGTTGGATGCTTGAATGGATTGTTTAGAACTCTGTTTTGTTTTTTCTTTTGATGATCTGTTAATAAGTGAATTGACTGACTTTTTTTTCAAATAGGTTGTGAGAATCTGCAATGTCATATTGTTTGTTAATGAAAATTTGATTACTGGTTAAAATGAAAAGAATATATGTGGACCTCAATTTACATATACTTTTGCCAGGGATTCACAAATGATAGTGATGAGGCTGGATCCTCTATAATCACTCTCTTCTCCAAAGTTGACTCTTTTAGTGAGGTGTGTTTTTTTTAGGACTTGAGATCCTGCCTTATGAAAACCACTGCCACCTCACTCTGCAGCACTCTAGTGGAGGCTGGGAATGGAAATTTCAGGAATTTAACCTGTCTTCTTTTCATACCTTGCCCCCTCCACACTAGGGATGAAAGAAGAAGTCTATGTGATACCCTTAGAGGCTGTCAACCCTGGCCTAGAAAGATGTGTGCAGGTATCTTTCTCCGTAGAGGATCTAGCATGGTTCCATGGGCCACTTGAAAGGATGGTGAATGAAGCTAGGAAGAGGCTATGAACAGTCAGGCCTTCATTCCAAAAACTGTCAGTATGAGGAGCCTTATGGGATATAGGAAATGGTAGCATGCTTTATTTTTCCCATCACCAGGAAAGAGCTTCTAGGCAGCAATGATGGGATCATCCTTCCTGGCAAATAACTTCCCATTTCTATCCAATGCATCTACCCTGTTTCTCTTCTGTATCTATCTCACTGGGTAGAGCTTCCAGTCAGCAATGAATTCACCTTCAGGGTCCTTAAATTCTGACTATGTGGAATTGGAGAAGGCTGGTGTATGACAGGCATTGGTCAGCTTCTCCTGGTACAGGTTGAGATGTGAGTCTGAGAATATCTAATTGTATTACTCTGTGTTCTCCAGAGAAACAAAGTAGTAATATTTATATAAATATATAAGGCAACTTATGAGACTGACAAGTCTCATAATCTGACATCTGCAAAATGGAGACCCAGGAAAGCCAGTGGTATATTTCTAGTTAGAGTCTGAAGGCCTAAGAAGCAAGAGATGCAATATGGTAAATCTCAGACCAAGAGCCAGAGAAGATGAAATGAGATGTCCCCGTGAGGCAGAAAAAAAAAAAGGCAAATTTCTCTTTTCTCCATTTTAATTTTTATTCAAGCCCTTAAAGCATCGAATGATGCCAACCCACACTGGGGAGGCCAATCTACCTACCGAGACCACCAATTCAAATACCAGCATGATCCCAAAACACTGCTCAGACACACCTGGTAATAGTGTTTAGTCTGGGAACTCTATGGCCAGTCAAGATGACACATAAAATTAACCATCTCATTTGTCCACCCTGGGTCTAAACTTTTTAGTAGCCTATGTGTAATCTAATAATGTCACTAAAAGAATGCATATTTTCTCAATTTCAGACTAAGCAAAAAAGACAGTAGATCAAAATGCTGCCTCTTCCTGGGAATACGTATGTGTCCGCCTCAGGAGTGGTGATGTTTTGTGATTCACCAGCCACAGGTTAGGGTAGAGTATTTCCTGATTTGACATTTGGGGAACCTTCAAATATTTAAGGGCACTCATTTCTCTTAGTAGCCTGTTCCTTTGAGAATCATAAAAACCTTGAGAAATATCAAGCTTCCTTTTCAGAGTTTTTTCATTAAATTCAAGATCTCATTTCTTTTTTAACCCTCTCAATGAATTTGGGCTATTATCTAATGTCTAATACACTAGAAAACCAATTTTTCCTAAAGACTGACAATGTGTAAGATATTCAGTCAACTAGACAATTAGATATTTTGTATTAATTTAATATATCTTAGTAGTTGAATATGTAGACTGTGTATTTAGGCAACCTGGATTCAAATCATAACTCAACTACTTAGCCAGTTATCATTTTCTTTCTTGGAATTTGAATTACTGCTAATCTACATCTTTACTTACTTATATTTGAATATTATTAACTCTTTGTGTTATTACTTTTATGTACACAAACAGTTAAGAGCTTTTAAAGATAAGTACATTTTCAAAATTAGTCTCATGAAAATATTTGCTGCATTTTATTCTTGTATTAAAATGCTATATAACCTTGGGCAAGGAAATTATCCTCAGTGGCACTTTTTCTTCCTTTCTCTTTTTTTTAAGAATTTGTGGATGTATTGTATTTTATTGTATTCTGTTGTATTTTATTTTATTTATTTTTTTGGCTGCACCACACAGCATGTGGGATCTTAGTTCCCCAACCAGGGATCAAACTCTCTCCCTTTGCATTGGAAGCATGAAGTCTTAACCACTGACCACAAGGGAAGTCTCTCTTTTTCTTTTTTTAAAAAACATTTTAATTGAGGTGTAGCAAACATACAAAATAGTATATTAATCTACAGTGTATGACTTGATGAATTGTTGTATATACAGTAATCACATCAATTATTGTTGCATTTTATTTCTGGAGAAATAAACATTTAAACTTCTATTGACTCTTAGGGTTTCAATATGTGATGCATACAAGGAGAGTTTCATGACAAAACATTTCTAGAATAATTAACTATATTTGAAAGTGAATATTCAGATATTAAAAATCCACATGACAAATCTTGTTTTTATGGCTGACATTGTGACACTGATTATATATGATATTAACCTATATGATCTTTTTTTAAGATTTTTTATTTATTTAAATATTTATTTATTTTGGCTGCATTGGGCCTTTGTTGCTGTGTACGGGCTTTCTCTAGTTGTGGAGAGCAGAGGCTACTCTTCGTTGTGGTGTACGGGCTTCTCATTGTGTTGGCTTCTCTTGTTTCGGAGCACGGGCTCTAGGTGTGCCGGCTTCAGTAGTTGCAGCACATGGCCTCAGCAGTTGTGGCTCGCAGGCTCTAGAGCACAGGCTCAGTAGTTGTGGCATATTGGCTTAGTTGCTCTGCAGCATGTGAGATCTTCCTGGCCCAGGGATCAAACTTGTGTCCCCTGTGTTGGCAGGTGGATTCTTAACCACTGCACCACCAGGGAAGCCCTAGTCTATATGATGTTGAGATCAAGTATACTGTAATCTCCAACCAAATATTTCTCCTTGTATTTGTCTATGTTATTCTGCTCAGATATGTGATCTACAGTTTTAAATATTACTATGAAGCCATTATCATATCAAATCTCAATAGCTCATATTACCAAAAAAAAAAAAAAAAAAGGAAGGATTGACTGTAGTCAGCTTTCCCAGACAGCCATCTATTCGATGGGACCTGGACAAATGGAAGATATGCATTTCATAAAATAATGTCCTATGGGCTGACATCAGCCCTTGACCAAAAGAGGAGATTGAGAAAATAAAAATCAGCTTGATGCTAAACCTCTGTCTTACCTTTCATTTCACTGGAATAAAAGAGGGACAAAACTAGCTACAGATTTAACACGAAACAATATTTCTCCCAAGGACATGCTACAACCATGAAGTGCCTTAACAACTACCTCCTTTTTAGTGACTGCTGTTTTATTACTCACTGAGAAACTTTGCTGTTTGAAATTATCTTACCTTCACTTATTCATTCTCTGATGCTCCTCTTTTCTTCATGTAATACTGAGTTTCTAATCCATATCATTTTCTTTCTTTCTGAAGAACTTCTTTTAAAGTAGATCTGCTGTCAAAAAATTTGCTGAAGTTTTGTTTTTGTAAGACAGTCTTTATTCCTCCTTCACTTTTGAAGGATTATTATGCAGAGCACAGAACTGCAGGTTGGTATTTCTCTCTTTCAACACTTTAAATGTTTTACTTCAGTCTATTCTTGCTTATGTGGTTTCTGAGGAAAAGTTGGATGTAACTCTCATCTTTGCGTACATATAGGTAAAGTGCTTTTCCTCTGTATTTTTTCAAAACTTTCCTCTCAAACTGATTCCTGATGTTTGAAAATTAAATGCCTCAGTGTAGGGTGTAGAGTTTTTGGTTTTTGTCTTTTGCTTTTAGCCATTTATCTTTCTTGGTGTCCTCTGAGGTTCCTATACCTGTGCTTTGGGATCTGACATTAATTTGGGAAAATTTTTAATTGTGTTATTGCCTCAAATAGTGCTTCTGTTCATCTCTTTCTTCGCCTCCTGGTATTCCATTATGCATACACCTTATATCTTCTGCAGCTGTACACAAAGTTCTGGGGTCTGTTTTCTGTTCTTTTTTTTTTTTTTAATTTATTTATTATTTTTTTGGTGGTACACCAAGTTCAATCATCGGTTTTTATACACATATCCCCATATTCCCTGCCTCCCTCAACTCCACCCCCACCCTCCCACGAGTCTCCCTCACCCTCCCTGTACCAGTCCTCTAAGGCATCTTCCATCCTCCAGTTGGACACCCTTTGTTATACAACAACTTCCCACTGACTATCTATTTTACAGTTGGTAGTATATATATGTCTGTGCTACTCTCTCGCTTTGTCTCAGCTTCCCCTTCACCCCCCGCCCCCCCCAAACCTCAATTTCTCCAGTCCTTTCTCTGCATCTGCATCCTTGTTCTTGTCACTGAGTTCATCAGTACCATTTTTAGATTCCGTATATGTGAGTTAGCATACAATATTTGTCTTTCTCTTTCTGACTTACTTCACTCTGTATGACAGACTCTAGGTCTATCCACCTCATGACATATAGCTCCATCTCATCCATTTTTATAGCTGAGTAATATTCCATTGTATATATATGCCACATCTTCTGTATCCATTCATTTGTTGATGGGCATTTTGGTTGCTTCTATGTCCTGGCTATTGAAAATAGTGCTGCAATAAACATTATGGTACATGTTTCTTTTTGGATTATGGTTTTCTTTGGGTATATGCCCAGGAGTGGGATTACTGGATCATATGGTAGTTCTATTTGTAGTTTTTTAAGGAACCTCCAAATTGTTTTCCATAGTGGCTGTACCAACTTACATTCCCACCAAAAGTGCAGGGGAGTTCCCTTTTCTCCACACCCTCTCCAACATTTGCTGTTTCCAGACTTTGTGATGATGGCCATTCTGATTGGTGTGAGGTGATACCTCATTGTGGCTTTGACTTGCATTTCTCTGATGATGAGTGATGTTGAGCATCTTTTCATGTGTGTGTTGGCCATCTGTATGTCTTCTTTGCAGAAATGTCTATTTAGGTCTTCTGCCCATTTGTGGATTGGGTTATTTGCTTTTTTGGAATTAAGCTTCATGAGCTGCTTGTATATATTGGAGGTTAATCCTTGGTCCGTTGTTTCATAGGGAACTATTTTCTCCCATTCTGAGGGTTGCCTTCCAGTCTTGTTTATGGTTTCTTTCACTGTGCAAAAGCTTTTAAGTTTCATGAGGTCCCATTTGTTTATTCTTGATTTTATTTCCATGATTCTAGGAGGTGGGTCAAAAAGGATCTTGCTATGGTGGATGTCATAGAGTGTGCTGCCTATGTTTTCCTCTAGGAGTTTTATAGTGTCTGGCCTTACATGGAGGTCTTTAATCCATTTTGAGGTTATTTTTGTGTATGGTGTTAGGAAGTGTTCTAATTTCATTCTTTTACATGTTGCTGTCCAATTTTCCCAGCACCACTTATTGAAGAGGCTGTCTTTTTTCCATTGTTTACTCGTGCCTCCTTTGTCAAAGATAAGGTGCCCATATGTGTTTGGGCTGACTTCTGAGTTCTCTATTCTATGCCATTGATCTTCCTTTCTATTTTTGTGCCAGTACCATACTGTCTTGATCACTATGGCCTTGTAGTATAGTCTGAGGTCAGGAAGCCTGATTCCACCAACTCCATTTTTCCTTCTCAAGATTGCTTTGGCTATTTGGGGTCTTTTGCGTTTCCATACAGATCATAAGATTTCTTGCTCTAGTTCTGTGAAAAATGCCCTTGGTAATTTGATCGGGATTGCATTGAATCTGTAAATTGCTTTGGGTAGTATAGTCATTTTCACGATGTTGATTCTTCCAATCCAAGAACATGGTATGTCCCTCCATCTGTTTGTGTTGTCTTTGATTTCTTTCAGCAATGTCTTAAAGTTTTCTGCATACAGATCTTTTGCCTCCTTAGGAAGGTTTATTCCTAGGTATTTTATTCTTTTTGTTGCAATGGTGAATGGGAGAGTTTCCTTAATTTCTCTTTCTGCTCTTCCGTAGTTCGTGTATAGGAATGTAAGAGATTTCTGTGCATTAATTTTGTATCCTGCTACTTTACTAAACTCATCAATTAGTGCTAGCAGTTTTCTGGTAGAGTCTTTAGGGTTTTCTATATATAATATCATGTCATCTGCAAAGAGTGACAATTTTACTTCTTCTTTTCCAATTTGCTTTCCTTTTATTTCTTTTTCTTCTCTGATGGCTGTGGCTAAAACTTCCAAAACTATGTTGAATAATAATGGTGAGAGTGGACACCCTTGTCTTGTTCCTGTTCTTAGAGGGAATTCGTTCAGTTTTTCCGCATTGAGAACGATGTTGGCTTTTGGTTTCTCGTATATGGCTTTTATTATGTTGAGGTAATTTCCTTCTATGCCCATTTTCTGGAGAGCTTTTATCATAAATGGATGTTGAACTTTGTCAAAAGCTTTTTCTGCATCTATTGAGATGATCATATGGTTTTTATCCTTCAATTTGTTGATATGATGTATCACGTTGATTGATTTGTGTATATTGAAGAATCCTTGCATCCCAGGGATAAACCCCACTTGATCACGGTGTATGATTTTTTTAATGTGCTGTTGGATTCTGTTAGCTAGTATTTTGTTGAGGATTTTTGCATCTATATTCATCAGTGATATTGGTCTGTAGTTTTCTTTTTTTGTGACCTCTTTGCCTGGTTTTGGTATCAGGGTGATGGTGGCCTCGTAGAATGAGTTTGGGCATGTTCCGCCTTCTGCAATATTTTGGAAGAGTTTGAGAAGGATAGGTGATAGCTCTTCTTGAAATATCTGATAGAATTCGCCCGTGAACCCATCTGGTCCTGGGCTTTTGTGTGTTGGGAGATTTTTAATCACTGCCACAATTTCCATACTTGTGATTGGTCTGTTCATAGTTTCTATTTCTTCCTGGTTCAGTCTTGGAAGATTGTATTTTTCTAAGAATGTATCCATTTCTTCCAGGTTATCCAATTGATTGGCATATAGTTGCTTGTAGTAGTCTCTCATGATGTTTTGTATTTCTGAGGTGTCCGTTGTTACTTCTCCTTTCTCATTTCTAATTCTGTTGATTTGCATCTTCTCCCTTTTTTTCTTGATGAGTCTGGCTAATGGTTTATCAATTTTGTTAATCTTCTCAAAGAACCATCTTTTAGTTTTATTTTTTTTTTGCTATTGCTTCCTTCCTTTCTTTTTCATTTATTTCTGCTCTGATCTGTATGATTTCTTTCCTTCTGCTCCCTTTGGGGTTTCTTTGTTCTTCTTTTTCTAATTGTTTTAGGTGTAAGGTTAGGTTGTTTATTCGATGCTTTTCTTGTTTCTTAAGGTAGGACTGTATTGCTATAAATTTCCCTCTTAGAACTGCTTTTGCTGCGTCCCATATGTTTTGGGTGGTTGTGTTTTCATTGTCATTTGTTTCTAGATATTTTTTTATTTCCTCTTTGATTTCTTTAGTGATTTCTTGGTTGTTTAATAGTGAATTGTTTAGCCTCCATGTGTTTGTATTTTTTGCAGTTTTTTTCCTGTAATTGATATCTAGTCTCATGGCATTGTGGTCTGAGAAGATGCTTGATATGATTTCAGTTTTCTTGAATTTGCCGAGGTTTGATTTGTGACCCAAGATGTGATCTACCCTGGAAAATGTTCTGTGTGCACTTGAGAAGAAAGTGTATTCGGTCATTTTTGGATGGAATGTCCTATAAATATCAATTAAGTCGAGATGGTCTAATGTGTCATTTAAAGCTTGTGTGTCTTTATTTATTTTCTATTTGGAGGATCTGTCCATTGATATAAGTGGGGTGTTCAAGCCTCCCACTATTATTGTGTTACTGTCGATGTCCCCTTTTATAACTGTTAGCATTTGCCTTATGTATTGAGGTGCTCCTATGTTGGGGGCATAGATATTTTCCATTGTGATATGTTCTTCTTGAATGGATCCCTTGATCATTATGTAGTGTCCTTCCTTGTCTCTTGCAATAGTCTTTACTTTAAGGTCTAATTTGTCTGATATGAGTATTGCTATTCCAGCTTTCTTTTGACTTCCATTTGCATGGAATATCTTTTTCCATCCCTTTACTTTCAGTCTATATGTATCCCTTGGTGTGAAGTGGGTTTCTTGTAGGCAGCATAGAGAAGGGTCTTGTTTTTGTATCCATTCAGCCAGTCTGTGTCTTTTGGGTGGAGCATTTAATCCATTGACATTTAAGGTGATTACTGACATGTGTGTTCCAATTACCATTTTCTGAATTGTTTTGGGTTTGTATTTGTAGGCGTTTTCCTTTTCTTGTGTTTCCTACTTAGAGAAGTTCCTTTAGCACTTGTTGTAAGGCTGGTTTGGTGGTGCTGAATTCTCTTAACTTTTGCTTGTCTGTAAAGCTTTTGAATTCTCCCTCAAATCTGAATGAGATTCTTGCTGGGTAGAGTATTCTTGGCTGTAGGTTTCTCTCTTTCAGGACTTTCAGTATATCCTGCCATTCCCTTCTGGCCTGCAGAGTTTCTGCAGAAAGGTCAGCTGTTATCCTTATGGGTTTTCCCTTATATGTTGTTTGTTGCTTTTCTCTTGCTGCTTTTAATATTTTTTCTTTGTGTTTAATTGTCATTCGTTTGATTAATATGTGTCTTGGTGTATTTCTCTTTGGGTTTATTCTGTATGGGACTCTCTGTGCTTCTTGGACTTGGTGAATTATTTGCTTTCCCATGTTGGGGAAGTTTTCCACTATAACCTCTTCAAATATTTTCTCAGACCCTTTCTTATTTTCTTCTTCTTCTGGGATGCCTATAATTCGAATGTTGGTATACTTAATGTTATCACTGAGACTGTCTTCTATTCTTTTTATTCTTTTTTCTTTTTCCTGCTCTGTGGTGTTTATTTCCCCCATTCCATCTTCCAACTCACTTATTCGTTCTTCTGCCTCAGTCATTCTGCTGGTTATAGCATCTAGAGTATTTTTAATTTCAGTTATTTTGTTATCCATTGCTGTTTGTTTTTCTGAGTTCTTATGAACTGTTTCTTGTACTTTCTCTATTTTGTTATTGAGATTTTGTATCATTTTTACTATCATTAGTCTGAATTCTTTTTCAGACATTCTTCCTATTTCCTCCTCATTTATTTGGTCTTGTGTGTTTTTTTCCTGCTCTTTTGCCTACATGATGTTTCTTTGTTTCCTCATGGTTGTCCAAACTTTTGGGGTTGCTTGTCCTGGCGATAGAGGTGTTTATAGAAGACTGTCCAAGCCTCAGACTAATGTCCAAGTGTTGGATTAAAAACATACTAAGTCTAGGAAACACATACATGTATAAGACACACAATTTACTGAATCCATTAGGACATAAGGCTCTGGAAAGACCTGACAGAACCCCAGTTTGCTATCATATATTCAAAGAGAAACCCAACAGAAATTGACACCTGAAACAGAACAAATCAGAGACAAAAGCAAAAGCAAACAAACAAACAAATAACACCTTACACATACAAACACTAATCCAGGGAGATTTTGTAAGCTAGGGTCAAATATAGAAAAAAGAACTAGAGTACCACCAGACAGAATGGAGATTCTCAGAATGAAATTAGACAGTTGTACTAAGAACTAAGATAAAGACAAAAACCTAATATTAAATACCGAGGTGGTGCATCATCTGGAGAATAGAGCAAGGAGTCTGAGCAGATCGATAGTGTTACTTATAAGTATGTTAAGATAAACAAACTTAAAATGGCTGGAAGAAAGTGCAACAGAAGAGTGTAGTGAGGTTGGAAATATGGAAATAAAAAGAAAGGAATAGAAATGTATAAAAGATAGGAATGAAAGGAAAGTATGAGAGATATATTGTCTATACTACCAAAAACTTAGCTAGATAGAGAAGTATATTAAAAGGGAAAAAAATAGAATAAAAAATATCATTAAAAAATTATGTTATAAAACTTGTAGATCCCTTAGGACTAAGATCATAATTAATAAAAGAAAAACAAAATCCAGAACTGATCCCAGAATGGACCAGTTCAATAGGATTGATACTAATATTTCTGTTTCCTTAGAGTCTCAGCTGTAAGTGTCCTTCTCCTCGCCTTGGGTTTTTTTGCATTACTCTGTGACCAGCAGAGTTTCCTTTATTGTTCGTGTATAAGCGTCAGTGTGTGGGGAGGGAGAGGGTACAATAGTGGCTCCTTCTCCTGGGAGTGAGTGAGCAGTGGTGCACTGTTGTTTCAGTCGGGCTTGCAGGTACCTGTTGCAGAGGGATGCCAGTGGCTCAGGTGTAAACAGAAAGTCTTAGAGTTGGGCCTCTCTCGGGTGTTTTTGTTTGTTTGTTTGTTTTTTCTAGGCAGCCTCCCTGCTGGTGGGGTTCTAAGGGGTTTTAATCTAGCCCTGCCCAAGTGCCTGAGGGTCCTTGTTATCCCTGAGCACCTTAGGTGGCCCACAGGGTGTCTCTCCACTGCCTGTTGCAGAGGTGCCAAAAGAGAGAGACAGGCTATGCGCTTATCTCCTCCCCCCGCCCGTGAGCCTGCAGCATCCAGCCGCCATCATGGCCGGGCAGCTCTGAGGGACGGGCACTCCTCACCATGGACCTCTTCCCTCCTGTCCTCTCGGTCCTTCACCTTACTGGAAACAATGTTTCTCACCCTGAACCAGCTCTCCGGTTTCCACGCTCCCGCTCCCGGACCCTCTGCTCAGCTGTGGATCGATGTCTTGGTCCGGGAACTCTGAGCTGTGGTGCGGACCCTCCGTATGTTTCTCACTCCCTCCTGTCTTCCACAGCTCCGCCTCTTCACCCTCTTTTAGCTATCATAGATGCCTCCCTACCAGTTATGTTGGGCTCCTTGTGGTCCTCTCTGGTATCCGAGGCTGTCTGCTGGTGTTCAGCTGGTTCTCTGTGGGAATTATTGCGTCCTTCGGTGCATTCCCAATGCATCAGCAGTGCAATCAGTGCTCGCCTCGGCTCCGGTGCCCAGCGGGTCTGTTCCCATATCGCCCTGTACAGAGTGCTATGCTATACTGACAATTTGAACTACATTTCTTTCAAGTTTTAATTATTCTACAAGAACAAGTATATATTTTTAAATAACAAATATGAAATATGTGCAATTAAATGTTCAATATATTTTTTGCATTGTTTTGACAGAAGCATGCTTGTCAGATTCACAAACACAAGACATGCAGAATGTTTATTAGAATCCAGTTTGAGAAAAAAAGATCTTTATATTCTGAGAATACTAACAGTGTTGGGACAACTTTCAAAGAAAGAGCACAGTTTATTTTTAGAGAATACAAAAATTAAAATTTTTACTAAAGTATTTTTGATTTTAAAAAGTTGGCAATTTATCCAACTTATAAGGTAAATAGAATTCACTAAATGTTTGAACTGATTATTTTTAATCACTTTCCTTATTTGAGAGTCTGTAGAAGTTTTTATTATATTTGTGTCTGGATCCTAGAATAAATTTAATGTGTTTGAATGATTCTATTAATTTATTATATTTTGTTGTGTGTTTTTTCGGAGAAATTTGTAAATATATGAATAAAATTTTCACATTTCCAAGCTGAAACCAGAAGTCTAGTTTTTTATTTCTAATTAGAATTAGAAAATCACATGAATAAATTGGCATAAGAAGAATATTAGTTTTGAAAATATTTTTGGAAGAAATGTTATAGACATTTATGAAAGAGAAGTAGAAGAAGGAAAGTATCTGAACTACTGAATTCTAAATGAACACTGCAGGATATTCCGAGGGCAGTTTAAGTACTTAAATGATTTTCCCAATTCAGCCTTAAAAGGAGCTTGAGGCTAGCTTGTACTAGTAGTCTTGCTTTATGGACCTAAAAGAATTAGTGTATAAAGTATAACATATTCCAAAGAATTCAGGTCATAAAATGAGACTATCAGATAAAGAAATGAGTATAGTATTTCATGCCTTAAAGACATAATGTTAGAAAAATATTAAGTGTAAAAATTAATTTTAAAAAATTTAATACACACAATTTTGAGACTCAAAAAGGTGAAACTTACGTGTTTTGAGTTGAGTTCCTGGGGAAGCAGGTTCTAAGACAGAGATCATTTTACAAGAAGTTATTTGGGGAGCTCTCTCAGGATATAGACCTATTAGGAAAGGTAAGGAAACAGGACTGGACAGAAAGTGAAATTGGGCTGCAGTGTAGTCTCAACAAAGGCCTTAGCTGAGCCTCCATAGAATTCTGGAGCTGGGAAGGCCATTCACAGTGTTGCCTTTTGAGGCTGTGGAACCAGACCTTTATATTCCTGTGTCAAGTAGTTATAGGATTTGGCTGACTTCATTCAGAAAGGGGTCATGACTTTGGTAAGGCATCTTTTTTTCTGCTGAGGACAATCAGAGAAGGCTGACCATTGAGTTATGTGAAGCAGCAACTGGGAAAATGTCACTCCATTTTAAGGGGGCTTAAGGAGACCTCAGAGCATCCTCCACATTATCTGACATGTATTATGTTCTATGGTGTCTCAGTGTGCTAAATTCTAAATAGTTATATTTCATTTTATCCTTGAGATGTCTCTAAGCCCATCTCAGAGGCTCAGAAAGTGAATAAACTTACCCAGGCTATGAGCAAATAGGTAGGATAGCTAGAAAGTTGAAGTTTCTGTTAAGAGTCAACACCCAACTACTTTGCAACTGTGCTTTTATTCATTTTATCCATAAGTTCAGAAGATAATTTTCTCTTTGGGTTCTAATTTATATTATTCCTGTCTATAGAAATATAGATATAGGGAGACCTATTTCATGGATTGTAAGCTCTTGGATAACAGAAATAGTTCTTGCAAAATGGACATTCATAATATATTACCAGGTACCAGGAGGCACTACATCTTAAAATATGCTGTCTGATGACTATAGTAATGGTGAGGTTCCTCAGGCAAAAAGAAGTAGAGAATGCATTCCTCCTTTCCCTCATTTCATTCTTTCTTTCCATAATGTGAGCTTACATTTTCTCATTGCTGCCTAACAAGTGGGTGCCTCTGCTGTGGCTGATTACTGGCATTATGAAGATATGCTGCACATTTGCAGCTGTACTTTACTGTGTTATCTAGGATTTTTCTTTTACTTTTTATTCTATATATATATATATATATATATATATATATATATATATATATCTGCCTATAATACCTAAAAGTATTTTATAATTGCATATTCTTTCATATCTTTTTGTTTTCATTTTCTCTGTGTATGATTTTTCTACACCAGTGTTCTAGGATCTTTTAATAGGAAACATGTCTTTTGTTGATATTATATCCTCAGTGTGGGCCAAAGTGTAAACAATGACAGCAGCTTTTTTTCTTTTTTTTTCAATAGATATTTGTAAAATCCTAAGTCTAAACCAGGGAGCTATTGTGTGATATAACAGGATATGTATGCTTAGGGGACCCTGGCAGCTTGATGCTTGATTTAAATCCCAGGCCTGACTTTGAACAACTCTTTTAAGTTCACTTAATTTCCTTTATGGTAAACCAGTAGTAATATTATTTTTTTTTCTGACCTCACACTTTTACTCCAGAGCAAGAGCTGATATAGGTTAAAGTGTAAAGAACTGCAAATTACTTAAAGACAATAAAGTAGAATTATTATTACAATTATTAATTTAGTTAAAATATTTTGTAATTTATTTTTTTGTCCAAGCTATTTCTAAAAACTGTCCAGGTCACATCAGCACAAATTATCTGCAGTCAGGCTGTTGCTACCCTTTCTATATGAACTTGTGCTCTCCTGGTCCGTTCAGTCTCTGCTACACAGACAGCACTGGTTTATACACCTAACCATTTCACATGTTCCAGCCTGTTCTCTATGGGCATTTGGGTTTACAACTTATGCTTTATATCATCTCTACCTAGTTACATCTTAGATCCCAGAAAATAATGTTCCTACCCAATATTATGCATTGTCCCTGCAAAATTTTATTTACAAAACAATGATTTAAAATTTTGCTTCTGGTTTTTGCACTGAATTGATATGCTCATTTTAAAACTTTCAACATTAATTAAATTCCAAATGTTTCTAAGGGATATTTTTCAATATTTTGTTGTAATTCTCAAACATTTTATAAAGACTTTTATATGAAATAATTCTGATTTAGTTTAGAAAAAAAATAATGATTAGCATATTATTAAAACGGCTCCCAGATTGGATTAAGATGGCAGAGTGGAAGAATGTGCGCTCACTCTTTCTTGCAAGAGCACCAGAATCACAACTAACTGCTGAACAGTCAAGAACAGGAAGACACTGGAACTCACTAAAAAAGATACCCCACATCGGAAGACAAAGGAGAAGCTGCAATGAGACAGTAGGAGAAGTGCAATCACTATAAGATCAAATCACATAATTGCTGGGTGGGTGACTCACAAACTGGAGAACAATTATACCACAGAAGTCCACCCCAGGGTTCTGAGCCCCATGTCATGCTTCCGAACGTGGGGCAACAGAAGGAGGAATCCCCAGAGAATCAGATTTTGAAGCCAGCAGGATTTGATTGCAGGACTTAGGACTGGGGGAAACAGAGACTTCACTCTTGGGGAATACACACAAAGTAGTGTGCACACAAGAACTTGGGGAATGGAGCAGTAACATCATAGGAGACTGAACCAGACCTACCTGCAGAGGCAGGGGATGGCTGTGGCTCACTGCAGGGACAAGGACACTGGCACAGAAGTTCTGGGAAGTACTCATTGGCATGAACCCTCCCAGAGTCCATCATTAGCCTGGTCAAAAAGCCTGTAGGCTCCAGTGCTGGATCACTTAAGGCCAAACAACCAAGAGGGAGGGAACTCAACCCCACCCAATAGTAGACAAGCTGGTTAAAGTTTTAAAGTTTTACTGAGCTCTGCCCACCAGAGCAACACCCAACTTTACCCACCACAGTCCCTTCCATCAGGAATCCTGCACAGACCTCTTAGATATCATCCACCAGAGGGCAGACAGCAGTAGCAAGAAGAACTATAATCCTGCAGCCTGTGGAACAAAAAACACAATCACAGAAAGATAGACAAAATTAAAAGGCAGAGGACTTTGTACCAGATGAAGAAACAAGAAAAAAAACCCAAAGAACAACTTAATGAAGTGGAGATAGGCAACCTTCCAGAAAAAGAATTCAGAATAATGATAGTGAAGATGATCCAGGACCTTGGAAAAGAACTGGATGCAAAGATTGAAAAGATGCAAGAAATGTTTAACAAAGACCCAGAAGAATTAAAGAACAAACAAACAGTGATAAGCAATACAATAACTGAAATGAAAATTACACTAGAAGGAATCAATAGTGGAAAAACTGAGGCAGAACAGGTAAGTAACCTGGAAGACAGAACGGTGGAAATCACTGCTGTGGAACGAAATAAAGAGAAAAGAATGAAAAGATATAAAGACAGCCTAAGAGACTGCTGGGACAACATTATATGCACCAACATTCACATTATAGGAGTCCCAGAAGGAGAAGAGAGAGAAAGGACCCAAGAAAATATCTGAAGGGATTATATTCAAAAACTTCCCAAACATGGGAAAGGAAATAGCTACCCAAGTCCAGGAAGCACATAGAGTCCCAGGTGGGATAAACCCAAGGAGAAACATACCAAGACACATAGTCATCAAATTGACAAAAATTAAAGACAAAGAAAAATTAGTAAAAGCAACAAGGGAAAAATGACAAATAACATACAAAGAAACTCCCATAAGGTTAACAGCTGATTTCTCAGCAGAAACTCTGCAAGCCAGAAGGGAGTGGCACAGTATAATTAAAGTGATGAAAGGGAAGAACCTACAACCTAGAATACTCTACCCAGCAAGGATCTCATTCAGATTTGATGGAGAAATCACAAGCTTTACACACAAGCAACAGCTAAGAGAATTCAGCACCACCAAACCACCTTTACAACAAATGCTAAAGGAACTTCTTTAAGTGGGAAACACAGAAGAAGAAAAGGACCTACAAAAACAAACCCAAAACAATTAAGAAAACAGTATTAGGAACATACATATCAATAATTACCTTGAATTTTAAATGGATTAAATGCTCCAACCAAAAGACAGAGACTAGCTGAATGGGTATGAAAACAAGACCCATATATATGCTGTCTACAAGAGACACACTTCAGACCTAGGGACACATACAGTGAAAGGGGGATGGAAAAAGATATTTCATGCAAATGGAAATCAAAAGAAAGCTGGAGTAGAAATACTCATATCAGATAAAAGAGACATAAAATAATGTTGAAAAAGACAAGGAAGGACACTACATAATGATCGAGGGATCACTCCAAGAAGAGATAGCAATTATAAATATATATGCACCAAATATAGGAGCACCTCCATACATAAGGCAAATGCTAACAGCCATAAAAGGGGAAATTGACAGTAACACAATAATAGTGGGGGACTTTAACACTCAACTTACACCAGTGGACAGATCATCCAGTCAAAAAGTTAATAAGGAAATACAAGCTTTAAATGACACAATAAACCAGATAGATTTATTGATATTTTTGGGACATTCCATCCAAAAACAGCAGATTACACATTCTTCTGAAGTGCACATGGAACATTCTCCAGGATAGATCACATCTTGGTTCACCAATCAAGCCTTGGTAAATTTTAAAAAATTGAAAACATATCAAGCATATTTTCTGACCACAATGCTATGAGATTAGAAATAAATAAAAGGAAAAAAAACTGTAAAAAACACAAACACATGGGGGCTAAATAATACACTACTAAATAACCAAGAGATCACTGAAGAAATCAAAGAGGAAATCAAAAAATACCTAGAGAAAAATGACAATGAAAACACGATAATCAAAAACCTATGGGATGCAGCAAAAGTGGTTCTAAGAGGAAAGTTTACAGCAATACAATCCTACCTCAAGAAACAAGAAAAATCGCACATAAACAGTCTAACCTTACACCTAAAGCAACTAGAGAAAGAAGAACAAATAGAACCCAAAGTTAGTAGAAGGAAAGAAATCGTAAAGATCAGAGAAGAAATAAATGAAATAGAAACAAAGAAAACAATAGCAAAGATCAATGAAACTAAAAGCTGGTTCCTTGAAAAGGTAAACAAAATTGATAAACCTCTAGCAAGACTCATCAAGAAAAAGAGGGAGAGGACTCAAAGCAAAAAAATTAGAAATGAAACAAGAGAAATTACAACAGACACTGCAGAAATAAAAAGGCTCATAAGAGACTATTACAAGCAACTATATGCCAATAAAATGGACAACCTAGAATAAATGGACAAATTCTTGGAAAGGTATAACCTTCTAAGACTGAACCAGGAAGAAATAGAAAATATGAACAGACCAATCACAAGTAATGAAATTGAAACTAATTAAAACTCTTCCAACAAACAAAAGTCCAGGGCCAGATGGCTTCACAGGAGAATTCTACCAAACATTTAGAGAAGAGCTAACACTTATCCTTCTCAAACTCTTCCAAAAAACTGCAGAGGAAGAAGCACTCCCATACTCATTCTATGAGACCACCATTACCTGGATACCAAAATCAGACAAAGATACTATAAAAAAATAAAATTACAGATCAAAATCACTGATGAATATAGATGCAAAAATCCTCAACAAAAATGCATTAAAAGGATCATACACCATGATCAAGTGGGATTTATCCCAGTGGTGCAAGCATTCTTCAGTATGCACAAATGAATCAATGGGATACACCATATTAACAAATTGAAGAATAAAAAACATATAATCATCTCAATAAATGCAGAAAAAGCTTTTGACAAAATTCAACACCTTTTAATGATAAAACTCTCTGGAAGGTGGACATAGAGGGAACCTACCTCAACATAATAAAAGCCATATAAAACAAACCCACAACAAACATCATTCTCAACAATGAAAAACTGAAACCATTTCCCCCTAGATCAGGAACTAGACAAGTTTGCCCACTCTCACCAGTTTTGTTCAACATAGTTTTGGAAGTCCTTGCCACAGCGATAAGATAAGAAAGAGAAATAAAAGGAATCCATACTGGAAAAGAATTAAAACTGTCACTGTTTGCAGATTACATGACACTATACATAGAAAATCCTAAAGATGCCTCCATGAAACTACTAGAGCTAATCAATGACTTTGGTAAAGTTGCCAGATACAAAATTAACACACAGAAATCTCTTGCATTCCTATATGCTAACAGCCAAAGATCAGAAAGAGAAATTAAGGAAACAATCCCATTCACCACTGCCACAAAAAGAATAAAATACCTAGGAATAAACCTACATAAGGAGGTAAAAGATTTGTACTCAGAAAACTATAAGATACTGATGAAAGAAGTCAAAGATGATACAAACAGATGGAGAGATATACCATGTTCTTGGATTAGAAGAATCAACATTGTGAAAATGACTATAATACCCAAAGCAATCTATAGATTCAATACAATCTCTATCAAATTACCAACAGCATTTTTTTACAGAACTAAAATTAAAAAATCCTAAAATTTGTATGGAGACACAAAAGACCCCGAATAGCCAAAGCAATCTTGAGGGAAAAAAACGGAGTTGGAGGAATCAGACTCCCTGACTTCAGACTATACTACAAAGCTACAGTAATCAAGACAATATGGTACTGGCACAAAAATAGACATATGGAACAGGATAGAAAGCCCAGAGATAAAGCCATGAACCTATGGTCAACTAATCTGTCACAACATAGGCAAGCATATACAATGGAGAAAAGACAGCCTCTTCAATAAGTGGTGCTGGGAAAACTGGACAGCTACATGTAAAAGAATGAAATTAGAACACTGCCTAACACCATACACAAACATAAACTCAAAATGGATTAAAGACCTAAATGTAAGGCCAGACACTGTAAAACTCTTAGAGGAAAACATAGGAAGAACACTCTTTGATATAAATAACAGCAAGATATTTTTTGACCCACCTCTTAGAGTAATGGAAAGAAAAAAATAAATAAACAAATGGGACCTAATGAAACTTAAAAGCTTTTGCACAGCAAAGAAAACTCTAAACAAAATGAAAAGACAACCCTCAGGATGGGAGAATATATTTGCCAATGAATCAATGGACAAAGGACAAATCTCCAAAATATATAAATACCTCATGCAGCTCAATATCAAAATAGCTAACAACCCAATCAAAAAATGGAAAGAAGACCTAAATAGGCATTTCTCCAAAGAAGACATACAGATGGCCAAGAGACACATGAAAAGCTGTTCAACATCACAAATGATTAGAGAAATGCAAATCAAAACTACAATGAGATATCACCTCATACCTGTTAGAATATGCATCATCAGAAAATCTACAAACAATAAATGCTTTAGAGGGTGTGTAGAAAAGGGAACCCTCTTGCACTATTGGTGGGAAAGTAAAGTGTTACAGCCACTATGGAGAACAGTATGGAGATTCCTTAAAAAACTAAAAATAGAATTACCACATATCTCAGCAATCCCACTACTGGGCATATACCCAGAGAACACCATAATTCAAAAAGACACATGCACCCCAATGTTCATTGCAGCACTATTTACAATAGCCAGGTCATGGAACCAACCTAAATGACCATCAACAGAAGAATGGATAAAGAATATGTGGTACATATATACAATGAAATATTACTCAGCCATAAAAAGGAAAAAAAATTGGGTCATTTGTAGAGACACAGATGGACCTAGAGATTGTGATATAAAGTAAGTCAGAAATAGAAAAACAAATACCACATATTAACACATATATGTGGAATCTTGAAAAATAGTACAGATCAACCAGTTTGCAAGGCAGAAGCAGAGACACAGATGTAGAGAACAAACATATGGACACCAAGGTGAGGAAATTTGGAGGGGGTTGGCATGGCATGAATTGGGAGACTGGGATTCCCATATATATATTAATATGTATAAAACAGATAAGAAGAAAAAATATCAAATTGTACACTTTAAATATATGCAGTTTATTGTATGTCAATTATATCTCAATAAAAGTCTTGTTAAAAGAAAAATTAAAAAAAAACTGCTCTCTTTTAATAATGAGAGTTGTGCAATTTCTAAACTCTCTTGCTTTTGGTAGAAAGAAACTCAACTGTGTTGTTAAATATTTATGGTATAAGATGTCCATGCTTAGGAGAGATTTTCACAAAATTATTCTCATGATTTTTTCATGATGTTAAGAATCATGTGATAGAGAGAAATCAGATGTACTAAATTCATGTGTCTGCATTTAGTCTGCTCTCATATCTTTCAAATTTTTATTATTTTAAATTATGCAATTCAGAAGGAGGGAGAGAGGGGAAAAAGAGAGAAAGGAGAGATGGAGGAAGTGAGGAAAGAATGGGAGAAAGAAAGGAGAAAAGAGGTAAGGAAGAAAGAAATGCATCATTTATTGATATTTTAATCTGAAGTGTATGCTCTTTTGGTAGTATAATGAACCATTCTTTGGAGAAAAAAATATTAACTTCTTCACTGTGGGTGATTAACTCTAACTAATTTTACAGATTTGAAAATAATAAAATAATAATGCTGGAAGGAAATTTGTAGATTATTTGATCCAACCTCCATATGTCACCCAGAAAGTTTTAAAAACTTGTCCAAGGTCACTAGCATAGCTGACTACTGTTCAAGTGAGAAGTAAGCCAATAAATTCTACATCCTTATATTCCCAGGCTAGATTTCTTTCTACTATTCAGTCCCATAGTCTTTAAATTTACACAGCTCTTAACATGTCAGGTCTCATTTATACTCAGAATGATCATAATGTATAGAGCTTTTTATTTTTGTTTGTTTGTTTGCTTTTTCTTTTTCTTTTTGGTGTGTTGAGTCTTTGTTGCTGAGCGGGCTTGCTCTAGTTGCAGTGAGCGAGGACTACTCTTCCTTGCCATGTGTGGGCTTCTCATTGTGGTGACTTCTCTTGTTGTGGAGCATAGGCTTTAGGCACCTCGGCTCCAGTATTTGCAGCACATGGGCTCATTAGTTGTGGCTCACTGGCTCTAGAGTGCAGCCTCAGTACTGTGACACATGGGCTTAGTTGCTCTGCGGCATGTGGGATCTTCCTGAACCAGGGATCGAACCCATGTCCCCTGCATTGGCAGATGGATTCTTAACGACTATGCTACCAGAGAAGCCCTAGAGGTTTTTTTTTATTGTTAATCTGGTTAAAATACTTACTTCCTCAAGTGAAAAGGAAAATTCAAATCAGTGAATTTTTACTTTACCATGTTCAGAGAGAAGTGAAAAAGAACTTTGCTATGATCTTTGGAATAATTTTATTTGCTTGAGAGTTATGTTTCTGTGTGTGAAGATACTATATTTATCCTAAAGTTACTTACATCTTTTCTAGTCAGGGAATGTATGTTAATTATCTGTGATATATAAATCAGCGATTAGTGATCATTAGCAACAACTTTAAAGTATATAATATATAATGATGCTGTTGAAGTTACCTTTTTGACTATGTTGGTAAAACAGAATTCATCCATAACACTTAACTGACTTTAAAGTACATACTATATATAAAGCCCCTGTTTTTGGCACAGAGCCAAAGGGAATATATGATTTTTTTGATTTCTGTAACTAATTATGGTGTAGAATTACATATAAACAATCATGTTCACTTCAAGGCCAAGGTCCAGCCTTCTAATATAGAAAAAATAGCAAATGATTTACAGAATTTTTTTGACAATTTATTTTCCTGTTCTAATTATTGTTGATCTACATTTACAACTGCTTGGGCCCATAGATTCCCCTAAATGCCTTGCTCCTAGGTAAAATACAATCTTTCTATACATGTATTAAATATATTTGGACTCGTGCTGTCCTAGTGAATGTTCAGCCTATTCATGTCTCTAGTTACTTAATAACATTTATTAAACAAGGAAAAAGACAGGCAATACAGATAATTATAGAAAACATATCTCTGACTTAAAAATATCACACATTCTAGGAGAGAAAACAGATAAGTAAACAGATAATTGCAATGTGAATATGATAATGCAAGAAAGTATAAGCAAATTCCTGTAGTATACAGAAGAGAGAGTAGTTAATTCTGTTCAAAATAATGGATTGAACTTTGCCAAAAACCAGACTGGTTCAAATTAGGGCACAGAACCCATTGGTGACTTAAAAGGAGACATTTTAATATAAAGAAGTATTAAGTTTTGAGAGTAGAGTAACTAGATGTTAGGATAACTCTAAAGGGCAGTCTAGGAATGAGGAAGGATACACAGAAAATTACCAATGTGGAAGGTGTGGGCCCTTCTAAAAGATGGTTTCATGCTTTACTGGTAAGTGTGTTTTTGAAATCCACTGGATCATCATGAAGCTCACTGGATTGCCAGGCTAGAGTATGTCCACAGTCACCAGGCAAACAGGAAGCAATCCTTTGGAGTGTAGTTGAGCTGCTTCCAATTGGGTAGTTATGAAAAGGAAGTTGGTATGTCTCTGAAGTTGATGGCCTGAAGCTTGTTAAGTCCACACTGGAAGGGCCTCTGGAGACAGATTTCCAGGGAAGTAGCCACGTAGAGAGAGTCAAGGCACCATTGTGGACAGGAGGTCTAGAGTACCACTTTTCATGTTGAGAGGATCACAGAAAGGTGGTCATCAGTCTGAGCCAGTTTTTTGAGATTGCCAAGGGACCATGGATGGACCAGAACACCACTGACTATCTTCACATCCATACTGCTGACCAATTGTGCAGTAGCAGGAACCTGCAACAGAAGCCTCCTTCTTCCTGGAATCCCTCCATTATCCTCTACTATAAAAGTGACATGTGCACACTTTAAAGGAGAAATTCTGGAAGGAATTCCAGCCTTTACTCCATAGCAGATATTGAAGGGTGAATTTGAAGCCAAGATACAATAAATTGATAAAGGAAAAAGAGAAGCAGGAAAGAAATTAACCAAAACATATCTGACACAAAGAAGACCCTGTTTAAATGACAAATCTAGACTTTCTGCTCCAATTCCAAATGAAACACAAAAATCTCTTTTAATGTGTATAACAAACCTATGTGATGAAAATCCATGACCCTATTTTACTTTTGATAATAAAATAATGCCTATATATATTAAAGACTTTTTCATGTACCCAGAGATATTAAGATGAGGAAAGAGTTTGGACCCTTGTCTCCCTGGCTCAAAACTATTAATATTTTGTCTTAAGAAAAGTGATACCATACCACATACCTCTTTAGACTAATACATTCAGGATTTATTATGATGTCTTTAGGTTAATGATTCATCTTCTCTGATTATTGAGAGGTTAAGCATCCATCACTTTAAAATTTCAAGGTCATTTTATTAAAAATAAGGAAGGGAGAAATACCATAAGCAACATTATTAACACAATTATTACTCTAAGTTTGAACATTTAAGTTCAGCAAAGTTACTACTGGGCATTAAAGTTTTATATGTTTATATATATGTTTTATATACTTATAAATTATATTTATATATGTTTTATACATATATATCTACACCCATATATGTATATGTACATATATAGTCATCTATAAATATGTCATATATAGGTTTTATATTTATATATGTTATATATGTTTATGTTTATATAAGTATTATATATAAATTATATATAAATATATGTTATGGATATATATTTTTATATGTTATCTAAACATAAAATTCATATATATAAAACTTTATTGTATATATGTAACTATGTATGTATATATAACTTTCATGTCACTTATGTGGTTGTAATGTTACTTCTGTGTTTGGAAATGCAGAAACAACAGTTTATTTTGAGGTTGTCTAAGGAATAAAAAGCTGTACAGTTACAAAAGCCTTCTTGACAGCTACATGCACACTGGTCAATGTTCAAAAACTTTTTAAGTATGATCAATATAATCTATCTTTGAAGGTTCAAAGGTTAATCAAGGTATTCAAATTGCAAAAAAGAAATAGGCAGTATAGTGCAAAATATTTTAGGCAGATGTGAGGATAGCAAATGTATATTTGAAATAATACAGTATTCAAACTTTTGACTTCAAGAAAGATGACAAGTTATGTTCTGACGAGCAAGACTGTAATGGGTGCAGCTATGTTATGTGCAAGAGATCTAGGAAAGTCACTTCTCTTATCTGATGCTCAGTTTTCTCCCTTGTAAAATGTTGAATCCTATATTTGCTCTCACATATATGTGAAGATTAAATAAGGTTAAATATGTGAATATATCTAGAACTGTGGATATATGTAATATTTCAACCTTAAATCTTAATCCTGAAGTCAATGACTAAAAGATTAAAAAGTTCTTTCCAACTTTGAATCCTTAGAAATTAGGTCTTACTCATTCTTGAAATAAATATTTATCAAGTACCCAATATATACTAAGCCATGTTTAATGCATATGGAGCAAAACAGAAACAAAACAAGGCCTTGCCTTCATTGGAGCTCGTATTCTGGAAATTTTCAGTAAACAGAGTTATCTCTTTAATTCCTTATTTGAGACCCCAATTATTCACATAATACTTTGCTCATTATTGATATCATATAGACGGGAAACAGGATAAGATCACATTCTAAAAACATTGGCTTATAATTTACTTGTGAGATAAAATGTATATCTTAGTTTATTATAAATTGATTTTTAAACTTGAACAAAAATTCTATCTTCACTATTTTCTATGTGACATTGAAAACTGTATTAGCATCTCAGAAACTCAGTTTTTAAAGTGTACATTGTCACTAAAATACTTGACTTACAGACTTTTAGTGACAATAATATATGTGATATTACCTAGAATGCTGCCTCGCAAATATGTTAAATACAGATGACTGCTTTCATATGAATATCTATCTCCATAAAATGTCAGAGGTGAGATTTTATATATAAATAAACATGAGATGATTTGAGTATTCACTCTGAGAGCTGACTCATTCACAGGCTATTTTAAAATATTTATCAAATTTTAAGATTTCTATAGGATCAAAAGAAAGATGGCTGCAAAGATGATTGTCTCATCCAGAATTTATATGTTTTAATCCTTAAAAATCCATAAATTCTCAAATGCCATGAAGAATAAATTAGGCAGCTTTTCATTATCCATCCGATTACATTTAGTCATCATACAAGAATTCTAAAAATGTATATGTGTGCTTATTACTGTGTTCAAATATCTGAAAAATGCAAGATAGAAATATGGCTTAAATTTTTTAAAGTTAGGAAATGAACTATGATAATGAAGATTAAGCTTAAAATATATAGCAACAACTCTTTGATGTTGTCCTTTGGTTTATAATCTTTAGTCTGTCATGGCAGAAGTTCTTTGGTCTCCCCAAAATAATAGCATTAAGACTGAGCCTTTAATATAATAAAAGATAATGTGAATCAAGACAGATGCCCTTAACATGGCTAATATAGGAAAATCTATAATACAACACATGGCAAAAAGACACTAGCCAAACCAAACCTCTGTTAAAATAATATTCCTTGATAAATTATGTTGATTAAACAGAATGGCATAAAAGCAACATTAGATCAGCCCTCTGCAGTCAGGGAATTTACAAACTAATTGGGAAAAGGAAATGTAGGTAGTTTCCTCTGTCCAGACATAATGTGTGTAGGTTAAGTATGTAGAAATAAAGTAACAGGCTTAGTCATTATTAAGGGCAACTACTGAAAAAGAGTATTTATTTTAAACTCTAACAACCTCTCACTTGTAGGGCATGAGAGTACATGAATTTTAGCTCTAGTTCCAGTTCAAATGACAGCATCTCCATCTCAGGAGAGCTACCTACACCTGGTGAGGGCATTTTTCAGTGCCAATATATTGGGGTTTTCTAATATGCATATTCATAACACAACAAGATAGGTGTGTGTAGCAGAGTCAGCATCAGCACTAATCAAACCAATGATTAACATCTTAGTGGTTTCTCATTTGCATATAGCCACTCACAGACAGGATATGAAAAACAACAACCCTAGGGCAACCAACCACAGAAAAGGAGATCCCCATTACAGCCAATAAGAATCCTGAGCTTTCATGCTCCCTAGCACTTTGCTTCCACAGCAGAGTGCATGCTCTCCCCTTTCCTATGGCTTCATGATTTGAGAAAACATCTATTCCAAGCAGGTGACCAAAGTAACAAGTGATTAAGATATTGTGGTCTTGAAACTGTACCACAAAGAAGTGTGTATGAGTGCTGTACATATTAAGAAAGGTTTATCTAGATTATAACATTGTTCACTAAGTGCCTTAAACCTACTAAGAATTAAAATACCTTTAAAATATAATGTTTAATGTTATATATCTGACACTTCATATATGTTCCTTAATATGTGTTTACCTGAAATAATCTGGCAAATATTTGTCCAGCAAAGATGGGATTATTTGGGATCATCAGGGAACCGTACTTCACAGTCAGGCAACCACTGACCAGTCACATGCAAGTTCCCACAGGGCAAGAGAAAGAGAACACTTTTTTAAGAGAGGAAAAGGAGGTTGGAAGAGCTATAGCAGACGGAGAGTCTATGGCTTTTCACTGGCTGAGTCCTTGCCAGGAAAGGTGAGTCTTTCTTCTTTCAGTTGGGCTCTGCTATCATTGCAAGTGGTGAAAGTCTCCCAACTCTAACTGAGGTTTCTCTTCATCAATTTTTTACATATGCTACATATCCTTTCCAATTAAAAACAAGAATCTGAAACTTTAGTAATTTCTATCTTTGTGTAGATTGCAGATATGGTTTCAGACTATTTTAATTAACAGCCTCTAAGGTGATATACACTTTAATATGTAATTGTAGATATTGAAATATTTTAAAGTAAGTGACAGAATGTATTACTACAAATAGCTACAAAAAGTAAATATATCTGAGTGTTGATAAACAATATTAATTAGCAAAAAATTTTTAAGAGTTTATCTTATTTATTACAGGTCAAGTGTGGTAGCAATAGTAGCTCAAATATTACTTGTTCTGCTACTCTCTGGAAATATCTTTATAGAAACAAAATAATAGATAGGAAAACTCAGCAGAGCTTGAAAATATCAAACAGCAGTGATCATTGTAGTGAAATTAAACTACTGAAAATTCTCCTTGAACAATGTGAAATGTGTATGAGGGGAGACTAGTGTTTTTATTTTTAAAAGCTTGACTTCATATCCATGTCTGGTTAATGTATGATAATAATTCATAATAATTGATAATATAGTTAGATGTATTCCTCTTTAAAAATTTAGCTAAAATTTGAAAGTCTACAAATGCTCCTAAGTGCATTAGCTTTTACTGCCAGACAATAATACATCACAAGAAAAAAATTCAACTGAATGACTTTTCAGTGCAGACAACAAAAAGCTTTTATAAACACATTAATGAAGGAAATAGTGTTTTTCACTCAGTATGTACTGAAGCATAATGAAGTTAGGTCTCCAAATCAAAATATATTTTCCCTTGGTAAAAACAATCATTTAAACAGCCATTGATTTGTTACCTTGTGCCTTGACACTTTATGATGAGCCCTTTCAAACCATGCTGATCTTACATATCTGATGAATAATGAATATAGGAAAAGAAAAAAATATTGTCTCCCAGGAAATATTTGCCTTATCATGCACTGAAATTTTTTGTATGTTTAATATATGCTCACAGATCAAAACAGCATTGCATTACAAATGTTAAAATAGTCATAAATTTGTTTTAATCGTGTTTACTTAGGAATAAACAGTGTTCTTGAGACACATTATAGACTATCTTATTCCCCCCAGCTCCAAATTGTAGCATTTGTTATTCTCTTAGTACAAAATATTTTGAAAATGTCATAGAAATGTTGACACTTTAGAATAATCAACCTCCATATATTCAAGAGAGCTGTTTTAGCTATTAAGAAATTATTTTGTTTATTCTTGCAGTGGAATATAAAATATGAAACAACATACAGTAAGTTAAAATGAGTTATTTACTTAATAGAAATAGAAACTAATTTTCACGTCATTTAACAAAAAGTATCCTTGATATTTACTCATGAACGCAGTGGGAACAAATATACAACATTCTGAAATTATATAACTTGTAATGTAAAATATAAATGGTAACAAATCAAAAACAGAGGTTAAATTAAATGTCCAAACAAGATAAGAAAAAAATGAAAATTGAAAATTTTATTACTCACAAGTTATAATATGCCAACATTATGTTTTTTTCTTACAAATGGTTACTCCTTTGTAAAAGACTGGGCAAAATTCTTGAAAGCTCATTAAGAATCTTAAAGGATCATTTTACTAGTGAGAAATATGGAGGTAAGCTTATATTGTAATTTTTTATTACAACTCCCATTACTTTATTTTACAAAAATTTGAGATTTTCTTACAAATTAATTTTAGAATTAAAAAAAAAAACCCAACCTATAGGGTTTGAGGGTGAAAACAGGGTGTGAGAAACAAGATATTTAACCTGTGTGTTGGACAATTCGTAGAAAGAAGTTCTTTTTACTTAGACTTCATGCCTTACTCTAGGGAAGACTGCATATTTGACTATAACCAAGTCAATAAATGAAAGAATTACACTAAATGTTTTTCTAAATATAATTTGAGTCTGTGCTTTATGGCTGCTAAAGTAATTCCATGGCATTTGGGACACCTGTTAAACTTTTCCTTGGACCTGTTGTTTTGACTGTGTTTGGGTCACTTTCAAATAATTCTGAAGAAATAAGCTTTATTCTGTACTCTAGAGAAATTAGCATTTGAAGCATCCTAATCAGGATACCATTCAGGAATCGATTTTTTTTTTTTTCTTTTGAAAGACCTATTCAGGTGTCTTGGTCCAGGATAGATAGGCAAAAGTTTACATATCATGATCTATATCTATGTCTGGGAATTTAGTAGATGGCATAAAGGATGTTAGGAGCTATTTTCCACTGATGAGACTATATTGTTATAGGATTTACTAGAAAGATGATTTAGGTCCAGTTTACAAACTGGGTATGAGTTCAGTGAGACCAGTATTAGGTTTCTGAGTGATGTTCTAGGCACTGAGTTTCTTTGTTCAGGGCCCTGGAACTTCAGCCTCATGAAAACAGCTTGTCACTGTGCTCTGGGCAGAGAGCAGGGACTTCCCTAAGTTTGTATCAAAAGACAAAGCAGCTGTTTTTGTGCTTGGTTTTTAATTAATGTCTGTTATTTTAACATAATTTTAAAAAAATTTAAAATCCTTAAAATTCTCATTTACAACATAGTATGTCAACTCCTAGCAAGATATGCAAAAGGAGAAATATAGCTTCTACCTATTTCTGATTCTGCGGGCTCTTAAATTTCTTCAGAATAACCTGACAATTCCAAGCCACTGAATATGTATGCTAATGGAGAAGTGAGAATGCTTTCTATCTCCACATTTTAAATACAGTATCAGATTATTGAATGGGGGCTGTGCTAGATCAGAGGGTATGAATTAATGCTTAATAGAACTTAGGGATTCTTAGGAATTAAGGGGAAGCAGGAAAGTCTAGTGAGTGAGGCTGTGAACCTATCACCCTCATTTCAACAAAACAGCTTTGTCACATCAAACATGCATTTAACTTCTTTAAAATTAGATTTAAAAAAAATTAGATTTGAGATAGTCAGTGAGCATATACCCAGAGTGAAATGGAAGATACTGATTAAGGTTATTTTTCTAGGTTTCTTTGTAATGTTTATTCTGTAGTATCTTACAGCAGAGTGTGATTCCAGAATTTGAAAAAATATATATTTTTATATGGCTTTTCAATTCAAGCCAACTACTAGTGCACAATCAAAGAAAGAGTGCAATGATGAGGGAGAATTTTCTCTGTTGTTTAAATTCTTATAAACAGCTTAAGAGAAAAGTTTCTTATTTCTCAAAAACTGAGTGTTAAAACATCAGCAATATTCCAAAAGAAACCCATAATCATCCTCATCAGTTCTTTTAGTCCTGTGCAATTAACTCTTCTTTCAACCATCTTGGGTTGGCAGTCTAATGAATCCATCAGCTTCTCAATTAGAATTCTAGAAATCCTCACTCTATCCAGTGGTAAGATCTCAAAGTTGCTTAAGCAGTGTCATCAGAAACCTGTGCCCCAAAGTATCTGGCATAGTCCTTACCATGGGTCTTTGACAAAACCCGTTTTTGTTGAAGATGAAGCACTCTGGCCTATGGCTGATTGCAAGCACTATCATTGAGGTATCAGAGTAAAATGCTGTGCAGATTACTAAAGTTATAAAATGACTGATGGAATTTTATTACAAAAATAAGGCAATTAACAAGGAAATTTGGTTGTTCCTATGGTTAACAACATGTTTTTAAAAATTGAATGTATCACTATATTGTTGCCTAATATCAGGCAAAGCAACGTCAGTACTCTGATAAACAAAAACTTCATGAACAACAAGGACATTGCCATATCTCTAGGAACTTCATACAATTTCTGAAATATTTATAGTTAACAATATTTTACACATACAAATTTAGCCTAAGGAAGGTTAAGCATCTCTTCAGATATGATAACACTTCTCATGAATCTCATAACATATCAAATAAACCTGATTATTTTTAGCACTTCTCTTTTTACAAAGTAGAAGAACAAATCCTCTGTGATTTTCCAGGGACCCTCTAGGAAATCTCAAAACAGTATTAGGTGCAAAATATATCATTTAAGATTTGATTTTGGGAATGCATAATGACAAAAGTTGTTAAATTGGATTACCAAAGTGACAATAAAAGACTTTACAAGTAAATAAAGTGATAACATAATTGTAAAAAAATCAAAAAACAAAAAAACATTAGCTTCTTTTTAAAAGTTCAAAGACTTTGTTAAATAATCAAGGACATGATAAAGTCAACATAAAGCACTGGAAACTATTTTGATAAGGCACAGAATCTTTACCTTCCAGGCAGATAACTCAGAAGGTAAAGAAAATCTTTTTACAAACTCTTGTTAAGAGATCAGTAATCTAAGAAAATTTTAACAAAGAGAAAACAAAAATGGATTTTTATGAGTATAATAATTCATACTTAATCTCATTTTAAAATCTTGAGAATAAACCCATGAAACCTTAGCTAGTGTTTACTGTGACAAATAAAATTCCCTTTTTGCAAACTCTGTACAACTTTGCATATTCAGTCAGGTATTTTTCTACACTTGCATCTTTCTCATTCTGGAATAAATAGTTAATTTACTTTAGGAAAACAATATGCTTTTTTTTTCTTTAATAAAAATATATTCTACATACTGTGTATACTTAATTTAGAATAAGTCTAAGGTTTTAAATTACTGAAAAATCTCGAAAACTATCTGCAGTCTAACATACTCCACTACCTAATTACTGTTGGAATAAAAATTTTCAGAGTAAGTTAAATTTCATTACTTTCTGGGGATTTTAAGTTTATACAAGTGTTATTTAATAGAACTCATTGATGGGGCTTGTATGATATAATTTGGTAATACCATCTGAAGGTAGGAAAATACTACATGTGCATATATATGGATACACAAAAATAGAGAGCTTATAGTTTTAATTTAAGAGTCTTAGTTATGTTTCAGTCATAAACAAAAGAAAATACAAAATTTACTAGTTTTATGGAAAAGCTGACTCTTGTTCTTTCCTCACCTTTACATTTTTACTAGGAATATTTTCTTGGAAGATGATGCAAGTTGATTTTACCTGCTCCTAACCAATAATTGCTGAGAAAAACCTTTAAGAATTCATTTGCCGTGATAATTCTCCTGTAGAGAATATAGACAAAGAACTGAGGAGAAACCAAGAAGCAATCTGGGTGTCTCCAAAGCCTATCTGAGTGGGTAAAACATCTAGCTTGTTTCCAATCAGCTTTTTCAGCCTCTGATGGTTGAACAGGAGAAGAGGACTTAAATGACATTAGGGAATTGAGAGGCTGGAGTGGGAAGGGAAAGATCTGGCAAGGATGGATAGAAGGGTGGAGTAGGTTGAGGTGTTAAAAGGGTCAGATAAAGGATTCAAGGGAGTTGGAGGAAAGATGGAAGATAGAAGAGAGGGAGGGAGGGTTAGAGGGTGATGGGAAGAGAGAGGCTTAGATGAGCCAGTGTGGGGAGATCCCAAGTTTCCCTAAGATGCTATTTGAGTTCTAAATTGCCTTTGGTAAAACTTTGCCATTACTGGATGATACTAGACTGAATTAGTTCTGTAATAGCAAAGCATATAGTCAGTGGAAGAAGAGGAGGGAAGTTGCCAAGTAGAGTGAGACTTACCCGTGGGATTTACATTGAAGAGAGAAATGAAAAAAAAATCTGAAAAGAAGCTAGGGGAGAATTCTACCTGATTAATTTCCTCTTACAATCCCTTAAGAGAATCTCTGGGGTCAGAGGAAAGGAGAAAATGCCTTGTATGGTCCTCGGGTATAAGGAACCTAGGAAAAGCAGAAGAGACTTCAGAGAAGGGAAATAACAATCTCTTTGCCTGAAAAAAATTAAAATAGCTCCTTATCATTGCTACAACAGACAGTATATCTGGGACACTGGTTTGAGAATTGAATTCAATGAAGGATCTGAGAATCACCTAGCAGCAGAGGAGTTAAAGGATCCACAAGGTACCATAACCTATGAGTGGATGGTGGGAGCCCATAGGTGAGGCCCAATCTCAATCCAAGCACCAGAAACTGTCAAATCAAGAACAAAATCAGGACCTAGATAAGGAGAGACTTTAGTGGAAAGGCTTATTGCAAAATAGGGGAAAGGGACTTTTGCAATAGGAGGAGAGAGTTTATTGCAGTAGGGAAAATGTTCTGGCCAAGAGATCTGCCAGCATTGCAAAGATTAGATAGAAAGGGGCTTTTGTTTTACAAAGAAGAGTATTAAAGACTACAAAACTGGGTTTGGGAATGTGGTATGAGGAAGGATGATGTGATTGCTCAGTGACTGTTTAACACTAAAAGCCAGACTATTCTTCAGAGGGTCCATTATGGAAGGGTTGCTATATGTCCAGGCCAAGAGTGGCTCAAAGTTCAGGAATATGGAGAATGGTAGAGAATCTTAACCAAATTTCAGTTGACAAGCATTTAGTTCTGACTAATCAGTGGAACCAAATGAATTCAGCTATTCATTTATAAGGCAGTGAATGGGAAGTTTCAGATCTGTGTCTGCTCTTGTTATAGGTAAGCAAAGGAGACATTTGTGAATTTTATCCAAGTCATACGGAAAAGAGTGCTTCTTTATAGTAAGCCGTGACTGGGAACATGAAAAGGTGACAGAGTTTCATTAATCCTCATATTTTCTAGGATTGCAAGGCTCAGTAAATTTCAACATAGTCACCCTCAATCCTGTTGCCACAGATGCCACTGCTCTTAAGCCATCTATATTAGTTTCCTTCCCTCTGTCAAGGGGGGGAATCCTTAAATGTCCGTTAGAACAAGAAGCAGGATAAATTAGACACTAGGCTATTAAAGAATGCTCTGTTTTTACTAAGGGAAGCTTAGTATCTTAAGTGTCTTACTTAAGTATCTTAAGGAAAGTCTGTATTTATTTATTTATTTAACCAATCTTAGTGTATAGATTTATTTTTAAATTTTTTGTTAATCTATTTTATACATATTAGCATATATATATCAACCCCAATCTCCCAATTCATCCCACCACCCCATCCCCCTGCCCCCCCCCCACTTTCCCTCCTTGGTGTGCAGACATTTGTTCTCAACTCCATCTTTAAATCTTATTGTCTCCATTATGATTTGCCAAAGTTAAGTTCAAATAAGATCATTTTCTCACTTATATACCACAAGTCCTAAGGACAAAGTCAGGTTACATTTTAGAATATCAGTTAACAATCAAAAGAAAAGATGAGAAGGTAAGATGGACTCAGGTCCAATTTTGTAAGAGAGCATGGACAGAAATATGTTTAATACAATTTAATGTAATAGGACATTATTAAGTGCATAATATTTGCAAGAAAATTCTCAAGTCATATAAGACCAAGAATAAAATATAGATGTTTAAGCTGGGGGATGGAACCATATGTAGAAATAGGGTTTAAAGATATAAGCAGATGTGAATTAAGGTTAAATTTGGATACAAAGAAGAAGGTAGGAATCAAGTAACTGACATGAGGACCGTGAAATGGAAGCTGAAGGTTTGGAACAGAGAGCACATCTCTACACAGGCAGTCAAAGAATGACCATGGCCAAGCCAATTGCTTGTTTTGTTTTTGAGTTTTAATAATAATTATATTTTAAACAAGACTTTTTAGTTAACCTTGATTACAGAAAAAAGCACAGTAAGGGGAATATTTTTAAAGTTATCAAGTACATTTTTGTGTATTATTTAAATATTTGATTTTTAAAATTTTTCAGATACTTATTCCTTATATTCTCAAGTAATTGAAAGTTACATGATGATTTAATATACAATATCAAGTAACATTCTTTTAATGTAATATGCTAACCAAAAAGATAGTGGTTTGTTTTACTCTTCTTAATAAGAAGAATGTGACCCTATTTTTTTTCCCCATGAGAAAAAGATCTATCATCAGTCTGAACATTTTAAATTTCCATGCTCCATAGTAATACTGTAAAGTTTAGTTTAAGGATAATTCATGATCACATTCCCCAAATGCCAAGCCATGCCTACTTCTCTCTCTCTCTCTCCCCCTCGCCCCCCTCTTTTTTTCTCTCTCTCTCTCCCCCTCGCCCCCCTCTTTTTTCTCTCTCTCTCTCTCTCCTCTCCTACCCCCCTTTCTCTCTCTCTCTCTCAAATCCTAGCAAGAAAATTTAGGAGATAAACTTTTTTAAATTAATTAATTAATTAATTAATTGTCTGTGTTGGGTCTTCATTGCTGCACGTGGGCTTTCTCTAGTTGCAGTGAGTGGGGGCTACTCTTCGTTGTGGTGCGTGGGCTCCTTATTGCCATGGCTTCTCTTGTTGCGGAGCACAGGCTCTAGGCACATGAGCTTCAGTAGCTGTGGCACACAGGCTCAATAGTTGTGGCTCACAGGCTCTAGAGTGCAGGTTCAATAGTTGTGGCGCATGGGCTTAGTTGCTCCACGGCATGTGGGATCTTCCTGGAGCAGAGTTCTAACCCATGTTCCCTGCATTGGCAGGCGGATTCTTAACCACTGCATCACCTAGGAAGTCCTAGGAGATAAAGTTAACATAAATTTACTAAGCATCTTCTTTCTGTCATGCATTGTTAACTTCTGATGAATACAGATAATATGCTAGAGAAAGGACCCTGTCTCCAGTAGCTTGCAGTTTATTGTGTAGCATTGCCTCTCTTTTACTTGATTTTCTTAAAAAATCTAGAAAATCAAGAACTTTTCCCAGAACCATAAAAAGAAAAATCCATCTGCACGAAAACTACTTTTTTTCTACTTTTATTATTGCAACATATTTTTTTTTAATAATGCTTCTGGACCAGGCTTTGTAATGTTTTACAGAAATGTGACTTGATATATTACTTTTAAAGGCGATTTGATGGCCAGAACAAGAGTTAGGAAGAAAGCAGCAACAGCCTAATGCATCCTGATCTGTTTCTTGCCTGGGGAAAAACATGCCCTGGTTCCTATTCCCACATTTTCTGGCAGCTTAAATAAGTAGTCACGGCACTGCTTGTCTACCACCTACCGGAGAATAGGAGGAATCAAAGGAAGAGATGGGGTAACATGATTCCAGAGCACACCCAGGAGACTGGAGCTGCTGCTGTCATATACAGAAGGCTCTACTCTACTAGAGACATGGGGCCTTAAGCAGAAGGTTAAACCCCAAAGCATATATGAAACTCTTGGAAAAGAAAAATCCAATAAGCCAAAAGGCTGAATTAACCTGCCTGGTAGAGTGTAGAATGTGGCTGCTCTTGGCAGAAGCAGTGAATTCTGGGCTTTATGTCAGTGTTATAAATTTTACTTCCCTTTTAACATCTCTATCAAAACCTTGCCCCAGATAAATTGTAAATCAATTGACCAAGGTAATTGACTTATCCTGAGTCAGATGTTTGTGTATGGTAATTTTGCCTCCAGAAAAGGAAACAGCCTGCTTGTGGTTTCCTAACCATTTGGCAGTCAGGAGAAAAACATCAGGTCACTGGCCAGTAATGCAGTTGCAAGAGCAAATGTGGGGCAGCAATTTAGAGGAGGCAGGAAAAAAAAGATGAGGAGCTTTACCCTCCCAGTGGGAAAAAAATGTTCCTGGATTGGCAGGACTTTCTCTGAGGATTAATAGAATTTGTTCTGATGACAAGCAGGTCACAATAATTACTCCCACCTCTCTGTAGCTTTTCAGTTGCCATTACCTGCTTGTGGCAGCTTTTGAAGAAAAGTTGGCATAAAAATTAAGAGTACTGATTATTTAACTAGATTAAATAAAGGGATAACAATTTTACTCAATTAAAGGCCTTGGCAAAGTGGCCCAAAATAAATCACAAAGGGAATCAACACACAAAGCCATTTTATACAAATGTCAGAATTCACATTTACAAAGATGGAATGTGGTCATTTTGGCCAAAGCAGAACTCTTCAGAGGTAAAGTAAGAGCCAGCACCCATAAAAGTAAATACAACAAGAGGTGATGACAATTCTAAATGGCAAGCAAAAATATCTGAAATTTTGTGTTCTTAATTTGCATCTTCTTAATAAGTCTGCTATCATTTTAGTTAGAAAAGGCAATTTAGTTTGAAGGCAAAGTCTTGGACCATTCTGTTCACTGACATGTTGCTAGCATCTGGCGTTATTCCTAGATTCAACGGGGCTCATAAAACATTTGTAAATGAATGGATGACATTATATAATAGAGGAGTAAATGAATGAGTCGATAAACATTAACAATAAATAATAGAGCCGTTAAAAGTTCCCTTGAAAATCCTAAATATGTGTAGGGGATACTATCAAATTAAGCCTAGGTGTTATTTTTCTAATGATTAAATTTTAATATAAAAAGACTACATAAAAATATAGTCACAACACTGAACATATGACTACATAGCTCTTTTATCGTAATTGCAGAAAATGCCTCATGAAAGTGAGAAATTTTTTTTTACCTCTGCACACCTGTCTGACTCTGCTCCCCCTTCTATCTTAGTTCTCTTCATTTCCACTTGCTCACATTCTAGTTTAGTCTATTTACTCTACCTCTTTCTTTCATTTCATCTTTTTTCTGTTCTCTCCCTGCTTCCCATCCATATTCCATCTTTCTCCACTTTATTCAGAACTACATCAGAAGTTCTCCCTGGACAAGTAGATATACCATATCACTCACTCTTATCTTTTACCTCTAAATGACTATGACCTCTAAACATTTGTTCTGCTGCCTCCTTGGCCTGGTATCTCTTCCTGCCATTCTTCTTTTCTCTCCCTGGTCAGTTATTCATGCTCAAGGGCATGACAAAACTTTATTTTCTCTAAACAACTTTCCCCAGTCCCATCAGAGAGAGCAGATCATTCCCTCCTTTGCGTCTTTGCCATATAGTGAAAACCTCTATTCTAGCATCTACCACATATCATTAGTATTTATTACTTTGCCTCTTCTCAGCTTGTAACCTCCTAAGAGTAATGGTTATAACATATTTACCTGGTAGCCACAGTTTTGGGCACATAGTAGGTGTTCAATGTTTGCATAAATGAATGAAAACATTAGGGAACTGAGAGTTGAGATTTGGTGAACATATATGCTTTATATTAATATATACTTACTCAAAAATCTAAGAGTCATTCTGTTTGTATAACATTAAACAGATTAAAATTTGAATGCATTATTTAAATTCTAAATAAAAAATATAAAAATTATTTTCAAAAGTCAAATGAGATAAATGAAACTTAAATCCAAAGATGACATCTTTTCTTCTTTTATTGTTTTCTAACTGGCACAACTTGTTCATGGAAATGTGTGTATATATGTATGTGTGTATAAATACATACACACGTAGGTAACTGAAATCAACATATGAAAGACTATAGAAACTGAAAGAATGCTTTCACAATATTAACTGTGAATATCTGTGTGTAATGTGATCGATTAACTTGAATCCTGATTAGAATTTATTTCACTACATAGCATTATCCTCTTTTTCTGTTCATTTCATCCTTTCTTGTATTTTCTGGATCCATTTCATTCAGTGCCAGTGCATCTGATTGGACTGTGAAGCATGAAATGTGTAGCATCAAAACACAGCTGGAGCCAATGCCATTCTTTAGCCAGCTGGCATGAGCCCTTGCTGTAGAAAGCAGCTGACTTCTGTTTTGATAGAGTAAGCATTCCAACGTGTGCTGCTTGTAATTCACTCATCACCCAACAAACAAATTAGTCTAGAAAAGAAATGTATCAGCTATTGAGAGGAATGGGATTGATTGATAAAGGGGCTATCACACCCTCCTGCTTGTGGTACATAGTGTGCTTCTGATGCTTTTAGCAAAACAGTTTATACCATTTATAGTAACTTCATCAGCAAGGCAATATATTGGTATGAAAAAAAAACATTTGACTTGGACAATAGACTTTATCCATGTAATAATGCATATCTATTTATCTATCTAATCTTTTTCCCCATAATGAGGGACAAGGTTTCATTCAACTTTTGGTGAAATTTCACCAGGAACACAAAACTCATCATTCTACCAGGTAGCCAATTCTCTAATTATCTACATTCAGTGACCTACAAAGTTAACTGCATTTTTATAATCTCCACTTATTAGTCATGATTTTGCAATACAGAGCAGTGCAAAATAAGTCTACTACCACCTCACATCTGAAAAATCTCCAGGTTTTTGAAGAGAGCTAATCTTTTTATGCAACCCTTTTGTTCACTAGCCTAAATAAACCCCCTTCTTCACAGTATGCAGTTTTCTAATATTGTACTACAATGATCCTTTCCTGTGTTCCCACACAGTGTGTCATTGTCCCTTTTATTTAAATTATTGTGTCAGATTTAGAAATGAAGAGATCTTAGAACTGTGGCTTATGTTTATTCCCTAAATATTGAGAATAATATATGATTAACAAGTTTGAAAAATGCCCTTTTTTGTGTTCTAGTATTTGCTTATTTCTGTTTAATAAAATATTACAGTCTTAGCTGCTTAAAACAGGGCATGCTTATGATCTCTCAGGTTCTGTGAGTCTAGGCTCAGCTTAGCTGGGCCCTCTGCTAGGATATCACAAGGTTGCCATGAGTGTCATGCAAACTATGTTCTCATCTGGAGGCTCAACAGGGAGAAATTCATTTCCAAGCTCCTCACCCAGGTCATCGGCAGAATTCATTTCCATATAACTGTAGAGCTGCCCTGGCCCCTTGCAGGCTAATGGATGGAGGTTTCCCTCAGGTCCCAGAGACCACCCTCAGCAACTTGCCTTTGAGCTTCCTAACAGGGATGCTTACTTCCTCAAATCCAGCAAGGGAGAAATCTCTAGAACAAGTCTGCTGGCAAGATGAAGTCTTTTATAAGGTAACATAACAGTGAGAGTAACATCTCATCACCTTTAGCATTTTCTATTGGTTAGAAATGTCACAGATCCCACCCACATTCAAAGAAAAAAAAAGATTAAAAACAAACAAGCATGTGATCACCAGCAGGTAGTGATTATAGGCGCCCCCCATAAGTCTTCCACCAAACACATAATGAATCAAAATAGTATCAAGTGATATAACATCTGAGTATATGATAGTGCTTTATTTTTAATGTTTTGTAGAACTTCTTAGAAAACAAAACCACCATAAGCCTTCTCTGTTTCTTTGGGAGTGAGCCCTGAGTCCTAGTACATGTAATGGATTGAACTAATTACCTCAATTTTTCAGACGTCTCTCTGTATCCAGCCTTTTACCATGCAATGTTGCAGTCCCCATTCACTGTGGACACTGCTTTACTCTCCTAACTGCTTGAATCTAAGTTCATAAATGTTACCTGTTATGTTAGTTTTATAGGGATGCACAAAGAATACAGCCACAAACTCGGTGGCTTAGAACAACAGAAATTTATTATCTCAAATTTTGCACGGCAGAGGTCCAAAAACACAATATCATCAGGGTTACGTTGCCTCCAGAGGCTCTGGAGAAGAATCATTCCTTGACTCTTCCACAGTTGGTAGTAGTTGATGACATTTCTTGACCTGTTGCTGCCTAATTCTAATATCTGCCTTTGTCTTCTCATGGCTTTCTCTTCTGTGTCTAGGTCTGCCTCTCTTCTCTCTGTTATAAGTACCCTTGTCACTGGATTTAGGGTCTAGTACAATAATCCAGGATGATCTCATCTTTTTTTTTTAATTTTTAATTTTTTACAATAAACTGCATATATTTAGAGTGTACAATTTGGTATCCCAGTCTCCCAATTAATCCCCCCCCCCCAACCCTCCCGGCTTTCCCCACTTGGTGTCCATATGTTTGTTCTCTACATCTGGGTCTCTATTTCTGCCTTGCAAACCGGTTGATTTGTACCATTTTTCTGTAGTCCACATATATGCGTTAATATACGATATTTGTTTTTCTCTTTCTGACTCACTTCACTCTGTATGACAGTCTCTAGGTCCATCCATGTCTCTACAAATGTCCCAGTTTCCTTGCTTTTTACAGCTGAGTAATATTCCATTGTGTATATGTACCACATCTTCTTTATCCATTCATCTGTTGATGGACATTTAGGTTGGTTCCATGTCCTGGCTATTGTAAATAGTGCTGCAATGAACATTGGAGTGCATGTGTCTTTTTGAATTATGGTGTTCTCTGGGTATATGCCCAGCAGGATGATCTCATTTTGAGTTTCTTAACAATTACATCTGCAAGATGCTTTTTTCAAATAAGCTCATGCTCACAGGTTCTGGGAAGTGGACATATCTTTTTAGGGACCACTATTCAATCCATCACATCTGCTTTGACCAATAAGAAGCTTAGCGGATGTGATGTGACACAACACTTCTGAGATCTGCCTTCCTCTCTTGTACTTCTGCCATCTCCATGAAAAGTATATACTTGAGCTAGCCACCAGGTCATAGGAGGATGTAAACATGATGCTCCAGATATGTTACCCCAGCCAAATCCAGACTAGAAGTAAACCCCGTTTTTGTAGATGCAAGAGAGAATCCAGTTAAACTCAGCAGAATCCAACCAAGCCCAAGCAAGATCATCTAACCTACACAAATATGCAAGAAATAAGTATTTGCTATTGTATGCCACTGTAATTATGTGGCTGCTTGTTAGGTAACAACTAGGTAACTACATATGTATGTATGTATTTCCCTTTTAGCATCTTTAGGATCCATTCTGTGCTAGATGTTCCTCTAATCTCTCCGAATTTCAGAAACAAAAGTTTTCACTTCTGACTCTTGCATTTTCTCTGAGCAAAACTTGCTCCCAGAGAAGTAAAAATTAATCCATGCTAATATGAAAATTTAAGTCATTTAAATTTCTCTCAGAGTTCTAAATTTATCATTAATGAGATAATAACTTTGAAACACTTATTATTACCATGCCATTTTCAGCCCACAGAAAAACTGAGGCACAGATGATTGAGGTAAGTTGCCCAGAGTAACACAGTTAGTAAACACTGCAACTTTCTTTAATCCAGACAACCTAAGCTCCAGGGACTCTATACCTTCTCATACCCATGATGATAGAATGAAATTCTGCTCCTTTAATCAACACTGTGAAGCCTTAGTGACAGAGGTCAGATGAAGAAAAAGTATTCTGGGAAAGGATTCCTGAAATAAAGAATTTGAAAATACTTTTATAAGACCTTTGGGAAAGCTGGTGGCCTGTATTTCTGCTGTAGTTCTTATCTCTCTCCAGTCCAACCCTAAAAATACAAATGTAAGAATTTACCTTTCACTGTTAGCCATATGCCCCGTGATTTTCTACTGAATATTCTTATAATTCAAAACACTTCTTTAAAAATTTATAATCCATTTTATGTTCAGTAAGCATTCAGTCATATATTAGCTTAGATTTCTTCCCCACAGGGTTGTTGGTATGGTGTAAATATTGCCTAATCTTGCCTTGTAGAGTGCATAGTATGTCACTGGCATTTATTTATTTTTCCATTTTCTTAGGCTCACAATGCATATTAATAAAAATTTAATGCTAATGCACAATCCATATTCTTTGCAATACATGTAGTATAGAATTTTAATGAGATTAAAATTTTAATATTAAAAGTATGCATTATATATGCCAGGGAACTATAGAAAGATTCTAATGTGTTATGACAAATTATATAATATAAGGATAAAAAGAGAGACCTTGGACATGGACCCAATTGTTTTCCAACATCGGCTCCAAATTTTACTTGCTGTGGGACCTTGAGTGTGTTATGTAACTTATTTTAAACACAATCTTCTTTTTTGTATAATACATATAACATATTAATAGTGAATATAAATTATTTTAATGACTTTAAAAAAAGATTTACTATTATAACAAAATTTCTTTCATATCTTTAGCCTCTTTTTCTTCCAAAATAACTCTGCCATATTTACTGTTGATATCTTGGTGGCTGTTATACAGTACTGCTTCTACATCAACCACAGTGCTATGAGATTAGAAATCAATTACAACAAAAAAACTGCAAACAGTACAGACACGTGGAGGCTAAACAACGTGCTACTAAACAACCAGTGGATCACTGAATAAGTCAAAGAGGAAATAAAAAAAAATACCTAAAGGCAAATGAAAATGAAAACATGACAATCCAAAAAATATGGGATGCAGGGGTAGGAATCAAGATGGTGGAATAGGAGGATATGGATTCGTCTCTCCTCACAAGTACATCAAGAATCATCTACAAATGGAACAGTTCTTACAGAGTTCCTGCTGAACATTAGTGGAAGACTTCAGACACCTAAAAGAACAAGAAAAATCTCCTCACAAGTGGATAGGACAAAAGAAAGAAAAAAAGAGGACTCAAGAAAGGGACCAGCAACCCTGGCGGGAAGCTGAAGGTAAGGAGAGGTTCCCCCATTCAGAAAAAAACACTCACAGTGGGGAAACCAGCTGGGACAGAAAGGGACCTTCATAGGATTGAAGGGGAACATAATGGATGATCTGTGGAAGGCAAGAGAAAGTAAGAACTGTGCTCATGGTCTGTGCTACAGCTCTGCACACCCCATCCTGAGTTGTGTGTCTCCTGTTGTGGAGGGGGGCTGGGTGTGGGAAAATGGGGTTTGGAGTTTGGACTTAGGAGGGGACAGCTGTTAGCTGTGAAAAGAGCCTGAAGGAGTAAGGAGCTCCACAACTAGGAAAGCTTGTGGAAGAAGCCCAGGACACCATAGAAACAAGGCACCAGTGTGGAATGGTATATGGGAGATGGGGCCACCACTGCCTCCACATGCCAGCCCCTGCCTCCAAAGGCACTGGGAGGGACTCCCATCAGAGTGAGCATGCCCCAGTCTGTTGCAAATGCCTGCTGGTCTCTGCTGCTGCAGGCACTTTGTGCACACCCCAGCTGTGGTTGTTGTACCCTCCCTGGCCTGAGTAAGTAAGTATGCCTCAGTCAGCTGCTGCTTTCGCTTCCTCTCACCTGGGCATAAAACAGATGTCTGAGGGTGGCACACACACAAAGGTGGGGCCAAAACCAAAGCTGAGCCCCAGGGGGCAGTGTGATTAAGGAAGAACTGGCATCTCTCTGTGCAGCTGCACAAATCATGGGTTAAATCCCTGTGATTAACTTGCTAAATCCTGGGTTAGTGGAATATCTGTATAGACAATGAATGTTCCCACAACTGAGACTGGTTTAGCTTTAGCAGCAGTGAACTTTGGGGGCAAGTACATGCAGGAGTTGGGCCAGGTCAAAGTCTGAGCTGGCCCCACAGTGCCCACAGTGGGTCCAGAGACCTACCTAGAGGTATCCATCTTAACATCAAGACCTGGCTCCACCCAAATGCAACCAGCTCCACTGCTGGACACCTCACACCAAACAACAAGCAAGACAGGAACACAAGCTCACACATCAGCAGACAGGCTGCCTAAAGTCATACTAAGCTCACAGACACCCCAAAACACACCACCTGATGTGGCCCTGCCCATCAGAGGGAAATGACACAGCTTCACTAGAGAACAGGCACCAGTCCCTCCAACCAGAAGCCTACACAAGCCCCTGGACCAAATGCGCCCATCAGGGGGCAGACAACAGGAGCAAGAGGAACTACAACCCTGCAGCCTGCAGAAAGGAGACCATAAACACAGTAAGTTAGACAAAATGATAAGACAGAGAAATATGTTGCAGTTGATGGAGCAAGGTGAAACCCCCCCAAGACCAAGTGAATGAACAGGAAAAAGGCAATCTACCTGAAAAAAGAATTCAGAGTAATGATAGTAAAGATGATCCAAGACTTCAGAAATAGAAAGGAGGCACAGATTGAGAAGATACAAAAAATGTTTAACCAAGACCTAGAAAAACTAAAGAACAAACAATCAGTGATGAACAATACAATAACTGAAATGAAAAATATGCTAGAAGGAATCCATAGCAGAATAAGTGAGCTGCATGATAGAATGGTGCAAATAACTGCCATGGAGCAGAATAAAGAAAAAAGAATGAAAAGAAATGAGGACAGTCCCAGAGACCTCTGGGACAAAATTAAACACACCAACATTCAAATTATAAGGGTCCCAGAAGAAGAGAAATAGAAAGGGTATGAGAAAATATATAAAGAGATTATAGTCAAAAACTTCCCTAATATGGGAAAGGAAATAGTCATCCACATTCAGGAAGCACAGAGAGTCCCATACAGGATAAACTGAAGGAGAAAAATGCTGAGACACATAATAATCAAATTAACAAAAATTAAATACAAGGAAAAAATATTAAAAGCAGCAAGGGAAAAGCAACAAATAACCTACAAGGGACTCCATAAGGTTATCAGTTGATTTTTCAGCAGAAACTCTGCAGGCCAGAAGGGAGTAGCAGGATATATTTAAAGTGATGAAAGGGAAAAACCTACACCAAGATTACTCTGCTCAGCAAAGATCTCATTCAGATTTGATGGAGAAATCAAAAACTTTACACACAAGCAAAAGCTGAGAGAATTCAGCACCACCAAACCACCTTTACAGCAAATGCTAAAGGAACATCTCTATGCAGGAAACACAAGAGAAGAAAAAGACCTACAAAAATAAACCCCAAACAATTAAGAGAATGGTAATAGGAACATACATATCAATAATTACCTAAAATGTTAATGGATTAATGCTCCAACTAAAAGACACAGACTGGCTAAATTGATACAAAAACAAGACACATGTATATGCTGTCTACAAGAGACCCACTTCAGACCTAGGGACACATACAGACAGAAAGTGAGGGGATGGAAAAAGACATTCCATGCAAATGGAAATCAAAAGAAAGCTGGACTTCCTAGGTGGCGCAGTGGTAAAGAATCTGCCTGCAAATGCAGGGGACACGCATTTGAGCCCTGCCCTGGGAAGATTTCACATGCTGTGGAGCAACTAAGCCTGTGTGCCACAACTATTGAGCCTGTGCTCTAGAGGCCGTGAGCCACAACTACTGAGTCCATGTGCTGCAACTATTGAAGCCCACATGCCTAGGACCTGTGCTCCACAACAAGAGAATCCACTACAATGAGGAGCCTGTGCACCACAATGAAGAGTAGCCCCTGCTCGCAGCTACAAGAGAAAGCCCGTGTGCAGCAATGAAGATGCAACGCAGCCAATAAATAAATAAATAAAATAAATAAATTTAAAAAAAAAGAAAAAGGAAAGCTGGAGTAGCAATACTCATATCAATTACAATAGACTTTAAAATAAAGGATGTTCCAAGAGTCAAGGAAGGACACTACATAATGATCAAGGGATCAATCCAAGAAGAAAATTATAAATATATATTCACCCAATAGAGGAGCACCTCAGTATATAAGGCAAATGCTAGCAGTCATAAAAGGGGAAATTGATAGTAACACAATAATAGTGGGGGACTTTAACACTCCACTTACACCAAATGGATAGTTCACCCAGACAGAAAATTAATAAGGAAACACAAGCCTTAAATGACACACTAGAACAGACAGAATTGATATTTCTAGGACATTCCATCTGAAAGCAGCAGAATACACTTTTTTCTCAAGTGCACATGGAACATTGTCCAGGATAGATCACATCTTGGTCACAAATCAAGCCTCAGTAAATTTATGAACACTGAAATCATATCAAATGTCTTTTCTGACCACAACACTAAAAGATTAGAAATCAATTACAGGGAAACAAAAAATGTATAAAAAACATAAAAACACATGAAAGCTAAAAATATGCTACTAAATAACCAAGAGATCACTGAAGAAATCAAAGAGGAAATAAAAAATACCTAGGAAAAAAAATGACAATGAAAACATGATGACCCAAAACATATGGGATGCAGCAAAAGCAGTACTAAGAGGGAAGTTTACAGCAATACAATCCTACCTTAAGAAACAAACAAAAATCTTAAATAAACAACCTAAACTTACACCTAAAGAAGCTACAGAAAGGACAAAAACAAACAAACAAACAAACTCCACATAGTTAGTAGGAGGAAAGAAATCATAAAGATCAGAGCAGTAATAAATGAAATAGACAAAGAAAACAATAGCAAAGATCAATGAAACTAAAAGCTGATTCTTTGAGAACACAAACAGAATTGATAAACCTTTGGCCAGACTCATTGAGAAAAAAAGGGAGAGGACTCAAATCAGTAAAGTTAGAAATAAAAAAGAAGTTACAACTGACACCACAGATATACAAAGGATCATAAGAGACTGCTACAAGCAACTATATGCCAATAAAATGGACAACATGGAAGAAATGGACAAATTCTTAGAAAAGTACAAACTTCCAAGACTGAGCCAGGAAGAAATAGAAAATATTAACAATTTAATCACAAGTAATGAAATTGAAACTGTGATTAAAAATCTTCCAAGAAACAGAAGCCCAGGACTAGTTGTCTTCACAGGCAAATTCTACCAAACATTTAGAGAAGAGCTAACACCTATCCTTCTCATACTCTTCTAAAAAATTTGCAGAGGGAGGAACACTCTCAAGCTCATTCTAAGAGGCCACCATCAATCTGATACCAAAACCAGACAAAGATATCACACACAAAAAAAGAAAATTACAGGCCAATATCACTGATGAACCTAGACACAAAAATTCTCAACAAAATACTAGCAAATCAAATACAACAACTTATTGAGAGGATCATACACCATGATCAAGTGGGATTTATCCCAGGGATTCAAGGATTCTTCAATACATGCAAATCAATCAATGTGATACAACATGTTAGCAAATTGAAGAATAAAAACTCAATAGATACAGAAAAAGCTTTTGACAAAATTCAACATAATTTTGGATAAAAATTCTTCTAAAATTGGGCATAGAGGAAACCTATCTTGACATAATAAAGGACATATGTGACAAACCCACAGCAAACATTCTCAGTGGTGAAGAACTGAAAGCATTTCCTCTAAGATCAAGAACAAGACAAGGGTATCCACTCTCACCACTATTATTCAACATAGTTTTGGAAGTCCTACCCACAGCAATCAGAGAAGAAAAAGAAATAAAAGGAATCCAAATTGGAAAAGAAATAAAACTGTCACTGTTTGCAGATGACATGGTACTATACATAGAAAATCCAGAGATGCCTCCACAAAACTACTAGAGCTAATCAATGAATTTAGTTAAGTTGCAGGAAACAAAATTAATACACAGAAATCGTTTGCATTCCTATACACTAACAATGAAAGATCAGAAAAAGAAATTAAGGAAACAATCCCATTTACCATTGCAACAAAAAGAATAAAATACCTAGGAATAAATCTACCTAAGGAGGCAAAAGACTTGTACACAGAAAACTATAAGACTGATGAAAGAAATCAAAGACAACACAAACAGATAGAGACATATACCATGTTCTTCGATTGGAAGAATCAATATTGTGAAAATGCTTATACTACCCAAAGCAATCTACAGATTCAATGTAATCCCTATGAAATTACCAATGGCATTTTTCACAGAATTACAAGCAAAAAATTTACACTTTGTATGGAAACACAAAAGATCCTGAATAGCCAAAGCAATCTTGAGAAAGAAAAATGGAGCTGAAAGAATCAGGCTCCCTGATTTCAGATTATACTACAAAGCTACAGTAATCAAGACAGTATGGTACTGACATAAAAATAGATCAATGGAACATGATAGAAAGCCCAGAAATAAACCCACACACCTATTGTCACCTAATATATGACAAAGGAGGCAAGAATATACAATAGAGAAAAGACAGCCTCTTCAATAAGTGGTGCCGGGAAAATTGGACAGCTACAAGTAAAAGAATGAAGTTAGAACACTCCCTAAAACCATATACAAAAATGAACTCAAAATTGATTAAAGGCCTAAATGTAAGTCCAGACACTATTAAACTCTTAGAGGAGAACATAGGCAGAACACTATGACATAAATGACAGCAAGATCTTTTTTGACCCACCACCTAGAGTAAAAAAATAAAAACAAAAATAAACAAATGGGACCTAATTAAACTTAAACATGTTTGCACAGCAAAGGAAACCATAAACAAGATGAAAAGATAACCCTCAGAATGGAAGAAAATATTTGCAAACTAAGCAACTGACAAAGGATTAATCTCCAAAATGCACAAACAGCACATGCAGCTCAATATTAAAAAACAAACAACCCAATCAAAAAATGGGTGGAGGACCTAAATAGACATATCTCCAAAGAAGACATACATATGGCCAATAGGCACATGAAAAGATGCTCAGCATCACTAATTTTTAGAGAAATGAAAATCAAAACTACAGTGAGGTATCACTTCACATCAGTCACAATGGCCATCATCAAAAAGTCTACAAACAGTAAATGCTAGAGAGCCTACTAGAAAAGGGAACCCTCTTACACTGTTGGTGGGAATATAAATTGATAGAGCCCACTATGAGGAACAATATGGAAGTTCCTTAAAAACTAAAAATAGAACTAAGATATGACCCAGCAATCCCACTATTGGGCATATACCCAGAGAAAACCATAATTCAAAAAGATACATGCACCCCAATGTTCATTGTAGACTATTTACAATAGCCAGGACATGGAAGCAAACTAAATGTCCATCAACAGATGAGTGGATAAAGAAGATGTGGTACATATATAAAATGGAATATTATTCACCCATACAGAGTGAAGTAAGTCAAAAAGACAACAACAAATATTGTATATTAACACATATATGTGGGATCTAGAAAAATGGTATAGATGATCTTATTTGCAAAGCAGAAATGGAGACAGATGTAGAGAACAAAAGTATGGATACCAAGGGAGGAAAGGGGGTGGGGTGGGATGAATTGGGAAATTGGGGTTGACATGTATATATATACTACTATGTACAAAATAGATAACTAATGAGAACCTACTGTGTAGCACAGGGAACTCTGCCTGGTGCTCTGTGATAACCTAAATGGGACAGAAATCCAAAAAAGAGGGGATACATGTATATGCATGGATGATTCACTTTGCCTTACAGCAGAAACTGACACAACAGTGTAAAGCAACTATACTCCAAAATATATATAAATCATATAATTTATATATTTTATATAAAATAAATATATATATGTTTATTTATACAAAAAACCCTAAAAACTCTGGGACACAGCAAAAGTGGTTCTAAGAGGGAGGTTTATAGTGATACAAGCTTACCTCAGGAAACAAGAAAATTCTCAAATAAATAACCTAACCTTACACCTAAAGCAACTGGAGAAAGAAGAACAAATAGAACCCAAAGTTAGTAGAAAGAAAGAAATCATAAAGATCAGAGCATAAATAAATGAAATAGAGACTAAAAAAAAAAAATAGAAAAGATCAATGAAACTAAAAGCTGGTTCCTTGAAAAGGTAAACAAAATTGATAAATCTTCAGTCAGACTAATGAAGAAAAAAAGGGAGAAGTCCCAAATAAATAAAATCAGAAATGAAAAAGGTTACAACCGACACAACCAAAATACAAAGGATCATAATAGACTATGATGAGCAACTATACACCAATAAAATAAACTAGAAGAAATGGAAAATTTCTTTGAAAAGTATAATCTCACAAGACTAAACCAGGAAGAAATAGAAAATATGAACAGACCAATTATAAGTACTGAAATTGAATCAGTAATTTAAAAATTTCCAACATGCAGAAGTTCAGGACCAGGTGGCTTCACAAGTGAATTCCACCAAACTTTTGGAGAAGAGTTAATGCTTTTCCTTCTGAAACTATTCCAAAAAATTACAGAGGAAGAAACATTCCCAAGATCATTCTATTAGACCACCATCATGCTGATACCATAACTAAAGATACCACACAAAAAAAGAAAACCACAGGCCTATATCACTGAAGAACATAGATGCAAAAATCCTCAACAAAATACTAACAAACAGACTCCAACAATTCATTAAAAGGGGCATACACTATGACCAAGCGGGATTTATTCCAGGGATGCAAGGATTATTCAGTATACCCAAATCAATCAGTGTAATAAACCACATTAACAAATTGAAGAATGAAGACCATATGATCATCTCAATAGATGAAGAAAAAGTTTTTGATAAAATTCAACATTCATTTGTGATAAAAACTCTTCATAAAGTGGGCTTAGAGGGAACCTACCTCAACATAATAAAGGCCATATCTGACAAACCCACAGCTAACATCATACTCGACAGTGAAAAGCTGAGATTTTCCTCCTAGATCAGGAAACAGACAAGTTTGCCCACTCTCATCAGTTTTATTCAACATAGTTTTGGAAGTCCTGTCCACAGCAGTCAGAGAAGAAAAAGAAATAAAAGGAATCCAAATTGGAAAAGAAGTAAAACTGTCATTGTTTGCAGATGATATGATGCTATACATAGAAAATTCTAAAGATGCTACCAGAAAACTACTAGATCTCATCAATGAATTCAGTAAAGTTGCTGGATACAAACTTTATATACAGAAATCAGTTGCATTTCTATATGCTAAAAACAAAATATCAGGAAGACAAATTAAGGAAACAATTCCATTTACATTGCATGAAAAAGAATAAAATACCCTAGGAATAAACCAACCTGAGGAGGCAAAAGACCTGTACACAGAAAAGTATATGATGTTGATGAAAGAAATTGAAGACACCACAGACAGATGGAAAGATATATTATGTTCTTGGATTGGAAGATCAATGTTGTTAAAATGACCATACTACCCAAAACAATCTATGAATTCAATGCAATCTCTATCAAATTGCCAATGACATTTTCCATTGGACTAGAACAAAAAGAAAATCTGTTTTAATTTGTATGGAAACACAAAAGACCCCAAATAGCCAAAGCAATCTTGAGAAAGAAGAATGGAGCTGGAGGAATCAGGCTTCCTGTCCTCAGAGTATACTACAAATCTACAGTAATCAAAACAGTATGATATTGGCATGAAAACAGACATATAGCTCAATGGAACATGATAGAAAGCCCAGAAATAAACTCACACACCTGTGATAAATTAATCTATGACAAAGGAAGCAAGAATATACAGAAGACAATCTCTTCCATAAGTGGTGCTGGGAAAACTGGACAGCTACCTGTAAAAGAATGAAATTAAAACATTCTCTAACAGCATATATAAAAATAAACTCAAAATGGATTAAAGACCTAAATGTAAGACCAGAGACTATAAAACTCCTAGTGGAAAACATAGGCAAAACACTCTTTGACATAAATCACAGCAATATCTTTTGGAATCAGTCTCCTAGAGTAATGGGAATAGAAACAAAAATAAACAAATGGGACCTAGTCAAACTTAAAAGCTTTTGCACAGCAAAGGAGATCACACAAAAAAATGAAAATACCACCTACAGTATGGGAGAAAATATTTGCAAATGATGATACTGACAAGGGATTAATTTCCAAAATATACAAACAGCTCATGTAGCTTAATTTCAAAAAGAAAACATACAACCCAATAAAAAAAATGAGCAGAAGCCCTAAAAAGACATTTCTCCAAAGAAGACAAACAGATGGCCAACAAATACATGAAAAGATGCTCAAAATCATTATTAGAGAAATGCAAATCAAAACTACAATCAGGTATCACCTCACACCTTTCAGAATGGCTATCATTAAAAAGTCTACAAATAAATGCTGGAGAGGGTGTGGAGAAAAAAGAACCCTCCTATACAGTTCCTTTGTAGAGCTCAGCTTAAGCTTTCAGACTCCTTCCTGTATAGCATGCCAAGAGGTCTACCATCTTAGATTTGTTGACTGTAGGTCATGTTGACTGTAGCTGATTACTCCAGGCTTCAATATGCTAAATAATTGAACTCTTAAGTACACTTTTGAGTGCTTGGGCCAACATATTAAATGCCAAATACTAGATTAAAACCTCTGTTTTTATAAATTTGGTCCTGTTAGATTTAATACTCTTAGAGGTGGTAAGATTTTGCAATTTTATTTGGTGCATAAGGTATCTCCTCCTGTAGAAACTACATTTCTTGGTCTGGAGTTTGGCTCCAGAGGCAATGATGGGTAGTGGGGAGTATTTTAGGAAAATAAGCATCCTATTGAAAGCAACTGCCCCAGATCAACTCATTAGTGGATTTTTATAAAAGGGAATGCTAGTTTCCTTAGACAGAGGAAGAAGAGCTTCTTCTGCTGAAAGTGGATTTCAAAAATATTTTAGGAACAGATGCCCAATTTTGTTTGTATCTACCAAAATGCCCCCCAACTCAAGTCTTCAAATCCTACTTATCCCCAACCAGTGTCCTATTCCAAGCCTAAGAGACTTGGAGTTGGAAGTTGCTAATTTAAATGGCCTTGCAACTCTTAACCTACACAGTCAGATTTAGAGCCAAGTCTTTGGCATGCCTTTCTCGCAGCTATGAAATATGAGCTTGTTTTAAGACTATCATGGAAGCTTTCTGCTTTCCCACCTATAGTTGCAATTAAGAATTAAAGACCTTTTAAATTACTATTATTAGTAGTAGTACTACTACTATTACTATTGCAAGTTCACTAGCACAGATATAAGCATTCTACCTCACAGTTTTGTAATATTTATAATTTTTACGTTGATCACACTTGATTGACTCAACACTTGATCACACAAACCTATGCCTTTCATTGGTACTCCAACTCAATGTACTCACCTGGAGGCAGTTTTAAAGGCTTGCAGCCTATGCATTTCTACACAGCCCTGTACTTACTAGGACTCAGCACTTGTTTTAATGCTCTGTCATTATTGTCTTGAAATTTTCAATAAGTTTTAAACAGAGAGGCTGACATTTTCATTTTGCATTGTAGGCTGCAAATTATGTGGGTGGTCAGCCAGGAACAGTGATAACATGGGTATCTGGTGTCAGTGAATAACAGATTATCACTGTTCCACTTTTCCAAAAAAGTATATTATCTGTGTGTTCAACTAATAGATGATCGGTCTAGTTCCAGAATATCATCTGAGCTTGTGATTCTTGATGGTACATTTTCAATCACCTGCTCTATCTCTCAGGATTTTGTCCACTCAGGTGGTTCAGTTGAAAGGATTTCAATGAAAAGATTATTTATAGAAGTCTGAGCAAACTATAGGAAAGCAACAAAGGGCATTGAGTTTTCTAGAGACTGGCAGTAGTGAAAGGTATTCCATCAATAAATTATTGTCATGGAAGGACACAGCCACTACAGGAAACATAGTTGAAACAACCCTGGATTGAAGGAGAAATAACTTGACCTCTCCTTCATTAACGAAATCCAACTCAAATCCTGTTTGCAAAGGAATCCAGGTGATGCCAATACAGCAGTCAGACAATCCAGGCATAGGATTGAGAATGAAATCTGGTAGGCAAGGGCAACAGAAAAAACACACAAAACAAAATTTTAAGTTAATGCTGTCTGAAATCCCTGTCTGATCTAAAAATTTGAAGTGCTATAGCAGGGAAGGGCTACAAGAGGTATAATGAAGAGAAAAACTATATTAGTTAATTGCTTTCCAAACAGTAGTTTAATCCAAGATTTGGCATTAAATATGTTGGCCCAAGCACTGGAGAGTTTAATATTTAAAAATTTGGTTTGTAACATATTGAAGCACAGAATAAACAATGCCATACAGTGAACAAAGATGAGATGTTGTGGGTAAAAGCAGTACTTCAACTTATGTGTAACACCTTTTAAATTTATTGGACTGTCATATACTTTTGGTGGTCATCCAAGTATCATTTATGTATATATATGTGTGTGTGTGTGTGTAATTTAAACCTCATGTCAAAAGTTTGTTTATCCTTTTGTAGTATTCTTGTCATTAAAATATTGTTTTAATTCTTTCTGTGTTTTGCATTGTATTTCTATCTTTATATCAAGCATATCAGTAATAGTGTTGAATAATCTTAGAATTTATATTTCCTGAAGATCTTTATTATAAATTTTCTGCTAACAAGTTCTAGCACTAGAACAAAAGTAGTGGAATTAATGCTTCTTTTGTGATGAAAAGGAACTGGAAAAGTCAATTTAAACCCTTGACACAAATTTTATTGGGGCAAGTGATTGAGATAACCTCTTCTCTTTGGGCTTCCAGAATTAATCTATTGTTATTTCTTAGAAATGTGTTCATAAAAAGAAGTAAAAAGAAAAGTCACTAAGTTTATATTTATTTTTTGTTATTTTTTCAGTGTGGTTAGTACAATTAGTGGGTTATATTCATAGAATTGATTTTTTGGTTAGTTAATCACATGTATATAATCTGAAGAAAACCATGGTTCAAGTCTTAGGCAGTTGAGGGGGAGGGAAACAAAGTGTCCAGTTTTATAGAGTTGAACATATATCGAAACTCATAATACTACTAAAGTTTATGCATTAACAAAATAAACTAGCCCAAAATGCCCTCAAACACAGACTAGATTCTCTACAGTATAAAGTGGCAGTTATTGTTAATAAATTAAGCAATAAAATTTATACCAGAAAATATTACAAATAAATATAAACTGTCTACTATTTAAATTCATTAAACTGAAAGCACATAGATAGAAGATAAAAGAATTGGAAATTAATGTGAAATAAAACCAACCTCATTTTGAAATTACTTTAAAAATTAATTATTTAGAAGGAAGCCAGGGAACATACACATTTATAGGTCTTCATTATGTCCTGATTTTAAAAGGGGTCGCTAGAATTTCCTGGGTTCTTTTCCTCCTAATGCTCAAGTAAGTAGCAAATAAGGAGCTTATAAAACATCATTAATTCTGTTGGGCAATGAAATCGTCCCAAAGCATAGAAATGCTTTCAGTGAAAGCATGATACCTAGTATCCATCTGTCCACTCCATATATTCACTAAATAAATGTCAGCAAGTATTGTGACCACCAAAAATTACTACACCAATTCTTTTAGAAAGGAAGAGAAAGTTATAAAAAAGTAACTACTGTAGAAGCAAGGACGGCAGAGGTAAACAAGAACTGACAAATCAGAAATAAAAGAGATCATGTTTCTAAGAGTAAGATTTGTCTTGTGCCGCTGTACTCTGGATTAGATATTGTTGGAACAGTAAAATACAGTCCTTGCTGTTATGAGCTAGAGTTTGTCCAAATAGCCTTGATGAGTTAATATTTTGTTTAAATATCTCACATGTCATGGGTGAGTGTTTTTCTTCATTTCTTCATTATTTCATTTGATAACCAATAACTGAGGGTTTGTTCTTTGCTAAGCATTACCCTAGGCATAGGAATAAAACAATGAATAATTACCCAGAGTCTCTGACCTCAGAGAACTTAGGTTAAGTAAGAAAAAAAAAAAGAATATAGTTTTATTTAGCAAATATAATGAAATAAAATCAAGTCCTAAATGATTATAAATTATGTTAGCTATAAAAAGGAATGATTCAAATTCAGTGATAACCTGAAGAAGTTGGTGTAGATATTTTTCCTGCTGTAAGATCAAGGCAGTAGTCCTGGCTTTCTTTTCTGAAAATTGATTCAGTTCCCTTTTGAGCTGATTTATACCACTTTGCTTTTATTATTGACTTTGGCAGTTAGTTACTTATTTCAACTTCTCTTTTGTGTAATGGAAAAAATGTTTGAATAGCCTATAGGCTATGCTTATACTTAATTTCAGTGCATGAACGTGTGTTTTTAAATGTTATTCCTTCTAGCAACAGATTTTTTTTTTTCTCTCTCTTTTTCAGATTTGGGTAGTTTGGTTTCTGATTTTTCTTTTCTTTTCTTTTTTTTTTTTTTTTTTTGCTTTTCTGCAAGATCTCACATATTGACCTTTTTTTCTAAGACACTGCAAGCTTTCAAAGAGTAAAGCTTAAGCATGCAATTAAGAGCAATGAAGCACAAAATTGCTCATGCAAAAAATATCATCATTTTCCTTGTGCATCTGAAAATAAGGGATTTATGCTGTCCAAGCATGAGCTAACCAGTAAGATGAGGGCACACAATCATGTGCAACCTATCATTATATTTTAACAAATTCAGCAGATAGTTTGGTACTCACAATTTTGAACTGATAAATGTCCAGTTTCTGATATACCTTTCTCATTACTACATATGTTCTCAGTTTTTCTGTATGATATGCTTTTGGCCCTTTGTCCATCTATATTCTATGTGTCACAGAGCTTTTTCAAGGGAGATTAATAACATTTGAGAACAGACTTTTGGTTTCTCCAAGGGCTCCAGAGGAAATAAGTGGGCCAGGAGCCAGTAAATCATCTTCAATTCCTAGTCTCCTGCAATCTGTTTAAGGTCCACCAGATTCAATAGCTGAACTGGAGTAGAGCCCAGTCTAGACTCTGGTTCACTAGACCATTATATTTTTCACATTAAACAGCTGCATCCTCAATTGCTTTTCATTTAAATAGACAATGGAATATATTCTCATCCTCTATACCCAGCCTATTCAGTATATTTTTTGTTATTAGAAACTTATTGCCACAATTATGGAATATTAGTACCTACCTTTTGCCCTCTCTGCTTTCAAAAAACTCATTTGGACTCACAGCCAGTTCTGTTCCTGACTCCTCCATGGTTTCTCTTCATGGATTCCACATTTTCCTTTTTTAGTCTTATAACAACTATGGAATTATTTTCACCCTTTTTTCTCTCACCATTTTTTCTCAGCCACAAGGAGACAATTATTATACTATCTTCCAGTCATCACAGAAGAGATGCTACAGAGTGAAAGGAGCACTGGATAGAAGTATTTTAAAAATTCATAAAACCTTCTTTTGGCCTACATTGCTAAATTTCTATCACTTTAAATAAATATTTTATCCTTCCCCCTATTTCTTTAAATATAATGAAGATAATAATCATAACCTGTCCACATATGAAAAAAGAATTGATAGAATTTATTCTATTTGCATAAATAGCAAATGACAGGTATAAAAAGTTTTGTGCACATTGTAAATCAATAAATGGTTATTGTTATTCATTTTTATGAAGGTAATGCATATTGTTAGTCAGTTTGAATTGACTGGTATAATAGTGATAATATTCCTATTCCCTCCCTTTGTTTGCATTGTTTCCACACTGTTATCATTGATCCTTCCTCTATCCCTCCAGCCCAACAAATCTTGCAAGGTCTACTTCAAATTGTACCTCTTCCATAAAGCTTTCCCAAGAATTCCAATCAATCTTGACCTTTCCAAATGCTGATTCTACCAATAAAACTTAATACACATGCATTGGTTAATTTTCTAAAATAACTTATCACTTACTTTATTGGAGCTTCCCTGGTGGCACAATGGTTGAGAATCTGCCTGCCAATTCAGGGGACAAGGGTTCGATCCCTGGTCTGGGAAGATTCCACATGCCATGGAGCAACTATGCCTGTGTGCCACAGCTACTGAGCCTGTGCTCAAAAGCCCATGAGCCACAACTATTGAGGCCACGTGCCATAACTACCGAAGCCTGTGCACCTAGAGGCTGTGCTCCACAACAAGAGAAGCCATCACAATGAGAAGCCCACACACTGCAACAGAGTAGCACCTGCTCACCACGACTAGAGAAAGGCCACTCACAGCAATGAAGACCCAACACAGCCAATAAAAAAAAAATTAAATTAAATATATATATATATATAATTTATTGAATATTTCAGAATACAGCTTTGAAAAAAAAGATTTTCTAACTGAAAAATTGTATAGTTGAAAGAGTAGCACTGAGGTCTTGAGATACAAGCTCTTCCCAGATAGGCCAGAAGAACCTTGGACAGTCTTGGGTAATGCCAGTTATTCCACTTAAATTATTATCAGCTCTTTTTTCATTCACAGAAGGATCCTGACATGAATGGCAAAATATATGTTCATAGTATTAATGAGTTAATTTCATATAGTAGTTACAGCATCAGTGAGGAACATCCCCCATCAGTCACTGCATGTTTGTTGGAAACTAGACCTGGACCCTGCAGTAATGGTACAAGGACCAGTTGGTCAAGGAGCTCAAGCATCTAGGTTGATAAAAGCAGCTCAGGTCATACTATCTGGCTGTAACAACATGCACAGAGAAGGGAAAAATGTATTTGCCTTTTGCCTTCAAATATTCCTACATAAAAGGAATATAAAACAGTCTCTGTTAGGGTGCAAGAAGGGATGGCTGAATAGTTGGAGCAATTTTTGTAAGCATACTCAGTGGGACTAGAGTCTAAATCTCTCCTTCGTTGCACACAATCTCTTGCATCCTCCTGTGCGCTTCACTTCATGGGTAGGAGAGTTCCAGGAAACAAAGTTATATAATTCATTTCAGGTGCATTTTAGGCAGTAGCTGCAAGGTCTCTTGGTAATTCTGTTTAGAACCTTTGTGAAGCAGCACTTTTTGCTATCTATCTTTATAAGTCATTTAAAAAGAATTTTGACTGAGTGATTACGCATATGGGATAGTTATTTAGTATTTCTCTCTCTTTTCTTGAGTTCTGAAAACCTCAATATCATAGTTTCTCTGATTTTCAATGTATTTCATGAATTATGACACTGCATTCTGCCCCAACTATGTGCCAGTTACTCACTTCCCATTACTGAATTTCTGCTATGGACAGTGATCATAGAGAACATGAAGCTTCAGTGGTACCGGGAAGAGGTTTGATGGTGCAAGTAGATTGTACTTATTTTGGGAAGTCCTACCTGATCTCTCCCAGCTTTGCTTAGGTATCCTTCTCTATCAGTTAAGATAGTTCCAGCTGTGAGAAAGAGAAAATACAATTATAATTAGCATTAAAAGAAAAGCTGATAAAAAGAAATCTTGTGTAAGGCAGAACTAGCTCATCAAGAGCCAGGATCTTTCATCTTTATTTTCCACCATCCTCAGCATTTTGATTTTCAAACTTGGGCTGATACCCTAATCATTTTGCAACACTGCTACAGTTCCAGTTATCATGCCCTCACATAACCCACTTGGCAGAGGGGGAAAAGAGCCTCCAACCCACCCCAATATCTTTTTATCAGGAAAAATCTTTCCCCAGGTCCTCAAAAGCAAGTTTCATATTTGTCTCATTAGTCACAGTATCACATGACCATGCTGAACTTGTCACTTGCAAAAGGAAAAGCACAGTTAGTACAGGCTTTGCCAAATCAGCATTCCTTCCAGGAACTGGGGAGGGGACCACTTCCCCTGAGTGCATGAGCCATCAATTCCTGAACAGAAGCCAGCTTCTTACAGCAAGAAATAAGGAGCTGATGGCTATTGGGCAGGATACCTACAGCATCTGCCACACCTTCCAGTGTGTATCTGTAGCATTTACCATGGTACTTGTCTGTTTTCCATATGTGACTGCGTATTTCACAAGAGTAGAGATTGGCTTATCTCTCTGCTAAATCTCATAATAATAAGTGATCCCGTTGAATGAGCAAACTAATACTGGATATTACCTTGTGGTATAAATGGTCAGTATATTCTCAGAATATATCAAGCTAGAATATCTATGTGCTCTGTGGGCTATAGGAAATCTGAAAGTTCTTTTATAAACATGCCTGAAATGATGGAAGAGGATGGCAAATCCTAATCTTTCTCTTTATTTTGCTTTTCTTAACATTTTATTAAATTTCACTGTAGCAATTGCATTGCATGTGTCACTTTTAGTAATAGATATAGACACTTAAATACAACATATATGCATGCCTGTATTCTGTTGTTCCTAAGCTTGGAAAAGGCTAAATTTCTTTTTTCTTATCATATGTTTAGTAGAAGAAATGATATCTACTTACAGCTTACAAAAGAAAGTCTAGTGCAGAACAAAGTACTAATTAATTCCATTCATGTGATGCTATTATAATATCGCTGAAAGACAGCTTAAGGCATAATGTGTGTGTGTGTGCATGTGTTTTTCTATTTTGAAACTAATGAACACATCTTGGATGCTAACTTCCAAATTAATTTTTAAAAATAAAGTTCAGTCTATAAAAGGCATGCACTAAAATCAGGGAAAAGCGGTGGAATGTATATAGGTCATATACATGTAAAATGAAAGATGTAATATTCTAGAGGAAATTATGTTTTAGTTTCCTTTGAGAAAGAAAATGGAACTTTTATTCTTATAACTGTATAAAAATAGCATAGAATAAAAAAAATCACATGTATTTCAGTACCCAAAGAAGTCAATTACATATTCTATTTAGATATATAGATATGGATATTGCCTTTAAGGGAGATACATCATTTACTCTAGAGTAGTGTTTCTCAGTAGTGGCACTGTTGACATTTTGGACAGGATAAAAATCTCTTGTAGCATTCCTGGCCTCTACCCACTAGACGGTTGTAGTATCCTCCCAATTGTGACTATGAAAATTGTCTCCAAACATTTCCAAATGTCCCAAGGAGGATAAATTTACCCCAATTGAGAACCACTACTTTACATTTTAAAATATAACAGGTTAAAAAATCTACAGGTTTGATAAGACTGGTGGTTTTGAATTAGGTCATTGATACTGGAGCCATGTGCAATGAGAATTGAAGAAAGACAATTGTGGTTTAAGGTATCATCATTCTTATTCTCTGTTCTGCAAGACCATTTATCAGGTCTTCCCTGCTTCCCCCCACCCCCATTATTGTAGTGGAAGAAAGAAATAAAAACCACTAATCCAACAAATACTCAGTAATCCAGTCTTCAACATTAATTACCTCATTAAATTTTTGAGTTAAAGAGTTCATTTGTCACCAAATTGATTTTCTATAAATAGAAAAGTAAACAAACAACTGGAATATTAAGAGAGAAGAATGTACAAAGCAGTTGAAATCGGAGAAGTTAAGTAAATTTTCATAAATCATTCAGGAAAGTTTTTCCATAGGATGCAAGATTGGAACTGGATTTAAAAACAGAACAAAATTCCAGAAGATGAAACAAACTGTAAAATATATGGTGCCTGCTTGTGAACTTGAGGTAATTCACAAGACTGGAGCAAGGAAATATCAAGAAGGAGTGATTGAAGTAGGGGCCAGAAAGGAAAACAAAACTGAACTGGAAGATATTCATATTCCATGCCCTTTCCCTGTAGTTTTCAAACAGTTCAATGATGTAATTAGAACTATAATTTAGAAATGCTACTATGGTCATGTATGAGCACTTAAATGTAAAATGAGGACTGAAGGCAAGGAAAACCAATACTAAATTATGAGAGAAATGATGACGTCTCGAGATAAATCAGTAAAGATAAGGAACACAGAGTAAAATATTCCGGTTGTATTAAAGTGTTATAAATGAGATTTTAAGAGATAAATCAAGGAGGAGGCAGTCAAGACAAAATGAATTTCATGTTTTGTTAGTGGTCAGTTGGAGCATCTTGATGCTATTAAGCACAGGTGGTACATATAAGAAGGAAAAAAGATTTGGTGGGTGATTAATTCTGACATTTATTTGTCAAAAGTCCTATGGAATATCTGCAAAGAAATGCTCAGTTTGTGGAAAACAATTGTAATGCTTACTAGAGATGCCCAAATATGCAGTTACAAATATGAAGATAGGTGCCCAGAAATTGTAGAATCACAAGGAAGACTTTCACTTTTAGAACCCTGAAGAAGCACCAACACTTAAATGGAGGTCATAGCAACAGGACTGTGAAAAGAATGGCTTTTCTGCATTGAAAATTATAAAGTTAAAAAAATTTTTTAACAACTATCCAATATGTCATTTAAAATTTGATTACATCAAATGAAATATATCTGTACACACCCACTATAGGAGTACTACATGATATGCACAGGCAACAATGCAGATATCATGCAATATTTTTATACCAGAATTCAAAATGTTAAGTAGCAAGGAAATAGAGTAGAATTGAAGGTTGAGGTAACTTCATCTTCTATAAATTTTTTTTCTCATTTCTCTTATACTTCAGAGTGGTAAAAGAACCAAGGTAGGCTTTCCACAGAAAGCAAGGTAGGAGACAGTTTCAATTGCTTGAGTTCCATGCTTCACATGCTACAGGTGCATGAAACAGTGTGAGGGTAGACGAGTGCCTTCTGAATGTGTTACTCGAAGTCACTGGTGATCTCAGTGCAAGTGGTTACAAGTGGAAAGGTGAGAGCTGAATCAGGATGTTTGAGGATATTAGAGGAAGAGAAAGATTCAGGAGTACATATAGAAGGGAATTGTGATAGGCAGGATAAGGGTCACCCAAAGATATCCACATTGTAATCCCCAGAACCCATGATATAATTACATGGCAAGAGAGAATTGAGGTTGCAGGCAGAACTGTTAGCTAATTGGTTGACCTTAAAAAAGGTGAGTAGCCTGGATCATTCAGGTGTGTACAATCTAGTAATGAGCATCTTTAAAAGTGAGAGAGAGCAGAAGAAAAGGTCAGAATTGGAAGGAGATGTAACCACAGGAGAATGGTCAGAGAGATGTGACGTTGCTAACTTCAAATGTGAAGGTAAGCTGTCACAAACTATAGAATATGAGTGGCCTCTAGAAGCTGGAAAAGCTACTAGAGCAATGAAACCCGTGTTGCACTTTTATACCTTTACAACTATAAGATTATAAATTTGTGTTGTTTTAAGCCACCAACTTTGTGGTATTGTTTATAGCAGCAATGGAAAGCTAGTGTGGGAATCTTAGGAGGAAGAAACATTTGTTTCCTTAAGACTTTTTTGTTCATTTAAAAAACATTTACTGAACTGTTCTACCAGTTGCAGATGTAGTTGTGAACAAAACAGACAAAAACCCCTTCACCAGAGGATTTCACATTCAATAAACAAATTAAAGTATTTGGTATCAATATATTAGATATTAATAAGTGCTGTGGAGAAACAAAACAGGCAAATGGGACTACTTACAGTGGGGTGCAAGAGTTGTGATTTTACGTGAAGTTGCTAAGCCTTGATTAAAAGTTGAATATTTGAACAAAGACCTGAAGTAATAAAGCAAGTGGTGTATATGTCTGGGGTAAAAACAAACCAGGAGGAGGAAACCACAATCCCAGTAGCAAAATCATGACTGGGGCTTGAGGGGCAGCTGGAGTGGAGTTAGTTATGGGCAATGAGCAACACGTGGGAAAAATTTTATGGATCACAATGGTAATGACTTTGGCTACACTCCTGACTCAATAAAATCCTTTGCAATGTTTTATGTAAAGGACGTGATTTGACTTGCATTTCAGAGGATTTCTGGATATGGTTTTGAAAATAGATCATCAGGAATTAGGCTTGAAAGAGACAATAGATAAGCACAATCTGGGAAATGTAATGGTGGTTTGGGTCTAGGTTCTAGGAGTGATCGGGGAGGAGATGCTGGATTTGGGGAAAAAATTAAACCTAGAGTCTCCTGGATTGGCTGTGGCATTTGAGAGAAATAGAGTTGAGGATGAATCCATGGGACATGTTTAATTTAACACCTTTGGTAATCCTCAGCTACTAGCAGAATATGGGAAGATAACACAAGGAGAACTGACAAATATAGCATCAGACTGTGTTAATAATCATCACACGTTACATGTTGATAACTTCCAAATACAAAACCTCATTTGATAATTATAAACAGCCTCTGGCATTGTTTATAAGTATTATCCTCACTTTACAAATGAAAAATATTAGAACAAGGGAGGTTAATTGACCTGTTCAAAGCCATCATTATTGAGTGAAAGAGTCAGATCAGGTTTACATGCTGCCAGTAAACCTCTTTCATGTAGCAATAATTATGCGTAAGAGTTTCTTTATCGTTACTGTTCTTTCATTCTTACCGTTTGGTAAGCTAGTAGCACATTAAGAGTAAAACTAAACGAAAAAAAAATGCTTTTAGGTAAAACTTACATCAAGAATATCTTCAAGTCTTTGTATATATAGTCAGAATATTGGAGCCACAGGAATTGTAGGAAGATTCAGAAATTATTACTATATTTCCTACTTCAGATAGACATATTTAAATATTTTTACATATGACAATATGTTGTTTTTCAATAGGTCCTCGATAGAAAAGAAACATAAGCCTCACAGTGTTTATCATAATTTTAAGCTGCAAAGTTCCAAATGTCATTTAGTAATTGTAAACTGTATATTTTGTCATCTTGGTGACATCTGGGACTGGAATCTTTGCTTTGCAAAATATTACATTTTGCATAAAGTAAATTTTATTAACGGTATGCTTGGACTGTGTTTGAGATTGTTATGATGACTCAGGGGTCTGGATAAAAGTAATAACTCCTCTCTCCAAATTTCAATAGAAAGATAAGAATAGTCTAGATAATGGAAAAAAAACAGTTTTGTGATGCTTTATTTTTCTGAGGCACATGGACATTTAAATGACTCTTTTAAAAAGAAAATAGGAGAAAAGTAGTAACTAGAATAAGCAAAGAGAGAGAAGTCCAAAAAGAAAGAGAATTTCCAACATAGTTTTTAAAGGGCACTCCCAGTTTGTAGATCAGGAAAACTTATTCTTAAATTTTAGGGTCATTTTCTTAAGAAAGTTTCTCTGCTATTCTGAGCCTTCTTGGCTTCTCTTGACAATAGGATTTTTAGAAATGATAGACATTACTTCTTTGTGGTATATTTCATTGCCTGGTGAATTCATTAGCACTGTATTTTCTTAAGATGAAATTTATAAACACAAATAATGAATGACAGAAAAATACTGCTCAGCTCATTAAGACTGAATTTAGAAAATAACCACTGAAAATGGTTTGGAAGAGATTTTAAATTTTAAATTTGTAAAGGAAGTCTGAGTTTTGAACTAAGAAATGTAGGTTTAAATGATAGAAAGGTAGATCTTGAATCCAAGAAATTAATGAGTATATGCCTTATTTGACTTTTGGGTTAGAATTGCCATATTTGCAAAAGTTTTTTGTATAGATATTAAATGAATTGCTATTTATATATAATGGGTATTATACATGTGTGTAGGTACACATACATACTGTGTGTGTGTGTGTGTGTGTACACATAAAACTGTTCTGGAGCCTGTTTGGACTCATTGGACCTAAAGAATCCTGTGAGTCATGAAGACCATAAACAAACAAAATAGAATGTCATATCACTCTTAGTGGAGGTTTGAGTATTGGGAATACTTATCAACGTTTAAGAAATCTTGGTAGTTTATAGGTAGCTAAAAATTTAATGAAAATAAACTGCACTTGGTCTTGAATTCCTGTGTGCCACAAGTTAAAAAAAAATGTACGCTGTGTTGTTCAAATATTATTTGGTACTGTAAGTCTTTTTTATGAACAATATCAATTTGAACTATATGGGGAAATGTTCATTTTCTTTAGTGTATATTTTAAATGTACTTACCAAAACTCAATACATTTGTCCATCTGTAGTTGCTTTTTTGTTTGTTTTCAATTTTGAACTTGTTGCTATCCCTGATTTCAAAGCAGAGCAAGATTAACATAGGCTGATCTAATTATAAATATTTCTGGCTTTTTTCAAATGTAATTTACTTTAAATGGCAAATGCTGCCCTTTTATATAGTGGCTACTTATTTGAATCATCTTCACCTGACCTTGTGAAATAAAGAAAAAAAGCACATTCTTCCTTAGATAATAAATAAAGCAGACACCTGGTGTTGGGTAAAGGATATTGCAGAAGTAAATAAACCGAAGATTAACCGATGGGCAAGTGAATAAACTGAATATATAGACCTTGAACAAGTTAACAATTGCTCATTGTAGACTAGTGTGGGCTAAGAAAACTATAGGAACCGGAAATCTATCTGCAAAATTAAGAAAAAAAAAAACAATTACCAAATGATTTCAGTAAAAACATGAAAACCATGATTGATAATAATAACAAAATTTTATGATGTTCCCAGCCTGAGATGTGTGTGTGTTTGTGTATCTGTGTGTGCATTCACATCTAAATATATGTGTACACACACACACATCTTAATTCGTTTAACTTTCACAACAATCCTATACAATTGGTGTTATTGTTATCTGACTTTTACAGATGAGGAAAAGTAAATATTTTTACTTTTTAGAGAGGAGTAAAAATCTTTTCCAGAAGAATTACATAATTCAATCACACAGCTAATGTGGGAGAGTTCAAACTTAGACTGACTTCCAAGTCTGACCATCATGCATCTGCAGCAGCAAAGTCATCGTAGAAATCTAGGCCCTTGCAAACCTAGCTACCACATACTTCCTCTTCAGTTGACACATCAACATTACAGCCAAGCAGATAAAATCCAGATGAAATGAGATTCCAGAATCAACAACAAATGAACACATTCTACTGACTGAAAGTTGTCAAAAGTTCTTCAGTGAAGAGAAACTGGATGTTTATACCAGAACCTCATGAATACTTTTTTTAGATTTTGGAAATTTTTTTATTCAAAAGATGTTATGGAGTGGCTATCATGTGCTGGGAACTGGGTTTATTTCTCAGAAATAGAGCTAAAAAGTTGATCCCAAATTAAAAAAAAAGATTATATCCCAGGGAGAAGATAGACATGTAAACAACTAATTAAAATATGTCATGGAAATTTCTACAATGATAATATGCACAGATGACACTGAAAATTCAAGAGAATGAACATACGAGTGCACTAGGGTGTCAGAAAATGCTTCACATAGGAAATAGTTTTGAGACTTGAAAAAAGATAACATTTTCTTTGGCTCTGAAGCTGTTTACAAATATGGACTACTGTGAATGTTTATACAAATATTTTATATATATTGTGTATATATATATATAATATATGTACATCTAGAATATTTGATATATGTGTATAAATAGTTATGCTAAATCCTGATTATTAAGAGAATATATTGTATTCAGTTGTTAGGGTAAGAATTAGGAACAGAAATAATTTTTGAGACTAGAAACAGGGGTTGCATTCATATCATAAAAATGAAATTATTCAAATCATAAGTTAACTTGTAAAGTAATATACACAGAGAAATTTTCATCCTTATTAGACTAAACTGTGGAGGATATATTAGAAATGTATATGGAAAATTGTCACCTTGTTTGCCCAGGCAGGTATGATATTAGTTTTATTTCACTCCTATTAAAAAGTGAATATTCATATTTCACACCTCCTTTCTCTCTACATTTCAAACTTGCCCTCATATCAGGACTTTCAGACTCAGGAAAGTTGACCAAATTTTACTATTCAAATTTTGCAACTTTATTTAGTTTCAGGGTGTCAAAAACCAATAAATATCCCACCCACCATTTCCTCTTCTCCTTTTCCCTATCTACCTGAATTTATGTATTACTAATAACGAAAGAGGCTGCCTAACAACAAAGCCTGGAGGGTGGGTGTAGGATGTATGTAGGGTTCACACTGATTTCATTCTAATTATTTGAAATTTATTGATAAATGCTTTATGCCACAGGATGAGATCAATTTTTGTAAAATATTCTAGCTATGCATGAGAAGAAAGCGTATTCTCTCAATTTCAGGTGAAATGGTTTATGTCAGTTAAGTCAAACCTCTTAACTGTTAAAATGTTCTAATGCTTACTGATTTATCCATATGATAGATCTACCAGTTACCATGGGGAGTATGATAAAATCTCTTAAATTGGTAAGAGATTTGTCAATTTCTCCTTACTGTTTTTCTTCATTTTCTGCTTTATATGTTTTGAAGCTACACTATTAGGTACATACATATTGAAAATTGTATCTTCTTATTAGTTGAGATTTTTATCACTACGTAGTGATCCTTTTAATTTCCAACATTGTTTTCCTTTGTATGACATTGGATATTAATATAAACTATTATTATGTTTGAAATAATTCCTTCAAAAACCTATTTTTACAGTCTTTGATGTTCAACTTTCTCTTTCAGGTGTATTTGATGTAACCAGCATAGATTTAAACCAGTACTGTAAATATTTTCTTTTAACTATAGAGTTTACTCCATTAATATTTATTTCTAATACCATAATACCTACTTTCTATTTGTATATTTTTTCTTGTCATTTTTTATATTGACTTGATGTTTTTAACTTTCTCCTTCCATTTTTGCCCCCTATGCTTGTTTGGAGATTACATGTTATATGTCTATCTTGGGTATTAGATAGATACTCTTGCTATTTTAAGAAGCACACTAAAATTCTAAAGATATTTCTTGTCTCTATCTCCCTTCCTGATACTTAAAGGATCTTGGAATGCTTAAGACCTTTCCTCCTTATATTCTTCTGCTGTTTAGTATGTTAATTCTAGCTTATTTTTGCCTTATCACCCCAAATTAGGCATTTAAAATTTTTATACTGCCAATTAGTTTAGATTTGTTTATTTATCATTTTTATCTATCTGTTTTTTGTCTTGTGATTCAGTCCACATCAGGGAGTGATTATCCTTCTTTAAATATCTCCTTTAGAATTTCTGTTAGTGACCATATGTCATAACCTTTCTTGGCTAGTTTTTGTCTTAAAATGTTTATTTCACTCTCATTTTTAAGGGATAATTTTGCTTGGTGCAAATTTAGAGTTCGCCAGAAATTTTCTTTTGACTCTTAACAGATAGTATTCCATTGTTTTCTGACTTCCATTGTTTATATAGAGAAGGTACTTTTAAATTTATTTACCATTCCTTTGTAGTTATCTTTTATTGGCTGCATTTCAAATCATCTTATATTATTTGGTGTTCTGAAGTTTCATCATAATGAGAGATTATGTGAAACACTGTTTTTCCTTTTATCTCACTTGGAATTCATTGAATTTCTAGATATGAGCATGGGTTGTTTGAACAATTCTGGACAATTTTCAGCCATTACCTCTTAATATAGTGTCTCTCCAATTTCCTTCTGGAATTATGGCTACGTGTATAACTCCTCACTCTAACTTCTGTTCTGGGTAGGCCTGACCTAATTAGGTGAACTCCTTTAAAAACAGGTCTCAAATTCTGAGATGGAGGAAGTCAGAGGGAGTAGAAGCAGCAAAGACACTTTCCTCTTGGCCATGAAAAAGCAAACTACCATGTTGTAGAGAGGGTCACATGACAGGCAACAGCAGGAGGCCTACAGGAGCTGAGGTTCTGAGTCCTCTAATCACAAACTGAATTCTTCCAATACCCAGAGAGCTTTGAAAAAGACCCTGGGCCTCAGATCTGAGCCTGTACCTTAGTTACATAAACAGAAGACCCAACTAAGCCATGCGCAGAAATTAGGAAGTAATCTATTTGTGTTATTTATGCTGCATTTGTGGTAACTGTCTTATAGCAATTAATACCATCATTAATTAATGAAGAAACCCATAAGGTAATACAAGTGGTTCAAAGGAGACTACCTATGTATACAGGCAATCAGGAATACTGAAATGAATTAGCAAATAGATACAAAATTGGTCAATATCCACAGGGCAATGATCAACTTCATTCACTGGGTAAACTCATTTGCATTTCTATGAACAAGTATCACTGACATTGCTATCAGTTTTTTTTCCTACAACTTAGAGAGTTGTAGAGTTTAAAGATGGTAGCTGATAGAATCAGATAACCCAGAAATGTGTACTAGAAAAGGACAAACACTAGGTTTTTTTGCTCATTTAAAAGTTTTCATTTTTCCTGACCGAACAAAATAGGGATGTGATACTTTATCTACTTATTTCAAACATTATTAAAAGGATACAGAAACATCATGTATTTGGGAGTGTTACTCACATGGAAAGTAATTATTATTAAAACCATCCCAAACAAATGAGTATATCTGCTTGAAGCTCTATTGAGCGAAAGCATTCACAAAGAAGTGCCAGTAATACTTCTGCCAAAGAAAGCTCTGTATTGTTTTGCTATATGCAGTGCTCTATCATACAGGGAAAATACCTCCCTAAATGTATTCAGTTGATTACCTGTTGCCTGGAACTTGTGTTAACAAACACCTTGCAGTGAAAATAGAGATGGAAAGAGAAATTCTACATGTGCAAATTCAGCTTAGAGAATATTTGCCAGTAAATGTCAAATGCTAATAGCTGACCCAATAATCATTGTAAAAATAAATCATCCTACTCAGACATTTTTCTAAGTATCATCTAAAAGGCATGTCCTAATCTTTAAAATGAAGAGTTTTAAGAAATGCTTGCTTTCTTGGGAAATCTGTTTTCTTGATGATTCTTTGTTCAAACAGTTGATTTCTCTGCTACAACATAGCTGTTCAGTGTTGTGTTGTTGCTATATTATCTTTTTTTTTTTCTTTTAATTGATGAAATTCACTCATGAAAAGGTCCACGGCTATCAGGAAATATGTGGGAAGATTGCATTTTTGCACACTTTGCATTCTGTCAAGAAATCATTACAAGGTGGAATTATGCTATCACATGCTTTCTCTTATATTTTCTTTCAGTTTGAGCCAAACAGAAGTTTAGAGCTAGTCGTAGGCTGTTTTCTGTTTAGACCGAAGTACAAAGGGCTGTTGCCAGAATTTGGATGTGGGAACTATTAAGATATAGGTAAAAGCTGCCTAGATTTTGACAAATCCAAGGGGGAGTTATTTGTATCCTATTCTAGGTTAGACAAAATACACTCTTCATTTGAAACTCCTTACTCTTTGGCTCTGGTATTCAAATAATACTCTAGGGTTTGGGGCTTCTAGTTAGCTACTGAAGATTCCTGTGGTTCATTGATGGGGCCATATGGGATAAAATTAGGGTCAGTTGATGTATAGAGTTGAACACCTTTTTAATCTGAGAAACTCTGCTTACACAAGTTTTGCATCCTGATTTCTACAAAGATTTTATTTGAAAAATAGGATTTGTTCCCCAAATTTTGAAAATAATAAAATTAGATTATGTTAGTCTTCTATTACTAGGCAACAAGTGACAAAAGAACTAGTAACTTTAGCCAGCACTCATTTATTTTCTCATAGTTATGTAGGTCAGTAGTTTAGGTGGGATCTCTGCTTAGGGTTATCACAAGGTTGAAATAGAGGTGTCAGCCAGGCTGGTTTCTGAACTATAAGTTCTGAGGAAGAATTTGTTTCCACGCATTTAGGTTGCTGGCTACATTCAGCAGCCTTGTTCCTGGGAGACCTCAAGTCCTTTTTTCTCTTCTGGCTCTTAGCTAGGGACGCTGTCAGCTTGTATAGGCTGCTAGCATTCTCTGTCCTATAACACCTTGAAAAGCCAGTAATGATGAGTCCAATCCTTTTCACATGTGGACTCCCTGATTTGTCCTTTTGCCACAGCCAGAGAAAACTCTTTGCTCTTAAAGGGTTTATAAATTTGATTAGGCTCATCTAAATTCTCCCCCAGTTTTAGGGTCAGCTATACCATATAACATAATCATGGAAGTGATACACCATCATTATTAAGTCTCCAGGATTATGATTGAAAACCTTAGGAACATTTTAGGATTCTACCTAACACATTCAGTTGTATTTGTAGTTGGAATTGTGTCAGGGTAAGTATGTGTGGAGGTATTTGATATACAATCACTCAATACATCTGGAAATTCTTTTAAGTGGCACTTGGGATGCTATCCTTGTGATTGAGAATTGCTAATAAATGTTTTGATGGGCTCTGTGTAAGTAAATGACATGAAGAAAAAAAATTAAATTAGGTACCAAAGGAAAGTTCTCAGATCAAGACAACAAAATATGGTTGGTTTTGATAAAGGCCAAGTTATCTTTTTTCAGAGAAATCACTTATTTTAGTATTTATATTTATTTTAAAATATTTAATAAGACTTTATATCACTAAACACAACCTAAGTAACTACTTTGGGGTTATTTTTAATGCATAGTATTAGAGTAAGAAATGAATATTTGTTTGACTATGGTTTTTAACACCTTTTATTTTTTAGATTAGAGAATCAGTCTCCACTTTTGTCCCCAAACACAAGTGTCACTGTGCAAAGCATTAATAATGGCTATTGCCTCCCTTGTTTCAGTAGCATATGGGAGCTGAAAAATTTCTAGAGGTTGAGCCTTGCAATTCCAACCCGTGTAAATCTGGAAAAATTTCACAGGGGTGAGCGTGTGTAGAAAGAACTTTTTTTTTTTTAACCTAATGATCACATTCCTTAAAATGAAATGGAATAGTATATTTTAAATCTGCATTCTTTTTTTTTTTTTTTTATTATTATTATTTTATTTTATTTTTTTTTGGGGGTACACCAGATTCAATCAACTGTTTTTACACACATATCCCCATATTCCCTCCCTTCCTTGACGCCCCCCCCTCGATTCCCCCCCACCCTCCCTGCCCCAGTCCTCTAAGGCATCTTCCATCCTCGAGTTGGACTCCCTTTGTTATACAACAACTTCCCACTGACTATTTTACAGTTGGTAGTATATATATGTCTGTACTACTCTCCCGCTTCTTCTCAGTTTCCCCTTCACCCCCCGCCCCCTCCCATACCTCGAGTTCTCCAGTCCATTCCCTGTATCTGCTTCCCTGTTCTTGTCACTGAGTTCATCAGTACCATTTTTAGATTCCGTATATGTGAGTTAGCATACAATATTTGTCTTTCTCTTTCTGACTTACTTCACTCTGTATGACAGATTGTAGTTCTATCCACCTCATTACATATAGCTCCATCTCATCCCTTTTTATAGCTGAGTAATATTCCATTGTATATATATGCCACATCTTCTGTATCCATTCATCTGTTGATGGGCATTTAGGTTGCTTCCATGTCCTGGCTATTGTAAAGAGTGCTGCAATAAACATTATGGTACAAGTTTCTTTTGGGATTATGGTTTTCTTTGGGTATATGCCCAGGAGTGGGATTACTGGATCATATGGTAGTTCTATTTGTAGTTTTTTAAGGAACCTCCAAATTGTTTTCCATAGTGGCTGTACCAACTTACAGTCCCACCAACAGTGCAGGAGAGTTCCCTTTTCTCCACACACACACTGCATTCTTTATTCAGAGGAACTTTTATGACCATTAGACAAAATATTTAAAATGATTAATGCTGTACCTGAATTTAGAAGGAATCTGATTTTGATTTTTTTGTTCTTTATTTCTTTACAACATTAGAAATGGTGTTTACTACACTAAATATCAGTTGTTATGACAGGACATTAAAGAAGATGAGAGAGTAAGCCAGGGTAGAGTAAGAAATCCATGAGAGCTGGGTCATGCTGTTGGATATGTAAATTAACTGCTTTACAAAAAATATATAGTTGAATAATTAAAATGGGACATGAAAAATGAGAGTATGCATGAAGGAAAAGAAATATTTAGAACGTATTTTCTCACATGTTCTTTAAAAAGTACCAGGAAGAAGGTCAAGGTTATGGTCTGCTATCAATTTTGAATTAATCCAATATGCTTATGTCTTATAGCAACAAGTTGTGGATACTCTAATTAGCTATTTTGATGCATAGAACTCTTAGTGAGATTTAGGGAATATTTACTGCCAGTTCATTGAAATAAATATTGTAAGGGTTTTAATGCTTACCTCTAGAAGTTGACAAATAAGAGGAGAAATGAGAGGGGCTTACTTAGCTAAGTATAAAGAGGGCCAAAGTATAAAAATAAAATAAAACATATACATATTAATGTATTAATGATGTGTCAATGTAGGTTTATCAATGGTAACAAAAGTACCACCCCGATAAGGGAGGTTGAAAATGGAGGAAGCTATGCGTGTGCAGAGGCAGGGAATTTATAAACTATCTCTGTATCCTTCTCAATTTTGCTGTGAATACAAAACTTCTCTAAAAAAATAGTCTCTAAAAATATTAGTGGTGGAGTGTCTTAGAAGGGACATTTTCCAAGGTGTTAATAGATATTGGAAGATTACAAAAATTATAGGATAATATTATTTACCATTTAAAAATATTTAAAGTGAAATAATAAATAGCCTAGTTTTCAAATTGGAGGCAGAGGGGAATAACAGCATCGAGTATCCAAGAACTGATGGGTTCTTTTTCAGAATCTACTTCTGGATTTTTAGTAGAATAAGAAAGTCAATCTGATTTTAAAAATTTATACTAATTAGGATACTAGTGGCATATGGTAAATAGTTCCTGATGATTATTTTTCCTTTCCTGTTCCTTGGATTTAACTTTGAAGATGGATATTTTAAAAATACTATGCCTCTTATTTCCTGGTAGTCCATGATAACTTTTTGTTTGCATTGGTATTGTACTCTCACTCTAATGTTATCTGAATTCTCTTTCTTACTGTACTGTTTATAAGGAAATGGAGTTAAGATTTATTCAGCATCTTTCACATGCCAAGCACTGTGCACTCTACCTTTGCTACTTCATTTCAAGCAATCTTTACGTGATTTTATGTTATTGTCACACACTGTAGTCGGTAATTAGTATAGTCATTGCACAAATGAGGAAATTGAGATTTAGGGATATAATTTGCTTAAAGTCACATATACAGTTAGTAGTGATTCCAGTATTCAACACAGGTATTTAGAGACCATCCAAGAGAACCATTTTATGTGAGGTATTAATTTACTGACATCGAGTAAATAGTTCACTCAGAGTTGCTGAGAAATGGTAAAGCAACAACTAGAACACAGATCTGTTGGGTTCTAGAATTTGTTTTCCACTGTTAACACTTTAAAAAAATAAAATTATTGAGAACTGTCTGATAGCCAGATGTCTCAACTGACCAAAATAGTTGCTTTAAAGGCAGAGAGAGAGGGCCCATAGGCACATCCAACTATATGTTCCTGTCATAAGCAGACACATGCTACAAAGTACACTATAGCCATATAATTTTGAAGTACTCCTATAAATAGTGTCATCCTGTGAACTTCTAATGGTATATACATAGATATCTTAACTCCACTATGCACAGAGTGATACACAGTCCTATATGTAGCCATAGAAATACCAAGGTAATGCAGAAACACAGAGAAACACAAATGTGCCCACTTAGCAGGATGCTCCTAGGTAAGTAAAACATTGGTAATAGTAGTAAATATGTACTAAAATACAATGAAATGCCCACCAGTGTTACATATTAAAAATATCTACACAGCACATATATTTGCTTTTTTTTGGTACATTTTGATGTGTGAATGAGACCAGATTAGATGGCTGAATGAGAGAGGGCATGTGGCCCAGTGGCTCCTGTTACCCAGCTGTCATTCAGTTAACTTCCTGAAATAGATCTGTTGAGCTGCCTAGAAGCTGACCACAGATGAACGAATGAGACCAGCTTAGGCCAGCAGAGAATTAACTAACTGAATCCAACCCAAATTCTCAGAACCAAGCAGAGCTCAATAAATGACTGTTAACATCAAGAAACTAGATTTTTGAGTGGTTTTGTTACTGAGCAAAAACTGATAACAATGCCAGGTTTGTCAGTGTGTGTCTCGCTAAGGTACAGAAAGAGTAAGAGATGAATCAGATAGCCACACAATGACAAAGTGAAGGATATTATACACAAATTTTGAACTAAATTTTAATGACTATCTCATCTACAGGAATCCTGAGAGGTTAAAGTATAACATACTTTCTCTCAGAGTGAAGTGATCATAGTTTCTCAGTATAGTTTTCCTTTGCAATTCTTCATTACATAAATGAACTGGACATCCTATCTTTTTGTATGCTTTGACTATTGATTGAGCAAAGGACTTTTTTTTTTAATAGTAATTTGTTTTTAATTCTTTTAGAGGGGAAATTCATAGTACTCCAAATTGTTGAAAGCTGTCATTCATCTCTCTGATGGTGGGAGTGATTAGACCCAAGGCACCCTTCACAGTATCTTCACACCCAATGAACAATGTCTTTAGACCACAATTTTATGTAAATTCTTCAAACTAAATAGCAGCAGTGTCTCTAATACAATAAAGAAGTATACATATGCATATATTTATGCATTTTTGCTGTCCTGGGTAAAATTGAGTCCACTTATCAATAGCATAATCCCAAGCATTAATCTGGGCTTTAAGCCTCCGCACACCAATGACAATTTCTATAGACCATTTTTATCATACCTTACACTAACCTACACTAAACTATTCTTTGAAATAACTTCCTTTTTCTTTTTTTCTTTCTTCTTTGTGTGATTCAAGGTGTTGACTTCAAGCAACAGAATCAAATCTTTGTGTGGTTTAATGTCTCAGTTGCCTTGGAGATTGTATTTCTCTGCATATGCTGTTAGACAATTAAGTGGAATGGCCAGCATCTGCTACCTCTTGATTTAATTTTAGTTTGGGGTTTGATGTACTCACAGTAAGCACAGTTTAATAAATTTAATAAATGGTTTAAAACACACAGTCAAAAAGGGATCCAATGTGTTATGTTTGTTAACTCTTTATAGCACATAGGTAACTTACAGAGTCAAAAGTGAAAGAACAACGTCAGGAAAAGTATAGCTTATAAGTAGGAAAAAATGAGTCAAAAGTTATAAACATAATAGTCTAACATTTTAATTTAACTAAGTTTTTTACTTATGTATTTATATAGACATAAATAATATAAAATATCCCTCTGGAAAAAATACATTTCTAATGTCATAGAAGTGTCTGGACTAATAATTCTGTGAAGTAGTAAAGTTTATAACAGAAAGCGTTATTTGACCCTTCTTGGTCTTTGCTAGACATTGGAAATGCTCAGGATTTTTTTTTTTTTCTTTGATACTGATGCCTAGACCACACCCTCAAATTCCAAGGTTTGGGATGAGGCCCAGTTATAGGCATTCAAAAAATTCTCCATTTGATTTTAATATACAGTCAGGCTGAAAATCACTGGGCTATAAAAATAAATGGCCTCTATTATCTCCTTTTGAAAATAATATAATAGGAGCATTACTCTCTCTCTCTCTCTCAAGTCAGAGAAAAGGAGAATGAGAGGAGAAAAAACGTACACACCTCTTCTGATTATTAATAGCCCTCGCTGAAGCCACAGAAGCAATCCTAGGACTTGAAACTCCTAGAACTGAATAGTGACTTTCATGAGCTGATTTTCCTTCCCATAGTAAAACATCTTAGTCTATATTAAATAAATATTGATACTTACTATTGATGCTTTGTGCTTTATATACATTGTCTCTCGATCTTTACAGCAGTGTAAATGATATCATTATTTTTTATTGAGTTGAAAAACAAGGCTAAGATAAATTAGGTCATGAGTGATTTTGTTGTTTCATAATTTATTTTATATAGTGTGTATCAGCTAATTGCAATCTGTAATGTAGGGATGGTTTGTTTTTCAAGGAGAATAATTTATCCAAGGCCTGGTTAGTGACCAACTGAAGGCTTCTAATCTGAAAAGGATACTCCACAGAGATGTCTCTGAAAATTCTAAAGATGCTTCAGCTTTCTTAGTCTCTAGAGACACTGTTAACTTATATAAATAATTTTGGACATACTTCACCCTGGTAGGAGCAGTATAAAAGAATCTAGAAAGTGCAGGAGTCAATTCCCTTCAGAATGCAACATACTTGATTTTGACAAGAACTTATGTCCAGTGTTCTTTTTTTTCCCTTTTGCACAGCTTTTGTGTGATGTAATTGACTATAACACATACAGGAAGTGTACAATTTAAAGACACAATGTTGATAAGGAGCATAAGCATCACTGGCAACAATGTCCTGTTGCCACTTTGTAATTTCACTTCCTCCAGCCCCTTCCAGTATTCCCGACTCCCCCCTCAGACTTACTGGCCCTCAAGGAACCACTGACCTGCTTCTGTCACTGTAGATTAGTTTGAATTTTCTATTTCCTAAAAATAGAATCATGGTATATGGCATTATTTTTTGTCTTTTTCACTCTGTATAATTATCCTAAAATTCCTCCATGTTTGTTGCATGTGTCAGTAGTTCATGCCTGTTTATTACTGAATAGTATACCACTGTATGAATATGCCAGAATTTGTTTATCCACTTATCTGTTGATGGATACCATGGATTTTTTCCATTTCAAGGTTATGAATAAAGCCACAAGAACATTCATGAAAAGTTCTTTCTATGGGCACATGCTTTTATTTCTCTTAGGTAAATACCTAGTAATAGAATGGGAGGGTCACATGGCAAGTGTAGGTTTAACTTTAAGAAACAGCCAAAGGGTTTTTGAAAATGCCGCGTTTACATTTCTGCCAACAGTGTATGAGGTTTTCAGTTGTTCCACATGCTGCTTAGCACTGGACTTGTTCAGTTTCAATTTTAGTCACTGTATTGAATGTGTGGTAGACACTTAATGAGACTTTAATTTGTATTTCTAATGAGTAATGATGTTACATACCTTTTCTTGTAATTGATGACTAGGATTTTTTAATTGCTAAAAATTTTTCCTTTTTAAAGAAAAATTGATATGTATATCATATTGTATTAGCTTTAGATGTACAGCATGATGATTTTATGTATGTATGCATTGCAAAATGACTACCATAATAACATCCATAACCACACAGAGTTACAAATCATTTCTTCTCGTGATAAGAACTTTTATGATCTACTCTCTGAGCAACTTTCAAATGTACAGTACAGTATTGTTAACTACAGTCATCATGCTGTATGTTACATCCCCAGGACTTATTCATGTTATACCTGGAAGTTTTTACTTTCAACCACCTTCACCCTTTTCCCCACCCCACTCCCATTTTCGATGAAGTTGTTCAAATCTTTGGCAATTTTCAGTTGGATGTTGGTCTTGTTATCACACTGTGAGTTCTCTACATATTCTAGATAAATATATATCTGACAATGATGTTTTTGTATATACGTTCTCCCAGTCATACATTTTCATTAACTTAATAGTGTTTTTCTTTTAAATGAAAAAATTTTGACTTTTGAGAAATCCAATTTGTTACCATTTTCTTTTAGAGTTTGTGCTTTTGGTGTCCATTTACTAAATCTTTGTTAAACTAAAGGTCACTAAAATTTTATATTAGAAATTTTTTTTCTAACCTTCTCTTAGAAATTTCCTTTTAGAAGTATAGTTTAGCTCTTAAATTTAGATTTATTATCCATTTTGAATAAATATTTTATACTTTGTGAGGGAAGGGTTGAAGTTCATTTTCTGTGTGTGACTATGAAATGGTTCTTGCAACACTTTTCCAAAAGACCTATTTCCCACTGAGTTACTTTTTTACGTTTTTCAAAAATCAACTTACCATATGTGCAGGAGTCTATTTCTGGGCTCTTTTTGTGTTCCATTGATAGTTTTGATTATCTTTACACCAATAACAAATTTTCTTCATTGCTGTAGCCTTATAAATCTTGATATCAGAGAGTATAGGTCTTCCAACTTTCTTCTCCTTTTAAGTTCCTCTTGATGATTCTAGCTATTTTGTATTTCCATGCAAATTTTAGAATCATTTCAGCTGTCAATTTCTACAAAGGCTTCTGGGATTTTGATTGAGATTGCATATATAAATCAATTTGCATAGAACAGATGTACTGTGATCAGGTAACATACTTTGTATTATTTGAATCCTTTTAGATGTATTGGGAATATTTTATGGTCCAAAACATAGTCTATCTTGGAAAATGTTTTATGTGCATTTGAAGAGAATGTATATTTTGCTTCTGTTGAGTGGAGAGTTCCATAAATGTCACAATTGGTTTTGTTGATGGCATTGCTTAGGTATGCTATATCCTAACTAACTTTCTATCTACTTGCAATATTAATTACTGAAAGAAGAGAGTGAAAGTCTCCAACTATAAGTAGAGAATTGTTTATGTCTACTTTCAATTCTATCAATTTTTATTTCATGCATTTTGGAGCTCCATTGTTAGGGACCTAAACAATTAGAATTGTCAAGCACTCATGATGACATTAGGTTTCTTGTGTCCTTTTATCACTATGAGACAACTCTTTATCCCTAGTATTATTCTTTTGTTTGAAATATACTTTGACATTAATACAAGCAACTGAGCTTTCTTTTGATTTGTATTAGTGTGGTATATATTTTTTTGTAACCAGATTTTACTTTTTAAAAAAATTTTATTTACCTATTTATTTTGGCCATAGTATGTGACATGCACGATCTTTAATTCCCTGACCAGGGATCGAACCCACACCCCCTGCAGTAGAAGGGCAGAGTCCTAACCACTGAACCTCCAGGAATGTCCCCACCAGACTTTTATTTCTGCTTTTATATTTAAAGTAGTTTTCTTTTGGCAGTACAGAGTTGGCACTTGCATTTTATTCAATATCATAATCTCTGACTTATCATTAGGTGTTTTAATAATTTACATTTAATGTGATTATTAATAGGCTTGGGTTTAAATCTGCCATTTTGCTGTTCGTTCTTATTGACATAATCTGTTCTTCAGTTTTCTCCGTTTATTTTGACCTCTACTCTGAGTATTCTTGCTGCCTGAACTTGATCAAGTCATGGGCTGAATTCTGCTACTAAAATATCTTTGCAATTTTTTGGAATGCACTTTTCATGCAAGGTGCTACTGAAACAAAACAAAACAAAACAAGGCAGAGATCAAGGAAGTTGTAAAACATTTAATACAATTTTTGTGACTCTTTCTGTGCCACCTCGGGAATCAATGATAGTGTGATAGAATTAAGTCTGAAACTTGCTTTTGTCATGAACTATATGAGATAATAAATTGGAAAGCTTTAGCTCTAATGATAGCAGTATGATATTTAAAAATTTATCTAATCATTTAATTAACTTCCCTATGTCACATATCTGCTAAATAATATTACAGCCAGTCCATTAAAAATAGAGTTCCATAAATACAACTCTGTCTCTTCTTATCTCTTCCCCTATTTGCCAAGAATTCCATTTCTAGGACTATAGTCTTTAGCACTTGATGTAGTTTAGAAAGCATTAGGTCAACTCCCTAATCTCATAATATGGAAAACCTGAGACCTGATCAGTTGCAGTGAGTTGCTCTAATCCTGATCACAAATACTGAAGTTGAGTTTAGGCCTCCTGGTCAGCCTGTCAAAAGGCTCAATCTGCTTACCAGCTATTAAGTAGGCCTCCTCCAGTTTCACGGATGTTGGCAGAAGTGTGGAGACTCCTGGGTTGGAGAAAAAGGAGAGTATTAGTCACAGCACTAGCAGAAGCATTTTTGCTTGTTTCCTAAGTTCCGATTTCCACAGGGTGACATGAAGAGGGCCAGGTGACACCTACTTCTTCAACTCATTGTTATAGAAGAGGAGCCTAGAGTTTAGGAGAGGGAAATATTTCATATCGAGCAGCAAGCCTACCTTATTTTCCCAGAGGAAGGGGTCTTTATTATACTGGACATTAAATAAACCAGTTATTTGCTCCATAGCAAGATACTCTCTCTACTTTCTGGGGTTGTTTGCTATGTATATATCATTGAAAAGATTTTCATTCAAATGGAATCAATATCTTTGCTCAGAAGAGGTGCAAATACATAACAGATCTGTAAAGAATTGTCTCCCAATAGAGTCCAGAGCTCTTTTCACTGTCTAGTCTGTCTTCTACCATATGGCTTCTTGCTACATGTATTACCCTTTTTATTTGTAACATTTCATTGTGCATTTTCCCTTTATAATGTCATAATTGAAACAAGAGTGGCACTGATGATTATGCCCATTTTGCAGATGAGAGAAATGTGGCAAGTTGATATATAAAACTTTCCAAGGTCTAGTAAATATCTGGCAGTGAAAATATATCTAGGATTTTCTGGCTGCTAATTTGCTCTTCAGATTCTTGCCTGCTGCCATATAGAGAACTGGCAACTATCTGATTCCTAGCTTCTTCATAGCAGTGATCTGAAATGGAATAGTTAGGAAGAATGGAAGAGACTTCTTAATAGACTCATTACTGAGTAAAAATTGGATATCTGTAGGCTAGTAAACATGATGTGAGTATATCTATCTATGGCAGAATAATTCAAACAAGGAAACTTTAACAAAAGTGCTGGATAGACAGAACCCAAACAGGGCAGTCATACAAACCAAGTCAGATACTAGAAATAGCAATTACCACTGCAAATTCAGGTTGCTTTTGATCTATGGGCAATTTTGAAAACAATGAATTAATAACCATTTCATCTCAGATATGCACCCACACACCCATACTGATCATTGCTACTAGTACCATCTCTACACAAGAAATAAAACTGTAAGTCCATTAAAAAGTAAACTTAAACCATGAAAAAAGTGAGATTGGAGTTCAGCAGTAAAAAGTTTGGATGGTACGTTTTGCACACATACTATTTTATTTATATAAAGGGAAGTGAAAGCCCTGTCTTCCTATTGCTCCCATGACACACACCAATATACAATCTTTGAAGGCCCACCAGTCCTGAGGAAAGTTATGGCTTCTGGTGAAGGCAGAAGATTAGAGTATCCCAGTGCAGTAGCAAGTAGTGGGTTACCTTGTTTAATATAAGTATCTAATTGAGGAAGAATGCAGGCTAGTGATTTATTGCACCCAGACATAGAGGTTTTGTCCAGAATGGGATGGTTTAGAAAAGCACATATGGGCCATAATCCTAGGAATAAAAAGCAATTACTAATCATCCAACTCCATTGCCCAGATACATTCTGTTAGTAGGAAGAAGGAGAACTGCACAATATTAAAGCAATCTGGAGAATGTAGGACAGTTAGAATATTGCTATATCCACACTTGTAAGGAAAGTAGCAGCAGTGGATTTTAAAAATTCAAAGGAGTCTTTTATACATCCACTAATAATAGACACCAAAATGCTGTTAGTAGCAAATCTAGAGAGACTTATCATTTGTGGTGATTAAGCCCAGCAGGCTCACTTGTTTTACAAACAGTATCTTGCCATGTTGTGTGTAATTTGCATAGACAGAGCAGTAGCTCACATACCCATAAAGTGTATAGATCACACATACAAACATGGGTATGTCTGTGTATATGTGTAGATACACACATATGTGTATGCATATGCATATGTATATCTTAATACAACAAAACATTTAAAATATTTAGATTGAATGCCTTCTAAATGATTAGCTCAATTTTGGGCGCATTTCCCTTTTGTTTCTCTTTTTTTTTTCTTTTTTTCTTTTTTTACTGCTATGGGTGTTATCTTCTTTTCTATAAAATGTGTCCTATTGCAAATGCAGCATTTGACATCTGATTCTTCACTAGTTAAATGCTATAAAATAGTATAAGAAAACAATGCCTTCCTTCTTGTGTTGGTTAATATTCTGCCTGCTGCTATTTTGTCTTTGTTTTGCTTTGTTCTTCCAGCTTCATTGAGCTGTAACTGACATATAACATTGTGGAAATTTAAGTTGTGCAATGTGATGATTTTATATATGTATATATTGTAAAATGATTAATTCGCATAGTTAACACATTCGTTACCTCGCATAGTAACCTTTTGGGTTCATTTTGGTTTTGTGGTAAAAACTTCTAAGATACACTTTCTTAGCAACTTTCAACTATGCAATAAAGTATTGTTAACTGTGGTCACCATGATGTACATAAATTCTAAGGATACTTTCTTTTTCTTGTGTTCTATACTTTCTAAATTCCTGTTGGTCCTATCAACATATACATGGAGAATACAAATAGCAACATCACAACTAAAGCCAAGTTAGATTGCTCTGGTAGTTTAAGATTTTAGAAGCTTGTGGGAAACCAGGTTACCTGAATAAGGATGCAAAACAAACCAAGATTTACCTGTGGTCCATTCTGATAACTTGCTCTCCACAAATGTACTAGAGGGCACAGTCCGTATATTCATGCTTCTGAATGCTACACTAACTGAATGCTGGCACTCTAATTGAAAGGGAAATGGTTTTCTCACTTTCTGGATGAAAAACATTACTGAGAGCTTCACCCTGTTGAAGAAGGTGTCAGAGACATTGATTCAAAACTTGAAACTTTGAGCAAACAAGCTATAGAGTATCATTCAGGAAATTGTACCTGTACATTGCAAGGTTTGTTGTCAGTCTACAGAGAACCTTTTTGAGAACATCATAGACAACATTGATGTCTATACTAGATCTTAAACATGGATAAGTCTGCAAGAGTTTTTTTAATTACCACATTCACTTTTTATAATATGGCTAGCTAGTCACTTTGCCCTCCTTTTAGTTATTTGATGATTTATACTGAACAATTTATCTTGTTGGTACACACAAATATTATTGAAAACTAATGGCACTACAGAATTATTTTTTTAATTTTATTTCTTTAATTAATTTATTTATTTATTTTTGGCTGCTTTGTGTCTTCATTGCTGCGCGTGGGCTTTCTCTAGTTGTGGCAAGCGGGGGCTACTCTTCCTTGCAGTGCACAGGCTTCTCATTGCAATGGCTTCCCTTGTTGCACACCATAGGCTCTAGGGGCGTGGGCTTCAGTAGTTGTGGCACGCAGGCTTAGTTGCTCCACAGCATGTGGAATCTTCCTGGACCAGGGCTCGAACCCATGTCCCCTGCATTGGCAGGTGGTTTCTTAACCACTTGCCACCAGGGAACTCCCAGAATTTTTTACTTTGGGATATTTTAGCCTCAAAAACATGTCCTAAATCTTTCTTTAATAACTTCATCATGGTTTTCTATTTATCTATTATCTATCTGTAATCTTCATAACAGTTTTGGTTATGGTAGCAGAAGTCTACAGAAAATACTAGTTGTCATGTGATATGTACTATAGCTGGTTGAAGAAAAAGTATGAAAAAAGTTTTCTTTAATTATGTTTCTGTCAATTCAGATTATAATAATCTAATCTCTCTGTTCTTAAAACACTACATCACATAAAAATTTCCAAATTTTACTTCCGAGGGGGTTACATGTGAGTCTCGTTCTCTACATTCAAATTATGATAGATCCACTTATTTATTTATATTCCTCTTCTATACCCCCTGCCAACTGTTACTCTAGGGTATTAAATTTTGGATACTGGGGTGGGGGTAGGGGGCAATGGATGAGCCTCTGTGGCCCTCAATATTTATATAATAGAATTCCCTTGACTTCTAGAGACTTGGAAACAAATTCAAAACTCTGCCTGTTCAATAGTTACTCTAGTCAGCAAATGTTTCAAAGCCCTAACTCTAATAATAACCCTGCTCAGCCATGCTGCTTGCAATTTCTATGGTTCTTTAACTTTTCTTTTATATTTAGAGTGTACAGTTTGGTATTCCAATCTCTCAATTCATTCCCCCCCAACCCTCCCCGCTTTCCCTACTTGGTGTCCATATATTTGTTCTCTACATCTGTGTCTCTATTTCTGCCCTTCAAACTGGTTGATTTGTACCATTTTTCCACAGTCCACCTATATGTGTTAATATACGATATTTGTTTTTCTCTTTCTGATTCATTTCACTCTGTATGACAGTCTCTAGGTCCATCCATATCCCAGTTTGTCTACTAACTTTGGGTTTTGTTTGCTTTTCTTTCTCTAGTTTCTTTAGGTGCAAGGTTAGATTGTTTATTTGGGATTTTTCTTGTTTCTTGAGGTAGGACTATATCACTATAAACTTCCCTCTTAGAACTGCCTTTGCTGCATCCCATAGGTTTTGGATCATTGTGTTTTTGTTGTCATTTGTCTCTAGGTATTTGTTAATTTCCTCTTTGATTTCTTCAGTGATCTGTTGGTTATTTAGTAGCACATTGTTTAGCCTCCATGCGTTTGTGTTTTTTACCATTTTTTCCAGTAATTGATTTCTAATCTCATAGCATTGTGGTTGGAAAAGATGCTTGATATGATTTCAATTTTCTTGAATTTACCAAGGCTTGATTATGACCCAAAATGTGATCTATCCTGGAGAATGTTCCATGTGCCCTTGAGAAGAATGTGTAATCTGTTGTTTTTGGATGTAATGTCCTATAAATATCTATTAAATCTAGCTGATTTATTGTGTCATTTAAAGCTTGTGTTTCCTTATTAATTTTCTGTGTGAATGATCTGTCCATTGGTGTAAGTGGGGTATTAAAGTCCCCCACTATGATTGTGTTACTGTCAATTTCCTCTTTCATAGTTAGCATTTGCCTTGTGTATTGAGGTGCTCCTATATTGGGTGCATATATATTTATAATTGTTATCTCCACTTCTTGGATGGATCCCTTGATCTTTATGTAATGTCCTTTCTTGTCTCTTGTAACATTTTTTATTTTAAAGTCTATTTTATCTGATATGAGTATTGCTACTTCAGCTTTCTTTTGATTTCCATTTGCATGGAATATCTTTTTCCATCCCCTCACTTTCAGTCTATGTGTCCCTAGGTCTGAAGTGGGTCTCTTGTAGACAGCATATGTATGGGTCTTGTTTTTGTATCCATTCAGCCAGTCTGTGTCTTTTGGTTGGTGTATTTAGGTAATTATTGATATGTATGTTCCTATTACCATTTTCTTAATTGTTTTGGGTTTGTTTCTGTAGGTCTTTTTCTTCTCTTATATTTCCCACTTAGAGAAGTTCCTTTAACATTTGTTGTAGGGCTGGTTTGGTGGTGCTGAATTCTCTTAGCTGTTGCTTCTCTGTAAAGCTTTTGTTTTCTCCATCGAATCTGAATGAGATCCTTGCTGGGTAGAGTATTCTTGGTTGTAGGTTCTTCCCTTTCATCACTTGAAATATATCATGCCACTCCCTTCTGGCCTGCAGAGTTTCTGCTGAGAAATCAGCTGTTAACCTTATGGGAGTTCCCTTGTATGTTATTTGTCATTTTTCCCTTGTTGCTTTTAATAACTTTTCTCTGTCTTTAATTTTTGTCAAGTTGACTACTATATGTCTTGGCATGTTTTTCCTTGGGTTTATCCTGCCTGGGACTCTCTGTGCTTCCTGCACTTGGGTAGCTATTTCCTTTCCCATGTTAGGGAAGTTTTCAACTATAATCTCTTCCAGTATTTTCTCAGGTCCTTTTTCTCTCTCTTCTCCTTCTGGGACCCCTATAATGCAAATGTTGGTGCATTTAACATTGTCCCAGAGGTCTCTTAGGCTGTCTTCAGTTCTTTTGATTCTTTTTTCTTTATTCTTTTCAGCATCAGTGATTATCAGCATTCTGTATTCCAGCTCACTTATTCATCTTTCTGCCTCAGTGAATCTGCTATAGGTTCCTTCTAGTGTATTTTTCATTTCACTTATTGTGTTGCATATCTCTGTTTGTTTGTACTTTAATTCTTCTAGGTCTTTGGTAAACTTTTGATCTTTGCATCCAGTCCTTTTTCAAAGTCCTGGATCATCTTCACCATCATTATTCTGAATTCTTTTTCTGTAAGGGTGCCTATCTCCTCTTCATTTAGTTGTTTTTCTGGGGCTTTATCCTGTCCCTTCATCTGGTACAAAGTCCTATGCTTTTTCTCTTTCTATGGCTGTGGTTTTCAGTTCCATAAGACGAAATACTGCTGATACTGCTGTCTGCCCTCTTGTGGAGGAAGCTATCTAGGAGGCTCATGCATGCTTCCTGTTGGGTGGGACTGATGGTGGGTTGTACTGGGTGGGTGGAGCTCATTAAGAATTTAATCCGATTTGGTGGGCGGAGCTCAGTAAAACTTTAATCTGCTTTTCTGCCAATGGGTGGGGCTGTGTTCCCACCCTGTTGGTCGTTTGGCTTGAGGCCACCTAGCACTGGAGCCCACAGGCTCTTTGGTGGGGCTAATGGTGGACTCTGGGAGGGCTCACACCAATGAGCACTTCTTAGAACCCCTGCCACCAGTGTCCCCGTCTCCTCAGTGGGCCACAGCCACCCCCGCAACTCCACAGGCAACCTCTGAACACCAGCAGGTAGGTCTGGTTCAGTCTTCTGTGGGGTCACTGCTCCTTCCCCCGGGTCCTGGTGAGCACACTTTTTTGTATGCCCTGCAAGAGTGAAGTCTCTGTTTCCTCCAGGCCTGTGGAGGTCCTGAAATCAAATCCCACTGGCTTTCAGGGTCTGATTCTCTGGGGATTCCTCCTCCCATTGCTGGACTCCCAGGTTGGGAAGCCTGACGTGGGGCTCAGAACCCTCACTTTAGTGGGTGGGCTTCTGTGGTATAACTGTTCTCCAGTTTGTGAGTCACCTACCCCGCATTTATGGGATTTGATTTTAATGCAATTGAGTCCCTCCTACCATCTCATTGCGGCTTCTCCTTTGTCTCTGGATGTTGGGTGTCTTTTTTGGTGAGTTCCAGTGTCTTTCTGTGGATGATTGTTCAGCAGTTAGTTGTAATTCTGGTGCTCTTGCAAGAGGGAGTGAGTGCATGTCCCCCTACTCTGCCATCTTGATCCTATCTCCTTTATTTTCTTATTGTACAGTTGCTCTGTCAAATATTCTTGGATCTCTTTTTTTTTTTTCCTTTGTGCTTAGTCTAGTCTCACATACTCATAGTGTGCTGCATGCAGAGGTCTTGCTCCGGCCACCTCAGACCAGAGTTCCTAGTGCCAAATGCTATGGCTCTTTAACTTTTCAACTGAAGTATTAAAGGGGAAACTCACTTGATAAAACTCATTTTCCTCATCTGTGTACTTCACCAAAATAGAGCCTTCACCTTTTTTTTCCAAATAATTCACAATTTCCAAATAGAAAACATTACAACTTCCATTTTTTAATGGCAAAATTCATATGCAGCCACAGAAAATAATCAATACCTTACAGTTTTTTTTCTTCTCCCCAATTTTCTTGGGTTTACACTTTTCTGAAAATTGTGTCAAAATTATTCATGGAGAACATAGTTACTTCAACTGCCAGGGTTTGTTACACACTCAGTTTTCTGTGAAGAATGGAGAATAGTGATTGAGTGAATACAGTTGGCTGAGTTGCAATCCTGGTTGTTTGATGTGGAACAAAAATTGTGCCTTCTCTTGCTTATACTACTACAGTGCCCCTAGAATCAATTCCAAAATATCAGCATGACCAAAAAGGCCTTGCCTTATCTGGGCTGATCCAGTTCTCTAGCCTTATAATCTGTCTCTCTTTTACAGGTTCCTACACTCAAGATACATCTGTCTGCTTTTATTTCTCAAGGCTCCCATGTTCTTTTCGAATTTAGAAACTTTTGATTTCTGCACTTATAGTGTTCTGCATTCTCTAAGTCATTTATCTAGTTCTTCTCATGTTTCAGATCTCAAATTGAATATAGTTTCCTTGAGCAAAGCTTCCAGTCAAATACAGTTTTATAGGCCACCAAAGACCAGGTCATTACACTTAAAATATATACTCAAAACTAGTTATCCTAATCAGTTCTAAATTACTTGCTTATGTGGTTATTTGATTGAAGCCTGAGTTTACAATTTTGAATGAACATTTGATATTTTATCTTAAATACCTATCAGGTTGCCTTGCACAATAGAAAAATTCACAATATTTATGGGAATATTGGAAAATAATAATTAAAATACTATTATATGCCTAATGTACGTATTAAATATTAAAATGAAACATACACATGCACAATCAAACTCAATCTTCATAGAAAAGCCATAAGGTGAGCACATTAGGAGGCAGTTTTCCATGGGTCTCTCCAGTTCTTGCCTATCTTGCAAACAAAGAACTGTCCTTGGTTCTGAATTATCTTTCAAAGATATTTGTGTAGAGCAGTTTTGGGAGATATAGTGCCTTCCTCCAGAGTACTGTTCCGTATAATAAAGATAACATTTCCTTCCAGACCAAAAGAGGCAAGCATGCTTATAGCCTGTTATAAAAAATTGGGGTTACCTAAAAGCAGGGCTCCTCTCCCATAGTTCAACACATGGTACAAGTGTCATCAGGACATCTTTGCATAACTCTATGGGAATTGGGACTTAGAGAACCAGCATAAAAATATTGATAATCCAGCTACTGCTATTGCCATGAGTAATGAGCCATTCTTCAACTCCGATCCAGGACCCTCGTGTCTTCTACCAGGATCCATGACACTATGACAGAACAACCAGTTACCTTGAAAGTAGGGCAAACTCTCAAAATTTGTATGTTGTTGACAGTATTATTATTATTATTATTATTATTATTATTATTATGCCTCCTTGACAGTAAATTGATCTGAAGTACAGTGAGGTGTAGTGTAGAGGCATTTTATCCTGTATTATTTCAGCTTCATTATGCCCAAGCAAAATGGCTAGGACTTAGTTTTTTTTTTTTTTTTTTTTAACTCCATTATGGAGACATGTCAAACCACTACAGTAGAGTAACAATTTGTCTGGATATCCATTTATATTAACATTCCAATGCCCACAGTGTTAAGGTTAATATACCAAATTATCATCCATTTGGATCAGGGCATAAGAAATACATTATATATTTATTTATATTTATATGTAATAAATTGTATATTATAAATCAATTGTATATCATTGACTTTCATTGGGAATTTTGGTTCAAATACTTAACTGAGGAATTCATATTTTTAAAATTTTAATAAGTATATTAATATATTTCTAATTAAAGGAATTGGTTTAATTGTTAAATAATTTATTCTTACATTTCTCAAATAGTTTCCATCTGAAAACCTGTTATGTGTGGATATTAAGTAATACTTTAACCATATAATGAAATATATTGATATCAAAATAATTATTTTAAGATATATAGTGGCTTATGTAATAGTCTGAAGGAAAATGATCTGAAAAATATAGTGATCTCAAACTACTTAAAAATAAATAGATAAATGACTGAAGTGAAATTACCATGTAAACTTGCCCAGTGATTATTCTACTCAGTAGAACTTTAAGTATCAATGGTTTTCTTGTTAAATTTTTTAGTAGTTTTCCTAAAATAATTGTGCTACTTTTATATGGAGAATATGAAATACAATAATAATGAGATGTGGTATAGATGTAACTGGCTATTTAACTTTATTTTTGCAGATAAATTGAATAATGTTTCAAAGTATATTTTAAAAATGACATTTGAATTAGCTACCTATAAAAATCAAACTAATTATTTTCCCAACATCCTACTTCTCTGTTGCATGTATATTTAACTGTATGCATTAGACATAATTTACATATCATCATCATATTTCCCTTACAATTAACAGAGTTCAGGGAATTATTTTTATGCTTCTTTTAGTAGGTTACAATGTGTCATCTTAGCGTTTCCAGTAAAATGTTTTCTTATAATACTTCTTTCAAATTGGTATTTATATATGACAGGTAAGAGAAAGAGGTTACTGGCCAAAACTACTGCACATCTCTGTCACCTTAAGAACAGAGTCAATGCTTAGTGAAGACATGCTGGCAGTTTTCTGGAGAAAATGTTGATTGAAATTATGCTTTTTCAATCTCTGTGCATATAAATTTTGTAGGTGCAAGAACACATTATCAGAGATATTGGTCTAGTTACTAGTTACTTGTTAAGCAGCTTATTGTTATTTGGGCATACTGTTGAACTGTTGTCACAGATGAATCTAAATACTCAAGGTAAAAAATAAAGATGGGCATAATGTTGCACCATGGAGGCAATAGTTTCATTTAAATATACCCTTGAACGTGATGAGGAGCAGCGTAGAGCTGCAGGATTGGCGCCTGGGAGTCGGGGTAGGAGTAGTGGGCACCAGCTGCAGGCATCCTCGCTGTGTCCTCTTGGGGAGGAGGTAAGGGTCGGTTGGAGCCGGCAGTTTCCAGCTTCTCAGGGGCCACTTGGAGTTCAGTGAAAGTTGGGAAAAATGTGCTCAAAGGGAATCCTGGAAAGAAGCAGCTCTTCACCTGGAAAATGTTCCCTTTGCCTCAGTTGTGAATTCTTTCGTTGAGAAAGAAAATTACCATTATGTCACTATTTTAATGAAAGGTGAGATGGATGTGACTCATGGTTCAGAACCAAAGAAGGTAGAGCCTGGAAAAAATGAAAGCTGGGTGTGGGTTCCTTGGGAAGAATTTCCTCCCTGGACCAGCTTTTCTGGGGACTATGTTGTTTAAAGGAACAAGGCTATGATCCACTTAAAGAAGACTTGGATCATCTGGTAGGATATAAAGGAAGTCACCTGGAGGTGAACAAGGAGAATCCCTGATTTTTTTTTTTTTATGGGTTGGCCAAAAAGTTTGTTCAGTTTTACGGTAAGGTGGCCCTAGTCGTGCTTCATTGTCTTTAACTTAATTCAAAACAACTTTGTTAGATTGTATTGTGACAGTTGTCATATCAGCATGCATTAAAAAAAAACTTTTCAAAATTGGTGAATTTTTGTCTAGCCATTTTAATGTTGAAGATGGAAGAAAAAAAGCAACATTTTTGGCATATTATACTTGATTATTTTAAGAAAGGTAAAAATGCAACTGAAACACAAAAAAAGATTTGTGCAGTGTATGGAGAAGGTGCTGTGACTGATCAAACGTGTCAAAAGTGGTTTGCAAAGTTCCATGCTGGAGATTTCTTACTGGATGATGCTCCACGGTAGGGTAGACCAGTTGAAGTTGATAGTGATCAAATTGAGACATTAATTCAGAGCAACTGACATTATATCATTCGGGAGATAGCCAACATACTCAAAATATCCAAATCAAGCATTGAAAATCATTTGCACCAGCTTGGTTATGTTCATTGCTTTGATGTTTGTGTTCCACATAAGTTAAGAAAAAAAAACCTTCTTGACTGTATTTCTGCATGCAATTCTCTACTGAAACGTAATGAAAATATTCTGTTTTTAAAACAAATTGTGATGGGCTATGAAAAGTGGATACTGTACAATAATGTGGAATGAAAGAGATCATGGGGCAAGCAAAATGAACCACCATCAACTACATCAAAGGCCAGTCTTCTTCCAAAGAAGGTGATGTTGTGTATATGGTGGGATTGGAAGGGAGTCCTCTATTATGAGCTCCTTCCGGAAAACCAAATGATTAATTCCAACAATTACTGCTCCCAGGTAGACCAACTGAAAACAGCACTCGATGAAAAGTGTCCAGAATTAGTCAACAGAAAACACGCCATCTTCCATCAGGATACCACAAGACTGCATGTCTCTTTGATGACCAGGCAAAAACTGTTACAGCTTGGCTGGGAAGTTCTAATTCCTCCTCCATATTCACCAGACATTGCACCTTCAGATTTCCATTTATTTCGGTCTTTACAAAATTCTCTTAACAGAAAAAATTTCCATTCTCTGGAAGACTGTAAAAGGCACCTGGAACAGTTCTTTGCTCAAAAAGATAAAAAGTTTTGGGAAGATGGAATTATGAATTTGCCTGAAAAATGGCAGAAGGTAGTGGAACAAAAGGGTAAATATGTTGTTCAATGAAGTTCTTGGCAAAAATAAAAAGTGTCTTTTAATTTTACTTAAAAACCGAAGGAACTTTTTTGCCAACTCATACATAAAAGGCAAAATAAGGTCCTTTTAAAGAATGGAAAATATCTATGTTTTAGAGCACCTACATTTTATCTGAAAAGTCCCACATGATTGCCAGTTTATTTGGTGTCTCTTAATATATCCAACACCCTTTCAGCCAGTACTTGTAAAAATTTTTCAGGGATTCTGTCGTGAAATGTATTTCATGCTCAGAAGATGTGATGAATGGTGATGTTGCGGTAACTCTGCTTTCCGTATTTCTCTGTGGTGGTGACTGTGCTGTTTGTCATTGCGGGTGTGCGTGGAGGAGAGGGCAGAGTTTGTCTCAGTGTTTCAGTTCTAATAGACATCCTAATTCCAGTGCCAACACAGTATCCCCATTGCAGAATTTATTGTTGATTTTCCTCTTCTGTGTTATTTAAAACAAAATTTTTTTTGGTAATATATTGTGACAGTCCCTGCAACTACAGTAAACAGAACAGGTCTTTAGGGTGTATTTCCCAGCTTTCTGATTGAGAACCTAAACCAATGGAAGTGAGACAAACCATCCAGGGTCTGTATCCCATCATTAACAGGCCCTGTCATTTTGGATCTCTCAGTTCATCTGAGATTCAGCTTCCTTATGTGTAAAATTCAATCAGAGTAGGGCAGTGGTTCTCAAAGTGTGGCACTGCAAAATCCTCAAGACCCTTTCAAGGGTCCTCAGTGTTAAAGCTGCTCTTGTCGTGCAGAGACTTCATTTGCCTTTTTCATTCTCGTTCTTTCCTGAGTGTACAGAGTTTTCCAGAGGCTCCATGTTGTGTGATGCTGTAGCGGACTGAATGCAAAGCAATTATGAGAATCTAGCTCTCTTCTATTAAGCTAGACATGAAAGAAATCGACAAAAATGTAAAACAATGCCACTCTTCTCACTTTTTTTTAAAGAAAAATAGCTATATTTTTATATAAATTATGTTAACAATGGTTTTCTGTTATGGGTTTTTGTTATTTGTAAATAAATTAATAAAATAAAACATATATATACCTTGAACACTGTTGGGGTTAGGGGCAGTGAGCCTGCTAAGTAGAACATTTGATATAACTTTATAGTCAGCCTTCCTTATCTGCTGTTTTGCATCTGCAGATTCAACCACTACAGATGGTGTAGTACATATTTATTGAAAAAAATCATGTGTAAGTGGACTCAAGCAATTCAATTAATATTTGAACAATTCAATTAAAAATTGAACATGTCTGCAAAGCAATATTAATGTATTTTAATTCTTTTTTGATGGCCTGCATAGTTCCCATGTAAAGGAGGAGACGGGAATAGAGAGAGGGCGAAGAGCTGTGGGAGAGACAATACTGTTAGGCTGGTGAAACAAAGGCAAAAACAAGTCTCCAGTGTTTAGAAAATGGTGAAGAAATCATTGTCTTTGCTGTCTCTCATACAGAAACTCTAAAAATAAAAACTTCCTATGTAAATTTTGTTTATGTGTGTGTAGGTTGAAATAAATCAAAAAAGTAATGGTTATAACTTTCCAAGTGTTCCTAGTGTTTTCTATAAAGTAATTATTGGCAAAATTTAAAATATTCACTGAGTACAATTATCTGTCAGTAAATTTTCCACCCAAATAATTTAGACTTGATCAGTATATGCATTCACACACATGTATACACACAGATCAACAGATATATAAATTCATAGTTACATAAGAGAATTTTAACTGTGTAGTATTACCTAATGACTAAGAAAATCTCCTTCTGGAATTTTTTTCCCATTAGAACAATTTTTCCAAGAAGCTTATTTAAGATGCTGAAACGTCACCATTACGTCCTTCCTAACACACTTTTCAGAATTAATTAGTAGTTTTACTAGATAGTAAGTATATATTAGCTGCAGGGGCACATTATCCCAATTAAGAAATGTTTAGAATAGAAATGTGTTGTTATATATGTTTTAATACATATGTTTTGGTCACTAGACTAAAATTTTAAAACTCTTTTGGTGTTATCCATGTAGGGATTCTTTCACAGGAAGGGAGTCAGAGTGGGAAGAAAGAAGTTATGTTATATCAAACTGTCCTAAGAAGCTAACCACTGAAGGGAAATAAAAATAGAACATGAAAGAAATGTCAGATGAACTTTCTCATTGGAAGCATTGTTTAGCTTCTTGACATGTACAGTTTTGAATTTCTGTCCATAAATTGTGTTGCAGCAATATGTTGAAAATGGTAGTTTCAGCTGACATTTTAAAACATGCAACCGCATGTCCCAAAGTTTCTGCATGCCCTGTCCCTTAATATCTAAATTAAATAAGGCTTTCAATCTGTTGCATCAGAATCTACCCTCCAGAATATTTATGAGCACCTCTAGGGAACACTTATACATCTTAGCTGTTACTTGTCACATCTTCCTCTGAATTTCTGTTTCAAGCTTTTTTTCATTATTTCAGGCTGTCTCTTTTATCTCCAGCCATGCTTTTGTAGTTTCTTGCCCATCCTTTGCCTGTGAAAATGGACGTAGCATTTTCCTTTATTCCCTAAGACAGTGACAACACAGAACTACTTGAAGATATTATAGGAAATTGAAAACACAGAGAAGTTACAGAATTGGATGTCAGACATCATTGTCTCTAAATTTAATTACATTCTTGGTCCCAGGACTTTCAGTCTGATCCCTGCTCCCCACCCATCTCTTTCTTCATAGCCTGCAGCTGCTTCTTAGATCTAAGGTCCAGGACTATGACACCAATTAAAGTGTGCAACATATTTCCTCCTTTCTGTTCAACCTACACAATTATTTATAATAATATCTCACTCAGAAACACTCATTCTTCCTTCATGAGGAAGGTACTTTACTAGTATCAAATGAGTTATCCAAGAATCACAAGTGGATGGTTTTCTTAAATGTATGGAACTGGAGGATGATTCTGGATACACTTCAGAATGAAAAAGTTTGCTGTTAATTGACTTGATTTCCACATCACTAAAAATTGCTAGTGACTTTGAATATTAATTTCCTTACTAAAATAAAATTTAGAGTTTTGCTTTTATGTATAGCAAGGCAAGTAAAATATCTCTTCCAATAATCACAATTCGATTATGCAGTTAACTTCAGCCTTCTGGTTGGAGCCATTAGGGTAGGTTTCAGTTCCATTTAACCAGCACTTATTTCTGGCAATTTGCCAGGAATTGATAGATACTAAAGAAATATTTAACATCTGTCCCTGAGAAACATACTCTGCAGTAGGATTTGATAGATTATACATACGATAGAAATCCTCAGTGCTCACATGCACGTGCGCACATGGATATTCAAAATGCAAGGTCAAGGCTATACTTTTGGTGCTTTGCACAGCCCTTCAGAAAACTTTCCCTTTCCTTATAAGAAGTATCAGAGATCTTTCTAAACCCTTTAAAAATTTTTGTCTGTTATTTACACTTTATTTCAACCATCCCTCCCTTGTCATTTATTCTGTGCACTTATATGTCTCTGTCTAGGACAGTGATCTCAGTATTTAGAATTCATCAGGATTCCTTGGGGGGATACTAGTTAAAATACAAGTGGTCAAGTTCTTCCTAAAACCTAGTGACCTTTATTCTAAGAGGGTATAGCCAGAACTTTAAAAATTTCTTAGAGTGATTATGAAGCACCTCTTTTAAGGACATACTCTAATATTTTAAAAATAATTTTATCACCCAACTCACATGTTCCCATTTTTCCTAGTTCTGCTTACTCATTCTCAGACTCTGAAAGCCCTTATTGATGAACAAGCTGGGTCTTGACTTCTCAAACATCTCAATAATTGTCCTCATTTTATAGAGCACCTTAATTGGCATATTTATATCTAGGACATTTTTATCAGAACAGTTGTTATGTAGCAGTCCCTGCTTAATTACACCTCTCTTCTTTCAGGTCAATGTGCTGTCTCTCAACCATCCCAGAAGGTGTCCTTTTTCCTTCCCTCACTGTTCATCGTGCATGCTCTAAGCATTCTTTCTAACATGAACTTCTCTATTGTCCAGGAAGGTAATAAATTTAGCCAATACTGTAATTAAGTTTTGCTTGTAGCATTTCAACTGCCTTCCCACTACTTTACAGCAATGTTTTGTGATCTCCCTTTCACTAACTTGAAAATGCATCTTCCACTATAGGAATTCCAAAGCTTTTCTTTGGACTTTGCTTGTTTTCTCGTACAGCCTTCCCTTGGGATCCACGGGGAATCGGTTCCAGGGCCCAGTGTATGCCACACTCAGCAGATTTCCAAGCCTCTTATATAAAATGGCACAGTACAGTCAGTTCCCCATATCCATGGCTTCCACATCTGCAAATACAAACTGTATTATCTCTGCCTTTGTTTCCCTCTGTATCAGTTCCTTACTCAGCATAACTCATTTGTTCAAGTATCTTCTATACTCAGAACAACATACTTCCTTCAATCAATGCTTTTACTACCACTCAAGTTATAGTCTAAAGCTTCTGTCCTCTGTCACGCCTTCATTTCACTGTCACATTTTTCAAAGGGAAACCTATACTTGACTCACAACCTCACTGTAGACTTATTCTGAACTTCTTGCAATGAGGTTTCTTTCTTCTTTCACTTCACTAGTTTTCTCAAAATTTCCAGTGATTTATGAATATCCAAATCCTTTTCACATCTTTAACTTGCCAGATCTCCCTCTGTATAAGTTCACTATGGTAATTATCACCTTCCTCTTTAACCTTTTTCTTTGAAACTTTAGTTCAAATGACAGTTAATATTATCATTGGACTGTTGCTTTTTGTCTGATTTGCTAAATCTTATTTTTTTGTTCCTGTCCTCTAAATATGTATAATCTTGAGTCTATTCCTGGTCATGTTTCATTAACTTTCTGCACTTTATTCCTTGGTTATCTAATTAGCTCTACCACCCTCAACTCCCAGTTTTACATGGGTATATTAAAAACTATTTTCCTTAATCTGATTTTCTTTGCTTTTAGATATCAATCTCTAATTTTAACCATTTTCTACCCATTTATGCAATAACCTAAAAGGAATTTGTCAAATTTCCAAAATCAAAGTATATTTGTTGTTGTACAGATATAGTACATTCACCTACATTGAAAATTATAGAATCACTTTTAACACATGTTATTCTTTGCTAGGATCTGCTAATTTACTTCTCACAGAATTTTTCACTGATAGTCTCTTTTTGCTTTTCTTTGCAGTAGCCTGAGCATAGATTCTTATTACTTACATTAGAGTCCACTTAACTCCATCATGATTAGTATTCATACCTATATTATGTGTCTAAGTTCCAATTCATTCTTTCTAGGGAACATTTAGTAGTCATTGCAGTTGTTTCCATCTGTCCCCTTGTGATTACCTTGATGTCAGGAATCATCATTTTTTGTGTGTTTCTCTCAATACCTGGCCTGTATAAGAACATATAATTTTATTGCTGCTGTTGCTAAATGAAAGAATTTGCCAATCAACTTCTGGACTCAAAGACCTCACAGAAATCCAGAAATGTGTGGTTTTCCTGCTTCAAGTCCTACATGATAAAACAAATGTCATAGAGATGCAATTAGGGATTTAGGCTCTCCACAATCTGCAATTCTTACTTGTCTCATTCTCTCACTATTTCCTTGGTTCTGTTAAAGCCCAACACATGGCTGATATGCTAATTTTCCTCAGTTTGCTTTCTAGGAGCCTGTGCTTTGCAACACTCTCACGTATATGCATTATCTTTATTTTTGTCATTGCAATTTTATATCATATCTCTTTTTTAATTCAGTGCAAACACCGCTTTCTTGCTGATGCCATTCCTAATCACTCACTTTGGCAAAGATGCTTCTTTCAATACTCTCAGAGAGGATAAGACTTCTATCTCTCATCTGCACTTGTAACATAAAACCTTATTTTTAATTATTTATTTACTTATCTCTACCATAGGTCACAAGTGCTGAATGAATGAATGAGAGTGGTATTTAAAGTGACTTTCTGTAGAAATGAAACTGCATATAATTGAAGAAAGAGGCAGATGATCTAAGTGATGGAAAATTAGCTACATATTTTTAAATGTTTGTCATTAAAGGCCTAAAAACCATTCTAGAGTTGAAGAAGGGTGTGTTAGGATCATTGAGTAGGCAATATCATATAAGATATACCAGTGTGATGAGAGCGGTTAGACTCATATTCCAAACTGTAATGTTAATATGATAGGAATAACCTTGTGCTACAAAACCCAAAAGCCAAACTTTAATGGAGTATTCATAGTGCTGCCTGTTATTTAGAAGGCCTGGGAAAAAACTGAAAGAATGATTTGTAACTTTCCCACCTACTCCACCTCTGGGGATAGAGAAAAAGGATGTTCCACTTCGGTCTCATGAGTGAAAAGCTTCTCCTTTATGTACGCAATAAGCATTCCAGAAGTTCTCTTCTTTGTTCCTGTACATGGCACATTTATGTGCCAGCACTTTGGCATCAAAACGTGTTGGTGTTCTGTTCGTTACCTGCCATTTTAGCAATCCTGGTATGCTATGTCCTCAAAGCCTTGCTCAATATATTCTTCTACTCCAGCCTTACAGTAGCTCATCACTATAACTTCACTTCAACACTTCAGCAATGATAAAGTGCAACTCACCTTTCTCTTCCTAGTCTACTCCACTTTCTTACCTATCATCGATTAAGATTGGCATAAACAGAGAAACACTCTGAAAAGCTGATAGACATTTATGTCACTGCTTTTGTATCATCTCAAAAATTTGTCTAAAATATTTCCAACTGATTTTAATGCTCTGAGATCACAATTATTGTCTTTATTCGCATGTTTCTTTGTCATACTTATGAACCATATTTCTTTGCTAAAAGGAAGCTAATGCATTTTCATTGTAATCTGGAGAGATTAGGACATTTATTTTCTCTGAAACAAGGAAAAGACACAGTTTTGCTACCTGTGAACAACTTACAGTAAGCTCTGTTGCTATGACAGATGATTTGGAGCAAGGGCTAAAAAAAGTTACCAACTCATTTCTCCTAAGGCCGCTGAAATGCTTGTCAACAGGAAATGCTGAGACTTGATTAGACTAGTGTTATTGTATTCCCATAACATTACTTCTCTGAGCATCATTTTCTTCACCTGCAAAAAAAAACTAAAATAAGTTAAAAATACCTACCCATGAGAATTTTTTTTAAAGGGTAATTGCTGTAGGATATGCAAAAGTGCCCAGCCTGTAGCAGTGACTCAAAAATGTTTGTTTCTCCTCTCCCTTTCCTCATATATGTTCATGTATATGTGAATAAAGCATAATTTAGAAACAATTTAAATTTTTTTAAAAGTCCAATGCTAACCTTTTGGGGGAAGAATTTTATGCCAGTTTGCTTACAAATATCTGTGAATAAACAGTAGTTGGGAAAAAATGAAAAATAAGTCTTAAAATATTTAGATAAGCAGAAAATTGTCACGCAATCTTTACTTGTCAAATGTGAAGGTAGTTACTCTACTAGACACTGACCTGAACTATAGATTTCTCTCTGCATTAGCAGAATCATGGAATATTTTCTTTAACTAGGATTCCTAGTAATTCAAACAAAAGTCACCCACTCCCGTTATTGACTACAAGCCCAATAACTCACATCTTTATGGTTTCTTTTCAGTAAATCCTCATTATTTCTAGTCAGTAAAACATTAGTTTTCAATACAAATTTCAACACAAAAAAGAGAAGTTAGGAAGAACTCTTTACTTTTCCTCTTCACTCACATTACAAATAAGTTGTTGACATTACAAATCAGAGAGGTGAGTTTAATATTAATAGCTAAGCCACATAGAAATCCTGAGAGAAGATATGCATCTGTCTCTCTGTATTCAAAGTGTAACAACTGCTGACAACCTTGTTTACAGCATAAACTTTTTCAGCTTATCTGAAGAAGGGGTTGGTTCTTATTTTTCTAGAATTTAAATATTAAGTCTTTTTTGAGCCAGACTACATTTTATTTCCAGGCAGCAATTAAAAATATTCAGACTTATTTGTTTTTACTATGTTGAGATGACTTTAGAAAAATTATTTGCTTTGTGTTCATCTTTTTCTTTCTTTCTCTTTTTTTTTTTGTTCTAAAGTTTATACCTAATCAAATATGTGTAATTCAGAGGCAGTTGGGTTTCCTGAAGGCACTAGACCTGAGAAAGGACAGATGATGATTAGGTAGATGATGACTTTGTTGGCCCAGGTTAGAGTTTTGATGTATAATTATACAAGCAGGTACCATATCATGAGCAAGTCCAACTGACTCCAACAAAGAATAAGAAATAAATTCTTAATTTTTGTCAATGCTTTTTTCATTAGTCATTATTCTTTTTATTAAAAATAATCAGCATCTTTGTTAAATGTATCATTTTCTTTTTATATTGTAAAGTAAAAATTTCTTTATCAGTAAGCAGTTGATAGTAGTGAACATGGGCTCTTTTTCAGTTAATCATTTTTTTTTTTTTGGTTGACCTTTTTTAGTTAATCAGTGTTCAAATCTCAGCTCTGTTTCATATTATTGTCAGTTTTGTGCAACTGGCTCATTGATTTACTTTTCTCCCAAATGGGCCTAATACATCTCAAACAATTGTTAAGACAACATAGAAAATATACTTAGCACAGTGTGTAACATCCAGTAAGAGCTTGATGATTCATAGCTGTAACTATAGTCCTGGTTTTCAGTTTAAAAAAAAAAAAAAAGAGTAGATTTTTAATGCTTATCTGATGGCTTGCTTACCACCTTTGCCATTTAACATTCAATAAGGTAGCAGCAAGATTACCTAAACTTCTCAGCCTAAAATCTGCTCTTCATACTTTTAACCCTCCAGCTGGGAGTAAGGAGTATGTCTATCAGTAAGGCAGAATATGAAGCCACTATAGATCCTTAGCTAATTGGCAGTGGGGTGATGGGTTGATAGATTTCAGGATGATGGAGACAAAGCAATATTCACACATTCACTCATTATTTATTTCCCATATGTGTTAAACGAACATGTATGTCAGATATTGCTGGATTCTCAGGTTAGAGCACTGACCAAGAAGAAAGAAGGCCCTGATTTAAGTGGCTAATACATTATGTGGTAGATTGTATTATTGTTTGCACTTTTCATTCTTCTCTTCCTTTTAAGAAGATTTTATATTACCAGTTATTGCCATGTGACTTGTCTATGTCTCCCATAGGAAGAAATATATGACCTCTGACTTCTTCTGGGTAATAGGTTATAAATGAACATATGTACCATATCCAAGCAGAACTTTTAAATGAGGTCACAAGTCTCTCTTTCTGTTACAAGAATTCATATATCTGCATAAGTAGTATGATTTCAACTTGAGGCCCAGAATAAAGTAACCTGTGAAACAGAGCTATAACCTAGCCACAGACTGGCATAGCGCCTAAGCCTAGACCATAACTGCAGCCTCCACACATGGAATGTGATAGAGAACTAAACTTTTGTGGTTAAACCATTGTGACTTGGGATTGTTTGCTACCACAGCAAAGCTGACCAATCCAGATAATAAATACACAAATAATGATCCTTCAGAAAGTGCTAACCTTTATGCAGACAGTTAAAATGGCAAAAATGGCATTAAGATATGTGAATGATAGTTTAGATTTGTTGATTAGGAAATGCTTCTTTGAAGGGATGATATTTAGGCTGAGACTGCCTGATAGGAAGTCATCAGGTAAGAGAGCAAAAAGAAGACCACTAAGAAATAAATAAAATAAAAAAGAAAGAAAATCCACTGCGAATATCCTTCAACAAGAAAGAATGTGATGCAAATGAGTATGATGAAATTCAAGGACACTAAGAAGGCCAGTGTGGCCTTCAGAGCAAAATGAATGAGTGTGACAAGACATAAGCTCATGGACGTAGGCATACACCAGCTCATGGAGGGCTTTATAAATCAGGTTCGACAGTTTGAATTTGATGAGAAGTTATTGGAAAGGTCAAAACAGAAGTCATGGAACCTGATTTCCGTTTTCAATCACTCTGACTGTTATTTCGACAACTGGTTTTAAAAGGGCAAGGGTAGAAACTGGGACATATTTGAAACTTTGAATTATTCCAGGAAGGTATGCTGATGACTTGGTTGGAATTGGTGAATAATTTAAATTTGTTTCCCGTGTATTCTAGTGGGTATGTCCTGAAGAGTTCTGGACCCATTACTCTTTTCTCTTAGCTGAGGTGATCCCAGGGAACCTTTCCCAGAGTGTTTTAGTCTGCTTCATTTAAAGTTGTCTGATTAGTTCTTGAGGTCAACTTTTATCTTCATTAAACAAGGTTAGATTCACCATTTATGGGGCAAAGTCATTTTATTTTATCTTATTTTTTCATTAATGGGAAGTAGCATTTCCGTAGGTGCCACTAGAAAGTTTTATTACAACTTGCTCTTCATCTCACCATGAAGCATGCCGATCTATTTCACCATTCCCCTTAGAAAAACATACAAGAAAAATGTTTTTATGCAAACTTATTTTTTTGTATTTCAAATTAAATATTGTCAGATTTAAAAATCAGATTGAAAAAATCAAACTGACTGTCAAGCTTGGTTTTCTCTAAATAGTTTTTCTTCTGATAGCTATTTTTTCAAGAAAAACTAAGTAATATCTGATTTTCTCATTTATCAAAAGATTTAATGACAAAAATGGAAAAGTAGGCATGAGGCACATGATATCAAGTCATCTGGTACAATTCCAAGTTTCTGTGTTGCTGTGAACTGAATTGTGTGCCCCCAAATTTATGTTGAAGCCCTAACCCCCACTGTTACTGCATTTGGAGATAGGACCTGTGAGGAAGTTATAAAAATTAAATGAGGTCATAAGGACAGGGTCCTAATTTGATAGGGCTGGTTCCCTTAGAGGAAGAGAAACCAGAGCTCTCTCTCTGTGCCATATGGAGAAGGCAGCCATCTATATGCCAGGAAGAGGGAGCTCACCAGAGATTGAATTTGCTAGCACCTTGAGCTTGGACTTCCCAGTCTCCAAAACTGTGAGAAATACATTTCTGTTGTTTAAGCCACCTGGTCTATGCTATTTTGTCATGGCAATCTGAGCCATAATATATATGTGTTCCCAACAATTAACAGTTTCAATCAATTTTCCATTTTACTGGGAAACACAATAATCATCATAGCTATTTTTTATGGTCTCAGAAAAAATAAGCAAAGGCTCTGAGAAATTCAATTACTTATGTTTTTATTGTTTAGCATAATTTATTTAGTCTCTACTGTTTATAATAATTTCAAAGATATTGAGTTTTAGTGGTAAATTATTTTGAAATTTTTTGTTAATACTTTAGATTTATTTCCTTTTATTTCAAGCTTAAAATATTCCTATTCCATAATATTTTAAAATTTATTTTTTCCTCACTTATCTTTATTTGCTTTATTTTCTCTATTTTTGTTGTGTTTATGTCATCATGTTACATTGAGCTTTTTTTAACTTTTTATTTTATACTGGAGGAGAGTTGATTAACAAATGTTGTGTTAGTTTCAGGTATATAGAAAAGTGATTCAGTTACACATATACATATATCTATTCTTTTTCAAATTCTTTTCCCATTTAGGTTGTTACATAATATTGGGATCAACATGTACATTTTTTTAAAATTTATTTATTTATTTATTTATTTATTTATTGGCTGCTTCGGGTCTTCGTTGCTGCAGGCAGGCTTTCTCTAGTTGCAGCAAGTGGGGGCTACTCTTCATTGTGGTGCATGGGCTTCTCATTGTGGTAGTTTCTTTTGTTGTGGAACAGGGGCTCTAGGTGCATGGGCTTCAGTAGTTGTAGTTCCTGGGCTCTAGAGTGCAGGCTAAGTAGTTGTGGTGCAGGGACTTAGTTGCTCCACGGCATGTGGGATCTTCCTGGACCAGGGATTGAACCTGTGTCCTCTGTATTGGCAGGCAGATTCTTAACCACTGTGCCACCAGGGAAGTCCTACATTGGGTTTTAATGGAAAAAATATTTTCTTTCTTTCCTTTGTGCTCTTCACATGACAGACATTTTTCAACCAACTCTTCCATTATTATTGTAATGTTAACTCCGTATTTAATGAATGCTAATTGATTTTTCCATAAGATTTTTAAATTCAGGCAGCTTAGCTTATAGACACTCTTAAGGTTGTGTTTCGTTAAAATACAGATCACTAAAGCATTATTCCCAAGGATAATGTTTTTCTTAATGTCATTATTATATTTTATTCCATACTTTTTTTCCTGAATCATTTTTCATGCTTCTAAACATCCTTCTTTTTCTTTTTTTAATTAATTAATTAATTAATTAATTGGCTGTGTTGGGTCTTCGTTGCTGTACACAGGCTTTCTCTAGTTTCAGCATACGGGCTTTCTCTAGCTACAGCGAGCAGGGGCTACTCTTCATTGTGGTGCAAAGGCTCCTCATTGCCATGGCTTCTCTTGTTGCAGAGCACAGGCTCTAGGCACATGGGCTTCATTAGTTGCAGCACATGGGCTCAATAGTTGTGGCACACGGGCTTTGTTGCTCTGTGGCATGTGGGATCTTCCTGGAGCAGAGATCGAACCCATGTCCCCTGCATTGGCAGGTGGATTCTTAACCACTGCACCACCTAGGAAGTCCCCATCCTTCTTATTCTTTAAACTAGAAATTTTCTAATAGTAACAAACATTAGTTTCTTTTTTATATTGTCTTTGTTGTCAACAATCTAACCAACTCTTTTTACAATATTTTCTACAAAAATAAGAATGCCTCCAACTTTTACTTTTTCATCTATGTGACTGTTTTCTTCTCTTGACACCATTATTTGCTCATAAACCAAAAACATAGCATTAAAGTAACATAATAGCTTCAAAAACTATTTGAGACAGAACATTTGAGTTAACTTACTAAGTATATGCAGGGTATGGCTTTATTTATTAAAGGCACACATTGGTTAATTTATTAATACAATATTTTTCTCTGAATACTCCAAAAACCCATTTCCAGAGAATAGCTTACATGAGAGCCAAATGAATTAAGTATAATTTCCCAAATCATCTGAAATTTGGATATTTCTTTCATGATTCCATGATGCTTCAAAAATATCTACTGAAAGCATCATGGACCCATAAGATTGCAAGGATTAAATAAGTTAATACATGTATTTAACTTAGAACAGTGCCTCAAATACAGTAAATGCATATAGATAGCAACAGCTATGTCTACCCCATAGAGGTAGATCTTAACAATTATTGTTTTTACCACAATGTTAAGTAGAGTGCCAAGTAATGGTGGATTGTCAATAAATGCTGTTGAATTGACTTCTTACCTTTTATTACAAATACAGTTTCAACTTTGGTTTTATTTTGTAAGTTAGAAATAATAGAAATACATGAGGAATTACTTTTAAGTTTGGCTTCCGTCTACCTGATGTAAAGACAATCTGGCAAATCCACTTAAATTTCCATTTTAAAAATTTGTATGAAAGCAATTCTATTAGATACCTTCTCATCCAAGGCATATATTAACTTAATACAATAAATCCCAAGATCTGAAGTTGAACTCAAAGAATTCCTGAGAACACCATTCAACATATACTCTCAAAGTAAAGAATAAGGAATATGGACAGAGGAACTAGTTAAGCAAGAGATTTGAGCCTGAAAATCCCGATGAGTCAAGTCAAGGAGTCTCTCCTTAAAGCCCTCACATTTTTATATCATTCTGGCTGCTCTCCTTCATTTAAGTATAAGTACATAAAGTTTTTAAAACCAAACATTAGAGACATAAATGTCCTTAATATCGTATAATTTAACCAACTTCATTTTTTAGACAAATGAACTGATATTAAGAGACTTGATCTTTTTCACCAAGTTAACGTCCTAGCAGAAGTAGGACTAGAATACAGAACTCCCGATTCCTTCATTAGTGCTATTTGCCTAAGAGTGTATTGACTTAGTACTGTGTCAACAGTTGCTGCGTGGAGCTTGATTTTATGATGTAGAACTGAGTTTAATTGGCACATTAGTTAGAGTAGAACTTGTGATCAGGTACCTAGACAGTCTCTGAGTCTGAAAGTTCTTTCTCTGGTGCAGAACATTCTAATTCTTTCCTCGTGCACATTTTATTTCCTACCTAGTGTGTCTGGCATAGATGTTGTCAAGAATATTTACTGAATAAATAAATGCTGAAGATCAATTGACTTTGTTGTATCATTTTTATGGAGAGGTTCTGAGAAGACATAGAAAACATGGCACACTAATGATAATCCTTGTCATTTGTGTGATTTCCTTGCTTAGTATTGACAGTACCACAATCTGCAGAAAAAGGACAGCCCTCGAGTAAAAGAAATATGTGTTTAACAAATGTTCTCTAAGGGTGTGTGCATTTTTAAGCAGGTCTACAAACGTGTGTGTTTTCACCTGTGCTCTTCATTTACTAGGCCCTAACAGTGTCATCTTTCCCTCACATCTTCCCTGACTTATTGGGAAAAATAAAGCAGCTGCAACAGAGAAGTCTTTGGTCCCTTCTAGCTGTTGCATTCCCTGTGATTCTCATATGCTATGCTTCTAATTAAACTCCTTGATGCTAATTAAAAATGAGAATAGAACAAATGCCATGAGCTGAATCCAGACTCTTTTCCGTTAAACTTAGTAAACTCTTCAGGGCTGGGCTTTTGGATTTTTCTCCTAATTAAGATTCTATTGGCACCCACACCCTGTCATGTGTACTTTATCATCAGTTCCATAAAAATAATTCCAGATAGTGGATCAGAAAATACCTGTCTTCTCTAAAGCACTCAAATCAGAAGACTTTTTTTTGTGCAGTGCTGCAGCATCCTGGTTTGGCAGATGGTGTGATACAGCGTGTAATTTGGCATGCTATGTCTATCAGCCTGTGGTTACCCTTAGGCATTTTATTTCTGCAGGAAACAATGATGACGGCAAGGACAACATGTGGTGACCCACAGAAACATAATCGTGTTAACTCCTGACTCTGCAAAAACTTAACACATGGCATTGTGATTAGCATTTTCTAAGGATCCAGCATCTATTAAACAGACAGTTGTTTGACTGTGTTAGATTGCTTCTGGTTGGTTGGTTCTTTCTTCCATTGAATTTACCAAAGAATGCACTGTAGTGGTGTGAAATTGGAGGTCTGTCAACTGATCAGCAACACCTCTGTGCTTCATGCACTAATAATTTCAACTCATATATTTGCTAGTTTTTCTCTTGCCCCCTGCAATTAGAAGACAAGTTTTTGCTGAATATTTTATATTGATTCTCTATGACATTTTATTTCATTTCTAGTGAGATAAGAAATATTAGGAAGGCAAACTTACAAGGCTCATTTTGTGGCAAGAATGACATGTGAGGTAGATATAGAGATGTGTAAATGTGAATAGCCTGAATAAGGAAACATTAGGCTATAGTTTCTTTTCTATTTTAAAAAAGTGAACAATATTTTAAGGTGACTCAAACTTAGGTTCATAAAAAAATGAGTCCTATTTAAAGAACAAAATACAACAATGTTATTTCTCCATTTTGTTTAAAGGAAGGGGTATAGGATCCCCTCCTTTCAGGGGAGGAATATTTATATAATCCAAGATCAATTACTAATTTAAAACTTTTAAATAAAAGACAAAAAAGTATAGCTCATGATTTGTGTGTTTCCACTTCTTACTGGAGAGAGGATTATTTTTTCTCTCTCTCCAAGGCAATATATACATAGCAAAATCTTAGAAATGAAGCAACTTCAAAGTGTTTTTCCCCATATATTCTTCCAGTGAGAAAAATGAAAACTGAGCAAATCACTTGAAATAATTTTTATTTCTTGAGCTCATCTTTGTCCAATTCATGGAGGGACAGAACTTGGTTAAAACTGTAGTAAAAATGCCAGCCATTTTTAGCCCAGGAGGCAGAAGGAGGACTTCTTACATTGAAGCTCTGGACAGTGATGGTAAAGCTCTACCATAGTCCCTACCATGTGTTTATGGAAGAGTTTGACCTTCAGAGCTCACTCAGTCTAAATTGCAATTAATTTGTATATTTTGTATAGGAACATAATGCATTTTTATAATAGAAATCTCCTAACAAACATTTGCAAACAATTATCTACAAATAAATATGTGGTTAAGTACTGTGTAAAATAAAGGCCATAAAAAGTTTTAGGTTAAATGGTTAAGCTCTATCAAATATAAGTAGACTTTAAAGAGATATATTTTTTAATTTCTATTCCCAGTCTACTGCAGTGTTGTGGGTTTGTGCCTTATTCGTCAATGCCTATTCAGACATTTTCCAAAGGGAATAATATCCTTTCACACTGCCTCACAGAAGCTAGTGTTTGAGCACAATCACACTAGAAGTAGCTTTGGCCAACAGATTCAGGGTGTGAAAATTTGAAGTGATCCTTAAAAAACTAAGAGGTAAGATATAAGTCTTGTCTAACTTTTATTAATTCCAATGTTGACTTTTATTTCTCCATCATACCAGACACTGTGGTGGAAGGCTAAAACATGTAACAGGGTCTTAGGTCTTAATTAGAGTTTATTTCAGAATCCCTAGTTGCTCAAGAGCCTCTGGCCAGGTAAATGTCTTAGCAGGATTTTTAGCCTGAGAGCCACACAGTTATCAAAAAATTCCTATTTCATTTCCTTATCCTCTGATATCAAGTAAGCCCTTATTCATTTTGCCTTTTCTTATTATATCTTCTCAGTAGGGAACTTTGGGAAGTGTATGTCTTAGAGACAGAACCTCAGGCTTATCTCCTAACTATCTATGAAAATTGAGAGTTGGCTTTAACATTCTTTCTCTCATGTTACCTAAACATAGCCAAACATAGGCCCCCACTGAATGCATTGCTTTTTTTACAGACCGCTGAAAAAGCAGGGGTCCTTTAGCAATTATTTGGAATGACTGCAGTGCTTAGGAGTCCTGCAGAATGGGAGAGAGAACCCAGAGATAGCAATGAAAAGCTTTGAGGTCAAGTGGCAGTGTCCTGGGAAGAACATTGCTCTGTCTGGCAATTCTGCAGCTGTTCCCACCTAAACCAGCTTCTTCCCCTTCTTGTGATCTTCCTGGTGTCCTTTCAATAAGTTCCTTTCCCGCTTAAGTTAATCAGAGAGTATTTCTTTGGTTTGCAACTAGGAATCCTGATAAGTAGAGTTCAATAGAAGAGAAACTAGGAAAACTTCTTTATGAAATTCCCCAAAGTTAGTTTGTTGGAACCTGAAATGGGGTGGTGAAGAGCTATTCTATAGCTGGGCAGAGAATAAGCAAAGCGTCGGAAAATAAGAGACATACATGTTAAGGAAAGTGCTGCTTGTGATGTGTATGAACTCACAAGAAGACCTCGAGATTTATTCAGTGCCTTCTATGTGCCGAAGAAAGTGCCTCATGGAAAGACCAAAGACTTATGGTTAATATTGAATTTAAGACGTCTCTGTACCCTGGGGAACAAACTAATTGATAAAGTGGGGATGATTCTAAAAACTGGCTCGCCGATCTCACAGGGATTAGTACAGATAATAAACATTCTAAAATGCATGCAGAAACCTTTACAAAAGAGTTGTTTTTATTTTGCTACTTCAGCATTTTGGGTTTTATTATATAAGAAGGAAGAAGGCAGGACGTCCACTCTCAAGAAGCTTGAATACCAAAGCTAAGCACATAGACAACCATGGTACAAGGTAGAAAACATGAAATGAGAAAAATAAACCTCAAAGTAGAATGGGAACTCATAGACTGAGGATGTTCACAGTCAGACATCTGGGCTAGGTCTTAGAGAATGGCAGAATTTATACCTTTTGAGCCTGTAAGTGAGGCCTCTATGTGCTCTGCCTGTGGCTTCCACATTTCTTTTAGCCAGCAGGCAACTGTCGTACTGCTCTAGTGCAGTCCAGGGGGCCAGATCCAACTGAATTCTAAAACTGTCAACAGTCTGCCTTCTCTTTCCTTTGAAAATTTTTAAATATAGTAATTCTGGATGATTGAAGTGATAACAAATTTCAAGCCTGCTATAAAATACATGGTTCACTTAATATAAAATAATTAAAAATAATTAACAAATACTTTAGTTTTATAATCAAACAAAAGTTTTCCCTGGTCCATTGTAAAATAATGTCTAAACAATCAATGAAAAACCAAATAAGGCATCAGTAGAAGGAAATTAGTTATGTTTTTCTTGTAATAAAGCTCTTAAAGTCAATAGCTTATTAAAATTCTCAGAAAGCTTGATTTTTAAAAATTTATCAAAATTTTTTTTTTTTTTTAGATTCATTTGGCCTATTTATCAGTGCTCCAAAGTGCGTGTTCTGCAGCGACATCTTATGGAGTTGGTTAACGTGCACAAGCATTTAATAATGTCTCGCAGCAGTGATCATTGTTCTAACAGATTTCATGCAAATCTGCTTGTGCTTTGAATGTGAAAGTAATTAAACTGATACTATGAGGGCTTTTTTTTTCCCTTTTCTGTTGTTGCTTATCTAAAATTTCCTTATCATGGCAACTGTATGATTTTTAAAGCACTCTAAAATATGTATTGAGATCTGAAATTCTCATGATGTTATTTTCAAGCTAGGATAGAAAGGGAGAAGCTGCTGAATAGTGAAATGAGTGGACAGTGAAAGATCACAGTACAGCTGGTGTTTGTTGGCAGGAGTTTCCACTTAAATTTTGCAGCAGTGCAAATGCCTCTATTCTTATTGGCGCTTTTCACTAATTGTGATCACGGGGGGAGGGGGGAGATAAAAGGAAACAAGTATTTGAAACTCAGAGAAATAAACTGTGAAATTCCCTTTTGTACATAAATTTAGCTGCTTCTTCTTCCAGGTGTTCTTTTGACAGAAAAACACACTGCATTAAACTATAGAAGAGGAAAAGTGATTCTGATTTCATTTTTATGATTGGATTTATGTTCTCAAAAGAGACCTAGATTTATAATCCAGGTTCTAACATCTTTTTCACAATCTGCTAGAAGAAAAATAATCAATGACTTCTAAATCATCTCTGAATTAATAATATTCTACAATTTGTTTCACATTTACTATCATATATGCTAAGAAGAGAAAATTCACTTAGAGGCAGAAATCTTCCACATGGTAAAATTTCACTCAATGTTGTTTAATATACATTAAAAATAATCAAAGATCGGTATAGGAGTACAAACTGATGCTAAGTAATTTCCAAGTGGCTACAGAAAGGAAGGCTATAATAAAGAAGGAAAATTATCAAATATATGATGCTGAAACTTCTAGCAAATCTTAATCAGCCAGTGAATGATCACTAATTGTATCAAACACCACATTCTACCTGAATGAGAGGAGGAAATTCCGTTATGTATTTTAGAGGACATGGTAGCTCTTCTCTGCCATTATGATTACTGACAAGTAAAAATCATGGTGAATCGCTGTCTTGTAGCTTGTGATCTTGCTCACATATGAAAATTGACAGTGCACCTGGTTAATTATGATTGCTCCTTAAGGACCCTGGGCATTTTCATGTGTACCATAAACATTCTGAAAATAATTAGATTTTCAAGGACCATGTGTCAATGATAAGATACATCTGAGATTCTACATTCCAGAGATCCTCTAGGGAGTAAGAATTGCCGGCCTTTATTTTCCAGGCCCATCAATTAGAGACAAAGCTTGCGCTATGGCTTCAAATTGTGTGCTGCATTAGGAGAGACAGATAATGCACTCTTTTAGATAATGGTTTGTGCCTCACACACAGCTATCAACAATCAGCTTACTGCCTTTAAGTGAATATTCGAAGAATTGCTAGAAACAGAAAAGTTAAAAGTTGGTTTTGTGTTTGGTGATGGTGGAGAATATGATAACTTAGCTTTAAGTTATGTGATCTTGAGGTAGCAATTACTGATCCAGATGGACAAGTAGAGAAAGCAGTTAGCAACGTGGAACTGAATTTAAGGTATATGTGAGGCATCAGTCATACAGATTTGAGAATACTCCCAAGAGGAGTGTCAGATAAAGAGCACTGTGGTACATTCTTAAAGGACATAATACAGGAAGGGATAACTGTAATACCCATAGCCCAAATAGTGGATGGTGACAGACATAAAATATTTGCTGTATTTATCTCCTTTGTAAAAGTACCACAACACTAGTTCATTAGTTTGAAGATGATCTACCTCATACTTAAATTAGATTGAGTATCTTATAAGAAAAACTTGTTCGAACCCTGAAACATCAAGGTAACTACTAGTAGGAATAGAAGCTCATAAGTATTTATGACATCTCAGTATACAGAAAATGAAGCCACTCTACACATGGATGGTAACTGATACTAAGCTAAGCATATGATACTAAAGGGGCATATGCCCCCAAATGATATCGCTGTAAGCATATAGACCTTAAAGGTCTATAGATATTTAAATGTGGAATTTTAATACATAAAATAGTGTATTCCATTTAAGTATATAATTATGGATAACTAGGAGAATTTGGCTACCTACCATTATAAAAATCATAAGGAAAAACAAGTTTGCTTAAGAGGGAATATTGGAAACACCTAAAGGATGTATATCATTTTTTGAATAAAGACAAGGCTTTACCAATAGCCTCTTTCTTAGAGTATATGTATAGGGCATTTTATTTATTTATTTATTTTTGAGAAGCACTGTAAGATTGAATCAAGTGGAGGAAAATGACAGCATTTTCTATGCCAAAATATTTTTTCAAATAAATAGGAAGGCAACTGGAAGCAACACATGTAAACTGATGGGTTCCAACATTCTGTTTCTAATTGGCTAATTTCATATTAGCAGTTTTACATCTTTTCTTCTGATGTGAATCACCATGGGGGAAGAAAACAAGGCAAATGATTTCCTGGCTGAGAAAAACATCTTTGCTTCATTACATAATTTTAATTTGCTCTGGTTTCTATTCTGAACACTGAGAACTCTATAGAGAAAATGTTGCTTTTTAACACATAACTATGTGCATTTACATAACTATGTACATTTAAAATGTTAAAATGCCGACTTCCACCCCATCCCATTTGTCAGATCCTGCTTCCCAAGCTTTTCAAAGTTGAAGTCTGTGATGCCTGTCAACACAAATTCAGTCCTATCAATTACTGAGATGGTCTTTTCCAGGGAATGTAACGTAGCAGCACCGTCTTACCTCAGTAGGGCTTAGAGAAAGTCTTGCAAAGTCATACTATTTACCTAATTAGGTAGGATTAAGCCACAAGTACCTGTGAGTGCCTGATACTAATGTTAACACAGGCTCTAGTAAGTGCTGCCATTTCATAAGTGTTTGTGATTTACGGAAACTCATAGAACATTTTCCTACTGACAGGGCTAGGAGAACAAAAAAATTGAAGTACTAATCCAGTTATGGGGAAAAGTCCCTGGTAACAACTTAAATTTTAAATTGTTCTCAGGGGACCAAGACACTGGGAATAAGGGAGAACTGGAAACAGATGAGCCCTCAGGGGCTAACCCTCCAATTCCAATTACTTAATCCTTTACTTGATTAAAATGATTATTGCCCTTAGGCAAACAGGCTGTCAAAAGTAAATTTAATTAAACTTTTAAGGAAGATAACATCATACAGAACCTCAAATTATCTCTACAATTTTACATTTTCAACGATGGTCACCCAATAGAAAAACCAACCAAGCGTAAGAGGAGACAAAAATCACATGACCACAAACAAAGAGAAACCATGGATAACAAAGAGTCCCAAAGAATCCAGGTAAAGGCAATGAATCATGAACTTTAAATCAACTAAGCTCAGTGACTTCAAAAATATTAACAAGCAAAAATGAAAACTTTGGGGAACTGGATTCAATAAAAAGAAAAATAAGCAAATGGAAATTCTACAGTAAAAACTAATATATAAAATCTTGAAATAAGAGTTCAAAGGATGGTGTAACCACAGATTACACACAGTTGAGAGAGTTAGTTGGTCTATAGGTCAGAAGAAAATATTCAAGTTGAATGATATAGAAAAAAGGATAAAATACTAAAATAATGTAATATATAGGAAAGAAGTTATACTTAAGAATAAAAGAAGTATGACTCTTAAAACTACTTATTGAATATTTTTCTGAACTATATATACAACCAGTACAATAAGACCAAGAAAAATGTGAATTGAGAAAGAAGCCATAAAACCATCATTTTCATATGTTACATAAGAACATCACAGAAAATACAAAAGAACCTGTAAGTAAAGGATTAGAATTAATACATACATTATAAAAGATACTGAATGCAAGACCATTAAAAAATGAAAAAATGGAACTTAAAGTAGCTACCTTCACAATATCATAAAGACATTAAATATTTAGGCATATATTTAACCGTAAATATACAAAACCTTTACATAGAAAATTTTAAAACATTGAAAGAATTTTTAAAAAACAAATAATTGGAAAAATCTAAGTTGTAAATTGGATGACTCAATTTTTGAAACAAAATTTTCCTAAACTGATTTGTGGATTCAATACAATGCTAACTAAATTTCCAGCAATTTTTAAATGAAAGTCAATATTGATTCAGATTTTATTTAAAAACACAAAGCATAATTGTGCAAGGATAAACTGAAAGAATAAAGTATGAGGACTTAATCTGCTAGATCTAGACTTTATAAGCTTACACCCTAAAGCAGATTTCCCAACCATGTCAAGATTGCCGTCTTGGGTAGAATAATTTGTTTTCAGAGGATGTCTTGTGACTAGAGGATGTTTTCCCACATCCCATCTTCTAATCACTGTATGTCAGTAGTAACTATAGTCTCCATTTGTCACATACATAAACGTTACCAGATATTGCCAGATGTCCCCTGGAAGGGGGGGGACAAAAATCACCCTTGGTTAAGAACCACTACCGTAGAAACTGCAGGTGTTTATGCAACAAAAGCCACGTACAAGAATGTTCATAACATTCTTATGTTCAGTGTTGATACTAGTGAAAAAATATAAACAATCCAAAATCCATAAACATTAGAAGGGTTAAAAATTTAAGTATAACTGGATTCTATAAAACCTTGACACTAAGCTAATTACAATTATATATAAGTATACAAATACATTGCACAAACATAATATTTGGCAAAATTAATCAGATAAAAAGAATACTTGCTCTGTGATTCCATTTATATAAATTTCAAACACAAGGCAAAGCTAATATATAGTCTTTGAAGTCAGTGTAGTGGTAATTGTAGAGGAAAGGAGAAAGAGAGGTTTGAGATTACAAAAAGGCATTATTGTGTTTTTTGAGCTGCTGCTAATGCTCTGTTTTAACCTGAATTTGAATGACCTTGATTTGTTTTGTATTACATCAAGCTTTACAATTATTATGTGAAGTACTCCGTATATATATATATATATATATATATATGAATTCAGTAAAACTTTAAAAATTTCCAACTCTATCAACAATTAGAAAGTAGAGAAGAAAAAATACAGAACAGGTGGGACAAAGAAAATTCAAAGAAAAAATTATAAATATAGCAATAATTGCATTAAATGGACCAGAACTAAATTGATCAGTTAAAACCAAGTTTAGTATACTAAAGTAGTAAAACATGTAGTTTATACAAGTTACACACCTAAAATAGCTAAGAATATATATATATATGTTAAAGTAAAAAAATGACAAAACAAATGGTATTAGAAAAAGCCAGAGCAGGTTACGTCTTAAGACGGAAAGCATTATTAGAGTGCTACATGCTACAAAATCATAGCATTTGGTTTATGAGAGAAATATAAAAATGTTAATGAATTTGGATTATGTAAAGCAAAGACTGAGAAAAGTAAGAGAAATAGATGAATCCACAATTGTCTGAGTAATTGAATGAAAAAAGATCAGTAAAAACAGAGTATAAACACAAGTGACAACTATAGTGTGCTAGGTATTTAGAGAGAGAACATTACACCCATGAACTGCAGACTATATATGCATTTCAAGTATACATATTCCCTTTATGCAGATAACCCTCATGGTATTATTCAGTGAAGAAATGGGAGCTCTGATGGATGACCACATAGGGTAAATTTTTTTAACAATGCTTTTTAGAAGTTGTCGTATGGATAAAATCTACATTTGTATGTAAAATTTCTAGTTTGTAGGACATATTAGGTATTCAGTAATTGTTGCTTTCCTTTCTTTTAATATAGCATTTGTATTTGCCTGTATTTGTGTATCTCTCTGTGTTGGCCATGAAGACATGAAGCTTGATGTGGAATCAGCAAAATTTTTAATCTATTAGACTTGAACTTCTAATGATTATTTTATGGTCTTTATGGTTGAAGTAGGTTTTCTCTTTTGGACCTTCAAAGCAGGTTCTGTATGCCTTATCTTATAATTACCACTTCCTTTTTTTTCCATGGTCATGACTCATTCATGCTTAAAAATTAGGTTTGGCAAATCTATATGGATCTTCTTTTTGTTTGTTATCACAACTTATTTCTATTTCCTTCCTTATGCTATAGTGAAAATAATACATGTCACAGATTCAGAATACACATGTTTTCATCCTGGTTCTACTAATAGCTAACTGTGCTCCCTCATCACAAAAATATACTGTTGTTATTAGGATTAGAAGAGATCACATCTGTTAAACTGTGTCTTTTCAATTATAAAGCCCTACAAAAATAAGGTTACTAACTTTCACTATGAGTCTATATCTTCCTATAGGAGTATGGCTGTCAGAAACAAACTCTACTTTTGCCACTATGACTGGATTGGCTTCTGGGGAAATAAAGGAATTACTCAAAAGAATTAGCCCTCTTGAATTTGTATCATTATTACTATTTTGAGATATTGATATTAAAATTTTGAGAGGCTTAATGGGTTGCCAAATGTCTGAAGATAACATTTTTTCCATTCAATTATGTTTATGACATAAATGTAAGAATTTAGTGTTTTATGACAAATACCAGAGTGATAATTGGAATGAGAGTCGCATCTTTGAATTTAATTATTTGATCTCCACCCACAAATAGTGTAGTATAGATATCTATTATATATTAAGATAAAAACAAAAGCTAATATGTGTGTTAGCTTTTGAATACCCTGCCATTTGCCAGTAATGGCTATATTCTTGCAATGCTTGCTTCTTGGTCAAAAAGATAAATTACGAGGACTCTCTTTGAATGTCAAATGCATCTGCAGTATAGAAGAATACAATGCTAAGTTGTGAAATTTCACAATGAATTTCTCCAGCAAAAACTATCCAGTTCTTTTCAATAATGTAATGTATACTTAAACATTCCTTTATGTAACCCATTCTTTCAAAAATGTATGCTCAAATACTTTTTCTTTTCTTTTTTAAATTAGAATATAGTTGCTTTACAATATTCTGTTAGTTTATACTGTATATTAAAGTGAATCAGCTATACGTATACATATATCCCCTCTTTTTTGGCTTTCCTTCTCATTTAGGTCACCACAGAGCATTGCATAGAGTTTCCTGTGCTATACACTAGGTTCTCATAGGTTATCTATTTTATATATACTATCAATAGCATATATATGTCAATGTCAATCTCCCAATTCATTTCACCCAGCCCTTTTCCCCTTGGTATCTGTACGTTTGTTCGCTATGTCTGTGTCTCTATTTCTGCTTTGTAAATAAGATCATCTATGCCAATTTTTCCAGATTCCGAATATATGAGTTAATATATGATATTTGTTTTTCTCTTTCTGACTTACTTCATTCTGTATGACGGTCTCTAGGTCCAATCATATGTCTACAAATGACCCAATTCTGTTCCTTTTTATGGCTGAGTAATATTCCATTGTATATATGTACCACATCTTCTTTATCCATTTCTCTGTTGATGGATATTTAGGTTGCTTCCATGTCCTGGCTATTGTAAATAGTGCTGCAATGAATATTGTGCTACATGCGTCCTTTTTTTATTTTTAAGAACTTTTATTGAGATATAATTGACATACAATAAACTACATGTATTTAAAGCATACAATTTGATTTTTTTTTCTTATTAGTAATGTATATATGTCAATCCCCTTTTGAATTATGGTTTTTCTCTGAATATATGCCCAGGAGTGGAATTGCTGGGTTATATGCTAGTTCTAATTTTAGTTTCTTAAGGAATCTCCATACTGTTCTCCATAGCATCTGTATCAATTTACATTCCCACCAGCAATGCATAAGGGTTCCATTTTCTCCACCCACTCCAGCATATCTTAACATTAAGGAAATAAGCTAAAAGTCCTTTTCCTTGAAATAAAATGTGTTACTTTAAGCAAATATTCCACTGACCTGTTTACCAATTTGTTTCTAAAGCTCACAAGACTCATTTTGACTAGTGTTAGAGTACATGGCTAAAAACTGGCAAAACTTATTATTTTATATCTCATTCCTATTCACAGCTCTGCTTCTCTCTTTTTTCCTATCAGTCTATAGAGGGAGAGAGAGAAAAATGACTCAAAATTTTTTCAGCCAATGTTTTATGTTTTCTGGGAACTAGACATAGGAGCCTCTGTGGCCTCAGGGATAGCTTAAATAATGACAATAAGTACTGAAGTCAGAAGCTTGGGAAATTTTATGACTACACGGCCTTCCCCATGTGGTATGAATCAGGCAAAAACCCAGGTAAAGTTAGAGACTTTCACAAAGATTTTACAAGCTAAATTTACTCTCCAAATAGCATCCCCTTTTCATTGTAACTGCACTGAGCACTCTGAAAGTGTGGGGATCAGCACTTGCAAGAACATGAAAAAAATCACCTCTTCACCATTTTTTGTTTTTGTTTTTGTCTCTGATCCTGGTGCCTCTCCCCATTTTTTACAATGGGATTTTATATTATTTATCATTTGGATTTATAGAAATCACGGTACTTGGATCCCTCCCTCCTGTCCAGCTTCTAGAAATATTAAGGATCAACTGCAACTGACAAGTCCAACAGGGAAACATGAAAAGCTAGATTGGCTCACTAGAAAACACAGTGCTGAAGGAGGAGCTAACCTTATGTATTACAGAATGAGAGGGAGCTGGACTGTTTAATTTTGGAATATCTGTAGTTGGAGTATATCAATAGATGCTTACCTGAAGAAACAAGAATACTCTGTATTATACAAGGCCATACAAATTATAATAAAAATAACAGGGGCTTCCTAGGTGGCGCACTGGTTGAGAATCCGCCTGCCAATGCAGGGGACACAGGTTCGATCCCTGCTCCAGGAAGATCCCACATGCCACGGAGCAATGAAGCTCGCGCACCACACACACACACACAAAACAAAAAACAATTTGTGAGCATGGTACTCTTTCAGGCCCTTGCAGCATGGTATGGTAGAAAGCAAAACAAAACACAGATTACCGGGGAGACAGAAGTTCTATTATCAGCCTAACTTTAAACATGCTGTATGACCTGGGAAAGTCACTTAATTTTTATGACTATAACTATACCAATAAAATGATGTCAGGGTAAGGATTGGGAAAATTCCTGGGATCTAAAGGTCAAAACACTTACCAACTTCTCCTTCCCCTTACAAGTTGGCACTCCATTTTATACTTCATCTTTTCCATCACTTTACTGGAGAATTAACTGAGCTTTCTCACTGCATTTTCTCTTTATTCATTTCTTCTTCATCCCTTGCAATGTGAATTATTCCACTTCACTGAAACGGTATTCTTGATAGTGTTCCATGAAACTTTCCCCAGGATCCTCCAATGATTTTTAATTTGGGCTTCAAAGGCGTTTTTTAAATTTGATGATTACCTTTGGTACACCCTATCCTTCATTTTCCATGTATTCACTATATATTTTAAGCAGCTTTGACTAGAGCTTGATTATTTACCTTTATTACTCTGACATCTCCTAGAAATGTGGCTGGCATAAGTATTTGTTGAATTGTTACTGTTGGACTGTGTGGGTCTTACTCTTTGGACAATTGGCCTTGAGTGGTACATGCAGAGCCTTAATAATAATAATAAAAGTTATTTTGTTTAGATAATAAATATGTCCTTTACGTAAGATATTCTATGGCTTATTCAAATTTCCTAGCATTCTGCTTGTATGTAGAAGAAATATAAAGTGGACATTATATTAGAGATCACTAACTCTGTGTATTATGGTACTGTATAATTTAGCTTTTACTAAAGACTCAACTATTCCATTTAATATTCACAAAAGAAATACTTGGCATACAAATATCAGGAAAAAAAACAGTTGCTGAAATGCAAAAGAATGGCATATATTTTTAATGTACTTACATGATCAGAAAGGTGTGTCAATTAACTATCAGAAACGAATGGAATTCTTTACTTGTAAACGTGATAGCTGTTTAGCTAATCTCTCTCGTTTCACTCAAAACACCCATATACACCATTAAGAAGACAATAGGGTGAGAGTTAAGATTTAAAACATTTGCATTATATTCACATCAATTAAAAGAGTGATGGAATCAAATTTGAAAACATAATTTATATTGTATGCACAAGCCTACCTCCAAAAAAGGAATGGAACAGGCTTTTGACTCCTGTGTTGAGCATTTAGTTTATATATTCATTGGAGTTAGCCAGGTTTGACTGGGTCCTCTGAGAAACAGATTCCAAGAAGAAAGTACTTTTCAAATTATTTCTGGGGCTTCCAAGGTGGCGCAGTGGTTAAGAATCTGCCTGCCAATGCAGAGGTCACGGGTTCGATCCCAGCTCCGGGAAGATCCCACATGCTGCGGAGCAACTAAGCCCGTGTGCCAAAAAAAAAAAAATTATTTCTTGAAGACTATGTCCATGAAGATGAAAGGGGAGCGAGCAGGTATAGACAGGCAGAGCCTTGTGAGTCAGGTCTGACACCTATGAAAGGAAAATGGGAAGCAAGGGGGATCATGTAGGGAGACGCCTCAGATTGCACTGCAGCTCTGAGAAAGTCTCACCCAGGCAGATGAGAGTGCAGAGCCAAGACTGTTCATTAGAGGAGCCCCACATTTGGCAGGAGTGATCACACTCTAATGCCCCATGGTGCTCAGTCATTGGCTAGAAGCTGCCTGGCCTTGACGTGAATGCTCTGGCAGATCTAAAGGTGCAGAAGCTGGAGACTTTTTGAAGGGAGCAGCTGTCTTTTTCTAAGGGCCTTCTGAGCAATGCACCACCATGACTGCCACAGCAGAAAATCACAAATTTAATATGCGACAAACTTGTTCTGATCTGTTCAGAATCATGCCATCTCTGTACACATCAGTTTTTCTCTCTGCGTAAATTCATGAAAGAAAATAAATTTCTGGGTATGTGATGCTAGTGGATCACAGATGGAAATGACTGTTGGTACACTGCAGTCTGGCTGTGTCATCAACAGAGACGTTGCATATGGGCAGGAATAAAGCAGAAAATTTCTGCACAATCTTCTTGTCATGTGATTGAATCTGGAAAGCACTGTATCTGTCAGAGAATAACTAAACAGCTTAAGAATCCTTAGCAAAAGCCGGAGAATATTTTCATTCCTAGAGGGAGACAATGGTAACTCAGAGTCAGGAAGAAGCCAAGTAGAAGAATGACCTCAGCTTATACACAGCACTAAAATAAAACCCAAGCATTTTACCTTGGCCTATACTTACTTTCATTTTTGCCTATATTTCATTATGTTTCATTTTTTCCCTTACAACGAGCAGTTGAAAACCATTCTGTTTTGATTTTGTTTTTACTTTCTCAAAAACTGGAAGCTTTTTTCTACCCTAGAGACTTTGCACAAGTGTCTCCTGTCCAGAATATCTTCCCACGGCTTTTCACTGTATCTGGCTCCTTCTCATCAAATGGATCTCTGAGACCTGCCTTGAACACCCTCTGTAAGGAGATACCCCACCCTCCTTGTCTTCATCACAGTAACATGTGAGCATCCTTCATAATGATTTGTATTATATAGTTATGAGTGTATGTATTATTTTTATCCAGGACTTTACAATCCATTAGGGCAGTGACAATATGTTTTTTTACATTTACTACACACAGTCATAGCATAGAAAAACATATTTGTTGAAGAATTATTTAATGGACTAATGAATGGCTACTTATATCAACATTTTTGATATGCATCACAAAATTCACAACACTGCCCTCCAGAAAGGTTGTAAAATTTTATATTCCTCACATGAGTTTATGAGAGCACACATTTTCCTCTTCTTTCTTAACAAAAGATTTTTATGGCTTAAAAGAGTTGTTCAAGTAAATGAAAACAGCATTCATTGTTTTTTAAATTTATGTTGAATTCTATTCAGGTTGAACATTATCTTGTGTGATAACATTTGTATTTCTTCTGTTGTAAACTGTTCATGTTTTTTTCCCTATTTTTCTGGATGTACGCAAAAATATATACCCATACTTGGTAATTTAAATGAAATATGTCTATAAAATTTATATAAAACCATAAGAAAGAAAGAATGACCATTCCGTGACATGACATATTGAGACAGGACTTGGTTATTATTCGGAAAGGAAGACATAAACCCATCAACCCAGCCCTCCCATAAAAGATATGTTCTTCTGAAATTTTTAAAATATCTGAGTACATGTGATTCATGCCTAAATTCTGGTAGTATCCAGTTGACAACACTATCTTACTTAAATGATTGAACTGAAATGATTTTCTGTATTGTCGTGGAAAACAAAATAAAACAAAGAAAAATAATTCTATATAAAGCAATGATACGTGTAAATAATGAATAGGTTGCTTAAAGCAATAATGTGAAAAGTGCTTACATTTTTCTGGGCATCGGCTTCTTTCTTTGAATTTTTGGATTCAACTGGTTTCTTTTACAGTCTTCCTGCCCCAATTACCTGCTAAACTTAGGCCAGAATTACATTCACTAACCTCAAGATGGGTAACTTATTCTCATTCTTAGTCCCAAAATTTGTTGAATCCTTGATAAATTGAGATTAAAAACATATTTAAGCTTGTGTCTTAAAATTTTATCTTACTTTGAGGCAGGCTGTCCTCTTTACAAAGCCACCGTCAATCAATGCTCTATAGCAGGGGTTTCAAAATGTGGTCTGTGGCCCCCTGGGGTTTCTGGAGGCTCTTTTTAGAAGATCTTGAAGTTAAAACATTTTTTATATCTGTACTAAGAACCTCTTTGCCTGTTTTTATTCTTTTACACTGTGTTGCAGTTTACACTGACTGGACAAAAGCAATGGGGTGTAAATCCACTGGCATCTTAGCATAAATCATGGAATAGTCATCAAGCTGTACGAGCCATCCTTGTGTTCTTCACCATCATACACACACACACACACACACACTCACAAACACACACACAAATAACACGCCGGTTTCATTTAAGAATGTTCCTGATGAATTATTAAGAAGTGTTACTTTGATTAATTCTTAACCATTGAGTACATATATATGTGCTGGATGATGAGTGGAAAGTATGCAAACAGCACTTTGGCTACACACTTGATGGTTGTCCAGAAAAAAAATCACTTGTGCAATTATTTGAGTTGTAAACTGACCTAGCTGCTTCTTTCATAGGATAGATTTTTTTTTTCTTGAAAAAATTATTGACAAATTATTCAGGCTGGATAAGGGACAGATATTATATCAAAAATTAATGAAATGAGCCTACACTTCCAGTAAACAACTGAATTTGTTGCCAGTGATAAAATTAAACCTTTGTATCAACCAATATGAGCTTGACATCTTCCCATATACAAAGATTTTTCTGATGAGGTCAGGGGCAATATTAATGAAAGTGACATTTCAATATTACATAATGAAATGTGCCAACATTTCAAAGGTCTGCATAACTTACTAAACAAATATTTTCAAGATGACCAATACATAATATTACAAAATAATGATGACATAAGATCTATTATAAATGCATGATAGGCCAATAGATCTTAGTATACAAAAGTATGAAAAGTTCATTGATATGAGTTCCAGACTCTACATTAAATCTGTTTTAATATTGTTGGTATTTAGCATAGTATCAAAGAAGAATATCTTTTATTTTTTAAAAAAAGCAATTATCATATCTCTTTCTTTACCAACTACGTATGCATGTGAATGTATTTTCCCCCCATACTTCAATCCAAACAGCATATCACAGATTGAATACAGAAGCACTTACAAGAATTCAATTGTCTTCTATTGAACCAGATAAAAATTTGCTAAAGTGTAAAACAATGTCACTCTTCTCACTACTTTTGTTTTGTAAAATATGATTTTTTTGTATAAAAAAGATGTTAACAGAATGAGTTTATTGTTGATTTAAAATAAATGCATAATTCTAAATGTTCTTAGTTTTTATTTTAAACCAGTAAATATTATGTATCATCCACATGAATAAATGTGTAAGACTGTGAGTTTTAGGTGTATAAATTTTGTTGTGAGACAAAGCGTTTGAGGATTGCTGTGCTAAAGAATTCCCTCCAGTCATCACTCCTACTCTAGCCAGCTTTACATATGGAGATCTACTTTGGGCAAAGTTAGATAATTGTATATTTTGTTTCTACTTCTAAATCTAGATTGGGTTTGCCTTACTTCTTTCCCATCTCCCAGCATTGTCTAGCATAGTCTGAGACTAGAGAAGTAAATCTGCCTGTTTCCTGGAAAATACACATTAGGAATCCAACTTCTGTAGATATATAAAGGGCTATAGATAACAAAGGAGATAAATATCTTTGAGCTTTGTCAACAGGCCTTTTGTCTATCTCTCAAGTGGTTAGGAACTTAGGTTAGAAAAGGGTATGCTGGTGATTGAGCCAAGTTGTACCCCAACATCTGTCACATTATTTGGGAATATTGATAAATAATTGGCAGAACAAAACATAGATGGACGGGTTGAGGTTTGCTTCTGGTGTAGCCAACATACATGGTTGGGCATTAGTGGGCCCATTGTAAGCATAGTTCTTGAGGGTCTTTGATCTGTGTATTCCGCTGGTTAGTATGGTTATATAATATGATTATTTTTAACTTCTGAGGCTTTGACATGTGGATCTAAATCTAAAATCATATGGAATCTGTTCTTGTCAGCCTGGGACTAATGACAAAAATTCTATTTATGAGCTGATGTCTGTTTTATTATGGGTTGTGTAGACCTGTAGCAAGTGCATGGATCTCAAAAAATACATGGGTTTCAGTAAGGTACAGGGGCTTACCAACAGTGAGCCTCAGAATGCTGGTTGTTGCAGCTTGACCTCAGCAAGAAAGGTCCTGTTCTTGTTAGTCGAGTCTACCTTATAGAGAGACACGCATTTCTGAAGGGACCTCAGGGTCCAGACTGCTGCAGTTTGACTTTGAACTTCACAAGTTCAGCTTTTCCTGGTTGTGGCAATGATTCTATTACATAAAAAATAATGTCTCTTCATATGCAGTCTTTTAGACATGAGAAAAGCAAAACAAATAGATACTTCTTTTCCTGTGTTCTTTAGCTACATTCCTTCCTGCACTTTAAACTGTACAGTACTGATTTCTATGCATGCTTATAAAGCTTCTAGCTCTAAAGTATCTGTGCCAAGCGTAGGTGGGAAGTGCTACATCAGCTACCCAAAATCTCTTTCTTTTTCTAAATGTCATTCTGAAGTGCCTTGAGGTCAAGAGAAAAAATTCTAGGGAGATTAATGTGTCTTATCCTCTTGTTCAAGAGGCATCATCTTACTATACGATCTCAAGTTGACTCTGAAATTTAATTACTTTTGCCATCACTGTGGCTTCATGTTTTTGTGATACACATTGGCCCCATGGATGCAAGAGCAGTATATTTAATGAATCAACAAGTCTAAAAGAATATTATTATAAAGGCTGTATGTCCTTTCTTGGGTAAATATGCAGAAACAACTCAATAAATTTTATTTAAAATTCAAAGTGAAAAGGCAATTTTTGAAGGCCTCTGCCAACTTGAGGTTCTCTTCTATCTAGGACATGTGATTGAGGGAGGTGTCTGTGTCCATGATTGAGGAAAAGAGGTGGAGTAGAATCAGTTGAAGGATGTCAGTCTCAAAATAACAGAAGGTGATGAAAGGCAATGAACAGTAGCTGTGAGAAGTCTGAAGCAACATTTCTGATGGCAATGACTAAGTTTGAATTTGTGAAATAAGGTATTGTTTTCTTGGGAATATCAGAAATATCTTAACAGGAAAACCTAGTAAACCAAATACCCTGCAATAAATTATTCATTGAATATTTTACATGCGCCACATGTGCCCTAAGCTCTGAGCTATACAGCAATGACGTGGACAGACAGACCCTGTCCTTAAGGAGTTTGTATTCTTATCTGTAAATTCCATAGTTAAATAGGATGGGGTTTTGAAAAATTGTAAATGGGACATTTATTGGAAATAGAAATGATCAGTGTTTGGTGACCAAAGGAAAATGGAAACAAATGGTAAAAGAGAGATTAGAATATGGGGTCAAAGTCAGCTTCCTGGTGAGCACTTATCAGAGCATATGAAGGACCTGTCACTATGGGAAACTGATCATTGGGTTGCTACTTCTCTAGGGGCACCATGCCTTAGGCTTGTAGTATTCTTAAATCATATTCAGATAAAAAAAAAAGAAAGAAAAAGATTGGCAGACTGCCATTTTGCATTCAGAGAAATATGGAATTGGAGTTACCATTATCACTATAGACTATCTTATGGAAGGCTTAAATTTTGTGGAGTTTAATTTCCAATCAAAGGAGTATCTATGGAGCATGTATTCTATGAAAAACACTGTGTATGTCTCTAAGAACACAATATTGATAAGATGTTTTATCTGTCCTCAAAGAGCTCAGAGTATGATTGGAAGGGAAAAGGTAGACACACAATTTCTAATAATATGTTAAATATTATGATAGAGATCTAGAGAAGATGCTATCATGTAGAGTCTTAATTGTATGCATAGTATTTTCCAAACTATTATAATTAAAGACAGAGGTAGTAGTATGAATATTTCATATCAGGTAAGGGATAAGCATTGACCAATCAGAATGGACTTGTCAACAACCACTAAGGACATCCTGGGACAAACCTGATGCATGTCAGCCCTGATTTTGAGCCATGAGCTACCATAATCACTGTTTGCCAGAAATAATGTCTTGAGCCCAATACTAGTGAGCTATAAATTCTACCCTATTCTATTCTATTCTATTCTATTCTATTCTATTCTATTCTATTCTATTCTATTCTATTCTATTCTATATTATTGTTACTAAAGGAAATGCTAAGCCAAAGAAGGTGATAGGCAAATATCCATCAACTCTGAAAGATGAGTATGGATTGATGATGCTGACTACCAAATAGTAGTGTCTTCTGGATTATGCGATGCTGAGGATTCCATTGTGTTTAAATTCATGTAACTCATCACTCGAATGAAAAAGCATAACTTATTGCAAAAACGTTATGCCTCACCATTTTCACCTCCTCAGTTACTAGTTGTCCAGAGATAATGTTATTAATCATAATAATTATCACATTTGAATTATAGTGCATAACTTAAATGTGACTTTGCTGTGTTTACCATCTGACTTTAAAACATTATTAAGGAATTTCCAAGGAAATAAAGTAGGAAACAATTCCAGCTACAAGCAAATCATCTGAAACACAAACACAAGCACTTATCTAATCACTAATACTTTCTCAAGTTTCCCTATATCTTCTCTCTCCTGGAAACTTTGCTGGTTTGTTTGCTTGTTGGCTTTGCTTCATAACATTTAACTAAAAGAGCTTGGATTCATAACCTGACTCCACCATTATCAACAGAGTAACTTTAAGTATGTTGCTTGATTAACATGTGCTTCATATTAGAAAGTGCATCTACAAAATAGGGATAGTGGCATCAAAATTAGAAATGTCTTGCTATTAAAAAAGAACTCTCTCAATGTGTACATGGTTTGTAGTGTCAAATAAATAGTAGCTAAAAATTGTAACTAAGGCTTTTTAAAGAGCTTTTTGCAGGGATTTAAAGAATGGGGCTCACCAAAATTGTTTGCATTTGTTAACATTTAGTATTTCTTAGATTTAATTTATTTCTGCAACATATACAATTGCTATAATGAGAAAAAATTGCTCAGAGCTTACCACTTGAAGCCTTGTTGTGAACACAAAAAAATAATTCATTTACCTTAGGAGAGTTTGTGAAGATTAATGAATTGTTTCTTTGGGTGCAAGTTTTCCACATGCACAGAGTTCACTATGGTGATGTAATTAATTTCACAACACCAGTGTTTTGTAATCCAACACTCCTGTGCCATGCGGCTATGATAAGTATTCTTTAATTAAACCTCAAAATTTGCCACTGTTGTTACATAGTGCAGCTGGAGCACAGATATACCTCTGTGGACCACAAAGGTTTTAATGTGCAGCTGGGGAAGCTTAGTAATAGAATGTTTATGTGAAAGCCTTCTGAGTTGGTGTCCAAAGTTCTTAAAACTTTTAATAAGTACTTATATCTAAAGAAACAAAAATAAAGGGAGAGGTTGCTTAATGAGCTTGTGTTTGTGGTTATAACTTACAGAGGCCAACAGGGTATGCTCCTGGGCTAAGGAGTGAAAAAAGAACCTTCTCTCATGATTTTCCTGGGCTCCCAGCTTTAGAACTGGCAGGCTCCTAGAGAATTACTTTTCTGTGAATACAGGAGAGAACAATCTTTCTCTTAGCACTTGGGGTACAAAATCTGATGCTCATTATTCCAGCTCTATAAAAATAGGAAGTATTTAGCTTCTGTCTTGCTTGAATTGTTTCAGTGGGTGTTTCAAGCATAGTTCAGAAACAAAATTAATATGTATATTTATTCAAAGTTTCACAGTAAAAAGTGTGTTTGTTTTGTCTTTGATTTGGGATTTGGTTCAAATCTGTATTAGTGACTTGTTAAAAATTGGGATGAAAAAATACAATTTAGTGCAATGGATAAGAGCTCAGGCTTCTGTCCCCATCACTTATCACCTATATAATCTTAGGTAAGATATTAAATATCTCTTGCCTTTGGTTTCCTTATTTTTTTTAATTTTTTTTTATTTTTTTGGGGGGTACACCAAGTTCAATCATCTGTTTTTATACACATATCCCTGTATTCCCTCCCTCCCTTGACTCCCCCCCTCCCTCCCTCGAGTCCCCCCCACCCTCCCTGCCCCAGTCCTCTAAGGCATCTTCCATCCTCGAGTTGGACTCCCTTTGTTATACAACAACTTCCCACTGACTATCTATTTTACAGTTGGTAGTATATATATGTCTGTGCTACTCTCTCGCTTCATCTCAGCTTCCCCTTCACCCCCTGCCCCCTCCCAAACCTCGAGTTCTCCAGTCCATTCTCTATATCTGCGTCCTTGTTCTTGTCACTGAGTTCATCAGTACCATTTTTAGATTCCATATATGTGAGTTAGCATACAATATTTGTCTTTCTCTTTCTGACTTACTTCACTCTGTATGACAGATTGTAGTTCTATCCACCTCATTACATATAGCTCCATCTCATCCCTTTTTATAGCTGAGCAATATTCCATTGTATATATATGCCACATCTTCTTTATCCATTCATTTGTTGATGGGCATTTAGGTTGCTTCCATGTCCTGGCTATTGTAAAGAGTGCTGCAATAAACATTATGGTACAAGTTTCTTTTGGGATTATGGTTTTCCTTTCGTATATGCCCAGGAGTGGGATGACTGGATCATATGGTAGTTCTATTTGTAGTTTTTGAAGGAACCTCCAAATTGTTTTCCATAGTGGCTGTACCAACTTACATTCCCACCAACAGTACAGGGGAGTTCCCTTTTCTCCACACCCTCTCCAACATTTGTTGTTTCCAGACTTTGTGATGATGGCCATTCTGATTGGTGTGAGGTGATACCTCATTGTGGCTTTGACTTGCATTTCTCTGCTGATGAGTGATGTTGAGCATCTTTTCATGTGTGTGTTGGCCATCTGTATGTCTTCTTTGGAGAAATGTCTATTTAGGTCTTCTGCCCATTTGTGGATTGGGTTATTTGTTTTTTTTGGTATTAAGCTTCATGAGCTGCTTGTATATTTTGGAGGTTAATCCTTTGTCCGTTGTTTCATAGGCAATTATTTTCTCCCATTCTGAGGGTTGCCTTTTAGTCTTGTTTATGGTTTCTTTTGCTGTGCAAAAGCTTTTAAGTTTCATGAGGTCCCATTTGTTTCTTCTTGATTTTATTTCCATGATTCTAGGAGGTGGGTCAAAAAGGATCTTGCTTTGGTGGATGTCATAGAGTGTTCTGCCTATGTTTTCCTCTAGGAGTTTTATAGTGTCTGGCCTTACATGGAGGTCTTTAATCCATTTGGAGTTTATTTTTGTGTATGGTGTTAGGAAGTGTTCTAATTTCATTCTTTTACATGTTGCTGTCCAATTTTCCCAGCACCACTTATTGAAGAAGCTGTCTTTTTTCCATTGTATCCTCGTGCCTCCTTTGTCAAACATAAGGTGCCCATATGTGTTTGGGCTTACTACTGAGTTCTCTATTCTATTCCATTGACCTTCCTTTCTCTTTTTGTGCCAGTACCATACTGTCTTGATCACTATGGCCTTGTAGTATAGTTTGAAGTCAGGAAGCCTGATTCCACCAACTCCATTTTTCCTTCTCAAGATTGCTTTGGCTATTCGGGGTCTTTTGCGTTTCCATACAAATGGTAAGATTTCTTGCTCTAGTTCTGTGAAAAATGCCACTGGTAATTTGATCGGGATTGCATTGAATCTGTAAATTGCTTTGGGTAGTACAGTCATTTTCACTATGTTGATTCTTCCAATCCAGGAACATGGTATGTCCCTCCATCTGTTTGTGTCATCTTTGATTAATTTCATCAATGTCTTAAAGTTTTCTGCATACAGATCTTTTGCCTCCTTAGGCAGGTTTATTCCTAGGTATTTTATTCTTTTTGTTGCAATGGTGAATGGGAGAGTTTCCTTCATTTCTCTTTCTGCTCTTCCGTTGTTCGTGTATAGGAATGCAAGAGATTTCTGTGCATTATTTTGCACCCTGCTACTTTACTAAACTCATCAATTAGTGCCAGCAGTTTTCTGGTAGAGTCTTTAGGGTTTTCTATATATAATATCATGTCATCTGCAAAGAGTGACAATTTTACTTCTTCTTTTCCAATTTGGATTCCTTTGATTTCTTTTTCTTCTCTGATTGCTGTGGCTAAAACTTCCAAAACTATGTTGAATAATAATGGTGAGAGTGGACACCCTTGTCTTGTTCCTGTTCTTAGAGGGAATTCTTCCAGTTTTTCCCCATTGAGAACGATGTTGGCTTTTGGTTTCTCATATATGGCTTTTATTATGTTGAGGTAATTTCCTTCTATGCCCATTTTCTGGAGAGCTTTTATCATAAATGGATGTTGAACTTTGTCAAAAGCTTTTTCTGCATCTATTGAGATGATCATATGGTTTTTATCTTTCAATTTGTTGATATGATGTATCACATTGATTGATTTGCGTATATTGAAGAATCCTTGCATCCCAGGGATAAACCCCACTTGATCATGGTGTATGATTTTTTTAATGTGCTGTTGGAGTCTGTTAGCTAGTATTTTGTTGAGGATTTTTGCATCTATATTCATCAGTGATATTGGTCTGTAGTTTTCTTTTTTTTGACATCTTTGCCTGGTTTTGGTATCAGGGTGATGGTAGCCTCGTAGAATGAGTTAGGGAGTGTCCCGCCTTCTGCAATATTTTGGAAGAGTTTGAGGAGGATAGGTGTTAGCTCTTCTCTAAATGTTTGATAGAATTTGCCCGTGAACCCATCTGGTCCTGGGCTTTTGTGTGTTGGGAGATTTTTAATCACTGCCTCAATTTCCGTACTTGTGATTGGTCTGTTCATGGTTTCTATTTCTTCCTGGTTCAGTCTTGGAAGATTGTATTTTTCTAAGAATGTATCCATTTCTTCCAGGTTATCCAATTGATTGGCATATAGTTGCTTGTGGTAGTCTCTCATGATGCTTTGTATTTCTGAGGTGTCCGTTATTACTTCTCCTTTTTCATTTCTAATTCTGTTGATTTGCATCTTCTCCCTTTTTTTCTTGATGAGTCTGGCTAATGGTTTATCAATTTTGTTAATCTTCTCAAAGAACCAGCTTTTAGTTTTATTAATTTTTGCTATGGTTTCCTTCCTTTCTTTTTCATTTATTTCTGATCTGATCTTTATGATTTCTTTCCTTCTGCTCCCTTTGGGGTTTCTTTGTTCTTTCTCTAGTTGTTTTAGGTGTAAGGTTAGGTTGTTTATTCGATCATTTTCTTGTTTCTTAAGGTAGGACTGTATTGCTATAAACTTCCCTCTTAGAACTGCTTTTGCTGCATCCTATAGGTTTTGGGTTGTTGTGTTTTCGTTGTCATTTGTTTCTAGATATTTTTTGATTTCCTCTTTGATTTCATTAGTGATTCCTTGGTTGTTTAAGAGTGAATTGTTTAGCCTCCATGTGTTTGTATTTTTTGCAGTTTTTTTCCTGTAATTGATATCTAGTCTCATGGCGTTGTGGTCTGAGAAGATGCTTGATATGATTTCAGTTTTCTTGAATTTGCTGAGGTTTCATTTGTGACCCAAGATGTGATCTATGCTGGAAAATGTTCCGTGTGCACTTGAGAAGAAAGTGTATTCTGTCGTTTTTGGATGGAATGTCCTATAAATATCAATTAAGTCGAGATGGTCTAATGTGTCATTTAAAGCTTGTGTGTCTTTATTTATTTTCTGTTTGGATGATCTGTCCATTGATGTGAATGGGGTGTTCAAGTCTCCCACTATTATTGTGTTCCTGTCGATGTCCCCTTTTATAGCTGTTAGCATTTGCCTTATGTATTGAGGTGCTCCTATATTGGGGGCATAGATATTTACCATTGTGATATGTTCTTCTTGAATGGATCCCTTGATCATTGTGTAGTGTCCTTCCTTGTCTCTTGTAATAGTCTTTACTTTAAAGTCTAACTTGTCTGATATGAGGATTGCTACTCCAGCTTTCTTTTGACTTCCATTTACATGGAATATCTTTTTCCATCCCTTTACTTTTAGTCTATATATATCCCTTGGTCTGAAGTGGGTTTCTTGTAGGTAGTATGTAGAAGGGTCTTGTTTTTGTCTCCATTCAGCCAGTCTGTGTCTTTTGGGTGGAGCATTTAATCCATTTACATTTAAAGTAATAATTGACATGTGTGTTCCAATGACCATTTTCTTCATTGTTTTGGGTTTGTATTTGTAGGTGTTTTCCTTTTCTTGTGTTTCCTACTTAGAGAAGTTCCTTTAGCACTTGTTGTAAGGCTGGTTTGGTGGTGCTGAATTCTCTTAACTTTTGCTTGTCTGGAAAGCTTTTGAATTCTCCATCGAATCTGAATGAGATTCTTGCTGGGTAGAGTATTCTTGGCTGTAGGTTTCTCTCTTTCAGGACTTTCAGTATATCCTGCCATTCCCTTCTGGCCTGCAGCATTTCTGTAGAAAGGTCAGCTGTTATCCTGATGGGTTTTCCCTTATATGTTATTTGTTGCTTTTCTCTTGCTGCTTTTAATATTTTTTTCTTTGTGTTTAATTGTCATTCATTTGATTAATATTTGTCTTGGTGTATTTCTCCTTGGGTTTATTCTGTATGGGACTCTCTGTGCTTCTTGGACTTGGTGAATTATTTCCTTTCCCATGTTGGGGAAGTTTTCCACTACAACCTCTTCAAATATTTTCTCAGACCCTTTCTTGTTTTCTTCTTCTTCTGGGATGCCTATAATTCGAATGTTGGTATGCTTAATGTTATCACTGAGGTCTCTGAGACTGTCTTCTATTCTTTTTATTCTTTTTTCTTTTTCCTGCTCTGTGGCGTTTATTTCCCCCATTCTATCTTCCAACTCACTTATTCGTTCTTCTGCCACAGTCATTCTGCTGGTTATAGCATCTAGAGTATTTTTAATTTCAGTTATTTTGTTATCCATTGCTGTTTGTTTTTCTGAGTTCTTATGAACTGTTTATTGTACTTTCTCTAGTTTGTTATCAAGATTTTGTATCATTTTTACTATCATTACTCTGAATTCTTTTTCAGGCATTTTTCCTACTTCCTCCTCATTTATTTGGTCTTGTGGGTTTTTTTCCTGCTCCTTTGCCTGCATGGGGTTTCTTTGTTTCCTCATGGTTGTCCAAACTTTTGGGGTTGCTTGTCCTGGCAATAGAGGTGTTTATAGAAGACTGTCCAAGCCTCAAACTAATGTCCAAGTGTTGGATTAAACAAATATTAAGTCTAGGAAACACATACATGTATAAGACACACAATTACTGAATCCATTAGGACATAAGGCTCTAGAAAGACCTGACAGAACCCCAGTGTGCTATTAGATATTCAAAGAGAAACCCAACAGAAATTGACAACTGAATCAGAACAAATCAGAGACAAAAGCAAAAGCGAACAAGCAAACAAATAACACCTTACACATACAAACATTAATGCAGGGAGATTTTGTAAGCTAGGATCAAATATAGAAAAGAGCCAGAGTACCACCAGAGAGAATGGAGATTCTCAGAATGTAATTAGACAACTGTACTAAGAACTAAGATAAAGACAAAAACCTAATATTAAATACCAAGGCGGTGCATCCTCTGGAGAATAGAGCAAGGAGTCTGAGCAGACCAATAGTGTTGCTTATAAGTATGTGAAGATAAAATAAACTTAAAATGACTGGAAGAAAGGGGAACAGAAGAGCGTAGTGTGGTTGGAAATATGCAAATAAAAAGAAAGGAATAGAAATGTATAAAAGATAGGGATGAAAGGAAAGTATGAGAGATATATTGTCCGTACTACCAAAAGCTTAGCTAGATATAGAAGTATATAAAAAGGCAAAAAAAGAAAAAAAAAAAAGAATAAAAAATCATTAAAAAATTATGTTATAAAACTTGTAGATCCCTTAGGGCTAAGATCGTATTTAATTAAAAAAAAAAAAGAGAGAGAAAAAGAAAAAAAAAAGGAAAAAAAGAAAAAGATCCAGAACTGATCCCACAATGGACCAGTTCAATAGGAATTGATACTAATATTTCTGTTTCCTTAGCGTCTCAGCTGTAAGTGTCCTTCTCCTCACCTTGGGTTTTTTTGCATTATTCTGTGACCAGCAGAGGTTCCTTTATTGTTGGTCTGTAAGCATCGGTGTGTGGGGAGGGAGAGGGTACAATAGTGGCTCCTTCTCCTGGGAGTGAGTGAGCAGTGGCGCACTGTTGTTTCAGTTGGGCTTGGAGGTGCCTGTTGCAGAGGGACGCCGGTGGCTCAGGCGTAAACAGAAAGTCTTAGAGTTGGGCCTCTCTCGGGTTTTGTTTTGTTGTTGTTGTTGTTGTTGTTGTTTTTCTCGGCAGCCTCCCTGCTGCCAGAGTTCCAAGGGGTTTTAATCTAGCCCTGTCCAAGTGCCTGAGGGTCCTTGTTATCCCTGAGCGCCTTAGGTGGCCCACAGTGTGTCTCTCCACTGCCTGTTGCAGAGGCACCGAGAGAGAGAGAGAGAGAGAGAGAGAGAGAGAGAGAGAGAGAGAGAGAGAGGCTATGCACGCGGCTCCTCCCCCTCCACCATGAGCCTGCAGCCTGCAGCCGCCATCATGGCCAGGCAGCTCTCAGGGGCAGCCACTCCTCACCACGGACCTCTTCCCTCCTGTTCTCTCGGTCCGTCACCTTACTGGCAACAATGTTTCTCACCCTGAACCAGCTCTCCAGTTCCCACGCTCCTGCTCCCGGACCCTCTGTTCAGCTGTGGATCGACGTCTTGGTCCGGGAACGCTAAGCTGCGGTGCGGACCCTCCGTATGTTTCTCACTCCCTCCCGTCTGCCACAGCTCCGCCGCTTCACCCTCTTTGAGCCCTCATAGATGCCTCCCTACCGGTTATGTCGGGCTCCTTGCGGTCCTTTCTGGTGTCCAAGGCCGTCTGCTGGTGTTCAGCTGGTTCTCTGTAGGAATTATTGCATCCTTCAGTGCATTCCCAATGCATCTGTGGAGAGGGATGCATTCCACGTCCCTCTACTTCGCCGCCATCTTTTTTCTCTTCCTTATCTTTATAATAGGATTAACAGTCATATTTATTTCATAGACTTGCTATAAACATTGAAAGAAATAAAAAGTGCTTATAAGCTGGGCATATAGCAAGGATTCTCTAAGTGGTCGTGATAATCATTTAAAACTTTCCTAATGGTGAGAGTGATGAGTGGGGATAGAATGAAGGTGAACCACAGAAAACTTTTTGTAGCAAAGTGATATACTGTGAAAATGGTCACACCTGTTAAAAGATTGTATTTCTATCCCAGGTACTCTGGAGAAAGATAGAATGAAAGGCAGTTTTTTCTGTTCTCACACTCCTGTCTGTTTCCTTGTCTCAGAGCACTGTTGCTATATAACGTTAGGTTCCTTAAGGGGAATTACACTGGAAAAAGAGTGAGAGATATGCAGCTGGTTGCTTGTAAGGTGGGAGGGGTGCAATGTGATTAATGGCAAAAATGCCAGAGGATAAATTTTACTTGCTTCTGAGAGCCCAGGGAAAAGATTAGATTTCTTCAGGCCCTTGAAATACTAGGGGATCTATGGTACCCTCTCTGACAGGTATAGTATCTTCTAAGACAAAAATACTTATACCCAAACTAAATATGTGCACAGCAGAATTTCTGTCTGCAGGGGTCATGAAGGTTTGGACATAGAGCATAACAGTGGTGACCAGTGTGAAGTGAAGACAAGTTTGTCTTTTGTAAGTTTCTGAATTTCATACTGTCATAACCCGAGAGAGACCCCTAAAATGACTGAGAGTGAGCCTTGAAAAATCAAAGCAAGGAAAAGAAATGGAGCCAACTCTGGTCCCAAAGAAATTGAGCTCAGACTTTATTGCTTTCTTTTCTTGCAACAAATATGCAGTGTCCTAAAAGGGAAAGATAAAGACTTTATCCAGGGAATCACAACAAAAATGTTAGCTGCCTCCTGCTTTCTGAGTTCCTGGTTCCTGAGATTGTGGAGTCTTGCAATGACTTTAAGGATGAGAAAAACATGCATGAAATTTTGGATCAGGGGGTGAGCTCAGTACACTGAACAAGAATGAGTATTTATTTAGTTGTCATTATGCCAAAAATAGTTGTTCTTTAAATTATTTCATGCCAAGTAATGCTTTTCCAGGTACAAAAGATATTTCCTCCTAGGCTTAACATTCTGTGTTTAAAGAAAGTATTTTGAATAAGGACAGTTTCCAAGTGAATCTTCTCTTAGAAAGGAGGCGAAATAATTTTTTTTTCATGTAAACTGCCCTTAGATGTTCTTGAGAGACTATCGTTTACAAAGCCCTACTGGATTTTGTGTGGAAATTATTGTCTTGGTGCAAATCAGGCTCAAAATAAAGACCTATGTAATTGGGCACAGGTCCACTCTATGGTTAGGAGAGGGCATAGTGATACAGACACTGGAATGGAGATTATTTTTTTTCCCAAGTCCCATTTTTCACTGATGAAAGAGTATATAGCAGAGTAATCTATGAAGATATTAAACCATATTGTGTTCCATATGGCTGTAGGAGACAGGAAAACGTGAGAGATGTACCTCATAACATATACTGGACTTCTGTTCTCCCTTGCCCAATATACTAACACAAGGCCATAATTTTTGAAAATGTAAATTTATTGAGAAAAATAATGACTTGAGAATATCTGCAAAAACCCAAAATAAAAAAAAAAAAAATTCAAAATGTAAATTCTGGACCCAATCAAAAACACAGTAAAAACAGTTAAGATCTCAGTGGTTGGATGTATCTGCAGGTTAAATATAGCTGAAACATGAATTAAAGTAGTATGAGAAAGATATACAGGTAAAATGAAGAAAGGAGAGACAAAAGAGTGAGGCTGGGGGTAAGGTTAAGAGACATAAAAGACAGAATGAAACAGTATAACATACATAGAATTGGGGTCCTAGATCAAGACTTGCAAAAAATAGAATTTCAAAAATTATGTACTGAATGAATGAATGAATGAAGTAGAAAAGTTATACTATGAATTACTATTCAAGAAATATTTGTTGAATATTTATTTTACTTTGCTAATGAGTGATTCAAGGATGTATGATGCAGTTCTTTGGTCACAAAAAAACTTAAAATTCAAAATAAAACAAATTATTATACTTAGAATGTTTCAGAATGATCATGGCTACTATAGGAAGGTAACTGAGGGTTTGAGATAGGTTCATAAAGTCTCTGCCTTTATACTTGCTCTAAGAACAGTTTATCTGATCATTTCACTTTTAATGTATTCTATTTTATGTCACTATCCTAACTGTTAACAACATCTTTATGGAGAAAGAAAATATTGATAATGCCATAGAGTAGGTATAAGAAATATTACCTCAATAGAAAAGAGTATCAATTTTATTATAGAGTACTTTTAAAGTAAATCATATTGTTATTTAAATGAAGTTAATAAAAACTATTAAATTTCTTTTAGAAATGTTTATTTCCCCCAATAAAAACAACCTCTAAAAAGTTAGCAATATTTACAACTGAATGCCTGAATGGTATTCATGATCAGTAGTTTTAATCCAGAATTAATTTTCTTATGAAGCATATGTTTTTTCCCCTGCTTCTGGATCAATAGGGCAATATGTCACTTCCAAACAGTACTCAATTTGAAGCTTGGGCTACTATCATGTTGCAGTAAAACTCCCATTGACTAATCTCTGCCTTTTCCCCATTCCTATTCCTTTTCCAAACTATTATATGTAGAAAAACATATGCTCAGCTGGTGTCCTCAAACCTAGTCCCTCAAGAAGAAAGACAAGTTGGTCTGAATGATATTTTTCTTCTTTGCCTCACTCTTACTACGTGATGCTTCCTGCCTGAAAATAGATCTGAGAGTCTATTAAATTAACTTGTGCTATTTTATTTCTAACTGCTTCAGGAAATGAATTATGAAACCTGAAGTGAACTTATCTTCCTCCCCTTATTTCCTTAATATCCTTCAGGAAACCTTCCTGAACTATGACTTCAGATGGAAGGGCTTTGAACTCTAGAACTGACTTTAAACTTTATTTTGAGATGAGTGTTAATCACTGGTTAATAGTATTTGGCTCATTTGTTTAGTAACACTTCCAATTAACTACATTATTGAATACTCAACATATACCAGGCACTTATTCCTACTTTTTTTAACACACTTATTAACATTCATGTCTTTTAATTACCATTACAATGCCCTATAAAGCATGTCAGGGTCTTTAAAATATTTTACCACCAAAAGAGATGGAGAATCAGAGTATCATAGCTTCTAGGTGGTGGGACAAAGAATTAAGAAATACAGTGTTAAAAGGGAGTTTAGCTTTCAGTGAAATTCTCTCATTTTCACTGATAAGGAGAATAGTGAAATAAATAGCTTGTAAAGTGAAAGAAAATCATAAAAAAAAAAAACTTAAATTGTACCAAGTTTCTTTATAATCTGTCATGAATACAAAATTTTGCATGGTGTTAATTCCTGCATCCATTGGGTTCTCTCTGTTTCTGGTACATATTTTTATTGTTTATTACATGCACTTATTTCAACCAATATTTATGAGGGCTTCTTCTGTGCCAGATATTGTTCTAGGTTTTAGGGATACAATGGTGAGGAAAAACAGAATTTTTCCTTATCATCTGGAGTTTATACTCTGGTAGGGGAAACAACCAATAACAAAATACATTAATTAATTGTATAGAAGAAGAAGCAAATTAACCATGAAATAATGCAGGGTAAACTTTAGGACCTCTCACTTATGTTGACCCACTCCAAGATGTGGGAGAGGCACTAGCAATATATGTTACACGGTCATTTCATTTTGTAAAATTTGGGAATTAAGCCAAATATGTGACAATTCGTTAAGACTGTTAGCTCTTTCTGCTTCAACTTTTCTACTTGTCATACTTAGAGAGGTGGCAGCATTCTTTGCTTCCAACTAATGTGAAGTTGAGTAAAGTCTACATCACATTACAAATAAAAACTTCTGTTCATCAAAAAACTGCTTTAGAGATTAAAATACAAGTAAATACAAGTACATTTAAAGATACAGTGCAAATTCACATACACGAAAAATACAAGTATTTTTAAAAACAAGCAAAAATTATATAAAGCTATACAGATACATAGATGTATAAAGATAAATTGATAAATGATAGAGATATACTAAGTATATAGAATAATACAAGAGATAATATAATTGAGAAGTCATTAATTTTATGAATCTCCCCAAATTATCAGTAAAATTATGAAATTATGATCAGCTCCAATTATCAGTAAAATGTAAATTAAAATGAAAATTAAGTACCCTTACATACACAACACAATGGCTAATACTTTAAAAAAAATGCAGTTTCAGAAGGGTATGATACATCAAGAAATGTCTTACGTAGTTCTTGAGAGTGAAAATTGGTATAACCACTTTAGAAAACATTGTCTCAATATATATGCATAGCCCTTGACACAGCAGTTTCACTCACACAAATATTCCCAACAGAAGTCTATGCACTTCTGCACCAAAAGACAAGTACTAAAAAATTCATAGCAATTATCTTAAGACAAAAAATCGGAAGTAATCCAAATAACTATCATTATTAAAGTAGTTTTAAAATTTTTAGTAGAATGTGTAGCATTCACTAGCATGCATACACCTAATTAACATAATATTTAGCAGAAGCAGGTATTCTTCACAAAGAAATGGTTTATATAAAGATCAAAAACAGGCCAAAAACAAAACACTCGTTAAAATCAGGAACGTGTTTATTATTGTAAAGGTATGATAAAGTTGTGATGCTTTCAATACTGGGTATTTTGAATAATTTTCACTTTTTTGCCAATCTGATAGGTAATAATATTATATATTTGTTTTATTTCACATTTCCAAAATTATTATCAAGTGAGAACACTTTTCATATGGTTACTGGACACTTGCATTCTAGTGAAGATTTCATAATCACACCATTTGCCCAATTTTTAAAAATGGGATTTGTTCTGTTCTTTTTTTAAATCAGAATTCTTGTACGTAATTATTATTAACTCTTTCTTCAGCAAATATTTTGAAATCCTTTTTTCCCAGTTGCATTAGTTGCATTTCTTTAAAATTTTATCATGTTATTTTTCTTATTGCTTATTTATATTTAATATCTGTTTGCCGTAAAAGCTTTTAAAACATATGATTTAATTAATCAAATTAGAAATGATTCCAAAGTTTCCATCATGAATAGAATACTCTCTCAAATACAGGATGATAAAAGTAAGTTTCTAAATTTTGTTTAGTATGCAAAAGTTTTTTTTTTTTTTACATCTCTAATCTATCTGGATTATACATGTATGTGTGTGTGTATCACAGTCATTCAGTTGGACACACACATACACACTTGCTTTGACTAAACATCTTAAGCATCACTCATGGTGCACTGGAATAAGAGTTATTCCCAGTGTCGCGTGATTTTGGTTCTACTCTCATCTTCTTCACTACTTTGTTGTTAAACTTCAAGCAAGTCACTTTATATCTCTGGTTGGTTACTTCAGCTGTGAAATGAGTTGTTTTGACAAGATGGTATCTAAGATCTCTAAGAATTTATTAGATAGGAAGTGAATCCTTTTGAAGAGTCCTGCCTCAGTTCTGACAGTTTATGCATGTGGTGTGTGGTTCTGATCGCTGCAAGAACCTCAAAATCTGTAACTTTCTGTTGGTAAAATTCATTCTCACATCTGAAATTAGAGGGAAAACTAATGTGCACATTACCTATACTAGGCACATTTATAATTAATTTCTTAGAACTTAAATTCCTTTGTCTAGGTAGAATTTCTGACCTCAAACCCACAACAATTGGTGATTTGGCCAAGGGTGCCACCAGATCCAAGTACATTCAGTCTTCAAGATGCCTAGGATAACACTTGTAGCTTGAATACAGAAGATTCAAAACCAAGAGAATTCAGTTTTAGTCCTCTGGAAGTTACAGCAAGAGAACTGTATTCTTTATAGATTACATTTCTTAGGAGTCTCATGCAACCTGTCATGGGAAACAAAAGAAAATCATTTTGAATAAGAGGGTGGTAAGACAGGTAGAATAAGAGGAATGGAGGTGAGGGGACAAGAATTCCTGTGAGACAAGAGTATAGCTTCCTTTTTTTCATAGCTTTGAAGTTTAGATGAAACACGTCTGCTTAATTTACTTTCTTTGGATTCCATGAAAACATTCTATAAACTTACTTTCTATAAATTTATCTATGTGACTGCTATGGACTTAATTGTGTCCTCCCCAACTTCTGTGTTGAAGCCCTACCTGCCTCTGTGTGATGGTGTTTGGCTACGAGACCTCTCAGAGAGAATTCAGTTTAGATGAGGTGATGAGGGTAGGACCCTCATGATGGGATTAAATACAGAAAATATACTGGCTTATCGAAACCACAAGAGTAGAAAATATACAAGGGGTATTAACCCTTAAAACACCACTATCTGTAACAAGTATAAATGAGAATAAGGTGGTTCCCACTAGTGAATTAGGAAGACAAATTGAATAGATACTCTAAAGTTAAGTGGAAAAAACAAATGTGTTTTTAGAAAGAAAACCTCAGCCAGAAGAACAAAAACCCCAGAAAATCATAATGATAATTCTATCTCAAAAATATTGGCTTTGATTGCTTAAAGATCCTATTCTAGGTTATTAATGTTAGTTGTAATATGTTGCATATACGTATTTACTGTTTAGTTTTCTGCCTTCTTTTGTTCTTTTTTGGAACAGCTATTTTCACAATTTCTTTTCTCATTTTGCTTTTCCTTAGGCAAATCTTTTAGTCTCTTCAAACACCTTCCTTTCCTAGTTGCAATTAACAGAATTATAGGATTTCATACTCAAACTTTTGTCTTAGGAGTCAAGGAATTGGGCCTTATATCAAATAGGTCCTCAGTTCAAGTTTGTGAACCAAAATATAGACACCCAATGCAGGGATCAGTGCCCACAAAATGAGATTCCAAATTAGATGTTCTTAGCAGCAAAGGTGCTGGCAACAAACAGCCCCATAAAGTTCAAAAAATCGTTTGATGGCATCTAAGATTTACTGAATTATTTCCAGTCTCATTTGAATTTTAAAACATTCAAAAAAGTATGTTTGTTATAAGTTGAGCAACTACAATATGCTTAGTAGTATATGGAAGGTTTTATAGAGATTATATTAATAGTGTAAAATACTGTAAATTATTTACTGCATTTCTATTTTACAGGTGAGAAAAGTAAAGATATAAATAGCAACTGTTTTGTTCAAGTTCACATACCAAGTAGGTCTCAGAATTCAAACCCACGGCTGTTAGATTTCACAACTATCGACTTTTCACTGGGCCACGCTGCCATAAAACTTTCCAAAACACTTAGAACGTTTTTTTTGGTTTTCATTTTTGAAACATCTATATTAAGAACTTGATTTTAGTTGCTGGCAAGATCTTGATATTAAGATGCAAATAAAGTCAAGATGATTTATAGTGTTTTGTTTTCTTTTCCCCAAAAACCTGGGTGATATTTATTCACTATTTTAGGGGAAATTTCAAACACACAGTACATTATACCACTGGAAACAGACTCACGTTTGTAGTTTCTTCTAATTGTCACTGAAATTATAGCCTTTGAAGGCACAGGCTCTTTTAGACCTCCTCTCCCTGAATGTTCTGACCAATAACCCTTTCTGCATTCACCACCACACAGCCATATGGAGCTGCTCAGTCTTTTACTGAGACTCTTGATTGAGAAGCCTCATGGGACTGTGAACAGCCAAGGAAAGAGAAAAGGATTAGTAGTAATAATACAAAGATTGGACTAGAAAAGGCTGATTCAGCAGCTATAGGAACCATAATTTCACATCCTACTATGCCAGCAGCAAGGGAACTAATTACATGGCAGACACTATGAACTTCAGGTACATTTTTCATTTCACCTCAGTTGAAGTCAAGTCTTCTAAAGAATTTGCTATATAAAACAATGTGTTTGCTGCCAAGATGCACTAAAATATATATAACAAAAATGTAATACTAGATTCTTGATGTAATAAAAATTCCCAAAGCTATGAAATTCCTTCTCCCATTAATAAGGGGACTCATTTTCAATCGGTGTATTACAATATCCTGTTCACTGTGATGCTTTATGGTGCACTATGTAGGTGAGTTGCGCCTTTCAATGCAACTGATTTTCTGAATTTTGGAGTCCAGAAAAATGTGACGTTCTTGTTGTATAATGCAGTATTTGCATTTTTAATACCATTTAAAAAGAAATGCTTTCTTTCAAAATATAATGATAGCACTAATGACTAACGCTTTAAGTGTTTATGCTGATGTGAATTTAATCTTTACATTCATTTTTTTCCATTTTAAAGAGATTTTTAAAAATTATCAGTCAGCCCAATGCATTCCTTTAATACACACTGTATACAGAGATCTAAAACAACCGTTACGAGTGGGTGATATTTTTTAAATGACTGTCATAACTTCTGAAGATGTTAATGTATTGGAAGAAAGTATATAAAACAGTAAAAATATGAACAAATGTCATAAATATGAATAATTATTGGTATGAACACAGAACTCTACATGGGAGTAAACAGACTTTGTTTCCTTTAACATTGATTCCTGTTCATTCCTTTCCTCCCCTCCCCAATTTATGAATCTCTCTCATCATCTAGTTAAATTCTTAATTCCATGTCAGTGATCCATCTGTCATCATCCTCTAAATGGTGTCTCTAGTCCCATGATACTTTTATTTTTACAAAGCCTTGTTCTCCTACCCCTTTCTTCTCAAGCAGTTACTTCAAATAATAGCCACTTTTCTTAAGATTCTTCACTAATGACCATTTTAAAAAATAACTATATCCAGCTACCTACTGGATAGCCATTAAGTAAGTTATTTTTATCATAGTTTATAACACAGGCTAACTACTAGGATTGAAATTATGTACAAATCAAGTATGATTTCTGCCTTTATAGGAATGACATTCTAGATGATATCAGCACAAAATTTATCTCAGATATCTAGAACTTAACTTATTAGTGTATTGTGAGAGAGACAAGCTAATGATTCACTAAATACTTTTTGTCTTTGCCTTGCACAAATAACACATCTGCATTTCTCAGCTTCTTTTGTTGTTGTTGTTGTTGTTGTTTTTAATATGGTCTTGTGGTTGGGAAGTCCCATTACTGAGTTCCGGCCAAAGGAGGGTGAGTGGAAATAATGGGTGTCGCATTTAGCATAGTCCATTGTTACCTCTCATTTTCCATTCCACTGGAAACCATTATACCTATGAAATGGTAGAGCCTTAAAAGGAGGATAACCAATGATCCTGAATCATTGCCCATAAAAGAACAACCCACTGACCAGAAACATCCTTTTGCTCTTTATGTAAGTGGAAAATATACTTCTACTGATGTAAAACACTTGTGTTTTACTGCTCTGATAATTTAACTAATACAGAAATAGGTGAGAAAGAGCTATAAAAATAACTCCTAAAATATGTGACATTGGCTTTGTAATAGATAATAGCAAAGGAATATATTGGAGGCTGAAGAGATGGGAAATTATTATATGCAGTGATACAACATTTATAAAAACTGTTACCTGCCATGATGTGGAGGACACTACACAGAGCTTTATAGCTCTAAGAAGTGTAGTTGGTATAACAATGCACATTGGCTTTTCCTTTTGCTTTAAGACATATTTTACATATTTCCATGTAAACGGGGCAGAATTGGGCAATTTTCAAACAGAAAAAAATGGAATAGAGAGAATTAACAAATTATAGGATATAAACAGTTGGGAGAGGAAAAGACTATATATCACATGGTAACTTGGGATTTTAAGCTGGAGGCAAAGACTGCATTGGACTTTGGGTTGATACCATTGATACAAGAGTATGTTTTTTGTGTATGAGAAGAAGCGTGAGATCAATATTTAGTGGCCAAAACAAAAAAAAATGATGTTTCCTAGGACATGAGGGAGGCATAAGATGGAAGCGATTTGAAACAGCAATCACTGCTTGGAATGTAGAAACATTCATTTTGAAATTAAATGATGATAATCTTTCATTACTATTTTAAAATTTGTTACAACCAACACTAATACAGTTATCCCTCCCTCCCACACTATTGCCCTAACCTCCCCAAGTCTGCATGAATTTTTTGTGTTTATATCTACCTTCTATCTTTCTATCTAGCTACCTAATCAACTGTGCCTGCCAACAAATATATTAAAACCTGCATTTTCCATACAATGTCTTAATCAGGTTCTGTAACTCTTTACTTACTTTTAATTAAGAACAGGAATCCCATTCTCTATTTTTATTTGTTTGGTTTTTAAGACTAAATCGTATTGAAAAACCATCCACCACTCCTGCTACCTCGAGCTAACAAGGTAGTTTTGAATGAATTGAATTATTGGGAGTAGGAGTAAGTACCTGTTCCCACACATTTTTCTTGCTCTGTTCCCTATCACTCAATAGTGGGAAAGAAGTAGAGGGAGGCAGGTACTCTTCATCAGTTACTGACTACAGTGAGGTTGTTGTAGTTTTTTGACTCATCAAACCCTACTGCCGCACCTCATTGTCTATGGACTCAATATGGAAAAGTTGTCCAGTAGGTGAAGAGCTTTCTAAGAAAAACCTTCTGAGGCACTGATGCTTCTTTATGAATTGGCCTCATCCTCCTGCTGATTTGCAACAAGCACCAATATTCTACATTCTTTTAATGTGGATTCTTCTTTGTCTTATGCTGTGGAAGTTCCTAGTAAGATTATAAAAATATGGAGAATTTATAATAATAGAAGTATTAGTCACCAGATAGCCTATATTGAGAACTTGCTAAGTTCTAAGAACTGTCCTAAGTTTTTAAATTTGAATAATATTCATCATTACTCCACTCCTATGAAATGATTACTATTTTCCCCATTTAAAGATAAGAAAACCAAAGACTGAAAGGGTTCTCATAAAAGTGATCAAGGAAAATAAAGAAACCTCTTTAAGAACTCAGTGTCAGAAATAAAATAGAAGATACCATCTAAGATGCTTTAGATGTTAAAAAGAAAATAGTAGGGTAATATTTTTAAATAATTTATAGCAATAAATTATAGACTAAATGAAAGACAAATTCTTTTTATGAAATATGACATAAATAGTAGCATTCAACTTGTAGAGAGCCAGTAAAGCAGTTTATTCTTTAATTAAAGACATTCCATGAAGAAAAATGCAAGTCAGAATGTCTTTGTTGATCAATTTTAACCAAACATCCAAAGGAAAAAAAATTGAATATTACATTAATACTTCCAGAGGGAAAAAAAAAGAATAGATACACTGCATCTCATTTTGGGAGACTTCCATAATCTTTTTGAAGGGGAGATCTAACAATAATAACAAAAATTTGACCATCAATATTATTAAGAAAAATAAATTCAAAATTCCTTTTAAAATTGGTAAATCGAAGCTAGAATTATGTAAAAATATTAAAATAAGGTCCTGTTGATTATTCATTAAAAATCATGCAAATAATTAAATTAATAAAACATGCAAATAGAATTTACAAAGCCAAAAGATAATGTGTGAGTTTGATTTAAAATCTGAACACTAAAGCAATTTGCACATTAACAAAATAAAGAAGGTATGTAATATGATCAACGCAATATCCTAATGATTATATGATCATGTTCAATAAATATTTTTTAATGAAAGAATGAATAAATGAACAAAAAGTTGATAGCCTGATGTCTTATTTTGTTTGTGCTACTGCAACAAAATATCATAGACTAGGTAGCTTATAAACAACAAACATTTAGTTCTCATAGTTCTGTAAGCTAGAAGTCCAAGATCAAGGCGCCAGTGGACTCAATATCTGGTGAGGGCCCATTTTTTGGTTCATAGACCGCTATCTTCTCATTGTCTCCTTACATGGCAAGTAGGAGCAAGGGAGCAAGGGAGAACTTCCCAGTCTTTTTCATAAGAGCACGAATCCCATCATGAAGTCTTCACCCTTGTAACCTACATAACTCCAAAGGCCCCCATCTCCAAATATTGCATTGGATATTAGATTTCAACATATGAATTTTGGGGGAATGCAAACACTTAGACCTTAGCAACTAGTAGTCAAGAAAGAAACTAGAATAGACTGAAAAGTCTCAGGTTTACAAATCCATTCAAAGCGATGCTAAAATCCATGATGCTATTGTTCAAAAAGGTAGAATTAGAGTTTTAGGAATTTTTCCATTTGCAATGACCCAAGGGTTTTCAGTGCATTTTGCCCTGCATGTTCAGTGACAAACATATGGGATTTAATAATTAAGGTACAATAGAATTTACTTATATCTTCTCTACCATATGTCCTGTAAGGCATAGTGCATGCAAATAGGACTCAACATCCTCCTCCAGTGTCTTCCTTGGCAAATATAGTTTTACTGCTTACTAAACTTGCTTTATGCTGATTGTAGAGTAAGAGCAAACACATTAGATTGTCCTGTCCAAGAAATGAAAATGACAGATGAAAAGATTTAAATATGAATTACAGTACCAATAAAGGCGAACAAAATGCTTGCAAGAGGTGCCTAAGTAATAACATTTCATTTTGATAATGTTCATCTAGAGCTGAGGAAAAGGGCTTCTGTTCATTCCAGGAAATGGAGTTAGTAAGAGGAGTTCAATTAAATGCTGCTTCTCAGAAATAGGGGTCAATAATTCCAGTCTCCTAAGGCTAGTTTTCTAGCCTGCCATGGCACTGGGTTTTTCTGGCAGCCTTAGGCAAGGGGATTTTCCTTATTTTGAATTGTATGACACTTTCTTTTTATCATACTGTACATATTTCTAAAATCTTTCTTACATAAAAGTCTATTTTTAAAGGGCAAATAGTATTATTCAGGAAGATTATTCATTTGAAGAAGATGCTGCTAGGATTTTTCAAAAGATAAAATCTCTGTGTCTGTAAATGCTCATGCTTTGAAAGCATGTGACGTTTACACCACAATAAAATATAAATTAGTTTGTTTTGCCCTTGGAAATTTGGGGATATAGTGTGTATTAGAGGAAGATAAAAGAAAATACTAGTCAATTTGACACCAGGATAAAAATAGGAGCCAGATTTATGTTCTGGTACTGGCTTGCCATTAACTAGTTTATTATCCTTAACTAGTCCTTTATCTATTATGAACAACTAGTTAATTGATTCAGTCTATTTATGCAGTCAGTGAAAATGTGTGTGATCCTGTTAGTCAAATCATGTCACCCCTGCTCAAGTCTCTCAAAGGGTTTTGCATCACTTCTGGAGTAAAAGCCAGATTTCTGAAAATGACATTTCCTACTGCTCTCCTTTTGCTAATGCTGCCCCAGCCTCAGTGGCCTCACTGCTAAACTTAGGTTAACCCAGTCACATCCACAGCCAAGGCCATTTATGATTGCACATACTTGATCTACTCGATGTGTCTGGAATACTCTCTCCCTCCCCACCAGAAATATTTTCTTAGCTTGCTCACTCCCCTTTCTCGCTCCCCCCTTTTCTTTACTCAAACATCACTTTCTCGAGGAGGCCTTTACTTATGACCCTATATTATAACTGGACCCCTCCCCCAACACTCTTTATGCTCTTTCCTGCTGTTTTTCTACTTGCTATTTCTCATTATTTAATGTCATTTATTTATTTATTTATCTATTGATTGATTGATTGATTGTTTTCTTTCTCACCCCCCGACCAGAAATTAAGGTCCATGATGCTAGACAATGTTTTGCTGTTTTATTGACCATTTTATCCCCAAAATATAGGGCAGTTCCTGGCTCAGAGTAGACATTCACTAAATATTTGTTGAACAAATGAAATTAATGAGTACTACCTACAGCATGTTAGGTCTTATTAAACTTACTGAGCATCGGCAAATCATCATTAGAATGATATTTTTTTCTAATAATAAAATAGCATGATGAGAAAGAATGACCTAATATAGTCCCTTGAGGGGCAACACAGTAAAATGCTTGATGGAGATGCTAGGTGGAAATCTAGCTTTATATTTTGTATAAATAAATTAAACTGAACTTAAATATACCTATATATAGTTTTTGTAGAACTTATGGCCACTGAAAATAAATACATATCAGCAGATTCATGTTACCTCAGCCTCTTCAGTTGGCATTCATATGTTTCTAGATTCCAGGACAGGGAGAGAATTTTCATGTTGTAGAGGTAAAAGAGAATTATAGAATTAGTCAGCAGCCTGCTGACTAAACTGCCCTCTCTTTACCTTATATTGATAAGGAAGATTGAGACACACTTGGAGTAAGAGCTAAAATATTGGCTGTTCAAGACAGAGAAAAAATTATAAACAAATGATGAATCAACATGGTAATTACAGATTTATATGTTCTGTGAAGAAGATGAGCCAGGGTAATTGGAGAGGAAAAGAGAGGGTATTTTAGGTATTCACTAAGATCCCTTTTAGTGATATCATCCTCTTCACATGGAAAAGAAAAGAGGTCTGTTTGACTTAAACACAAGATGAAGGGAATGAGTGACAGGAGAGAAGTCAGGTTAAAGAGAATCAGAATTTATTGACACTCATAGCTTTATTATAAATCATTATAAAGTTTCCTGCAACAGAATGTTTTCTTCAATTTTATGGGAATCAGTTGGGCTTCTGAGAATATACTTGAAGATAGGTCAATACTGAAATGCCACTCTGGGCCTATTAGGATAATCTGGGTGAGAACCAGCAGAGACTTGGATCAGGATGATAGGAAGGAAGGTGATAAGAAGTGGTTGGATTATTGATATATTTTGAATACAAAGCCCAACAGAACTTTGTCATAAGTTGTATATTCAGTGTGAAAGTAAAAGGAGGCATGAAGGATGACTAAAGTTTTGGCCTGAACAACTAGAAGATAAGTAGTTATTAATGAAGATGAAGAGGATGGAGTAGGAGAGGTTTCTGAACAGAAGATCAGGAGCTTAGTTTTGGACACATGAAGTTTAAAATGATGATAAGGTATCCAAGTGGATAGGTTGATTAAGATATAACAGTCTGGAGTTTACAAGGTTAGGTAGTAGAGACCATACAGATATTCTTTATTACTTGAGACTGGATGAGATACCATCAGAGTGGTGACAAATGGAAAAATATACCATTAACAACAAGAATAATATAGACCCATATAGGACATGTTTTCAGTAGTCTCTGTATGTGCATGCACCTATGTTCAGATTCCTAATTATCAGAAAATGCAGTTTGGGACAGCCGAAATATTGTAGAGGACAAAGTCAAGGATCCAATTCTAGCTGTATACACTGCTAGTTGTGTGGCTTTGGAAGAGTTAATTAAACTCTTTGAGAGTCAGGTTTTTTTGACGGTAGTAGGCTAACAATAATATCTTCCTTCCATTTTGGTTGCGAAGAACACATATGTGCAAAGTTGCATAGCTTCGCAAAGTAAAATAGAGATCTAAACAGAAAATACCAAATTTAATAGAGGTCCTAGATTTTGCAAGTGGGAGTTGGATTGGTTGAAGGGGACAAGTCTCTGTCTCATAGTGGTTGCCAGAAATTAAAATGTTTTATGTAATTTGTATAATATTACTTAAAATATTAAAATGTTATTTGTAAATAAACACTATCTTTCTGAAAAGCTATTTTCCACTACATATTGGGAGGCTTGAAAATGCATACTTTTTAATCTAGGAAGTGGACTATATCATAAGAAAATAAAAAGATAAGTTTAAGTTTTTACAGTTGTTTGAAAACAACTCAAATGTCTGATAGAAAAAAACTGTACTAAATGATGATGATTTACCTGTAGAGCATACTAACATGAAGCCATTAATATATTTTTAAAAAACATTTAGTAAAGTAGGAAAAGCTGGTATAAAAATGCACAATTTAAAAGTACAAGACAAATTATTATTATTTTTATTTGTTTTATATTAATTGTTTAAATTATAAGGAAAAAAACTAGAGGCAACCAACCATGTGTTGATTACAATGTATATTTCAAGAGTGACATTTGGAATAATTGACTCTACCTTTCTAAGGTTTCAAAATTCTTTACAATATGTATTATTTTTTGTCATAAGAAAGAAGTAATTTATTGAAAAAAGGTATTCTTAGGCTTTTTAATATTTAGTTGTTCATACAACCGAGATGTCCCTTCAGTCTCATGTACTTTTATTGCCTTGGACTTACTTTATACTGAGGAAAAGCAACCTCTTTATTGATGAACTAAACCATTAATTGAATGAGTCTCTTCTATATAATGTTCTGGAAAAAATGCTATAAAAACAAAAATGAGACACTAACTTCCATAAAATATTTGTTTCTCTGAAGTCATTTAAACTTGGTCTTTTTCTCTGAAAAGCTTTATGAGTAACTAAGCCCAGTCTAACTTGGTTAGAAAGCTCTGGTTTAAGCTAGCACCATTAAAATTAGAACAGTCACAAAAGACCCATTAACATCATTTAAATTTGGTAAGGAATGGACCCTAGACTATGCAGAAGTCAAAAGAACTGACCACTAAGAATAATGATCTGACATGATGAGTGTTGTGAGAGTGCTGACATAAGGAAAAGCCTGTGTGCTCACTAAACATTTTAAAAGAAACTACCTTTAAGAAGTATATTGCAGAGTTTTAGGGTATCTTGATTATTGTTTTATTTTTGTATTTTTTCATCTTTAGTAATTTATGTATAGGAATGTAATAACTTAATCATTTACTAATAGGAGGAATGGATTTCCAATTGCATTTCTGTTTTTATTAGCTATGAGTTTTTGAACAAATTGTTTGTATTCCCCTAGTTTGAGTCCTCATTCATTAAATGAATAAATAATAGTCCCTAGTTCTAACTCATGCATTTTTAATGTGCATGAAATGTGCTAATTCTTGTATAGTTCTTAGCACTGTACCTAGAATAAAGTGATTTTTTAAGTTATTGTTAATATTATTATCACTATTATTATTTCTTACTTCTTATAGTTTTCCTGAATTGGTAAATCAAATAAATGTATTATCTGAGACTCCTGATAATAGACCAGGAATCAATAGTGAGATAGTTTTCAGACTCAGAGAAACCAAAGAGACAATAGTTTTCTCCTGTTTAAAAATGACAACTTTAATGTTGAAATATATGTTAAATATGTACCCATACCTAAAGTTTCAATTAAGAATAACTGAAGTAATATAGGCATAAGATCTTTCTAAATTATAAAGCTCTGTGTAAATATGAGAGATGATTACTAATGTTACCAGGCTATTATACAAGCATCTCAATTAGTATTCAAGTTAGCAAACATTCTTTGCAGCATAATAAAGAGCTTTAAAAGTTAGTTTCTTCCCCCCAAAAGCATATATTTTATTTCCTAGGTGTAATTTACAAACTTGCAGAAGCAACTCAAATTTGTATTATCAATCATTTTAAGAGAAAGATCCATTTTAAGAGAGAATCCTTTTTTAACATAATAATCTCATAATGTATTGCTAACTTGAAATGGTATATCATCTAATTATGAGTTAATATTTTAATTTTATTAAATTTTATATGGCCTACAACTTGTTTTTTTCTAAATATACCTTTTTATGAGCAAACATCTGCGCATAGTTAGAAATCAGTTTTAACTTAGAATTCATGGTGGTGGAATATATTGGAGGAAAAAATGTGAGAGTCTACTTGCCAACTCAAAGCAATATGAACATTGATGCAGTGAATATAAATGAACTCTCCAGGGAAGGTTTTCTGACAGTAGTGCTTATATGACTCACACTATCTCTTGATCCATGAAATGCATTGCACTTCATCAATTTGCTACTTGAATTGCCCTAAGGGGAGAAGGTTGTCATTCACTCACTGAAGTAAATTAAAGGCATGATAAATAATTTTATTGACTGCATTATTAAAATATCATTATTTATGCAAATAAGAACAGTTTTATGCCATTTTATAATAAATACTATTTAATATTTATACAGTCCATTTTACTAAAGCTCTTAAAAAAACTAAAGAGATCCTATATCTGTGTCATATTTTGCCCTTAAAATTGTGATGGGTAACTGAGATTTAACAATCTTTGTAACTGGGGCTGGTCAGACCTTGTGGGAGAAGCAAATCTATTTTAGTCTATTCTGCCTTCTTCTACAATATCATGAGTTGTTCATGCTTCTGGTCTCTTAGGCTAGGCTAATAAAAATACAAAATGACCATGGAATTATACTCGACAGTTTACAAAGTACCTTCACATCTATTTGGAGTAAGCTCTGATTTTTCTGCCTGGCCTTCATCATGAATTGACTCTGAATGCAAGTTGCCAGGGCAGAGAGCAAACAGTTCACCCAATTTTCCTCAGACTATGCTGAAAGTTACTGTGGAGAAATGAACTAAGTATATAAAACATTTTGAATTACCCAAACCTCAGAATCTATTCATCAAAGAACTCTAGCAGGCTATCATAGGGAAAAACTGAACATGATTTTTTTTAGTAATTTGAATTTACAGTTGAACTCTTTAAAAAATTTACAAAAACACCAAAACTTTTACCGGCTTGAATTCTTAGGAAACAGTGGTGTATGTCTTACTTCTTGAGATTATTGGGAAGACTATAAGGAAATGAGATAATGTGTGAAATTATCTAGGTATCTGGATCAGGTTTCCCTTAGAACTCTGTTCATATTACTATCATTGCCCTCCTACAATTTTATTGCAAGTACAAATTTACTTTCTGTCTTCCTCTATAGATTATGAGATAGTTAGCTTTATGAGCAGCATATTATTCTTTGTGTTCCTAGTACAACAGCATTTAAATGGTTCATTTACTCATTTTCTCCTTAACACCTTCACTCAACAAATACTTGAACATCTTCTATATGTATGAGAGCAAATCTCATAGTGTTAGCATTACCTAAATTTGGATTTAAATCCTAGCTCTATAAAATAGTAATTTTGTGACTTTTGGAATATTACATTATCTACCTAAACCTTTGTTGTGACAATTAAATAGTAGCAAAACTTGATAATCGCAAGCTGATTATAGCTAAAATTATGGATTCAAATGTGTGGGTTAATTTGTAGCAATAAAAATCCAATGAGAACTAAAATTAATAAATTGAGGTAATGGATCTATGAGTCAGCATTAGTTAAATTATGCTGCAGTAACAAACAGTGCTAGAATCTCATAGGATTATAACCATAAAAGTTTGATTCACTTATATGTCACTGTGGGAAAACTGTGGTTTTGCTCCATGTGCTTATCCTTCATTCCGGGATCTAGGCTACTGAAATAGACCTTATCTGAAGCATTGCCAGCTACATTGCATAAGGGGAAAAAAAAGCAACAGTATACTTAAGTTTGGTATTTGTTACTTTCATTCATATTTCATTTGACAAAACAATTTAAAATGAGTCTGATTTCAATAAGTCACTGAAATGGGGAAAAATAATATAATCTATTACTAGAGATGTGATACATGGAAAAAGACAAGCAAATTCTAGGGAGTCATAATAGTTAAGTCAGCCTCTATGCGAGGTAGTATTTATATTCAGTTGATGGAACCAAAGGTTATGTGGGGGGTGGGGGAGAATATCCGGAAATGAAATGATAGCTTGAGCCCTCCAGATGATAGGAATATTTGATTGGATGCTACTAATTCACTATAAGAACAGTCACCAATGGGAGCTGTCCAAGCTGCCTAACCTTGACCATTTGCTGAATAACTGAAATTCAGCAGAGGCATACAGAAGCCTTCAGATTTAGGAAAATCACATCCTGGTTTTAGTTTCACACACAGTGGTGATTCTGGAACTTGTCTATATTACTAAATTCCTCCATACCTCTGCACAGATAATATAGGCTCAAAATGCTTTCAAACTTCATCTTTTGTTACCTCTTCTTCTTCTATCAGTGAATCTCTAAATATTTTTTTCCAGTAGTTGATCTTGATCTTACAGTTCCAATTACTTCATCTCATCAGGAAGAGACATTCTCTGTGGCACAGAACATAAAGATATCTTAGGTGTTGGCCTTCAGACTCATACCTAAATCAAGTGCTAGAATCGGTCTGGCCCTGAAAGATTTAGGAAAATAGAACTAACAATGCTGTCTTAAAAGAACTGAAGTGGCAGTTTGGAGGCAGTGATCTTAATATCGCATACCTACCAGGGTTGTGGCAACTAAAATTTTGATTAAAAAAAAATTCTCAAGGGACTATATCTTCCTAGACAAATTGCTGTCCAGATTAATAGCTACCTGCCAATTTTTTTTTTATCATCATAAGATTATAGAGGGCTGGAGACTATAGAATTAGGGCAGGGTCATATTATCATATTATAATACCTAGTGTTATTTACAAATGGTATTACTATCATATAAATTTATTTCAAATATATAAACTCTAACTGTATCTTAAAAAATTAACAAATCATTTGTCTTGAGAATTTTAAGAAAAAATTATGTAACTCACAATAAAAGATATGTAAGAGGTGGTGAACAATATTAAACCACATGCTATCAAAGATTTTCTTAGTATTTATGCTTTAAAACAGAACTCATAAGTTATATTTCACATAAACTTAAAAGTGAGAAGGCATTTTATAAAGACAGTTATACAATTAGTGGCATTATACATAAAAAAGTCAGAAAAACAAAGCTTTTAATTATCTGAAATTTCAGATATATGGAGTCTTTGCCATTCTAATCAAAAGATTTACATTAATTTTCCATTCTCCTCATAGAGCTATTCCATAGATGAAAACAAATCAGGTGCTTTTAGGAGATAACTCTGTATCACACTTGGAGCACAAAAATAAAGACAATTATTTTCACTCTTTTATAAAATACTAAAGGAAGAATAATTATTTCCATCGCCAAAAATGTTAGCAATGAAATCAAATGTATAATAGTATAAATTTAGAAAAAATTCAATGACATAAATTTGTTACCCAGCCAAAAATTATATAGAATTGTAGTCAAATGTAATTATTTTGAAAGAAGTTCCGGAATGATGAATCTTAATAATATCAATCAGCATGCATTTTTCAAAACACAAATCCAACTGCAAGTAAAAATCATAACTTTTTTTAAAGACTGGAACTATTTCAATAGATACAAATTTGTTCATGAAAACTTAAACAGGATATTGTTTCAATGAAAAACTGATTTCCTTAGAAGCAGTAATAAGTATTTTCATAAAATTATAAACAGCTAACATCATTCCTGGTATAATTTTCCAGAATATGAATATGTTGATTAATTTCATGAGAAACCGAACTTGAATTAGTCTTCTAAACATCAAAAGCTATACTTAAAGGCCAATCTAGTAGTATAGTTCAGCAAATAAAGCTTAGAATTTTCAGATTTTTGTGTGGACATTTCTCTTTCACTCCTGTGAGTACTTTATTGTCTACTTTATGTTAGATATTAGAAAATATTTTATAATTTTGATTGGCTTGATATAGTAATATTTATAATTTGATATAATGGTAAAAATTGATGTCCCTTAAAAATGTTTTTCAAATAATCTCTTATACTTTATAAATATATGTCTTTATTTATATTATAAATAAATTGGGAGAATTGTGCTGAAATAAATTACTATTGTCTTGAAGGTCATAGAATAATAAGGTTGTTTCAGTGTAGATAGTGCTTTATCACAGACTTGTCTACCTGTTATAAATTATCCTAAGGGAAATAAAGATTTAAAAAAATTAAATCCCTATCTGTTTATTTATCTATCTATCTGGCTGTTATTCATGTAGTCATATCAAACCAATTTCTATTTCTGCTTCTGTTAAAGAAACCGGTGAAGTTGTATATCTGCTAATGTTACTCCAATTAAAGAGGAAAGTAGGGTCGGAATGTCAGAATTGAAATCCCTCCTTAGCTTTTTGACAGCTGTGGGTCTTTGCACAATCATTTCAACTACTCTCAGTTTTTTTGGTTTTTTTAATCTGTAAAACGGGAAAGATACTAAAGCCTTTATTACATTAGGAATGTATGACAAATGAGATAATGCGTGTAAAACTTTCTCACAATACATGCCATAGGTCTACTATTCAGTAAATGGCGATTGCTGTAAATTAGCACAGTGGCTACCCTGAGAATACCAGTAGGCCAATCAGGATTCACAGCCTGCCTGATTCTAATCCCATTTTCCATATGCTATATAATACTGCCTCTTGATCATGAATATCTCAATCAATGAAAGAGTCCTCTAAAAGAGGTTGGCTAAAAGTGGTAATATTAAATATGAAAATATAATTAACTAGGCCAAAAAATGGAACAGTTATCTTCCTAGTAATGGAATTTGTTACCAAAGGTCTGTTTAGTCTGTTTTCTTAGCAGCCAAGCCAGGTGGGTTTTGCTGGAGAACAGAAGTGCTGATGAGACAATGTACTGACCCACTTTGTCTCCCTGCAGACAATCCCAGCTGGCGTAGTGTGCACTCATTGTTCAAATAAGACCATATTCTTTTGACTTTTTATTATATCTCTCAATGAAATAAAAATATGAATGTTGTGTTATCTGCAGAAGGAAAAGAAAAACTTGGACCTGATATTTGAAAGAGTCAAATCCCATGTGAAATTATCCTCATATTAAAATAGAAGCAATGGTTCATAATTGCAAATATAAACCAGGTGTCTGTCATCATATTTTATTCTAATCTCACCGCAGACACATGAAACTTTGAAGTATATTTTAAATATATAAAACAAGAGAAACTGTCTTAAATCCATTTGTATAATACACAGTTCCAAGGAATGTCTTTCAAAGAGAAAGAGTGACAGAACTAAAGAACAGATATATAGAGAAATAAGTTATTTTGTTGATATTGGTAATATGCTAAAAAAATACCTGGATTTCAGATACTGGAGAATATGTTTGCTTAAAAAAAAAAAAGAAATGAGACTAGTGCATACCCACAGGGCTGTTCTGGAGGAAACACTGGTGAGACCAAGTACTATTTCAATATATAACTTGACCAAAAACTGAGTAGAAGTTAATAGGGTTTTACAGCTAAACAAAATAATGTTTTCTGCTTGGTGATGAGAACCACTATGGTCAATTTTCATAAGCTTTCAATATGCTGTGATGTAAAGAAAAGAATATGGCCTTGAGGGTCTTTGAGAAGAGGGTCTGAATCTTAGTAACCCATCTTTGAGTTACTTTATGTAAGGTATTTTAACTCTCTCCTCTGTTCAGGCACTGAGAGGAAGTAAATGAGAAAGACAAAGATACATATTTGTAATTACAAAGATTTGTAATTTCAGCACAAATTTGACTCTGAAATGGAGAGAAAAAAGACAAGGGAGAAGAAAAGAGTGCCATACAATATTCTTGGATCCAAGAAAAGATGCTGTGTTGTCATGGTGTGCACTCTAAACCTGCATATTTATTCCAACTGTGTCTTTTGAGGAAGTGCAAGTTACTCTAGTACTTTGAAAATATTAAATCAACAAATTTATTGATTCTACATTTGTTCAGTTCATTTACATTCAGACAGTATAAAAAGGGGGAATATATTACCAACATCAATACATTTAGAGAGTCCATACACAGAAGAGAAATACATGGGTCCAAATAGGAAATAATGAAATTAACAAAAATTTTGGAGAAAAATCACAAATATAGTGATTAATATCATCGAATGAGAATCTTACTGGGTAAAGCACACAATTGAAACAATGTGCATTTTTAAACTTTATTAAGCCTTTCACTCATTGATGTTTAATAAAATACCTTTACTGATCATCATACCTATAGCTTTGTAAGTCAGATTTGGGTGGCACAACTTATCCTGTGCTTTGTTACTACCCTATATTCAAACCTATGGTTATGTGGCTTTAAGGAACTTGCATAAGTACACCAATGCTCAATTTCTTCATTGAAAAAATAGGCAAAATGGTATCTCTTTGCTGGGTTGTCTAAGCATTAGAGGTACCCTTTTAAAAGACTACCAGCAATACACATCATGCAAAGAATGTGTTCTTATTGTTTGTTATGATGATGATGTTGATGATGATGATGGTGTGGAGGAGGTTGCTATAACAATCTCTAGCACTGGGTCATTTGTGTGTGTGTGTGTGTGTGTGTGCAAGATGAGTTTCACAGCTTCAATAATTCATAATTCAATGGGTTGCACACACACAGAGACAAATACAGTAAATACAAAAATCCAATGCTATAGGTGTATGTGCAAATTACTAGAGGCAAATAGAGAATGAGGCACCTCTCTCAAACTGAAGTTTGCCAATTTGTCAATTTGCTTCACAAATGTAGTTGTATTGGAACCAAGCAGACAAATCAGAAAGATAAACCCACTTTTAAATGTTTGGTACATTTTTTATGACTCCTCAGGAATACCCTTTTCTTAAGTTTACTATCCTCTTCCTTCAGTTATTTCCCAGTTGGGAAAATGTTAGTTTCTCTTACAAATCTTATCAGTTCCCTCTGAATATATTAATTTACTTATATCACTTTCAAATTATAGACTTTCTAGTGGAGTGCAATATTTAGGTGTCATTCTAGAGGACATAAGAAATAACCATAAGCCATCCTCTTCTACGTACCACTCTTCTATTACTGCACCCAAAGAAATAACACATTAAACATGATAGATAATTAAACCCCATCAAAAATTAGGATATTTTGGGCCTAATTTACCTGATGTGAAAATGAACAAAACAGAAATGTATGTGGGATCTGGATCTTTCTCTCACAAACGAACTTGAGTGAGAAAAACTCAAACTTTAAGATAAAAACTCAAATAAACATAAAAACTAACACTGCTTTAAAAGAGCAATCTACAAATTCTACTAATAGTCTGAAGAAATTAAGGTCCGCACCGTGTACAAACAGGGAAAACTTCAAACTTGACATGACAGATTTGTAGAGTTTCAGGATCCTGTGACTACAGTATAGACTTCAAATATAGATCACATTTCTATTTATACATAATACAACCAATAAAACATAATCTGTACATGATAAGGATATTTACTTTAACACAAAGAGACAAAGACTCCCTTTCAATATCCCAGTTCACTACTCAGGATCTTTTCTACGGTTTAGAAATAGGTTCTCCGTGGCTTCTCATACAGATGTCTCCTCAAGCCATCAGGACAAGTTTTCTGTTCCCAGAACCTTCATGAGAGCCTTATTCCACTGTACACAGTCATCTCCATGTCTCCTCTGATGCTATTTCTTTTCTTCTAAACTCAATAAAGGAATCCTGGGTCTCCCTTTCTACCACTCTGATAAAAGCTTCAGATATGTTTATGCCTCAATTACCCTTAGAACAACTGAAAAAAAAAAAAAAAAAGGCTTGGAATAAAATAAAAAGAAAAATGTGGGCCTGGCTCTATGTTCAGAGATAACAAAAGAATATAACAACATGAAAGTTGTTTACAAGTACTAAATGTATTTGCACAAGTCCAGACATATCCTCAGTGTAACTCTGAAAGCCTCCAGGCTTAGCCCTCCATGTTACAGGGACTAGAACTGTCTGTAGTGCTCCCCAGCTGACAGCAGTGCTCTGAGCTGGTCAACCTTCACATTCTCTAAGAAACATCTGTGTATGTTGTTCTTTCCCTTTACCTTGATGATTGATTCCTGTGGCTCCTTTCTTTTTTCCAGACTGCTTTCCAGGATATTTGACAGTGAAGATGTCCACTGCCATCATAAAAACCCTACCCCTGGCAGCTTATTTGCTTGTCTTTTCAATTCAATTCATGTACTAAGTGAGTAACATTTTTTTAAAAGGTGAGTAAAACATGTCATAGGTAAACACTGGGAGATAGTTTTAGCATTTAGAACTATCTACAGTATTATATCTTACAACTTCTGAAGAATTTGCTTTGAGATTAGATTATTATCCACATATCTCTTATCAGATATAGAAGACTAGAACATATACTATTTTAAAAATATAACCCTACACACCATAAGAAATGTTACAATTTTAAGATAGTAATTCTGTCTTAACATCTTACATAAGCCTGTGGGTGGGCTAATGTTTTAATACTCTCACTGATATGTTCATTTTTTTAACCCTGTAGTTTGAAGATTTTCTAAAACTTTGAATTATGTAAAGCATATTAACATTGCCTTGAGAATATATTCTTGGAAAAGATCTGTGCTAAAGCAATTTATAGCATTTATATAGAATGGTGGTATTATAGAATGTATATATCTTGATAAATTCTATTTTTGAAAGTTAAAATGTCAACAAAAATATTTTCTGTACAAAATATTTTTATCACAAATCCAAAATAATTTTATCTAATTAGGGTGACAAGTTTTAAAATTTTAGTAAGGGCTACATTCAGTCATATATTTTCAAGCTTAAGGCTATGCTTGAGTATGCAAGATAGCATTCATAGATCTTACTAGTGCCACCTACATTTCATTAGTCACTTATGTAAGTAAAGTTCAACCTTGTTGACACAAAATTGTAAACACAAGTTATTCAGACAATAAGCTTTGCCACATTTATTGCAGAGTTCTCCAAATTATTTTTAAGTCTCATATGTATATATATATGTGTGTACATATATATAATTAGAAAATAAAATGCTAGAATATTATATAACATTCAAATCATTGTATTGGAATGGGAATGTGGGTACAGTAGTTATTCAGTTAACAAGATTCTCCGAGCTAATATCAGGGAATATGAGCTTCATTTTCATAAATTACATTTTGCATTTAGGTCAGCAGAAGTGAAATGAATTTGTTCTTGTGTCCACATATTTAAATGAAGAAAATTATTTTGTATGAAATTATGTATGGCTGATGACATACACACAACCACCTTGATGACTGTCAGATAGATTCCAGTGGGGCAGGACAGGGAGAGATGAATAATTATGGTTTGACTGTGGACTATAAACTTAGTATTTCTCAACTGAGTAGTGTTCTTACAAAAATCACATCAGCCCTCAGAAATCTGTGCCTTAAAGTCTTATTTAATACAATTTCTACCTTCACTGGATGCCCCAGGTCCTGGTTGTTTTTACATTCTTGTGACATCTCCTCTTCCAATAATATCAGAATGTTTGATTTTAATTTAAAACAAGGAAAAAAATTTCTGCCCACTTACTGCTGCAAAAATAAATACAAGTTAAAGGTAACGAAAGTACTTTTAATAAAAACATTAGCTATGAAAACCACAAAGCAACAATAAAACGTGAAATATAAAATATAATTATAATGCAGTATGTGCAAAAGCTATTTAAAATTTTGACTGATTCAAATTGAACTATTAAGCTTTTCCTCTTCACAAGAGTTTGATTATTAAAAACAACATTGCTTACTGTAAAGGTAAGAAAACGCTATCCCTCAGGTACATAGCATGTTCTGGGAACTCCATTATGTGTTTTGCATATATTATCTTCATTAGTATTTAAATCAAATTTAATTCTTTACAGGGAGCATAATTATTAGATATTTAGTTCAGAGGCGAGAATACAAAAACTCAAACTAGTAACTCAAGGAGTTGATATTCAAGTCTAGAGCCACCTGGCTCATAATTCTGTGCTCTTTGTGATATTTCATAATGTTTATTCAAAATAACAAAAATAAGTTTATTTAGCAAAGTCAGTGTGACAGGTGTCTTTCATAGTTTATTGCCAATCCTCAAAAAGCCCCTGGAAGGCAAAATATCTGAGCTTTATTTGACTAACCTAATTCACCACAGAATTTCCAATTATTATGGAGAGAGGCAGGTTTAGGAGGTCCTGTAATTTCCAGGAAAAAAAAAAATTGTACATCTATTCTTGGCAAATGCCAATAGGAAATATAGATTTTTCAGAATAACTAGGCAGAGATAATATATGGCTATGTCAAAGAGTGTTTGTCTACCTAAAGAATACAGAAACAAGTCAGCCCAGCCAGAATGTGTAATAGTTATCAACAACATTCTCCAACATCAAGGCACAAGCTAGCTGCCCCCCAAAGCCTTGCCAGTAGGCAATGTCAGAGTAAGAAAGAATTTAAAAATCACATACACACTTCTAGAATTATAATTCTTTCTCCTACTGTCCCATATATAGCATGTAAGTTGTTTTAGATAATATGTTGGTGGCCACCTCATGTTAGCTAGAAAAAGCTCCTCGATCTATAAATTAAAACAAAAGAGAGTAAGATTGAGAGAGAGGAGAGGAGATGGGGGAATAGTATGATTTCTGGGATAGGCTTCAGGATAAATGTAGTTAGGAAGAACACTACTCATCCATCAATCAATCATTCTCAGACACTACAGCCTGCAACAGGCTGATTCAGGTACCTCCTGATCCTGATGCTGAGATATTGAACAAGAGACAAACATCCCTAGTACCTCTGGGAGGCAGGCTAACTAGAAATAAGGCTTTAGAAAGATAGCACGTGTCGTCTGGCAAAAGGGAAATGGAAAAGATAGGTTAGGGATAAAACTATGGGAACAAATATTTAGTGTGGTCATAGTCACTTGAAGTACGACCCCTAAACCATGGTGCCACCCCTCCTTTGTTGATAGATTGTTCTTCAGCCTGACACCTGGTGTCCTGTTGATCCTCCACTCATCACAACTCTTGTTACCACTTTATCTCTACCCACACTATAGCTCACTACCTTGTTCCTTGCAATTATAACTGCAAATAAAGGGAATTTGACAAACATTTACTTTTGTAATTGAAATTACCCATATTTCTTACGATCATTTAGTAAATCATCTAGTACGCCAAATGTTTATTACGTTTTTTGGTCAGGCTTAGTGACATAATTTATATACAGTGAAATTCAACATTTTTAGGGTGTGTTTGTGAATTTGGACAGAAGAACACAATCATATAACCACCATCACAGTCAACATATAGAATAGACTCATCACCTGCAAAATGCTCCCTCTTGTCCCTTTTAATCAATCCTCTCTCATTGTTATCAGTACCTGGCAACCTCTGATCTGTTTTCTCTCTTTATGATTTTGCCTTTTCCAGAGTTTATATGAGTATTGTATAGTGGGTATTGTTTTGAATCCGGCTTCTTTTACTCAACATAGAGTATTTGACATGCATCCATGCTGCTGCATGTTGTATTAGTACTTTCTTTCCTTTTATGGTTGAGTAATATTGCATTTTATAAATATACCAGAGTTAGTTTAATTACTCAATAAGTGAATGGCATTTGGATTGTTCCCATATACTAGTTATCATATATAATGTGGCAATAAACATTTGTGCAGAGGTTTTGTGTGAACATAATATTTTACTTATGTTGACTAAATGCCTAAAGGCCAAGACTAGGTTAGGTTGGCTCTATGGAAAGTGTACGTATAACTTCACAACAAACTGCCAACTATTTTTCAAAGTGATTCACTGTTTTGCATTCCCTCCAACAATGTATGAGAGTTTCAGCAGGTTAGCATTCTTGTCCCTTTAGTATTACACGTTTTTGTTCCCTGAACAGCTAATAGGTGTGCATCTAATTTTGGTTTGAATATTTATTTCTCTAATGACTAATCATTTAGTTTAGAGAACAGTGTGTTTTTAAGTTCTTACCTGTCATCTGTACATATTCTTTGTGAAGGCATCTGTTTAAAACTTTGTCCATTTTTATTTAGCTTTACTTATTATTGAGTATATAAATATATATACAGATATTATAATCTATATAAGGTCCTTTATTAGATTTTTGTTGTGTAATTTTTTTTCCTCTCAGTCTGTATCTTCTATATTCATCATTTTAACAGCATCATGTGATGAGCAGGAGCTTTATGCCTTGATGAAGTCCAATTTGTCAACTTTTTTCTTTTATGGCTCATGCTTATGGTGTCAGACTATAGAAATATTTGAATAATCCAAGGTTGAAAAGATATTTTCATATGTTTTCCTCAAGAAGTTGCATAGTTTTAGATTTTTACTTGAACCAATAATTCATTTGAATTAATGTGAGGTATGAGTTGAGGTTTCTCATTCTGCATATGGATATGCAAATTTTTCAGCACCAATCATTGAAAGGCCATTTGTGTGGGCCTACTTTTGGCTTTCTTTCCTATCACATTGATCTGTGTGTCTTATCTTTCTCCCAGTACCACAATGTCTTGTTTACTGTAACTTTAAAATGTCTTGAAATCAGGTAGTGTGCATTCCGAAAATTTACTCTACACACTTCAAGCCAAAGAATCATAAAAAGAATCCAGGCACATTATCATCCTATTGCCAAGAAACCAGTAAATAGAAAGAAAAGATCCAAAATACAGGCAAAAAAGACATGTAATGTATGTATGAATGACAGCACACGTCTCATCAGAAACTATTCGGTCTGGAAGCCAATAGGACAAAATCTTTTACATGCTGGAAGAGGCTTTTTGTTTTTCAGGTATACATGACTTAAGAGAATTTATCATTAGCAGACATACAACAGAAAATTATAAAATATTTCTTCAGGAAGATGGAAAGTGATATGAAATAGAAATCTGGATCTACATAAGAGTAGGCTGACCTCTGGAAATCAAATATTTGAGTGACTAGAAAATATATCTAATCATTTATTTAAACCCCTTATAAAATGTAATTGACTATTTAACTATATATATGTATATTCACACACACACGTTAAAGACAAAATAGCTTCAACATTTTAAATAATAAAAAATTTGGGGAAGTATGATAATATATTTTTACTGCAGCATTTTGGTACAATAAAACCATATTTTACACCTTTAACAGTAACCTCTGCTTTTATCACAGTGTGATAAAATGTCTTACAATTATCTACAATTGTTTTAATGAATTTTAACTAAATTCAATGTGCATGTCATTACCTTTTTGAAAATCTGCAGTTTTTCTAGGCAGTTAATAAGCAAATGTCATTAAATCATTAGGGGTTTGTGCATATTGAACCTAATAGAGCATCAATATTAACCTAATAAACTGCTTTGAAAACCAACACAACATGTCTGAAAATACATAGAAAATTATTCAAGACATATTTCCTAAGTATAGATATACTCAGAAGTTGAATAGTCAGAAAAGCGTTGTAAGTATTTTAAATCCTGTGGTTGCATATGACTATTCATTCAGGGTTAACAAAGACTTGAGAAAACAAAAAATCTAAAGAACATCAAATATATCAAAGCTTGGATTAATTTATGAATATGAAAATGTGATTCCCAGGTGTAACATTTTTAGCATTTGAGTTCTGTATTTAATCGAGACGAGTCTTACTTGGAATCAGAATCAGCCTTTCAGAATACTAAATATCAATTCCCCATGTCTCAAGTATGTCAGTAAATTGCTTAGACAATACATCGAATTGAATTTCATTTGATTACTAAGTCGACTTTAAATAAGTCTAAAAATTAGAAAAAAAAGAAAGATGAAAAAAGAAATATACATACAGTTGAAGGAAATAATTAGTTTCCTCACTCTCTGTTCTACACACACTACTTCTGCATCACTGCGCATTTACAGCAGCATTGGTTCCTAGGCTTTGCACACTCCACTCCTCCTCTTTCACTTTCAAAGACATGCAGTCATTAGAAGCCTGGTTGGTAAGATGAGGATGAAAAGAACATTCAGGTTAGAGAGAAGGGCATGAGTGAAGTGTCAAAAATGAGACAGCTCAGGGTTTCAGGAGGTCATGGGCTTAACATGAACATAATGTGCAAGAAAGGGTATCCAAATCCCTTCTCTTCTCATCATGTCTCATGAATAGGGCCTTCATATAGTTCCCAGAGCTTATCTAATTTCTATGACTAGCCTTCTTTGGGGCAGAAATTATAATTCCTATACCTCACTATCCAATAAACATTCACATGGAGATGTAATGTAAGTGATTATTACATCTATCTGGGACTCAGATATACAAACTTGGGTATTTAAATTCAAAGGATTTAATAAGATATCTTGGGTTACTAAAGACAACGAAAAGTTTACAGTTAACCCCAGTGCTTTGCAACACAGTCAAGTGAGAGGACCAGTCTGAAAATGGTATTTGGAAGGACATGCAGTGGCATAGAAAAATTTGTAATCTTAAAGGACCAGTTATGAAATGAATCAAGAAGGAATCAAATGTGTTAACTGCTGATAGTTTAAGTAAGATTAAAGCTAAGAATAAGGCATTAGGTTTGACAAGAGATCTTACTAAGACTGGGTTCAGTGGGCCAATAGGCATGAATATTTGTCTGCAGAGTATTAAATAAAATAATTGGAAGTGAAGACATGGAGAAAGTGAATTTAGAGAATTGTCTCAAGGTGTGTTTTTGTAAGGGAACGCAGAGATTTGGGAATAAAGTTGTGGTCTGGACATGTGGCTCTGTTTCACAGTGCTTAGTATCAAAAGAAAAAAGATAAGGATGCTTATTATGTGTATTTACAAGAGTTGGCAAAATTTTGGAAATAGTAAATTACAGATTTCAAACACCTGCTTTATTTAGTTGATAGTCTGTGATGGTTTCTTCAGAGCTGTTTTATACTGTTGTGTAAATGCCTAATCACCGACTCACTGCATGGCCACTCTATCCTACGTAAAGTCTCCAGTGGCGTCATCATGGATTACTGTGTAAATGCCTAATTGCAGGCAATTTAAGAGGGTTATTATTTACCCGATAGTTTGTAATGGATTTTTCAAACTACGTATATAGCAAAACTATTCATGTCTTTTAGTGTTCAATACCTAACTTGGAAAAGAATATATGATTTACTTTATGTATGTGTGTATAATATAGATACCCCAAATCAACATTATCATAAAAACATTTTGAGTTTTAATGATGCTGTATTTCATCAATTGTAAATAGATGCCTTTTTGAAGTCACACAGATATGGAAATAGTTGATTCTCCTACCTACTGGCTAGTTTTAGCTTTTAACCTCACTCTACATTGCTTACTTAAATGGAAAATTTCCACCATGGAAATTTTCTTATTTGCTCCTTCTTGCGCATGTATCTTATTGCCTTCAGGGTAGAGAACCCATTCATAATCAGGTAAACTTACTCCTATGAATATGTTACGAAGAGCTTTCTAGATTAGGTCCTTCTGAATCATTCCACCATTAACATACTTGGTATATATTCCAATTGATTAAACTATAATTTTTCTCTAAGGTAACAATGTCCATGATACGATTTATTTCTGTATGTTTGCACTACTTAATACAACAAATATTTTAATAAAGACTGCCTGGGTGGAAACTGAGGCAGCAGATAGTAGTATAAAATACCAAAGCCAGGATAAAAATTATTGACAAAATCTGACAAAAGTCTTGAAACAGGTAAGAAATATAGCAATGTAGATATTGTGAGGGTATTATTCCAGGAAGAAAAACTGGCAGTCAATGCAAAGTCCCTAAGGTAGAAGCTTGCTGTGTGTTCAGCAAAGGCCAAGGAGACCAGTGGGGCTGAATTAGAATGAATAAATAGAGATGTGGTGGGAGATAAGCTCAAAGAAGAAAGGATGTAGGAACCAAAGCACACTTTTGGCACTTTTTTTACTATTCTGACTTTTGCTCTAACAGATGAGGGAAGTCTTACCCATCTAAAACCAAGTCATTGCAGGATTGGTTCCTTCTGAAATCGCTAAGGGAACATCCATTTGCTCATCTTTGCCAGCTTTTAGAGCTGTATCCCTTACATTCCTTGGCTCCTGGCCTTTGCTTCCATCTTCAAAATCAGTTAACATAGCATCTTCAAATGGCCCTCTGCTTTCATCATCACATCTCCTTCTCCCCCTCTAATCTCTTGCCTCCTTCTTGTAAGGACCCCTATGATTACATGGGCCCACCTGAATAATCCAGGATATTTCCCCTTCTCAAGATCCTTAACTTAATTACATCTACAAAGACTCTTTTGCCATATAAGGTAACAGAGTCACAGTTTCTGGGGATTAAGACTTAGACATCTTGTCATGGTCATTGTTCAGCCTATCCCATATGCTTATGGAAGTGATTCAGGAGGGAGGACAATTGTTGGTAAAGGAAAAAGAGAAGAGAATTTCTGGGATGTATATGGCATTGGCTAGACATTATGGCATGTAATACCCATGTGAAATGTGTGGATTAAATTTAAATTGAAATAATTCACCTATAATCATGGGTAGCTTATATGAGTAAGGTAGCTGGTATGAGTATTGGTAGTGGTAGACAAATTGATGTGGCAAAAATAAATATATCTTAGATTAGTAAGGTCTTATTGACAAGTGATCTGACTCTAACCTGGGTTGATGTGAACTGAACAAATTATAAGCTTTCTAATCAACATTTTTCAAATACATAAGTCCATTGACTTGTTAAGAATAAACCGAGTATTATGTAATAATTTCTTTAAATAATATAATACCAAGAAGAGTTGCTTGGTATTCCTACCTATTTTAAGATCTCTTCTCTGGATTACCATAGCATACTACTTTCTGTACAATTAATATTAAATAGTGGATTCATTGATAACAGTGCAGAGAAGGCATCTCGTTCAGATTATAGCACAGATGAAATACTCGATATGTGAAACAAGAAGAATCTGTCTCTTACATTTAGTAGGTGTTTTACTTTAAGTAGTTGGCATGCATTTCCTTTCCCTAAGAGCATATGGATTTTGGGGGGGAGGGGGCTGTAATTTTCTCCACAATATTGTAAACAGTCTTGGTGGAACAGTAAACAAAGTGGCTCTACCCTACCATTTCAGAAATCTAAAAGGATCTGGAGGCTACATTGGCCAGGAATGTCTTCTCATCATCTTGGTACAGAATGCAGTAGAGAAATAGAGAGAATGTAATCCAAGCTCAGCTAAATGAACTAGTCCTGCACCCCTCCCCCACTCTGTCTGCAGAACACTGATGTTTTTAGCCTAGATATTGAAGGACAGGTAAAAAATATAAATAAAACAAAGCAGTAGTGCTGCTTTCACACTAGGAAGGGAGTCAGACAGGATGTTCTGTTTTCTAACCTGTTTCCAAGTTAGAAACCTACCCAATAAATCCTATATGCTTCATAATATATTTCCAATAAATTCTTTTTTTTACTAAAAGTTAGAGTTTAATTTTTGTTACTTGAGACCAAAGGAAACTAACTCAGACTAATTTCAAGGGACTTATATACTTCAGTTCTAGAGAAGTAGGACATAAAATCAGAAATATGTCTAAATGAACATCTCTATCAGTAAGTACTAGCACTCATTCAAAATAGACTTTGAGCTGGACCCTGAGGCAATGTAGAATTAAATTCCTTTGAGTAGAGGTGGGTGAATATTATAGGTGTGGAAAACAAGGGATGCACTGAGGGAATTGAGAACTGCAGGTCTGAGGACTAAAGAGAAAAGACTGGAGAAAGCAGAGGGTTCCGTTTGAGAAGTTGCCAAGCCAGTAAGATAAAAACTCTTTTGGAGTTTCAAAGATGACATTTGAATGCCAAGAAAGACTGTAGCCAAAAACATGTCTACATTTAAATCATTGGCTCATTATAAACACAGGCAGCAGTGCAGATCTTTAGGCTTGTAATAAAAAATAAAATTAGGTATGAATTATATCCAAATATGTCTAAATATATTGTCTGTGATGGTGTTGTAGGTGCTTGTGTAGGGGGCTTTGCAATCAGAGAGAAAAAAAGAAAGAGATAGAGGGGGAGATTCTAGTTCAAATCTCTTACTTTCAAAAAAGAGAACCGTCTCAAAGAAAAAGAAAAGTAGTGGAGAAGATATTGATCAACTAGAGAAACACTGAGATATTTTAATTATTTCTCTTATTTTATAGTTTCATTAATCCTATAATGTAAATACATTATTTAGTTTGCACTGATGAGGAAAACAAAACACAGAAAGATTAACTAACTTGCTAAATTTCATGTAACTGGTAAGTAGAATAGCTATTTTTTCCAAGGTCAAACATTGATTAAGTTGCTTAATTAGATTCTATTGTTGGAAACTGTGAAGGTCATTCACATTTAGTCACATAACCTTCTGCCAGACCAAGACTCAGAAATAAGATTGTAATATGACTTTGTGTACTGTCTAATCCCTTTTGCTTCAAGTATTCCTCAGTGTAAAATATGGAGATAATTAAGGCTAATGCTGGAATATAAAATTTCTAGATCCATTAGTAAAATAATTAGATACGAATTAAAAAGAAACAATTGTGTATGTTTCAATAAAAATATTCCGACAATACATACCAAATAGCAAATGTCTGTTTTATCCATAGGTATGCAAAATCCCTGATTTCTTCTTGTTTAGCTCAACCTGCAGTTTATTTCACTATAGGAATATGTGAGTTATTATTCACTGTGATGTTTAATTAATTTTAAACTCTTTTCTACTGATATTTCTTTATGTGTCACTTGAAGGACACTGTGAGATTTTTATTTTAATTAAGTCATGATTCTGTTGCATTCCTAAAGTTGGATATTCCCATTCAATTAATCTTGATCTTGTCCCCTAGATGAAATAAGTATGTTATTTTTCAAAAGTTGCAAGTCTTACAAGATTTCTTATGGGATTATTTTACATAGAAATCATGTTTATGATTAATTTCTCCTGAACGACATTGAATATTTGTTCTTTCACTGAAATGCCCATAATATACTTCCATTCAGTGAAATAAAGAAACAGTATGCCTGGTTTATGAAATGAAATTTGCATTCCAGAACAAAGGCTATGGATTTAATTACATAAATACAACATTTTTAAAAGGTTGTGTACATGGTTATCAGTATTGGTATTGAATATTTGTGGTGGAATAGATGATAGTTTGAAAAATGTATTTTTGTTATAAATGTGCATGTTCTCCATTTGCGGATATATTCCTAAAAGCCATTTAGAAAAATAGCATACATATATATATATATATATATATATATATATAAATTATCTAATTACAAAATAACAGTTCTTTCTGGACTTATTTCTTTTAAGTGCTTTTGTTAGGTGGGAAATCTGACAGGTAAATATTTGGCATCAATCATTGTCTTCAAGAATTGAAAGATAATCATGTGAACCACCAACACTGTTCCTCAGTGAATAACAAAATAATTGAGACTAAATCTATATGAATATATTTTTATAGTTGTGTTGAATTTCCTAGTGGGCAATTTATACTAGGACAGGAAGTATGTCTGTGCTGTTTACCACTATATCTCCACATGCTTAATACTCAGCTTCATACACAATAGATATAAATAAATATTTGCTTACAGCTTATAGGAAATGTTTTCAGAAATGAATAAATTGGCTTCTAGCAAATTCTGGCAGGGACTTAGCCTCACTGCCATAAAAAACTATAATACTTGAAGAAATATACAAAGCAACTGTTTTTAGTCATTGGACAGAGTCAGGATAGGACTATGATCCATGAAAGAAAGAAACCTCATGAAATAAAATCTACATTTGCCTGCCTCTCTACCTAGGAATATTTCCCAACTTCTGTGCAGTGAGCTGGAGTTCAACTGAGGAAGATGGGTCTACTGACCAAAGGAGGCAGAGATCAGCATGCATGGCCCTTCTGAGAAGTGTGACATGGGAGAGAAGGGTGGTAGTAGAAAGAATTCTGTAGGAATTGAAGGTTGTCTTCAGCCATTTTTTGCCTAAAGGCTAGGCTGAGTGTTAGCAAAGAGTGGCTAGTATGAGACTGAGAGTGATAGAGCATTTCTAGAAGTTATTGGAATTCCAGCTCAGTTAGAGAATAGAAATCTTGTTAACATCCTTGAAATTCAGCTGTGACACAAAATCCATGTCTTAGGAGGAAAAACCACACCCTAAAGAAGGACTACTTTTAGACCTGCCCCAACAAAATCTAAAACCAAGCCTTTACAATATGTGCGAGCAAGACAGAATTTGGAGTCTTTACAATAATTCCAGTATCCAAAGTCTATATATTTCTAGTATACAATTAAAATGCTATGTTGGCATAAAGTTGGGAACTGTGCACAGTAGTCTCAACCAAAAACAAAACAAAAAAATTATTTCCTAGTATGTTATCTGACCACAGTATAAAGTAGAAATATAGGTATAAAGAGGATCTGGAAAGACAATTTTTAAAAGGATGATACATCATGATCAGGTGGTTTATTCTATGAAAACAAGTTTGTTTCAATTGAAGTAATAATATTTATCAAATTATGATCATGGAATATTATTTTGTCGTAACTTTAAAGCTGATTTTCCTGATTAGTTTTTAGTTTGAATAACTTTTTATATATTCATTGGCCATTTGTTTTATTTGAACTGAAAATTTCCTTTTCATATTTTTTGGCTCAATTTTATAGGCATTTTTATAGTCTGAATAATAATCTTTTGTTAATTTTATTTACATATTTTATTTCAGTGCAAATGAGGCTTTTTATGTTTCCAAATGGTGGCTTTTGACATACAGATGTTACCTTTTTATAATAGAATTGTGAATATCAATATCTAGTCTTTTGGATTGTACTTTCTGTAACCTGTTTAAGAAACTCTTTTGTGCCCAGATTTTATCAAGATATTTTATGATAATTAATCAAAAAATTCTAAAGATTTGCTTTTCACAAAGAAATGTTTAACTTATTGAATAGCTCATCCCTTTCTTACTGACTTATAATGTCTTTTTATCATATACTGTATTAGACTCCTATTGCTTCTATTATAAATTACCATACACTTAGTGGTTTCAGACAAACCAATTTATTATCTTATAGTTCTGGAGTTCAGGAGTCCAAAACAGGTCTCAGTGGGATAAAATCAATATGTTAGCAGAGCTGTGTTCCTTCTGGAGACTTTAGGGGAAAATCTGTTTCCTTGTGTTTTCTAGGTTCCAGAGGCTGCCTGTTTCCCTTGGCTTGTGGCCTCCTCCCAGACAGGAATTGTATCACCTGGACCTCTGTTTCCATCATCATGTGTCCTACTCTAACTCTTCTGTTTCCTTCTTTCACTTATATGAACACTTGTGATTACATTGGGCCCACCCAGATAGTCCAAGACAATCTCCCCATCTCAAGATCCTTAAATTTTTTTACTTTGCTTTTATATGTTTATTTTATTCTTTATTATTTTTTATTTTGCTATTACATCTGTTCTATGATGGTTTTTAATGGTTTATAGATTTATACATTTTTGCATAATTATAGTTTCCATGTGTATTTGTTGACTATATTGAACACACAAATATTTTAGGTTTTTTCTTGGTGCTACAAAACAGCAAACAGCTAAGAAAGAAAGAAAGAAAGAAAAAAAAGAAAGAAAGAAAGAAAAAAAGAAAGAAACCAACTCTGCCTTTATTAAATTTAGATTCCAGGAGGCATAAAATAAGAAAAATAAACAAATATATGATATAATGTTAGATATGATAAATACTGGGTGAAAATTAAATCTCAAGAGAGAAGGCAAATGTTGAGGCTTGGGTTACAGTTTTGGATTGAGTAGCAACAAAATCCTCACCTAGAAGAGGACATTTGAGTAAACATTTGAAGGAATTAAGAGAGATTCTGTTCTCTGAGGGAGAGAAGGAACAGCAAGGAGGCCAGTGTGTCTTGAGGGATGCAAGTGAAGGGAAGACAAATAAGAGATGAGATGAGGGAAGCAAGAGGTGTGGTGTGGGGCATTTTGAGCCAGTGCAAAGATTTTGGGCTTTACTGTGTGTGAACTAGAAAACTAAAGAGAGGTTCTGAGCAAAGGTGCTAAATGACTTGAATTTTAGCAAGTTCCTTTTGCCTGCTATGGTGAGAACACTTCATAATGGACACTGGTGGAAGCAGTAGCATGATTTAGGCTTTATTTCTAAAATTGAGATAGAAGATGGTAGTTGCATAGAATGGATTGTAGTAGAGATGGTGATGTCATAGATACAAGACATAATTTATAGTCATTTTTGTATTGTTCTATGATCTTATATTTTTGAGAATCACAGTGCTAATTTTCCTAGTCATTGCCCTTACTGATTCTAGTTCCTGTCAGTTTCTAAGTTTTTAGTGTGAACTCATTTTTGAGAGATATTTCTTTTCCATGAGGCAACAAAATGTGGCTCAGGTTGTGGATACGTCCTTTCACAGATTTGTTGTTGTTTTGCTTTGTTTTGTTTATTGAATCAAATGCCTTAGAGGTATCACTGTCAGGTAGAATTTTATGTTAATTTTTCCCTGGCATTTTCCTACATCAAGATGGTTTGTAGACATAGACTTAAACCCCACACTTAGAAAAAAAAAAGTTTTTGTTTCTTTGTTTCTCACAACAGATTTTTATTCATATATCCAGAATTTGAGGAGAGGCAAATGTTGTGCCACCTCCCTGAACCAACAAGTGAACCTTTGCCAGTTCTCCTTTTCTGGAAGGTGCAATATTTCAGAAGCCCCACTGCCATGCCTAGGTCTTGATTTCCACTATATATCACACTCACAAAGTCTGATCTGTTTCCTTAGAGGTTAAGTTCAGATCCCATCCCCCTCTCCCTTACCCTCTCCCAGACTGACCAGTGGCTCTGTACTGTTAACCCATAAGCTCACAGATCTGTTGTTGCTGTGTTCACTCTTCTTTTGTGACATGCAGGTATTTCTTTTACCTTTCTATGTTTATTTTTTCAGTAGGATCACTTTACAGTTTTGATATGCTATATTTCTTACTAGAGTTTTCTTTGTTTCTATGAAAAGGTTTTAAAATGTGCTCAGGTCAGAATGTCATCAGAGAGTGGTTTAATTTTGTATCCTTCTGCCCTTTGAATACAGTATAACTGCAGTAAAATTAATGTTGTTCCTTTTTTTATGCCTTGATCATTAAACACACTCATACACACTCAAACACACAAATAACCCAGAAATATAGAATACCCACATGAAAATGTCTGCATGGTAGCCAATAACATCCCTGACCTCAAAAAAGGATTCAAAGCCCAGTGACACCAACCAAAGATCCTTGCAAAACAATAAGATAGAGAGGAAACTGCTAAATACTTATACCTTAGGTATGTTCTTGTCCATTTTGATAAAAACAAAAATGAATAAATGCATATGTGTGTACAGGTTACCTGGTACATTTACCTTTTTAAAAAGTTTATGTAGAAGCAACTTGCATGGCAGAAAGGTTTGAGGAGAGATACTATTTCATATTTTTAAGATGATTCAGCTGATACTTTCTTTATTGCCTTTGCCTAAAGCAAGGTAGGATGTAAACACTGAAAAATACTGTCAATAACAAAATACTATCAGCAGAATCAGGTTTTGGAGAAAGGTAGATAAAAAGTGAAGTAAAGTCATTTGTACAAAATGAAACAAGTTAAGTAATGATCTAAACTGAAAACTCCTGGATAGAAATGATAACCCTATGAAGGCCAGAGTGTTTGTTGTATCCCCATGCTATCACTAAGATGAGTGTCTGGATAACATTAGACTTTCAGTAAATATTTGATAATGAGTGGATTCTTGTATTATTTAGAAGACATAGGATTGTGGATGTTAATCATGTCTTAAAAGTTAAAAGTAAATATACTTTTAAGTTGTCTGCAATACTCAGAAACTTATAACTATTAAAAAGTAAAAAGCAGAGAATAAATAACATAATGTAATGTTCACAATACCAGCTTCTTTGTGCTTACAAATGAACGCTTAATTTTACACAGTAACACTTTTACATTTACATTTTGACCAAGAACAATTATAACAAATCATTTCATATTGGGAAATTATAGGAAAAAAACAAAGTAAAATGTTTGCTTTTTACTGAAACTTTCAAGTAAAAATGAAATTAGGCTAGAAATTCCAGAAAAAAAAAATGGTTTAATTCCACTCCCACTCTCAACCCTCTCAGCTTTTTCTTGAAAGTCTACATGATTATAATAGCACCTAAACCAAGATTCACAAACTATTGAATTGACTTGGGAATTTTTAGTTCTATCATTTATATGGAGATTAAATGAGAACTATGCCTTGCATATTTCATAAGATAATCTCTCTTATACATAGTTGTTCATTTGTCTTATCAGGAGGTAAGATAAGACATTGACCCAGTGAATATTTAACTGTCTTTCCAGAAATACAAGCTCTCTTGTATGGTGTTTGCCTATTTCCATATTGTAAATTGCCACAATGCTCCCTTTCAAGTGAATGTGTCATTCATGAACATGGAGTTGGGAAAAGCTGTGCTCAGCGGGCTCTTGAAAGCTTATGTGAATTATCACCATCTCACCAGTGTTGCCTCTAGAAAAGTAGTCAGGAGCAGGCACAGGAAGAATGCAAAAAACAGTGCATGCAAACAAAAAAAAAAATGACTTTTCACTTATTACGTCTGAGCTAAATGTCATTTCCATGCAACTGAAGTAGATGAAGTTTCTTTTTCTACTGTCAAGATAGCAGATCTTCATGAGAAGAATGTCTGCCAGTCACTGAAAACTGGGAGTGAAGCTATACAAATTGCTTTACTCTCTAGCCAGGTACGTGAAAGGGAAAATGCTAGAATTCCCAAATGCATCATGAACAGACATAAGTAATCTTCATCTTGTCCCTTTAAACAGTATCACATTTAGAGAAAACTCTAAAGCAAACAAATAGGACACGGGATATGTAAAATTTACTAGACACAAAAACAAGAAAGAATATCAAAAAGAGTATGTTTCTGATTATGATTGAAATAAAAAAAGAAAAAACATATATATATGTATATATATAAAATCTGGACCTCTTAATAGTCATAAGGACCCATGACTTCAACTAAAATTTATTTGAAGAAAATATTCATGAAATTGAAAAGATGTGCAATGAAAAGAGATTAATTGAAAATGTTTTTTCCCATTTCTGTTTTAAAACTCAAAATAGTCATAATTTTATTTAACATATTAAATGCTTGTTATGTAAAGTTTTTAATCACAGAAGTTTGCTTTTTCTTTCAATTCATTAAAAAATGATTTTAAAGATCATTTTTCAAAAATTTAACCACCCAGAGAAAACTAGTGTTGACATTTTGCCTCTGTACTTTCTATTATTTTCCAGTTCTGTATATTAGGGGATTAAAAGAAGGGCTTTGTGATCATACAGAATTTGACTAGAAACAAAATTCTACCATCTATTACCTATATAAACTTGTCTAGTTACTTAAATTCTCTATGTCTCACTTTTTCTACACAGAATGGAAATAATAATACCTACCTCATGGAATTATAGTAAGAGTAAAATATATATAAAACATGCCCCAGTATCCCTCTTATAATCCTTTGAAATGTATTCCTCATAAGAGTACGTACATAGTAATCAGGTCAACGATTAAAACTTTGAAATTTTAGTGAACTCACTCCTTCAGTAGGCTAAATGTTTTACTTTTAGAAAAATCCTAACTGTTAAAACCACCTTTCTTATTCTGAGCCAAACTTATCTTTTTTATAACTTCCAACCATTGCTCTTAGTATGTTACTTAGAAGTAACAGAATGGGTTCCCTTTTATGAGATAACCATTCAAATATTTGAATACTTCTATTAATGTCACTTAAGTGTGGCCTTTTTCAAGGTTAATATTCCCAAAATATCAATTATTTCTGTCTAATATATCCTGTCTTCCAAACACTTCAACATCTTTTTATTATTTTTTTTTCCTCCAGGCACATTCTAATTTGTCAGTGTGTCTCTTAAAATTTGTATCCAAAGTGTCAAACATGGTTTATCACATACAGTCTGACCATCAGAAAGTTTATCAAATCTGTTACTTCTCTTGATAAGATTACTGAAATTCTCTTAATTTAACTTTAGAAAATATCCAGACTCTTTACCATTTCTTTGCCACTGAATTATAAATAATATTAGATGAGGAAATTTATAAATAGCTATATGCAGGAGAGCAAGTTATTAACTGCTTATGCAGAAGAGAGGTATGGGACTTTGAATGGTAACAGTGCTGGGAAGGTGAGTGAGGGTTGTGGAATTGCCAGAAAAATTATCACAAGATGACAATAATTGCTTACCAGACTCCTAGACCTTATGAATCCTACCAAATAGGAACTTTTAAAGACCATTAGGGATGACTGTACTTTGTCAGAACAATGAAAGCAATATTCCAGTTTTGAAAGTGCAGAGGAAAGGTGCATCTCATATGTACAGCCTCACTTACCTTGGTTCTTGGGGTCATCTGTGTAATCAACTCCTCTGGACTTCAAATATTCTTTCTCCGCTCTGCAAACATCACTTTCTTGCTTGTCAAACTCAGTTGGAACTGTGAAAATACATCCATCTCCATTCAACCCAGGAATTTTGTCAGTGCCTCTTTTCAAATATGGTGTCTAGAACTGGACAAAAGAATCTGGATAATCTTATTAGGACAGAGTAGAGTGAAGTGGAACTATTACTTTTCATACTTAGGAAAGTCTACTTCTCTTAATTTAGTATTAGATTTTGTTCTGTTTTTGTAGTGTGTGATTCCACTGAAATGCTCTATGTATTTTTTTCAGCAAGATCCCATTTATTGCTACCCCTCAACTGGGCTCTCATTACCTATTTGTATTATATTTTGTCAGTTTGAAAGGAAGAAGGAAGATATTTTGATGTGAGAGAACAATAAAACAAGCACAAGTAAGTAGGACCATAGACATATGTTAGTTCATTTATTAAAATGTATTCATTAAGCAACTATTATGTGGTTGGGGTTGTGTTAGGCAGTGCAGATGCAGTGATGCACTGCCCATTTGTGATTCCAGCCATTTTAGGTTTCATAAACTGGTTATTCTCAGTAGTGAGTGGCTCAATAAGACAACAGCAATGGTTTCGTGGAGATCTATGATTTAAATGAGATTAGAAAATAAATACAAAATAAAACAAATATTTTGAAAATAGAATTGATAAGACTCAGTACCAGGGTGAATTAACACTAAAGGAATATAGTAAGAGAGGAAAAGTCCAAACTCTATTTTTCTATGAGGAGTGCTTATATTTCAAGACATTTTAACTTTGTTTGGTATGTTGTTTGACTCCATGATATATTAACCATGTTTTAGTTTTAATAATATCGATAACATTAAATGCTGAAGCCTACTTCAACTTTGAAAGAGTAAGGAGGAAAAATAACATCAAATAAAAACTGTCGCTTGATAGTTTGGGCTGTTACTTCTTTTCTGCTAAAATATACATTACATAAAATTTATCATTTTAATCAATTTTAGGTGTACTGTTCAGTGACATTAATTACATTCACATTGTTTTGCAACTATCAGCATCTTCTATTTACAAAACTTTTCATTTTCCCAAACTGAAATTCAGTACTCATTAAACAGTAATTCCCCATTCCTCCCTTCTCCTAGAAACTGGTAATCACTAATCTACTTTCTCTCTGAATTTGACTCTTCTAGGGACCTCGTGTAAGTGGAATCATACAATATTTGTCCTCTTGATTCTGGTTTATTTTACTTAGCACAAAATTTCAAGTTTCATCCATTTGGTAGCATGTATCAGAATTTCACTCACTTTTAAGGTTGAATAATATCCCATTGTAGGTATACACCACACATTTTGTCTCTTTATCCATTGACGTATATTTGAGGTGTTTTCATTTTTGACTATTGTGAATGAGGCTGCTATGGGTATTGGTATACAGTATCTGTTCAAGGCTCTGTTTTCAATTCTTTTGGATATGTAAGTCATATGAAATTGGAATTTCCAGTCCTAAATCCTCAGCAGATAGAAATTTATGTATCTAATTGCTTTCTGACTACCTTCACTTGAATGTCTAATGGGTAGTTTAAATTCAATGTATTCAGAACTTTCCTTCCTTCTTCCACACCTTGCCCCAGTATAGTCTACTGTAGGAAATGGCCAGGCCGTGAGCTTCAGTGATGCAAACATTGGAGTCAATCTGAAGTGCTCCTTTGCCTTCAGAGGAGGTGTTTTTCAGCAAATCACATAAAGTTCATCAGGAATCCATCCATTTATGCTGAATTCATCCTGAATCCAGACGCTTTATTTATACCTCTACTACTCTAGCCCAAGTCATACTAGGCTACTCTTTCACTTGAATTTAAGAAAACATTCTCCTCATTGATTTCTTTACTTCCACTCTCCTACACTTATTCGCTTAAGATCCATTCTCCACTCACCATAAATGCTGCTATAACTTTCCTTTACACTTAAAAAATACAAAATATTTACCATGGCCTGTTACAGAAATGAATGCTGTGCTCATCTCCAATCTTATCTTAACACATTTTCCCCTTTATTCATTATGCTTCTCCAGACATGCTGGCTACAGGGTAATTACTAGAAACTTTTTTTTAAAAAGTGTTATTTTTTTTTAGATTCCACATATAAGTGATACCATATGATATTTGTCTTTCTCTTTCTGACTTCACTTAAATGGTAATCTCGAGGTCCATCCATGTTGGTGCAAGTGGCATTATTTCATTTTTTATATGGCTTAGTATTATTCCATTGTATATATGTTCCACATCTTCTTCATCCATTACTCTGCTGATATACATTTAAGTTGTTTAAATGTCCATGTCCATACCATTGTAAATAGTGCTGCAATGAACGTTGGTACAAACAAACTTATCTACAAAACAAAATAGAGTTACACGATATAGAAAAACAAGTGTATGGTTACCAGGGGGTAAGGGGGTGGGGGAGGGATAAATTGGGAGATTGGGATGGACATATACACACTACTATATATAAAATAGGTGACTAATAAGGCCCTACTGTATAGCACAGGGAACTCTACTCAATACTCTGTAATGGCCTATATGGGAAAAGAATCTACAAAAGAGTGGGTATATGTGTGTGTATAACTGATTCACTTTGCTGTACACCTGAAACTAACACAACATTGTATATCAACTATACTCCAGTAAAAATTAAAAAAAAAATTTTAAGTATTTATTCTTTAATTCTTATTTTGTTTTTAACCTTCATGAATTTTTAGATGTTCACTTTTTTTGTGTGTGGCAACATGTTCATGGAATAAATCATAATAAAGCAAGCCTGTCAATTTCCTTTGAATTTCTTTTTTATGTAATGCAGTTAGGGTGACTGACCCAATTTTGGCCAGCAAAGTATAAGAAGTATACTGAAGGACTTTGAGGTAGGAACTTTTCCCCCTGATAAAAATATAAGAAAAAATATTTTTTCTTCCTGTATTGACACCATTATATAAAGAAATAATGTTTTGAAATGTATCCATTATAAGAGTACCAGTCTAAGGACAAAAAAAAAAAAAAAAGAACAATAGCAAAACCAATATACTGAAGCTGAAAGAAAACATCTGTGTCCTTAATGACAATGGTAAGCATATGAACCAACCTGAAATTTCTTGTAATGGGAAATTAAATATATTTTATTGCTTAAGCTATTATATCAAATATCTATTGCTTAATAATAAATTGCCATAAAATTTAGTGGCTTAAACAACAGTTTATTGTTGTGCAAGATTCTACAGGTTGGCTCTGTGGTTCTGTTAATCTGGACCAGGCTTGATTTATCTTGGCTGGACTCAATCAAGCATTCGTGATCATTTAACAGATCAACTGCAGTTCAGCTTGGCTGACCTTGACACTTAGCTGTGATAAATGAGCTGAAGTCAACTAAGTTCCACAAAATGTTTTATCCTCCAAAGGCTAGCTGAGACTTGTTCTCAGGGTGGTAGGAGTCCCAAGAACATGAGTTGTAATGTCAAAGCATGGACACAGAACTAGCACAAAGTCACTTCCACCATATTCTCCTGGACAATGAAAGTCATAGAATCAGTCCAGATTCATGTGGAGAAGAAACAGACTCCACAACTTGATGGAAAGAGTTGGAATATCATATCACAATAGATAGAGACATAGAAGGTGGGCTATTGTGACCACCTCTTTGATCAATTTACCAGAGTTATTGTTGCCTGTGACTTGCCACAGAATATGTTCTCACACTAGCAACTTTGCATTTCTTCCCTATTTCTGGGTTGTTCTTTCCTAGTCTCTTGCCATAACTGATTTGTCATATTTTTATAGATTACCACTTAAATGTTATTTCCTCAGAAAGACTTTCTCTGTATTTCTCAAGTAGCCCTGTTCTCCCCATCACCAGTTGTTCTACTTCCCTCATTAGAATATAAACTTAGTGAAGCGGAGGACTTTATTTTGTTCATGCCAACACTTTATATATTTCCTATTATATGGCAAGTACTCAATGTTTTTAGGTTAGTTGAATGAAGAAATGAATAAATGCACAGTTTTTGTGGTGAGTAGAGTGAATTTTTACAGATCCAACGTGTTTTATATGTTCAGGGGAGTACAGTTTATTATTAAGGAAATAGTAATGAGGGAAAATATAAATCCTAATTTATTTTCCTTAATCTTTTGGGGGGGGTGTGTGTGTAGGTGGGGGAGGGTTTTTTTTTGGAGGGGGGGCAAGTTGGAACTAATAAATCCTGTGTTTTTCAACTTCTAAGACTTTAAGTATTTTTCCCTGCATAGAATATGTTCACATCATTTCTACTTTTCTACTTCTCAATATTTTATCCTCTTTTATTGACCATATTGAATGACATATCTGCCAAGAAAAATTTGGGGATTTCTACCAGACATGTTGGTTTCCTCCACTGGATGCTTCTAATGCTCTGTTTGTATCTCTGTTGTGGCACTTGGCTTCCCTTTTTTATAATCGGTCATCCAAATCTGTCCCTAGAAGTTGGGATGCAGGTTCCTGAAAGTGAGAGTCTGTCTTACTTATTCTTTCATTTACTATTATGTCTAACATGTATATAATAAGTTATCAATAAATATGTAACTTGAATTAAAGTATGTGATTATTCTGCTTTGTAGGATAGGTGTCTGATTCAATCTTGAAAGGAACTGTAGGGTAAAATGTAGCATTTATTTTTGCCTTATCAAGTTTGATTCTGCTATTTATCACTTAAAGTCCCTGTGTGATCTACAAACAAGTTTTGCTTACCTTTTGTAATTTTACAGCAATATCACTTAGGCATATCAGTACAAAGCCTAGCTTGCTTTCCCCCCAGCAATTGTTCAAAGCTTGTTCCATGTCCCTAGTTCTGTTGGCTTTGTCTCCTTCATTTTAACTTATTTCCCATTTTGCTACCTTCCAGTCATTGAATTCCATTCCCACTGGCTCAGAGCTGGGACTTCTTCTTTCCCAAATTCCCAGAACCTTCCAAGATAAACACCTTCAGTTACAATCACTCCTCACCTCTTCAACAGAGGCCCCTAACAGTAAACCACTTACTCAATAGGTAGTTGAAGAATGATTCTCAGGTGAGCTTAACGTAGCAGAGAACTGGGATGTAATATGGTTTTTATTCTTTGAACTCCCATTAGTCTCCTCACTGTAGAGGACTAGACTGCTTAATATTTCCCCATAAGCATAATTTCAGCAGTGTGATATCTAGCAAAACAATGTTCTACAATATTAAATATATGCCATCATATATTTAATTTTCCAATATTAAACAGCACTATTCCAATAGCACAATAAACACCACTATGATGTCAATAAAAGTTAACAAATGATAAACATTTAGAATGTGAGAAACACCAGAAAATTTTAGGTTTTGATTTCAGCATTTATATTATGTATTTAGAAAAATGTAATCTTAAGTTGTAAGTGGTTTTAGAGGATGAGAAGCTAAAAAGTAGGCTTCAAATATGAACAATTCTAAAAACAAGGGAATTAGTATTGTACACGTGTGAACATACTCCAGGGACAAAGATGAGGGTTAAAATGTACATAGACTTCCCCATTCTATCTCTTGCCTTCCTTATTTTTTTTTGCATCCTGTGTCCTACACCCCATACACTATCCTGCCTTCTGTTCTTGAAGTGTCTTGCACTTTGTTAAATTTAACAAAGGTTTAAAGATATAATAAAAATCTTATTTTCCAAGGCCATCTAAATATTAGTTTGCTACAACTGAAAATCAAACAGGTATTAAACAATCTAAAAACAAAACAAAACAAAAACAGCAACAAAAAGTGATATTCCATGGAAGGATTAACAAGAGTTTAACTGTGTATGGACAGAGATCCCTACTGGGGTTTTCCTTTAGATTTCTCCATGGAGGTTATTGTCTATTCACCCATTTATAAACTAAACTGGTTACTTGACTGTACAAGCCATTGGAAACACAATCATGTTTCCTTCTGTATTACTAAAAGTCACCTGTGTGAGAGAAGAGAGGGTAGGAGACAGGGAGAGAGAGGGAGAAGTTCGGAGTGGTTAAGAGAAGAGGAAGAGAAAAAGGAAAGAATAATTGTAACAAAATCTACACTGACACAATAAAATTGAAATAATTCAGAAAACTAGCACATATAATAAACTGTGCTTAAAATTATGAAAGAATAAAAAGGTCTATTTTAAAATAACTGTTCTATCTTCTCTCTTTCTCCCTCTCTCTCTCTCTCTCTCTCTCTCACACACACACACACACACACACACACACACACTCCATTCCACTCACAAACTTCTGTTCACAAATAGTAGACTAGAATGCCCAGAGTAGATCTGATCATTCTGATACCTTGCTAGGGGTGTCAATGTTTCTTCAAAAATCCTCAGTCATATCTCTCCATTATTTTCCACAGCTCTTGATTACAACCTCTGGGAAAGTTTCCCTTTCCCTTTATCTTTCTTAAAGAAGCCTGAAGAGTGCCAAAAGTCATTTTAAGTCCCAAATTATTCTGATCTCTTTTAATTCAGGTTGGTGCCTCTATTGACAGTATAATTTTCTTAAACGGTAATGGACTTTTAAAAAATAATTTTATTATAGTCAACTTACTGTGCCTACAGTTGCATCTATGAGCCTTTTCCATATGCAAGTCTATCACTAAATTAAATTATAGGTTCCTTACATCATCAGCCTTTCAAGTAAGGGTACATCCTTAGTCTCTTCTCTCTGAGCCCTTTTGTCCAACAGAAAGGAATTACTGGGTGTTGCTTATTTAATTGATTAGTTGAAACAAAGATATGAAGGCTACACTCTTAATTTTCTGTCAAAGGCTAAACCCTAATTGGCCTTTGGTGAAAGAGATATTTTTTAATTTGTCTCTTAGAAGCTGGACATAAGAAAGACATATAATTTTAATCCTGCAAGTTTGGAATTTCTGGATTTTTTTCTCCTTTTTAATTTTGCTTGTTAACCGACCAATTCCTTTCTACCTCACCTTTTTCTAGTAGTACCTTTTTCAAATGTAAGTAATGATGGTTGAGGAAGTGAATAGTATGCTTGTAACATGTCCATGTGCTTAATCAATTGCCTTTTAAATACTGAATTTTACCAAAAATTTTGTCTGCATTTCATTCAGCCTCTAAAAATAAAATCCTTGCTGCCTGGAGCCTGAGCCCAAAACAAAAGGTTCATTGGTAAATAAAAATTTTCTATTTCTGGGTATTCATTTCTTCATTAGTTAGCTTTTGCCAGGCTAAGCTGTGGGGTCAAAGAAACTGAGATGGGGGAAAATTTTTACTATTTTTTGTTACATGTTAGTTACAAATAGGCTACTGCTTTATTCCATGTTCTCTTTAATCCAAAGGCCAGGATGCAGAGGCAGTAGTATACCTTGTACTTCTGAGTACACATTGGCCTCATGGTAAAGAGGAGAGAGCTATAGTAGAACCAAAAAATGGCTCTTCCATCTTTTACTCAGAATTTGCATATGTTACTTTCACTCATGTTTGATTAACCCAAGTGTTACTGACTGAATTGTGCCCCACCACCACCTCCCAACTATTGAATCCCTAACTCCCAGTGTGATTGTATATGGAGATAAGGTCATTAAGGATGTAATTAATGTTAAAGAGGTAATAAATGTGGGACTGTAATCCACTAGGACCGGTGCCCTTATAAGGAGAGAACGACACTAAGGATGCACACACACAGAAGATAGGTCTTATGAACACACAGCAAGAAGTCAGCTTTTTGCAGCCTCACAAGGAACCAAACGTGCCCACACCTTGATCTTGGACTTCTAGTCTCTAGAACTGTGAGAAAATAAATTTTCATTGTTTTAGCCTCCCAGTCTGTGGTATTTTCTTACTGCAGCTTGAGCAGATTAATGCCCCAACTTTGCAACATACCCAAGACTGAAAACAGTGGAATGAGGAAGTATATTATTTCCCCAGGGAGCCAGTGAACGTTACATGGTATTCAGCAGAAATATATGAACCATTTTAGTGCAGAGCAGTACTCATTTTGAACAATGATGCTATCTACCACAGGGTTCTTTGTTTTTTGTTTTTGCTGGTTAATAGTGAACAAACATTAAAACAATCTTAAACTTGCTTCTAGTTTTCATTTGATCTAGTGTTTTATTCTGACTGGACTTTGTTATCTCAACTAGTTTAACAAAGTTCTAAACTCCTAGTATTAGTGAGATTTTTGATGGAGAAAGATAATTAAAATCAAACCAAACAAAACAGGCTTTTGAAAATGAAAATTGAAAAAAATATACTTTTAATGGTTTTGGTTTCAAAACCAAAATGATTACAAACCCATTCAAATCTGTATTTATGATATGGAACATTAGCTGTGAAAATGTAAGTTGTGTGTGTATCTTTGGACTGATGTGTGTGGTGTCTCCACTATTAAAGAGTCTGACATGCTATGTTCATACTTAATATCTGTTGTTGCCTGTTAGATAACATAGGTATAAATATTCAATTATGATCTTTCTCCTTCAAGAAGGTTTAACCTTGAAGGAGAGAGAAATGTGGAAAAATAAAATAAGAAGAGTGAATAATAAAAACAGAAACTTAAGAGATAGGTAAGATAATAATGAAATAGTAGAGATGATAGAGATGGCTATTTTAAGAAGGAAAGCATAATGAAAACTGAAATAAATCTTGACTTGTTTTTCATTGATTTAATAGATATAACAGAGTGTTATGAACTAATCCTTCATTTTACAAAATCTTATGCTAGTTTATTCCAGCCCTGCAAATACTTGGGGTGGGAGAGGTACTTTCTTCTCTCCCCATCCCTTTAATTAGGGAACCAGAGTACCACCTCCTTTTTTTTTCTTGGAGTTACTGGCATCCTGTGGCATTGTGATGGTAGCTGATTTAAGGCAGAAGGCACAATGGGGGCACTGATGGTCTATATTTATATGGTCTGAATGATCATATGTTGTCATATGCAAAGGTGAGAGTGTGATCTGATTGTGCTCTTTTGCTGCTTCAAAACCTGCTTCTAGCATTGAGGGCTAGGGTTTTAAAACTGGTTCTGTGAATCGAAATGGCTTTATGAGACTGTTTTAGCATCCACTGAGGTTTAGTAGAAGCTCAAGATTCCCTATTGCTTCTTCAACTGGAATTCCATCTCTGTTTATCTGATTTCCATTTAAATTTCCTCAAAAGCTTTGTTTTCAAAAAATACATATCCATAGCTAAAATTAGTTAGAGAACTATCCATGAAACTTTTTAGCTTATCATACAGGATTTTTGTGGCCCATTTTTCTCTTTCTTTCTCCTTGTAACCTTCTAAAAGTCTTGAAAAAATTTTTTTATTTTATTCAAAATGTTTCCTTTGCCTAGATGCTCTATTCCACCCACCACCTCTACACTTTCACACCACTTATTACACTGTCCTACATTCATTTACTTAGTATAGAGAACAAAAAGTCACAAATGACCATGCAGCGAAGACGCAGAGGCAAACTTGATAGTTGCAAATGTACCTCAATGATATCAAAATGGTTTTTAGTGTCTAGATAATAAGAAGCAAATGTTTCTCAAAAGCACTTAAAACTGGATTGAATTGTGATATGTAAGTGACAGTTCTAAAACTTTAGGAGCTCAGCTTTCCTGGTTATTGCTTATCCTCTGTAGGACCTTGGCCCAAATAGCTAGAAGTTTGAACCTTGATCTGTGTGGTATTTTATAATTTCAAAGCAAAGGGGCTCAGAAATAGAAAACTGAGGCTCAGAGAAGTCAGGAAAATGTGGTATTAGAAAAAAGAGGAACCCTTAAAACATCAATCTTTCCTCCTTCCTCTAAATTGAATAGTCCTTAAATTATCTCATATTCTCTGCATCTAACGAGAAATAAAATTCTATAGACTGCATGGTTCTCTGACTAGAAATCTCGTTAGAAATCTGCAGACAGAAATTTCTTCTTCATGTCTCTCATTTTAAGCCTAAGTTATTTCTAGCTTCAGTGAAGATAGCAAACAGCTGTTCATCTTCCTTAAGCTCTCCATACATTTCACAACAACTCTATTAAACAGTCCTTCCTGTCTCTACCTGGAGCTGATATCCGATTATATTTTATTATTATTTTAGGATTAGCATTTATCTTACACAATTAATCTTTTTCTCATATTAATGCTGTATGCCTCTCTACAAGGAATTTTGTAGGTCAGTGCAACATGAAGATGAATTGCTAGGAGTACAGAAAAAATAGCAAAAAGTGGGACTGATGAATTGGGAAAGAAAATGGTTAGGTCAGGTGAGCTAATGAGCCAAGAAAGTGAGAAAATATATTTACAGACTTTTTCTCTTCCTTATGCATCTGTAAAGTATTTCCATTAAACAACCTGGGCTTGCTAATGGGTAATGAAAAAGAAAATTCTAAGGAATATTTTACTTTCCCTAATTACCAATTTTACCCTGGCAACCATCTACCAAAACTAATAATAAAAAAAGAGCATGATTTGTTTCTTCTACAGTTGGATGAATTTAGTTAAATTAAAAATAAAGTGTTATCAACTTTAGCTTCAGAAGATAAAGATCCAAAGCAGTGGTTTAATCAGAAAGTGATTAAATTCTGTGTATATGTGTGAAGAGTCCTGTGTCTAAAAGATTTTTGTATTGACTCTTCTTATGGACCTTGTTCTAAAAGCTCCCTACATAAGTTACTAACAATAATCTATGGCAACGGCTAAGGTAGACGCTAATTTTAAGGCTCAAGGATAAAAATTTGTTTAAGAAATAAGTGTGCTAGACTTCTCTGAGACTTTTTCTATAATTAATGAGTTGATTAATTATGTGTGTAGCATGAACGATAGTGTCTTGATAATGATTACTGACCCATATGCAGCTCCCAAACCACAGCAAACTTCAAAAATTCAATTACAAGGTCCAGATGCTATATATTGCATATGTAAACTGCTTCAGGTAGAAAGACTGCATATTAACAACATCGTCTATGTGGGTTAGCTCTGCAGCCTAATCACTATTTCACAAAAATAGTTCTCAAAAGCAAAAGGTATACAGAAACTGAACTGGTTCAAGTTTATTTCAACCCTCAAGTACATTACACCTTCACTCATAATATCATTAGCATTTTTATTTTATTAAAATCTCTTAGATATTTTTGTTGGAGATTTTTGATCTGATTAATAGCTTTCAAAGATAAAAACAGGTTTCTAACAATGTATTCTTGATAGCCTAGAAACAGTATGTTTTTAGAAATAGTCATTTTTATATGCCCAAACTAACTTCCTTCTAATTCTATAGAGTCCAGCACAGCAACTGATGTTTTTAGAAAAATGCAAAAGCCAACCCTTTGATAAAATAAGGAACAACAAGAACATCCATGTCCAGTAGTTGATGTGTAAATTAATTTTTAAACACTGAAATTTAATTTAATGTTCATTCAATTTAATCATGTACCCATCACATATCTACTGAGTACCGCCTAAGAGCCAGAATCTGCACTAAACATCTCAAATACAAAGTATAGCAACATGCCCTCCCTGCACTCAAGGAGACAGTTACACAAGTGACATAGTGAAGAATCACAGTGGAGTTTGTTTAAAATGCAGAATTCAGGGCATTAGCCAAAAAGATTGTAATTAAGTTATACTGAGACAATCCTAGGAATAGATACAATCACCTGTCTGATGCTTTTGATATAATAGTCTATTAAAGATATTTTGAGGTAGACTTGCCCAAAGAATGGAGAAATACCTGAACTCTGATGGAGACACAGCCATCCTTCCTCACGTGGTTGCTGAGAGAGAAAGATGTGCACTAAGGGAAAACTATCCAAAACAAGTTCAAGTCTCTGTTTTTGTCCTTTCTTGTTCTATCACTTCAGTGAACATCTCATCTTCTTCCATTTTATGGTTTCCTGTTGTTAGCCAAGAAAATAAGGTATTTAGTGTCTCATTCCAGACCAACTGAATCAGAGCCTCCAGGTGAATCAAAAACCTAAGGTCCGCTTTTCATTCTTTTTCTTTTTTCCTTTTATTAATCTCTGGTTGGAGAAGCACTGGTTTTAGAAATGAGTCTGGCTTTGAATTCCCATAGTGACATAACCTTAGGCAAATCAATTAAGCTTTTTGAGCTTTGATTTGTTTTTCATCTATATAATGGGATTTTTACTAAATGTTCCCTAAGGTCTTTCCAGCTCTAATATTTTATTATTGATTTTAACTTCATTTCAGCTTTATTCATTTCCATTCTGATAGAGATTCTTTTTATGAGTATCCCTTTAAACAAAAAAGCTTGAGGCTTTATTGCTGTTTTGTTTTTGACCTTTGATAATGTCTTTTCTACATTTACAGTCCTCCTCGAAAAATTTATTTTCTTTACCTCCCCTTCTCCCTCAAGTCTTGAAATAGTCTCAGGTTGGAAAATATTTTGAAGTCCATTTCTTTTCTCTTCCTTATTTGTGTTTGACATTGTTTTTCAATAGAAGTGAAGAAAAATTGAAAAAAATCATAAAATGTTTTGTAATCATTATTTTACTTTCTGTTTCTAGGGTTGTTATTATTTTTCATTTGTTGGAGATAATGCCCACCTTTGTGAATGAAGAGAATAGAATTTTAATGGGAAGAATGAGAAAATAAAAAATAAAAATGCTATACTCAGAGAAACATGAGGATTATTCAACAGGTAAGCCAAGAGCCCTTGAAAACTTGGGGATTAAGTCAGGGGAATTGTAGAATCTCTTTTTAAACATGAGGTGACAAGACCTCCTGATTGGAAAATAAATATGGGTAATAGATAAATACCTAATCTGAGGTAAAACAGAATGTCAATTTAGATAGATTAATATAAGAATTAGGATAATGCTAATTAACATGGTATATTCCTAGGAAACTTTCAGATCTGAAAAAAATATGTTACATAGAAGGAATACACACAGTTATCCCATTAGATGAGATGATTGCCCTAAAAGCATTGTCTCCAATGATGCTGGCCTCCAAACGTCCTAAACTAATGTAATGTCATGAAGAAAATGGACTTTGCCTGTATAAATAGAATGCTTTTTACAATCTAAGCAGAATAAGATTCCTGAAAGCAATTTGATTAATTAATAACTCTATTCATAACTAAGAATTAGCACAACCTAGGCAATGAGCACTTTCCAGGAATAAATTGTTGTTCATCCGTGGTGTGTAAATTACTCTTTCAAGACTGTTTTAACAGATGTCACAATTTTATCTTATTTATTCCTCCTCCTCCATCTGCCGCTGACTCAAACTCTTCTTACTCCATTCCTTAGGAACAGCTTTCATCTGCCATTATTTCCTTTAAATATGTGGTAGTCTTTGTTCATTGACTCAATTTTCCTAAAATATTGTTGTTCTAATTAATTTTACCTAAATTGACATTAAGAGCCCTGGGGAAATTAATAAGAATCTTACATACAGATCCTTCGTAACATTATGAAATGTAATCAGATTTACATAAATTTGTAAATGCCTTTGGTCACTGTAATGCATTTGTGTAATATGCCTTTGTCATTCAAGGAGCTCACCCAAATGAAAACCACCCCCAAAAAAGGAAATTCTCAGGATGCAAACACAAGTATTTTAACTCATGCATGTAACAATTGCTTTATCTCAATCAAATGTTGATTTTCTGTGTTACACAATGAATTTCCTCCTTTCAATTATTCTCCAAGAAGCATTCTATTTTGGGCATAAAATATTGATTTTCATAAAGAAAAATTCATAAATACACATCCTAAGCCTTCTTAAGACTGAAAATCTACCTATGATTTTTGAACAGGGGTCATTAATTTGAGAAAACATTGAAATTGTCAGTAACATTAATTGTTTCTAAACTGGTAGAGACTAAATTTTCATATAAATGTAGGTGTGTATATGTATATGTATGTGTAATTTTTGTTTCTTTTTCATAATGAGAGTAGTGAGACTTTACAACAGGTTAAACTCATACTGTAGAGAGTAAAGAAAATATGTTTATATAATATTTGAATTGTAGTATAAGAATGTACTGCATGATATAAATGTATAATTGTGTCTTTAATGTGATGAGTAATTATTTATGTAATAAATATGTCTTCCAAAATTCTTCAAGGAAAGTTATTTCTTCCTAAATATGCTGCCATAGTTAACCTATATTTTCCCATTGAAGCACCATTGCTATTTGTTGTGTTGTTTGTTTATTTGAATACATTTTACCGAATAAACTGACAGCAGAAATTAAGATAGTAGTGGATTAATAAGTATACGTTGAAATGAATGAGTGAGAGGCAGATGTTAGGCCATGGTAACACTTTCACACAGTCATGTTCAATCTCAACACCAGCAACCTGGCTCTTATTCACTTTGCTTTTTCTTTCAGTGAAATAAGTATTAAAGGAGTTTCATGTCATTAAAGGTCTCATTTATCTACTTGCCACTTCAGTTGTATACAGGAACACCAGATTTGTGTATGTCACCACAGAGAAAGGTTGAGAAAATGTTGATAAGTGCTCCCTTAGGAAGTCACTTGTGCATTAGTTAGAGCAAACATGGATAGGGTGATAATCTTTGGGAAATTTCCATTTTCCTTTGTACTTTTGTCGTATATGTCATGACTCTTTTGAGGGGTCCACTGATCTCAAACTACTCACTGCAACTAACCCCTTTCTACTTTTGTAATCTCTAAGTCTTTGGAATTTGCCAGTACTTCAGAGCATTAGATCATTTCCTTGGACTTCTACTTGATCTGCTTCAATTTATGCTGTTTGTTATAAAGCCTCATGACTACCTGACCAGACTCATTGTATTAGATCCTCTACATTGCTATAATTTTGGCTATGACAGATTTTAACTTTAGAGTGGCTAATAAGAATATTTTGTAAACTTTTAAGAGTTATCTGTAGTGTTTACAGATGTATCATTTTGATCTTATATACTGCAAAAATACTTTTTACTTAACTGTTATGAGAGCCAGTTAATTATTTTTAACTAGTTGAATAAAAAAGGAAAACTATTTTATATCAAAATTTGCTATCCTTTTCCAGGTAAATTAGGGTAAAGAATTTTCTGTTGAGAATCAAAATTATAAACGTGCTATCCATAAACTTATATTGTATTTGTGGGCTCCTTATGTTTAAAAATGCTTGAGATGTATTGGGAGAGAAATACAAAACCTCATTTAAGAAATATTGTGGATCTATAGTCATTCCCAATAGAAAAGTGAGGAAGTTAATGTGGTGAGCATTCCTAATAATATTATATTTTATGAGAAAAACAGGATTTAGAAGGAATGTACCAGTAACCTGATTTCCATATTTACACCAAAAGAAAGGATGTTACACTTATGAAGTCATAACTGGCTTTTACTGAGAGAGATATAGTGTTGAAAACTGTTGTTTACTCATAAAGCTTTGTGTCTGTGGTTTCTATTCATGAGACTTGGGATTTTTAAAGGCAGTAGCCATATCTGTACCCTTCATATCAGCAGCAGAGTCCACTAGCTGTTTGTTGAGTGCTTACTGCTTTTAGCTCCTCTGCAGCAGCCGGCTTAATAAACCTGAGTTCTCCAACCCTCTGAGTGTGCTGCTTGGTTTCTCGACGGACCGATTTCTGCAACACTTTAAATGAGAAGCATTGGCCAAGAATGTTGAGAAAATTGAGGTATTGTTAGTTTTAGAAATGGAAAGGAAGCAGTTGAGCAATTATGGTTGGTGGAGGATATTACACAGTATCATTTGCAATATAAATTTATTATTTTTTTACCTAATTTTTAATAGTAATGACGTTTTCTTAGAGTCATTTTGTAGATAAAGCCATTTCCATTTAATCAGCTTTCGTGGCATTTCACATTTTACCTGAAACAGTCTATCTAGAAAAGTTCTTTATCATTTATCAGCTTTTATCTCTCATTCTATATATTTTATGGAGCTTCTTGAATGAAGTGACCAGATTTAAGGCATTTTTATAATTAGTTCCTATCACTTCATCTCCCTAAGAAGTTCCTCCACATATATTTCTTGAAATAAGTTAACTACATGTTGTAAAGTTTAATTCAAATTAAAAAAAAGATTCAGGCATAATCACTTCTTTTTATCTCTTGAGTCAGAAACAAAACTAGAAGTTTTCTATTATTTTAATAGGACAAAAACTTGTCACCGATAGTCAATAACTGGAATCTAACAGAAAATTCTCAAGGGAGAAGACATCACATATTTATCTCAGAAAAATAGATATGGAACTGTTTGGGTTATTAAAATGCTTTAATCCTCTAGTCTATATTTTATGTTCTCTCTGTTTTCTAATCTTAATACAGATGGTAGATAGTGAATATAACAAAGTTGTTAGTTTTTCCTAAAGATTTATCATGTTTTATTTTAATTAATTTATTTATTTTTGGCTACATTGGGTCTTTGTTTCTGTGCCCGGGCTTTCTCTAGTTGGAGCGAGTGGGGGCTACTCTTCATTGCAGTGTGCAGGCTTCTCATTGTGGTGGCTTCTCTTGCTGCGGAGCTCCAGTTCTAGGCACTCAGACTTCAGTAGTTGCAGCACGTGGGCTCAGAGGTTGGCTTGTGGGCTCTAGAGCACACATTCAGTAGTTGTGGTGCATGGGCTTAGTTGCTCCACAGCATGTGGAATGCTGCCGGACCAGGCCTCGAACCCGTGTCCCCTGCATTGGCAGGCAGATTCTTAACCACTGAGCCACCAGGGAAGTATTATCATATTTACATAATGGACATTAATCTATGTTATTAAGATTTGGTTTGTTGCATTGCTAGAAACCTATCTCACTGTTAGTGTGCTCTGGGTGTTTTGTTTACCTTGCCCATCACTTAGGTCAGGTGTCTTCTTCATTGCTTGCATTTGTCATTAAGCTCTTGACAATTATTTTTCATATGGTGCCTGTACCTGATAATTTAACTCCTTGTCTTTGTGCCTCAGTTTCCTCAAATTTAAGAAATTAAATAACAGATACCAAAACTCTTAGTCCTAGTCCACATATTATATGTACTCAATATTTTATAAATGCAGTATTACTTTGTATTTTCTTTTTTTTTCACAGTAGTAGATCTGATCTCACTACATTTATATATAATGTAAGAAACAGGATGAAAGCTTTGGGTAATCCTAGTTATCATAATTAGAATTATCAAGGTATTATTTTCAGAAATTTGAAAATATGACTCTCCCACAAACATATTATAAGCACATATAAAGATTGTATTCAACTCATTAATTAATGAAGGAACCAAAAAGAAGGTAAAGCTGTTTCAAAAGTTATTTTGCAGAACTGCATATAAAGATATTCTGAGGGAAAATGTTAAAATAAGATCACTAGATAAAATACAAACTGGGTTAATGTCTTACAGAGCAAGAAACTAATCTTTGGGGTTTTCATTTCTGCAAAGAGAAATCTACAGTTTCACATTTAACTTCACATTGCAAAACTTACGTAGAAAATAATTTGCCTGTGGGTGTTTCTATAAGGCAATGCCCAAGGACAACACTGAAATTTCCTTGCATGATACCCTGGCATTTTTTTGAAAGTTTTTAATGATTTTTTTAAACAGTTCAATAAAATGTAATGTTAGGCCTAATAAATACAATGTCTGCCCTTTTCCTAAGGGTCTATATGGAATAGATCTTAACCACTCTGTCTAAAAGAAAATAAATATTATGTTTGTCTCTCAGGGCTGTGAATGACAGATGCAAATCTCAAAATCAAAAGGGCCAAGCAGAAACTGCAATCAGAATGTAGGAACACATTATGAAGATATTTATTCAGCAATTTTACAGAAGCATCACTATGGGGGAATGCCAGACAAGCAGTTAATCAGTACAATTATATAGACATTGGTATATACACAATAACAGATCAGACTTATGTAAGGAATTTGAAGAACACTAACACATTTTTTTTTTTTTAACCAGAGGCTTGGGGAAGAGGGGATGTGCATATGAACACAATCTCATACTTAAATTGTTTTAATGTCATTATTCCATTAGAATCTAATGACTGGTTTCCCAGAGCATTGTTAATCTAGGTCAAGAGCTTAAGCTATGACAAAGCAGCAGCTTTTCATATCTGGCAGATGCTTTGTAAATTGAGTCTTCCTAAGTGGTTGTATTAATGAATATAGTTAAATGAATCTGTACATTTAAGGATATATTGTCCACTTGTTAACTTTTTCAAGTCCTTAGACTTTATGCCACTGATTTTAAAGCATGGTATTTCTTATGTATTACTGAATCTAGAAAGAAAAGAAGATAAAAACTAAGAAAAAGCAAAATAAAGTTATTTTATAACATAAAGTAAAAGGAGGTAGTATATCAAATCTCATATATTGTGGGACTGGTATGTCATACCTAGTTTAGTTGGCTGTCCTGTTATGCCTACATGTTACCATAATTAGAGGTGACAAGTTGGAACAGTTTAAGTCTTAAAAAACTCAAATCAAAGTAAATTCTTTACAATATCAAGCAGAGGCTTCTAAGTCAAGTGGTTTGGGTTATTAAATACAAATGAAAAAATCCTAAGTTTATAGGAAAAGGAAAGCACCCATCTAAAGCTTATGCTTTTGGAGTAATTTAATTATGTCAACAAATTATAGGTGTAAGAGGACTGATTATTTCATTGCTAAGAATAAAGGAGCAAGTTCAAAGAATCATTTTAAACATAACAGGGCCTGCTACATGATCTGACTTGGAAGTGGTAAACTGTAGGTTTTATTGTGATGTTCTTTCCCCCAAGATCTTTGCAATTTTTCTTGCCTGAGAATTTTTACCAAATATAGTTAAATAAGCATTTAGAGGATTTTCACTTGGGGTCATTCATTCTTATAGTCAGTATGTGTGCCAGGATTGCCTATCTACTCTGACATTATCAGAAGTGAAGAAATGCTTTTATTAGCCAGAGGCTAAGCTTCATAAACCTTGCTTCACATCGTGAATCACGAGGCATTTCGTAACTACTTTTAACTTAAACGACTGTACTGTTTGATAACATGCTCAGTGTAAACAAATATCTTCTACCCTACAGATCCAAAAAAGAAAAATCTTGATGTCAGAACAGAAAATTAGTGGTTAGATCATCTGTTAGAATATCTGTAAATATCTATGTATAGACTCATTTTCCATGTGGAAAAATAAAACTCTACCATCCTTTCCACTCAAGGGCAGTTTTAAAAATAAATTTACTACGTTATTGCCGTTAGTTGACATACTGATTATCAGGTATTAAGAATTAGATCTGGAAGAACTATAGAATGTCAGAATTAGAGATTTTAAAAAAATATGGAGTCTGCTATATCATTTTGTTTGTTCATTTCATACTGGAGTGAATATGCACTTAAAGAGGCATAAGTAAAGAAAATTTCCTAAACTAGAAATTGGAAAGATAGATGTGGACATCTCTATCAGGTAAATATAATCTGAGCAAACTCATAAGCCTTGTATCATAAATTTTAATGTCTAGGCTTATAATTTTTTAAAGTAATTATTAAAAAGAATATAGTATACCTTTGCTCTTTGTAGGCTCTCTTCCATTGCCCTTTGATTTTTTTAAACACTTTTAAATGATTTCATCTTCATCTGATTTTCTTTCCATTATAGCTTATGCTTTGAAATATATTGATAGTGTTTCATCCATGATAATATATAGCTAAAGACATCCACTGACCTAAGATTATATAATTGTGATTGGTAAACTGGGACAATAATGTAAGCATACAAATTCCTAGCCCACAAGCTCTTTCTTCAGACAATATTGAGTGTTATATTAAGAATTTGAGAGAATACTACAATAAATCACAGGCCAAGGGCTACATGTAACAGTGTCACAATTTGAGAATATTAGAAAGACACTTTTGGGCCTAGAATTTAATTGCCCCCATAGTAGTGTGTGGCCCTAATGTTTAACAGTAGTTATCCCTATAAAGCAGGATTCTGGGTGATTATTTTTATTTGGGAATGACTTCATTAACTTGCTTATCTTTATGCAATATTTTTACTATTCTGAATTTATATTACATATAAAATAATGGAAAATTTATTTTAAGAAATCAAAGAAGATTGTAACAGATGACTGCTACATATGTTACATACTGGGATTCCATATGATATTTAAAATAGCAGGGAAGTTCCTAGTTAAAGAGGGCTTCTAAAACATCAGCAGCAAATCTGATGAAATTTACTGTATTTGGACTTGGGAAGAAGAGCTTACTCAAGCCAAATAGACCTAAAATAAAGAAACAGAAAGGTGGCTTTTTGAAAATTCTTCTTCCCTGCAGTTTTTGTTTGCTTTTTACTGTTTTTGCATTTGTCCCTAGCTTCAGCCCTTACTTGCAATGTGCCACTCTAATCACCTCCTTGTTTCAGTAACCAAACATAGTTACTGACATATTTATGTTTATTTAACTCACTATTTATTGTTCTGGGTCATTATCTCCAAAAGAAGGAATCCTATGTTAGAAACATTTTACTTCTTTTTATCCTAGATTGATAGTACCTCTACCTCTTCTCACATTCGAGACAATCAGCAGCCTTGCCCTGTAGTTAAAATGTCTTATTGCATCATAAACAAAAGAGTCAGGTAAAAAAATAAATGAACTTTTATATTGAAAATATGGGTGCACTAAATATCTTAGATTCTATATAAAAAAATGTAAGTTCTGCAGTTAAGTCAAGATTGGAATCCAGATTCTAAAACATACTTGCTATTTGATCCTAAATGTAGAGATATTCCTAGAGAGGTAAGGAGAAAAAAGTAATGTGGATGCCAAAGTATTGTTATTTTATCCAGTGAAATAATATATAAAATTATTTAGCACCGTGTCTGAAATGTAGTAAATGCTCAATAAATGTTATTAGTATTTTATTCTGAAATACACTATGTTTTTGTGCATATAACAAATGTTCAGCATTTCTTTTCTTCAGTTTTCTTGTTGAGAGTAACATATTTCTAACTTTCAGCCAGTTAGGTTCGTGTGAACCTGATCAATCAATTGGGTGTCCTAGATGAGAGAAATTCACTGCTCTCTAAAACTAGCAATAATCCTAGACTTTTTCATTATATTTTCTGTAGTTGTCTCATATTGGGTTATGAGGGCCAACTATTAAATTTTCAGGAATTTTGTGATGTGGTTGTTAAATACAGCAACAACTAACAGTAAAAGTATATTAACTTATAATGAAATAAATTATATTTAAAAAGGCATTAAATTCTCAAAACTAATGCTTCCTAATTATTAAGCTACATTTTACTATTATCTATGCTATTAAAATTATTTGTGCCTATTGTGTTTATATTGTGACAACACTGTATAATGGTGAGTAAATGTGCATTTCTCTCCAATTTCATATTTAGTGACCTCAGGTTGCAGGTTGTAATTCTGTCATGAAGGAGGCATTTACACTGCAGAAATAGGCAAACACTGCATAACACTGCTTGATTTATTGTTTTGTTGGTTGTCTGGAGTTACTGCTTTAATGAAAAATATGTTACTAATGCAGATTACACTCAAAATTGTTTTGTGTCTATAATCATTACATTGTGAATAGCTCCAATACATTATAGAAATATTAGTCTAGTATTCAAAAATTATTATGAGATTAAGCATAGTGCTTATTCATGTCATTGGTGAATGATTAAAGGTCCTAAATAGTTCTTTCTAAATTTCTCATTCATCTTATATATTATCATAAATTAAAGTAGCAACCAACTTCATGTTGGGACTATAGTTGTTCATTAATTGTAACCAGTTAGCTATGGATTTAAAGACTTGGCAAAAATTAGCAAAAACGCTCTCTGAAAATCAATTGGCTGTATGGAATTACAAAAAAAGGGCGCATATTCTTTGTCATTATTTGTCAGTTTTGTGCTATGCATCTTGGTATTAGTAAAACTTACAATAAATTTATGTAGTATATATTGGCACTTTTTTGAGAGCTGGCTGATAAATATTTACTAGCATATACTGATTATATGCTAGTTATTAAGTTATTAGAATAAGATTTCTACCATATGTTCCTGAAAGATTCAGTTATACTTGGTAATTGCAATGATAAATCCTAGAATGTAGAATTAGATTAATTCTAATTAATTAGAGGTGGGATATGAGGCAGGAAATAGTCTTCTATTTCCAACTAGGAAGTTGACAATACCTATTAAATGGCATAAATCATTTATTAAACAGTCACTTGCTGAATTTTAGATGCCAGATTATGTTCCTACTTATAAAGATATTCTAGCGTGTCTTGTTATAAAATATCAGACTATTTATAAAAAGAAATGAAAAAAATATGCTTGCCAAGAGAGATGAAACCAAACCAAGAAAAGTGAAAATCTGATAGTCATATACCCCACAAGGTTGCAAAAGCTGAAATCTCCATTTTAAACTAAAGATTGTATAAGGAAATTCAGGGAGAATACAGACATAGCCCAAAAGAAGATTGGGGTTGGGGAAATATGGTAGCCATGCTCCTTACCAATTCTTTCTGGTAACTTGACACTGGTGCCTGACAAAATGACAATTACTCAAACTTTAAGGAGCCAGCTTCTGGGAAGTAGTAGAGGGAGCGAGGGGACAAATTAGGTGTACATTTCCCTCTAGCCTAATATTTCACATCGTTGCAGGACAGAGAAAAATTTCTTTTTAAAAGACAGAAACCTCCAGGTTGTGGTTTATATCCAGAAACCATGACTCAATAACATCTCTGGTATTAAACAGTGGGGCAAATAGAAATCAAATGGCCAGAACCTCTACATTTTAAGGTATTAAATTTTAAGAGAAACCACAAATCTGGTCAGCAAAGGCCTATCATTGCTCATTTCTAGGACAAATTCTAGGACTAGAATCAGAAACCTAAGGTTGTTGATTATGTTGATAAAAACTCAACCAATTGATCTAAGAGAGAAATAAAAAATTTTATTTGAGCCAAATTGAAGATTATAACCCAAGAACAGCATCTCAGAAAGCTCTGAGAACTGTTCCACCCATTAGAAGTCAAAGCACAGTTACATTAAGTTTTTTGAGACGTAGGGCTGTACATTAAAAGATGTACTATTGACAGTTTACACAATCCAGTTCTGCACATTCAAAGTGGTGGGTAATTGTGACCCCTTACAAGATCAAAGGGAATGTTATCTTTTAAGAACTTGTCTTGTTGATGCTAGGAGAGTGTTGCTCTTCATGGTTGAGCAGGTATTTCTGCCAATGAGAGAGGTTTGTTCAATGCATAATGCAGATACACAGAGCACAGTGCAGGAGAGAGGAGGCCAAAGGGCAGATAAGGTTTTTTGATGTTTAAATTATTTTTGTCTTCCATAAAATATACATTTTATTTCATAGTGAGTATGACAAGAAAAGCCATAAAGGAAGAAAAGCCTTTCCTTTACCTTCCAAGATGTAATCAGTAAAAACCAAAGACAAGATGAACCTCCTCAGAGAGCAGACTCAGGGGCTGCCTTATTGACTGACCAAGAAACAAAAAGGCAAGGAGTTACTAACCCTTTCAAGCAGGATACAGTCTATACTAGGGAAGGTTATTAGTCCATGTTTCCCCCTTCTTCCCTTTACCAAATGGAAGACTTCACTCCAAATAGCTTATTTTGAAATCTGCTTTTGAATATCAAATGTGTTAAGATTAAATTTATCATGTAAGTTTAGGGTTTTGGACATAAGTAGCTGCATCTGGAAGACTAGATGAAATTGTGGATGTTCTATTATGGAGCTGAAGATAGAATGTGTTATAAAACCTATGTGAAATAATTGCATTATATTAGACCAGAGGATTTTTGAGAGTATATTATTGGAGTCACAATATATACATTGATTCTGAGCAGTGCTTGGAATGGATTTTAGTAGACATCTGCTGTTGTTGTCTGCCTAGCCTACTTTAATCCATCAATTTTATAAGAATGTGGTTATTTTCCCTTTTAAATCTTTTCCCCTACTTTCGGTCTTTGATGTTCAATAGGAAAATATTCATTCCCTGATTATGGAGGTTAGCACATGATCAGGACCTTGTCAATATTGTATTTCATCTTCCAAACATAGTAACTGGTTTAAAGATGAGTATTTAAATTAAAATAGGATAATCAAATTTATCATCAGGAGTTGATTCAAAATGAACAGAACACACCAATATCACTAAAGCTCAGTGCCTAGAAGCCATTCTGAGTTATGACCCCTCAAAATTCATATGTTGTAGTCCTAACCCCAGTGTCTCAAAATGTGGCTATATTTGGAGACAAGGCCTTTAATGTGGTAATTAAGGTAAAATGAGATCATGTGGATTGGCCCTGATTCAATATGAGTGGTGTTCTTATACGAGAAATAGACTAGTACACAGCCTGAGGGATACCATGTGAGGATACAGCAAGAAAATTAAGTTAAAATGAAGCTTTTCAGGTGGACCCTAATCCAATCTGACTGGTGGTGTCCTTACAAGAAGAAGAGACCATATGAGGACACAATGAGAAGGTGGCCACCTGCAAGCCAAGGAGAGAGGCCTCAGAAGAAACCAAACTTGCTGCCATCTTGATCTTGGACTTCTAAAGTCCAGAACTGTGATAAAATAAATTTCTGTCATGTAAGACACTCAATCTCTCACTCCCCTCATGTTGTTATGGCAACCCAAGCACCAATGAAGACACCAATCTAGAGGAGTGGTGGGAGACTGAGTGCTCAAGACAGCATTCTCTCCTTGTTCCCTGAGCATCATGTTGCCAGGTACAGCCTCCTTTCTTTCTATCAATTCAACTTATAGTTCTTGCAAGTCTGCTTTGTGCTTCTCCTCCTTCCTTGTGTTTTACTATCTTCTGTTGGAAGTTCAAATAGAATTCAAGTAAAGCAGAGTAAGACAGACAAATTTTCAAAATAGATGATTTTATCTATTTTCTTAAAGTAAAACCCCTTATTTTATCATAGGATTAAGTAACTAGTTGATAGATGACAACCATACACATACAACTATTTATCATACATATATGAATATCATATATGTATCAGCAGATATTATATATGTACGATATACACAGAAGTCTTTTTCAGGAAAGTAAGTTCTGTTGCATAGACAATATTTTCAATTTGCTGAAAAACTTGGTAAATACAGATATGCAAAGTAACAACACTGAATTTTTTTCAATAAAAGAGAAGATATTTTTGAAACTCTGGGAATAGAAACAAGAAGAGATCTGGGATAATATTAGATAAGAGCACAGAATATATGAAAGAAGAAGAAAGAATGGCTGTAGATAGGTTGCATTAGTTAAGGACACTTCAGAGTGAAGTAAGCCAGAAAGAGAAAAACAAATACTGTGTGCTAACTCATATATAAAGAATCTAAAAAAATGATACAGATGAACCCAGTGACAGGGCAAGAATAAAGATGCAGATGTAGAGAACGGACTTGAGGGCATGGGGTGGGTGGAAAAGGGGAAGCTGGGACGAAGTGAGACAGTAGCATTGACATATATACACTACCAAATGTGAAGTAGATAGCTAGTGGGAAGCTGCTGCATAACACAGGGAGATCAACTCCATGATGGGTGATGACTTAGAGGGCTGAGATAAGGAAGGTGGGAAGGGGTCACAGGAGGGAGGGGCTGTGGAGATATATGTGTAAATACAACTGATTCACTTTGTCGTACAGCAGAAACTGGCACAACAGTGTAAAGCAATTATATTCCAATAAAGAGCTTAAAAAATAGGGGAAAAAAAAGAGTAAAAATTTTCAATAATAGGGTAGGTAAAGGAGTTTATAAGAGGAGTCTCTGATATTCCAATTGTGGTTATTTCTGTAAATATGACATCTTTCCTATGCCTTCATCTCTCTGATCTTTAGTACTTTTTACAACCACAAATGTCTCCTGTGTTCATGTATGTGTGTCTGTGCATGAGTGTGGATGAGTATATATAAATCAAGTAAAAGCTATATTCAGTCAACTTAGTAAGATACAATACCTAGGATAAGTCAGTAGTAATATGATAAATTAATTTAGCAAAAACAGAAATCCAGAGAGAATGGAAACAATTCAAGACCCTTAACATTCATAGATATTTGGGGACAAATTTTCTATTCCATAAGATGTGGAAATAATGTCTGAGTTAAGCTTTACTGACTCAACAGCTTACGCATACGTCAGGCCCTAACACACCCCAACAGTACACTGAGAATAGGACAATTCAAGGAGGGTTTATTTACAAATGTGTGGGTGTGGTGGAGGGGGGAGAGAGACCATAGACATAATAAAATAACCTGTCACATTCTAGCAGCCACTTCCTAACCACCACTAAGTCTAAAAGAGAGTAGAGAGAGTACTACTCAAAATCAGAAGTGAAACATCCTGCAGAGAACTGCTTTCTTTGCATCAGTAGTTGAAGGATGTAGCTATTTTCAGAAAAAAAAAAAAAAAAAAAAAAAAAGAAAGGGAATAATATACTGACCTCTTGCTTCATCCTTCAGATCTCCTGCTGGAGCTCCCCATTGGCTGGAGACCAAGCAGAAGTCAAAGGACCCAAAGCTATAAAATCTGTAAATGTCAGCTTTCCGGGTAAATAAGGCAGGGTGGAGAAATGTGGGACATGTATTTGAAGGGGCAAATGGAAGGTATCTTTCACAGCTTACAAACATTAGCTTCTATATATGGGTCAGTTTTCCAAAAATATGGGCAAGATGGTCTGTCTAAGTGCCTAGGACAATGTCCAGCTTCCAGTATGTGCTCCAAAATTATTTCTTCCTTTCTGCTTCCTATATTTGAAAAGATTTTGCAATGATAATGCACAATAGAAGCATCAAGGCCCCTTTTCTCAGAGGAAAGCTTTAATATATTAAAGGGACTGAAGTTGCAGGCTGTGTGGAGGTTGTAATGAGCTACAAACACTGTTCATTAACATTGTTAACCGAGGTGTGCATTCAAATATTTTGTTTTTGTACTTTAATTTTTGCTGTTCTTTTATGTACCTCTTGTGTGAATTTCAAATCAGATGCCCCTAAAATGTTTTTTTTCAATGTTGAGGAGCTTTGGCAAGGAAAACAGCAATGGCTGATTCCTCCAATGTCCTGTGTCATTGATTTCACCCTCTCAAAGGCAGTAGTTGCTTCAGGATCTCTGCTAAAACTCCTATGTCACAGCACTGAAAATGAAAACAATCAACTTTATTAATGCCAAAGTCAAACAGAACCACCTAGCAATTAAAGGGAGTAATAGCTTTCACACAAACATGTCTTTTTTATTTCCTAAAAAAGTTTTAGAAATTGATTGAAAGTACAAACACATGGTTATAGATATCTAAGAAACCCCTTGTGCTTTAAAGAAAAATGTATATTGTTTTTTGTGTATATTTTCTCTAGAAGTAAATGAAAAATGATTTTATAAGACTAATTTACCAGAAATGTTAACATCCAGCAACATAAAATTATGTGGGAGGGAAGGGATAGGGTATATTGATTTTCATATCCTCAGTTATCAGAGAGAATGAAAATAATATGAATGTAACATCTCAGCCAGGGCCACTGTCATTGCAAATGTCTGCCTATCTCAAAGTCATATAGATACATTTTATTCAAAATAGTACATCTCAAAATGGATACCAATTATTTCATTAAGAACTCAAATATTTATGCAGTGATAAGCCATCAACATGCAACCTGCCTATACCAAATACTTCATCTTTTTAATTATTAACAATCATTATTTAGAATCTCATATTGTTGTAGCTGCCTTTTGAATTGCCTGGAATGGTGTTAGGGATCACGAGTGTTTTTTCATTACTCATATTGAAGATAAGGACGTTATTAGTGGTAACAATCAATGTGAATGGATTTTTAAAGTACAAACATAAAATATAAAGACATAAGTAGATTCATGTATTTGTTAGTAATGAAATGTATGGCTAAGAAGAAGTGTTTTTAATTTGTTTATCCACTTTCAACTTCCTCTGCTTCCTGTAATATGCTGCTCTAAGGATTTGCATTTCCAGGAAAAGATGTTGTGTAGAGTTTAGACAGATATCTGTATGATTTCATATCTAATTTTAAAACAGTTTTCTTATGTCTGTTCAAGCAGAATTTACCTATGTGACTCAAAAACCAGTGACCAAAAGAAGTATGTGTCCGAGGTAATCTGAGTGCATCAAATTGAACAGCCCAGAGTTCCAGTGATATTCACAATCAGCTACCAGTGTGTGTCTTGATTCTGGAATAGGCTGGTGAGGAATGTGATCTGGAGGCAGGGTAGGCAGTGAGTAATTACACCCCAATACATATTTGGTGGGTGCAATTAATAAAATATTACATTAATTTTTACCATGCATACATTTGTTAAAAAAGTAACAGTTATATCTAAATATGTATAATGTGTGTTTTTGCCTTTGATATTTTTTGAAAAATCAAAATTTTAAAATATATCATAAGCCAGCAGCATGTTCACAACACTGTGAACCAGGACGTGGTATGATGTCTTACAGACCCTGGGTAGGTGATGTTAGACTTCACGTTAACACAGGTCTGTGTGATTACAAACAAACGTGTGTGAATTAGAAGAGAGTGGTGAGGTGAATGCAGAGGCAAACTGGAGGTTCAGAAAAGGTATCTCAGTAATTGTTCTTGTAATTCTCTCTGTTTCCAATCATATTAGAAAAGGTAGAATTAAGCACAGAAGAAATTGGTTACAAGGCGGAGGGGAGAGAGAAAACAGGATCTTCTTTCATTGTCTAGCATGGATTTGTGTATGATCAATGCAATAAAAATATAGAAAACTTGCTTTCATGAGGAGGATACTTGGTGAAATATAAACCAGCTTGCATGCAAATATAAAAAACTAACCTGGTCATTAAAATTATGTTTAATCTAAAATGATTTCCATTTAGAGAATTTTTTAGATGCTTTGAGGTATCAAAATATATCTGTACATAATTATATCACAAGTTATATGAGTCACAGAGGTAAATTCTGCTTGAACAGACATAAGAAAACAGACTTGATGTTTTCTTTTCTTATTTTGCAACCCAGTCTTTCTCTTTAGAATGGAAATTTCATCAGCTAGAAAAATGTTTCAACAGACTTTTAAATTTATTTATTTGTTATTAATTCATGGAAATATAAAGCTTATTATTAAAATAAATCAAAAAAGAATCTTCTAAATATATAAAATAATAATAGGTTGAGACTGACAAATATTGTGAAAGTAATTATTTAAAAACCTGAGGTATAAGAAAAGCTGCCTTAAATAAAGAAAATGGAAAAGTTGATCATCTTTATCGAAGATATACCTTTCAATACATCAATGATTGACGAGAAGTAAATTTATTTTTTAAGATCTTTCTAGACTTACAGCCATGTTTATAAACTTGTTAGTTCTTTATTTTTTTTAAACTGATGGAAACAACTATTTATTTATTTTAATTTTTATTTTATTTTGGAGTATAGTTGATTTACCAGACTTTTATTCTATACTTTATATTTATTTATTTGTTTATTTACTTATTTATTTATTTTTTATTGGCTGTGTTGGGTCTTTGTTGCTGTGTGCAGGCTTTCTCTAGCTGTGGTGAGTGGGGGCTACTCTTCATTGTGGTGCACAGGCTTCTCATTGCAGTGGCTTCTCTTGTTGCAGAGCACAGGCTCTAGGCACATGAGCTTCAGTAGTTGTGGCACTTAGGCTCAGTAGTTGTGGCTTTAGGACTCTAGAGTGCAGGCTCAGTAGTTGTGGCACACGGGCTTAATTGCTCCGCAGCATGTGGGATCTTCCTGGACCAGGGTTTGAACCTGTGTCCCCTGCATTGGCAAGTGAATTCTTAGCCACTGCACCACCGGGGAAGTCCTTGTTCTATACTTTTAGTCCCTGATTTGAAAGATTACTTTTGGGGGAAAAATAAGTCTTGTTTTTTACCCATCACGGTATTTCCTTCTTTAAATTGTAGTTCCAGTCTGGTATCCTCATAGACACTTTTCATTCAAATATCTTGCAGTTTCCAGTCCCAATCCTGAAATATCTATGACTGAAAATTTTTAATTTTCTCACTTGTTTGTTCTCATTTTTGTTTTTTCTCAATTGTTTATTTTTTCATGTCCCTTTTTTAACATCTAAGATTCATTGCTTAGTGAATTCTTTCATATAGGCTTCAAATGCATAATTCATGGCTAAGCTTCTTTTGGACAGGTAATATCTTCTGTTTGATTGATTACAAGGAAGGAATGCAAAGTATTAAGTAAAGTGTTAATTGAAATATAAATATTTTAGATTATTAGATAACCATCATCAAAAGTATTCATATATGAAATTGAAACAATTTTAGTGCAGATATTTTACAGATCACAGCATGTGTAATGCATTTTTGACTCTGCGAAGAATAAAAATATTATCTTCCCAGAAAATCAGATGTCATTGAGAATTTCATATAATATGCTGCCTGAGAAGAGGTAAAATCACCTGATATTGTTAAACATTGGCAAAGACAGAAATAACAGCTTGTGCTAATGTAAATTGGCCAGAGTTTGTTGATCTAGATGAACATGGACAGATGGTTTTCAGTAAGCGGTATCATCATTGGTTTCCTATTTAACAGAAATGAAGGACTTTATATTTATGATGGCATACCCAAAATCATGAGAATGAAGCTGTTCAGTTTTCTTCTATCACATTTTTGCATCAAGCAGAAAAACTACTAGTAAAGTGACTATGGAGAACTTATCATGATACATTGTATTGTGAAAGTTGTCCATTCTGACCATGTTTTATCTTTTCCACAATCATTGCACACTATAGATTTTACCTTTACAGTGAAGTGTGGCTGAGCTTAGTTTTTAAAAGTCTTAAGTCCATATCCTTACTAGGAGATAGAGACAGAGGAGGGAGCTGTATTAATTGAAGTTTGTGAGTGTGTAATAGGGAAAACTAGTGTATGTGAATGCCTTACATAGAGTTCTCTGAGTAGTCATGAAATCAAGACTACCTATTCAGGGATAAGAAGGCTGGGTAGTAACAAGAGATTAGTAAGACAGTCAGAACACATTTCCAAAGACCACAGAGGAGAAGGAAATATAAAGAGCTGTAGTAGGAATCCAGGAGATCTGTCTGACCTAAAAGAGAGAAGAGGGAGCCTCTAGTGAAACAGAAAGATACATACAAGAGTTCTGGGAAAGGCTATTTTACCTTAAACTGACTCCTGTGTATTTCCTTGCATAAAACACCAGATACAGGCAGTGGCAATTTTAATATAAAAGACATGGAAATATACAATTAGCATTCTTCAGATAATTTTTTAAACCAATTCCAATTTAAGGTAGCAGTATCTAGACTTTGACCAAGTCTGGAAGAGATCATTGCTATTCATAAAATTTCAGAAAAACAGTAATTCTAGCTTGTATTTTCCAATAATCAACTAGAAGTATCTTTTCTGCAGTTCAGTGAGGTCAGCTCCAAGGAAAGACCATATTGTAAAACAGAAAGGAAAATTTACTGTTTCAATTGTAAATATATTTAATTATGCTGGAATATCCTCAAACAGAGTAAACATGCAAATTAAGCTCCTAGCTGTTGCTTAGACAATAACATAGTGCATGTAGGTGATACTCCTTTTCCTGAAGTGTAATCACAATAAAATCAACTGATCCTTAACCCAGTGAAATGTTAGTAAGATCATCAGGATGTGATTACATGTCCTTTATAATGACTTTCATCAAGATGTAACTACACTGCTGAGTGTAACTAAAATTGCATTAAATTATAATTTACTTAAGGAGAGTCAAGAGTCCTTAAATTTTCAAAATACAAATAAAATCCAACTAACTCTGATTTTCAACAGAAACTTTTACAGTATTAAAAAGGATTAGAAATACTATGATTACTCAACTTAAGCTTGCTCCAGTTAGACATTTTTCTGAAACCAAGAAAACGGTACTTTACATAGCATCTCTGCATATAACCTTCCTGCGAGACCAATCTAAATATGTCATATTTAAAATCACTTAAATCTGTCTTGTTACCAAAGAACTAGTGAAATTAGAAATGTGAACCATATCCTCCTTTTTCAAGTAATGTCATCTATTTTTAGAGAAATTTACTTTAAGGTTGCTCTAGCATCCATTCCCCAAATTCTTTATTTTATTCCATTGTCCCTCTGAAATCCAAAGGAATCATATAGATGGCTGTATATTCCATGAGAGTAAACATAGGGAGGAGATTTAATGGGTAATCGGTTCCTTTTAAAAGTAGAAGACTTATTTTTAAACAATTGCTCCAAATCTTATTCATATTTGAATGTCTTATCTATACCTTGAACAGAAAACATATTTTTTCTGATTTCTACAAACTAATCTTTTAGTTTCCTTTGTACCTATTTGTTGAAAAAATAAAAACTTACATATTACAGGAAATTTGAGGAGGAGTAAAACATAGCCATTACCTTTTAGCCTTTCTCAAAAAGATTATAATGACAAGGAAGCTGAGAAAAATGCATGTGTATCACTAACAAACTGTGTTCAAATCCTGATTCTACTGCTAACAATAATTTTAGTATCTCTTTACAAGGGAAATTACTTAATGGCAGTTTTAAAATATGGCCACAAATACTTTGAAAATCCTCACATCTAGAGGTAGGCACAGGGTCTCTTCCCCTTGAAGTCAGACCAGCTTGTGATTGCTTCAGCCAATAGAGTATGGCAAAAGTAATTCTGTGTGAATTTTGAGGCTAGGTCATACAAGGTCATATACCTACTTACTGGTATATGACCTTCCTTCAGTTGCCTTGTAGGAATCCCAACTACCTTTATGCTTCCATACTCTGAAGAAGCCCAAGATGCAAGGAAAGGTCATCTCCAGACACTCTTGGACAACCATCTTGAGCCCAGCTTTCAAGTCATCTGAGCCAAGATGCCAAATATATAAGTGGAGAAGCCTCCAGATGATTCTGTTTCCCAACAGTAACTTATCCCTAGCCATCCGGGACTTTGCAGAGGCCCTAGATATTGCAGACCACAGAAAAGTCACTGCCACGTTCAAATCCCTGATCTACAAAATGTGTAAGGCTAATAAAATGGTTGTTGTTTCATGAACAGTTTGTTATGCAACAACAGATAGCAGAAATAATAGCAAATGAAAATGTTTTCTCACTCCATTATTTGTCAGACTTGTCATGAAGAGGAAAGAAGAGAAAATGTGGCATTATGTTCGGCATTATGCAAACCTGAGTGCTGTTTAATAGTGTGCTCTTTGATAATCAGGATGAGAACCATGCATGATAGTCTTATATCATGGGCTTTTGTGGAAGATTACATGAAACAACATAATTAAAGTATCTGACACAAGCATGCATTTAAAACACTGTGAATTTCTTCTTTTTTCCTCCTTATTAAAGACATTTCACTCTGCCTTATTAGAGAAGTAGCATTATTGCCATGAGAGGTCAAACTGTATAAATTAGAAAGAAATAATTTCTGTTTATAGGAATCAAGAAAAATCTCTTTGAGCAGGAGGTAGTTGTAATGCACTATGTATCCATAATCAAATTTCCTTTCCGTTTAACAAATACATGGCTATATGATAGGAGGAATATATAGTTTCAAATACAACAGTGAATAGGAGAGCCGCTTTTCCAGTCCTCATGGAATTTAGAGTCCAGAAGGTAAATCAGAATTATAATTTTTAGCATGGTGGATGTTAAAGAGAAGTCTACATTGCTATGGAAATATATAACAGTAAAATGTGCCCTAGTCTGAGATCACAGAAGGCATACTTAGAAAATTAATAATTAAGCTGCTTTGAAAGATGAATAGATGATAGCTAATAAATATTGGAGGAATGTTCCAAGAAGAAAAAAACATCATGGTTAAAAGCCCTAAGGAGAGAGAATACAGGATATCTTAGAGAAAATCAAGAGAGAACTAGTGTATCTGGGTCATGTAGACCAATGAGGGCAAGTGACTGGAGAGAGAGATGGGGGCCATATAATAAAGAGTGTTTAATATAACTTTAAGGGTTTGGAAATTTCTCTTCAGGACAATGACAAATTATTGGAAAGGTGGTAAACAAGCAAATGACTTCAGATTTTTATTTTACAACGTTAACTAAAGGACTCAAGATCTGTATTACTCCAGAGTTGAAATCTTGGAGATTATCACACCTTTTTTTTTTTCTTTTGATGCTCATCATACTCCATCATACAAAATGTTTGGGGATTTACTTTCTATAATTCTACAATAGACATAGGATATCGGTTTCATGACTCATACTTTCATGTCCTAATTGAGAACTTAAAAAGTGTAAAACCATCTTATCACACAGGATTCAACTGGTCACATTATCACACAGGATTCAACTGGTATCGCCATGTTGTTTCAAGATTTAAAAAAAAAAAGGAAACTTAAACATGAGCCTACACTCTAAAACTGTGTTTCAAGTGTAGCAGGAAATTCCGTAGGCAAATTATTTTCAGAGAGATTCTGGTCACTTTTTTTAAAAGTGCTGTATAGCTTTACATGATGACTTTGCAGAAGAAAATATTCAATTACAATATATACACTATAACATAACTTATACTGCTTTTAGTTACAACATCTGAAAGTCTAAAATTCTGTCAGTCTGCTTGCTATCCAGTGGATGTTTGTGTATTGGTTTTTGGCACTGTCATAGATTTCAGTTCTCATAATCTTACCTCTACTCCATAGCAGTTACATCCAAGACACTCAGTATGATAAATACTCATCCTACATTCAGGATCCAGATATTCTACCGACCTCTTTCTGGCCCCATCCCTAGAACTTATTTATACCAATGGTACACTTCCCATGAATACAGTGTTCCTTCCTGAAAATAAAACAAAGCAAAATCACACAACACCTACTTATTCCTTACTCTCCTGCCTTTTCCCTGTCTTGTCTATTCAGTTTGCTGGGTCTCAGTTCATAATTACTTGATAAACCAACACTTGGAAGTATAGTATGGCACTGTTTCCCATGGTGACTGGTGTCAGTTTTTACCTTTTATCATCTGTTCTAACTTATTCTGACATTATCTTTTCTTTTCAGCATACAATCAAAAATGCATCAGCATTAGTGTAGAATCTGCAGTTAAACATACACATATTGGCTATGTGAGTTAAATTAAGGTATATTCAACCTGAATAAATATTGGCATACAGTATAGCATCCAAAGACACAATCTTAGAGGATAATTAAAATACTTAACCTATAATATATGAGAATTTGTTTTGAAAAATAAACCCTACACTGCCACACAAAAATAACATTTACCAGAAAATTTCCAAGTTATTTTCTCAGAGGAATATCTCCTACCGCTATCATGAGAGTTGGATGTCAGGAACAATTTAATTATCTCCTACTTTTAGAGAGTTATATCCTTTGCTTAGACAGTAGAAATTAAGGTTTTAAGTCTGGATATAAATACAAAAAATGGGAGGTTGGCAATATAAGGTTTTACATATAACTAAAAATGCTTGTATTTTTATAAAGTTGTCTTGTTTTTAAAATTGTCTTTATAGCCAATTAGTTTTTGCTGTGTCAGGGGACATTTCATATTTAATAATGAGTAAAAAAGTGTTTTCCATATGCTAAGAATGGTTTTCAAAGAGACTAATGAGCACTTTAGCATCTTATTTAAGAGAAAAATATATTCCAAAGTAATTTTACATTTTGTAAGAATTATGATCTGTGAATACACACCCTATATATTAAAGCAAAGTCCATTCAATAGATACATAAATAATGGAATTAATAATATAAAAATATGAATAACTTATCAAATAAGGTTGCAAATGGTTACCAGTCATTTATTTGCTTTTACATAAAAGTCAAATTATAAAAATCGGGGCAAACCACAAAGTCGTGTACTTTTATCTAAGTAGATTATCTAATCATTTTGTTTTTAAAGTGTTATATGTTCTCAAATATATTATAAATCTTTCTGAACTAAAAGATAATTTTTATAAAATCAATATGAAAGTTTTGTGTTGATCTTACTTATTTTTTTTAAACACTTACCATATATTTTTTTAGCTCTTTATTGGATTATATTTGCTTTACACTCTTGTATGAGTTTTTGAGGTACACCAAAGTGAATAAGCTGTATTTATACATATATCCCCATATCCCCTTCCTCCCACAACTCCCTCCCACACTCCCTGTCCTGGCCCTCTAAGGCATCACCCATCATTTAGTTGATCTCCCTTTGTTACATAGCAACTTCCCACTAGCTATCTATTTTACAGTTGGTAGTGTATATATGTCTATGCTACTCTCTCACTTCGTCCCAGCTTCCCCTTCACCCCCCACCCCAGCCCCATGTCCTCAAGTCCATTCTCTACATCTGTATCTCCACTCTTGCCCTGTCACTGGGTTCATCAGTACCATTTCTTCAGATTCCATATATATGAGTGAGGATATGGTATTTGTTTTTCTCTGTCTGGCTTACTTCACTCTGTATGACAGACTCTAGGTCTATCCACCTCATTACATATAGTTCAATTTAATTCCTTTTTATGGCTGAGTAATATTCCATTGTATACATATGCCACATCTTCTTTATCCATTCATCTGTTGATGGGCATTTGGGTTGCTTCCATGTCCTGACTATTGTAAATAGTGCTGCAATGAACATTATGGTACATGTTTCTTTTGGGATTATGGTTTTCTCTGGGTATATGCCCAGGAGTGGGATTACTGGGTCATATGGTAGTTCTATTCTTAGTTTTTTAAGGAACCTCCAGACTGTTTTCCATAGTGGCTGCACCAGCTTACATTCCCACCAACAGTGCAGGAGAGTTCCCTTTTCTCCACACCCTCTCCAACATTTGTGGTTTCCAGACTTTGTGATGATGGCCATTCTGATTGGTGTGAGGTGATACCTCATTGTGGCTTTGACTTGCATTTCTCTGATGATGAGTGATGTTGAGCATCTTTTCATGTGTTTGTTAGCCATCTGTATGTCTTCTTTGGAGAAATGCCTATTTAGGTCTTCTGCCCATTTGTGGATTGGGTTATTTGCTTTTTTGGTATTAAGCTGCATGAGCTGCTTGTATATTTTGGAGGTTAATCCTTTGTCTGTTGTTTCATAGGCAATTATTTTTTCCCATTCTGAGGGTTGCCTTTTAGTCTTGTTTATGGTTTCTTTTGCTGTGCAAAAGCTTTTAAGATTCATGAGGTCCCATTCATTTATTCTTGATTTTCTTTCCATGATTCTAGGAGGTGGGTCCAAAAGGATCTTGCTTTGATGGATGTCATAGAGTGTTCTGCCTATGTTTTCCTCTAGGAGTTTTATAGTGTATGGCCTTACATGTAGGTCTTTAATCCATTTGGAGTTTATTTTTGTGTATGGTGTTAGGAAGTGTTCTAATTTCATTCTTTTACATGTTGCTGTCCAATTTTGCCAGCACCACTTATTGAAGAAGCTGTCTTTTTTCCATTGTATATTCTTGCCTCCTTTGTCAAAGATACGGTGCCCATATGTGTTTGGGCTTACTACTGAGTTCTCTATTCTATTCCATTGATCTTCCTTTTTATTTTTGTACCAGTACCATACTGTCTTGAACACTGTGGCCTTATAGAATAGTTTGAGGTCAGGAAGCCTAATTCCACCAACTCTGTCTTTCCTTCTCAAGATTGCTTTGGCTATTCAGGGTCTTTTGCATTTCCATACAAATCGTAAGATTTCTTGTTCTAGTTCTGTGAAAAATGCCCTTGGTCATTTGATCTGGATTGCATTGAATCTGTAAATTGCTTTGGGTAAGATAGTCATTTTCACAATCTTGATTCTTCCAATCCAAGAACATGGTATGTCCCTCCATCTGTTTGTGTCATCTTTGATTTCTTTCATCAATGTCTTATAGTTTTCTGCTTACAGATCTTTTGCCTCCTTAGGCAGGTTTATTCCTAGGTATTTTATTCTTTTTGATTTGCATCTCATTTTCCCTCCACTTTGGATGGGTGGGATTGTGTTCCTGTCCCACTGGGTGTTTGGCCTGATGTTTCAAGCACTGGAGTTTGTACGCTGTTGAGTATAGCTGGGTCTTGGTGTTGAGATGAGAACCTCTGGGAGACCTCACTGTAAAGAATATTCCCTGGGAACTGGGTTTCCCTGTTAGTCCAATGTTTTGGACTCAGAGCTCCCACCTCAGGAGCTCAGGCCTGACACTGGGCTTGTGTATCAAGATCCCACAAGCTGTGTGGAGCAGGGAAAATGAATAAAAATTTAAAAAAAAAAGTAGGAGAACAGCAGAACAATAGCAAGATAAAAAATATGATAATAGGAAAATAACAGAAGTGTTAGACAAAATTTAAAAAACAAAGATGGAGCAACAACTGGAAGGTAAAACAACTGCAATAGCCTAAGTGAGGACGTGGAAAAAAAAAAAAAAAGAAAAAGAAAAAAGAAAAAAAAAAAGGGCCAGAAAAGGCCTTGGCTGTGGGGATGGGGCTTAGATAAGGATGGGGGGGGAGGTTAGGTAATGGGCAGGACCTATGCTTAGAAAAGGCCCTGTGGCTGGTGGGGAATGGGGCTTAGGCCCAATGAGGCAGAGGGGCCCAGGAGTGCCTCTGGTCCTGGGAGCAAAGGACCCAGTGCATCAAGGTACCCAGTGGGCTCCCTGGGCCCGAGTTGGTGGGAAAAATGCTAGGCACCTCCCCTAGTCCTCCTGTCTCAGAGGATCCCTCCCCCTTTGTTTCTCTTCTTTCTTACCCCCTCTCTCCTATTCCCCTAGAACCCTCAGAACTGCAGGGGGCACTGAAAGGCAGGAGACCAGACTCTGACGCCCAACAGGCTTCCCAGGGCCAACTGGGCTAGGGTAATGCCTGTGGTATGTCCCCAGATCTCCCAGTCTGGTAGGGTCCCTATCTGCCTCTCTTGCTCTCCCCCACCCCCACTCTCCTAGGTTCCAAGCAACTGGAGGGGGCCTGGAGAGTGAAGGACCAGGCCCGGGACCCCAGTTGGCCTCCCTGGCCAAGAAGGCAGGCGAAACGCCCTCTCACCTCCCTGTCCCCCAGTCTCAAAGCCCCCACCCCCTCCTGTCTGCCTCTCCACCTCCTTGCCCCTCCTCCCTCCTTCCTACACCCCCAGGACCCAGGCAGCCTGGAGGGGGCCTTGGAGGGTACAGAACCCCCTGGGGAGCCCAGCAGTCCTCCACGCTGGGGAGCTCAGCAGGCCTTCTGGCCTCTTGGGTGGGAGAAACCCAGCTGCGGTTTCCTGGATCTCCCCAGGCCCCAATGGTCCCTCCAGGTGGGAAACTTCCCCCTCACCCAGCCACCCCCCAGGGGCACCAGTCCCATCTGGCTTCCCCTTCCCACCCTCCCTGACTTCCCCCAGGTCCCACCCGGTTTTTCCATGGTTCCTGCAATCTGCTTGGGCCTCAGGTCCCCCGCCAGTCTCCAGCAACTGTTCTATTTATGGGGACACCTGATCTCCCTGTCTTCCCATTTCGCCATCTTGACTCCACCCCGGATCTTACTTATTTTTCAACAGTGGAAGCAATGTTTCAATCTCAAACACTGGTATCAATAAACAATTCTTGCAAAGGCACTCAGATTTAATGGGATTAGTCTGTGAATCAATTTACATACCAGGGCATTGTTTTAAAAGAAAAAGATAAATAGAGCAACCAGTCAGCAATTAGTGGAACTAATCATCTGGGTCTAATCAGGGAAAGAGTCAGTCAAAAGAGCCCTGCTAAAGATGCTGCCATCTCACAGTGAAGATGTACATCCCCAGACCACACCCTCTGGAGAGCAATATCAGAGATTTTATACCAGAAAGGAAATATACTTCATAAAATAATCCAGCCAGTCAACAAACAAATAAGCAAGCAAACAAACAAGAAAGCTCTAGAGGAGTGCAGAGAGGACCAATACCAAGATTTGCTATAGTATCTTATTGAAAATGTCCAATGTCTATCAAAAACATGAGACATGAAAATAAGAAGGAAAGCATGAATTAAACACCAGAAATACAAAGTAGGCAACAGAAACTTTCTATGAAAGAAATCAAATGTTGGATTTAACAAAGATCTGAAAGTAACCATTATAAATGTGTTCAAAAACTAAAGTAAAGCATATTTTTAAAAGGAAAGGAAAATATGATGGCAATGTTTCATCAAAAAAAGATTATCAATAAAGAGAAAATACACACATACACACATAAAAAAAACCTAAGTGAAAATTCTGCAGTGGAAAAGTACAATAACTAAAATAAAATGTTTATAAAGGGGTTTCAACAATAAATTTGAACTGCTAGAAGAAGGAATTAGCAAATCTGAAGACTGCTATAAATTATATAATTTGAAAAACAGAAAAGAATGAAAAAATAATAAACAGAGACACAAAGAAATTTAAGACAATATTTAGTGTCCAACATACATGTAGTAGTAGTGCCAGAAGAGAGGAAAGGAAGGAGCATACAAAACATTTGAAGAAATAAGGTTCAGGGATTTCCCCAGTTTGGTGAAAAGCATTAAATTTCACATTCAAGTACCACAGTGAGCTCTAAGTGGAATAAAAGGAAAAAGTCCACAAGCTCACCAAACTAAGAAAGTTGAAAGCCAAAGGCATCAAAAGCAGCAATATCCACTAGGAATATCCACTAGTCACTTACAAGGGAACCCCAATAAGATTAAGAGCTGACTTCTCATCAGAAATTGTGGAGACCAGAAGGTTGTGACTTGACATACTCAAAGTTCTCAAGGGAAAAGTGAAAGTATCAGCCAATAATGCTATATTCAGCAAAACTGTCTTTCAAAACTAAAGATAAAAACTTAAAATCCCAGATTAAAATGGAGAGAAGCTGTTTCTAACAGACTATTGCAAGAAATAATTAAAGAATTTCTTCAGGCTGAAAGCAAGTGACGCCTGACAATAGCTAGAATTCACACACAAACACACAGATGCACACAAATGTTTAAATAAAGATGACTGAGTAAATATGACATACAGTATAAATGCATATTTCTTCACCTTCTTTTAGCTGGTTTTTTAAAAATTGTATAAAGCAATGTGTATATAATTGTATTGCAGTAGGAATCGGCAGCAGCAGACAGGACACTGTGGCTATAAGCAGGAAGCAATGTTTATTGTACTGGCACAGGCTCAGCATATTCATATCCAAAGGCTGAGCTCCAAACACAGTGGAGCATCACCTTATATACTTTCGTTAGACTCCTATACACTGGAATTTTTTTCTCCCGAATAAGGTAACAAGCAAAGGAGCATATACTCTGATTGGGTACTTCCTCCTGTGGCCTCTAGGCCATTGCTAAGTTACAGAGTCAGGCAGGAGTTACATAGCAACAGAGTTATGCAGGAACCATATGAGAGGGGCTTCAGAGTTAATGGGCACATAAAGATAATGGCAGGATGCACCTGCATTCCTTTCTAGTTGAGTTATGGCCTCCGGGCGCTAGTGTTACTTTGTTCTAGGGGAACTCCCACCAATTCCCCCCTTTGATGCTTGGACCCTCCCTTCTAGTGTCCAAGAGCATCATTTGGCTCAGGGGTTTATATTTCCATAACATCATTGCGTGTGTGGCCATTTTTCTTTAAACCATAGCCTTGATGAAACTTGAGACAAGTCTTATAACCAGGGGAGCCAGGCAGGGCAAGATTAGGCAAGCTCCCAAGATTAAAAGCACACTAATTATGAGGGTCTTGAAGCCCCTGAAGGTTGAAAACCATCCTCCAAATGTCTCCCAGGTCCCAGCCTTTCCTTCCCAAGTGGCCCATAAAACACAGCTCCAATAAGGGCAATAGAAATAGTCCTCAACAGCACATGAAAAAAAGCCTATGGACCCCTTACACATGTATTTATCAGCAGGTCCATACTTTTGTTCCCAATGTAGACCCCCACATGGTTCACTATAGGTCGACCAGGTACCACCAATGGCCTCACATACATCAAAAGTACCGGCACTGGCAGGTGGGGATTAGTAATCTGGGTCCGATTAATTAAACACCCCCTTTCCTGAGAGTGTCAAACTTCTAGCCATTCCTCATAAAGGGAAAGACTGTGTCAAAACATGTATATTGGTCTCCATTCTGGCAGATGCAGTAAGTGGTCTATTGTGGGTGCAAGTCGCATGTGCTTGTCTCTGGCATGAGAAGTGGGTGTGGTAAAACAAGGTCCAAGTAACTCCCTGACCCGACTGGGTTATGCGGATGCATGGGTTGCAAGATAGAGAGTCTAAGTCTACTAGAGAGGTCCAGACTAGAAACATCCAACAGTAATAAAACACCATGCCCATAGGGAAAAGAAGAGTGCTAGTAAAATCTTTTGGCTCCATTTTCAGTCAGCTGGAGAGGTCACTGTCAACCCTAAAACGAAAACCAAGGTAAGAATTATAGCAACAGCTAGGGATATAGGGTAACAATTTCATAGGAAACAAGAGCAGTTTGTTTTTTTTGCCCAACAGTTGATTCCTCAAGCTTCCACCGTGCGTAGATCAGTCAGCTTCCGGAGTGACTAAAGCAGGGCTGTTTTCCTCTGGGTCCCCAGGCGCCACAACTTGCTTCTTCCACATGGTCAGCTTACACTGTGTTGAGGGATCAGGGATGCACTCCCAGCCTTGAGAGGCCTGCTTCACTCTGCTGTGGTGAATCCAAGGTGTCACCTCAGCCACGTTTATTGCAGTGGGAGTGGACAGAATGACAGTGAATGGTCCCCTCTAGAGGGGCTTTAGGGATTGGATGTTCCATTCTTTCACCCATACAACATCTCCGGGTTTAAAGGACTGGACGTTGGTGGTTAGGCTTACTAGTAGTCGTTCCCTAACCCTATGATGTATATTGGCTAGGGTCCAGCCAAGAACCTGTATTTGCTGCCTTAGGGTCATACTGCCCAATTCTTTTAAGTCTCCCCATATACCCCTAACAATGGGAGGTGGATGCCTGAAAAGAATTTCATAAGAAGAAAATCCTGTCTGTCTAGTGGGGTTAGATCTAATCCTCAACAAAGCACTCGGCAGCAGCTGGTCCCAGTATAGGTGAGTCTCTTGGCACAGTTTACTCAGTTGTAACTTTAGAGTTCAGTTCATTCGCTCTACCTTCCCAGAGCTCTGGGGATGATATGCTGTGTGCAACTTCCAGGTGATCCGTAACCCCTTTGCCACCAACTGCACCACCTCAGCTACAAATGCCAGCCCATTATCGGATCCTATGGTGACTGGAATTCCAAATCAGGGAATGATTTCTTTCAAAAGAAATTGGGCCACTTCATGTGCCTTCTCTGAGTGGGTGGGAAAACTTCTACCCAACCTGAGAATGTTCACACAAAAACTAGTAGATACATATAACCCCAGACTTGGGGAAGTTCAGTGAAGTCCACCACAGCATTTTCAAATGGGGATCCCCCAATGCTCTGTACCCCAGGGGTGGTCTTGGGTCCCTGGCATGGATTATTCCAAGCACATGTCTCATACTGTTCGCATACTACTCGGGCTATGCTAGAAAGTCGGGGGACATAGAAAGGCTGGCTCAATGTAGCTTCCAAGGTTGTTTGGCCCCTGTGGCTTCCCTGGTGGAACTGTTTAACAAAAGTTGGGGCTAGGGCCTCAGGAATTACTATTTGGCTGTCTTTAAATTTCCACCATCCACCTGGGAGATAGCTCCCCTTTTCAGTCTTAAACCAAGTATTTTCACGCTGTGAGTAATTGCGGTCCCATCCTGCCAGGGAATCAGGAAACAGCGCAGCAGTCAGAGCCTGTTTCCAGTGTTCCCTTGGAAGCCTCAAGCTTTGCTTCTTGGTCTGCTTTACGGTTCCCCCAGGTGACCATAGTATCTCCCTTTGGATGTCCCTGACAATGTATAACTGCCACCCTTTTAGGGGCCCATACAGCATCTAAGAGTTCAAGGATTTCTTTGCCATATTTTATATCCTTTCCCCCTGAGTTAATTAGCCCCTTTTCTTTATATAGAGCCCCATGCACATGGAGGATGGTGAAGGCATATTTAGAACTGGTGTATATATTGACCTGTACTCCCGCTGCCACCTGGAGGCCCAAATTAATGCGATGAGCTCTGCCTTTTGTGCACAGGTTCCTTTTGGCAGAGGGTTTGCCTCGATGGTGGAATTTAGTGTCACTACTGAGTATCTGGCAAGGCGTTCTCCTTCTCTCACGAAACTGCTGCCGTCAGTGAAATATTCACCATCAGGGTCCTTGAGAGGCTGGTCTGTTAGGTCTGGTCTGCTGGAGAGCACCTCATCCATGACCTCGATGCAGTCATGGTCTCACTGACCTGGCCCGACAGGGAGTAAGGTTGCTGGGTTTAGAGTCCTTACTACTTGCAGGTGAATGCATGGCTTTTCACATAGCATTCCTTGGTATTTAACAATTTGGTCGTTAGTCAGCCAAAATTGTCCCTTATACTCCATCAAGGTTAACACTGAGTGGGGCACTCAGATGGTTAGGTCTTGTCCCATTGTAAGTTTGTCAGCCTCAGACACCAGGAGCATTGTGGCCGTGAGTGCCTGCAGGAAAGGTGGCCACCCTTGGGCAACAGAATCCAGCTGTTTGGAGAGGTATGCCACTGGGCGGTGCCATGACATGACCCCAGCATTTGTGTCAGGACCCCTACTGCAATGCCAGTATGCTCACGCACATACAAGAAAAAGGATTTGGAAATGTCCGGGAGTACTAAGCCAGGCGCGTTGGTGAGGGCCCGCTTGATCTCATCAAATGCCTTTTGTTGTGCTCATTCCCACAGCAGTGGTTCCTGTTCTTTCCCCTTTGTAGCCTCCTATAGGGGTTTTGCTAGAATAGAGGAGTTGGGTACCCAGATTCTACAGAAGCTGGCAGCTCCAAGGAACTCCTGAACTTGGTGCCAGGTCGATAGAACCATGATAGAGCAGACAATCTGCTTCCTTTCTGGGCCGAGTTGCCATTGCCCTTGGGAGGGGTGAAAACCAAGGTATTTGACTTTTTTTTGACAGATCTGGGCCTTTTTCTTTGAAACCTTGTAGCCAGCCTCCCATAGGAGAGCGAGGAGCTGCCGTGTCCCTTCCATACAGTCCTCCCGAGTCTGTCTGGCTAGCAATAAATCATCTACATACTGGAGTAGCATGCAGCCCAGCTGGTTGGCTGGAAAGGCTTTTAAATCAGAGACTAACACCATGCTGAAGATGGTTGGAGAATTTTTGAAACCTTGAGCCAATCTAGTCCAGGTCAGCTGGACTTTGTTACCATTTTCAAAATTTTCCCACTGGAAGGTGAAGATTGGTTGACTCAGAGGGGTGAGGCAAATACAGAAGAAGGCATCTTTGAGGTCCAGACATGTGAAAAAGGCAGCTTTGGCAGGAATAAGACCCAAGAGTGTATAGGGATTGGAAACAACTGGGTGAAGGGTGACAGTGGCTTGGTTTACTGCTCATAGGTCCTGAACTGGCCAGTAGTTGTTCCCGGTTTCTGGACAGCTAGGAGAGGTGTGTTCCAAGCCAGCTGGCAGGGCTGGAGGATCCCATACTTTAGAAGTCTAAGTACTTCTGGATCCCAATCTGTGCCTTATGAGGGATGAAATACTGCTTCCGGCGAGCAGGCTCAGCCCCAGGTTTCAGTTCTACTATTATTGGGGGTATATTTCTGGCCAGCAGGGGGTGGGGTGGGGTTTGTCCTCAGCCCAAACTCCAGGAACCTTAAAAGTGGGCTCAGGACCTTGTTGTGGCTTTTCTATGAGACTGTAGAGCCACCACTTTTCTTTTCGGGGAACCATGAGGTCCATGACCTTTGCTCCTGGTTTCCCCAGGGTCAGAGTTGCTTGACTGTAAGAATTAAAAGTTATCTGGGCCTGTAACTTTCCCAGTAAGTCTCATCCCATCAAAGCTACAGGACAGTCAGGAATGTAGAGGAATTCATGAACAACCTCATGGCTGCCTAAGATACATCGTCGAGGCAGCTCGGCTACCCGTGGCTCCCACAATGGCGGCCTGTCTTGGTGAGAGGGGGCCCACGGGTTGAGTCAGTACAGAATGTTCTGTCCCAGTATCTACCATGAAGTCAATGGGCTGGCACCCTACAGTCATTCGGACCATGGGCTCCTGGTGGCCTAGCAGAATGGAGCCCGGTCTGTCCTAATCTTCCTTATAGCCTCCCATGGCATCTAGACCCACAAAATCTTTTGTAGGGGTTTCATTCATTTGCCGCATGGGTTGGTACCATCCTTCAACCACTCGGCCTTTTTCCCTCTTTCCAGGGCTGGAATAAGAGTTCTCTAATGGGTAGGGGCACTCATTCTTCCTTTGGCCTTCTTGAAGGCAATGGGCACACTGGTTTCATCCTAATCATCCCTCTGGACAAGGTGGTCCTCCCCACCGATTTCCCTGACCTCAGCCTTGGCCCCAACCTGACCTTCCACCTTCCCGGGAGTGTCCTAACTGCTCTGTCAGGGCAGCTGTGAGCAGATCCACTTTTTTTTTTTTCCAATTTTTGATCTGCCTCTTGTTAAGCTTCCTGGTCCAGGTTGACAAATACCTTGGTGGCGACCTCTAGCGACTGGCTAGCATTCATTCCGGCAAAGGCCTCTAGCTTTTGTAATTTGTGCTGAATGTTTCCCTGAGCCTGGCTGACAAAGGCTGTGTTGATCATCTGCTGATTCTCAGCTGTTTCTGGGTCAAAGCTGTGTAGAGGTGGAATGCTTCACATAGTCTCTCATAGAATTGGTTTGGGCTCTCTCCAGGTTCCTGGAGCACCTCTCTGATTTTGCTCACCTTCATAGCCTTCTTCCCTCCCTCTTTCATACCATGTAAAAAGCCTCTTGATAGCTTTGGAGCATTTGGAGTTCCCGGACCTCATTAGTGTCCCATTGGGGGTCTTCCTCAGGGAAGTGGCATTGTGCATGGACCTGTGTATTCAGTGTCCCTTCCAGGGCATGCTCTTCCAGCCATTTTAAAGTGGCCTGAGTAACTCAGCAGTGCACTTCAGTATTAAACAGCACAAGGAGAAGCTGGCGGCAGTCTACCCAAGTGGGCTTGTGGGTCTGGATGATGGACTGCATCAAATCAATCATAGCCTGAGGCTTCTCACTGAATGAGGGGGTATGATTTTTCCAGTTTAGGAGATCAGTAGTGGTGAAGGGCTGATATATGAAAGTACCTTGCCCCTCTTGTATTTGTCCATCTTGGTCATAATAGGGGGTCCCCAGGTCTCCCTCAGTGGCATCTATAAGGCACCTTGGCTACTACAAAGAGGAGGGCTGCAAAAAGGATTTTCCTGATGCGTTTTGGCCGGGGTGTATGGGGTTAAGATCGGCAGCTCCGGAGTAGCTGTGGGCAGAGGTGTCATAGGTTGTTTGGGGGGAGGGGAGGCCTCTAGAGTGCAAACGGCCTCCAGTGGGGTCGTGGCTGCAGCAGGTGTGGAATGTGCCCGTGGCAGCAGGGGATACAGTGAGGCATAAGGCAGGGGAATCTCTTCTGACTCCGCAGACAAAATGGGTTTTTCTGGTTTCAGTGGGCATTTTGAAGAAGCTGTGATCTGAGTCATCATGATTTTGCAGTTTTCTTCCAGACAGGCTTTTAGCCAAAGTGGCAGAGAAAGGACTGTGTCTTGCCATGAGTCAATGTAAGGGAATTGGTCAGGGTGGCCTGGGTCCCCCGTGACAACCCCTGAACACTTTGCTGACTAGCTCTTTGTCTAGTGACCCCTCAGGGGGCCATCCCACCCAAAACGAAGGCCAATCCACCTCACAAAATGTACGGAGGTTTTTGGGGGTCAGCTTAACACCATAATCACTAGAATATCCCTTCTTGAAATTCTTTACCATACACTCTAAAGGGGTAGGTTTACTCTGTTTGCCACCCATTTCCTCCCATCCTAACAAATGACAGGCACACACACGAGGTAGGTTGGGGGTTGAGAATACAGGGTATAGGAATTTTGCTTCATCCTCCTCCACCCGTCCTCCTCTCAGAGATATTTCAGGCACCTCTTAGCATCGGTGGAGTAGTATAAACTCCCGTCAGGACTTCTCTGGAGAGAATTGCCCTAAGCCATGTGAAGGTCATCATGGAATCATGGATCAGGACTCCACACTCGCTTCAGCCCTTGGTTGAGTCGGAACTCTCCCGTTGTCCATCTAATTCACTCACACTCACACAACAAACTCCAACCTCCGCCCAAACCTTAACCTGAGAGTCACGGTTTTGCCTCCTCCTCTCCCCTCAAGAGGGTCTTAGAGGCTGCACAGGCGACTCTTGGGAGGTGATCAGTCTCCCCTTCCATCACTTAGGGATGGGCCTATTAACCAAAATGAACTCAGGTTCTTACCAGTCCATTGAGTGTTGCTCCCTGCACTGGTTCCTGCACTCTCCAGGTTCCACTGTGTTTCCAGAAGTCTCACCCCAACTTGCAGGGAGGGCTAATCCCCTATGGATCAACCAGTCCACTGGTGTCAGGCGATGTCACTAATCCCGGCATCCCAGGGGTCATACCCTGGAGACAAGGGAGGTGAAAACGCTGTCTCTGTGTACCTTCTCCTGATCCTGGATGAGCCCCCAAGAAATGTTGCAGGAGTCAGCAGCAGCAGACAGGACACCAAGGTTATAAGCAAGGAGCAATGTTTATTGTACTGGCACAGGCTCAGTGGATTCATATCCAAAGGCTGAGCTCCAAACACAGTGGGGCATCACCTTGTATACTTTCATTAGACTCCTATACATTGGAAATTTTTTTCTCCCAAATAAGGTAACAAGCAAAGGAGCATATAATCTGACTGGGTACTTCCTCCTATGGCATCTGGGTCATTGCTACGTTAGGCAGGAGTTACATAGCAACAGAGTTATGCAGGAACTATGGGAGAAGGGCTTCAGAGTTAATGTGCACATAAAGATAATGGCAGGATGCAACTGCATTCCTTTCTAGTTGAGTTATGGCCTCCGGGCCCTAGTGTTACTTTGTTCTGGGAAAGCTCCCACCACAGTATTATTGAGCCTATAAAGCAGAGAAACGTAGTATATTTGCCAATGATATCACAAAGTAGATGGGTGGGAGCAAAGTTCTACTGGGCTAAGGAAAAGTCAGCAGATGGTAACTCAAACCTATAGGAGCAAAAAAAGAGACAAGAAATAGTAGATAGAAAGATTAATATTAAAAAACTTGCAAATATATACATGCTGTCATTTCTCAACTTCCTTGAAAAACATAAAATTATATCAAGTAATAGACAAAACAATGAATGTTGGGTTTGTAACATATATATGGATATAATGTGTATAATAATATCACAAAAAAAGAAGATAAAGGGAATAGAGTTATACAGCAGTAACATTTATATATCTTACTAGAATTGTAATTTATCTCATAGATTCTGATAGCTTGAGATATATATAGTAAGCCCTAGAGCAACAATTAAGGAAAAAGCTAAGAAAAATATTGAGAAAACATCATTAATGAAATTAAAATGTTACATTAGAAAATACTTAATTCAAAAGAAAATCATAGGACTTCCTAGGTGGTGCAGTGGTTGAGAGTCCACCTGCCAATGCAGGGGACATGGGTTCGATCCCTGCTCCAGGAAGATCCCACATGCTGCGGAGCAACTAGGCCCATGCACCACAATTACTGAGCCTGCGCTTTAGAGCCCATGAGCCACAACTATTGAGCCCACATGCTGCAACTACTGAAGCCCACATGCCTAGAGCCTGTGCTCCACAACAAGAGAAGCAACGGCATTGCCCGCACATTGCAACGAAGAATAGCCCCCACTCACTGCAACTAAAAAGAAAGCCCATGCACAGCAAAAAGGACCCACCACAGCCAATAAAATAAATAAATAAATTAATTAATTAATTAAGAAAAAGAAAATCATAAAGGAAGAATAGAAGGTTGAAAAAGATACAAGACATACAGGGAAAAATATAAAATGATGATGTAAATTCAACTATAAAAATAATAACATTAAATATAAATAGATTAAATCTCTGCTAAAGGCAGAGATCGTCAGACTAGATGAAAAAATAAGATTCATCTACATGCTGTCCACAGGAGACACACTTTATCCAAAGATAAAAATAAAGAAAAAGTGATGGAAAAAAATATACCATGAAAACAGCAAACACAAGAAAACTTGAGTGGCTATAGTAATATCAGACAAATAGATTTTAAAACAAAAAAAGTTACAGAGATAAAGAGCAATATTTTATAATAATAAAAAGAGCAATCCATCAGAAAGATATAATGATTTTAAAACATATGTACCTGACAACTAGACACCAAAATACATGAAGCAAAATCTTCCAGAAATGAAGAGAGAAATAGACCACTCAACAGTATTTGTTGGAGACTATAAAACCCCACTTTTAAGAATGAATAGAATAATTAAGAAGTATATCAACAAAAAAATGGAAGACTTGAGTAAGAGCAACACTGTAAACCAACTAGACCTAAGAGACATTTACAGAAGATTCAATGTAAGAATAGTATACATTCTTCTCAAGTACACATGGAGCATTTCTACTGGAAGATGTTATCCTAGGCCATAAAATAAGCTTCAGTAAATTTACAAGGATTAAAATCATACAAAGTATGTTCTCATAACAGAATGAAATGAAATAAGAGAGCAATATCGGAGAGATGTGGGAAACTCATAAATATATGGAAATTAAACAACATACTCCTAAATAGCCAATGAATTAAAGAGGAAATAACAAGAGAAATTAGAAAGTATTTTGAGAAGAGAGAAAATGAAGATACAGAGTAACATCCCCTATGGGATGCAGCTGAAGCAATGTTTATGCTTAAAGGGAAATTTATCATAGTAAATGCCTTAATTAAAATAATTTGAAAAAAAATAGATCTCAAAGCAATAACCTAAGTTGTCACATTAAGAAAGTGTAAAAGGAATAAATTAAAACAAAGCAAACAGAAGGAAGGAAATAATGAAGGTTAGAACAGACATCAATGAAATATAAGATAAACAATTGAGAAACTCAACAAAACCAAAAGTTGTTTCTATAAATAGATTAACAATAGTGGCTAAGCTTTAGCTAGATTGACTAAGAAAAAAAAATATACAAATTGTTAATCAGAAATGAAATAAGGGACATTATTTCTTTATAGAAGTAATTTAAGGAATTTACAGAAATAAAAATAATTACAAGGGAACACAGACTCCCAGCCTCTAGAACTGTGAGGAATAACTTTCTGTTACTTATAAACTGCCCAATCTGTAGTAATTTGTGATAGAAGCCCTAATGGACTAACAGCCATGAATTGGGGGCGGAGTGGGGGAGGCAGGGATGGAATGATATAGATTGAACGTTTATGTTCCCCTCAAATTCATGTGTTAAATAAAACCTAATTTCAGCATGATGGTGTTTGGAGGTGAGGCCTTTGGGAAATGATCAGGTCATGACAGAGGAGCTTACATGAATGGGGTTAGTTCCTTTATAAAAGAGGCCCCAGAGAGATCCCTTGCTCCTGCCACATGAGGACTCGGTAAAAAGACCAAATCATGAATTCTAGAAGAAACTACTACTGGAGGAGAATAAATATTATTTTATGTAAATATCAGGTGGGATAAATTCAAGTGACAATGGCCTTATCTTAGTTAATATTGTATGGCAATTTATACATCCAGAGTGTACCACCATCCTCAATATGAATAACTTTATTTCATGTATGTGATCCTTAAGGTCATTTTTGAAAACCTGATTAGTCTAACATTGACATAAGATACCTGAAGTTTTAAAATCTATCTGCTTACCTAGATTTAAATGTGAATGAAGCATTAACAATATAACTAATACAACTAGATACTTCAAATTCCATTTAGATATTTTCAAAACATTCTAAAATATGTGTTATGTTTCAGATTAATAAAACTTTTAATCTAATTAATTTAAAATGAGACAGAACCATAAGTTAGTCAAGAAAGAAATAAAAGTAGGATAGTCAAGAATGAAAAAAGTAGGATAAAAATCTGGAGATGGGAGAAATCAGTGGAGGAAAGGATAAAGGGAGAAAGAAGTAGAAGGAACAAAATCATGAAAGCAGTTAACTGAACTAATGTGAAAGTACATCTGTTCTTTCAGAGAACAAGCCCTTTAAAATGACTAATTAGTATGAAGTGCTGCAGGCTACTGCATAACTATTGATTTAATGAATGCAATTGATCGTATTTTTTCAAAAGTTAGAATTGCTAGGATTGTAGGAAGTTTAAAAAGCATAGAGTTCATTTTCTTGCCCTTGGGCAGAAATATTCCAGTCACTCAGAAACCATAGCATTTATCTCATTTTTTAAATGTCCAGAGAAGGAAATCATGCAACTCCCTCAACCCACAAAGAGCACTGTCTCAAAAGCATAACTTTTATTTACCCACACAAATAGCTTATTAAGTAATGTTGAAAAGATGGTGATACTCTGATTTTAAGGTATCTGTATGCTTACAATAGATCTGAAAATGGAGAATTAAGAAGAGTGGGCTTGCTGGTGGTAAAGACTCTTCTTTAAAGTGTAAATCTTAACAGAAAAAAACAACTGACATTATAAATGAAGTAATATTATTATAAATACCCTTTATGAAAGAAGAAATGGATTTCAAAGGGAATAAATGTGATGTTTATTACCTTCACTGAGTCACTATTTAAAGGGATAATGAAAGGTAACAGGCAGGTTAAGAAAGAAAACATAAAAACACATTTCTACAAATTCTTAATTCTTACCTAGAATATGAAACCTAAGTATTTAATAAGATCCTTGGATGATTTGCCTATATAAATGCACACATATGAAGTTTAAGGATGACCAAATGACTATTTTAATTACTTAGTTATAATTTTGGTAACTATGCAGTAAATCTAGATTTACTTTTCTGTTGACACGTGGCCATTGTCACTTTTCAGTTAGAGAAAAAGGAAAAGAAAGAATATGGAATCAGGGAAATACTAACAATACTTTCTTTTGTGTACCAAATTTGAAATGCTAATTCCACTGAGAGAAGACTTTATTCATTCTAACTCATGACAAATTATGTAGAATCCTGTTTCACTATTAAAAACAGGCCTTTAAAATATGTTTTTGCTTTACTTTTCAAGTTGTCAACCTTACCATTTTAATGGATAAAGACAATTAAATGACAGCCTGAATTTTGGCCTCTCTCACATAACATTTTAAGCAAATTAGTATTGTAATAAATTTTTCATGTGACAAGTACTTTGTTTCAAGTGAAATAATTGTTTTGTCCATTCCATTAAATCTTTTAGTTCAAGCTATAGCTTTAAAATTTAAAGAGATGCTCTTATATGGATATTTATTGATTAAATAATATAGTTTCTTAAAAAGATTTCTTATTTTGACTAAATAATTTTAAAAGTGAATATCTAGGCCCCAAATTCTCTTCACTATATAGAATTGAAAGAGAATTGCTATTTAAAGCTGTAGTATTACAGAATTATAATACCTGTGTAATTATAGTATACATATAATATATAATTATACTTGTATAATTATGCCATAGAGTATGCCTCTTCTTAGCAATTTTTATTTCAACTAAAACAACAGGCTATTGCAAATAAATTTGTTTACAGTTGACTTCAAAAATTTTTATACTCAGATGAATTCTCATTCATATCCATCATCATTTGACATATGTATCTACTTTTAAAAATTTAATAAATATTATGTAGGGAGTATATCTTTACCTGATTGAAAACAATTCAGATTTTATTATGACAAACATATTTTTCCAATAGCATTTAAGATGTAAGAAACCTTGTATCTCTTTACTTTTCTGATTAAAATCTAATCCCTTGCACTCTTCTGGAATAGTCAATAATGTACCTCCAGTGTTTACTGAAGCTACCATCTACTTTACATAAGCCTTTAATCAGAACCATGAGGAGGGGGAGAAAAGATGGCGGTGAAGTAGAGGGACATGGAATGCATCCCTCTCCACAGATACATTGGGAATGCACCAAAAGATGCAATAATTCCCAAAGAGAACCAACTGAACACCAGCAGACGACCTCAGAGACCAGAAAGGGCTGCAAGGATCCCAACATAACTGATGGGAGGCATCTACGACAGCTCAAAGAGGGTGAAGCAGCTGACCTGTGGCAGACGGGAGGGAGTGAGAAACACATGGAGGGTCCGCACCACAGCTCAGCATTCCCGGATTGAGACATCGGTTCCCAGCTGAACAGAGGGTCCGGGAGTGGGAGCATGGGAACTGGAGAGCTGGTTCAGGGTGAGAAACATTATTGCCATTAAGGAGACGGACCAAGAGGACAGGAGGGAAGAGGTCCGCAGTGAGGAGTGCTTGCCCCTGAGAGCTACTTGGCCATGATGGCAGCCGGATGCTGCTGGCTCATGGGCGGGAGGGAGGAGCCATGGGCATAGCCTATCTCTCTCTTTTGGCACCTGCAATGGGCAGAGGAGGGACCCCTATGGGCCACCTAAGGCACTCAGGGATAACAAGGACCCTCAGGCCCTCAGACAGGGCTAGCTTAAAGCTCTGGCAGGCAGCCAAGAGCAGGCTTAGAGCGCCGGCAGCAAGGAAGCAGCCAAGAACAAAAAAACCCAGAGAGAGGCCCAACTCTGAGACATTCTCTTTACACCTGAGCTACTGGCATTCCTCTGCAACAGGCACCTCTAAGCCCGACTGAAATGACAGTACACCACTGCTCACTCACTCCCAGGGGAAGGAGACACTATTGTACCCTCTCCCTCCCCACACACCAGCACTTATAGACAAACAATAAAGGAAGCTCTGCTGGTCACAGAATAATACAAAAAAAAAAAAAAAAAAAAAAAGGTGAGTAGAAGGACGCTTACAGCTGAGACTCTAAGGAAACAGAAATATTAGTATCAATTCTATTGAACTGGTCCATTCTGGGATCAGTTTTAATTTCTTTTTCTTTATTAATTACGATCTTGGTTCTAAGGGATCTACAAGTTTTATAACGTACTTTTTATTCTATTTTTTATTCTATTTTTATTTTTAGCCATTTTATATACTTCTATTTCTAGCTGTTTTTGGTAGTATGGACTATAAATCTCTCTTACCTTCTTTTCATCTCTATCTTTTATACATTTCTATTCCTTTTTATTTGCATATTTCCAGTCACACTATGCTCTTCTGTTGCCCTGTCCTCCAACCTTTTTAAGTTCATTTTATCTTAACATACTTATAAGCAATATTATCTATCTGCTCAGACTCCTTGCTCTATTCTCCAGATGACACACTGCCTTGGTATTTAATATTAGGTTTTTGTCTTTATCTTAGTTCTTAGTATAATTGTCTAATTTCATTCTGAGAATCTCCATTCTGTCTGGCAGTACTCTAGCTCTTTTTTATATTTGATCCTAGCTTTCAATATCTCCCTGGATTAGTGTTTGTATGTGTAAGGTGTTATTTGTTTGTTTGTTTGTTTGTTTTTGCTTTTGTTTCTGTTTTGTTCTGATTTGGTTTTCAATTTCTGTTGGTTTTATCTTTCAATATCTGGTAGCATACTGGGGTTCTGTCAGGTCTTTCCAGAGCCTTATGTCCTAATGGATTCAGTAATTGTGTGTCTTATACATGTATGTGTTTCCTAGACTTAGTATTTGTTTGACCCAACACTCAGCCATTAGTCTGGGGCTTGGACAGTCTTCTATAAACCCCTCTATTGCCGGGACAAGCAACCTCTGAAGTTTGGACTGCCTTGAGGAAACAAAGAAACACCATGCAGGCAAAGGAGCAGGAAAGAAACTCACAAGACCAAATAAATGAAGAGGAAATAGGAAAAATGCTTGAAAAAGAATTCAGAGTAATGAAAGTAAAAATGATACAAAATCTCGATAACAAAATAGAGAAAGAACAAGAAAGTTCATAAGAACTCAGAAGAACTAAAGAACAAACAAACAGCAATGGACCACAAAATAACTGAAATTAAAAATACTCTAGATGCTATAACCAGCAGAATAACTGAGGCAGAAGAATGAATAAGTGAGTTGGAAGATAGAATGGGGGAAATAACTGCCACAGAGCAGGAAAAAGAAAAAAGAATAAAAAGAATAGAAGACAGTCTCAGAGACCTCAGTGATAACAGTAAGCATACCAACATTAAAATCATAGGTATCCCAGAAGAAGAAGAAAAAAAGAAAGGGTCAGAGAAAATATTTGAAGAGGTTATAGTGGAAAACTTCCCCAATGTGGAAAAGGAAATAATTAACCAAGTCCAAGAAGCACAGAGAGTCCCATACAGAATAAACCCAAGGAGAAATACAACAAGGCACATATTAATCAAACTAATGACAATTAAACATGAAGAAAAAATATTAAAAGCAGCAAGAGAAAAGCAACAAATCACATATAAGGGAAAACCCATCAGGATAACAGCTGACCTTTCTACAGAAACGCTGCAGGCCAGAAGGGAATGGCAGGATATACTGAAAGTCCTGAAAGAGAGAAACCTACAGCCAAGAATACTCTACATAGTAGGAATCTCATTCAGATTCAACAGAGAAACAAAAGCTTTCCAGACAAGCAAAAGTTAAGAGAATCCAGCACCACCAAACCAGCCTTACAACAAGTGCTAAAGGAACTTCTCTAAGTAGGAAACAGAAGAGAAGGAAAAGACCTACAAATGCAAACCCAAAACAATTCAGAAAATGGTAATAGGAACACACATGTCAATAATCACCTTAAATGTAAATGGATTAAATGCTTCAACCAAAAGACACAGACTGGCTGAATGGTTACAAAAACAAGACTCTTCTGTATGCTGCCTACAAGAAGCCCACTTCAGACCAAGGGATACATATAGACTGAAAGTAAAGGGATGGAAAAAGATATTCCATGCAAATGGAAGTCAAAAGAAAGCTGGAGTAGCAATACTCATATCAGACAAATTACACTTGAAAGTAAAGACTATTAAAAGACACAAGGAAGGACACTACATAAGGATCAAGGGATCCACCCAAGAAGAACATATAAGAATTGTAAATATCTATGCACCCAACATAGGAGCACCTCAATACATAAGGCAAATGATAACAGTCATAAAAGGGGAAATCGACAGTAACACAATAATAGTGGGAGACTTGAACACCCCACATATATCAATGGACAGATCATCCAAACAGAAAATAAATAATAAATAAAGATACACAAGCTTTAAATGACACATTAGACCATCTCGACTTAATTGATATTTATAGGACATTCCATTCTTCTCAAGTGCACACAGAGCATTTTCCAGGATAGGGCACATCTTGGGTCACAGTGAATTCAACAAAATTGAAATCATATCAAGCATCTTCTCAGACCACAATGCCATGAGACTAGATGTCAATTACAGGAAAAAAACTGCAAAATATACAAACACATGGAGGCTAAACAATTCACTCTTAAACAACCAAGAAACAATTAAAGAAATCAAAGAGGAAATAAAAAAATATCTAGAAACAAATGACAATGAAGACAAAACAACCCAAAACCTATGGGGCGCAGCAAAAGCAGTTCTAAGAGGGAAGTTTATAGCAATACAGTCCTACCTTAAGAAACAAGAAAAATATCAAATAAACAACCTAACCTTACACCTAAAACAATTAGATAAAGAACAAAGAAACCCCCAAGTGAGCAGAAGGAAAGAAATCATAAAGATCAGAGCAGAAATAAATGAAAAAAAAGTGAAGGAAACAATAGCAAAAATTAATGAAACTAAAAGCTGGTACTTTGAGAAGATTAACAAAATTGATAAACCATTAGCCAGACTCATCAGGAAAAAAAAGGGAGAAGATGCAAATCAGAATTAGAAATGAAAAAGGAGAAGTAATGATGGACACCTCAGAAATACAAAAGATCATGAGAGACTACTGCAAGCAACTATATGCCAATAAATTGGATAACCTGGAAGAAACGGATAAATTCTTAGAAAAATGCAATCTTCCAAGACTGAACCAGGAAAAATAGCAACTATGAACAGACCAATCACAAGTATGGAAATTGAGGCAGTGATTAACAATCTCCCAACACACAAAAGCCCAGGGCCAGATGGATTCATGGGGAAACTCTATCAAACATTTAGAGAAGAGATAACACCTATCCTTCTCAAACTCTTCCAAAATATTGCAGAAGGAGGAACACTCCCAAACTCATTCTACGAGGCCACCATCACCCTGATACCAAAACCAGGCAAAGATGTCACCAAAAAAGAAAATCACAGACCAATATCACTGATGAATATTGATGCAAAAATCCTCAACAAAATACTAGCTAACAGACTCCAACAGCACATTAAAAAAATCATACACCATGATCAAGTGGGGTTTATCCCTGGGATGCAAGGATTCTTCATTATATGCAAATCAATCAACATGATACATCATATCAACAAACTGAAGGATAAGAACCATATGATCATCCCAATAGATGCAGAAAAAGCTTTTGACAAAATTCAACATCCATTTATGATAAAAGCTCTCCAGAAAATGGGCATAGAAGGAAATTAACTCAACATAATAAAAGCCATATATGAGAAACCAAAAGCCACCATCATTCTCAATGGGGAAAAATTGGAAGAATTCCCTCTAAGAACAGGAACAAGACAAGGGTGTCCACTCTCACCATTATTATTCAACATAGTTTTGGAAGTTTTAGCCACAGCAATCAGAGAAGAAAAAGAAATAAAAGGAAAGCAAATTGGAAAAGAAGAAGTCAAATTGTCACTCTTTGCAGATGACCTGATATTATATATAGAAAACCTTAAAGACTCTACCAGAAAACTGCTGGCACTAATTGATGAGTTTAGTAAAGTAGCAGGATACAAAATTGATGCACAGAAATCTCTTGCATTCCTATACACTAACAACGGAAAAGCAGAAAGAGAAATAAAGGAAACTCTCCCATTCACCACTGCAACAAAAAGAATAAACTACCTAGGAATAAACCTGCCTAAGGAGGCAAAAGATCTGTATGCAGAAAACTTTAAGACATTGATTAAAGAAATCAAAGACAACACAAACAGATGGAGGGACATACCATGTTCCTGGATTGGAAGAATCAACATCGTGAAAATGACTGTACTACCCAAAGCAATTTGCAGATTCAATGCAATCCCAATAATTTACCAAGGGCATTTTTCACAGAACTAGAGCAAGAAATCTTATGATCTGTATGGAAATGTGAAAGACCCCAAATAGCCAAAGCAATCTTCAGAAGGAAAAATGGAATCAGGCTTCCTGACTTCAAACTATACTACAAGGCCATAGTGATCAAGACAGTATGATACTGGCACAAAAATAGAAAGGAAGATCAATGGAATAGAATAGAGAACTCAGAAGTAAGCCCAAACACATATGGGCACCGTATCTTTGACAAAGGAGGCAAGAGTATACAATGGAAGAAAGACAGCCTCTTCAATAAATGGCGCTGGGAAAATTGGACGGCTACACGTCAAAGAATGAAATTAGAACACTTCCTAACACCATCCACAAAAATAAACTCCAAATGGATTAAAGACCTACATGTAAGGCCAGACACTATAAAACTCCTAAAGGAAAACATATGCAGAACCCTCTATGACATCCATCAAAGCAAGATCCTTTTTGACCCACCACCTAGACTAATGGAAATAAAATCAAGAATAAACAAATGGGACCTCATGAAACTTAAAAGCTTTTGCACAGTGAAAGAAACCATAAACAAGACTAGAAGGCAACCATCAGAATGAGAAAAAAATAGTTGCCAATGAAGCAATGAGCAAAGGATTAACCTCCAAAATATACAAGCAGCTCATGCAGCTTAATACCAGAAAAGCAAAGAACCCAATCCACAAATGGGCGGAAGACCTAAATAGACATTTCTCCAAAGAAGACATACAGATGGCCAACATACACATGAAAAGATGCTCAACATCACTAATTATCAGAGAAATGCAAGTCAAAGCCACAATGAGGTATCACCTCAAACCGATCAGAATGGCCATCATCACAAAATCTAGAAACAACAAATGTTGGCGAGGGTGTGGAGAAAAGGGAACTCTCCTACACTGTTGGTTGGAATGTAAGTTGGTACAGCCACTATGGGAAACATTTTGGAGGTTCCTTAAAAAACTAAAAATGGAGCTACCATATGATCCAGTAATCCCACTACTGGGCATATACCCAGAGAAAACCATAATCCCAAAAGAAACATGTACCATAATGTTCATTGCAGCACTCTTTACAATAGCCAGGACATGGAAGCAACCTAAATGCCCATCAACAAATGAATGGATAAAGAAGATGTGGCATATATATATACAATGGAATATTACTCAGCTATAAAAACAAATGAGATGGCTCTATATGTATTGAGGTGGATAGACCTAGAGTCTGTCATACAGAGTGAAGTAAACCAGAAAGAGAAAGACAAGTATTGTATGCTAACTCATATATATGGAATCTAAAAATGGTACTGATGAACCCAGTGACAAGACAAGGATAAGGACACAGATGCAGAGAATGGACTGGAGACCTCGAGGTTTGGGGGGGCGGGGGGTGAAGGGGAAGCTGAGCCAAAGTGAGAGAGTAGCATAGACATATATATACTACCAACAGTAAAATAGCCAGTGGGAAGTTGCTGTATAACGAAAGGAGTTCAACTCGATGATGGATGGTGCCTTAGAGGATGGGACAGGGAGGGTGGGGGGGAGCTGAGGTAGGGAGGGGATACAGGGATATGTGTATAAATACAGATGATTGACCTTGGTGTACCTCAAAATCTGGTACAAGAGTGTAAAGCAATTATATTTCAAAAAAATAAATAGAACCATGAGGACCTGAATTTTTCTGTGATTTTACTATTGTCCAGTTTGTGATTGCTTTTGTAGTTTTTTGAATAGTAGATGATTGCTATGACCAATTCTATGTATTTATTTACTGCCTTAGAGATGTTACATTTTCAAAGAAAATTGATAATTTTGTCAAACCACCCATCTTACCTAAGACATATTTTATCCTAAGGTGATAAAACCTTCACTCCTTTCACTCCACTCCTTTCAAAACCTTCCCAGACTGATCACGAATCTGAATCAACTGCATTTATTTATAATCAAATAACAACCATGATGTAGAATGAGAAGGAAAAGAAAATGTATAAAGATTGCTTATTTATAGAAAATATCTTACAAATATTAACATAAAAGAATCAACAGTCAAACATTAGACTTTTAAAAAATATTCAGAAAACCAAGGAAGCTAGGTATTATATTAATAAACAAACTCAAGTACATGTAATAAAGTAAAATTTATGTTAAAATTGGACTGGATTAGTCTTGAAATCTGTAACAGTGTTGGGCTAGATTTTATTTTCTCATATCTTGTAGTCATATATGAAAAGAAAAAAGCGTTTACATAATTTTTAACTTTACAACAAACAATGATGCAATCAAAATGATAACTTACAGCTTACATTTGGCTGGTCTCATTATCAGAGAACACAGGCAGTCATGAGGGTGAGGCTCATGGCAAAGCACACTGACCTTCTAAAGAATCAGGGACACTCATCTTTGGGCAATCATGGAAAAGAGTGCTGACCTAGCATTGCTGGATGTTCAGAAATTTTCAAGAAAATGCAATTCTTAAAATTTTTTATGAAATGAAATAGTTTAAGAAGTGTTACCTATTTCAAAAATGAACAAATACATAAATAATAAAGCAATTAGTGAGGGGGAAAAATCTGTATATAGTATTCAAGTTATAGGTAATTTATGACTCCTAGATCTTCAAAATCAATGCCTATATAGAGTTGTCTCCAATATGCAATATTCCCTTTTTTTCTCATGTCCTGAAATATGAAACATAGGTTAGTCTTCCCCAAAGGCCGAGAATCCCAGAGCTGACACAAATACCTGATACCATGCATGGCATATTGTGTGGGGTTATAAAAAAATCATCTTTATTTGTTCTAGATGAGTTCCTAACTTTAAACTATATTAATTAGTTTAAATAATTATATTTTTATCTTCTATACCAGTATGAAGTTTCTACTTACTTAAGCCTTTTTTCCTTGCATGTACGTCTCTTCTGTGTTGGTAGAACCTTGGAATTTAGGCTCATGGGAAAGCTGTTAGAGATGAATGACTCAAATGGGATTCACAAAATGGAAAGAGCCTTTTTATACCTACAACATTGTCTTTGACACCTACAGAGTTGTTTTGAGGTCCACAGATACCTGACTGCTGAGCTGCAAAAACAGGAATGAGGACATCCAACAGGAAGTTGAGATAACAGCATTAAATTTTTTTTAATTGAAGATTTCTGTCTCTTGACTTTAAGTAATTAATATATTTGATTTTTTTATTTGCTTTCTATTATTTTGTATTCAATTTTCTTTCTTGGCCTTTTTTGATTAATGAATTATTTTTACTATTCCACTTTTCCCTATATTATTAATTATGATTTATTTTATTTATTCACTTAAATATTACCATATGCTCCCTTTACAAATTGCAGTTTAAATATTATTACTTTTATCACTCTTCTGATAATGCTAGAATATCAGAACATTTAAATTTCATTTCCCCTTCTCTCATTTTGCTTTTCATTTCTAGGCAGCTTTTGTCTACAAATTTATGTGCATCTAACATAACGATTATTCAGTTAAAAAAACTTTTTGCACTAACAGATTTTGAAAAATTATGCCATGTTTTGAATGATATTTTTAATGTCATTTTCATCTAAAGACACTATAAAAAGTAATATTTATCATTCTAGTTTCAGGCAAAAAAAATTCACCCAGTCTCTCAAGATAGTAGTTTCTAGACAAAGAATATTATTTTAAAAACCTATTTGAAATATAATCTGTTTGCATAAACCAAAATTGAAATAAAAAGTAAATATCTTTCTATGATTCTTTAGCCTGTTATATTCATGGGTCATTTTTGTGTTTCAAAGAACCCACATGATGATCTTTATCTTGTCCTAAATGTATTTTTCTATGCTAAACTTACACATTATGGTGCAATTTTAAAGCAAATTACCATGAGCTCCTAATATGACAATGAACCAAAGAAAGAGCAAGATGAATATTTGAGAATTTGTTGCACATCCTGTGTGTTCTGGCCGACTGAAGAAGCACACATGATGTAAATGTGAAAACAATGTGTTAGGCATCATCTGCTTACACTGAAAGCAAAGAAAATTAATCATAATGTACTTCCGATTCTGATTTTGAATACCTGATTAAATGCTCATCCTCAGACTCTCCACAACTTTCAAGATAATGACTCATTCACTGCTAATGCATTAGGGTCATAATTTTTACCAGAAACAGAACCAATGGGTTATGAGAAATCAGTTCATGCTATTACGGAGTCTGGCAAACCCAAACTCTAGAGAGATGATATCTCAGTTCCTGTCCAAAGGTCATCAGGTTGCTCTAGAACCATGAAGAGCCAGTGATTCAGTTTGAAGCCTGTCAGGCAAGAGAAAATTCTCTCTCCCTTGGAGGAGGGTCAACATTTTGTTCCATTCTGACCTTAAAATAATTAGATGAGACTCACACATATTATAGAGGTCACTCTGCTTTACTCAGTCTGCCAATTTAAACATTACTCATCCAAAAACAATCTCACAGAAACACCCAGATGTTTATGTTCATACCAACAAATTTAGGAAGTTTTCAGCCATTATTTCTTCAAATATTCCCTCTGCCCCCATCTCTCCCTCTTCTACTTCTGGAACTTTAACAGTGTGTGCACTGGTCTTTTTGATGGTGTCCCACAGGTTCTGTTCACATTTCTTCAGTTTATCTTCTTTTTGCTTCTTAGATTTGATCATTTCCATCATTCTGTCTTTAAGTTCACTGGTTCTTTTTTTTTTTTTTTTTGTCTGTTCAGATCTGCCTTTGAATACCTCTAGTGGATTTTTCATTTGCATTATTATAGTTTTCACCTTCAGAATCTTCTTGGTTCCTTTTTAGGTTTTCTGTCTCTTTGTTGATGTTTCCATTTTGTTCATAAATTGTTTTCTTGACTTTCTCCATGTCTTTAATTTTTGAGCATATTTAAGATTGTTGTTTTAAAGTCTTTGTTTAGTAGATCCATCATCAAGTTTTTGTCGGGGACAGTTTCTGTTGATTGATTTTTCCTTTGAATAAGCCATGCTTTCCTATTTGTTTGTATACCTTGTGATGTTTTGGTTGGAATCTGGACATCAAATTACTGAATCAAATAATGTAGTAACTTTGGAAACCAAAATCTTTCCCTTCCCTACGGTTAGCTGGGTTTTGTTGTTGTTTTCACTTTTTTGATTGTTGTAGGCTGTTTCTGTATTGAGGATCAGTAAGAGGTATAATCTCAAGGTCTTCTCAGGTCTTTTCTGAGCCTGTGTCTTCCTCTGAGCATGCATAGTTTGTGTCTAATTTCCCCCTAATATATAGTTGCTTTTGATGTCCTCATCTTCAATATTTGGCTCCCAAAAAGGGAAAATAGAAAAAATAAAGAGGGGGAATAAAAGGTGCCAGCCCATTAAATTCCATGAAAGTAATTTCAGCCACAGATGGAAGGGCTTGAAACATGGATGGTGGTGTAAAAACAATGGCTGGTCACTTCTGTGTCTGCACATCTGTGATCAGAAGCAGCACTCAGGTATCAGAGCACATATCTCCAGTATTTGGAGCACAGGGTCCTTTTTGCCCACCCTGGCTTCTGCATGCTGTATGTAAACTGCTCCAGGAACATGTGCACAGGAGCTGGTCTTACAGCTAAGGGGTTAGGGATGGTAGATGCTACTGTGCTAAGATATGAGATTTATGAACATAGCCACAATTTACCACTCAAGCCATGATCTGCAAGTGGTGACCATCAATAGGCTCCAGAGTCCTAAAATAGTTACATCAGACAGATGGTGGCAGTGCAATCATTGTCTAGTTGGGGAGAAAGATTTCTGGTGCTTCCTACTCTGACCCCTTCCCAGAATTTTCTCATCAAGAGAGTTATATTTTTTAACATATAACCATTACTGCTTGGTTCAGTAAATATACATTTGATTTATCTTTGTAGTTACATGTTTTTCATTCCTTTCTAACAATAAATTCTCGGTTTGTGTGAAAATGTGTTTACTTTGTCATTACTTTCAGGGTATTTTCATTGAGTGTGGAATTATAATTTAATAATTATTTTCTTTCAACACATTGAGAATATCATTCCATTGTCCATGTCTTCCATTATTTCTACTAAGATGTCAAATTAATGTCTTATTGCTCCTTTTATGTTTTTCCTTCCTTCCTCCCTCCCTTCTTATTCCTCTTCCTCCTCTTTTCCTTCTTTTTCTTTTTCCTTCTCCTCCTCCTCCTCTTCTTCTTCTCCCTTTCCTCTTCCTGCTCTTCACCCTCCTCCTCCTCCTCCTTTCAACTGCAATTTACAGAATATCCTGAATCTGTGAATTACTACCTTTTGACAGTTTTTGAAAATTCTTTAAAATAATATATCTTCAAATAATGTTTAGTGCCATTCACTCTCTTCTTTTCCATGAGATTCCAGTTACATATATGTTTGAGCTTTTCCTTGTGTCCCGCAAGGTTTTAAAAGATTTTTGTGTATTTTTCATTCATCCCTCTGTGCTTCAGTTTATATGATTGATATTGATATATCTTTTAGTTAGCTATTTCTCACTTCAGTGGTGTCTAATGTGAAAATTAATAAAGGGAAACCCCACTAAAATGGAGTCAGGAGACCAGAAGGGGGAGCTCTCTGCAGTACCACTCAATCTTGATTGCTAGAAGAATTGCTGGTTACAGACCCTAACAGAAGAATCATCAAACATCAATTACAGGCCCCAACAGGGAAATATGTACATTGCATCTCCTATAAGAAATTGACTACCCCAACAGCTCAGCCAATGAGAAACCATTATGACCCTGAACTCTCACATTTCTCCAATGCTCTTTCATTCAAAACAATGCCTCCCGACTTCTTCCTTTATTTCTATAAAATAATGTTCCTCTCCTTTGTTTGTTAGACTTGTCTATGGCTTTTGCTATAGCCTGCCTGTCCCAAATTGTAATTCCTCTTATATTCCTGAATTAACCCATTTTTGCTGGTAAAATAACTCACTGTTTCATTTTTAAGGTCAGCACTTATTCGCTGTGAAAGCTATCACTAGATTGCTTGTTACAGATATTTGATTTTTCAGTTGCAGTATGTCTAATTTTTTGTTATACAATTCAATTCTATGGAAAAGTATTCTTTTTTCAATTGTTTACTCCATATTCTGGTCTCTTTTCTTGACTGTGATAGATCTTTTAAAGACTTTGTCACCAATCTCTAATATCTGGATAATCTTTGGAAATATTTATCTTTGGGGCCTGATTTGTGGTCATGTGGCATGTCTAGTAGGTTATTTTAAATTGACTGTAGTGTATTTTGTATAAAAGATATAAAGACATCAGATGATATTAAATTCTTCCAAAGGGAATATGATTTTCCCTCTATTAGAGTGATAAAGTGGTAGTCAGTATCTTTTATCTACTCAGCAACTGTGCTCACCCTCAGCTGGGTTGCTGTTCCTGTAATGCTTTCTCTACCTCGAGGTTTCCTATTAGCTCTTACATGTTCTCAAATGAGAGTCCTGAGTGTTCTTCTTGGTCCCTCTAGTTTTTATTTTATAAAAAAGCAAATAACTTATTTGCTTTTCAACATCTTTTCACTTAGAAATTTAACTTCCTGCTCAAGTTCCACAGCCCAAATCTTCAGCAAATGTCCTAGGGAAAAAACAGATTATGCAGTGCCTCACTCATGTGTCCTTCAAAAGTTCTGCTGGTTTTTCTGTCCCTAGAAGGACCATCTTGGGTTCTTTGACTTGTATCTTTCTCTAGTAACTGAAATACCTCCAGGGCAATACTAGTTGCTGAGTTCAGATTACCTCTTCATGGTTCATATTTTTCTGCAGCTTTAGGCCATTTCTGCTTTTTCTTTTCTCAAAAAGATTTTATTTCTCAGATTTATTTGAGTTTTTAAAATAGACTTCATTAGAAGTGCTGACTTTCTAATAGCTTGTAAATATCACTCAAAAGAAAAACTGTGTATTTATTAAAGTAGCTAATTATTTCTAGAGCAACCTTCTGACAAAAACTATATTGGAGATTTTCAACATGTATATTAGGAACACATTACATAGACTGTGTATATGTAAAATGATAAATATATATCCTAATGATAAAACTTCATGAATGATACAATCACATCATCCAATTAGAAAGATAATGTAGAATTGTCAAAGGTTCTTTTGCCATCAGATAATATGTTGGAGAATTTGATTTATTCTTAATTTTAAGGTAGATAAGCTGTTATATTAATTTATTAACATTAACTTTCACATTCTGATTCCAGGAATATTTGCTACAACTTTGAAACTTAAAAAAAGTAATATATATATATTTGGTTTTGTTTCTTTGGCCATGCCACACAACATGTGGGATCTTAGTTCCCTGACCAGGGATCGAATCCATGCCCCCTGCAATGGAAGCACAGAGCTCTGACCACTGGACTGTCAGGGAGTTCCCAAGAGAAGGTAATTTTTTAATATGAGATGGGGGTGGGGGTGGGGAATATCTTACATATTACTACAAATAAGCTGAGTACAAATTTAAAAGGGCATGGGGAAAAAATACCTTATAAAGTTCCAGGAAATAAAAATTTAATTTAAAAAAATTCCCTCATTTCATAGTGAAGGAAAAAGAATTTAGTTCAATAATGTTAAAATATGGACAGTTTCCACAAAGCATGAAGTATAAATTATAAACACATTTAGAAAAATAAATTAGCTCTTTTGGAATGAATTAATTTAAAATGTTTTACACTTATTCTTTTGTATGAACTTATATTTTAAAATTTAGCAAATACAATCAGCCCTCCATGAAAACATCCAAAATTTGAAAAATAAATATTTTGGAAGACATTAATTTGCTAACACTGCCATTTTAAACATGATTAGCATATATTTTAACTACCTTCTGCTGTGTGAAACTGGTGATGATATTAGATTTTACTGAGAAAATGTTCTATTTAAAAACCTCAATACTTTCACACATTTAATTTATTAAGCTTTTTTATTATTTTAGAGAAAAAATTCAATTTACATATCCTCTTATTCAAAAAATCCACAAAGTGATGAGGTAAATTGGATTTTCTCATATTGCAAAATGATTTTAACTAGAAAGCATTATTCATTTATGTCTATATCTAATCCCAGGGAGTTATATTTGCCTGCCTTTTAAATACAGTGCAAAAAACTGAAGATTACTGATAATCAATTTGAATAATGTTTGAGAAAATAAAGTTTGTTTTCTGAAATTCTCAATCTGATTTTGTAATTTTTCCATAAACTCAAAATTTTATGTTAAAACATACTGTGATTTTGCTCCAGTAAATCCCCAACATCTTTAAAATAATAATATTCAGACATCTTTTAAATGCTAGTTCAAAATAATGGTTTATTTTTTTCGTAGTTCCACTAGCAACTCTGGCAGCTGCTTTTCTCTCTTTTTTGCAATTGATAAAATCATAGTCTATAGGCCCAGATGCCAGTGTGCCAGTGTACCACAGCCAATATAATTGAACACTGCATCACCTAAAACATCATCTTGTGGTGACACATTCTTTTTACATTCATTCTCAAAACCAAAAACTGCAATTTTTACTGGTTAATTGGTCACTTATTGGAGTAAATAGAATTTTGCCCAAGTCAATACACATGAGGTATTTATTTTGTAATTTGATTTTGTTTTATTTGAAAGCTATGGCTAACAAGTGACTTGGATTTCAAAGTTTCAAAACTTATGATCTAGTAGAATTATGGCTCAGTTAATCATGAAGCTTATTGTTATAATGAAGTACAAGCATATCTCAGAGTTATTGCAGGTTTGGTTCCAGACCACCACAATAAAGCAAATATTGCAATACAGTGAGCCACATGAGTTTTTTGTTTTCCCAGTGCATATAAAGTTATGTTTACACTATATTGTAGTCTGTTAATGTGCAATAACATTATATTTAAAAAACAATATGCATACCTTTATTAAAAATACTTTATTGCTAAAAAATGCTAACCATCATCTGAACCCTCAGCAAACTGAAATATTTTTGCTGGCGGAAGGTCTTGCCTTCATGTTAATGTCTGCTGACTAATCAAAGTTGTGGTTGCTGAAGGCTGGGCTGACTGTGACAATTTCTTGAAATAAGACCACAACGAAATTTGCTACGTAGATTGACTCTTCCTTCCACTTGTACAATTAGAGGCCATTGTAGGGTTAGTAACTGGCCTACTTTCAATATTGTCATGTCTCAGGGAATAGGGAGGCCAGGGGAGAAAAAGAGAGAGAGAGAGATGGGGGCATGACCAGTTGGTGGAGCAGTCTGAATACACACAACATTTATACATGAAGTTCACCATCTTATATGAACACAGTTCATGGCAGCCCAAAACAACTGCAATAGCAACATCAAGATCACTGGTCACAGATCACCATAATGATTACAACTAGTAATGAAAACATTTGAAATACTGCAGAAATTATCAAAATGTGAAACAGTGAAAGAAAGTGAGCAAATTCTGTTACAAAAACGGTACCAATAGACACTGGATGCAGGGTTGCCACAAACCTTCAATTTATTAAAAAAAAAGAAAAAGGGTATCAGCAAAGCGCAGTATAATGAACTGCAATATAACAAAGTATGCCTGTACAATCAACATTGCATGCACCATTTTGGGTGTTTCACAGTGATTTTGTAGGTCACTCATCCTGCAAAAAAGGTAAAATCTGCAGATGAATTTAAATAGATCATAAATGGACATCAATCTAAGTCACCGTTTTGGTTAACATTGGCATGAACTTTCACTTAGAGTAGAAATTAGAGCAGTAAATGTAACAGACTACCAGCTTTGATCTTAACCTGGGTCTCTGATCTTTTCAGTCACAGTAAGCAAGGTAAAGGAAGTGAACCGTTTGAGGTTTGGTCAGCACAGAGAATTTGGTCTTTGGTGTAAGTTTCCTGGCTCTCTGCTTAATTGGTATTATTTCCTGTTCATGGAATGTCTTAACAGAAACATGAGTGAGAAGGTTGCTTATAAAATAATTTATAGGCACACCTGTCACATAATATCAGAAATACTGGAGAATAGTGATATGCTAACAAGGCAGTAGTCCGTAAAACTAATTACCTGCATAACTTATGAATGAAGACTCTGACATGGGCATGACATGTAAATTCCTAACACAGATATATCCTGAAGTGTGAATCTATGCATTATTACTACTATTGTTGTTCTTGTGACAAAAGAAAATATTTTTATCAGCAAAAGAAAAGGCAAAAATTATGAACTGAACTGTTTCAAGAAAATATTTGGCTTTGATTGAAAATATATATCTCATCCCACCACCTTATCACTCTTATACACAGTTTCTGATCTATCAGTGATATCTGTTGAATATGCCTCCAAATTAAACCTTAAATTTCCATCTACACAGTCTTTCCTCCAAGCCAACAAAGTGGATTCTCAGTGATGCTTTTGTCCCTCTCAACTGTTCATACCTTATTGCTTTGGTAAAATGATTGTCCTCCAAGTCCTCCAGTGAAAATATTTTTCTGATAAATCATCCAGCTTTACATAAGCATGTGCAATCTAGCATGCTCAATTCTAAGTCTCTTGTTCTCCTCAGTTCTAGAATCTCTAATTTACTTAGTTTAGCCCATAAAATTTTCCAATCTTCTAGGAGATGTATGAGTACCATGTTTGTGTCACTTCCCAGGGTTCTTACCAGAGTAATAAATCATAAATTCCAGAAAAGTGCTCTCCCATCGATAAACTTTTCCTCAGCCAACCTTACCTTCTACCTCCTGCCACTGCTCATGTGAGTCAGCCTCCCTAGAATATAGCCCCATATGCTGTGCTCTCCTGGATTCCACTTGCACATGTAGGTTATACATTTCACTTTTTCCAAGATACAGTACCTTTCTTTCCATTCTTCCCTTTATAGTCTCAGCACTTCCCTGGCTGTGGCTTAACTTTAGTTATGGGTTTAAATGCCAGAAAAGAGGACAGAGACATTTTGTGGATGTCAGACTATGTATTGTCTTGCATAATTTTCAATTAATGAGAAGTATTGAAATTTAATAGATAGGGGTAGACTATTTTTGCAGGCTTAGGAGAATCTGGGGATGCACAATTTTCAAGGTCATCAACTCAGATATCTTAACAACATATCACAGTATCTCATTCTTTCCTAATCAAGATCCTGATCTTGGCATAGCAGATGTGCGTAGGAACCTCATTACCCTTATAATTACCTATCAGGGCTCAGTTTTTTCTGCCTGCTGACTGAAGGGAGGTAAGAGTCTCTTTAGAGCTGCTTAGTAGGTTCTCTGATATCCACAATTAAATTTTTACACGCTTAATTTTTTTAGAGCAGTTTTAGGTTCACAACAAAATTGAGAGGAAAGTACAGAGATTATACATATAGCCCTGCTTCCACAAAGCCTCCTCCATTATCAACATCACTCACCAGAATGGTACACTTGTTACTAAGGATGAAGCCTAAATTGACATATCATTATCACCCAAAGTCCATAGTTTACCTTGGGGTTTACTCTTGGTATTGTACATTCTATGGGTTTAGATTAAATGTATCATGATGTGTATATATCATTATAATATCATACAAAATTTTTTCACTGCCCTAAAAATTCTCCATGCTTTGCCTATTAATCCTTTCCTCTCCATTTCACCCCTGGCAACCACTGATCTTTTAATTTTTTCCATAGTTTTGTCTTTTCCAGAATGTCATATACAATTGACCCTTGAACGACACAGGTTTGAACTGCACAGGCCCACCTAACATGGATTTTTTTCAGTAGTAAATGCTACGGTACTACATGATCCCCTGTTGGTTGAATCTGTGAATGCAGAACCGCTGATAGGGAGGAACCATGTATACAGAGGGCCAACTATAACTTACATGTAGATTTTCAACCACATGGAGGGTTGGCAACCCTAACCCCTACGTTGTTCAAGGTTCAACTGTAGTTGGAATCACATACAAATAGGCTTCTTTCACTTAGTATACACTTAAGATTTTCCATGTCTTTTCATGGCTTAATAGCTCATTTATTTTTAGTGCTAATAATATTCCATTATCTGGATGTGTCGCAGTTTATTTATCCATTCACCTATCAAAGAATATCTTGGTTGCTTCCAAGTTTTGGCAATTATGAATAAAACTACTATAAAATCCATGTGTAGGTTTTTATGTAGACATAAATTTTCAACTCCTTTGGGTACATACCAAGGAACATGATTACTGGATCATATGGTAAGAGTATATTTAGCTTCATAAAAAAACTAAGCTCTCTTTCAAAATGGCTATACCATTGCGCATTCCTAACAGCAAAGTATGAGAATTCCTGTTGCTTCATATTCTCATCAGTATTTGGTGTTGTCAGTAGTCCAGATTTTGGCCATTCTAACAAGTGTATAGTGGTATGTCACTGTTGTTTTAATATGCAATTCCCTAATGACATATGATGTGAGGCTCTTTTCATATGCTTATTTTCCATGTGTATCTCTTCTTTGATGGGGTGTCTGTTAAGGTCTTTTGGCCTATTTTTTAATTGAGTTGTTTGTTTAGTTATTGTTGAGTTTTACACACAATTTTTAGATTTATCACAGTCAGCCTTTTATTGTATTTATCCAGAAAATTAAGTGCTGTGAGCAAAAAAACATTTAATTCCATTGTCCTTATAATTACTTTCTCATCCACATTTCTATAACACCTAATACACTGTACTTGGTAATACAATTCCTTTCACCAATATAACATCCCAGTTCATGACTAATGAATATTTTAATAATTGCACTGTTTTTTTTAATGCATAGTGCTGTGATTATCATTGCCAGCCAGCTGGAGGAATATCCAGTTCTGAAAACTCATTTTTACCATTTTCTGAGGGCTCGTCCTTATGTGTGGCTGCAATTCTCCAATAACTGCCTTTGTTTCAGACTATGTTTTCTAGAATGCTTATACAGAAAATAGCCTTGAAAATAGAGATAGTGTCTCTCTGTGGAGCAAAGGGAAGGTTTGTTTACTGTCCACTAAAATAAAGATAATGTCTTTCTCTGGCAAAGCTTTGGCAGGCTAACTGTCCATTTATAAGTTTGGGGTACCTAAACTGTGGTTTCCTTTCCTGTAATGCACACCACTGTAAATGCTTTACACCATCCAGCATTCATTGTGTAACCCTGTGGTACATGAACTTGGGGAATAAACACAAATATTAATCTGGCTATTATTATTACTCTGGGTAATAAACTGCCCTTTGTGTCTGTCCTAGTCCTCTTATGTCTTCTGCCAATATCCACCAAACTTTGGCAAGCTAGATGGTTGGTTTGCAGGTAGGGTAAAAATTGCATAAACTTCACAGCTCTTAACACTGGAACCAGTTGTTAAAGTTCAGGTTCCTAGGTAAACAAACTGTGGTAGAGAGGCATGCAGGAATTTTGTTGGGAAATAAAATTTGGGGAAATCCTCTGAGGATCAGCGCTGTGGCAGAAAGGGAGGAAGTATGGTTTGTCAGAGGAAAATGTTGGATGCATTGCAGTCTCAACCAAAGTCTCAGCCAACCCCACTGAGATCTTGGCAGTAAGAACAGCCATGCATACTTTTCCCATTTGGAGAGAAAGGCCCATGACTTCATACTCATGTATTAATTACTCATTTGACATAGGTTGCCCCAGCAGAATGTTAGGACCTTGAGTAACATGGTTGTATTCAGCTGATAGCAGTTTCCATTACCAGACAGAGCACACAGGTGATCTGCTGGAATAATAAGTCATTTAGTCCTTATAGGAGATGCTGGGTGGTATAGCACAGCCTCTACTATGAGGGAAAATCCAGGGAAGATATAAATAGCTCCATCCAGAGCCCTGACATAATTGAGCATCTTAATTCTTCAACCCACAAATATTTTTTATGTTAAAATTTTCTTAAATATTGTTCTCTGCAAACTATATATCTAATGCACATGCTTAAAATTTTCTTGTCAGTTTATTTTAAATCTCAACTATTTTAAATTTTAGTTAAAATATCAACTGTTTACTATGTTTAACATCTTACATGGATCACTGCCTTATGACACATGCCTCCTATTTCTTACTGACTTTCAATACACTCTTACTACTCCTTTTTATGCTTTAGATTACAGATTAAATGCCACTTTCTCAGAGATATTTGCTAAAGTGTCTCCTCAATTATTTTCAGATAATAAACACTCTTCATTTGTTAATAGTACTCACAATAATTTAAAATTGTAGACATAGTGGATTACCTATTTATTTTCTGAATTCCCTAGTAGATTGTGAATTTCAGGAAGACAGAGAATAAACCAAATTTGTTCAATCCTGTTGTAATCATGAGCGCTGTCACATAAATATTCCCAGCTTTCTGCCTTCCATGCCACAGTAATATTGCACTTCCTGTCCCTTTGTAGTTGTTATGGCCATGTGATTAATTGTAACCAATGCCCTGTGAGAAGAACTGATGTGGGTCACTTCTGTGACCAAACACTTAATTGCCAATATGGGACTCCATAGAGCACTTTTCCCTCTAGCACCGCAATGGGTACCATTTGAGATGAAGGCTGCCCTGTCAGCCTGATTTCCTGCAATACTATGATGAGTCATCCCCTCTGGCTACTTTTGATGGATACTCAGTGGGATTAAACAACAACCTAATGTTATTTTAAACCACTTTGATTGTTTAGTTGTTCGATAACAGAGCATAACCTAGACTATCCTGGATGATGCACTGCCTTATATCACACTAAGCCCAGAGCCTTGTATATAGAATAAACTAGGTCATTTTTGATGGCAAGAAAGAATAATGCTGTTTATTTAGTAGTGTATGTTGTATTCTGGGACCTGTGTTTCATTTTTTAGGTGAGAAATTTCTTACTTTTTTTCTCTACATGGATACTGCAAAACCAAAGAGCACCTCCAAAATGCAATGTAAGAGAAAAGGAACTAATATTTGCTTACCAAAGGAGTTGTCTTCTGGGACATTATTAGAATACGACACTTCTTTATTGGTTAAAAAAATTGGTGGATTAGAAAAGAACAAAATATTTCCAGCATTTTGAGGGTGCTATGTCTAATAAAACCTATACGTTTCAGTGCAGGTAGAGAGATTCTATTTGGTTCAGCCTCCTAATGAATAAAAATCCACTAAAGAAATAGCATGGACTGATTAGAGGGGAGATTGCACTAGCACTCTGCCAAAAATGAAGATATAGTCTTTTTATTCTAAATCAGGTATCTAGAATGTTTCAAAAAAAGTGTTCACCAGTGCCAACTGTGCTTCTTCTTATTCCTACAAACCTTACAAGTTTGTAAAGTGCCTCTGCTTCAGTAATCCTTGTGGTGCTGTAATTCCATGATGGTGCTAGAGGCTTGCCTCAGTTTCTCTTTAAGGACTGTTGTTATCCTACCCAGCTATTTCCATTCCTTTTCTCCTCATCGTCAGGTTGACTCCTAACATTTGTGAACATCTCTCATGGTAAGTCAGAGCTATGTAATTTCTATGGAAAGGTCTATATGAATTTTAAATTATTTACTTTATTCAAATGAATTACAAAGTGTTCTTTTCTACCTATTTGAATATTATTACTGCATATGTATTGTTTCACTCACTTGCTTTTGTATTCTTTTAAAACTCATGGAAAAAAAAATAAACTCATGGAAACAGGCATTTCTAAGACTCCCCAAAATTATATCTTCTTTCATGTTTCTAGACTTTAGCCTGACAACTCTGTCCTGTATTCCTTTCTTCTTTCCTTCCTTCCTTCCTTCCTTTTTGTCTGGCCTGTCTTCTTTCACCGTAAATATAAGTCCACATCCTTCTATCTGTCATGTTGGTACAGGATTGGTGATGATGACAGGATTAGATAAGAGAGTTTGGCTTCAGTTGCTTTTTACTCTTTTTTTTTTCTTTTTAAGCATTCAGATTTAGTCCTTTTTGAAATGATACAAATGTCCCTTCATAATCTTTATATTTTTTTCAAACTTCTCCAAAAATTGAATCAGGGTTGTGAAAAAGGTGGTTTTCTTGATTGATCACAGTAAGGCTCAAGTGTGGCAAGGTCCTTGAGTGTGACCATATACTACCATGTTGTCAGTGTTATAGAGTCTACTTGATGATTTCCTAATATAAGTAAACACTTGCCACCTATGTTTTAAAATATATTTAGACTCAGTTACTATACATATACAAAGATTTCACCACTTTTGTTCTGCTGATATCCACTAACAGATTAGGAAAAACATTTTTTTATGAAGAATCTAAAGAACTAAAGAATAGTTATGACTAAGGAAAGATAAAACTAACTCTATAGTCTTCCTGCAGAAATGGATTTGCTAGGTTATAATTACTTTTAATCCTTCCATTGAAATTATCATGATTTCATGAAAATCAAATTTTGTGATATCGATGCCACATTTTGAATCTCTCCCTTAATACTCAATTTTAGTGTTGATAATGAATGCATTTGTCAAGACTAGAAAGTTATGGGTTGGAGATACGCCGATGAATATAATGAGAAAATCTGTTTTGCAATTATGATGGAAGGCAAAGGTGTCAAAGATTAAGAAAGACATCTTTGGGGAAAAAGTCACTGTGCTTAATTTAACTTATATTATTAATAAATAATTATTCATACCATGTTTTTATCCTTTGTATTGTGAATGTAGGTCAAAGAAGCAAATTATTAAGCATTACAAAGATATCACAAAGATAAAATATTTGAAATTTCAAAGATTATCAGTATACTTTCAATAAAAAATACAGCACAATTTATCTCAAATTCCCAGAAGTGTTGTGACAAAAACTGTTGGATACATCAACTATCCAGGAGATTGGTTATTAAAACTGACGTTGTCTATTTAAAACATGATTCTTTCATTCTTATACCCATGAGTTAAATATACGTGTCAATACTAACTTTTAATGAATTGTAGCTTTTGGCAGCTACTGTCATAACTTTTCACATTAATCAGTAAAAGTTTACCCTATTAATTGTAGATTTATATTAGGATAATATTAGCATATAAATTTTTAAACTTTTATTTTATTACTCTTTAATATGAGGCCAGCCTTTTTTTTTGTTTTAAATGCTAAACCAAGCTTGATAAGTTAATTTGTCTTAAATTTCTGTTTTTCTAACCAGCTAAGAGTACTTTATAATTCTTTAGCCAAACTTAGATGAATATTGCCAGAAGTCATTTTCAGCTTGCTGCTGGTGAAGCTCCCCTTCACAGTATAAGCTCAATAGCAATGCAATAGTTTTTGCTTATGCATGGGGAATATGTTCCAAGAACCCCAATGGATGCCTGAAACCGTGGACAGAACCAAACCCTTGGGACTTCCCTGGGTCCAGTGGTTAAGACACCATGTTTCCCACACTGCAGGGAGCATGGGTTCAATCCCTGGTTGGGGAACTAAGATCCCTCATGCCTCATGAAGTAGCCAAAAAAGGAAAAAAAAGCAAAAACCCTATGTGCACTATGATTTTTTCCTAAATGTTCATACCTATGATAAAGTTTAATTTATAGTCACAGTAAGAGAATATCCAAATTGCCAGCATCACTACTCTTGCACTTTGGGGGCATTATTAAGTAAAATAGGGGTTACTTGAACACAAGCACTGCGATAGTTTGACAATCTGACAATCATACCTACTAAGTGACTAATGGTTGAGTAGTGTATGTGGATACACTGGACAAAGGGATGCTTCACATCCTGGGTGGGACAGAGAGGGAAGGTGCAAGATTCATCATACTAAGAATAGCATGCACATTAAAACTTAAAAAATGTTTATTTCTGGAATTTTCCATTTAATAATGTTGGACCATGGCTGACTAAAGGAAATTGAAACCACGGAAAGAAAAACCATGGGTAAGGGGGGAACTACAGTATGTCATTTTATCTCTCAACAGGATTTGGCTATACTTCCTTATTTGTTTGAAAATGATAAAATGTAATACTGAATAATGTTCTTAGCAAAACCTGTGTATCTTTTCATAATTTATAATCCTGAACAACTATAGTTTACCTTCTTTTTTTCTGTAAGGTTAGTATTAAACCTTATTGGAAAAGTGGGGTACTGTAACAACTGCCTCACTTACCCCCCACAGAAAGAAAATCAAAACAAATTCAAACTAAGACCACAACACAACACAATTTGGTTGGGAATATATTCAGATTATGTCAATGAAAGTTAAGACTCTGAAGATAAACTCATTTTCCTTTCTCCTTTCTGTATTTTACTAACTTTTTAAAATACAATTTTACTGATGGTGCTGTACTATTCTTAGGACATATGCAGGGAAGATATGAGAAACATGAGGTGCTAGGTTCAATGATATCTCACCCCAGCAGAGGAAATTATAATTGTCAGCTGTGATAGAGGCAAGCAGGTGGACCTGGCCTTAAGGATATAACCCTCCCAGAAAAAAGCCTAACGCAAACCTTGTAGTTAGAAAGTACAAACAGAAAAGAAACACTGAAAAACTCACTTTATTTGTTACTGTGATCAGCCATCCCAACGTTTTTGTCACAATTGGCAGCACTATCTGGTCTGTCAATGGCACCCATAAGAACGACCACAATAGGAAGTGAACCTGGCCTTGGTCTCACTGTTTCCAAGTATATGCAAATACATGGATCTTTAGAAATTTCTATGAATGAGGGCTGCTTAGCAGGTTGCTCTCAGGTGAATCATTTGACTTTTCTTTTTTAATCTAGCCCCCATGGATATGGAATGAAGGTAAAAATTGAAGGCTTGAAATAAAAGACTTGAAATAAAAGACTGTAATGTGAGTTATTTCAGTATTTCTCATTTTATTTCAATAGGAATCAGTAAATTAAAGCTTTTTCAATTTCCTCCATTAGTCCCACCCAAATTTCTGAAGTGCTGGAATTTAAATACAAGTTGGAGAGTTTTTTTAGAGCATAAACTCAGAGGTAAACATTGACCCAAAATAATAACCCTCTAAATATATATATTTATTTACTTTTAAAATCATATCTAAACATGAACAGGTTGGCATTCATTTTCCATCTAAGGAAATATTACACATATAAAAATGCCAAAACTACCGATGGGATTTAAACATGACATTTTCAATCTTTTAACCTCAACTTCATCTTCTTTAAAATGGGAGGCTTCAACTAGGTGATTCTCTAAAGCGTCTGCTTAATCTAAAGTATGAAATGATCTGAGCAAATTTTCTAGTGTAAAAAGAACTGAGATAACAATGTGCTCTGAGTGTCTGAAGTCATTGTCTTGTTTTATGCACACACTCACTTATCTTCCATTCCATTTTTCACGTCTTATTACTGCTAATAATAGCCAAAATGTTTTGACTGTTTACTATGTTCCAGCCATTGTTCTGAAAACATTACATGGCTTATTTTGTAATTGTTACAACAGCTCTGGGAGAGATGTTTTTCTTATTACTATTATGGCCCTTTTACAGATGAAGGAGAGAAAGTTCAGTTGGCTTAAGGTCACAGAGCTAGTAAGTGGTAAAAGAGATAATTAATAAGCTAACTCTAAAAGACACACCATTGGCACTTATAATGCTGTCTCCTGCCAAGGCTGACTAAACAAAGGCAAGCATCGAACTGTTATGCATACCCATTGCCTCTACCAAACTCCATTCCTTTAGAGATTCTGTCTGTAAAAAGTAAGAGTAAGCAACAAAGGAAAATATTAGGATGGAAGAGTCAGAGGAATATAGAAATATAGAATTTTGTCTTAAAACATAAAAAAGAAAATTCCAAGAATAGATGGAGGACAACAATATCAAATGATACAGGTTTTGAATAGGACATAAGATTCCAAAGGTCTGGTAATTAGAAACTGTTGATGGCTTTAGGGTAAGAAGATGCACTAGTGTATCACTGATAAGGAAGGAGATTAAAATTAGTTGGCTAGCATATACAAATGGGAGAAAGAACATAGGGAAAGCCTATGTTTATTTAAGATATTTATTCAGAGAAGAGAAGGAGAGAAGTGAAATTGATTAGCACTAATTGTGAAACATCTGGCTTTTTTCTTTTTAAGATGAAAGTAACCTAAAAGAAAATAACTAACCTGGAAGAAAATTTTAAGACAGATCTTTGAAGTACAAAGAAAAGGTCTTTGGAGGGGAGTAAAAAGAATCAGTTTTTTTTTTTTTTTTTTTCCAGAGTCAGCAAAAAAGGAGATAAAGAAAAAGAGGGTGGGGCAGTCTAAAGCTGTTAGGAGAGAGGTTCACACCCAGATGCTTCTGTTTCCTGGGGGAAGTCAGCTAGGTCAGCTGCTAAAGAGGAACTTAAGATGGGGTTGGAGAATAGAGTTAATTTGTGTATCTCATTGTCTAGTGCAGGCACAGAGGAAATGTGTTCCTCAGGTCTTTTCCTTCAGATCTCATGTATTGAAATTTCCTACTTTTGTATTAGAATTGATGTTAGGAAGCAAAATACTTGAGGATAAATTTATAGCATCATATGAGTTAGATATTATTTTGAAAATCATAGAGCAGAGAAGTGACAAAGTTGAGAGCAGGGTATTGAAAAAGTAAGAAAAAAAGTTAGATTTATCCTTAGAATAACATTCAAGAAATTCAGAGCTAGATAGAATTTAGTACTTAATAATCACTTATTTAACATCTATGGATATAGCAGTTTTAAAAATTTGTGCGGAATAAAAAGATATAAAGAGAGAAAACATTAATTTAACACTTGTTCATTGAAAAGCTACATTGTAGCAGCTACTTTGAGAGAATCTTGGAAGTTACAAAAATGAATAAAACCATGACTGTGCCTTCAAATAGATGCTAATTTGTATCCATTTATTTATTCATATTTCATACTGGAGCAAATCAATACTATTGATAATACTATTAAAATTAATGCAGAATTTTAATATGAAAGGTTTTTTTTCAACTTAAATCACAGGGATGGGGGCTACTTTGACCTTGGATTAGTCAAAAAATATTGTATAGGGCATTTTCACCAAAAGGTAAGCACAATACAAAGGTCAGTGCAAAGCACAAGAAGAAGATTGACTTCCTACCATTAGAAGTTTCCCTCTCAGTCCATTTTCTGTAAGATGTGAAGGTAGACCTTGAAGGATAGGTTGAATTTGGATATACAGAAGGAGGAGGAGTATTCTAGTTGAAAGAAATGTTATAAACAAAGTTATAGCTGTGGGAATTTATTTAGCCCCACAGAGTTGATTCTATACAATTTAATTATGCTAGAGGACAGGGTGTAAGAAGGTAAATTGTTGCCAGATTGAAAGCAATGTGAAGGAGTTTGGGCATTTTAGAGTATGAGTTTTAATGGATTTTTGAACAAGTTCTGTTACATTAGAAGTGTGTTTCTAATGTTATGCACTTTGTCTTCTCTGACCTACCCTTGTCCCAAAGTAAAGCTAAGTTAAATGAACATTTTAGCAATAAATACTTATATCTATTACCGTATTTACCCATGATGCTATAATTACCTGTTTGTCTGTGAATTCCACCACTGAATTTTAAACTGCTCAAAAGTAAAGACTAATTTTTACTTATATCTGATTTTCAAGTACCCAGTGCAGTGTCCAGCATATTTCAGGGTTCAATATATTTTAATTAAACTAAATGAAGATTTATCTATATGTAAGATAAACATTAAATCCAACAAAAGTGCAAAAGAATGGGAATGAGTAGTGTCAACAAAAAAAGTATTAGTCAATCTAAGAAAGAATTGCAAAATTTTATTTGACCCAAATTTCAGGATTATAACCCAGGAAGGGCATCTCAGAAAACTCTGAGAACAGTCCCATCCGTTAGAAGTCAAAACACAGTTTATACAATTTTTTTTGAGACAGAGGGCTGTACATTAGATGGCGTTTTACTGACAGTTTACAGAATCCAGATCTAAGCACCATTGTGGTGGGTCATGTGACCCCTTACAGGATCAAGAAGAAAGCTTATCTTTTCAAGAGTTGTCTTGTCGATGCTGGGAGAATGTTGCTCTTTATGTTTGAGCGGGTATTCCTGCTGATGGGGGAGGTTTGGTCAATGCATAATGCTGGTACACAATATACACTGGAGAGGGAGAGGAGGCCAAAGGGCAGAGAATTTTTATGTTTAAATTTTTCTTGTCTTGCCATAAAATATGAATTTTATTTCACAGTAGAAAAAAGTATTTGTATCTAGGACGGTAACTTTTATTGTTCTCCTGTTTGCATCATACCTCTAGGGAACAAATTCATTGTTAGCTCTTTCCAATGTTTATAACTAGGCAAGAAAAAGCTATATATGATGCTCAGTCTACCTTTCTACAGTTCTACTTTGGAATTTAAGGCTAACGTCACATCTAATTATTATTGTTTGGATGTTTGCCCTACTTTTATATGGCTGAGATGGAGTAGCTCTGAAGTAGCTATTCCTTATGACCAAGATGGCCTTAACATTTCCCTCAACTTGACTAAGAATTAGATAGACTTCTCCCTGCCTCTAGATCCCTGAACTTCTTCCCCCTCCAGTCCTTAGAGTATCCAGATAGCCTGATCACAGAGGTTTCTCTCCTTCCTTTTCTTGGAGCATTTACTTTAGAAAACTTAGCACATCTACTTCATTATCAATTCTTCTCTGCCCCTTTGAAGTGCAGTTTTTTTTTTTTTTTTTTTTGTATGTTTGTTTTGATTTGGTTTTTGTTTTAAAGTCTCTTGCCTGTTTTACAACTTAGAAGGATCTTCCTCAGGAACATGGGAGGCATCCCTTTGAAATGTAATCATCAAGGAAATTACTACCCTGACCTCCCACTCTCTGTGAGAGGTCAAGAACCAAACTTCAGTGATGCTTTGCTCCAAGTTATAAAATTATCTCCTGTCATAAAAAGAGGAGAAAATTTACTTTCTTTTCGGGTAAGTCCAATAAGCAATTGCAGATATCCTACAATCCCCCAACCTTAGGTCTTAAAAATTCTCCCACGTTGTTTTAGCAGAACTGAGCTCAGATTATGTGCAGATTCTCTCCTACTTCCATCACCTTCAAAAAAGTCTTTCTTCCCTGTTTAACTTTGTTGCAATTTTGCTGTGATACTTAACTGGAGTAAGTGTCCAAAACCAAGTTTATTGAAGCTTTGGGACCTACCGGCTCTCTTCTCCCTTGACTCCTCATTTACATTCTCATACATCATTCCTTACCTTGCCTTAAGCTGGTGAAACACCATATTATCTTTGAGAATGGGTTGGAAGTAGGAAAATTAAATCTTTCTGCTGGCTTTTATTCTAGTTTATTTGGACATGACAGTTTAAGAAGAAAGGGCTTCTTCATGTTACTCAGCAAACCTCTATATGTGTTTGGATTTAAAGCCTTGGGGGTGATGAAATATTCCTTTGCACCTCTTCACCTTGTTTCTCAATAAAATTTCTGTCAGTAGCTCAGGAAACAAAGTTAGATGTTAGAGGGCAGAGGTTAGGTATAGTTAATCCTTGGCCTACTACATATCATTTTATTTAGTGACAACTAAAATGAACCCTAAATTTCTTTATAATTCAACAATTAATTAAAGAAAATCTGCCTTAGCCTTATGGGGGTAGAATAAAAAGGCAAAAGATATTTTAGAAATCAAATCAAAATGATTTTTCAAAATATACAATGTGAGTAAAAGAGTTAAGGGCTACTTTTTCCTTCTCTAAAGAGCATAGTAGAGTTGTGGAGACAGGACAAAGAAATATTTAGATATCTAATGGTTGATCTATATGATTTGAAACAACAGGTGGTAAATATCCTTTCATTACACAAACACTTTTCTATGTATAAATGCTAGAGGTGATCAGAAGTTAGCCAATTCATTTAAACTGGGACAGATTGCATAAGATCATAAGAAAAATATTGGATTCATTTTGGTTTAGGACAAAGAGCAAGAATTAGGTAAACAGAGTACTACCAAGTTACAGTATATTGGGGACAAAACTGAAGTGGGTCAGGGGAATAGTGAACACAATATTGTGGTTGCAGCAAGTCTACCATAGTGAAAATTAGCAGCCAAAGTGAAGCAGGAGAATTCTGAAGAAGAAAAAGAATGAGGAAAAACAAGTTCAGAGTTAGAGGAGCTGAAGATGGTGAAGATAAGAGTCTCTGAATACCACAGCAAGTCATGTTTTCCCAGACAATTTTAGAGAGTAAACTATTGTTTTTATTCTCCAATGTGTATTATCCAGAGTATACCTCCAGTTAAATATAAAGACAGAAAGTGATATCATACATTCATAATGAGGGTATAATTCTACTGAAACTCCCAGATCTCCTAATTTTAATTTTTATGTTTTCTATGGGTTTCTGGTATTTTTATCTAAGGAAAAATTGGAATTTGTGCCAAAGGCCAAATTCTTATAAGGAATAGAGTAGCTTTATGAAAAGTAGTTTCTAGAGCAGATATGACACAACTCTTCCTTCCTTCTCCTACCCCATTCTCAAGAAACTCAAAAGGCTTTCAGAGATATTGCATCAGATTTCTGAGAGATGGCTAAGAGTTTTGAAGCATTGGTTATGGAGGAGCCATAAAAATACTATTCTGTGGTTGTTCATATTATCCTGGTCTTACTTCAGACTTGGATAGCTTGTTAAATAAACACTGTTTGGTTTTCCTATTTATCTTATGTAAAATATTCAAAATTTATCCTAACAACCATGTCCTCAGGTTGACAATTATTGTTTTAATCATATTTCTAAGTATCAAACTTAGAAATTTGCTATTAAAAATGAAAATTCTTTCATGACTGTTCTCTGAAGCATTTCCTCATCAATGTCAGAAAATATATGAGGTCTGAAACTTGACTTTTGAAGAATCAGGGATTGTTGGTATCAAAATCAGGTTATGACCCACGACAGTCACTACCAGAGGACACTCACATAATAGCATTATAAGACCCAATGCTACAATGATCTGGGAAGGGCAACTAACCATAGGAACTACTATTAGGTTCAGAGAAGCACCAATTAATTTTCTGCTCTCTGATCCACTTGAAGAGCTCAGCTGGAAAGCAAACAAAGCCAGCTTTTAAAAAATCTGACATTTGAGGTATTTTATATGTTCTTTCAAGTAGACTATATTTTAGACTCTAGAAGTAAGGGTCATAACTCTTGTATCTCTCCTTCTCTTCATTGAATTAGGTGTTAAAAATAAAATGAGTGTGAAAGCTCTATGAGGGTTATGATAAGGGTGAGGAAAAAGCAAAGAAGAACTAAGGGAAGACCTTTAGATAAGAGTAATAATAACAATAATGGTAACGATGAAGATGAAAGTTTCTTTTCATCTTCTTTGCTTCCCCGTATTATTCTTAAGAGTCAAATTTGTATGTAACTTAAATTTCAATGAGAATAACTATTATAAAAATCTTCAGACTTTGAGTAAGGAACTGATAGAATTAAGCGTTGATTTAAGAATTGATTTTGGACATCTACAAAAATTCCAACAATCTCTCCATTTCCTAAATCCCTATCAAATATAGTACTACATACATGACCTCCCTCATTCTGTTAGAAATATACATAAACTTTATCACACATTGACAGTTTTATCTGAGAACACTTCCCAGAAATTGTTATTGCCCTAATCTCAGATACAATTTTGTGTTTCTTCCAAATTCCAGGTTTTCATCTTTTCAAGTCTAAGGGTCTCCAGAACTCTTACTCAATAAAAATTTTCTAGCAATGCCATATGTTCATACTTTTCTTGTTCTTGATTCTTTTCTGAGTGCCAGAGAGTTCTCAAGCATGGTGTGTGCAAGTGTATGTGAGTGATGTGTGTCTCTGTGTCTGTGTTTAGCTCCCATAGAAATGTATTTTTAAAAATATATAAACAGACTTTCTCTCCTTGCCCTGTGGAATGATTGGCACCAGATTTACATTCCCTTTATCAGCTAGGAAACTGAATAGCACGTATAAGCAAGTGCTTTCAGACAGACAGTGGATAAAAGGCATTACACAACTGTGATTCTTGGGAGTAGGAAAAAGTTCCTTATCACTGGCTTTCTGCCTGGAGGTACTTTTATTCTGTAGCATAGTGAGGAGAAATCCAGATGTAGAGAAGGGAAAGGAATAACATTGTGATCTTACTGATTTGGGGAAACAGAAAATAAAGTTGAAGGAGGCTGAAGTGGCTAGAATTTTCAGATCACAGTACCAAGAAAATGAAGCAAAGCAGAGAATGAAGTCCAGAAATCTGGATGGAATAGCCTTGATTTTTTTTTTTTTTAATATTAGGCTGTAAATTGAGAGGGAGAATCTCCATTAAGATCAGTCAGTGAAAAACTAGGAAAAGTTATAAGCTGCGCAATGCCCAAAGCTCACACAGGATGCGGTAGGCATTTGATTTCCAACCAAGCAGATTGAGAAAAACATGTTAAATGCTAAGAGAATTCAGTAGAATCTCTAGAAAGGTTATAATCTCACAGTAAGGTTAAACTTGCCTTGGAGGAAAAGCCATGGCCCCTCTGTAACAATCCACCAAAATAAGGCTTTGAAACCCTGGGGCTAGTCCACAAGTAACTGGCTGTCTAAACAAAAGTCAACACATTTTAAAGGAAGAAAATATATCCAGACATTCAACAACATAACATTAACCAAGTCTAGCACTCAATAAATTATACAGATATACCTAGAAAATCCCCAGTATTTAAAAAATCAAAAACATATTTTGAATAATTCATTTATGATAAAATATCTTGGCAAATAAACAATATAAGGGAACTTGATTAACTTGATAAAGGGAAGCTACTAAAAACCTGTAGCTAGTATTATACATAATTGAATAACAACATTTTCCCTCTAAGACTTGAAGCAAGACAAGTATATTTCCTCTCACAACTTCAAGTCAACATTACATGTCCTAACATGTGCAATAAGGCAAGAAAAAGAAGTACAAGGCACAAAGCTTAGAAAGGAAGAGGAAAACCCCCAACTCAGAGAAGACAGGATCACTGTTGCAGGTTGGATTTCCTGCAGACTCTGAGATGGAGGCTTAGCAGGTAGGGATTTTATTGGAAACATCTCTGTGTAATCTATATCTGTGGTGGGGAGGATAAAGAGGCAATGTCGGGTAGAGGGAGAAGCCATGCTGAGATACGAGACCAACAAAGCCTCAAGTAATCCCATGGGATCTGTGGAATTAGAATGCCATGTTAGAGTTGAGACAAGGTGGACAAACTTTTATACTGCTCCAGGAAGGGACTGATCTTTGGGCAAATTGCCTGCCTTCAACTGAGGCACTCTGAAAGAGTGATAGCTGTACACTGACTACCAAGAGCATTCCCAGCATCTGGGGGGGAAGTCTTTCACTGAAGCATTGTTTTGCCAAAAGCCTTACTTTTGGTTTCAAGCTTCATAGGATTTGCTGTCAAAATAACCACTCTACACTCAGTTAAACAAGAATATAGAGAGAGTTTATTGAATTAACAAAGATTATAGTATACTAATTGAGAAACAAATTAACTAAGAAAGAATAGTGAAGACAGAAGTTCATAAGTCACCGAAGTGGGGAAGCACTTACATCCAGATCCAAACAGCGCTGGGAAGTCCTGAGTGACAGCAATCTGGAGTCCCAGTTAGGAAGGGTCCCGGGCAGTGCGTCTACTCAATGGTGAGACTTCAGATTGAAGTTCTGGGGATTTCTGCTTATACTTCCAGGCTGCAAACCATGCAAAAATGCAGCTCTGGATTTACTTTAACAATGTTGATGGTTTTATCATGTGAGACCCAAGATTTTCCAGACCCTGGGGGACCTGGCCATGTCCCCAGGGCTCAAGAAATTCCAAGACCCACTCTCTTTCTTATTGTAAGCACCATTTGACTTGCTAGCAGCAATGGTTAGTGTGTAAGCAGGCACGCAGTCCAGGGAGGGTCACAGGTTGGTCAGAGACCAGTTCCTGCCTCTGAGGCCTGAATAATACTGTATTACTAACTTCCCCAACAGGCATGGTATAGCAGCAATACACGGTATCCACAGTAATTAAATGTATATAACATCCAAAATATAAAAATTACTAGAAATGAGAGACATGAATTTACTAGGTCAAGGGATACATCATTTATATACAATAATAAAGTATGTTGCTTTATACTATCCATGAACAACTAGAAACTAAATTTAAAAATATAATTTACAATACTATCCAAATTAGGGAATGCTTAGGTATTAATATAGTGAAAAATGTGTAAGACCTCTACAGTGAAACTATACATCTGTATTGGGAGAAATTAAAGAAAAACTGCTAAATAGAGAAACATGTCATGTGCATAGATTGAGACTCATATGAAATTGTCAGTTCTCTCCTAAATGATCTATGAATTCAGTACAGGACCAACAAAAATCCCAGAAGACTTTATTTTATAGAATTTGCAAATGATTTTGAAACCTATCTAGCAACGTACACAATATAAGAAGAGTCAAAACAATTTTAAAAAAGAAAAACCAATTTGGAAGACTTCACTGCCTGATTTAAAGACTTAGCTTAACATTACAGTAATAAAGAGAATCTAATCTTGGCGTAAGAAGGGACAAATAGATAAGTGGGATAGAATAAAAAGCTCAAAATAGACAGACATATATATGGTAGTTGGGTTTTGACAAAAATGCCAACATGATAAAACAGGGAAATAATAATTGCTTCTGCAAGTGGTACTGGAACAATTAGATATAGGTATGGAGAAAAATGAATCTCAATGTTTATCTCACAAAATTTAAATTGACATGAATTTTAATTCTAAACACAAGCCCTAAAACTGAAAATATAAGAAAAAATCTTTTTGACCTTGAGCTTGGCAAGCATTTGTTAGGACACAAAAAATAAAAACCTAAAGTAAAAACGATAAAATGGACTTCAACACAATTAGAAAACATCTACTCTGTGAGAAATATCATTAAGAAAGTAAAAAGACAAGGCACTGACAGGGAAATTTATTTACAACATAAGTATCTGACATAGTACTTGTATCCAGAATATATATATATATATATATATATATATATATATATATATATGTCTTGTAATTCAATAATAAAACAATCAAATTTTAAAAAATATGCCACCAACTTGAATAGACAACGATAAAATATTTACAAATGACCAATAAGCACATTAAAGGATGCTTAACAATATGTCATCAGGAAAATACAAATTAAAACCACAGTGGGATACTAGTACACACCAAGAAGGTTGAAGTAAATGCCCAAATTAAAAATAAGCATCCAGAAATATTTGGAGCACTCTGACAAAGTAATTTCATGTCTGTTGAATCTAATGCTAACAAAATAGAGCCTGTATTGTAGCAGTTTTCTACTTAAATAGTAATTTATTGTTATTGTAATTCATAATGTATCAGTTTTGAGAGACTGGAATTTTTTAATGGTCCTTTACCACAGGTATTTTGAGGAGCATTTCTCTAACTAGTTGAAATTCAAAGTATTTGGCCCATAGCAGTATACCAGCAAGATGACCACATGGAAATAACCAGGGAGCTAAAAAAAAATGTATGCTGTGGATATATCTTTAATTTTTCTCACTTCCCTTTGGATTGCCCATGGAGACACAAAGCACAAATAATTGCTTTGCCTATCATGTTTTCCTGCATATGTTATTACAATGTATGCATACCACGAAAGGTGAAAAGATTACAGAAAATGTGTATGTCTAATTCCCTGTGAGAGGAAGTTTAGAAACAGAAAATATGGCTAACCTTTGCACTGATGCAAATATGGAGACCAAATTTCATGCTGGTATTCCAGATGGCCACAACTTTCCAAAGGCTGACATAGTGTTTTTTCCCTTATAAAATGCTAAGTTAGTACATCAGTTGCTTAGCTTTAAATTAACATAATATCTTCTTTATGTGCTGTGATGATTAGACCTTCAATAACTGAATAAAGAGCAATATAAACCAAAATAATGCATTGATTGTGAAGTCTGGACCTTTTAGCCAAAGAGAGTTGTGAACTGAGAATGTGCAGGCTTGTTTCCTTCCAATGTAAAGCTAAAACAAGTCCATTTGTTGGGCTCTAATTTCAATTACTAGATATTTTTCAGTGAAGGGGGCAGCATCAATTTTACGCATACACACATACACATGCACAAATTGCAGTATGCTCTGCTAGCATATGTACAACTTAATGAAGTCTTGTGATAAACATTTATATATTTTTTCTTTCTATTGCATGTAAACTAAAATGGCATGGAAAACTAAGAAGAAATAGAGAATTATTGTATCTCCAACTAGTTTTATTGTCATCAACAAGAAGTAGAAGAAATGAAGTCTAATAATTATTTAGAATAGTAACTTCATATAAGGATTTAGGGTTTAAATGATCCCTGTGCCCTAAACCCTTAGCATAGAAGGATGTGAAAGACTCTGTATTGTTTCTGTGTCTAATATACATCCATCAGACTTAGGAGGATATGTTTGCAGAGCTCTTTGGAAACTTTCTAAATATAGAAATCCTAAATCTCAAAAAACTTTCTTGTCCCTTGCTTTGCTGAAAGATTCTATGTGAATCCAGAAAAGGAATTAATATATAACAGTTTGTCTTGGAAAATCTTTGTGATTATTCCCCCAATCCTTCTCTTCTACTAAAGAAATTAAACTGTGACTCAGTGTACTAGTAAAAGTTTTCTGAAGAGACAGGTATAGCAGTTAGCTTTAAAATAGTTTATGTTCTTTTTCTATGCCAGTCAATGACTTGTTTCCTACAGAGCAGCAAATGGCGAATCTAATATCTCCCCCAAATGTTAATTGAAAATTCATATTCATAAAGTAATAAAATGTTTGCATAAAAGTAAACTTTCTGGAAAGACATAAACCAGTGTATATGGATAAGTGTGTAATTTTTCTGCATTTATTGGCTCTTACTATTTTGCAATGGGAGTGGTTATTTGACCATTATAACGTTGTATTAATTTTTTGAGTAAAATGTCTTGTTATAAAGCACTGTAATTGATTTTATTTCATCACAGAATTATCTGTTTTTCTTCACAAAGACATTGGATAATACTGAAATTATTAAATTATATCAATAACTCAAATACCTTTGTTTGTTTATAGGTGATACTTTGCTTTGCGGGAGATTTTAGTGTAATTATTAATCATCAGTCATCCATGCTTCCTCTGTATCTGTTGTCCTGTTCTCTTCCACAGAGATAATCATAGTACTTGCTACACAAAACTGTTGAGAGAATCAAATGAGCTTTAAAAAAAAATGCCTTTTTTTTATAGAGGCACATTATAAGTGCCACATAAAAGTTTGCCAGTATTATTATTATCATTCAAGCTATGAACAAAATACATTTATCTTCCTGTTCACTTTTTATCATATCATTTTGCTCTTCTTTTCTTATTTCAATGAACCTTGATTCCATGCTCTAATTCTCTGAACCATGTGACTTTTTTGGTTTTTTGTTTATTTTACAGTTTAAAATAATTATTGATTCTTTGAAAAATGACAGTCATAAATTGATGTATATTAACATAAGCAATGTTATTTTGGGAAAAGTAATTATATTTTCTAAAACCAAAAATTAGTTTTCCAGATTTATTGAGGAATAATTGACAAATGTAATTGTGTGTATTTAAAGTGTACAACCTGATGATTTAATATACATATACATTGTGGCTGCTTTCAATCTAGTTTCCTGATATAGTGTCAATTTGGCTTGCTCTTCTGTTTTCGTTCCTCTGTTTTTACTATCCCCAGAGCTCTTGATTAAGAAACTCCTCGTCTTTGTGTACAGGAACTCACTTTCTAGAACAATTACATATTGAATACAAGCTATGTGTATTCAATATGCATGAAAATTTCAATTTCAATTATCCACCCATTTCCTAAACAAAACACAGAAATCAGAGATATACAAATAAGGAAATATACCACACACACACAGACACATACAGACACACACAATTATATTTCTGATCCAGTTTAATGTATAATTATTGAGTGGGTATCATGTGCTCAAAACATGTATTGGTAGGGAAAGTGGTGAGAAAGCTTGTGGCAGAAATCTACTTGGAGTATTTGAGGATGGTCAGCTAGTTTGCACTTCTTTAGAGAAATTTAGGTCCTTGTGAAGCATAGCTCACTCACCCTGAATTCTGACAAGTCTTACTTGGCCCTTGTCAGGGGGAATGACTGTCCTTGTGTCAGCTGACCGAGCAGAACTGGAGAGTGGTTACTGTTCTAAAGTGGACATTGGCGGAAGATCCAGTAGGTCATGGCTCTTCCAGAGTGTGTGCCTTTTCCAGTATGCTGCTCCTGTGACATGTGGCAGTCAAGAGCACACAGTGGCCAGTAGCTTCCCTGGTACCCTCTTGGATGATTTTGTTACCTTGTGTGAGATAGCTCCCATGAATAGCTTTCCCTGGCCCCACAGAGGATGCATTTCCAGCAAATTTGGCCAACAAGTGCTATGAGGGCTTCTGTGCCATCTAGTGAGTCAAAGCTGTGCCTTCTCCAACACAATCAGGATCTCTGCCCTGGGGTGGGTGCCAAGGTTGTAGCTGTTCCTTATAGCTGATCTTCCTATATGCTTTACCTCTTGAATTATCTCTTACTAGTCAATCTCTTGTTACCTCAGCCCTGGTTGTAGCTAAATATTGCTTATATTAAGCTTTTCTTTTTCAAATGACTGTGTGATTTCCATCTCATGATTGGACTGACTGATAGAAGGCACTTTAAAGTATTGTCAAGAAAAACTGTGAAAGACTGAAATAGGCAAAAAACATTACTTAGTATCTAGTGCACTCTTCTGGGTTATCTGTGCCTTTCACTTTCTTTGAACATCTTTATGTTTTGTCAAGCTACAGAAAAATGATAGTAATGGAAATGATTCTTGTTCACAGAAATGCAAATTAAGTTTATCCAGTGCAGATATGGTTGATCCCTCCCCCCAAAAAACAGCTTTATATGTATGTTAACATTTATTTCAACATCACTGATTGCATACATATATGTGTGTTCTTTTTATTCTGTTTTGAGTCTGTTGTAATATCCTCTGATTCCATCTTTAATTAATAAGCTAAATATAATCTTTGATATCTGTTAAAAAAAAACATGTTGGTTTTCTAAGGAACCTCCCTACTGTTTTGCATAGTGGCTGTACCAATTTACATTCCCACCAACAGTGCAGGAGGGTTCCCTTTTCTCCACACCCTCTCCAGGATTTATTGTTTCTAGATTTTTGGATGATGGCCGTTCTGACCAGTGTGAGGTGATACCTCATTGTGGCTTTGGTTTGCATTTCTCTAATGGTTAGTGATGTTGAGCATCTTTTCACGTTTTTGTTAGCCATCTGTAGGTCTTCTTTGGAGAAATGTCTATTTAGATCTTCCGCCCATTTTGAATTGGGTTGTTTGTTTTTTTGATATTGAGCGGCATGAGCTGCTTGTATATTTTGGAGATTAATCCTTTGTCAGCTGCCATATGACACAGAAATCCCACTACTGGGCATATACCCTGAGAAAACCATAATTCAAAAAGATACATGTACTACAATGTCCATTGCAGCACTATTTACAATAGCCAGGACATGGAAGCAAACTAAATGCCCATCAACAGATGGATGGATAAAGATGTGGCACACATATACAATGGAATATTACTCAGCCATAAGAAGGAGTGAAATTGAGTTATTTGTAGTGAGGTGGATGGACCTAGAGTCTGTCAAACAGAGTGAAGTAAGCCAGAAAGAGAAAAACAAATACTGTATGCTAAAGTGTATATATAGAATCTAAAAAAATGGTAATGATGAACCCAGGGCTAGGGCAAGAATAAAGACGCAGATGTAGAGAATGAACTTGAGGACACAGAGTGGGGGGCTAAGGGGAAGCTGGGATGAAGTGAGAGGGTAGCATAGACATATACATACTACCAAATGTAAAATAGATAGCTAGTGGGAGGCTGCGGAATAGCACAGGGAGATCAACTTGATGATTGGTGATGACTTAGAGGGGTGGGATAGGGAGGGTGGGAGGGAGGCTCAAGAGAGAGGAGATATCGGGATATATGCATAAATACAGCTGATTCACTTTGTTGTACAGCAGAAACTGGCACAACAGTATAAAGCAATTATACTCCAATAAAGACCTGAAAAAAATTTTAAAAAGAAAAGAAAAATAAAAAAATAAAAAATAATGTGCAAGCTCCCTAAAAAAAAAAAAATGGTAAAAATAGCACCTACTACGATTTGTCTGTGAAAATTAAATGAGGAATCGGATGTGATGAACACACATGCACAGCCTCTTCCATAGTCAACATCCCCCACCAAAGTGGCACATTTATTACAATTGATGAACCTTCATTGACATAACATTATCACCCCAATCCATAACTACACGAGGGTTCATTCTTGGTGTCGTATACTCTGAGTTTGGACAAATTTATAATGACGTGTATCTACCATTATAACATCATATGGAATAGTTTCAGTCCCCTAAAAATTGTCTGGGCTTCTCTTATTCATTTCTCCCTCCCACTTAAGCCCCAGCTACCACTAGTCATATTACCATTTCCATAGTTTTTGCCTTTTCCGGAATACCATGTAGTTGGAATCATACAATATGTAGCCTTCTTAGATTGGCTTCTTTCACTTAGTAATATGCATTCAAGTTTCCTCTTTGTCTTTTCATGACTTGAAATCTAATTTCTTTTTAGTGTTGAACAATATTGCGGAAACTGAAAAACTGATTCTGAAATTATTTGAATAGGCAAATAACCTAAAATAGCCAGTTTAGGCTATTTTTCAAAGGTAAATATGACTTTATGACTAACTTCAAAGATAAATATGAAGTTCTTGCACTGTCTGAATTCAATAATTTTTCAACCTTCAGTGAATAGTACAGTATAGCATTGGCTTAAAGATAAGCAAATACATCAATGGAACAGAATATAGTCCAAAAATAGGTCGATGTATATATAGACAATTGATTCTCAAGAAAGATGCAAAGGCAATTTGGTGGAGAATGGATAGATTAAACGAATGGTGCTAGAACTATTGGAAATCCATACGCAAACCCAAACCAGAACAAAACAATAAGAAAAAACAAACTTTGATTTACACCTTGAATTATATTCAAATATAATTTGAATATAATGGATCCTTATCTGTTTTTCAGTATATTCACTAATAGTCTTTCTTTTCTTAAATTTTAATTTCTATTAGACTACTCAGGAAAGCAATGAAGACATTTCAGTTTAAAACGTTTTCCAGTGTTCCTTATTAATTTGGGGCCTGTTTGTACCCATGCCTTATGGCTGAGATGCATAAATTTAGTAAATGCACAGAAGGGAATGAGAATCCATAGCCAGATATTATGTAAGAACTTATTCTGGTTAAGCATACCAGACAATTGGGTTCACTCTTAATGGTTTTCAAAATAATTTTTCAATTTTACTTATTCTAAATTAGTTTATTATCTTACTAAATTGCTAGTTGATCACAGTTAAAAAACAGATTGCTTGAAAGAGTTAATTTCAGATGTTGTACATAGAACAGCTCTTTTTTGACAGGTGAAGAAACACTCTTGGATGAGGCCTTTGGTCTTTACAGTCCCTCAAAGGACGATTCCTGCCCACTGGAGTAAAGGATAACCCTTTCCGTGCACGAGAGCAAGGAAAGTGCAATTTCCATCCAGAATCTGTATTTGTTCACCTTGAATTTGAATGTTTGGGGTCAATTTCCCTGTGAAAATAACATTGTCTCCCAAAGGGAACCAGCAATAGAAGTTCACTAGCCATTACCCAACACAGAGAAGAACATGTACACTATCTTCTGGAATTGCTTAGCAAAGACATGTGCAGGGAGACATTTTCCTTTTCTTTTATCCTAAACAGTGCTATTCATTTTATTTTAGTACCTTTTCTCAATGCTGTAAATCTCATATTTATTCATGGCTGGTTATGGTTCCTGGACCTATTATTTTAAGGCACATGACCTCTATCTTATCCTTGATCATCTTTGCATCCAAACCCAGAATGTAGCATGGTATCTGAAATATACTTGGTACTCAATAAATATTGAATAATTTTTTTAAATGGTCAGTTCTGGAAGGAGTTCAGTGAAAGAGCTACTTTTGTATACTGATGGTAGACTAATTTCTGAAGGGCATTTTGGCAAAATGTATCAGTAATTCAAAACATTTACACATTTTATCTACTAATTTATCTTTTGGAACCATACCCAAAAGAAATAATCAGAACAGTGCAAAGATATACACATAAATAAATTCAATATAGCTATGTTTATAATAGAATAAACAAATGCCAGTATAATCTAAGAGGCATAGTGTGTAAGAGAAAGGGCAAGTAAATTATTGCAAATCCATAAAATGGAAGAATATGCTTCTATTAAAAAATGTTTATAATTTATTTTTTAAATTTCAAAATGCCCTCTTACCTATTCTTTTTTCACACTTTGGGCTTGCATTATTTTTTATATCTATATTTGTATCTATACATATTTATATATTAATCTCGCCACATATAATATATATGTATAAGTATGTGTGTGTAAATATATGTATGTATTTTCTTTTTTGGTAGGAGTAAAGTTTGCATTTTTCTTTGCTTTGGTTTTGGTTTTTTGTTTTGTTGACAAATTATCTATGGATGAGGTTAATTCCATCTGGGTTACTATTTGCCTCAAAAAGCATCTCTTCTCTGTTTACCTGGACACTATCTTAATCTTCTCCTTGGCACCCAAGTGGGAGGACTGGGTGTATATGCTTTATTTTTATGAGTCAGAGGTTCTCTCCCTGAAGAGAGTAGAGGAAGGAGATGGGGACTTGTTTTAGCAGTCAACAGTTGGAAAACTTCAATTTACTGCATTTTCTCTCTGATTTTGTTGAAACTATTTTACCAGTGTCCAATGTTATCATAAGAATTACCCTAAACTTAGATTTCTGTTTATACTTTTGCTTTGGGTATTCCCATCTAATTCATGGAGAACACTAGTTACAATAAGACCCTACAAATGTAGGACTTTTGTCCATGGTTGCTCAACACATATTTTTTCTGCATTGCTATGTCACTTCTGATTACAAACGTGAAGTTGTAAAGACTTACTGTTTCCTTAAAGGACTTTGCCTTCTTAGTCTATAACCTGAATCAGGATAGAGACAGTATAACTGCATGATGAAATTGCTTCACTTCCAATCCAGCCAGCATGATTGAGCCAGCTAAGGTAATATTAGCCCTTTCCATAACTTATTTTGGCTCTAACTTTGGCCTCCATGTGGAGTACTATTAGTGGGGTCCTTAAAAGTGTATGCTTCTGATATAAACCACTGCTAATAGTTCTCTCTAACAAAAGAATATTGTGCCGGCTCCCTACGATTTGTTCCAATTTGTTTCTCTTTGGTACATGGTATATTGTATTTAGCTGATAGTTCACAGACTTTGTTCTATAAGTTATAGGCTCTAGTTCTAGTAGAAATTAATATTCTACTATGTTTTAAAAATTCTTTAGAAAAGAATCTGTTTGGTCTATCTCAGATTAAGTATCCCTAAGTCAAAGCAACCATGATTCCATATGGTTAAGTCATCTACATATAAACATGTTTGGAGGGGCTCTATTTCTAGGTGAGGAGCCGTTCTTATGGAAAAAGTAAACAAATTTTAAAAAAAATCAATCTGGAAATGGATATACATTCCAGAAAATTTTTACTAAAATCAATTAATTTCATTTAAGGTAGTTTAGACACTTCACCTAAATCATTATCAACCAACCCCAAATCCAAAAGGATTTATTGTAGTGAAAATTGTATCCCTTAATTGCGTATATAATCTATCAAAGCAAATATTGCTCCAGACAAAATTAGGCAGGCGAGAAAGACTTTATTTGAGGCTACTGCAATAGGAGAGAAAGGACAGAGTTCAGTTCAGGCTGAACGCTGCTGGTAAAAAGGGTTGGAGGGTTTTTGCTTTGTTTTTGTGTTCATCATGGGTGAGCTAGTGGAAAAGTACTAGAATATTGAGATGGAGATCCATCAACAGTATGTGTGATATTGAGTTATTGCTGAGTTAGCAAATTTTTTTTCTCTATGATTAGGCCGTGTGTGTTCACTAATTGGCACCCATCAAAGTCAGGCTCCTACCCTCCACAGAGACTGGGAGGTACGGCTTGTATCTTTCTGGATAATTACATTTCAAAGGGATGGTTCTCAGGTCCTAGAAAAAGAAATTCCTGGTTTGTACAACTGGCAAGAGCCTTCAAAAAAGATTTACATGTATCACAAAGTGTTAGAGAAAGAATTTACAGTGATAAGCTCACTAAAGTAAATGCTCTAAGCAAAGGAAGATCAGGGCCTAGAGTCAGGAAGAAGCCTGCTTACAGTTTAGTCAAGAGCTGAGAGAAACATTAAGGCCATCTTGGTCAAGTCCTAGGTAAATAAAAATTATTTTAACTTTTCCCAATACATTTGTATTTAGCCTATGCTAATTCTTATTGAATACCATCTTTTAAAGTAATGTCAAAACATCTTTTGTTTTCAAAACATGTTAAAAGGTGCTAAGTTCATGAGTTAGCATTGAAAAGCAAGTCTGTAACCTTAAGTTTGTAAGTTTCAGTGCTGTTTTTTGTTTTCTCTGTAGAACTGTATGAATTCCTCAGTTATGGCAGAAACAACATGGGTGACAGTGACATGGGTGAAAATTAGTCTTGTGTTCAAATTGTTGCAGGAAGGGGGACCCCTTCCAAGGCTGAGAGTGGCTCTTCTGACTCTTAGAAATGAATTATCCGAGGAGACACACGTGCTGCCAAAGCAAGAGACTTTACTGGAAAGGGGCTGGAGTGGAAAGCTGGGGGGTCAGGGAAACCAGGAGGACTGCTTTGCCACGTGGCTTGCAGTCTCAGGTTTTATGGTGATGGGATTAGTTTCTGGGTTGTCTCTGGCCAATCACTCTGACTCGGGATCCTTCCTGGTGTTACATGCATCACTCATCCAAGATGGATTCCAGCGAGGATGATTCTGGGAGGTTGGTAGGACATATGGACTGGCATCTCCTTTTGACCTTTCCCGAATTCTTCCAGTTAGTGGTGGCTTGTTAGTTCTGTGTTCCTTGCCAGGACCTCCTGCTATAAAGCAGCTCTTGCAAATGGTTACTGTGGTGCCTAGCCTGGCTGGGCTGTTTTGGTCAGTGGTTCCCCCAACAAAATCACTACTGAAGTATTCACTTAGTAGCTTTGCTAGTTGGGAAAATATCTCTAAATGTCAGTTTCCTTATTTGAAAAATGAAGGTCATATTTACCTTGTAGCACTTTTAGGAAATATAATGAGATAATTTGTGTAAGGGGTCTAAATGAATAGAGTATGTTCAAGTATGAACTCAATAAATATGTATATTATTATTATCATTATATTTGTGGAGAAAAGTGTAATCCTTGGATCATAAATAATTAAGACTTGCACAAACTTTCTGAGGGAAATCTAGCAGAGAATCGGATGCCTATAGCTTCCACCCTGGATCTGATGAGTTGTCCCTATCATGACAGAGCTGCTGAGTACATTGCATTTACCTAATTTCTGTGATCTTGTCAGCCAGCTCTACAAGAAATGGTTAACATTCTAGAACATAGAGTTCAAATATGGACGGGGATATTCTTGCAAAGAAATCTCAAATCTTGGTACAAGTAGAAGGAGTATAGTAAAGCAGCAAAATAAGCTAAAAGATATGAACCATATAGGCTATACTTTTTTTTTTTTTTTTTTTTTTTAGTTTTTCTGTTGATATCTATACTTTGTGAAAATATCTACAGGTAACAATTATATAAGAACTGTTTGGCTTTTTTGGCTAGGGTACAAAGTAGACCCATATAAAAGCTTGCATATTTGGGGATTCCTGTGGACTGACTTGTATCCCCTCAAAATTCATAGGGTGAAGCCCTAACTGCCAGTATAATGGTATATGAGGTGCAATATTTGGGAGATAATTAAGTTTAGAGGAGGTCATGAGGGTAGGCCCCTCATGACCTCTTGGGATTAGTACCTTGTAAGAAGAGAAAGACACTAGTATTCTCTCTCTGTCATGTAAGGACTTAGCTAGAAGGTGGCTATCTCCAAGCCAGAAAGAGAGCTCTTACCAGGACCCAGCTATTCTGGGATCCTGATCTTGGAGTTCTAGCCTTCAGAAGTTGGAGAAAATAAATTTCTGTTTAAAATCTGTGCTATTTTGTTGTGCCAGCCCACACTAAGACAACTCCCATCCCAGATTACCAAAAAGTGCAAAGAACTTCTTTCTAATGAAACTTCTGAAAAATAAATGTCTTTGGGAAAATAAACCATAAATGATCTTCAAAATGAGTGTTCAGAAAAATGGATTGGTTTCCTTTTCATAAAATTCACTTGCCAGTGATGGAGTCTAGGGCACATTACCCCCAAATTTCAGAACATTGCACAGTGAATATTTTAAGCTGAAGGCGTTTGAGGAAATAGCAGAAGCAGGAAGATCACTCTGACATCCCCCACCATCCACGCCTCCCCCACTCCACCCCCGCTCTTCTTCCCTGAAATAGTCATAAAATCTAATGTTAAAAGTGCCCTCCCTAAACTTGGAAGAAAGGTGCATCCTTATCTCCAAAAACTAAAGGATGCTGAGAAGAATCCTAACAAACAAACTTGCTGAGTTTCCCCCAGTTTACTACGTTTACTCATGCTCTTTGATTTCTCATAATTTCTACACAACTGTCCACACTTCATCCAATTTAGCATAAAAATATTCAAGCTTACCTGTTTTTTTCAGATCATTTCCTTATGAAGCCTCCCATGTCACATAAAACTTATATTTGTATGCTTTTCACCTGTTAGGCTGTTTTTGTCAGTTCAATTTTTAGATGCAGTCAAGGGCCCTAAGAGGGTCGATGTCAATTTTTTCCTTCCCTACGCCAGTTATTTAGGAGGAAATAGATCTCTAAAAAGTAGGTTTTACTCCAAGACAAAGCAGTCCACTGGTTTTTGAAATCCAAACATTTGAAATAGCCTTTCTTGCAAATTTCTCTTCTTGAATCTACTCTTGAAATCAAATCTATCTTTAAAAGTATTGGTTAACTCTTCAAATTTTCTTTTTTTTAATATATAAATTTATTTTTTTTGTCTATTTTTTAATTTATTTATTGGCTGTGTTGGGTCTTCATTGCTGCGCGTGGGCTTCCTCTAGTTGTGGTGAGCAGGGGCTACTTTTCATGGCAGTGTGTGGGTTTCTCCTTGCTGTGGCTTTCTTGTTGTGGAGCATAGGCTCTAGGGTGCAGGCTCAGTAGCTGTGGCGCAGGGGCTTAGCTGCTCCGCAGCATGAGGGATCTCCCCGGCCCAGGGATTGAACCCGTGTCCCTTGCATTAGCAGGTGGATTCTTAACCACTGTGCCACCAGGAAAGTGCCTCAAATTTTCTTTAACAAATGCTATATTTCTTTAGCTTTAGGGGTTCCTTGACCTTATTATAATGCAAACGAGTTTTGAAAAGTTAACATTATTGGTCAATAGTTCATTAATTGTGAATTTTATTTATTTATTTCTTCAATAAACTTTCACTAAGCCCTCATTCCTACCCAGGAAGTGCTCCAAGAGTTGGAGACACAGGCCTGAACAAAGCAGAACCAAATGTCAACCTTTTGGAATTTATACTATATTGCTAACAGTCCTGGAGAAGTTTCAGCTGGACAGTTAAAAGGCCTATAAGAACCAGAAAATGAGAGAAATAGACACTCAGAATATATAGAACATTAAATGCTCAAAACTAACTCATTTGAAAACTTTCAGAGCTGGTGCTGCTTAGTGCATGTGTCCTAGCACTTTCTTTTCTCCACTTTGCTTTCTCTCTCCAGAAATTGAGGGGTTGGGAAACTGCCACAACTAAAACTTATAGAATATGTAAGTGTTTGTAAAAGAATGGGTCTCAGCACAATGCCAAAGACTATATTACAGAGACACATGCTGAAATGGAGACACGTCTTCCTTTAAAATGCAAACATCTCCTCTGACTTATCCTTCATGATTTTACATCACAAGGCCACTTTACCTGCAGTTCCCAATGTCTAATTGAAGGTCTGCTCAACAGAAGAAAGGGGGCAATAAAGGACAGCAGGACCCAGTTCACTTACCTTCCACTTGTGTCTATTTATGGAAAAGTTGTGCTTTTTAGTTTAGATTTTCAGACACTCCTGAAAACCTTTTTGGTTGTGCAGGTAAGCATCTTTCAAAAAATCATGCCTTCCCCTGAGATGCTTACAAATATCACATCTTTTGTAGAACACACAGAAGACAGAACTGTGTGCTCTAATTAGAGAGGAAAATTGAAATGTATCAGTGGATTACTAACAGTGTCTGATGCAAACCGAGGAAAATAGCTCTTTCTGATTTGAAACTCTGCTTCCTACACAATTGGTATCCCCATAATAGGTAAACCAGATCTATGACTTTACTCTCCATGACTCTAAATTAACAGTGAGTAAATGGCAAGACATTAGAATTGTACTTTTCCATAAATGTAAGTATAAATGTTAATCTGAATCTCTTGAGTTTGCAAAATTTGGCTGGAAATACTGTTAAAACATACTTTCTCAGGAGATTGTTCTTTGCTTCCAACCTCCGGAAAAAAAAAAAAAAAAAACCAATAAAAACAAAAACTGCAAATACAACAGCAACAGCTTTTCATTGCGGCATTTTGGAGCCATCCCCACCCGGCAGGAAGTGGGATATAAGCAAAGGTCTGCAAAACTAAAAAAAAAAAAAAGAAAAAGAAAATACTGCTGTTTTAAAAAACTTTGGTTTAACTTCTTGCAAAGGTCGCATCAGGATTAGTTTAAATTTCAGGTTAAGAGGCAGCTTGCTTCCTATCTGATCTGCAGCAATTGAAGCCTACCTAATAGAAGCACTATTTTAAACACAAAGGTTAAACACTGTTGCGTTTTGACAAAGGTTAAATGCCTATTTACCGAAGTTAATTACTTAATAGCATTTTGAATACCATTCTTTATATAAAGGTTAATCTCATATTTTTGACTTCATGTTTCCTTTCTTAAAAGGAAGTATTCATTAGGACCCAAACAATTATCTAATCGTTAATTTGTTTTGATCTTATTTATAGTTCTTCAACCAGAGTATTTTCTGTTTTGATTGCAAGAGATTTTTTTAAAGCATTCAAGAAGAAAAATTCTTAAAGAGAGAAATAAGGTTATTAGAGTATTACTGCTTTCAAAGAGTCAAAAGGAAAGGAATGAGATTTTAGAAAGATATCTATTGCAAAGATATAATCTAAGGTGCAATCGTATACTTGCCAAGGATGTACATGAGACCCATCAATTTCTGTTTTTTTGTAAAAGCAAATAGTTGATTTCTATTTGTTGTAAAAACAAATAATTTACTGGGCTCAACAGAAAAATCACAATCAGATGATCATACTGTTGACTGAAAAAAGGTGCACAACATGAGAGCTGTGAGTTAAGTTTTATTGGGGGCAAAATGAGGACTATGGCCCAGGAGACAGCGTTTCAGATAGCTCTGAGAAACCACTCCAAAGAGGTAGGGGAAAGGTCAATGTTATATATGATTTTAGTGAAGGGGGTACGTGCAGTCAAGTGCACGTTTTGGCAGAGGCTCGCTGCTAGTCATGAGGGGCAGACGTCACCATTTAATGATTTGAATACTTTGTAGATGTGAGGAGATGCAAGAATTGGTCTCATAAAATCTTCTCCTGAAAATATCTAACTATCTAAAGGCCTGTTCTGCCAGTTTTTCCGAGAGCAGAGTGCTTCATTCCTGATCTCCACCCTGAACTTTTTTCAGAGTGTGTTGAAGGTCAGCAGCTGCAACAATTTGTGACTTATTTCTTGTAGAGGCAGATAGCAAGTACCAGTTTTTAGTTGGCAATACTTATCAGAAGATGTAAAACAAAATTACTATGCGAGAGAAAGGCTCATAAGTCAATATGGCATTTACTTTTGATGACATTTTTGGTTAATATAATTGCAATAATTTATTGGGTGTAGTGCATTAATTAGAAAAAAGAATGTGCTAAAGTATATCATCTGTCCTTTTTTTCCCCAATACCTCTAAATGACTAAAAACACTTCACCTTACTACGCAGAAAGTAACCTTAAAATTCAGACACTGCAAATGGGTACTGAGTTTTGAAGATGGTATACATTTGGGAGAAATACTAATTTTCTGGTGCTATAGATTTATTGCTTTACAGGTAAAATATCAAACTTTGATGAAACATTTCAAATTCAATCACAAGTACTCTTAAGAGTAGCATAGTTATGGCAAAGTTTGTTACCCGAAAACTGGGTTTTCCTTTTGGTGGGTGCCAAGCCAATAGATACAACCAAGCCAAAGAGTGGGAGAAGGAAGGATTTATTGTTACTTGTAGCAAGTAAGGAGAACACCAGGACTCTTTCCCAAAGTAGTGTCTCTCTGACAGCAACATTGGGGAAGTTTTAAGCTAAGGGTACATGCATATTCATGAAGCAACTTGTGCAGGGGAATTGGGGCAAAGAGCACAGAACTGGGGCGAAGGTCCACAGAGTTCAAGCTTTAGTTGATTGATGTCAGAAGGGTCAACATCATCATTCCATCTGCCACCTGGGTGGGGACCTTAGTTCCTGCAGAACCCCAAGATACATTATTACATTTTGTTTATCCCTTGAGGGGGAACTAGTACTCCACTTTATCACTGCACTATTGTTTGACTGCCTTTTCTCTGCTCTTGCATTGCTTTGCTCTTTTAAGATCATTAATTACTGAGACCTGTTCAAGGACAAGCTTGGTAGCCAGGCTTAGATCACAAAATGGCATAGGCCAAAATGGCTTCTCTTATGTCAAGAAAGCCATTCCTATTTCTCTTTCTCTGGAGACCCCCTAACCTATCTGCTTATAAGTTTGTGTGTATCATATGTAATTTATTTCAAGGTTATGGTATAAATGACAGAATATGAAGGAGGGCAATATCAGAAAAAGGATTGTGAGAACCCCTTCCCTTTTAAGGAGAGAGCTCAGTCAGGCAAAGGAATGCCATCTGATCTGTCAGAAGGTGAAGTTCAGTGAGGAGTAAGGCCAAATTTCACTTTTGAATGAGGTAAACAAATGGGATCATGTAAATGGAGCCATGCAGAGAACAGCGGATAGTGTGATAAACTCATGACTACTTCAAAAAGAAGCTCCTAGGACGTTTGGGGATAAAGAAGTGGATAAAATCAGCTGGTTCAATGTCCCAATAGATGCATGTCCCATTTTATATTTTAGCATTTTCATTGCTATTCTCAAAAAGTGTTCTGTGTTGATGTCTCCATGATAATTCTTTCTCTTTTATGTTAGCATTCCCCGCCCACCTCCACCCCCCACCCCAACTTCAGTTTAGTGTTTCTTGGGAGATGCTACTTTCAGTTTTAATTATATAAACCTGGTGTCTCCTGTCCATTAGGCCTGCATTTTGGTATTGGTCACCAAAACTCTTTTAGGCGACAATGACCTGAGACGAAGTAGAGTGTATAAAAGGGCAGGGGCTTACGGAAGGCCGTTTGCGACATTATTCTCATTTTGTGACTGTAAAACTCTGTAAAGATGTTATTGTACTTTTGCTTTAAGAAAATGCAAATTTTTCATTTCATAGTGATTCTGAATTGGTTGAAAAGATGAAGACATTGCTGGACCAAGCATGTTATGGGCGGTTTTCAGGCTATTACTAATAGGTACACTATCTATAAAAACCTAATTATTAAAGACTGAATTCAAGGGATATATAAAGTTTTCTTCAGTTTAATAAAGATTATTCATATAACATTAAAGGAAAGATTGGTACCGAGCACGGCCCTGTGAGGCTCCTGGGCACAAAGCCTTTCTGTGTCCCCTATTTCTTTGATTGTAGGAAAACAGCCTTCATTCAGCCTCTAGGACCTTCCCTTAGTTCCAGTGGGCAGATTTAAGCAGTTGTTAATTAATGAAGGGAGGGGTTGCGTGAGACCTGGGAGAAGCAGTCAAGAGCAGCCTTGGGGCAGGTCCTGTTTCCCCAGCAACAATACACACAACAATATCTTTGAGCTATTTTGCAGATATTGAAACCCCCTCCAGGTGCGAGAAGTTAATGATTAACGATGGTTTGCTACCCACAAGCATGTGGACTCCAGACCAGTTGGACCTGAAGGTTGATGATGCTGACTCCTGCTTACCTCACCACCAACCCATCAGAAGGATGCAGGGCTGTTATTGCCTTGATCCTTATCGCCTACCCCTGACCATGATCCCTGACTATAAGACCTCTCCCTATTCCCTAGAGATGGGAGCACAGTTCTTGAGGCACTAGCCACTGTGTTGCCCCTTTGCTTGGCCAAGTACTAAAGCTATTCCTTTCCACTCCTCCAAAGCTCTGTCTCCATATTTCTATTTGGCATCAGTGAACAGAGGCCAGGTTTTTCTCGGCAACAAGATGAATAAATCATTTGGTTCAAGTGAGGAGAAATACTTTAAAATTAACTTATTAACCTTGTTATGTTTAACAAGGTTAAGGGCAAGGGAATGTTTTCCCCTCTACCCTTCTTGAGTTCTTGTGTCTGGACTAATAATACAATTCACACAAGATAGATTAACAGGTGTATGGCCAGGCCACTCAAGATGGCAGTTCTCTTGTTCTCTGTCCATCCCTTGCCGGACCAGTGCCTGCTGCACCTACATGCTACCCACTTGACTGGCCTTCCTACATACTTGCTCCAGGCCCCAGCTAGGGATTGCTCCTATCAAAGGGGCATTAAGAGGCAGGACCTGGTAACCAATGAACCAACCTGACAATTCCCCCTATAACGGGCAGTCTCCCCTTCCCCCAGGGAACCAAAGACTGCCACCATGTCCTGCTCGCAGTCCACCTCACACAGTGGGGTGTCACTCCAGGACCTTGCCTCAGACATGTAAGCTCCCCCATCCATTAAACCATCCATGTCTCGGTTGCTGACTCCAGGCTCTTTGGTATTTAAGCTGGGCAAACACAGTCCTTGTCAGCCTGTGGGGTGCAGCCCAACAATGGGAGAAAAAGAAACAAATTTTAATTCATGTGCATGGAGGTACCATAGAAATAGGAGCTAAGAGAAGTGGCCAAAGCAGGCAGCTTTTATACTTTTTAGACTAAGAAACAATAAATTTGTGAGGAATTTACAAACAAAGAACAAAGAAATTTAGCTTTGGGGTACTCAACTAGTGAAGAATCTAAACAGAATTTAGACTTGGGGTAGAATTAAAGAAGTAACAAAGTTGTTAGCCTGAATTCCCTGTCTCTGGCTGTGAGTGTCCATTTACCTCCAGATGCATGAAGTGCACTTTTCACATTAGAGATTTATTTTCTACTTTCAGGGAGACAGAAAGGAGGGTCAGAGTGTCTTGTGTTGGCTGTTTTTTAGCAACTTTAATTCAAAATAGTCAATATGCCATTGAGGAACTTTTTGAAGTGGCTTACCCTGGGCCCAACAGGGCCAAAAAACCAACAGGGGCAAACTGTCATAGCTTTCAGTTCATATCAATAGGTAGATCTCCTAAGTGCATCTACTGATAATTTATAAACTAATGTAGTGTTATTATTACTATTATTATTTTCAATTATTTTAAAGCAAGAGAGATAAATGAATAAATCAATCATCAGGAATGTTTACCTAAAACATGGGCTAAAATTCATATTATATAGTATTATAATTATTTGTAAAGGGAAAACAGTATTTTTCAATAATTAAGCTTCTTATGTACCTAGTAATATTTTGGATATTATCATTTAATTAAAAATGAAAGTTCATTGAGCAATCATAAATGTGTTACTTGAATGGAAAATCAAAAATGGAAACTGAGTTTTGAAAGTCATCTATGCATATAGGAAAGCTTCCATTCACACGACAGATATTTATGAAATTCATAAATATTTCCTGATATTGAGGAAAATAGTGTTTTTGAACAACTGTCATACATTCATATGGCATTTATCTCAGAAATAATTTTTGGTCTCTACTTGGGTAAGATAGTATTTGGTTAAAGAATAATGATTTTGTCTGAATTGTGTAAAAGCAAATTGCATCTATGTAATGATGATTTACAAATCTACAGCTTCCATTCCATAAAATGCAAGATCTCAACTGGATCAGTTTTGGTACCCTATGAAATTCCCTCACCCATTATAATTTATTATCCAAAATTGTTGAGAATTACTTGGACAAAAACCATCAAAGTCATTGACATTCAGTTCAAGAAACAAAGTCATTCAAGGAGTAATCATGAAATTTGTAGTTCGTAAACCAAAATAAACTTCTCATTTTCTCACTAATTATTTTCTGTTGATATAGGAAATGCTCCCTGTGTAGGTGACATTTACATTAAGCCCTGAAGGATGATAATGAGATAAAGGAGCAAGGGCACATTAGAAACGGAAAACGGCTTTGTACAGAAGAATAGAAAGGAAGCCATTTCAAATAAAGGATACTGAGTGAGATAGAAATGAAGAGGCATGGGCTTCAGAAACTGGCCAGCAAATTAATCACAAAGGTGGAGAGGAGGATTTTAAGTTTTATTCCAAATCCAACAGGAATCTAATTTTATTATAGTAAAGTGACAAAGTTATAGCCTACAAAGTTAGGCTAAGAGGAAACAGATCATATCTAAATGTTCTAAAAGTTTCAAAGTTTCCTCTTACTATAAAGCAAGACAATAAAATATTTTCCAGATTAGATTAAATTCATTAGAAAAAAACCTGAACAGCAATAGCTGTAGCGTTTTAATATGGAAAGTAATCACTTTTTGATACATATTCATAGTAGTATAGAGCTGGAAGAAATCATATAACAAAATTTAATTCATCTATAAATGAAGAAACTGAAGTCTGAAGGAGTTTAATGTGTTTTCCTTTGTATTTTTTAAAATTCCAAATGAGAACTTCATCTAAACTATGTAAACTTACATATCAAAATTTGATTAGTTTAAAGGAGGGTAAAGGCATGTTTAAATCCTCCATATTACAGAGAAGACATTTTTATGATAATTAAAGAATACATATGCCTTCCACTTATGAGTTTACACTAGAGTACAGTTTAAATTTTTCCCCTTTCATATCCCATTAATTATTATGATTCAGTTGCATTTGTAATAAGTATTCAGGTAAACACTGTGAGAGGAAAGCAGATACAGTCTCTGAAATGAATCAATTATGCATCGAGGTATTGATGTGGAGAGATTTGGGAAGCCATGACAGTTAGAGTTGTTGCTGGTATATATTTGAATTTGGGGAGAAAAATGTATCTACAGAAAAGAATAAGAGTAGGCAAGATATCAAAGATAATTAGGAATGTAAAAACCAGAGCAATAGAGTCTGAAGAATCAAGGGAAGCAACATTTTCCAGGGTAGGCGTCATCAAGAAATGGTCTCTAGAGATTTCAATTGAAAAATCAGAAATTACATCAGCACTTGACATCCCTGCACTATAAAATCACTGAAACCGCCAAAAACAAAGCAAAACAAACTTTAAAAAACACTAAAATAAAAAATAAAACCCTTAGTAAATCTACTTAATGACTGCTCTTGTGAAAAAAGCAGTCTATTTTGTAAGATAGATTGTATGTAATGATACTCTTATTTGTACTTGTAAGCCAAAGATTTCTAACACGTTTTTGTTTTGGCTTAAATTTGTCAATGGAAATAAATGGAGTGATATTTTCACTAGTCTTCCGAGTATATTTGCTAATAATTCAAGGCTTAGGTTTTCTCTTATAAATGGATCACATTATTTACCCATTTATTCTATATTATTATAGGTCTACTGATTCAGGTACTGTAGATTCAATGCAGACCTGAACTCTATACTTAGAGAGCTTATAACTTAGTGAAAGAAACAAGAAATAAATAAAAATCACAAAATAAAGTTGTAATGATGGCTATAAAGCAGATGTATGTTGTGTTACAAAAGGTTTAGCAGTGGACATTGAGTCTGTATGCAGGAGGAAAGCTATATGTGGTTTAAGGCTCCTAGGTTTTTTAATAACTCTCCAGCCAGGTTTTATTAAACAGACTTGCCAACAAGTACATGACTTCTTAAAAGTTGATAAAATGTTTAAATTTGTACCTCAACTCTGCACTTCTGTGGACAATTTTATAAACAAAGTTGATTACAAAAGCAGGTACAGATATATGATATAACTTAAAGGACATAAAAAGATATCTAATCTCCAACACTCTACATCAATTGTTCACTTCATTGATTGTAATATGATATGGATATACAACTATATTATTTTATTATGTCATATAATAAGACACACAAAATATAACATAGCAAAATTGAAATATTACTTTGACACATGATTCATGTTTTCTGTAAATTTCAGATTGCAGTTTTGCCTTTGCTTTATTAGTTATAGGATGTATTTGCATGTGTTCCTCCTAGCTAATTCTGCCATGTGGAGCAAGCTCATGCATGGTGGAATCCATGTCTTGCCATATTCATAAGAGAACAGAGAGATATAGACATAGATATAGATTAGACACAGATATAGCTATAGGTATGTACTACGTATATATCTATATCTATATATGTAGTTGATATACACACAAACACATGTATTCCTTATGCTTGGTTTCTTAGGTCTGTCACAGTGTCAAACAACAGTAGATTTATGGTATAACTGTAATTTTACTAAGTCGTGTAAGCAGCTACTGAATAGCTTGATCTCTTAAGGTTGCTCAAATTGATCTGGGAATTTTTTCTGAGTATTTGCCTAAGCATCTAAGCAAATGCTTGAAATTAAAACCGAAATTTTACTCCAACCTCCCTTTGTGGTCAGTGGGAGTTGGCGCTAACCTATGATTTTGATTCAAATTCTAACTTTACAGTCAATTAGCTGTGTGGGTCATTACTTTTGCTGTTTACAGGCATACCTTAGAGATATTTCAGGTTCAGTTCCAGACCACAGCAATAAAGGGAATATTGCAATAAAGCAAGTCACAGGAATTTTTTGGTTTCCCAGTGCATACAAAAGTTATGTTAACACTATAGTGTAGTCTATTAAGTGTGCAATAACATTATGTCTGAAAAATGTACATACCTTAATTAAAAAATACAAAAAAACCCCACAAAAAACACTTCCAACAGTAACACTAAAGATCAATGATCACAGATCACATTAACAAACATAATAATAATAGTGGAAAATTTTGAAATATTTCGTTAGTTAACAAAATGTGACACAGAGACCACAAAGCAAGCAAATGCTTTTGGAAAAGTGGCACTAATAGACTTGCTAAATGCAAGGTACCACACATCTTCAATTCATTAAAAAAAAAATGCAATACCTGTGAAACGCAATAAAATGAGGTATGCCTGTAATCTCTCTGAGCCTCACATTAAAATTGGAAAAGTGAGATGGAATTCTATAAAACCATTCGGATTCTCTTCCAGTAGTAAAATTCTCCAATTATTTTCCACATCTTAAGTGGTTTCTTCCATTCTTCACAAGTGTTTCAAAACTGGTCAGAGGGAGGTCTTGCTCTGACTGAGTCACTACTTGTTATGGAGCCAAGCGATCTTTAGACACAGGATATATTGGAGACATATCCAGCTGACTCGATCCCTGAGTTCAGCTAGAATACATTGAACACGTATCCTATGTTCTTAATCTTCCTTGAAAGCAAGCTAGCAGGCAAAAAACATATTCATTATATTCATTCCTTATCAGCTCAGCCCAAAATGTAGGAGCAAAATCTGCTATCCTAAATACGCGTTTGGTGTACAAATGAATGTGACAGGCTTACAGTAAGGGGGAAATAGTGCCTCTGAGAAACTGGAACTCATTTCTCGCCAAAGAACAGGTTACAGTCTGTTGCCATAAAAGCAAATTAAATAAAATGCAAGAAAAAAAATGATCAATTGAACAAATACCAGAGTGCTGCATAATTAAACTTCTAAATTTATTGGGACTTTATATTAAAAGAAAAGAAAGAAAATGTCTTTTTATAGGATATATTGACAGTAAGAGAGGCTAGTAAGATTCAGACATCTTCTTTAATTGAAGAAAAGCCGAATGATAGAAACAAAATGCAGTGTACTATGACTTGAAATCCATTTTAAGTGGAATGAACATGTCTGTGTACATATGAATTATAAATTAATAAATTATAAACATTGAAAGTTCAGCAAAATGCTTCCATGATAATAGTTTCTATTAGGATCAATACAAATCATGCATATTTATAAACAAGCATTTATTTCAGTTCTTCTGAAATATAAATTTGACCAGATTTACTGTGTTTGTCCTCCCCTTAGATCAGTCATTCACAGCTCGGAGTGATTTTGCCCACCAGGGAGCATTTGGTGATGTCTGGAGGTAACTTTTTTGTCATACCTGGGCAGGGGCAGGGGGAGGGTGCTGCTACTGTCATTAATTGGGTAGAGGCCTAGGATGCTGCCACACAATGCCCAGGAAAGCCTCCTCAGCAACAAAGAACTGTCTAGTTCAAAATAGCACTAGTGCCGAGCCTGAGAAACCCTGACTTGGATAAAAATATTACCCCACCATCCATTTCACTTAAAGTATAGATTTTGAAAGCAAAATTTACTAAAAATTTTATAATATAGAATGAAGAAAATAAAATAGAAGCAGTTTTTTAAATTAACATACAAACAGGCAAATTTTTAAATCAGTGACAAAGCTCCAACTGTATAGCTGTGTTATTCCCAAATTTCATTGGCTCTTTTTTTTCTGGTTTGCTTTAACTCAGATTGTAGTCTAGCTTGACCACTATCACTTAAATAGACTCTAGATAATAATAGCCATATGCTAAACTACAGATACTCATCCAAATCTAAAATTGGATAGAACCAGACTTCCAAAATTAAGACATATTAGAAAATGGCACAATTAAAATACAAGTAGTAAAACTAGACATACTGTATGAAGAAGGAGATATATTTTTGCTTTATTTTAGCTAAAGAAGAAGATAGTATCCTATCTTGGCAGTAGACTAATAACAAGGTATTGAGTTTCTGATGCTACAAGTTTCTGGTTATAAATGTTGAGACAAATATTTTAAGAGTAATTTAGTAATCTAAAGTATACATATATCATTACAAAAGAAATAGATGTTTACTATGAAAGTGTAAAATACAAAAAGCACAAAAGTTTAAAATAAAAATTTTCCATAATTGTGATCACATTTTATAAAATGATTCTCTTCCCTCGTCATTTCCAGCAAACACTTTAATAAAGATCATATTGCATTCCACTACATGAATTTACCTTAGTATAAGCAACCATTCCCTTATTCATTAATATATTCATTCACTTGACAAATATTTGAACTTTTACTATCTACCAGGAATTCACTGGAGATGGATTAGGAGGCAAACAGAATAAATTTCCTACCCTTATATTTTGAACCTATATTTTATTGCAGAAGGCAGGTGTGTGTATGTGTGTGTCAAGAAGTGATACATGCTATGAATAAAATGAAGAAAGGTTATGTGGACATAAAATTATAGTCAAGGGTGAATGGCTGCTTTCCCAGGATGAGCAGGGAAAGAATCTCTGAGGAGGTAACGTTTGGACAGAGGCCTGCATAAAAGCATCTCTTTCAAGTGAGAGCAATTTACTCTCAGCTGCCAAAAAAAAAAATAAAATTCAAAAGCCCTGAGACAAGACCATGCTTGGTGTTATCAAGGAGAGAGAAGTAAATCAGAGTGAGTGGAACATAGGAAGGTAACCAGGGGCTTGGTCAGATGAGGGTATGAAGGCTGAGGTTGGGAGATTGGACTTTAAGTGGGATGGGAAGCTACTGGAGCGGATGAAATAATACAATTATGTTGTAAATAGACCCCTCTGCTTGCTTTCTGCAAAGAACATGGGAAGGAGACTTGAGTAATTGTGGGGAACCAGTTAGGATGTTACTGCAGTTGTCCCACAGACCTGAGCATGACCTGCACTGGGGTAATACTGGAAGAATAGAATAGCAGAATTGGGACATAACTTAAAATGGAGCAAAAAGGCGTTGTTCATGACATAGGTGATTGATGAGAGAGAGAGAGAGGGACTAAAAACAATTCAGTTTTAGCAGTTTGAAATATTTCTTGAGTGAAGATCCTTTTTCATAAATCTTCTTACACATCTTTAATAATTTATTAAGGGTAATTACTTATAACTTAAATGATTGAATTTCAGATATGCACATTTCACATTTTAAAGCCTATTGATATCATATGTAATATATTTCTTTTAAACAAAAACCTCGTAATTATAGCTTATTAAAAGATAAAGTGAGGCCTATTAAAAGTTTTAAGACTTTATTTGAGCATCTATCCATTCCAATCAGGCAGTGCCAAGTCAGAAGTGGTTAGGAGCACTCCACTGACAGATGCTCGGGGAGAGAGTTGCCTAGAGGAAAAGCAGAAGGAAAGTAAGGTAATTATTGATTGGCTATAGCTTAAAGCCTAGTTGGCGGTTTGGGATCGGTTGTCTTTAGGTTTTGATTTGGTAACCTTGAGGCATTTGCTGGCTTCGATTGTGGTTTGCTAATGTGGGCCACCTTGGCCTTAGAGCCCCCTCAGTCTAATGGCCTCCTTGTTTAATGAGTTTAACAAGCTAAATAGGGGGGATTATTATTTTTCATCATTATTACATCATTACATTATTTAATTTTTCCATAGGCAACTTGTTTGTGAGAAAATTAGCACTAATATACAACCAGCAGTGTATCAGAATACCATTTTCCTAAACACTCACCAATATCGCCTATTGTATTTTTCTACTAACATTTTTACAGGAACAAATTCAATGATATTATGTTTTCACCTGTGTATTGGTCTTTTTAATTTCTTTTTTAGTGAATTGCATATTCATGTCATTTGTTTCTTCTTACCTCAAAAACTGATCAATATTTTTATATATAAATTATGTGATGCCTTTATGATATGTTGTAAACATTTTTCCAGGTTTTTATTTACATTTATATTTTTTATTCCTCTTTTGCTATAAAGATGTTTGAACTTATTGCTTGGAAAAATCAATTGAATTTACCTGTAATAGATTCTTACTTTGTTTTTATAGTACAAAAGACCTCCATTCAAAGAACAAATACTTTAAAGATATACTTTCTCAATGTGATTCTGGGTTTTTCTTTTCAATAACTATCTTCTTCTAATTTCTTGGTGATGTCTTTTTAATCCTTAAGTTTTTGTTCATTCATCTACTATGCTATTGAGTTGGCCAAAAAGTTCATTCGATTTTTAGTAAAAATAAAAGACACATTTTTCATTTTCACCAAGGATTTTATTGAACAATGTATTCACTAACCGAATGAACTTTTGGGCCAACCCAATGTAAATACTTATTGATAATCAAACAAATACCAGGCACTGTGCTAGGGGCCAGGGAAAATATGTGTAAAATAGAAATGGTGTCATTCCTTGTGAATTTATGCTATAATAAGTAGAATAGTAATCACATAATCACTAAAATGTAGAGTAAATTCCAACAGCCATTTGCTGGAGAAGAATCAGTCTCTAGACCACAATATAAAGGATAGATTAGGCTCTTCAAGAGCAGTTGGGAAACTTATTTCTATGACACTCACAAAGAAGCTAAAATCTCAAGGATGTATGTGTGTAAGTCAGTGTAGGGAGTTAGAGGAACATTCAAAGAGGGAAAAATATTTATTCAAAGACAACATCAAAAAGGAACACATAGTTCAAGGGACTGAAGGAATTCCAATTATTTAAGAAATAAGATAGAAATTTAAAATCATTCTTCTTCCAAATAGTAAATAATTTTTCCAGAATGAATGACTAAATAATCTGTCCACTCCCCATCTTAATTATATACAACTATTTTTATATTTAGATCTAGGTCTCAGAATATTTGTCAGAAAAAACTGAGCTTTCAGTCTGTCCTTTCATGAATACCATATACTCTTAATCACTTGGCCTTTACAATATTACTAAGATGCATTTGAAATGAAATGCTATTTTTGAATTATGCAAATGAGGAAACATTTTATAATCACTTATAATTTTTTTCACTGTCAATAATTATCTACTCCTTTGTACCAGATGATTGAATCATTTAGCTACTGCATGTTGGATAATGTGTCCTACACTATAATGAAACTGTGGAAACCAGTGAAGTCAAAGAAACACATGCTATTTTTGAACAGCTATCTCAAATGAAGCTTTGCTTTCATATGTGCTTAAATTATTATAAAACAGTAAAAATGCCAATTACAGTTTGAACACTTGCACGCTATGATCCACTGTAATGAAAGCATTGCATGTGTATCATTTACTCTTTACAAATCCAACAAAGCATAGACATAATTTACTCCATTTCATTAATAAGAAAATTAAGTCTCAGTGACTAATCCACAGTCACACACAACTAATAAGGGTTGTATTAAGGCTTCCAATTCAGAACCTATTTCAAAAGTCACATATTTAAGTCCAATGCTTTATAGTTGGAGGTTCAATTAGGTTTGGAAGATTAAATTAAATCTCTAAATTTCTCTTAATTTCCTAGTGTATGGGTATATTTTAGCCTTCTAAACCATATAGTTTATATTGGAAAGAAAGTCTGTTTTGGCATTAATATTTTTGACCCCTCCCCCCCCCAAAAAAAAAAAAAAAACATTTCAATGTATTGGATAAAGTTTCAGTCCTGAATCATTTGATCAACTTGGCCTAGAATGCTGAAACATCCCACATTCAGAATTCTATCTGACAGCACAATCAAGATGATTGTTTTCCTCAGATACTTGAATTGTACTTATGTAGTGAATATTGCTTGCTCCTTTTGTCACAGATTTTTATTCTAGAGCTCCAACTAAAAAAATATAAGAATTGAGGATTATATTTCTTAAGAAGGACCATTTATATATACCTGTCTATATTGTCTCCCTTGCAGGCCTAGAGCAATTTTAGACTAAATTATACTTTTTAAACTTCAAAAGTTGTGTATAGTAATAAACATTTATTTCTGCAAGTGGATACTACTTGAAGAATGAATACATATGTGAAATAACTGGATTTTAACACCTCACATGAAAACAGTTGTGGCAGAGAATGCTGTGTAGTTTAAAACCCCTTAAAGGTGGATAATTTTAAATCAATGACTTCACATATTGTGCTTCTGAAATACAGCCTCTCACAGGAGTTTCCTGGCAACACTGGTAAACATTATGCCATCTGTATAATTGCTCTGTGTACTTTCATTCCTTTAACTTAAAAGGCAGTTTTGGGGGGAAGGACAATATTAGAAATGGATTACTCTGAAAGCAATTGACAAAATGTATCTGCCATATATAAATGTATACACACACACACACACACACATATCTCAGATAAACAGTTAGACATTAGACTCTGGACATTTCAGTAGCTAAAACACATAAGTTATATTCCTGGGTAGCTTCCCTTCACAAAGTAATACAGGTAACTCCAGCTCCTTCTGTGTTATGAGTCCATTATTCCTCTGCTTCCCATTGCAATCTGCATCTTTTTGGAGGAAATACAGTGAATGCTGTGGTGTGCTGCCCTCCTTGGACCCAAGTACTTGTTTCTCTGCTCTTAAGGGCAGAAAGCTGAGTGCCTCATCAATTATCCTTGGCTGAAGAAGTTGTCCTTCCCAAGGTTACTTTTCTCCTCAGAGGCTGTCTACAGTAAATAACCAGTCAATACAGAGTTACAAAGATCTATCCCATTGCCTCCAGTGTTGCTATCTCTGAAAGGCCCTTCTAGCCTTGAATTCACTGTGGTATTGCCTGAGGCCTCTATTGCAGATGCATTCTTCTGCTGCAGAGAGAAATGTTCAGCTACTCTCTTTCGTTTCAATCCTGCTTCCTTCACTTCCCTACAGGTATTGTTCTTGAGTATTCTCCAAAATAAACCACCTGTATTCAAACATGTCTGTCTCCCATGGCACCAAATTACAAGAGAAGAGAGAGAAAGGGTGGAAGGCACACCTTGGTTTCTTAAAATGCCCTGGCCTGGAAGCCACACATATCACTTTCATTCACATTGCAATAGCTAGAACTAGTCTCTTGACTACGTGTAGTTACAAGACTACTGAGAAATATACTGCTTCCCTGGAGTATATACAAAAGGGAAGGGGAATAGTGATCACTGCCATAGTGGATATGTGAATAGTAACTTTTAGAAGCTAAGCTAAGAATGAAATTGGATTTAAGTTGTTAAGATGCTTCAGGTACAAAAATGAGATTTTCTTTTTACTTATACTTACATTCAAACCAACTATAGTCAAAACAGAATTATATTCTATTTCTGTGAATATCCTTTATTTTTAAATAAATTCAAAATAAATATTTTCTTGTTAAAGATAATTTGTATGTGCACATCATTCATTCATCTCACAAATATTTTTAAACTACCTACTATGCACTGTGTTAGACAGTAGGATCAGATATGAAATACCAAATTCATACCATATAATATTCATATTATATTGTTGAATATGGATAAACAGTTCTATATTTTTATGATGAAGTCTAGATTAAGAGCCATGGTATTAAAAAGAGTGGTATTGGACTTCCTAGGTGGCGCAGTGGTTTAGAATCCACTTGCCAATGCAGGGGACATGGGTTTGATCCCTGCCCCAGGAAGATACCACATGTCACGGAGCAACTAAGCCCATGTGCCACAACTACTGAGCCTGTGCTCTAGAGCCCATGAGCCACAACTATTGAGCCCATGTGCCACAACTACTGAAGCTCATGTGCCTAGAACCCGTGTTCCACAACAAGAGAAGCCACAGCAATGAGGAGTCCATACACCACAATGAAGAGTAGCCCCCACTTGCTGCAACTAGAGAAAGCCCACGTACAGCAACGAAGACTCAATGCAGCCAATAAATAAATTAATTAATTAATTAAAAAAAAAGAATCTGCCTACTAGTGCAGGGAACACAGGTTTGATCCCTGATCCAGGAAGGTCCCACATGCTGTGGAGCAACTAAACCCAAGTGCCACAACTACTGAGCCTGCGCCCCTAGAGCACGTGCTCTTCAACAAGAAGCCTCCCCCCCAAAATGAGAAGTCTGCATACTGCAACGAAGAGTAGTCCCCACTCACCACAACTGGAGAAAGCCCACGTGCAGCAATGAAGACCCAACACAGCCAAAATTAAATAAATTAATAAATAAATTTAAAAAAATAAAAAAAAATAAAAAGGCTGGTATCAAAATAATTTTGGAGAAACCAAGGAAGTTTCATCAACACAGTCATTGTGTATGTTTGTTCACATTGTGGGTAGATGAAAAATATCCCCTTTGGTTATACAGAGTACATCCAGGAAAGCTATACCAAGAACCTCTATTCAGAAGATGATACAACATGAACTATGTCTTTATTCATAGTCACTAGCCCAGCCAAGTATCAGAAAAAATTTTTAACAGTTACATGTGCATGAATCCTGTCATATGGTATGCATTCCATGTATAGTTGAGGAATGCATGTATGCATAAAATAATAAGTGTATTATCACAACATTCGTACAATATTCATTCAACATTAAGCTGGCATATTCATTAACTGCAATCATTTGATTGTGTGACTAGAGCAACATTTAGATTATTCAGTGGAAAGTATTACATTGAAGGGGAAATTTAGAAATGCAGAAGTGGCAGCAAATTTAGCCAGAAGAAATTTTTAGAAATGCTCATTAGTTATAGTGATTAACCAAATCCTGTGAAAAGAAAAAGAAAAAATAGGGAGACAAAACAGAACTGGGAAATGATTTGCATTCTTGCAACTACAAAAGGCATAGTGCCAAGTTAACAGCTATCCTTAACAAATTATTCCAAAAAATTGCAAAGACAGGAATGCTTCTGAACTCATTCCACAAGACCAGCATCATCCTAATACCAAAACCAGCTAAACATATCACAAAAAAATAAAATTACAGGCCAATATCACTGATGAACATAGATGTAAAAGTACTCAACAAAATATTAGCAAACCAAATTCAACAATATAATAAAAGAATCATTTACCATGATCAAGTGGGATTTATCTCAGGGATACCAGGATGGCTCAAGACCAGGAAATTAATCAATGTGATACACCACATTAACAAGTTGAAGCATAAAAATTATATGATTATCTCATTAGATGCATAAAAGTCTTTTGACAAGATTCAACATCCATTTACAATAATAATAATAGAAAAAACCCTCTCAACAAGGAGGCTTTGGAAGGAACATACCTCAACAAAGTAAAGGCCATGTATGATAAGCCACAGCTGACATCATACTCAATGGTGAAAAGATGAGAGCATTTCCTTTAAGATCAGGAATAAGACAAGGATGTCCACCTTCATCACTTTTATTCAACATCCTACTGAAAGTCCCAACCACAGCAATCAGATGAGGAAAAGAAGTGAAAGGAATCCAAACTGGAAAGGAACAAGTAAAACTATCACTATTTGTAGATAACATGATACTATATATATAAAATCCTCAAACACTACCAAAAAACTACTAACAATCATCAATGAATTCAGTAAAGTTGCAGGGTATAAAATTAATATACAGAAATCTGTGGTATGTCAGCAATGAACTATCAGAAAGAGAAATTTGAAAAACAATCCCATTTAAAATCACATCAAAAAGAATAAAATACCTAGGAAAAAATCTAACTTAGAAGGTAAAAGACCTGTAATCACAAAACTGTAAGACACTGTTGAAAGAAATTGAAGATGACACAAACAGGTGGAAAAATAGACCTTGTTCATGGATTGGAAGAATTGATATTGTTAAAAAGGCCATACTACCCAACACAATCTACAAATTCAACATATAAAAATTATATGATTATCTCAATAGTTCATTAAAGCCTTTTGAAAAAATTCAATGTTCATTCATGATAAAAAAAAAAAAAACCTCTCAACAAGGAAGGTTTAGAGGAAACATACCTCAACATAGTAAAGGCCATATATGATAAGCCCATAGCTATCATATTCAATGATGTATCCCTATCAAAATACCAATGACATTTTTCACAGAACTAGAACAAATAATTCTAAAATTTGTATGGAAACACAAAAGACCCTGAATAGCCCATGCAATTGTAAGATTGAAGAGCAGAACTGAAAGAATCATGCACCCTGACTTAAGACTACACTACAAAGCTACAGTAATCAAAATAGCATGGTATTTGCACAAAAACAGACACATAGACCAATGGAACAGAATAGACCAGAAATGAACTCATACTAATATGTGCAATTACTCTATGAAAAAGGAGGCAAGAATATACAATGAGGTAAAGACAACTTCTTCAATAAATGGTGTGGGAAAACTGGACAGCTATATGCAAAAGAATCAAACTGGGCTACTTTCTCATACTATGCACAAAAATAAACTCAAAATGGAATAAAGGCTTAAATGTAATACCTGGAACCATAAAACTTCTAGAAGAAAACACAGGCAGTATTCTCTTTGATACTAGACTTAGTAATTTTGTGGGGAGGATATGTCTCTTCAGGAGAGGGAAACAAAAGCAATGGTAAACAAGTGGGATTACAACAAACTAAAATGCTTTTGCACAACAAACAAAAGCTTTTTGAAGAAAATCATAAAAACATAAAAAGAAAACCTAATGAATGAGAGAAGATATTGCAAATGATATGTCTGATTGTTTCAGAAAGTGGTCCATCGAGAAACCAAACACCACACTCGGAGGGTCGGAGAACTCAGGTTTATTAAGCCGGCAGCCCCAGAGGAGCTAATGCTCCAAAGTTCTGGGCCCCGAGCTCAGGATGAGCTTTACTTTTATAGGGGTCAGTACACATGTTTATAGTTAGTGTGGGTAGATTGGTTACTTGGTTTACAGAGCACAGAAGTTTCCAAACAGAAACTTACAAGAGCAGGTGCAGAACATTCCATTTTTAGCAAAACATCCTATGGTTACATTGGATTGCTAGGTTATCCTGTTGTTTGTTTTTCTCCACGCAGCAAGTATATTTTACAAAAGTAGAACAAGCATGGAATTATTTTTAGCTGAGTGCAAGTTTCTAATTTTCCTCTTCATGATAAGGAGTTATTGTCCAAAATATAAAAAGAACTCATACAACTCCACATGAAAAGAAAACCAAATTAAAAAATGGACAGAGGATCTGAATAGACATTTTTCCAAAAAAGACATAAAGATGGCCAACAAGCAAATGAAAGGATGTTCAACATTATTAGTCATAGGGAAATGCAAATCAAAACCACAATGAGATATCACTTCACATATGTCAAAATGGCTGTTATCAAAAAGACAACAATAACAAGTGTTGGTGAAGATATGGATGAAAGGGAACGCTCTGGCAAGGTTGGTGAGAATATAAACTGGTATAGCTACCATGGAAAACAGTTTGGAGGTTCTTCAAAAAATTAAAAATAGAACTACCATATGATCCAGCAATTCCACTCCTGGATATTTATCAAAAAAAAAAACAAAAACAGTAATTAGAAAGGATATGTGCATCCCTATGTTCATTGCAGCATTATTTACAATAGCCAATATATAGAAGCAACCCAAGTGCCCATAAATACATGAATGAATAAAGAAAATGTGGCATATATAAAATGGCATATTACTCAGCCATAAAAAGAATGACATCTGCCATTTGTGACAACATGGATGGACCTAGAGGATATTATGCTAAGTGAAATTAGACAGAGAAAGACAAATACTGTATAATTTCACTTATATGTGGATTCTAAAAAACAAAACAAACAAATGTAACAAAACAGAAACAGAGTTAAAAATACAGAGAATAAACAGATGAAGGCCCGAAGGGAGGGAGGTGGGTGGAGGAAAGGAATAGCTACAAACTTCCAGTTACAAAAGAAATGAATCACAGGTGTGAAATATACAGTGTTGGGAATATAGTCAATAACTGTGTATCTTTGTATGGTGGTATATTGTTATTAGACTTATTATGGTAATCATTTAAAAATGTTTAAAAATACCAAATCACTAAGTTGTGTAACAGGAACTAACATAGTGTTGTAGGTCAATTATACTTCAAAAACAAATGCATAAACAAATGAAGTCATAGGAAAAGAGATCAGATTTGTGGTTATCAGAGTTAGGGGATACAGGAAGCAGGAATGGGATGAAAGCTGTCAAAAGGTACAAACTTCCAGTTACAAGATAAATAAGTAACAGGGGTGTAATGTGCAACATGATAAGTGTAATTAACACTGATGCATGTTACATATAAAAGTAAGTTGTTAACAGAGTAAATCCTAAGAGTTCTTATCACACACAAACACACACACAAAACACACACATGAATTTTCTCTATTACTTTAATTTTGTATCTATATGAGATGATGGATAAGATCACTAGACTTATAGTGATAATCATTTCATGATGTATGTTAGTTAAATCATTATGCTGTGCATCTTAAACTTACACAGTGCTGTATGTCAATTATATCTCAATACAACTGAAAGGAAAAAAAAAAGGCATAGTACCAACAGGCCAATTTCTTTATCAAAAACCTATCAGACACTTGTGTTACGTGCTAGGGTGAATCAACAGAGTCTCTGATCTCAAGGATCCTATATTTCAGTGGGGAAAACATCATACAGAAACACAATTCATTTCATATGTGGTATGAAAGGAAATAAAGTAAGTAGAGATATTGATGGTTAATTTATTTATATTTTTAATAAGCTAATTATTGAAGGCACCTATGAAGAGAGGTGATACTTGACCAGAGAACTTGACAGAAGCAAGGAAATGAGCAATTTGGATATCTGGGGAAAGAGAGAACAGTAAGCACAAAGGCCCTGCTTGAAAGCACATTGTGTAGTTAAGGAATGAGAAAGAGAAGAGGAAGTGTGAATAGAGTTTTGTGACAGCTGGATTTGCTGTGTCTTCTGTCACAGTGCTTGGACTCTCATAAAATAGTAAATAACAAAGGCAAATACAAGTATATTCTCTTATTTGTACTATTAAATAGTGTCCCAGTATAACATTGAAAAGATCTTATGTTCAAGTTTTGGATACTTTTTATAACAATTAAATACTACAAGGAACCAAACTGTATAAAACATGACATGTTTTTTTTAATGCCATAAAATGTTTAATGTGCCTACTTTTAACTATTTATTTTGCAAAATTATTTTAACCTCAAACTTTGTTTTGCTACTGTCAATTCTGGTGGTATATAATAAATTAAAATGACTTTTTTTACTGAATTTTTGAAAATTTTGAAAATATGAACATGTACAGAAGGAACTATTACACATGATGATGAAAATTGAACAGACAGGCTTCAAATAGATTTATGGACTTTGAGGACAGGTAACTTGCAGCTGTTTTAAGAAAAACTTTAATCTGAAATATTTAAACCCTGAATTATGATAGCAAAGTTAGCTTAAGAGGAATCTAATGAAGATTCAAGCCATGGATTGGTAGTCTACAGACATAACAAAATGTAAAAATTCCGCAAGAAAAGACAAACCAAACAAACATTAATGCTATGAAAAAAAACAAAGAAAGAAATGTCTTGAACTTAATGACAAAGAACAACACATCATGCTATTCATGTTAAATAATATCTGATAGAGGATATAAAAAAGCATTTTTCATTCTCTTAGAAAGAACCCCGCCCCCCTGCCCCACACAAACTTGCACACACACGTGCATGCACAAATGAACAACAATGATCTTAAATCTATGGAAACATTTGCTTTGTTTGCCATTTTTTCTCTTCAAAAATGTCTTTTTATTTCACCTGGTCACCTACATGAAAAACTCAGGAAAAACACCATAAATAAATCATCTACTTCATTAAATCCATGGGAGCACATTTAAAAATTCACAATAGATTAACAATGTGAAAAAAAAAAACAACTAGACAATATTCTTAAGAATCTTCACTTATTATATGTATGTCCCTCTGATTTTCACCAGCTAATATAAAAATTATCATTTGAAATGTAAATCTCATAAAAGTCTTCAAATGGATAAAATATATCCTGTATATTTTCTTCTAATTGTAAGACAAAAGCACCCCAAAGCATACAGTCTGGTAAACAGAAAGAAAACATGCTCTTACTGACATGTGGAAAGTTCCTACATGTAAACTTCTATGTGTGAAGAGCTGAGAAGCTAACACTTTGTTGTAAGAGAGGAGCTAGGGGAATTCTCTTGAAGCTGCATTTGAATATCATGCACAACATTTTTACTTAGATTAATTGAATTGACTTGGGAGTGGATGGATGATGGAGATGTGAGGGGACTAAATCTTTCCCCGCCAGAGCCACCCTTTGGCAGTGCCAGTTTGTTAGATACATAAATCAAATGGCATTATGTGGCATGCATTTATAAGGAGATGAAAAAAAATGGCTTCTCTTTTCTAGAAGCTCAGTAACTTTGAGTGAAATAGAGAACTTAAAAATAACATGAAAATTTCTCAGTTGCAAAAATGCAAAAAGTACAATAGCTTCAAACCAAATGGTCCTAGAATATAAAGAAAGCCTTTATTTTTAATATTTCTCTTCTGCTTTTTCTCTTTTGGTCATTCTTCTCTTTCTCTTTGCTTAATTTCCTGCAGGTATTTGACCATTTTTTAGGATTTCATCCTGATTTGTTTATAGCATTTCTTAGTATCTCACTTTGTATAAATCTCTTAGTTTTAGGTATTAAGAATCATATATGAAACATCACTATCAGCTGGTTTTGAAATTTTGCCAATTCAAGTGAAATGTAGAAAACTTACTTTCATTAGACCCCTTTACCCTCCCCCTTTTCAAATTTTAATTGTCTTAATATTTGTCCGTATTCATTGAGGACCACATCAGATGGTATTATAATTGTTGTTTGCACCTTCAACTATGGCTTTATAAAACTCATGAAATTTAGAATTGTTCATTATAGGTATGTACCTTTACATTTACTCATTTTTTTCCTTTCTGAGATTTCAATCTTCTGTTATCATTTCCTTTCTTTTAAGAGAATTTCTCCAACCGTTCTTCACGTTAGTTTTGTTAAAATAAATTTTTTAGTTTTACTTCACCTGACAATGCCTCTATTTTCCCTTCATTCCTGAAGGATATTTTCACTGGATATAGGATTTCTGTTTGACAATTCCTTTCTTTTGCTTGAAAACTATTGAGCCATTTCCTCCCGGCCTTCATGGTTTCAGATGAAAAATCTGCTATCATTTAAATTGGTGTTTCTCTACAAGTAATGTATTGTTCCTCTCTGGATACTTTCAGACTTTTCTTTCTCTTTAGATTTCATAAGTTTAATTGTGAGGTGTCTTGATATGGATTTCCTTTGTCGGTTTATGGCTTCTTACCAATTTGGGAAGTTTTCAGCAATTCTTTCTTTGAATACTTTTTTGACTCTAGTCTCTTTCTTTTCCTCCTGTAACTCCAATGATATGAATGTCAGCTCTTGTGTTACTGTCACACAAGCCCCTGGAACACTATTGTTTTCCTGTTCTGTAATTTCCACTTTGTTCTTCTTATAAATGCTATTTCCATTTTTTTGGTTTTGTTTTAAAAGAATTCCTAATGGATCGTTAAGACATTTACATGATGGCTGCTGAACAATAATTGTCAGATTATTCCAACAGTTGATTTATCTCAGTGTTGGTGTCTCTTGATTGTCCCTTCCCATTCATGTTTGGATTTTTCTGGTTCTTTGTATGACAGATGATATAATGGATGTTTTGGATTTTATATTATGAGTCTTTGGATCCTATTTAACCTTTCCTAGCAGGTAGTCCCCCTTTTCAGGTGGCCCATTTGAGCCCGGTAAGTTATATGCCCAGCTTTCCATTACACGCCACAAACACCATCTTGACTAAAGTGGAGCACTTATGCACACCTCCTCATTTCAGCTGGGTAGGGGAGAAGCACAGCTTCAGCAGGCCTTGCTGACACTTCCTCAGTAAAACCAGGTCATTGAGGATCACTGCTTTATTGCCTCTGATTGGAGATATAGGCTTAGCTCCCCACCATACCCCTCTGACACCAGGAGAAGAAAGTAAAATCTCATCCACTTCACTTTCCACCACCTTTTCTTACCTCATTGATACCCTGTCGGAGTAGAGACTCTGCTCTTCATTGGGTCTTGCTGACACCAAGTGACAGCAAGTATTGGAGTGCTGACTGGCTCTGATTCACACGGCAGCATTCATTCTTGTTGCTGTCAGATGGATATAGACTTTCAGCTCCCCAATGGACCTCATTGATACCAAGAATTGTGGGAGGAAATAGAGAGCTTACAAGCCCTAACTTCATTGTATTGCTCAATCTCACTGATGCTGGGTGGGATAGATGCTCAGCCTGCCGCTGGACCCTTTGGAACTACCCTTACTGAGGGAATCAGAATACTGCCTGCTTCTACCAGGTGGGAAGAAGAGCAGCTCAATTCCTGGCCCACCATCACTGTCTTGGAAGGAAAATTGCATCGATATCACCTGTTTCCAAAGGGCAGGGGAGGGAATGTTGCTCTTCGCTCAGCCCAGCTTATACTCTCAGATAGGGGAGTCAGGGCACTGCCGCCTCCTTACATATATCTTGAAAGGTAGAGTAGAAGATAACTCTCTTTTATGACCCACAAAAACTGTGTAAGTGTGAGCAAAGATGAGGAACCTTTTTTCTGTTTTTGTTTGGCTGAATAATGGGTGACAATATGGACTGAATATCTGTGTTTCCCTCATATCTGTATATAGAAACCCCTAACCTGCAATGTGATATTATTTGGAGGTGGGGCATTTTGGAGGCAATTAGTTCATGAGGGTGGGGCTCTCATGACTGGATTGTGCCCTTATAAGAAGAGACATCATAGAGCTTCTTCCCTCTCTGCTCTCTGTCATGTGAAGACATAGGAAGAAGATGGCCATCTGCAAACTCGGAAGTGGGTCCTCGCCAGAACTGAACCATGCTAGCACTCTGACCTTGAACTTCCCAACTTCCAGAACTGTCAAGAAATATGTTTCTGTTGTTTAAGCCACCCAGGCTATGATAATTTGTTATCATAGCCTGGAATAAGACAGGTGAGTACTGACAAAAGTTTTTTTGTTATTAGGCCAGATCATTCCCTGTCTTTTGGCTGAGGAAATAAGCTCTACTTAGCTTTTATTTGTTGATCTCTGCCTGTTGGTGGTTTTGGATTAGAGCTTTCTGCAGCATCCTATTCAGAAGATATGGGATAAAATAAGGAAATTCAGAGTTCTCACCAGTCTTGTTCCTCAAGTTCCATGATCCATAAGCAATCTGACTTCTTCCCATCTTTGAAGTTTGTCTGTGCTGGTTTGTTGTGTTATGTCCAGAGATTTTTATTTATGAGGTGGAGGACCTCAGAGATATAAGACCATTCTATCTCGGCAAAACTTCACTTTTTTAAAGCAACTATCTATTAAACAGCGGGATCCAATGCAGAGTAAAAGTTTTCAAAGTCAATATCACAGATGACATCCAAACAGAGACATAGCATCTTTAAAGACTTCAAGGGAATAAATATTATTGTGTGCCAGGAGACCTTTTATAATCATGGTGGCTGGGCAGCACCATTACCCAGGAGACTGTGGCAGTAAGCAGGCGCCACATCAGGAAGAGCCTTATATGCCTGAGTGAGGATTTTGAATTTCTTGCTTTTGGAACAGGAATCTCTGAAGTGAAGGTTTCATTTTTTAACACCATTAGGTTTACATTTTAGAAAAATGTAATATTTAGAAAAATACATTTAGAAAAATAGGTTTGATGTGGACAATGAAGAATCAAAGAAGCCAAGAGGCAAAAATATCTGATGGTAAGGTATCAGGGGATGATGGTAGGAACAGATAAGATATTTTGAGTTTACGATATATTTGGGAAGAAAAATTAAACAATTAAGTAGTAGAGGGCTAGAAGAGTGGATTTGGGAAAATGAAGGAGGAGGAAGCATTAAGGATGTCTTCAATGTTTCTGGCTTACTGTGTTTGGCTGGATGAATTGACTGGCATCACAAATACAGAATAGATATCAAAATAAGGGGCTAGAATGAAGATATTAAGGTGCAAATTACTCTTCAACTTCTATAGCATTATCCATATATTGGCAGGTCATATCTTTCTCTCTGTGCTTCATCTCACCCACTCATGTTTAAATTCTGAAAAATGAAGTCCTAGTATTATTCATCTTCCACACTTGTTACTTCTAGTTCTTCTGCCTTAGTATCAACCCTCATTACCTTTTCAAGGTCTATTAGAATCGCTTCTTATCTACTCTCTCTCTCTATAGCGTCCCAAAATCATATTCTTGCCCTCAGGGTAAGCTTTCCACAGAAGATACTGGATCACCTTCCTTTTCTACAAAATATTTTCTATAGATTCCCAATATACACAGACTATATTGTCTCATTCTTTTTGATTTTTAGAAACATTTATTATTGGGAAAATATTGAAGTATGAACATCAGGCTGTTAACCTAAGTTTCCTCACATGGAATTAAATGAAAGACGTGAAAGTAGACCAAGATAATTACTGATTTTTTGAACTGCTTCATTTGTTACAAAGGGAATGCACTACTTTGATAATGAAATTATAAAATAATTAAAAGAAAGTCACAAAACTGAGCCCAGAGTCTAGGAATGCAGCAGAACACGCCACACAGTGTTGCCAAGTTACATGACAAATGAAATGGATACATGAGAGAAGAAGAATTGAACGTATTAATGCAATCAACTTGGAAGTACCATGAAACTGAGTAACCATGCACTCCTCTATTTTATTTCTCCATCTGACAAGTATGCATTGATCCTTAGCTCTAGGTGCTGTGAGTTCAGCAATGGTTAAAATAAAATTCCAGTCCATAATTCCTAGTGAAAGAGAGATACAGTAAATAAGTAAAATGCATATAAATTCAAATTTTAAGGAGTGATATGAGCAATAAACCTGGGTAAGGAGATACACATTGGTGGATCGAGTAGGTGGTCAGGACAAGATTTCTGGGGAGGTGAATTATGAAGAAATATTGAGTTAAAGAGTTAGAGAAGGCAATGCAAAGGTTTGGGGAAAGTGTTTTCCAGACAGATGGAAGAACATGTGGGAGGCATCTGGGGTGAGAACAAGAACCGGAGTATTTTCCAACCTTAGCAAGTCAGTCTGCCTGTAGTGCAGCAAGTAAGAAAGGCAGTTGGAGGAGGGGAGACAAGAGGGCTAGTGAGGTCACATCGTTGGGGCTCTAGAGCCATGGAAGAGGAGTACAGATTTATTTAGAGTGTGTTAAGAGGTTGAAGGGGAGCAATTATGTCTCTGCAAATTATGCCACTTTGGCATGCTGAATTTTTTTGTCTTTTGCTGTACTGTGTGGCTTGTGGGATCTTATTTCCCCCGACCAGGGATCAAACCTGTGCCCCCTGCAGTGGAAGCACAGAATCTTAAACTCTGGGCCGCCAAGGAAGTCCTGGCATGCTGATTATTTTGAATTAAAGTTACTTGAGAAACAGCCAGTGCAAAGACCCTTCTTTGTCCCCATGAAAGTAGTAAATAAATCTCCCATGCAAAAGGTCCTTCTTTGTACCAGGAGGAAGAGACATCCTTATTACCAGAGACAGGGAATTTAGGGCCAAAAATATAAACACACCTTCTTACTTCCTAGCTAATTTACTACCTCAAGCCCAAACTTCTTTGTCTTGTAAATTCTTTATAAATAATTGTTTCTTCATCTAAAAGGTATACAAACTGCCTGCTTTGGTCTCTTCTTTGAGTCTCATATTTTTAATGGGACTCCTACACATATGAAATAAAATTTGTTTTTCTCCCTTTCAACTGTCTTATGTCAGTTTAATTATAAGACCATCCAAAGAACCTAGAATGAAAGAAGGGAAAAATTTTCCTCCTCTACAAAGTCATTTGAACTTTGAAAGTAAGGCAAATTTAAATTTTTATAAGATAACTTTAGCGGTATGTATCCTTCTCCAGCCAAAAAAGGTATAGATTTATCTTCATTTTACATTTGAGGAAACTGAGGCTCAAATATGTTAAAATAATTTTTTATTAGAGTGTTCTCAGTCTATTTGGAATTAATAGTTGATGTGATGGTGCTGAAAACATCGAGAAATAAGTTTTAAAATAAATAATTAAAATATTTAATCATTTTAAAATAATACTATTATTAGAGTAGGTGGAGGAGAGGTGAAATTTTTGCAATAATGTACAGGATGATTCATATAGGAATTAAACTGTTACAACTCATGAGTTGAACATTTGTTTAATCAAAATGCACTGAACATAAAGAGTTGTGTACTGCAATGCTGCTGACAAGATATAAAAGAGTCTTTCATGATTTCTATAGGTGGGCAGGTTTATTTGGCAGAAATATAAACTAGGTGTCCTCCAAAAACAGTGACAAAGATCGAGTGATTTGACAGTGGAGCAAAAGGAAACATAAATTCTTTTGAAAGACTTAACAAACCTGGGAGTATTTTCAATAATTCAACTTCATGTGATAATAAAGGGAGGTAGAGAAATATGTAGCAAATAATAAATTACCTTAATTAGGAAGGGAAGGTGACCATGGAACATTCTATCTCTTAGGAAGGATTATGGTATTTAGGGCTAGATTGAATTTTGATAAAAAATATGATCAATTGTTCCTGCTTCATGAAGGAATCTGAAACAATCCAATTAATTAATATGATACAATCTCTGAATTCTGATTGTATGCCAATTTTTGCAATAGGAAAACAAAATCACAGATGTTTTAGTAAATTCATAATTTAGCATAGACCTTGGACAGGAAATTCTTTTATTGGTATCCTAGATTACAGTGCCTTAACTCTGACACTATAAAACTAAGGCCTTAATACCCTTATGGCTCCATTCCCACATTTTAAAAGGTACTGTATATTTTAATTTGAAAACAGTCAATTTGGTAAGAACCCTTTACTCCTTATCATTGAAATCAAGTCCCCCTAAATCTGAATTCCTCTGCTGAGTTTATGATTAACCTCTGTATTTGAAACTTTATTCCCTTTCTTTCCCTGAACCTGTTCCCCTCAAGACTGAGGAGTATCAAAGTAACGGGGGGAATGAAACCACATACAAGCCCCTGTGTTGTGTCCTTTGAAGAAAAAGGCTTTTGCTTTAGTCTCCCTGGACTCTCTTGAGTCTCAAAAGGCTGACTCATATTTAATAAGGAAACCTGAAGATGTACAAACAAAGAATAGCTGTTGGGCTGGGAAATTGGTAACAATTTAGGCTATAAATCTGCCATGTAGCAGAATTACTGAGCTCACAGTTTCTTGAAAGATATAGATAAAGGCCTGACACACATTCCTAAGTTGTTTTTACAGGAAGCAGACCCCTACCAGATGAAATCTGCTGATCACAAGAACATAGACCCTAGACTGGTTGAAACCAGAAGGTTGATGATGCTTGAAACTTCTTCTCCATGCCAACCAATCTGAGAATTCTGCATGAGCTGATCATGCTCCCTGCAGCCCCCTCACTCACATTGCCTTTAAAACCCCTTCCCTGAAAGCCTTCAGGGAGTTCTGGTCTTTTGAGCATGAGCTGCCCATTATCCTTGATTGGCACCCTGCAATAAATGCTATACTTTGCTTCACCACAACCTATTTTCAGTAGATTGGCTTTACTGTGTGCAGGAGAGTGGACTCAAGTTTGGTTCAGTAACATCACGTCCAATCTATAGGCTTGCAACATAGTCTGCACAGTGCTGAGAATAAGGAATTATTGTCGAAAGTTTATTTTTTTTTCAAAGATCATCATATATTTTGCTATATTTCCCTGATATGTTAAACCTAGTGGTTTAAAAGAAAAAGCATCTTGTGTCTCAGAATTCCATGGGTTGCCTGGATTCAGCTCTGCAGTCCTTATGCTGGTTTCCCTTGGTGTCTCAGGCAATGGAAGTCAGCTGTGAAAATTAGGGTTAAAAAATTAAGAATTTAATATCATCTAAATGCAGGCCCTTCTAAGCACTGAGCCTGGTGGGACTGCACATGTCAAATGCACATGTAGCCAGCTCTGGATGTTGGCAAAAGCCAGAGTCATCTTTGGGCTTAAAAGTGATGGTATGCTAGAATAGTTGAACCTCATTTACTCCCTCGACACATAGTCCAGGCCTTCCCTTCTCCACATGGCCTCTACACATGGTCTTTCTACATGGTCTCTCCAGCAAGATCAAAGAACTTCTCACATGCTTTCCAGTGACAAGCATTCAAAGGGAGAGGAAGAGAAAGCTATGAGGTTTCTGAAAAGCTAGTGCCAGGATTATTATTGTTACTGTGATCAGTTGGTTAATGAAGTCATAGGCCAGCCTAAAGTCAATTCAAGGGCATGAACACTAGATAGCATGATTTATTGGGGACCATATATAGGAGAATAGCTATCATACTCCTCACTATTAAATCACAAGGATTATTCCTTCACTTCTTTCAGGTATATATGCAAATGTCACCCGCCCTGTGAGACAGTCTTTGGACACCGAACTCAAATGGTCTCCCCTCCCTAACACGTTATATCAATGACCAGATAGATATTTGTCCCACTAGAATATTTTCTTCATAAGAGTTTTATCTTATCTCTGCTGAATACCCAGTGCCTAGAAGAGTGCCTTACATAAAATAAGCATATTAATTATTCATTAAATGAATTAATCAGTAAATCTTACATAACACGAAATACAAGTATATATCTCTCTACCTATCATCTATCTATCTTGATCTCTCACTTGAAAAATATAGGTAAAATAATTTGATTTCCATTATAGTAATGATGATGGTCTATAGGGTAGGATTATATTCAAGAAAAATTTTCAGTTTTGATGCCTAAGTCTGATTTTGCCTATCTTATAGGTCTGTGCAGTGCCTTACATTCTGGGTAGCTATATCAATCATGATCATAAAGATGGCTTTCTGATTTGTTTTATTGTCATTCATATAAACAGTCCCTTTCTTGCTTTTACATAACAAATTTCTCCATTATGTGCTGAAAGGGTCTGTTTTCTCTGGGTTTTTCTTTATAGTGGTCACAATGTTGACTCTGACTAAAGGAAAGACACCAATATAGGGAGTTGAAAAGAACAAGTACCTTTGATGGCAACATATATATACTTGTCAACTTCCTGCTCTGCAGTCCAATGGTATAAAGAGGCTATTAATAAGCAAGTTTCTTTATAAGGATGTTAGAAAATCAGCACAGGGTAGAAGAGAGCATTGCTTTCTCTATCTCTCAGGGAGAACAAATAAGTAGAAAAATTATAGAGAAAAAGCCAAGAACTCACATGAGCACATTTATGCAGTTCATATGTGTACATCTATCCTAAAGATATCTATAGACATGACCGTGACCCTGGACTCAGCATAACTCAGGGATGTTAATTTCCTGAGAGTCAGAGCTTAATTGATATGCTAGATTTGGCTCTTTGCATTCATTTATTTGCTTAGTCTAACTCTTAGACTAATTATTTGACTAAACAAGCAAGTTGTTTTCAATCAGCCTGTACGAAGTATCTAATATTGTCTTTTAGTGAATGTTGTTTTGAATATTATGAGGCAGATTCTGAAATAGGGTAGTATTAAAAATCTTGAGTATAAGTATCTTTCTGAAGGAAAATGACAAATAACAATATACTGTTCATTATATTCTATTCCATATAAAGTAGATATTGAATCATATACTATTTCCCACTTTCTGAGTCTTCAATCCAAAGCAAAATCACTACTTTGAAACCTCCACCAAAACACAAGCCTATATATTTTAACAAGATCACACACACACACACACACACACACACACATATACATACTATACCTATGTACATGTTTGTATATATCAGGGGTAATCTATAGTAATCCATCATTTCACAATAAAAATATTGCCCTTAATAACATTCCCTGATTTGAGATTAAGATTTAGTTATAATCTTAACATCCATTATATTTCTACATAGATCTAAAATATATTTTTAAATGCTTACATATATGTATGTAATATCTAATTTTAATACCAATTTACACAAATGCATATTCATTGTCTTTCCCATATTTTGAAAGCCACATGTTTTATAATGAAAGACAATGAGAGAGAAAGAACAGGGATGAACCGTATTAGCCTTGTTGACCAAAGTTTAAGGAAGATGTGTTTCAAATTTATTTTAACATCTTTAAACTATTAAATACCAATAAATTTTTGAGATATGTAGAGTTATTTGTTAAGGCAAGAAAAAGAGAAGAGATAAAAGGAAAGTTTGATCCAATATAAAAATTCATGCTTAAAATAACCAACAACACCATCACAAGACTACCTCTTCTTGAGAAGCCTGTCCAATACTCCCATCATTCTCTGTTCCCCCTCATTTTACGGCTTTGATCTTTCAGTTAATATTTCTGTGTGGACATATCATTTATAGTCATTCTTTTCACTTTTGAGTTTGATTTAGCTAACACATATAAAATGCACATTAAAGATTTATTCACTCAGCACACACTCTTCATTAACGAGCATACTTAGCACACATTTATTGAATACCTGCAATTGTCAGAAACCAAGCTTGATCATTGCTTCTTAGTTCTGAGAATCAATGCAATCTACATTGAGTGAAAAATAAAACCATGAGAAAAAATATATATTCTATACAATAATAACATATATATGTATATAATAGCACACATATGCTATATAATAATATACCATATAAAATACTGTTAATACACAATGCAAACTGATCATTCTAAGTATGTTGAAATAGTTAAACAACTAGTCAAAAACTATGATTATTTAGGCATTTATCAAAAAATATCTAGACACAAATTCCTTCTTCAAAATAAGAGCTATTTAGTGAAAATTAGACTTTCAAAGTATGCAGTGTATTCAACAGTTTCAATCTACAATAAAAGTGCATGCATGAGTCAACTCACTGCAAATCCTGAGACTTAATGATTGAGGGGAGTGGAACCTTTCCTTTCTGTTTTTTTCAGCATCCGTTTAAGAAACTCCTGTTGATCATAAAAAATCCTTATGGAAATTTATCTACCAATTCAAAAGCTTCCATAAATGATCTTGTTTTTTCTGAAATGAACATTTGTTCCCTTGGGATAAGTGGGTTAGAGATATTGTTGCTTTTATGGAAATTGCAGCCATTTTATCATGATACTTCAATGCAGCATTTCTTACCTATTCATATTTATCTTCGATTCTAAAGATCCTCCCAAGTTTGTAAGTGACAGATAAGAATCTTTCCAAATTTAATCAGTGAAATTCTCAATGCTATATTAAAATGTACCTTACTGCATATATTTGATGTATTGCCTAAGAAAAGAAAAATATATACCTTAGTTTGGTTCAATATGCCTTTTTGGAAGAGCATTTGAATTGGCTAGAAACCATTTTGACATGTACTTGAAGACTATAAATGCTGCAAATGACAGCTTTTAATCAATGTGATAAATAGCAAAGGTCTGAAAATGCTATCAAATAATTTCTAAAAATGAAAACTAATTTTCCACTCCCACTGCTAGCAGATTTGTCAACCACAGTTTGGTAGAACCAAAACATCTGCTCTTTGAAGCTGTGTAAACTCTCACAGCAAAATGATGCATTATTTTGTTTTCCGCTATACATTCATCTCATTGCTAATTTAGTATGTTTATGAAGTACTAAGATAAGTTCCTGATTGAAAATTTTCTGCAGTTAGATTAAAGACAGAAGTTGTGTTGATTAAGGTTTGAGCTTTAGTATTGCTCTCTTCTTTTCTTAATTCTTTCTTACTGTGCCATAGGACAAGTATCTTCTTTCTTTTCAAAATTTTTATTTTCAAAAATTTTATTTTCAAAATTTTTATTTTGAAAAAGCTAATGCATGTAAAGAATATAAAACATTGAATTAGAATATAGCAAGCATTCAGTAGTTCTTAGATATTATTATGAATAATTGCATTAAACACTATTGTGTTTTAATTTTATAATTAAAAATATATAATTTTTGATAGCATGATGTTAGGATATTGTTTTGGGCCAGGTGCCTTGTATACACAAGATACTGTAGTGCACCATGGGTATACCATGGATGTAAACATAAATAAAAAACAATTGTATAACTTAAAGAATTTATTTAGTAAGAGAAATGTCTAAATGGTGTCTTAAATATTATTATCTTGTTTGAATTCTAAAAAGGATTCCTGTAGTAAATGGTTTGGGGACTGAAAGAAGACTATTTCAGATAGGAAGAAGAACCTGAAAAAGGATACAAAGACAAGAACATGGACAAAAATATAAACCTCAGTATTTTTGGATATATACTGTACAGTGTGATATGATGGGACATTGATAAAAAAAAAAAAAAACACACACAAAACTTGTTGGGCCAGTCTAGCAAGGCCATGCTTAGGGCCTATGTATTTTTTTTTTTTACTGCAATGTTCTTCATCCATATATCTTTCATCTTTCAGTTCCTGTGTATCTCTGCACATTGATCAGCATTTTAGAAAGGCCTTCCTCAATCATTCTATATGACATAGAAAGTCTACTCTCTTCTGCTTTTACTCCTGACATTTATTCTCATCCTGCTTGATTACTGTAAAGGTCCTTAAAACCATCAAACACATTACGCACTTATACATTTATCTGTTGTAATGTTTATGTTCCTCAGTTAATGAGCATTCCACTAAGAGAACAACTTTGTTTTACTCATTGTAGTATCCCGACTAGTACCTAGAGGAGTGCCTGGCAAATAACCGGCACTCAATAAAATTTTTTCTTCAATTATTGGTTTAACTTATTTATGCATTAATCAAAATTTAAGCATACATGGATAATTACCTATTTTAGTGGACACCTCTTCTCCTTTCCATTTCCCTGGAAAACTTGGATTCCTTTTCTAGATTATAGGTTTCTCTAGCACAATCTTGTCTTGCTCACTGCTGAATCCTGAGCATATAAATGGGATATAATAATCACTTAAATATATATGATGAAAGAATGAATCTACAACCATCATTCCAACACCTTTGTTGTAGATTCTTCATCTGAGTCTCTATTTTGTATGCTTATACATTCTACTCAGTCATTCTAGGTCTTCTTTAAAGACTATTCTTCTGAGAAGAGTACTGATACTCAGAAAAAAAGTCAAATTCATACAGACAGTAGAATTGTGGTTGACAGGAGCTGGGGGGTGAGAGAAATGGGGAAAGTCAGTCAAAAGGTACAAGCTTCCAGTTTTAAGATAAGTTGCAGGAATCTAGTGCACAACATGGTGATTATAGTTAACAATACTGTATTATGTACTGGAAAGTTGCTATAGAGTAAATCTTAGGTGTTCTCACGACAAAAAAGAAATAGTAATTATGTGGAGTGATGGATTTGTTAACTAACCCTAGAGTGGTAGTCATTTTGCAGTGAATAAGTGTACCAAATCATCATGTTGTATACTTTAAACTTATACAATGTCATATCAATTATATCTCAATAAAGCTGGAAAAAAGTTATCCATGTATCATATTACTTGACATATACCTTTGTTTTAAACTTAATGAAATCTACACTTCAAAGAAATAGTGATTATATCATTGATTATAATATATATTTTTACTACAAAATAAATATAATCAATGATATATATCATATATCATAACACATATATACCATTTGATATTCTTATCCCAATTATACCTATTCAAAAATTTGTTCTAACTAGTGGGAATGACAGTTTTAATGAAAACATGAAACACCTTCACGTCCACATTAAAGCATGCTAGGTACTCTATGCTCTTTAAAGAAATGAGTAAGAAACAACTTTTTTTCTCTCCTTGTTCCTGAGCCTCTTCATCTACTTTGTGTTCAAAAAAATCCTTCATATATTAAGAAATAATTTCTTTATTATGTTAATTGCTTACTTCTTTTCTTCTACAAACCAATTTATCCATATATCCAGTTTCAAATGAAATTTTGTTATTTTAATGATAGCAAGTATTATCTAAAGCTTACTATGCTTGTGTTCCAGATGCTGTTCTAAGGACCTCATAGATATTAACTGCTTTAGTTCTCACAACAATCTTATGAGGTTGTTATAGATAGAGACACTGAGGCAGGAAAGATTATATAACTTTCTTAACAGCACGTAAGCCATTAATTAGAACCAGGTACAACACTAAGCCATCTGCTCTTGACCTCCACAGCAAACAGCCTCTCCACATGACATGTGCTATCCATAGAATTTTGGTTTTTACTACAAAACCCCTCAGTGTTTATCACTGTGTAATTTACCTGATTCCTGAAATACAGACCAAAAATAACCTGTCTGTGAGTTTGCAAAGCTGAACATAGAGAGATATGGCTGCTCCCTAGGATAAGTGAGAAATGCTATTCTCAGGAGGTTAATTATTACAAATTAGGAGCTTTCAGTTGTCTGGAAGCATAAGGAAAGAAATAGTAGATTAGTACTGATAAAATCTCATGGGCTCTGATGGGAAGCACTTTATATTGGCACTAATGAAAAACTCAGAAGCAACCATGCTTCAGATGCTTAGAAATTTCGTTTCAACATATTAAGAATTCAGTCAAATAAGACTCAAAAGAGCTTTAGGATCACAATAATTGAGTGAAAGGATGTCTTGAATAAGAGCCCCAACTTTAGGAAAATCATTCTCTTTTTTTAAAAGCTTTTTTCTGAGTCGTGTATTTACACCTAATTAGAGCACATATATCCTTACTGTTTTAAAATTAAAGTTTGGGGGCTTCCCAGGTGGCGCAGTGGTTAAGAATCCACCTGTCAATGCAGGGGACATGGGTTTGAGCCCTGGGCCAGGAAGATCCCACATGCTGTAGAGCAACTAAGCCCGTGTGCCACAACTACTGAGCTTGTGCTCTAGAGTCCATTAGCCACAACTCTTGAGTCCACATGCCACAACTACTGAAGCCCGTGCACCTAGACCTCATGCTCCACAATAAGAGAAGCCACCACAAGGAGAAACCTGCATACCACAACAAAGAGTAGCCCCCGCTCGCCACAACTAGAGAAAGCCCCTGCGCAGCAACAAAGACCCAATAATAAAATAAACAAATAATAAAGTAAAATCTTTTTAAAAATTTTAAAAATTAAATTAAAGTTTGATTAGAAAAAGAATAATACCTCATTTAAATGACTATGGATATTGTATATGTCTAGAACTTCTACCCAAGTCAGGTGCTTTTGCCAAAGTCCAGCTCCGGCGGGTCCAGGAGTACCCAAGGGATGAGTGGCGTCGGCACAAGGAAGAGACAAGGAGGCCTGTGTCAGCTATGCAGGATCTCTCTTTTTTTTATTGTCAGAGCTTTGTGTGTTTATATAGGAAGCATATCTCAGAAAAAAATCTTTTATGACAGAGCATATCTTCCCTCAGCATCTACCAGTTTTTTTCTTTCATTATGGACCCTTCCCGTGTACCCAACTTCTCAAATCTCAGAACATTTCGTTATGGGTCAGGGGAAACATTTTACTCTGAAATCATCCCATTAAGTCACAACATCTTCTTGCCCCCATGGGCCTAACAATTGCATTGCTCTTATTACAAAAGGTTATATTGTCCTCATGTACCTTGCAAACCCTGTGACTCTTAGGTAACCATGGGTAAATAACTTCTTAATCTTATATCTAAGCAAACTATAACCCTTAGCACCCATACCTATGCCTAATGTCTATGTCTATACTTATGCCTTGCTGCAATCATAAGCATTACAGAAAGAGCTACCCCTCCCTTTTCTCCAGCATTTAGTAACCTGAGGTGCCCGCCTTTTCCACCAAGGAGTGGTGGGAGGGGACTTGGTGGGGCAGACACAGAGAAAGAATGTGTCAAACCCTGGTTCTTTCCTGGGGACATAGAAACAGGGAGGGGAAGTGGGTGGTAAGCATAGTATTACAAAGAAACAAAGAACAGAATGTAAAATGGGTGGAGATGGTCTGGGGCCTGTCCTTGTGGAGCGGTCGCCTTGAGATCCTCCTGCTCCGAATTGCCCTTTCAAGGAGTTCTCGCCTTGTGGTCCTCCTTGGAGCCTGGTGACCTTGTCACAGCATTGGCTTGTCCAGACAGCTCCCAACATGCTTTGTGATAGTAAAATAATAGTATGTATGAAAGCTGAGGTGCAGTGAAGCCTTTGCTATTCTCTCCCTATAAACACTCACCTCAGCAGAAATAAAAACAAAACAAACTATCTCCACACATTGCTTTGTGGAAAATTACCAGTATAAGAAATTTATTTCTATTATATGAATTTTGACTATCCATATTTTAAAATATCATGACTATAAATGCAAAAGCTTTACTCATGTTGGATAGCCACAAATTCAAACATAAATTATAATGTTGTTAATCTAAACTATGTGTACTAGAAATGTAGAAACACTACCTCATCAATGGTCCTAATCATTTTTTTTTTTTAAGTTTTTTCTTTTACTTTTCTTCATTAAAAAAAGTTAATTGGGGACTTGCCTGGTGGTGCAGTGGTTAAGAATCCACCTGCCAATGCAGGGCACATGGGTTTGATCCCTGGTCCGGAAAGATCCCATATGCCACAGAGCAACTAAGCCTGTGTGCCGCAGCTACTGAAACCTGCGTGCCTAGAGCCCATGCTCTGCAACAAAGGAAGCCACCACAATGAGAAGCCTGCACACTGCAACCAAGAGTAGTTCCCACTCATCACAACTAGGGAAAGCTCGTGTGCAGCAGTGAAGACCCAATGCAGCCAAAAATAAATATTTTTTTAAGTTAATTGTCATTATTTTTCAAGTTATGGAGAAATACATGCTTATTATGAAACATGCAAAATATATAGAATAGTAGCATGTAGAAAAAATATTCACCAACCAGAGATGATCACTTGTTTAAACAAAGATGGTGCATTTCTATCTAGTCTTTTCTATGGTTGCAATGGCATTTATAAGGTACATCAAATGTTATGTCTCTATATTAAAAAAAAAACAATGTAATCTAAGCATTTTATTTTCTGAGAAGTTATTTCTAAATTCTAAATTTCTAAATAGTAAAGTGGAAACAAGTATCCAATTAGTCCAAGAAAATTGAAAGAAATCTATATTAGAGAAGTATAAACAGTTAATAAAAGGAAATAATTTCTGTTCTATCATTTTAGAAGAAATTAGTTTCCTCTTTTTCAAAAAAATGTAAAAAAGGAGGGAAGGAAAATTAATTACCCATAATCTCACTATCTGGAACCAATAATCTAAAACTAATATCATGTTCATTATTTTATCTATTTCTTATAACCAATTATCTGGAATCAATATAATTTTGTATGTTATATATATATATACATATATTCCTTTTTCTCATATTCTATGCATTATTTAGACAGCTTAACTCAAAATGAGTCATCATCTAAAATGTTTCTCTCAACATACCATGTTTAATTTTGTTGAACTTTTAATTGAAAGTGTATTCTGCATGCACATATCATCCGATTCTTGATATTCATCAGCATTATTAATCTTCAAACCAAAACCTTCATCCTGTTTTTCAAATGAGGAAACCGAGGGTCAGTGAAGATTGAATTGACTGAGTCACAAAATTGAACAAGCCAGAATTGTATAAAGGTCTATATAATCTGAAGTGCTAACCCTTCCACTAATAGCACTCTTCGTCCTTACTATGCATCAGATGACACATGAACACTGCTTCCAGTCCTATATTAAAGATGTTGTGAATCTCATTTAACATTTTATTTTTTCAGAGTTTTCCTTATGATAGAGTCAGAGAATAAGAATTGCTAAAATGTGTAACTTCTTTATGGTTCTTGGTTTATTGGTTTATGCTTTACAAAAATAGTGTCCATGTAACATTACAAGTGACAACATGTAGTTGGGACCTGCAAGAGGGACCTGCAACATGTCCCCTGCAAGAGGGACCATTTTATAGAGAAACATGCAGGCAGCTGGTTGCCCTCCCAAAGTCTTTTATGGCTTTCTTCTATAGCAACTAAAGATTTAAATGGCCCATGGCTAACCAGCTAAACTGTTCATTACCCAGTCTCTCACGTTTTTTAAAAAATTTATTTATTTATTGGCTGTGTTGAGTCTGTGTTGCTGTGCACAGGCTTTCTCTAGTTGTGGAGAGTGGTGACTACTCTTCACTGTGGTGCGCGGGCTTCTCATTACCGTGGCTTCTCTTGTTTTGGAGCAAGGGCTTTAGATGCACAGGCTTCAGTAGTTGTGGCACATGGGCTCAATAGTTGTGGCTCACAGGCTCTAGAGCGCAGGCTCAGTAGTTGTGGCTCACGGGCTTAGTTGCTCTGTGGCACGGGGGATCTTCCTGGCCTAGAGCTTGAAACCATGTCCTCTGCATTGGCAGGTGGATTCTTAACCACTGTGCCACCAGGGAAGCTCTACCCAGACTCTCTTGAACTAAGTGTGGCTATATGACAAGGTTCTGGCCAATGGGTTATAAGCACAAGTGATGTTTGAAACTTGGGGGCCAAGCTTTTTAAAAGAAAGAAGCATACCTTTTTCTTTCCCCTATCTGCAGGTTGGAATGCTAAAGTAATGATGAGCCACTTTTAATCACTGGGGAAAGGCAAACCCTAGAGATTATAGAACAAACAGTTGGAAAGCACTTGAGTTCCTGAAGACTTCAACTTGGCATACAGCCCTAAACCAAACTGCTACCAGGTATGTGTGTGGGTGTGTGTGGGTGTGGGTGTGTGTGTATCTTGACCACTCTATTTTTCATTCTCTTGTAGTGATCTAGTCTATATTGTTGCACACAGACACATGAACACACACACACACACTATATGTTTGTAAGTTGGTTTACAGTTATTTTTTTCTAATTTGTTATTACGGCAACCTGGTTATTTATCTGATTACTAATAATTATCCAAATACTTTTCATTATTTGATTTTTTCACTTTTGAATTACTTGCTTTGGAATCTAGGTTGTTTCACATTTCTCTCTCAGATTCACAGAAAACAAATATTCTATGTTCTGTTTTTGTTGGTAATTATTATTTTTTATAATACTATATAGAAACAAAACAAGCATAAACTGAAAATATACACTAATCCTGCTGAATAATAACAAATGACTTAAGCTATTTCTCAATTTTCGCCATCCATGTATATTTATATTGTGTAGGGGTTTCCAAAACTACATATTTTTTTCTGATGAGTAGTAATATAAAGATAGGAGCAAGGACTTCTCATTTTTTTCTTTTTTTTTTAGTGGCCCTATTTGTATCTATTTTTTTTTAATTTAAATATAGTTGATTTACAAAGTTGTGTTAGTTTCTGATGTACAGTAAAGTGATTCAGTCACATATATATTTTTTACAGATTATTTTCCATTATAGGTTATTATAAGATATTGAGTATAGTTCCCTGTACTATACAGTAGATCCTTGTTTTTTATCTATTTTATTTTATTTTATTTTATTTATGTATTTCATATATATTAGTATGTATCTATTAATCCCAAATTCCTATTTATCCCTACTCTTCCTTTACCCCTTTGGTAACCATAAGTTTGCTTTTTATGTCTGTGAGTCTGTTTCTGTTTTGTAAATAAGTTCATTTGTATCATTTTTTAGTTTTGACATACAAGTGATATTATATGATATTTGTCTTTCTCGGTCTGACTTAATTCACTTGATATGATAATCTCTAGATCCATCCATGTTGCTGCAAATGGCAATATTTCATCCTTTCCAAGAGAACAAATAGTAGGCCGTATTTGAATTATTTAGAATTTATGTGTCGATCATATCAATTTGGACTTCGTAAAGACACAGTGATTCTTATTATCATAACTGGGAAAGGCAATCTTGTGTATGCTGTCTTTCCACCACAACTGGGTGCTCAAGAATGCGCCTTGGGATTGGAACACTTCCTTAACAAGAGATAAAGAGCCCACATAGCCTGAGTCAGGCTCATCACTTTGGATGGGGTTATCTTTCCTTGTTTCAGGCTCAATTAATGCCATTTGAAGCTTGAAGCTTGTATGTCATATGGCATCTGGCCAACCCCCTTTTTTATCTGTCTTTTGCAGGGAGGGGACAGGGTCCTTTCTTCTGAGGCACAAGAACGGTATGTATAGGCAAATTGTCCTGCATCAGCCACTGGGAGAGACTGGCTGTCCTTCGGGGACCAAAGCCCACTATTGGAGCTGACCTTGATCTGTCTCTTCTCTATGTAAGTAAAGTGTTATTCCATCTAGTACATGACTGTGTTGTGTTCTTCTTGGTGATTCTGATACCATGATGCAATGGGCAGAAGTGCTTGGACTTCTCTTCCTGGTGGCTGGCATTGTGATGATCTTTGCTGTTCTCCCATGTAGTTCAAATCCTTCCATGGGATTGGTAACTGGGTGCATAGTGCCCTACTGCTTTGGAATTGATAATATGTGCGAGGAACTCTTTCTGCTCACATTTATTACCAAATTAGCACTGCAAATTTGACAGAATACAGGATGATTGCTAATGTCAAATACAAACATGTTGGTAGAAATCACAAAAATAGTAATAAATATGCTTCTAGTCTCATTGTTTGGAATGTTCAAGAAGTCTTCTATGTTATGCTCATGAATGATGCTTTTGTGTGTTTCTGTCTTTGATATTTGGATCAATGTCCACATAAATTCTTCACATCATGTTGTACTTCTCATGTGACAAAAAGAATGCATAGTCTTATACAGACTAATAGTTGACTAATTTTTCATTTGGTTAGTCTAATGAAATACCTTTACTTCTGTAATAGATACATTCCTGCAGGCATGAAGAAAAGTCAACTAAATATTGTGCAACTAAAAGATTATAGCCTAGGATATCAATAGAGGAATTATTATTCTTACATATAGACAAAAATTGAAATATTCCTAGTCTTGGTACAGAAAATGAAAGGATGCCCAATTCTTTAACATAACCCAGAGTTAAGTCAGTTAACATATACTTTAGGTAACAAACTTTGCCTTATGCTATTTTAATCTTTCTTCTGATCCAGATCCCCAACTCTATGAAACCAGATTGATGTTCTGATCAATCCTAAAAAATGTTATTGTAATCTATTATATTATTGACATGGTCCAAGCCCTCAGCACTTATGTAATCAAAAAAAAAAAGAAATCCAACAAATGAAAAGTAAATTTAGTTTAACTTTTTATACATGTTGCCAAATATTCTAAAGAGAATGCAGAAAACATTTTTAAAAACTTTACTTTCTCCAAACTACTTTTGTCATAATCTCACAGATGCTTCTGCATAATGCTCTCTCATAATCGCTCAAAAGCTTACTCCATAGCATTGGCCTGAATGTTCTTCTCATCTTCTACTCATCTTTTACCTCTCCATTTTTGACTTCCTCTACCCATTCTCCCAAATATCCATCACAGAACACAAAGAACCTGTCTAACACAGGAGAAACTAACAAAAAAACCTATGCTGAAGAAAAGACAAAATGCTCTTTAACAGAAAGGAAAAAATTGTCTGGTACAACTCACGTATTAGTAACTTTCCTGACATACTGATTACATACATTAATATCTATGTGCAGTGGAGTTTTAATGTTCAAAGAGATTATTCTTATTTTATCAATTCTATATGCAAAAAGTTTACAAGTTCAAAAACTCTTCTTAGTCCCCTTTATTTCAACCTATAACTTCTGTGTATCAATAATATATTTAGGTAATTTACATATAAAGTCACTTTTTAAAATATGTATTGACATATTCAATTAATTGATACATTTCACATAAATTCCCTTAAATATTTTTTTTTTAGGCAATATTTAAAATTTTATTTTAAATTATTATAAAATAGTAATTTAACAACATACACCCAAGTACGGAGGGCAGAATACCTAAGTTCTTTTTTTTTTTTTCTTTTTTTTTTTTTTTATTATTATTTTATTTTTTTTTTGGGGGGGTACACCAGGTTCAATCAACTGTTTTTATACACATATCCCCATATTCCCTCCCTTCCTTGACGCCCCCCCTCGATTCCCCCCCACCCTCCCTGCCCCAGTCCTCTAAGGCATCTTCCATCCTCGAGTTGGACTCCCTTTGTTATACAACAACTTCCCACTGACTATTTTACAGTTGGTAGTATATATATGTCTGTACTACTCTCCCACTTCTTCTCAGTTTCCCCTTCACCCCCCACCCCCTCCCATACCTCGAGTTCTCCAGTCCATTACATATTAATTCATTAAATTATTTGAGCCTTTCAATCTATAATTGCAATTTAATATAGCTAATTTTTTTCAAACTTTTTTTTAATTGGGATATAGTTGCTTTACAATGTTGTGTTAGTTTCTACTATACAACGAAGTGAATGAGCTATATGTATACATACATATTCTCCCTCTTGGACCTCCTTCCCACCCCCTCATCCCACCCATCTAGGTCACCACAGAGCACCTAGCTGAGTTCTCTGTGCTATACATCAGGTTCCCATTAGCTATCTGTTTTATACATGGCAGTGCATGTATGTCAATCCCAACCTCCTAATTCATCCTGGCCTGCTGTGTTCACACATCCATTCTCTACCTCTGCATCTGTATTCCTGCCCAGCAAATAGGTTCATCTGTACCATTGTTCTAGATTCCACATATATGTGTTAATATATGATGTTTGTTTTTCTTTTTCTGACTCACTTTACTCTGTATGACAGTCTCTCGGTCCATCCACATCTCTGCAAACGATCCAATTTTGTTCCTTTTTATGGCTGAGAAATATTCCATTGTATACATGTACTACGTCTTTATCTATTCACCCATCAAAGGACATTTAGGTTGCTTCCATGTCTTGGCTATTGTAAATAGTGCTGCAATCAACATTGGGTCACATGTGTCTTTGAATTACAGTTTTCGCAGGGTATATGTCTAGTAGTGGGGTTGCTGGGTCATATGGTAATTCTATTTTTAGTTTTTAAGGAATCTCCACACTGTTCTCTATAATGGCTGTATCAATTTACATTCCCACCAACAGTGCAGGAGGGTTCCCTTTTCTCCACATCCTCTCCAGCATTTACTGTTTGTAGATTTTTTAATGATGGCCATTCTGACTAGTGTGAGGTGACTGTAGTTTTGATTTGCATTTCTCTAACAATTAGTGATGTTGAGCATCTTTTCTTGTGCCTCTTGGCCATCTGTATGTCTTCTTTGTAGAAATGTCTATTTAGGTCTTCCACCCATTTTTTGATTGGATTTTTTGTTTTTTTAATATTGAGCTGCATGAGTTGTTCATATATTTTGGAGATTAACCCCTTGTCAGTTGCTTTGTTTGCAAATATTTCCTCCTATTCTGAGGGTTGTCTTTTCAGCTCACTTATGGTTTTCTTTGTTGTGCAAAAGCTTTTAAGTTTAATCAGGTCCCATTTGTTTATTTTTGTTTTTATTTTCATTACTCTAGGAGGTGGGTCAAAAAAGATCTTGCTGTGATTTATGTCAAAGAGTGTTCTGCTTATGTTTTCCTCTGAGAGTTTTATAGTGTCAAGTCTTACATTCAGGTCTTTAATCAATTTTGAGTTCTTTTTTGTGTATGGTGTTAGGGAGTGTTCTAATTTAATTCTTTTACATATAGTTGTCCAGTTTTCCCACTTTGAAGAGACTGTCTTTTCTCCATTGTATATTCTTGCATCCTTTGTCATAGACTAAGTGACCATAGGTGCATGGGTTTATCTCTGGGCTTTCTATCCTGTTCCATTGATCTATCTTTCTGTTTTTGTGCCAGTACCATACTGTCTTGATTATTGTAGCTTTGTAGTATAGTCTGAAGTCAGGGCACCTAATTCCTCAGCTCTGTTTTTCTTTCTCAAGATTCCTTTGGCTATTGCAGGCCTTTTGTGTTTCCATACAATTTGTAAAATTTTTGTTCTCATTCTTTGAAAAATGCCTTTGGTAATCTGATAGGGATTGCATTGAATCTGTAGATTGCTTTGGGTGGTACAGTCATTTTCACAACATTGATCCTTCCAATCCAAGAAATGGTATATCCCTCCATCTGTTTGTGTCATCTTTGATTTCTTTCATCAGTGTCTTATAGTTTTCTGAGTATAAGTCTTTTACCTCCTTAGGTAGGTTTATTCCTAGATATTTTATTATTTTTGTTGCAATGGTAAATGGGAGTATTTCCTTGATTTTTCTCTCTGATTTTTCAGTGTTAGTGTATAGGAATGCAAGAGATTTCTGTGCACTAATTTTGTATCCTGCAAGTTTACCAAATTCAATAATTAGCTCTAGTAGCTTTTGGGTGATATCTTTAGGATTTTCTACATATAGTATCATGTCATCTGCAGTGTTAGTTTTACCTCTTTTTTTCCAATTTAGATTCCTTTCATTTCATTTTTCTTTTCTGATTGCTGTGGCTAGGACTTCCAAAACTATGTTGAATAATGCTGGCAAGAGTGGACACCCTTTCACCACTGAGAATGATGTTTGCTGTGGGTTTGTTGTATGTGGCCTTTATTATGTTGAGGTAGGTTCCCTCTCCTCTTTCTGGAGAATTTTTATCATAAATCTTAAGCACCTAAGAAAGCAAAGTTACTCATTTAAAAGCTAGACTATTACTAAGCCTATGAGAATAAATATGCTAACTCAGACATAAATTTAGTAGCTCTGATAGTCAAATAACTTAAAAATCAGATCACACAGTGGTTAAAATTGTTTGTTAATTCTCCTGAATATCACAACTTAAAAGTGTTTTCTTTCTAACAGTCCTGTAGTTTTAAATCTATTCACACCCTAAAGGTGTAGTTCCAGAGCAGCCAAGATCATGTGATCATAACTCAAAAATAGAAAATGCATATGAATGAAGATAATGGTTAAAAAATTGCCATAGCACATAGCCTCTGGACAAAAGTGACTGAAAAACAAAAGCAATGTGGGACTTGGATGAGACCCAAGACTATACCAGAGAATATAACTAATTTTTACTCATTTTTTTCCTGCCATCTAAATTACATTTCCCAATAACCACACCTTTCAACTGGGACTTAGTTTATCATGTTGTTTCTTATTTCTCAAAACTTCCCCTTCTATTGAAATAATCCAAAGCTAACATAAAGAATACCAGTGGAGACTGCCTGGGTCTTCAGATGTTAATTATGAACAATGAACATAGCAAAGTTTTAGCTTCCAACTTTCTTAACCCATTTCTCAATTTAAAAATGATATTCTGTGGCTTCTAAGGAACAGGCCACATTGCAATCACTACTTCTGAGTTATGAATGTAATATGAAAGATTATCTTTCTCACTCTAGTTGCTTTAAATAAACTGAGAAAAATATGAAGTTGCAGGAATTTTCTGATGCCTTCAAGTTGGAGATTTGATAAAGATAACTTTCTTGCTCTTTTGTATGGCTTGCACTATTAATTACAGCATGAAAATTTGTAATTTTCTGTCCATGTTCAGAATTTTTAAGGGTCATATTTGATACACTTCTACTCACTTTTATTATTTCCAAATTTTAGAAATGTAAATAGAACACTTAAATGTTAAGCATGTAAATATCACAAGTCTCTCACACTTGGCCCCAACTATCCATAGAATTTAAAAGAGAACCTAGAGGACTTGTGCTAAATGAAATGAGCTAGTCAGAGAAAGACAAATTCTGCATGATTCCAGTAATATGAGGTATCTAAAACAAAGTGATAGAAACAGTGAGTAGAATTGTGGTTGTGAAAGGCTGCAGGGTGAAAGAAATGGGAAAATGATGGTTGAAAAGGTACAAAGTTTCCGTTTTGCTAGATGAAAAAGTTCTAGAGAGCACAGTTGATGTTAACCAAGAATTCCAAGAACAGAGACCTGGTTGAAATAAGAAGACATTTATTTGGGGTTTATTAGGACTGCAGCCCAGGAAACACAGATTCAAGAAGCTCATGAATTGTGTTCCACTGGACTACATAATGGGGGAAGCATATAAAGGCAAAAAAACACAAGGCTACATAAATTGTCAAGAATTAGGATTGGAGCTGGCAAGAAGTAAGGGTGCTTGTTAAGCAAGAATTGGTAGGGATTGGAAATGACTATGTGGTTGTGAAGAGGGGGAGAACTTTGGAACTACAAGGTTACAGCTAGCAGCTGCCAGCAGATATTGTTTTGAAACAGCTGATGGTGTCCTTAAGTTTGATACAGTTCAGAGAAAATTCAAGTTCTCAGTGGTGTAGGGATGTATCTGAGACCAGATCTTCAGTGGCTACCTGACTTCATTTCTGTATGGCTGAACTATGATTACTACATTATAATTTCAATTTGTCCTCATTAATAATACTATATTATGCATTTCAAAATTTAAGAGAGTAGTTTTCATATTAAGTGTTCTCATTGAAATGCAATTGTATTCAAGCAAACAAAATCTGAAAACATTTTCAACAATGTAAATTAAACTAATATGAAAATGAAAGTATTTTTATGTACAATGATTTTTCTCTAGAACACTAAAATTATCTGTTAAAACAAAGTATACATTATAAGAAATTATTAAAATTAAATATAATTGAGTTGAAATTCTAATTTAATTTTTTAAATTATAAATTATATCATTACATATTGTAAGAAGAAAACCACTCACAATTCTAATGGTCAATGTGGCAATGTTAAAAAAAAAAGTAACCATTTTTGCACACAAGCCCTATAGGTATACAAATAAAGTGGTTGTATAAATTATTTAATATTAAAAATATTTAATAGTGACCAGGTGCAACTATTCCAAAACCTGTCAAAACCTAAATCATGGGTATCTGCAAACTGGAATATGAACAAAAGCAAGTAAATGGATTCTCAGTGGTATTATAAAATTATATTTCACTATGCAGGAACCTATTGCATTTGCCTTCTAAAGATGAGGACCTGGAAAGTGCATTAAACTTGTGTTTTTCTTTCATTCTTTCTTCCTTTTTGTCTATTTCTCCTTTGGGATTTTTTTTCTTTTCTTTTCCCCCCATTAGATATAATTGACATATAACACTGTGTAAATTTAAAGTGTACAATGTGTAGATTTGGTAGAATATATGTATATTGCAATATGATTACCACCACAGAATGAGGCTAACTCCTCCATCAGATCACATAATTATCATTTCTTCCTTATAAGAACATTTATGATCTAGTCACTTAGTAACTTTCAACTATATAATACAGTATTGTTAACTATAATTACAAAGCTGTAAATTAGATCTCAAATTTGTATTTTCCTTTTCAAGTAGAACTCCCTGAAAAGAAGTACCCTTTTCTTATATTAGGAGGAGTGCAATCCACAAACTTCATAACCTTCAGATGCAATTGTCACTGTTTTGAGAACACAGGGCAAAAGTTGTGAGGAAGGGCTTCCCTGGAGCATAAAGCATTTTAGTCACTAGAGAGGTCCTTCTTCAGCACTGAGCACTGAATCCTGAAAGAAAAGATGCTGATGTACTCAAATAATTTGAGGGTTGTAATTTGTGGAAACTTCTAAAGAGCAAGCCCAGAGAGGAACTCCTCTATCTCAGGATTTAGGGCAGTAAGAAGGAAGAAGTTTCAATTATTGAAAAATATTTTCTAACTTGTGTGTTGTTTTTCCCTTTAAAATTTTTTTAGTAAGAGAAAATCTTTTATCAAACACGTGGAGCTAAAGTAGGAAATGAGAGTTGCTCAAATAAAATACTTGGAAAAGTTCATTTTTTAGCATGAATGAGTTTTAGTATCACATGAAAATCTAAGCACACAAAAAAGTCTGTGAACAAAATATGTATATCCCAATGATGTCGGTGTATCTTGGACCTAGAAAAATAATTAGCTCTATCATATTAACAACTGGTCTGGGGACTTCCCTGGTGGTGCAGTGGTTAAGAATCCACCTGCTAATGCAGCGGACACAGGTTTGTGCCCCAGTCCAGGAAGATCCCTCATGCCACAGAGCAACTAAGCCCATGGCAACTAGGCCACAACTACTGAGCCTGTGCTCTAGAGCTCATGCTCTGCAACAAGGGAAACCACTGCACTGAGAGGCCCACACACCACAATGAAGAGCAGCCCCTACTTGCCACAACTAGAGAAAGCCTGCACGCAGCAATGAAGACCCAATGCAGCCAAAAATAAATAAATAAATAAACAAATAAACAATAAATTTTAAAAAATGAAAAACTGAAATAGGCAATAGACATTAGGGAAATACTGACTAGTCATGTTTGAAAAAAAAAAGAACTGTTCTATGATATTGGGTAAATAATTTAAAGAGTGTTTCTGTTTCTTCATCTTTATAATTAGAATAATAGTACATTTATTACATTCCCATAGATGAAAAGCCACAAAAGATTTGAGGCATGAGGCAAAGCCACAAAAGGTACATTCTGCTCAGAAAATATAAGATGGTGATGTTGATGATAAATCAGAACCTACTCTACTGCAAAGTAGTACTAAAGAACTATTCATTGTATAAATAGACATCTACCAGTATTATTAGGTGCATATGATCTAAACCCAGAAATGTCTTTCTCAAAGACCTCAGAACCATCTCTCTGAAAGGTAATCTGAGGAATATAGCATCCCTATCCCGAGTCTCTGTGGGAAGGTAGGACGTAACTTGGAGGGTGTACCTCACTCTAAGTTGTAAAACTACCTCTTACCATAGAACATGAAGATTTTATTTTTCCTTTGGATAAAGCCAGTTCACTAACACAGATGGTCACCCCAATTACCAAATGAATGTAGATAAATGGTGATAAATGGTGCTGCCAAGTCAATTTAGTTGAGGACTTGTTATGGTTTATCTTGAGAACATGTATGTGATGGACTGTACCTGGCTGACTATATAAAATGATGAGATACCTTTCCACTTGCAATCCTTTTAGCAGATTGCCTGTGATAGCATCACATTCTGGTTTAATGCTTACCCAATGATATATATTTTTTAAATTCTCTTTTACTTTGTGGAGAAGTTTTCAGACTTGGAGGGAGATTTTGTTTTAAATCAATTCTTCCAGCAGTTCTGGCAATGGGAAAGGGATGTTGTTTAAGCCACCCAGTCTATGGTATTTCATTATAGCATCCCTAGAAAACTAATCCCTCCTCAAACAAATGAATTACTGATATTTTAGAACATCATTCCAAGAAAAAAAGTAACAATGGTTTGGATAGCTAGAAGAAAATATTGAGAGGAATGGAAGAGAAAATACAATAATTATAGACACCTACCTTTTCACAGAGACCTCCTCCTCCTTTCCCTGCTCTATCAGCTCCCTCTTCTTCCTCTGTTTGTCTGTATCCATCATGGCCTCAAAATGATTATGGAGAAGGGGAAGTGATGACATTTTAGATGGATGGTTCCCTTCATTAAAACATTTCCTAAAAAGAGTGATGAGGACACAATTTTGTTAGCTGGTAATTTGCTCTGTTTGAGGACACAGATGTGAATACCAACTGGCTTAGCCCAGAGGCCACCTCCTTATCACACCTTCACCAAATAGCTAGGAGAGCAAATATGATAAGGAGATCTGATCAGGAAAGAATTGAGAACTTGGATAAATGACTGTCCCCTATGAAGGCAACAAGATGAAGAGTAGCAGCACTAGTCACTTGAAAAGAAGGCAAATAAACAAGGTGTTAATCAGATGAATGTTGACACAGGAATGGAAACCAAAGTGCCATATAATTTACAGGTTTCTTGTCTCAAAAAGCCCTTCCTATTTGGGTCACCATCAAAGCTGATGCCATCGAAAAGCTACCTGGGGACTCCTGAATCATTCCCATGCCTTCCTCATCAGCTGATGTTACTCACTTACAGGCTTCCTTCCCCTGTGCCCCAGAAGTTTGAACTACTCCAAAGCCTGTTTTCAGTTTACTGCTCCACACGTCGAAATGTATACTGGCTGCCTTATGGAATTCTGCAACCAGCTAATTTTGCCTTTTGATGGAGCAAGAACTTTGGGGTTCCAAAGATCACCACATCAAGGAGTTATGGTGACCAGGGAAAGACAATTATCTGTCACCTACACAAGTATGGAAGATCTGAAGGTGTTAGAGACCCAATGAAATGGGTGGCTAAAAGCAGTACTTGAAGCCTTATTGCTATGACCTGGAAGTTGTAGTGCTGTACTCAGAAAATGGGTCTCTCCTCAGCTGATTTCCATTAGTGGTTTGTTCAAGTGTTCACAAAATGTATTGGCATGGATCCAAGGGCAAATCAAAATAGCCCTCTAACACTAGCCAGATTTATCTTGGCTTTCATGCAGACTCTCCAAACTCAAGTTAAGGAAAGGGTAGTATAACGGCACCCTTAGCAGCATGCTCAGATCTTAACAGGAATTACTCAGTTTGGGGATAATCTGGAGAAAGACAAGGAACACATCAAAGATTGCCAGGTTAGCTGCTCAGAATTCTTTCCTAAAGGGAGTAATGCCTGCTCTAGCCATGCTACAAAGGGAATAAAGGAAGAATGGAGAATATATGCAGTTTTTACAAGAAACCAGAATATTGGAAGACAGACTGTAGAAAGAGACACTGAAGGATGCAGTAGCAAGGGACTCAGGGAAGCCCAGAAGGCTAGGGAATAATTGGCAAACCGCTTTTTGGACAGATTTAAGGTATCTCATAGGTGGGAACTGGTGATACTGGTTCTACTTAATATGCAGTTTTCTCAAGAATTTCTCACTTTCCACTGGTGAAGAAAGGACCACTGCAGATGTCATGTTGTTAGCCATGTTCCTTTTCATTCTTGTTCCTTTTCTTCCTTAGTTCGGATACAGATTGGTCCCCAGACTGAGGAACATGCATTCTTACTTTCTTCTGATTCTCCTGTAAATCTACTGGGTAGAGACCTGCTGTCAGAAAGGCTACCACATTCTGTACTTCGAAGGCCCAACAGTGAAGCACCTTAAGAAAAGGCATTTTACTTAGTTACCATATGTGTTCTGAAATAGAAAGAGTCTGGGGAGAGTGGTAGTCACCCATGCTGGAAGAACAGCCTGAGCAGAAACAAACTGATGTATCACTTGGGCCCTAGGGAATAATGATATGGGTTTCATTTGAGATATAGGACCAATAAAAAGAGTTTACCAAAAGAATAAGTCATGGCCATATGTAAAACAGTATCCTTTGTTAGGGGCTCAATTAAAAATAATAAAAATCAGTTATAAAAAATTTAGAAAAGAAAGGATACTTTTTAAAAGGCACTCATTCTGTAATACTCCCATACTTCCAATAAAGAAGAAAGAGAAACTTGATAAAGATGACCCTTATATAGATTTGTACAAGATTTTAGGTAGGTCAATACTTTGTAGTTCCATTAACCCCTATAGTTTCTAATCCTGCAATTCTTTTTTTCTGGCTTCAGTACTATTGTCTACAAAGGTTTCTTTGTAATTGATCTATGTTCTGCATTTCTTTCTTCCTCCCTCCTTCCTTCCCTTCCTTCTTTCCTTCCTTCTTTCATTCTTTCCTTCATTTTTTCTATTCCTCTAGCATATGAATGTAAATTCTTGTTTCCTTTTGCTTATGAAGGAGGCCAATATTTATGATATAGGATTTCTCAAAGGTTTAAGGACTCAATTTATCTAGTCATTTGCAAACAAACACACACAAAAAAACCTAGAGGAATGTTTTCCTCAGAGGGATCTATAATTATTCAAATGTAGATAACTTTCTGGTAGCCTCAGAAATTAGAGAAAAATGCAAAATTGATACTTTAGCTTAGTGACATTTCTTACTTCACAGCAGCATAAGAGCCCATTAGGCAAATTGCAATATTGCTTAACCAAGGGCATCTGTTATCAGCTACAGGCCACAGAATGTAACAATCTAGAAGTCAGCTCACTTTGCAGATATAATCGACTACTAACAATGAAAAACCTTAGACAATTTTGGGACAAGTACAATATTATACAGTGGATTCTAGTTTTTGCAGAGTAGGAAAAACAGCTGATTTACATAATTCTCCAGATTTCTGCTTTGGTCCCTAGAATATGAAGAGGCTTTTGAAGCCTGAAATTGGTTATCACCTTTCTCTCAGCTTTGGGGATTCCAAATTTGGGGAATTTTAACATTTGGATATTCCAAATTGTGACCTGATTTTTCTGATGCTCTGATTTACTTTACATATTTAACAACGTTTACTCAAGAGTCTTGTATTCAGGATAAAAGTGGCTCCCTTAAATCTTCCTGTGCTGTGGTAACTTATAAAATGTTGGAAGTTGAAGTGTTGTCTGGAGTTAAATCTGCACAAGCAGACACGTTAATAGCAGTTAGTAGAGCTACAATTCTTGGTTCTGGATTTAAAGTGAACATGTTCATTTATATATTTATATATTCATTTTCCATGAAGTTATGAATTTTCATGAATTTGCTGTATATATAACTATATATATGCATATAGCTAATAACTATATGTTTGGTATCTGTCATGCTATAGCACAAATTTTTTAAAAAGATTTTCACTTCAATGAGAACTAAAAAATCTCATAGAAATTTGTCAGGGGCTTTACAATTGCATGTTAAAATATCAGTAATTCATTTTGCATAGAGAGTTGTAAAAGCTCTTATTAAAACATGACAGACTCCAAATTTAGACATTTTACTTTTAATACAATAAGAAAGGTTTTCTTCGTTTTCAAAAATATGCTTCACAGAAAAAATAGGCAAATGGATTATAAAAAGGGCTAGAAGAAATTTGACTGGACCATGGGAATTACCTAACAAAACAATTCCTATATCACAGCTTGATTAGTGTTGTTGTATCATCAACAAAATTGTCTGAATAAAAAAGTTTTATTGCAAGGAGAATGGGTGGCTTATGCACAAAAGACCCAAAATCTCCAACAGGTTTTAGGCAAGAAGTATTTCTGGGCAAAATTTGGAATATGGGGGCAGGGCTGCAGGGTGTGTGACCCTCTTCTGATTGGCTGGTGGTGAAGTAACAGTACGGTGTTCCAGGAATGTCAATCATCAGCCTTCTTATTCCAACCAGTCTGGGGTCAAGTACTTGTGTTTGGCCTGAAGTTACATCCTCCAGCTGGGTGGGGGCTTTAGGTCCTGCAGAAGAACTCAGAGATACACATCAAATTGTTATGTGCATCCCCTGAGGAGGAACCAGGATTGGGTTCCCCATCACTGCACTATGGTTTCTTTCTGTATTCCCTCACTCTCTTAATTAGTAACTGTTCGAATCTGCCCTTTGGAACTTCAGGGAAGGTCTAGGAGGCTGAAAACCTTTTTCCTATACACAAGAAACAGGGGAAATGGGAAAGGCATTTGTGCTCGGGAGGGCCCCAAGGGTCCTGTGTGGTTTCAGTATCAGAACATTTGAATCCAATAATGAAAGCCATGTTACTTCTATTGTTGTCTAGGAATTATGCAAATATTTGCAGATTCCTATAAGTAATCATACCCCCTTTCACAGTCGTCTAGACAAGTAGACTGACTGAATCAAGATTTAAAAAAATTCATCAGCTAAGATTCATCTATCTAACTGGTTGAAATGGCCCAGAGTTTTACCATTAGCCTTGCCAGAATGACCCCTGCACACAAACACAGAATCTCTCCCTTTGAATGTATGTTCAGCAGGCCCTGACTGTATGAATTCAAGTCTAAGATCATGCCCTCTGTTGGATTTCAGTGAATCCTCTCATAATCACAATCATATTCAATACTTAAAAGGGCCTCTTTCTTCCCTAGAAACCCTGAGACTTAAAGCCATAAGGATCCGGAAGGACCTGTCCCTATGGACAGGGATATTTCATCTACACATAGGTGTTCTGTAAGAAAGTCAGACTGCCATCCTGCTGAGAAGAGCCTTTCAAGTGTTACTGATCATCTGTTCAGTTCTCAGATTTAACAGAAACTCAGCCGGATTCATGGTTTCCAATGTAAAGCCAGCTCCACAGGATTGGACTGTGGTTCCCTCAAACGATTTGAAACTTAAGTTTTCAAGAGTAACTGGTACCAGTACTGAACTCAAATGAAAACAAGTCTTCTAGAAAACATATTACTTTCCTTGTAGACTGGCTTGCCATCATAGTCACAGTGAGGTTATTTTGATACCTTTAAGAATCACAGTTTAGTAGAAAACAAAGACTGCTTGTTATATTTTCTTTTCTCTTCTGTCCTCCCAGTAATGGTTCCCACAATCTCATTTCCCATCAGCTCTAAACTGTCCCACCAGTATAAGCAGGGTCTGGACTTACAGGTCCAACAATCTGATTAATGATAGAATGAAAGAGAGACCACCTTCATTAGTAATTTTTGATGATAACAAAGTATAAGTGACTAACATGCCTCCAGGTACTCAATCCTGAAATGTGAAACATAAATATTTTAACTGTTTTGATTGGAAAGATGATGTAAAAATTCTAAATAATACAAAAACAGAAATTTGGAATTGTAGTATAGAGACTTCAAAAGACAGGGCTAATGTTACTTGTTTAATTTCACAGTGCAATTTTTCTCCAGTCCCAATATAGGTTGATAAAGAAATATTAATGCCTATTATTCAGGGAGACTTAGTTAACTGTTATAATAGTATAGCTATCAACTTAGATCCAAAGTAAAAAAAAATAAAAAAAAAAAAAAAGAAAGCCCACAGCATGGGTTTGTCCTGAAGACTTAACACAATTAGAGCCATATACATTAAACACTGGAATTTCAATCTGTACCTTTCAGTGGGTGCCTCATAATAAGATTTTTATACTAGATGATGGCCATGGGTGTCATTGTGTTTTATACCTGGAGAAAATTATTGGTGGAGATAGAACAATTAGTAAAGGGCCTAGAGTCATATAAATGTGATGGTATTTATGTAATTCTCTAAAAACAAAGGAGAAATTTATTAAGCCTTGCAAGAAAAACAGTTAAAAGTTTAGACTATCAGGATCCAGAGTTAAGCTAATCCTTATGCTTAGATGGGGAAAGATTTCATAGATCCACCACACAACATTTAGATAATCATTGAAAACACAGACAGCAAAGATATCACAACAATTTGTAAAATTCATATATCATATGACTAAGAAAAATTGTCATTCATCGCTAACTAAGAATTTTATTTAACCTTTTACCATTGGTATGATATAGCTATAGTCAAAGGTTATTTCCCAAAGGCATATAGTGTACTGGCTTTAGAAAAAAATTGGTAATTATGCTATTTCATCACAATTTTAATAATTGCATTGCTTTATATTTCACTATGGACTTGCTGGATATTTAGATGGATGCAATTTGCCCAGAGAATGGTAGAAACAGCAATGGACATAATTATAAAATTGTAACTATTTTATAGTAACACAGGGAGAGTTGGTAAAGGCAAATAAGAATTAAAAAATAAGAAACAATTCTTCCTGTTGAAAATAGGGAAGAGACTCCTCCAACCACGACTTCTCTATTCTTAGAGTCTTTGCTTGAGAAAACTTATAAATACAAACTTTTTCTGTCTCTTTGAAATGTATGTAAATTGTTTTAAAGCTAATTAAGATTCTTGCCCCATCTAAGACCCAGGAATGTCTTTCTCAAGACGTGGGAACCATCTCTTTGAGATGTAATCATCAAGGAAGACATTAGCTATATCTCTGAGTTCTGTGGGAGGGTAGGAGCTAACATCAGTGGTGCCTCACTCCAAGTTGGGAAACTAGCTTTTGTCATAAGGATACAAGATGTTTATGTTTCCACTGGATAATACCAGTTAGCTAACACACATGGTCACCTCATCACCAAGTAAGTTTAGGATGAAGTTGGTAGGACAAATGCTGTTGTCAAGGTCTTACCTGAGGACTAGTTATTGTTTATCTTGAGAACATTTATGTAAGGGGGACTATGATCAGCTGTATGAAAAGGTATCATTTCTTTCTTTCCTCAGTCTCTTTGGTGAGTTGCCTGTGATGTGCATCACATTCTGGTTTGTTTTCTTTCTCTTCTATCTTTGTGGAGAGGCTTTTAATGTTGCAAGATTCTGTTTTTAATTGTATTTCCTCAACACAAGCTAAATATCAAAGGATATCAAAGTTAACAATTCTGATGTTCACCCCATCACTGAAATTGGGGACTTAGATTTAACCATCATCTTCCTCTCAAAAATAGTTGCAAATCTAAAAATGTACCACAGAAGGACTACCTTATGATCTATGAATATAAGTATGTTTTTATAAATGAAAATAACATTTTTCAAAGCTAAAATGTAATTTTTCCTCTATTAAAGGATTTTAAATCACTGAAATGTACTACCAGTATGCTCCCCATTTCCAGTAAATTAAGTTATGGAGGGAAATGGTTGATTGTAAGCTTGGAAAAAAGATTTCATTTGAATTGAAGAAAATATATATATATATCTCCCATTATAATGTTGTTATACTTAAAAGCTTATAACCAAACATAATCTCCTATAGCAAATTCAATAGTAAAAAACTGAACAAAAGACATGACTAATAAATAATATTGGATAATGGACAATGTTATTTACAAATTGAAATGTAAAAGAAACATTCTGTATACAATCTATTAAAATGAACTTTATGTATATAACAAATAAGTTAGTCTTGTGATATGTTTTTAAATTTGATTTTCATTTCTTATTTATTTATCCAAAAAATTGCTGTCTCTTCTTATAAATCCCATTTATCTCATGTATTTTCATAGTATGTTCTGAAGAAATACTGAAAGGAAAATATATGCCAGAAACCATTTGGTAGGTTATATATTTGACTTAGATATGTGTATGAATATTTTCAATGAATTTCAATGTATCATAATTTCAGAGAAAAGTGTTTCAATTTTAAAAATAAATAGGTACTGGTCTCAGCATAATTTAATATAAGCTTGTGCTTCTTTTCCATTTTATTTTAATTCTTTCCTTGATGTTTCCGGATGACCTTTGGCAAGTAACTCAATTTTCTGTGCATTTTCCACTTTCATCTAGTAAGTATTTTCTGCTTCTCTTTATAGCAAACAAATATCATGCTGTTTTCTTCATTCATTCATGAATTCATTTTTAAGCTACTGTGTACTAAATACACATTCAGTGCCACTTGTTGTCCTAAATACTTTCTCACCTCTTTTTTGATATCTAATTGGCATTTTAAATTTAAACAGTTCAAAATTTATACCAAAACTGATCCTTCTCTAACATTAATTTTTAAAGTGAAAGTTTGTCTCTATTTTATGGGATAGATACTTCCAAACACCTAGTTTTTCAAACTATAAGCCTGAAGTCCTAATTCTGCCCCCTTCCTTTCATCACAGCTTACCGTCTTTGCATTATCAAACCCTGCCTATGTTAACCCCTAAATAATTCACATCTCTCCACTGATACCAGCCTAGACCGTTCTACCTAGTCTCTACCTAAGGAAATGCATCCTTAGTTGTTTCCCTGAGTGCATTCTTCCCTCCTTCAACTTGCTTTTCATACTGCAGCCAAAGTAGCATGTACACAATGGAAATAATAACTCACCCCCACAAGGACCCTGTTTCAAAATTTTAAGTTTCCATTGATGTAGGATAAAAACTGCCAAGTTAACATGAATTAGAAGAATATACATGATTTGATCCTTGCTCATTTATTTTGTACATAGTCTCCAACACAGCTCCTTTTCCACCCTATATTCTTCCTTCCATTTTTCACTGTTCCTCAAATGATTCATGCTCCCTTCTACCTGAGAATGTTCTGCCATGTCTTTCCCTCTTCCGGAATGACACTTCCCCCATCCTCATCTACCCTATTGTCACAAATCTTTAAAGTCCAATTCATTCATGATCTCATTGAGAAAACTTTGTCCACACCTCTAGACTTGAGTCCTTCCCTGTGGTCTATGCTCACATAGCAACTTGTGGTTTTCTCAAATATGATTTATTGGCATTTTAATAATTGTGTAATTGGCTCTTCAATTTCCATCTCTTATTCTAGACTTCAAGCCCAAACATTGCTTTCTTGTCTTGTTTATAGCTAAAACTGCAGCTATGCAAATGCAGCTAGGTAAATAGTGGGAAGGTTAGCACCTTGCACATGGTAGGTGGTCAATAAATATATGACAAAGAAATAAATGAATATATAGTATAATATTTAATTTATTCTCATTTCATATTTTCAGCCATAAACCTACATAAGCCATAAACCTGCATAGTATAATTTATTATTCCTCAAATAAATGCATTAAGGGATATATAGTCAAGAGAAATATAGTAATATTTTTTCAATTTTAGGTTCCTTGTTTCTTATGATTTTAAAATTTGCTGGTATCTCTCTTGCTTTTTTTCCTTCCTCTCAATTCCTATATTTATGGTACACAGCCTCAGGAATACAAAAGAGATGTGGTCACAAGAGTGAAAAAGAGAGTCTTCACCTCTGTTTGATCAGTTAAGTGGGTGATCTAATGTCTTTTAATTATGTGAATGAAACTACACACAGTAATTGGTTTATTTTATTTTCTGAATTGAATATTTATTTTACTAAATAAACCACTTGGTAGTTTTAACAAATGAATGAAGTCAAAATATTTAAACGGTGTTTTATTGCAGGCAGAATCTAATACAAATAAAGGCTTTTCCCTCACACCTGGGAAAAGTTGGGCCAAATATTGAATTAGATTGTTCACCCAACACAGCCACTTTGAGATTTTTAAAAATCCAACTAATTATGAGCATGTGTAATGTGGCCATCTGGTCATTTTAAATGCCAAAATTACTGTGCTGGGCAAAATCTTTAAGCCCAAATTTTGCCGAGGCAATTTTATTTTTCTGTAAGAAAAAAATGCCCTCTGTCCTGAACTAGACAACACTTTAAAGATATCCTGGAATTGATTCATGAAAGCATACCATTTCACTTCCCTGATCATCCTTGGTACATCAAGAGGTGAATTGAAAGAGCTGAGAGTTAAGAGATGTTTTGTAGTCAACAGGGATTGTGTGTCCACTGATATTTCTTCTTCCTTAGATTCTGTAACCCCCTAATTTTCACATTTTGAAAGAACTTGTTTGTTCTTCCTTTGGTTCTAGTGGATTAAAGATTTCCCCAAGAATGAGAATGAACAGAGAGCTTGAAAATATTAGGAAGAGAAGATAAATAACAAATTCATGTCTGGGATAAGTAGAATTGCTACTCATCCTAATAGGAAGCAAGGGCATGTCGAGGATGTCAGCCAAGTTCACAAAGGTGGACAGTGATTAAACACGTGCTTTATGAGTCCTTCTCGTGCCTTCCTCACAGTTCTGTCTCAGTTTTGTGTTTATTTGTTTTCTCATTGCCTGGTCTATCTTCATTCATATCTTCAACATAAAAGTTTTATTGTTTACTTCCTCTTTTCCTTTTAGAGATTTTCTCAAGAAAATTTAGCCTTCTCTGCAATTTGAACTGTCCTTTTTACTTCATTCATATCTAATTAGTATCTCCAGATGTTATTTCTCTATTGACCCCAAAATTAGATTTTTCAGCTAATAAATCTAATAAATGTTTTTCTTGGATGATACAGCTTGGAGGAAGAGGAATGAGATTAATGACTGAGTATATGAACTTAAGGAGAAGGAAGAATCTCAGGTTGTTTTCTCAATTGGTTGTTAAGGACTTATGAGTCAGTAAGTGGTATGATATGACTAGATGATTTCATGCCACTCCTTGGGCAATTCTTGAAGCAAGGATAGGATCATGGGTTTTCCCCATAATCTAGATTAGGGTTTCTCTACCTTGGCACTGCTGGCATTTTGGGCCAAATAATTCTATGTTGTTGGGTTGAAGGATATTTTATTATCCTTGGCCTCTATCCACTAGATCCCCTTAGTACGCTACTACTAATTATGCCAAAAATGTATCTAGACATTGCCAAATATTCCCTTGGGGACAAAAACACCCTTAGTTGAGAACCACTGATCTAGACAACAGAGATCTATCTATATTAGGAGTGCAACAGTGAAAATGGAGAAGTAATAAAGCATCTTGGAGAAAGAGGCAATGTGATTAATGACTGAGTATATGTACTTAAGGAGAAGGAAGAATCTCAGGTTGTTTTCTAGACTGGTTATTAAGAACTTCCTAAGTTTCAAAGTCTCATATATTTGTAGTATTTTTATCATCTATGCTTTTTTTCATACTATTCTCTTTATCTAGATTTCTCTTTGATCTTTTTATATATACTTGATAAAGTTTTATTAATCTTTGAAGCCTAACTCAAATATCACTCATCACCACTGTGACTATTTTACTACTCTTACACTCTAACAGAGAGTATTCTTTCTTCTTTGATTCATGAGTTATCATGTTATGACCACATTCTCTGTGTCTTTAATGGTAGAGCCTTACATCATTTTTATACCCTTTCACAACTTATTATACAGCATGCAATATAATAAGTGCTTTTAAAATGTTGAATGCTTTACTTAGTGAATAAGATACAAAATTGTAATATTTTTTCAGAATGAACAATTATTGTTATAGACATTTAACATGCCTTAATGTTATTATTGATTTTAAAATAATAGGCTAATTCTGCAGTTTCTATATGTTTATTTTCAAAATTTATTTTGGATAGAGCAGGTAAAAAATGAATATGAAGTATGATTTTGGGAACATAAAGTATGGGAGTATAGAGCAATTTAATTTATATCTATAGAAACTAGAAGTTTGTCAGGTAACCTGACAGCCATTTCATATATAGCAAAATAGATGGTCAAAAATGAATGTGATGAAGTTAAGTGCTTCTCTAAGAAGCAGAAATATTACTTGACATTAGTTAATACCATTTTCTTAATATTATCATAGGTTTGAACAGGAATATGGGCTTGAACTTAAAAAAAAAAAAAAAGCAAAGGGGGCTAAGGATCAAGTCTACTTTCCACAGCTCCAAAAAAGGAGTATAAAAATTTAATCAATAGGCATACTTCTAAATTTTCTAGAGGATATATGAGGGGTCATACATACACTTAAGAAAAATAAGAAATAAAAATTGTAAATATAATTAATTAATTATACACAGAATAAGAATTAAAATAAACTTTAGGAACCAAATATTTCAAAGTAACTTTTACAAAGATTTGCATCCACATGTTTGAACCAAGGAAATTGTTTTTCTTCACATGCCCTCTTATTCAGAATCCCCACTGGGCTATTGTAAATTATTTCACTAATAAACTGCAGCTTAAATTTCTTTAATCTTAAAAAAATGTGTTCTTCTCTTTATGGTGTAATATGATGGCATTTTGAAGTTATGTAATGTCAGACAGTACAATTTTTGAGTTTAAATGTAGGTCTTGTATTTTTTAAATTTAAAATATAGAGAAAATATTCTAGTTCTATTGTATTGCCTAACAGAATTCTAGATTATCTTATCAATATATAATAATTAACTGTAGTACTGTTGCATGGTTTAAATATCAAAACACAAAAATAATTCCACAGTGAAAATTTGAAAAATTAAATGTCTATAAGACCTAAAAAAATTAGTTCATTTGGAATGTTTTCCTGAAAACATTTGGAAAAACCAAATGTTTTGGTTTCAATCTTTTGTAGAAAAAAGCCCTCTATTTACTGCACAAGCAGATTATTTAGAATAATCAGATAATAGGAAATGAAACACTACATTTTGCATTAATGGTTAAAAAATAATTTCCTCTAGCCACTTAGGCAGAACCATATTCCCATTATGCTAATGTACTTGTTGTTTTCCATACTCTATTTATCTGTCTCCATATAAAATTCATTAGATCCACTTCAATGTACAGATTTTAAAATCAGTCATATTGTTATTATCTCTGCTATGGCAAATGTAAAACACTGGCCTTCCTTATCATTATCATCTTCTACTTCTCACATTTCACTTTAACACATAACATAGATATATATCTAGAATATAAGGAGTCATCAGTTGGTTTTTTGATTTTTGATTTTTTTTTTGTAACTAACACCACAGGGTTTATTGCTTGACCTAAGTTTGAATTTCTCCTCAAGCACCTATTATTCATATGGTCTTGGCAAGTTGCATCGCCTATCAAAGTATCATTTTTCTCATTTTTGAAATTAGGACTTATAATTCAGTGCTATGGGGATAAATGAAAGAGTGCTGCATTTAAAGTGCTTAGCTTAATAGTTGGCTTAGAGTAAGCCTTAAATAAATATTAGTAAAAATTTTAATTAGATCACTGGTATAGCAAACTATGGGCTTATAAAATCCTCCAATACTTGCAATTTTGAAATTCTAGTTAAATGTTGAAGTCATACAAAGGTAACGAAAAGATTTGGGCTCCAGAATCTGAAAATATGTTCATCAGATAAATATATGAGGGAATAGGACCAGGAAAAAGAAGTAGAAAAAAATCTTTTGAGAAGGGAAAAGAGCTCTTAACTCTTCTGGTGTAGAGGTATTAGAACAATGGTCAAAAGTCCCTGGGTATAAAGGTCTGGTGAGAAGAATTAACCCATACAAAGGAAAGCAAAGTAAAACAAAACAACTCAACAGATCACCTTCCCCACTGTCACTTTTCCAGTTTAGTGTGTTTCAGCTAGAAGAGACTAATGCTACTATCTCCTGACAGCTCTCTTACACATTTTTTCTCTTCTTCATTTTATCTACTCATTATTGCCTGATCATTCTTCCTAATCCATAATTGTGTTAAAAAAAAAAAAAACAAACACACACACATCAGTTGTACTCCATCACTTGCACAGACAATGAAAATGTTCTGTCCCTGGTATGCCAGGTCCTTTATTACATGGCCTCAACTTGCCTCTGCAACATTTCTCAATCTCCTACCTTCTGTACATGCTACGATCCATGTTGCTTGCTTTCAGTAAGCTTTCTAGTCTATTGGATGATAAAAATCATATCATTTATCATTGCAATAGGGTTTATACTGTGTACATATTAAACGTGGGTTGCATTAAATTCAAAGAAGATGACCATCTAAATCAGACCGGAAGAATCAAGAATGGCTTCATAGGGGTAAAGCTGAGCTGAGCGCTCCTCAGGGGCAGTTAGAATCTAGCTAATTAAAATAGGTAAGTGGAATAATATTGCAGGTAAAGAGACTGCTTTGTACAATGGACAGCACGGCCCTAGTAGGGGCTGAAGCTATATACTTATGTACACACAGAGGAGGCTTCATATATATTATATACACGAGCAAGTTCTTAAAGGACATTTGGTGTTAATGCAAGAAGTTTGAGGAGTCTCTAGGATTTTCTACATATAAGATCGTGTCATCTGCAAACAGAGATAAATTTACTTCTTCCTTTCCAATTTGGATGCCTTTTATTTCTTTTTCTTACCTAGTTTCTCTGGTTAGCACTTCCAGTACTATGTTGAATAAAAGTGGTATGAATGTGCATCTTTACTTGTTCCATATCTTAAAAGTTTCCAATTTTTCACAATTTGAGTATAGTGTTAGCTATGGACTTGTCAATATGCAACATTTAATATGTTGAGGTGCATTCTATACCTAGTTTTCTGAGGGTTTTTAACAAGAATGTGTGTTGAATTTTGTCAAATGCTATTTCTGCCTCTGTTGAGGTAATTGTCTGATTTTTATCATTCATTCTGCTAATGTGGTATATCACAGAGATGAAGAGTTGTTCAAAATGTATGAAGTTTCAGTTACACAAGATTAATAAGTTCTAGAATCTATTGTACAACATTGTGCCTAGTTAACAGAATTGTATTTTGCATTTGTTAAGATGGAATCTCATGTTAAGTGTTCTTACCACAGAAGAAAAGACACAGAAACAAAAACAAAAACACAAAAGGGAAGGAGGAAACCTTTGGAGGTGATGGATATGCTTATTACCTTGATTGTAGTGATGGTTTCATGGGTGTATACATGTGTCAAAACTCATCAAACTCTATACTTTAAATATATGTAGTTTCTCATTTATCACTTACACCTCAATAAAGCTGTCTAAAGAAGTTTGAAATTTATTCTAAAGACAGTCTTTAAGGACTTAAAGTGGGGAGTTTTGTGATAAGATTTCCAGTTTTAAAAGTATCCTAAGAATGCAGAGAATAGTTTGGAAAGGGTACAAGAGGAGAGATAGAAATATTTAGTATTTTAGGAGGAAATATCTAGAAGCCAAAATTTAGGCAGCATATTAGGAATGGAGATGCTGATTCTAGACAAAACAATCTAACAAAAAATGTTGAACAGAGGCAATGAGATTTTATGACTTCATAGATGTGATATGGTAATGCATGCCGTTCAGAGGAAGAAGTCCAATATAATTCACAGGTAAAATTTGCTCAGGCCATGAGGAGCTGACTCAAAGAATCTGGGACTCTTCTGGTATAATTTATTTATTTATTTATTTTAATAAAAGTTTTAGGATATCCTTCTTTGTAGCAAAGGTTATGTGTTGGTTTGGCCAAAAAGTTCATTTGTGTTTGTCTGTAACACCTTATGGAAAAACCCGAATGAACTTTTTGGCCAACCCAATATTTAAAATCAGTAGATGATGTTATATTCATTCCTAGAGAAAGTTCTCATGCTAAAAAAATGGAAAAGTTTTATGGTATTTGGAATTGAACTTTTGCTAATCAAACTTAAATAGATGAGGTTTGCAACAATTCTACAATATTGATTTTTCTTTCAGTGATTCAAAATGTTCACTGAATGTTGATTTTCCAGCATTCATAGCTAAAACTTTATTTCTGCAAAAATCATATAACCCAGTAAAAACTAACTTATTGATATATGACTAACTACAATCATACTAAAATTAGAAGAATAATACTATTAAGATTAATATTTATTATATGATAAATTCCATTTAAAATAACCTTTATTTGTCAGTATTCACCACTCAATGTTAATATTAAAGATCCTAGTAAATTCATCTAAAGGTCTCAATATTGGGACATCACTCAATATCCAAAATACTATATTAGGCACTTTAAGTAACATATTATTCATCTAGTTCATTTGTGAGATATTTTTAGTAAGTTTCTAAAATCTCATTTGGTAAGACTGAGTGTACTGAGAGAATGAAGTATCAAAAATACTTACAGACAGAGATAGCTTCAAGGAGGTACAATCTGTGAAGTGGCACAAGGCCTGACACTCAGGTCACATGTCTGAACTTTAAAAGTCACCCCCATATTCACATTTTAAAATTTAGGATTCTTTGATTTTTAAGATGCATTTTGCGCTTCTAGGTCTTGAATTAGCATTAAGGATAAGGAAAGAGTTTTGAAAAATTGTGGACAATGCTTTCAGTAAACAGATTTTCCTTGGTATTTTAAAAAATTTACCCTATTAAGTTAAATAAAATAATTTCTTTCTATTCTTGCAGCGGTGGGCAAAACCATGGCCTACACCCATCCACTTACCTATTTTTTATGGCTGTTTTTGAGCTATAGCAGCAGATGTTAGTAGTTATAACAGAGACGATCTGGCCTGCAAAGCCTAAAATATTTGAAAAAGTTTGCCAGTCCCTATACAAGAGCATGAGAAATATTATCTATTGTATGGTGATGAATATTCCGGTGGGATTTTTGTTTATTGTAGGATACCCACAAAACTGGGGTAGTCAGTCTTAGGACTTACAAGAACACTGATATTTCATGTTTGTACTGGGTTGAATAGTGTCCCCTAAAAAAAATCATGTCCATTCACAACCTGTGAATATAACTATTGTGAATGTTGGTGTCTCCCACAAAACTGGTTTGTTGCGCTCTTAACTCCCAATGTGCTGTTATTAGAAGGTGTGACTCTGGGAGATGATCATGTTGTATGGGTGGAACATTCATGATGGGACTAGTGCCCTTAAAAAAAGACCCAAGAGATTTCTTTCAACCCTTCTGCCATGTGAGGACACAGTGAAAAGACAGCTGTCTGTTAATCAGGAAGGGACTCTCTCCAGACTCTGAAGCAACCAGTGCCTTGATCTTGGACTTCCCAGCCTCCCAGGACTGATATTTAAACAGTCTGATGTTTAAGTCTATTTTATTTTTATTAAAGCAGCCCAGACTAAGACAGTGACTTTATTTGTAAATAGGGTCTTTGCAGATGTAGTGAGATTACGATGTAGTCATACTAGATTGGGGTGGTCACAAAATCCAATATGATCAATTTCTTAAGAAGAGATTTGGGGCACAGGCACATATACAGAAGAAAGATGACATGAAGATACAGAATGTAGATACACAGGGCAAAAGGCTATGTGACAAAGGAGTCAGAGATTGGAACAATGAGTCCATGAGCCAAGTAATACCAAGGACTGATGGCAAACACCAAAAGCTAGAAGTGGCAAAGAAGGATTCCTTCCCTAAAGCCCCTGGTCTGGCAGATACCTTGATTTCAGAATTCCAGCCCCCAGAGCTGTGAGAAAATAAGTTTCTGTTTTAGGCTACCCAGTTCGTGCTATTTTGTTACAACAGTCCTAGGAAACTAACACAGTATTTTAAACAATTTTGATAAAATACTTAAGTATACTTGAACTACTGAATTTATTTTCTAACGTTTTACAGGTTTAAAGTAGAAGACTAATGGTTATTAGTATTATAGCAGAAGACTTACACTGTAGGCTTGTGCCATATAACAATTTTACAAAATATTTATTTCCTTTTAATAAGAAAATTGTATTGCATTTTAATTATCAATTATGATTTAGTGGGTCAACATAATTCTCCGAAGGTAAAATAGGGTATATAAATGTTTATCTTAATATTCATTTAGTGAAAGACCAATCATTTTTATGATTCTTAAGAGCAAAAAAATTAAAGTTGTGATGGAAAGTGTAGCTTAGTTTCTTCCTTTTAATACTTATCTCTGTTAATTTCATAACTATTAAATTCCATAAAGCAATTATTGCCAATCATTGCAGCTCAAGAGCAATGACTGCTTTATTTGTTAATTAAATACATATTTAAGGCACTTCATTTTGAGTATTAACAAATATTTACTTATTTCTTACTAAGAATAAAAAATTATTTGTAATTCAGGAGGACAGCCTGGATATCTAAGCTATTGGATACTAAAAAATACTTTTGGCAAAATTACATAATCAAAGAAAAAACATGAGAGCATTGGTGGTAACCATAAGTGTCTTAGCACCCAATATTTACAGTAATTTATCATCTCTATTTCTCCATAACCATCCTCCTACATTCCAGAATGTTCTACATATTTTTGTTTTATGGTATCATTGAGTGTATGCTACTACATTTATTACTATGTAATTTGTAGATCCAAGTATCATTTTCAGAGCCCCAAACAACATTTATTAAATTTGCTAAGTAATTATATTTACTCATGATAATTTCAATTCCACAGTGCAAATCAGCACAGGTGTGTCTAGCAGTTAGATTTCTTCATCCACAGAGCCCCTGCTGTACATAAAGCATCCGCTAGTAATTTTCTTTAATTCTCTTAATTGCTTGGGGCAGCCTGAGCCACTCTTTTCCCCTAATTTGATGCTTTTTGTCATGTTTCATAGAAAACAAAATAGTCTGGAATGGGGCTACTTATAATTACAATAATTGAAATACAAGCACACTCGTGTCTAATATAGATTTGGAGTCAACATTGCAGCATTTATTCATATATCTGTGTAATATAAACATTTCAAGAAACTAATGGCCCAGACTCAGAGAGAGGGAAACAATAAGAGGAGAGAAATGCAAAATGAAATGGATGATTAATGTTTTGAAAGGATTATGAAGCATACTTGTAATATTGGGTTGGCCAGAAAGTTTGTTCGTGTGTTTCTGTAACATCTTATGGAAAAACCCAAGCAAACTTTTTGACCAACCTAACATAACCATACTAAAATTCAAACCAATTTTATAACAAATCTTATTTTTGTTGTATTAGGACTTTATATAGTTATATTCACTTGTATTCCATTTATTTTCCAAAGAATCAGTTAAGAATGTACATTCCAGTGTTGTTCAAACTGGGTGATTATCAAACATGCTGGGTTCTTTTCTACTACTCTTAACTTTGTGCATTCTGTTTAATCTAACTAAAGTGCATGGGGCCAGATATACTTGATGTTTTAGACATGCTCAGTCTTTGCTGCATGTGTTTAAGATAAATTAATGATTGGATGGATGAATATTGCTCTTAAACCTTTAAAATGCTGAAAAGGCAACCACTAATATTTCTTGCAGTGTGATATTTTAGCTTTATGCACCATAATTAAATAGGAATTATTTAATGAGTTCAGTTTATTGTACTTGTATAGTGTATGAAAGAAAATGTAAGCCAATGTTTTAAAGTGTTTAAAGAAACTGAACTCTTAATACATTCTGCAGAAATTTTACTCAAGGAAACATAATAGAAGAAGCAGTTTGCTTCTGAAAAGCTCAATTACCATAGAAAGTAAAATGCTGTTACTAAAGAAACAGGTTCCCCTAGAACAAAGCAAATGGCTACATAATTTGAAATCTAGCTTGCACCTGCATGAGTGAGGGAGAAATTTTGATTCCACTAGTCTCTGTCACTCTTAGCAACATTGTGGGTATTGTGTAAAAATTAAGTGAGGAAGGCAACATTGGCTGATGGAATGGCAAACACCTATTTAATAAAATCATTTTTCTTGTTTCCATTTACACTTTTAACTGATGACATTTAGACTATATACCTGCATTTACTAGGAAGCTGTGAAAGCACAGAGGGATGGCTAAAAATACTGCCTATATCATTATTGTAATAGCTGAAAAATCACCTTGGTCCAATATAAGAGACATTCATCTATTAATTCAGATGTATTGGTTCTTAAGATTTTGGAGGCTGTCAAATCTTTTGAGAACCTGATTAAATCTAAGAACTCTTTGACCAGAAAAGTATATACAGATACAGATAATTTCCATATTATTTTAGAGGGTCACGTACTTCCTAAGATCTCCTTGAGAGCTGATAGATTCCAGGTAAAGATGCCTGTTCAAACAGCTACCTCATAAGCAAAGTGTTTATTACTGTGTCTCTAGTTCGCTGATATTTTATATCCAAGATTCACTCTTCTTGAGCCTTCAGAATCATTCTCTGTTTAGATAATTTCTTTCACTTGGTTAGGATATAGCCATAACAAATATCTTTCTACTCCCAATTGGTACTAAAAATACAAAAGGATAATGAATGCATGTTATTAAATAGCATTCACTGATGTTATTTTATATCTTTATAATAATTTTTCTTTTGAATATGCCATAATTTACTTAACCATTATTTCATTATTTGCATTTAGAAATATTTTCATAAATAACTGTACAAATCTCTGACTTTTCCCTTACTGTAAATTCTTAGGACTTGTAATTACTTGGTTGAAAGTGTGAATGTGTTAAAATCATTGATGCATATTACTAAATGGGTCGACACAAAATAGAAACAATTTATAATTCCACCAGCATTTTGAGATAAGGGCTATTTGTATATGTCCTCAGTAACTGGACAATATTCAGTTGTGCCATTGAAAAAACAATAAATAAAAAAATAAAATTTACAGGAAGAATCAAGATGGCAGAGTAGGAGGACATGCACTCACTCCCTCTTGCAAGAGCACCGGAATTACAACTAACTGCTGAACAACCATCGACAGAAAGACACTGGAACTCACCAAAAAAACCCACCCCACATCCAGAGACAAAGGAGAAGCCACAATGAGACAGTAGGAGGGGCGCAATCACGTTAAAATCAAATCCCATAAATGCTGGGTGGGTGACTCACAAGCTGGAGAACAGTTATACCACAGAAGTCCTGAGGGTTCTGAGCCCCACATCAGGCTTCCTAAACTGGCAGTCCAGCAATGGGAGGAGGAATCCCCAGAGAATCAGACTTCAAAAGCCAGTGGGATTTGATTGTAGGACTTCCACAAGACTGGGGGAAACAGAGACTCCACTCTTGGAGGGCACACAAAAAAGTGTGCTCACCAGGACCCAGGGGAAAAGAGCAGTGACCCCATAGGAGACTGAACCAGACCTACCTGCTGGTGTTGGAGGGTTGCCTGCAGAGGTGGGGGGCAGCTGTGGCTCACTGAGGAGACAGGGCACTGGCAGTAGGGGTTTTGAGAAGTGTTCATTGGCATGAGCCCTTCCAGAGTCCACTATTAGCTGCACCAAAGAGCCTGTAAGCTCCAGGGCTGCGTCGCCTCAGGCCAAACAACCACCAGGGTGGGAAAACAGCCCCACCCATTAGCAGGCAAGCAGATTAAAGTGTCACTGAGCTCCACCAACCAAATTGGATTAAAGTTTTACTGAGCTCCACCCACCCAGCCCAACCCATCATCAGTCCCTCCCATCAGGAAGCACCCACAAGCCTCCTAGATAGCTTCCTCCACAAGAGGGCAGACAGCAGAATCAAGCAGTATCAGCACTATTTCATCTTGTGGAACTGAAAATCACAACCACAGAAAGACAGAGAAAATGAAAAGGCAAAAGACTTTGTACCAGATGAAGGCACAAGATAAAACACCAGAAAAACAACTAAATGAAGAGGAGATAGGCACTCTTCTGGAAAAAGAATTCAGAATAATGATGGTGAAGATGATCCAGGACTTTGAAAAAAGATTGGATACAAAGATTGAAAAGTTGCAAGAAAAGTTTACCAAAGACCTAGAAGAATTAAAGAACAAACAAACAGAGATATGCAACACAATAAGTGAAATAAAAAATACACTAGAAGGAACCAATAGCAGATTAACTGAGGCAGAAGGACGAATAAGTGACCTGGAAGACAGAAAGGTGATAATCACTGATGCTGAAAAGAATAAAGAAAAAAGAATGAAAAGAACTGAAGACAGCCTAAGAGACCTCTGGGACAATGTTAAATGCACCAACATTCGCATTATAGGGGTCCCAGAAGGAGAAGAGAGAGAGAAAGGACCTGAGAAAATACTGGAAGATATTATAGTTGAAAACTTCCCTAACATGGGAAAGGAAATAGCTACCCAAGTCCAGGAAGTGCTTAGAGTCCCAGGCAGGATAAACCCAAGGAGAAACATGCCAAGACATATAGTAGTCAACTTGACAAAAATTAAAGACAGAGAAAAGTTATTAAAAGCAACAAGGGAAAAACAACAAATAACATACAAGGGAACTCCCATCAGGTTAACAGCTGATTTTTCAGCAGAAACTCTACAAGCCAGAAGGGAGTGGCACAATATATTTAAAGTGATGATTGAGAAGAACCTACAACCAAGAATACTCTACCCAGCAAGGATCTCATTCAGATTCCATGGAGAAATCAAAAGCTTTACAGACAAGCAACAGCTAAGAGAATTCAGCACCACCAAACCAGCCCTACAACAAATGCTAAAGGAACTTCTCTAAGTGGGAAACATGAGAAGAAAAGGACCTACAGAAACAAAAACAAAACAATGAAGAAAATGGTAATAGGAACATACATCTCGATAATCACCTTGAATGTAAATGGTCTAAACGCACCAACCAAAAGACACAGACTGGCTGAATGGATACAAAAACAAGACCCATATATATGCTGTCTACAAGAGACCCACTTCAGACATAGGGACACATACAGATGGAAAGTGAGGGGATGGAAAAAGATATTCCATGCAAATGGAAATCAAAAGAAAGCTGGGGTAGCGATACTCATATCAGATAAAATACATTTTAAAATAAAAAATGTTACAAGAGACAAGAAAGGACTCTACATAAAGCTTGAGGGATCCATCCAAGAAGAAGAGAGAACAATTATAAATATCTATGCACCCAATATAGGAGCACTTCAATACATAAGGCAAATGCTAACAACTATGAAAGAGGAAATCGACAGTAACACAATCATACTGGGGGACTTTAACACCCCACTTACACCAATGGACAGATCATCCACACAGAAAATTAATAAGGAAACACAAGCTTTAAATGACACAATAAATCAGCTGGGTTTTATAGATATCTATAGGACATTACATCCAAAAACATCAGATTACACATTCTTCTCAAGTGCACATGGGACATTCTCCAGGATAGATCACATTTGGGGTCATAAATCAAGCCTTGATAAATTCAAGAAAATTGAAATTGTATCCAGTATCTTTTCTGACCACAACGCTATGAGATTAGAAATCAATTACAGGAAAAAACTGTAAAAAACACAAACACATGGAGGCTAAACAATATGCTACTAAATAACCAACAGATCACTGAAGAAATCAAAGAGGAAATCAAAAAATACCTAGAGACAAATGACAATGAAAACACAATGATCCAAAACCTATGGGATGCAGCAAAGGCAGTTCTAAGAGGGAAGTTTATAGCGATACAATCCTACCTCAAGAAACAAGAAACATCCCAAATAAAGAATCTAACCTTACACCTAAAGAAACTAGAGAAAGAAGAGCAAACAAAACCCAAAGTGAGTAGATGGATAGAAATCATAAAGATCAGAGCAGAAATAAATGAAATAGAGACAAAGAAAACAATAGCAAAAATTAATAAAATAAAAGCTGGTTCTTTGAGAAGATAAATAAAATTGATAAACCTCTAGCAAGACTCATCAAGAAAAAGAGGGAGAGGACTCAAATCAATAAAATTAGAAATGAAACAGGAGAAGTTACAACAGACACCACAGAAATAATAAGCACCATAAGAGATTACTACAAGCAACTATATGCCAATAAAATGGACAACATGGATGAAATGGACAGATTCTTAGAAAAGTATAACTTTCCAAGACTGAATCAGGAAGAAATAGAAAATATGAACAGACCAATCAAGAGTAATGAAATTGAAACTGTGATTAAAAATCTCCCAACAAACAAAAGTCCAAGGCCAGATGGATTCACAGGTAAATTTTATCAAACATTTAGAGAAGAGCTAACACCCTTCCATCTCAAACTCTTCCAAAAAATTGCAGAGGAAGGAACAATCCCACACTCATTTTATGAAGCCACCATCATCCTGATACCAAAACCAGACAAAGATACTACAAAAAAAGAAAACTACAGACCAATATCACTGATGAATTTAGATGCAAAAATCCTCAACAAAATACTAGCCAACAGAATCCAACAACACATTAAAAGGATCATACACCATGATCAAGTGGGGTTTATCCCTGGAACGCAAGGATTCTTCAATATACACAAATCAATCAATGGGATACACCACATTATCAAACTGAAGGATAAAAACCACATGATCCTCTCAATAGATGCAGAAAAAGTTTTTGACAAAATTCAACATCCATTTATGATAAAAGCTCTCCAGAAGGTGGGCATAGAGGGAACCTACCTCAACATAATAAAGGCCATATATGACAAACCCACAGCAAACATCATTCTCAATGGTGAAAAACTGCAAGCATTCCCTCTAAGATCAGGAACAAGACAAGGAGGTCCACTCTTGCCACTACTATTCAACATAGTTTTGGAAGTTTTAGCCACAGCCATCAGAGAAGAAAAAGAAATAAAAGGAATCCAAATTGGAAAAGAAGAAGTAAAACTGTCATTGTTTGCAGATGACATGATACTATACCTAGAAAATCCTAAAAATGCCACCAGAAAACTACTTGAGCTAATCAATGAAGTTGGTAAAGTTGCAGGATACAAAATTAACACACAGAAATCTCTTGCATTTCTATACACCAACAATGAAAGATCAGAAAGAGAAATTAAGGAAACAATCCCATTCACCAGTGCAACACAAAGAAGAAAATACCTAGGAATAAATCTAACCAAGGAGGTAAAAGATCTGTACTCAGAAAACTATAAGACACTAATGAAAGAAATCGAAGAAGACACAAACAGATGGAGGGACATACCATATTCTTGGATTGGAAAAATCAACATTGTGAAAATGATTATACTACCAAAAGCAATTTACAGATTCAATGCAATCCCCATCAAATTACCAATGGCATTTTTCACAGAACAAGAACAAGAAATTTTATGATTTGTATGGAAACACAAAAGACCCCGGATAGCCAAAGCAATCTTGAGAAGGAAAGACGGAGTTGGGGGAATCAGGCTTCCTGACTTCAGGCTATACTACAAGGCTACAGTGATCAAGACAGTATGGTACTGGCACAAAAACAGAAATATAGATCAATGGAACAGGATAGAAAGCCCAGAGATAAACTATGGTCAACTAATCTATGACAAAGGAGGCAAGGATATACAATGGAGAAAAGGCAGCCTCTTCAATAAGTGGTGCTGGGAAAAATGGACAGCTACGTGTAAAAGAATGAAATTAGAACACTTCCTAACACCATCCACAAAAATAAACTCCAAATGGATTAAAGACCTAAATGTAAGGCCAGACACTATAAAACTCCTAGAGGAAAACATAGGAAGAACACTCTTCGGCGTAAATAACAGCAAGATCTTTTTTAATCCACCCCCTAGAGTAATGGAAATAAAAACAAAAATAAATAAGTGGGACCTAATGAAACTTGAAAGCTTCTGCACAGCAAAGGAAACTATAAGCAAGATGAAAAGAGAACCCTCAGAATGGGAAAAAATATTTGCAAATGAATCAACAGACAAAGGATTAATCTCCAAAATATTTAAACAGTTCATCCAGCTCAATATCAAAAAAGATAAACAACCCAATAAAAAAATGGGCAGAAGACCTAAATAGGCATTTCTCCAAAGAAGACATATGGATGGCCAAGAGGCACATGAAACGCTGATCAAAATCACTAATTATTAGAGAAATGCAAATCAAAACAACAATGAGGTATCACCTCACATCGGTTAAAATGGGCATCATCAAAAAATCTACAAACAATAAATGCTGGAGAGGGTGTGGAGAAAAAGGAATGGTCTTGCATTGCTGGTGGGAATGTAAATTGATACAGCCACTATGGAAAACAGTATGGAGGTTCCTTGCAAAACTAAAAATAGAACTACCATGTGACCCAGCAATCCCACTACTGGGCATATACCCAGAAAACACCACAATTCAAAAAGACACATGCACTCCAATGTTCATTGCAGCACTATTTACAATAGCCAGGACATGGAAGCAACTTAAATGTCCATCAACAGATGAATGGATAAAGAAGATGTGGTACATACATACAATGGAATATTACTCAGCTGTAAAAAGCAGTGAAACTGGGACATTTTCAGAGACATGGATGAACCTAGAGACTGTCATAGAGTGAAGTGAGTCAGAAAGAGAAAACAAATATTCTATATTAACACATATATGTGGACTATAGAAAAATGGTACAAATCAACCAGTTTGCAAGGCAGAAATAGAGACACAGGTGTAGAGAACAAACATATGGACAGCAAGTGGGGAAAGCAGGGAGGGTTGGGGGAGAACGAATTGGGAGACTGGAATACCAAATTGTACACTCTAAATATATGCAGTTTATTGTAAAAAACAAAAAGTTAAAAATAAATAAATAAATAAAATAAAATTTACTGCTACTACCTTATAAAAGACATTATCTGGAATACAGGATAAGAAAACAGATAATAGATTTTATAACAATTACAAGGCAAATGAAAATCCAGTTTCACTTGACTACTTTTTCTGATGATTTTTGCCAAAGTAAAAATTGTACCTGACAAAGTTAAACAGGCAAGACTTTACTCAAGGTTATGAATGATAGAGACTATAACTCACTCTGAGCTCAACTCCACTACAACAAAAGGTAATGGGTTTTTTTTCCTGTTATTTTTTTTTCTTTTTTTAATTGAAGTCTAGTTGATTTACAATGTTGTGTTAGTTTCAGGTATACAGAAAAGTGATTCAAATATACATATATATGTATGTATTCTTGTTCATATTCTTTTTCCATTATAGGTTGTTATAAGATATTGAATATAGTTCCCTGTGCTATACATTAGTACCTTGCGGTTTATCTACTTTATTTTTTTAGTTTAGAAAATTCTTATTTTATATTGGAATATAGTTGATTTACAGTTTTGTGTAGTTTCAGGTATACAGCAACATGATTCAATTATACATATACATATATCTATTCTTTTTCAAATTCTTTTCCCATTTAGGTTATGGCAGAATATTGAGCAGAGTTCCGCATGCTATACAGTAGGTCCTTGTTGGTTATCTCTTTTAAATATAGTAGTGTGTATATATCAATCCCAAACTCCCAATTTGTCTCTCAACCTCACCTTTGCCGTTTGGTAACCATAAGTTTGTTCTCTATTTCTGTGAGTCTGTTTCTGTTTTGTAAATAAGTTCATTTGTATCATTTTTTTTAGATTCCTCATATAAGCAATGTCATATGATATTTGTCCTTCTCTGTGTGACTTCTCTTAGTATGATAATGACATTTGAAGCAACGTGGATGGACCTGGATATTATCATACTGAATGAAAAGACAATGGGTTTTTAAGCAGAGGTGAAAGTGTGAAAAAACTATGGGGGGACTTTAAGAGGGGATTGTTCACTGGGAGGTGTGCAGCAGATTGCTTCCTGAATATGCAAATGTTTTTTGTTTGTTCCTATTTGAATAATCACTAGGCTTTGGAACTCCGATGTCTCAACACTGTGAAACTCTGGAGAAGAAGTACAGAATCTTTTCTAAGCTGGATTTTTAAGTTCAGAGAACTTATAAGTGACATTTGAAGCTTAGTTCAAAAAATATTCCCAGATATTTTATACTTGTGGGATCTGGATGGCCAGAGAGACTCTAGTTAGATGATGAAATTTCTCTTGTCCAACATTTATGTTTCAGAGCACCTAACTCTACACTAAGCATTTGAGCAAGAGATGTCAGTAATATTAAATGAACATATCACAGATTATTTTCTCGTGTAGTGTATAATCAGGCAGAGGTGATAATATATGCATATAACCAGGTGTACTCAGGAAGCATATGATCTACAGATGCCACAGATAGTAATGTATTTGTTTATAATTTTAACATTTTAACTTGTTTTTCTTATTGTTGTCTTGTCTTCCCCTTTTCTATTTAACTCATTAACTTTCATTTCACTTTTTCTGCATGCATCACTATGTTTCATAGTAATTGCTTTTTTGTGAATATTCTATTGCTTCTCTCCTCAAGGGAAAACACGCTGTTGTCTATTCATATATTTTTGTCCTTTCCTTCAGTTAACTTACTCAGCTCTAGCTGCTATTCACTCTCAAGGTGAACTTTCTGTATTCAGAATATCTACTCTTCATTATAAAGTGACATCACACAATTATTCAACTTTTCTTGGTTATAAAAGACACAGATATTGTGCTATTATGAGGCAAGTGTATTACACCCTTTGGCAAAAGTGCATGCTTTCTTCCTCCCCAAAGAAGATGGCTACCAATTAAAGAAAAATGTTTTAAACATGTTAGCTGCATTCAGTTGATACTGAAATATGCACAGGGACAGAGTTTTGGTATCATGTTTGTTTCCTAATTTGTTTTCCTTAATAACTTCTGATCACATTTTGAAGTAATTCTATTAATATACACTTAAGGAAAAATAATTGGCACTGTAGATATGTTTCAGTCTTTCTAGCACAATATTCGAGTGAAATTCATTATGATGCATGTATAATGTAACTTTTTATTATTAATACAAAGCTTACCTAGAATTATGTACAACTTGCTGCATTAGGCATCATGGATTCTTCAAGGAAAGAAGAGACTTTAGCAGTGACCAGGCCTGATGAAGAGAAAAGTGGATTTGGAAAGAGAGAATCAAGCCAAGACAAGATGCAGGACACCTGCACCTCCCTTTGTTAAGAAGGCAAAATTGGATGTCACTGTGCTAAGCATAAGCCTGGCTAAAGGGGAACCATGGAAATATGCGATGGAGGAGACTTTTCTCTTTTTCCTGCCAAGTAAAAAAAAAAAAAAAAAAATCTTTCTATCTCCCTCCAAACATGAAAGGAAGAGTTAAGTCAAAAGGCACCAGATAAAATGTTAATGTTTGCAGGTCAAGAACTCCTTTGAAAAATTCTGCTAACGTGAGGGAGGGGATAAATAATAGAATGTACATTGATAAGCATTGATAATTGTTCCACCATTTTTGTAGCTGAACAGACAAAACCCTCTCCCCAGCAGCAATTCATGGACTCTAATTTAAAATGCTCCTCATATAAGAAAATAACATGATAAAAATGAAAATCTTGTTATTTTTTCCCCCAGACCTAGATTTTTAGTGAGAGGATAAGAAAAGACTGAAAGATAAAAACGACTTCTTTGGAAGAGATTTTTCTCACTGAGGTCAGTAAATTGAGAATTCCGATGAGCCAGGAAATTCTTCTTAAAGAATCCTTAAGTTCATTTGTTTATAAAATAATTCAACAAAAGTACCATTTAAAATCAGAATGTTATTTTCAGATACTTCAGGTTTAGAAGAATTTGTTTGTTAGAATTTAGGTATTCAATGTGCAAACCCATTTCCACCCACCTCAGCTAGGATTTAGGCTGCTCTTAGCTTATCTATCCAAACTACCTTTCTGCTTGAGAGGAATTAGATTACAAATCTCATATGCTTGCCTCATGCATACATTGAGCAGAGAAGCCACCTGCTTATTCCACAAAATGTATCTGGAGAAACATTTTTTTTTTATTTAAGATTGTTTACAACCCATTATTTATGTATTAGTACCAGGGGAAGAAGTTGTATAATTACTAGTTTCTTCTCTTCTTCTTTGTGCAGAATACCATCGATGCTAAAAATTTATCCAAAATTTAACATACAATTAAAAATATCCACTCTATAAGATCTATAGTTAGGTCAAATGTACATAAATTTAAAAAATTTAAACACAACTCATTTGGACGATCAGATTAAGGAAAAGCGTGATGAACTAAATGAAGCCATTCTAGGAGAAAGGAAGCTCTCAAAATTGGAGTGATTTTTGATGATGATGTCATTAATGATTTTCCAATAAGTAACACTAATTATTTTGGCACTAAGTTCCTGGCTTCTTCAAAATTTAAAGCTTATGCTCCCTCAGGGACATGAACTAAGCAGAGAGATGTTCATCCCCACAACAGCTGAGCAGGCAAAATATGTCAAAATGTCAGACTGTGAAACTGGAGTAAAAATGTAAGAGAGGGATATTGCCAGTCCTTGTGCTTTTGTGGCCATTAAATCACATTAGGTATGAGAGTTGACATTCACGAGTTCACAAATCACATATGACATACAGAAATATCTTTATAAAATAATAGAAGAGTCCACCCAATACTAGAGCAGTGTTTCTTAAGTTTTTTCATTGTCTCCCTCCCAGGAGACATCTCAAATATATTTTCCCCAAATCATTGCCCCTTTCAAATTTAGTACTGCAGATATATGTCTATTTACTATATGCACACTTTTGCTTTATACATAAAAAGAGTAAGGTTTTTTTTCCCCCACACACCCTCCAAAAAAAATGGGCAATTTTTGGCCCCATGGGAGCAATAAACCCCTGTTCCAAAAGCATTCATTAATAGATGAAAAAATTAGTGTCTGGAGGAAGAAATTTTTTTTTCAGATTCTAAATAATTGCCCTCTCATTCAATTTATCTTAGCAAAGGATAACCTTCATTAAAAATCGATTTCTCCAAAAATTCATTTCTCATTAAGTACAAAAGAGGTACTTCTGTGAACTAGTGACTAGCTTATTTCTTTGAGTATAGTTTTGAAAACTTTCCTAATCCTGATATCTGTATACAATCTGTACCGTGTACCTCTCTACTAGTAGTAGTTCCACTACTACCTATTCATTAACAATTGTTAATTCTATACTTGCAGCCTGGAATCTTTCAAGGGTTGTATATTTTACTGAATGCTATACATCTTCATCTGAAGAGCCCACAGGTACCCAAGGTAAAAATGTACACACTACTTCTACTTTTATAAAAAGTTTTTAATGAAAACTTCTTCCTTCCCTTATCTAACACTTCTATTTGTTCACTAATGTCTGTTGACTCCTGGATTATAATCTCTCATATTTATGAACATTTCTCATGTTTATTCTTTAACCTCATCATTCACGCAATTCCTGTATTAGATCAGCTCTCCTCCTCCCATATCTACACTATTGAATAACTCTAACATTATCTCTCTTCCTCTAGTTCTGCCTACACCAACTCAGTCATTTTCACTGTTACTTGCATAATTTCACTAAAACAAATCTAGTGATATAATTCATTTTCTTTAAGATGACTCCCCATTCCTCAAGAAATAATGTTAAACCTCTTTATTTGAATGTACAAACCTGACACTAACCTAACATATCTAGCCTTATTTATAGCCACTTCTGTCCAATGTTAAAGCCATATTAAGTTCATTAATTTTGCCAATTTCTGCAACTACTTCGTGTGGTTATGCTTTTCTGAGACTTTGTACATGACAGCTAACCCCTGCTGGCCTCCTCAAGTCAGCCTCCTAAACTTTCAAAATCCACTTCATGTCTCTGCTTTTGTAAAGACTTCCTCTACTCTCTAAATGGAGTTTATCAATCAAGCTCATTTTGTGCTACTTTAATATTTAGTATTGACTTCCAGTATAACAGTAATTATATTTTTCAAATATTTTATATCTGCCTCCGTGATAATGCTTGACAAGAAGAATAATTTAATTCATTTTTGAATCTACATTAACTGATTCAACTCAATATATACTTAGATATGAACTAATGTATAGATCATCAATAAATGAATGTAAGAAGTTAATGGGAGGCAATGTGGCTAGAATAAAAGAGCTCATGAAAATAAACCAGTTGCACTAGTCACTGAGAGCTTCAAATACAGTTATTCACATGCCAATAAAATTCATTTTGGGGAAATGATATTATTTCCCATCAATAAGTTAATATAGTTTCTGGCTTTTCCAAGAGAAAAAAAAAAAAAGCCTAAGTGTGCTAATCAGTGAGAAACTAATCATGTTTTCCTAATGAGGAACATAGTAACCTTGTAAATGTTTCAGTCCATAAGCCAATGAGCCATTTCACAAATTTTAACAGTGTATTCGCTGGTTTTCTGTATACTTCTATCATATGCTTAACACTCAGGAAAATGAATTCCTTAAAAATGACATCCCCTAAAGATGTACTTGAAATATTCAAGTAAAATCAAAGTATTTTCTATTTTCTAAAGTTAATTTTAGCATCTCATGTCACCCGAGAGATAAATGAGCTAATTTTCTGTAAAATCTATTATTAATACTACCAATTATACATGAAACACCAAAATGTCTGATATCATGTCTTATCAATTTAGATTAGGATAAGTATCTCAGTCAAATAAAAGAACTTGCTTTTTTACTTGAAGTTTGTGGCTGGAATACTTGGACCTGATAATTTTGTTTCTCTTAGCCAAAGTCTGTCTAAAATATATTCTCCCTAAGCCTCATTTTGATAGTTATGAGACATTTTGATTCTTCTTTTGGAAGTAAAAATGTATCTAATGCCTGTCAAATCTCTAAAGCTTTAGTCTGGCGTGAGTTTTAGAAAAGAACAGAATCTCTAGGTGTACAGATGATTAATGAGAGAAGTCTGAGCACTGAAACACAGAGGAGAAAAAGATTAACACCATGTATATGCTTAACTGGAATATTATGGAGGAACTGGAAAATGTCAAATATTGAACAGATATAGGATTAATTCAGGTTTCCTTGACAGTGATTTATATGGCATCTCTTAGGTAATAAAAAACGTAGAAGGCATAAATTGAAAGTAAAGAGATAAAATTTATAAATAAGATTGGTGATAAAGGGAAAAGGGAAACGTGTATTAGTAGAATATATCAGAAGTTTTCCTACCTAGAAACTGTAAGTGGCTCAATTATTATTTATATCACATAAACTTCCACCAGCTTTGAATTCAGTATATGAAGAAATTTGAAGAAAAAAAGTAAAAAAAGAGTTGTGTGGACATAACTATCCAGCCTATGTGCTCTAATTAAAGTTCTTTTTATTCAATCTGAATGTCAAAATCTTTCACTCCACTAAATCTCTAGTTCACACATATCACAAATCACTCCCATTCCCTTTCCATTATGCCTGGAAAAACTCTGCTCTGAGAGTTTGAGTCATGAAGAAATAAAGAGTGAAGGGAAATGAACATTAGGTTTTGACCCAAAGTAGTGATTAATTATTTTGTTGAGATTTAATTCTGCCATGCTTAGTTACTCGTCCCATTTTGTGCTTCCCCATTTTTGCAAGAATTTATTCTCTAAGTTTGTATTATTTTTGTTGTCCTTTCTTTCCTGTTCTGTTTTTAGAAGTGAATCATGCAGCAGTGAACATAGCCAAATGTCAGGACAATTTAAAAGTAAAAACAAAACAAAATAAAACAAAAGCAACAAAAAAACTCCTGAGCTGTATAAGCAATTGATTAAGATAAATGCAGATGTATTATACACACACACACACACACACACACACACACAGTCTTTCTTCCAATTATTTTTCTGTTATGACTGCATGTAAAACTTTCAAGCTATAGTTTATTTTTTAAATGTTGAATCAAATGTATTTCCTCTGGAACACCATGGCTTACTTTATCCATTTTCAGTATAAAACTAGTTTGACTTAATATACAGAAAGCGCTGGTGGGAAGTATAGTAGACTGTATATAGGAAGGGTTAATAAAAATGCCCACTGTTTGTAAGATTAAAAATGCATACAAGGAAAAACAGGAAGATTGCAAGTAATTAGGCAGTCCAGGGTTGATTTCCTTCCTGTACCAAACAATCTACATGATTTCTAAAAATCTCCACAGCAAATGTGAGCAAAATTATGAGGCAGAGAAAAAGATAAGAAATAATTACACAAACACATCTGCTAGTGTATTGCAACACAAAGTACCTTAAAGAAGTTCAAAGGAACTGAAACCAATATGTAACATCGTGACTACAGGAAAATGGAAGATGACTGAAATAAGATAATAGATTGCACATTAATAATTAAATACAGGCATTGCATATATACTTAACTCTTGAAAATTTTAAATATGACAGATTTATGAAAAGTATGAAATAAAATACATCATTACATTGAGATTAAATTATATTGAGATTCATTTTCCCTATTAATGACCTAATTGGTTAAAATGCTTCCAGTTCAGTACTGGAATTCGTGAGTCATATTGTATCAGCTTTGAGGAAAGGAGGAGGATCTTAAAAATAGAGAAAATCTCATGTATTGAATTTTAAGTCAGATATACAAACATATAGTCAAAACGTCATTTTAGGGAAGTAAATTCCAGGCCAAGAAAAATGAAATTATGTCATGAATCAGAAATGGTGGGTGAGGGAAGTGAATAGTGGAAAATAGAGTCACTGAAATAATTGCTGGATTTCTAATAAAGAGGTCAGTTATTAAAATTTCTTTAGTTACGTAGATAACTTGATGCCAACAAAATACTAAATTCATTCAACTAAACTTCCTTTGATTTTCTTAAAAACTACTTTATTGAGGCATGATTGACATGTAAAAAGCTGTACTTCTATTTAATATATGCAACCATATATAGAATCACCACCATTAAGGCCATAAACATACCCACCACCTCCCAACATTTCCTCCCACTATCTTTATTATATTTTTTGTGTGGTAAGAACACCTGACATCATATTTACCTGCTTAACAAATTTTATACAATAAAATATTGTTAGCTATTGGCACTATCTATATGATAGGTCTCCAGAACCCATTTTATCTTGCAAAATGGAAACTTTGCACCCTTCGACCACCACTTTCCATTTCCCCATCCCAACAGCCTCTAGCAACCACCTTTCTAGTCTCTGAGTCTACATATGGTGAGATCATATAATATTTGTATTTCTGTTTGGCTTATCTCACTTAGCATAATGTTCTCCAGGTCCATTCATGTTCTTGTAAATAACAGGATTTTCTTCTTTTTTAAGGCTGAAATATATTCTATCGTATGCATATATCACATTTTCTTCATTTATCCATTGTTAAGCATTTAGGTTATTTCTGTATCTTAGCTATTGTCAATAATGCTGCAATGAATATCAGAGTACAAGTACCTTTTCCAGATTCTGATTTCAATTCCTTTGGGTAGATACCCAGAAGTGGGATTGCTGGATTACACGGTAGTTCAATTTTTAATTTTTTTAAGAAAACTCCATACTATTTTCCATGATGCCTATAATAAATTATATTCCCACACTGTACTAGGGCTATTTTTTCTTTCCATGCCAGCCAACACTTGCTATTTTTTGTTTTTTAGAGAATCTTTATCCTTACAGATGTGAGGTGATATTTTCTTGTAGTTTTGATCTTATTTCCCTGATCGTTGCATCCCTGATGATTTGCATTTCCACAATGATGTTGAGCACCTTTTCATATACCATTGGTTATTTGTGTGTCTTATTTGGATAAATGTCTTTTCAGGTATATGCCCATTTTAAAACCAAGTTATTTGTGTTTTGAGTTTTTTGTTTCTTTGGTTTTTGCTATTGAGTTATATTAATTGCTTATATATTTTGAATATTAATCCTTTGTCAGACATGATTTACAAATATTTTCTCCTATTATCTTGGTTGCCTTTTCATTTTGTTGATTATTTCCTTTGTCATGCAGAAGCTTTTCAGTTTGATGCAATCTCACTTGTTTATTTTTGCTTTTGTTGCCTGTGCTTTTAATGTCATATCTGAAAACTTATTGTCAAGACCAATGTTAAAGAGACCGTGGATTCATTTTGAGTTGATTTTTGTGCATTGTGTAAGAAAAGGGTCCAATTTTATTCTTTGGTAAGTGGTGTTCAGTTTTCACAATGCGATTTTTGTAAGAAACTACATTTTCTCTATTTTGTATTCTTGGCGCCCTGTTGAAGATTAAACATATGTGCATGACTTTATTTCTGGGCTCTTGACTTTTTTCCATTGGTATATGTGTTTGCTTGTATGTCAGTACTATGCTATTGTAATTGTTACAGCTCTATAATATAATCTGAAATCAGTGTGAGGCTTCCAGTTTTGCTCTTATCTCTCAAATGGCTCTTCGGGGTCTTTTAAGGTTCCACATGAATTTTAAGGTGTTTTTTCTATTTCTGTGAAAAATTCCTTTATTATTTTGATAGGGATTACATTGACTCTGTAGATCACTTCAATATATGGAAATTTTACTATCATTATAATAATACTAATATATGAACACAGGATAAATTTCCAATTATTTGTAACCTCTTCAATTCCTTTCATCAGCGTTTAATATTTTTTAGTGTACAGTTCTTTCACCTCCTTGGTTAAATTTATTTCTTGGTATTTCATTATTTTTGATGTTATTATGAATGAGATTCTTAATTTCTTTTTTTGAATGGCCTATTGTTAGTGTATAGAAACACCACTGATTTTTATTTATTGATTTTGTGTTCTGCAACATTAGTGAATTCATTTATTAAGTCTAATCATTTTTGGTGGAGTCCTTAGCATTTTCTATATACAAAATCCTATCATCTGCAGAGATAGTTTACTTGTTCCTCTCAAATCTGGATGCCTTTTATTTCTTTTTCTTGCCTGATTGTTCTGGTTAGCACTTCCAGTACTATGTTTAATAGAAATAATGCAGGTGTGCAGCTTTGTTTTGCTCTTGATCTTAGAGGAAAAGCTTTTGTATTTCTGAACATCAGTTGTAATGTCTCCTCTTTCATTGATAACTCTATTTATTTGAGTCTTCTCTCTTTTTTCTTAGTCTAGCTAAGTTTTGTCAATTCCATGTATCTTCATAAAATTAACTGTTAGATTTGTTGCTCTTTTCTATTGTTTTTCTAGTCTCAGTTTCATTTATTTCTACTTTGATATTTGTTATTTCCTTTCTTTGCTAATTTTGGGCTTACTTTGTTCTTCTTTTTCTAATTCTTTGAAGTGTAAAGTCAGGTTGTTTGTTTGCAATCTTTCTTTTTACTTAAAGTAGACATTTATCTCTATAAACTCCCCTTTTAGAACTGTGTTTGCTGCATACCACAGCCAAGATATATTGTGATTCCATTTTCATTTTTCTCCAGATATTTTTTGGTTTTCCTTTTGATTTCTTCTTTTACCCATTGATTGTTCAGAAACATGTTTTTTATATCCATATACTTGTGAATTTTCCCCTTGTCATTGATTTTGAGTATCATATATCAATGTGATAAGAGAGGATACTTGATATGATTTCCATCTTCCTAAATTTGTTAAGACTTGTGGCCCAGCATATGATCTATCCTGGAGAATGTTCTGTGTGCACTTGTGTATTATGGTGCTTTTGGACGAAATAGTCTATGTATGTCCCTTAGATGCCTTTGGTCATTAGTGTTGTTTAACTCTGATATTTTACTTATGGATTTTATATCTGGGTAATCTGGATAGATGATTGCTAAATTGAGCCCTTTATCATCATAAAATGACCTTTTTGTCTCTTTTGACAGTTTTTGACTTAGAGTCTATTTTGTCTATTCTGAGTATAATCATTCATTCTCTTTTGGTTATTATTTGAATGAAATATTTTTTTCTTTCTTTCACTTTCAGTCTATGTGTGTCCTTAAAGTTGAAGTAGTCCCTTGTAGGAAGCATGTAGTTGAGTCTTGTTTGTTTTTTCTTTTTTAATCTATTCAGCCATTTTATATCTTTTGATTATAAAATTTAATCCATTAACACAATGTAATTATTAATATGTAAGGACTTATTATTGCCATTTTGTTAATTATTTTGTTTTATAGTTCTTTTGTACCTGTCTTCCTCTCTTGCTGTATTTCTTTTGATTTGATGACTTTTTATAATGGAATGATTTGGCTGCTTTCTCTTTATGTTTTATGTACCTACCACAGATTTTTACTTTGTGATTACCATGAGGCTTACATAAAATATCTTAGAGTTATAAAATCTACTTTAAGCTGGAAATAACTAATTTCTACCACATATAAATACTCTGCATTTTTATTCCCCCTTCCACATTTTGTGTTATTGATGTCACAATTTACTCCTGGTTCACTGCGTATCTATGAACAAATTTCTAGCTATAGTTATTTTTAATAATTTTGTGTTTAAGTTTTTATGCTAGTTATAACAATTAATTGTCAGCAGTTTAACAGTCAGTTTTATACTAGAGTTATAACAGTCAGCAGTGATAACAACTTAACTTTGGGATTTCCAATATCTGATTCTGAATGTGAAGAGCTTGGAAGTTGCTACTTGAACCTAGCAAGTAAAATGCTAAGAAGAGGGAAAAGTAAACAACTCTTCTTGGATTCTCAAAAGCCAGGAGGACCCAAGGCAAACTACTGTCCCCAAGATTGAAGAAATAGGTCAACACAGGGAGTTGAGGCTTACTGGAGCAGATCCTCTGGAGCAGAAAATGCCAAAGTAGCAAGTGCCAGGGTAGGAAAACCTGAATTATAATTGATGAATTGCTGGAAACTCAGTGTGGGCAAGTATAACAGTTAAAATCTTCAGGGGGACTTAGTCATCAGAGGTAAATTTTTGTGTGATTTACCCCCAGGTGCTTGTCCAGTTTCTCACAGTAAATATCAGGTAAAAATTATTCTCATGCTCTGGCAGGGGGAGGGGATTATAAAACATTTTAAAATAAATCTGAGCACTTTGTTCTTCTTAACAAGGACTGGCCTTAGGAGAAACTAGTTAACAAGAGCCTAACCTGCTGGGGTATTATCAGAAACTAACTAACGTGGGGAAGGGAAATACCCAACTTCAGGCAATTCTAGTCAGCCTCTCCCATGTAAAGGGAAAGGAAAAAAGAACAAACTGAGAGCATTTGTTAAGTTCATAATCTAGAGGCACAGAGTCAGTAAAAGGCTGAGACATCATTATAGGAACACTGAACACTTTCCTTCCCACCACACCTCACCACCACTTTACAAAAGGCATATTTACAGCAGTTCCTTATACCCAATACATCATGTCCAGCTCTCAAGGAAAAATAATAAAGCATATCAAGAGGGGAAAAAAAAGGATAAAGACAGTGTGAGGATCAGGACTAGACATGGCAATGATGTTGGAATTATCAGATGAAAAATGTGAAACAGCTATGATTAATATGTTAAGAACTCTAATGGATAAAATATGCAACATAGAAGAACAGATAAGCAATATAAGCAGGGATGGAAATCTTAAGAGAAAACAAAAGAAATGCTAGAGATAAAAACCACTGTAGCAGTATTAAAAAATACCTTTAATGCACTTATTAGTGGACTGAATATGGTTTGAAAAGAATCTCTGAGCTAGAGGAGATATCAATAGAATCCTAAAATAAGCAAAAAGCAAAGTGAATAAAGACTGAAAATAAGATAGAACAGATTATCCAAGGGCTGTGTGGCAAACTATAAAAGATGTAACATATACAAAATGGAACACAAAAGGAGAAAAAATACAGAAAGGAACAGAAGAAATACTTAAAACAATAATGGCTGAAAAATTTTCAAATTAATGTCAGACACCAAATCACAGATCCAGGTAGCTAGAGAACACTAAGCAGAATAAATGCCAAAAAAACTACATTGAGGTATATCATTTCCAAATTGCAAAAGTCAAAGGTATAGAAAAACTCCTGAAATAAGTCAGAGGGAAAAAACAGCTTACCTATAGAGGGGCAAAGACAAGAATTGCATCTAACTTCTCAGAAACCATGCAAGCAGGAGGGTTGAGAAAAATATTTAAAGTTTTGAGAGGGAAAAACAAACAAACAAAGAAACAAACAAAAACACCAGCCTAGAATTCTGTTCTCTGTGAAATTATCCTTCAAAAGTGCAGGAGAAATAAAGACTTTCTCAGAGAAACAAAAATTGAGAGTATTTGTTATCAGTAATTCTGCCTTGCCAGCAATGTTCAAAGAAATTATTCAGAGAGAAGGAATATAATCTAGATGAGAAAACAGAAACCCAGATATACATAAATAAAGGAAAAGCATTTAAGAGATTTGGGCTGATTATGATGTGTTGATGTAGTTTCATCCTTGGTAAGAAATATATCACAGTGATGAAGGATGTTGATAACAGGGGAGGCTATGCATGTGTGGGGGCAGAAATTATATGGGAAATCCCTGTATTTTGTTGAGCCTAAAATTGTTCTAAAAAATAGTTTAAATAATACCTTAACTTTGACAGTTCTTGGTAAAAACTGTAAACTTTTACTTCTCTCCCAAATATCTTAGGTTATTAATGTCAGAATTTACATCTTTTTATATTGCATATTTATTAATAAATGCTTATAGCTGTAGATATGTTTAATACTCCTGTCTTTTAATTTTCATACTTGAGTAAAAAGTGATTTACACAAGCACCATTACAGTATTAGAGTATTCTGAATTTGACTGTATACTTATATTTAGCAATGAGTTTTATACTTTCACTTTTTTGTGTTTCTGATTAGCATCCTTTCATTTTGACTTGAAGGTATCCCATTAGAGTTTTATATAAGGCAGCTCTAGTGGTGAAAAACTCTGTTTTTTGGTTTGTTTGTTTGGTCTGGGTAAGTCTTTATCTTTCCTTCATTTCTAATGTATGTCTTTGCCAATCTTATTATTCTTGGTTGGCTGTATTTTTTTTTTTTTTCTTTCAGCAGTTTGAATATATCTTTCTACTCTCTCCTTGCCTGCAAGGTTTCTGCTGAAACATCCACAGATAGCCTTATGAGGGTTCCCTTATCTTTCAGCTTCCAAAATTCTTTATTGTTATTAATGTTGATATTTGATTTTAATGTCTTGGTGAAGACCTCTTTATGTTCAATCCATTTGGAGTTCTCTGGGCTTAATGGATCTAGATGTTCATTTCCCTCCATAGATTTTGGAGTGTTTCTTTCATTTTGTCTTTAAATAAGCTTTCTGCTCCCTTGTCTTTCTCTGCTCCTTCTGGAACTTCCATAATGTGTATAATGACATTAAATGGTATCCCATAAGTAGTGTAGACTTTCTTTACTTTTTTTTTTTAATGTAGGCTTTTCTTTTCTTTTTTTTTCTTTTTGTTTCTTGACGATAATTTCAAATGATCTGTCTTTGAGTATGCTGATTCTTCTTCTGCTTGATCAAGACTGTTGTTGAAGTTCTCTATTAAATTTTTCAGTTCATTCACTGTATTTTTCAGCTCTCAAATTTTATTGGTTCTTTTTCATGGTTTCTATCACTTTGTTAAATTTTTCATTTTGTTTATTATTTGTTTCCTTTATTTAGTTTAGTTGTCTTTGTTCTCTTATAGCTCACTGAGCTTATTTAAGATGATTATTTAAAAGTCTTTGTCAAGCAATTTGTAGATCTCCATTTTGGGGATCAGCTACTGGAGCTTTAATTTTTTCTTTTGATGGTATCATTTCCTTGATTCTTAGTGTTTCTTGAAGCCTTGTATTGCTGTCTTCACATTTGAAGGAGCAATTGCCTCCTCTGGTTTTTATGGACAGTCTTCAGAAAAAAATACATTCACCATTCAGCCTGGCCAGAGATTCAGGGACTATCTTAGACTTTTTCTATGGACAAGCCTGCTCCAGTCATCTTGCTCCCTCTTGGGAGAGAAGTTTTAGATTGTGTCTGTTTTCAATCCTGCAAAGCTGGGCTGGATGTTGAGAGACTTGTATTTATTTTTCCTAGGACACTCAGAAGTGTCCAAGGTTCTGTGCCTCCTCCCAGTCCAACAGAGTTGGGACCAGTGCTGATATCCCTGTGCTTTCTGTGGGGAATCCCATGTACTGTCTGTGGAGGCTTGTTCCACCACCTGCAGGGGAGCATGGGGCACTGACTAAGAGGGGAAGCACAGGGTACTAGAGGTACACATCAGCTAGTTGAAGGGATGTACAGATGAGGTGGCATTTGGAGTTCATGGCTTGATGAGATCTATGCACTAGTTACTGTGAACTTCTGCCTGTTTTCCCTGCTCCTAGCTGTTCCCAGACTTTTCAGTCATGGCAATGCCCTCAGTATTCTGGATGAGGTGAGAAAGATTTGGGTCTCTTAAGCAGCATCCCACTGGTTCTGGGGAAGCTGGGAGGTCATTTCATTCTCCCTTTTGTCCGTGGGAGAAATTGTAGGCTGAGGGTCTTTTTTGGCATTGAACTGTATCACCTGGGGAGAGGCATAATGCAGATAAAATAAAACTGTTCTGCTTACCCTCTTCATTGGGTCTATTCTTGAATTTTTGGCTCCACTGTTATGCTGGAACCTCTCAGCTGTATACCTAGACTCCTATAAGGATTGGTGGTTGTTAAAATTATTGTTTTTGGCAGGATATAAGTGTTGGAGCTTCGTATAACATTATCTTGCTGATGTCACATCTCCTAAACTCTCTTTTATTGATTCCATATACATTAAATGATTTTCTGGTATAAACTTGTGTCCTCATGTAGATTTGTCTGTATAGAGAGACCACTTTTGTCAGTTTCAAGTGAATATTTCAGTTCCTATGGCAATTATCTTTGTTTAACAGGTTTGAATATTAAGCTCTGTGTTAGTTAGTGCTAGTTTGCCCCTGAGAAAACTGTATGATGCTTACTTAGATAGCTGTGCAGGAAATGCTGACACTCAGTATCTACTAGTAATAGAATAACTAAGGAAATAATTCCTTGTGTTTCTTGATAGTCAGGACTTCACAGCTCCTCTTTTCCAAAGCATAATCCTAGCTTCCAAGATTTTGGAGCTATAGATCATCAGTAAAAGGCTATATTTATGTGTACAAACATTAACTATAAAAAGTCAACATTTTAAGTCTATTATTTTATTTTATATCATGATCTCATTTTTAATTAAATGGTATTCACAAATATTGGTATATACAGTAAAAGCAAATACTTTTTAAAAAACAGCCTACGTTTTCATTCACAGTTTGCCTTCTTTTCATCAAATTGGTCTCATGTAGTATAAATGTTTTATTTTAGCTATGCAGCGTTTCTTTGTTTTCATAACATCATCACTCAAGATGCTAATTACCATGGTGGACATTTATGTCATTAGAATGGCTTACAATTTAACAGATTGTTATAAAATTGGATCTTATCCTTAAGCTCCAATGTCTGTATGGCCCTGATAATTTAGAAAATGCAGTCACCATTGTACCTAACCTGAGGAAATGAATAAATGACTATCTGCAGTCCTGGCTTCATTTGTGCTTTTATATTGCCTAGGGCATGGCTTTGGTATAGTTCACAGAATATGTCAAAGAATAATTGTGAAATATTTGGCTGTAAGGTGATTTGGATGTCCCTGATTAGAAAACATTTGCATATGAGATAATCAACTATTTTCAATCATAATTGCATGTATAAGTCCTCATTATTTAGGATTGACTTTTGACTGGAACTATGCCTATGTGCTGGCATAATATTTTGAGCTCTTATATTTATTGTGCATATCAGAAAAGGATATTAATTTATTGAAAGTTATTTGCTTGTCTTGCATGTTTTAGATTTTAAAGAGGTTTACTATAAAAATTTACTTACAAATATGCTAAATAGTCACTTCATAGTTTTTAAAGTGATATATTGTTTTATTTATGTCTACCGAATGGTAAAGACTATTCTGGTATCGATATTTTCTAAAAAGTAGCTTATTCCTTAAATGAAATACTTTTGCTAAAATTTTAGTGAAAAGTTATATGTATATTACTATATGAGTCTGTAGTCACATGATTTTTTTTCTTTTCAAAGTATAGAAAAGTAGAGATACAGCTGGCGTAAAGGAATATCTGCCTAACACACAGAAATATGCCCATGAAAAGAGAATGTCTTTGATATCCCCTCATTGAGGAGCTACTGCTTCTTCACAGCAACCTTGAGATTCTAATATCAGAGATGATTATAATATCTGATTCCATGTGCAGTGATTTTTGACTCAAGGAATATATCCATGATCTGAGGATAGTCAATCATATTGTACCTTTTAAATTTTTCAAAGGTGTTGAAGGGTGTTTTATTTCTGATGGTAAAGATGGGGAGAATGGGTTCATATCTGCACATGCCATATGAAATAAACTGGAATGAGAATAAAGCTGATGCTTAGAGAAGGGAAGAGATGAGAGTTAAAGATACTATCAGCCACCTTAGAGTCCTTTTTAAAATCTCTCCTGAGGTCAGATCTACAAATGTCTTTTCTGCTATATGATTTTCTATAGTTGCTTAGTTCAGATTAGGCTTGTGAACTCTCAACTGAAACAGAAGGTGCAAAAAAAAAGTACTAGTCATTGATCAAACAGTATAATTAATTAGAATTAAATAATCACCTTATCCTTTCAAATGTATTGCTCTGAAGCTAGATTGATATTTGGAACACCAGAGGTCAACCTAAAATGGTATCCTTTTACCCACAGTGCATTTTTTATTATATCTCCCTGGCTTTGACAAATGGAGAAAACTTTCACAATGAAGATGTTACCTCTTTAAGACTGCTTTTAGTCTTGATAGATACCTGGGGTGGGGGATGATGAGCAAGGACATATTGGGAAAACTAAATAATATGGTTCAGAAAAAGTACTTTAAAATTTTGAGGCCTAGCCTCAGTGTAGCAACTGAATACTATAATGAAAAAAATAAATTGTGTAATTTTTGATTATGACCAGGACGATAATCATCGTACCCATTACAAAGATTTAAAAAGTTGAAAGGACTCACAAGGCTCTATAGAGTTAACTCTTGCCCATGCTTAATAAAGGTTATATACATAGTGCAACAGGAAAACATACAGGAAATCATTGAAAGTCCAATTATTTCAGTCACTGTACTGCCATCTGCCCCGCCGCCCCACCCACACCCCCTTCCAGGATACATTTTCAGTCTCACAAAACTTCATAGGAGTTCATCTTCAGCTTATGAAATCCCAGTGTTTGAGCCAGATATCATTGTGATTTCAAGGAAACCCAAGCAGATACTGATAGTAGGGTATTTTGTACACAGTCATACACAGATGGTCACATAACTCAAGGTGCCCAGTTGTGTGAACTATCAAACTGAACATCCCAACAAGTAGAACAAGCTGTCACCAAGCTTTAAACAGCATATCATGATTCACAAGTCATTCTTATCTTGCTCAAGGGTCAGCCATCACTTCCATGCATCTTCAGAGATAAGCATCAAGCTGTTGCAGTCTGGCTACCTGATAACCCCATGTTACATAAGCATTAATTAAATTATATGACCATAAGATGTGTGAAGGAGGAAATTTGAAAGGAATGGGAAAGCTGCATTGATTTAAGAAATAATGAAGAGAAGACCAGGCTCTACTTGATGCCATCAAAGATGATTCTCTTGGATTGTCATTATTTTCTCTTCACTTTACTTTCTTTTACTTTTGATTTCTTCTCTCCCATCCAATAATTTTAATCAATTTTATTGAAGAATAATTTGCATATAACAAGTGCACTCATTTTAAATATCAAGTTTGATGGCTTTTTATCCCTGATTAGGTAGATTTTTAATATTAAAACATATTTGGAATATAACATTGTATAAATTTAAGGTGTACAAAAGATTTTATACATTTATATATTACAATATATAATTGCCTTGTAGGCTTAGCTAAAACTATCTATTGTGTCACGTGATTATCATTTCTTTTTCTGTGGTGGTAATAATTAAGCAGTCTTTTAGCATGTTTCATGTTTGTAATACAATATTATTGTCTATAATCGCAGTACTGTGCATTGGATCTCTGGGACTTTTTTAAATTAGTTGCAAATTTGTTTCTTAAACAAAATTTTTAATATCCTCCACCCCAGGACCCTGGTAACCATTATTCTACTCCTTTTATTTTTATGAGTTTGGCTTTTTAGGTTCCACACATAAGTGATATTATACAGTCTTTCTCTTTCTCTGCCTAACAAATATCACTTAGCATAATGTCCTCAAGGTCCACCCATGTTGTCTTAAATGGCAGAATTTTCTTCTTTCTCATGCCTGAAAAATATTTCATTCTGTGTATGTGCGTGTATATATATATATACACACACACACATATTTATGTATACACACACATATATATACACATATATTCTATTAAAATATTCCATTGTGTATGTATATATATGTGTGTGTATAAAACACATTGTCTGTCCATTCATTTGTTGACAGACACTTCAGTTGACTTAGGTTATTTACATATCTTGGTTGTGAATAATGCTGCAATAAACATGGGAATGTGTATATCTCTTGATAGCCTGTTTTCATTTCCTTTGGGTATACATCCAAAAGTAGAATTGCTAATCATATGGTAGTTCTATTTTTAATTTTTTTGAGGAAACTTCATACAGTTTTCCATAGTGGCTTCCTCAGTTTACATTCTCACCAACAGTGTACAAGGGTTCCCATTTCTCCACACCCTTGCCAACACTTCTAATTGTTTGTCTTCTTGATGATAACCATCCTAACCGGTGTAAAGTGATATCTCATTGTGGTTTTGATTTGCAGTTCCATGATGAATAGTGATGTTGAGCATCATCTTTTCATGTACCTGTTGGCCACTTGGTTGTCTCCTTTGCAAACATGTCTATTTGGTTACTCTGCCCATTTTTAATTGGATTGTTTGGGTGTTTTGTTGTTGTTGTTCCTGAGTTGTATGAGCTCTTTATATATTTTAGCTTAGCCCAGTATCAGAAATATGGTATGCAAATATTTTTCTCTTATGCTGTAAGATGCTTTTTCATTTTGTTGGTTTCTTTTTCTGTACAGAAACTTTTTTTTGATGTAGTACCATGTTGCTTTTATGTGTGCTTTTGATGTCATTCAAAATAATTGCCAAGATGACTGCTGATGACCTTCTTCCTTGTTTTCTTCTAAGAGTTTTATAGTATCAGGTCTTATGTTTAGGTCTTTGATCCATTTCAAGTTAATTTATGTGAGTGCTATAAGATATGGGTCCCATTTCATTTTTCTGCATGTGTTATCCAGTTTCTCAATACCATTTGTTAAAAAGACTTCTTTCCCTCCTGGGTGTCCTTGTCAAGTATTAGTTGAACTTATGTATGGGAGTTTCATTCTAGACTCTTTGTTTCATCAGTCTATGGGTCTATTTTATGCCAACATCATACTATACTAATAACTATATCTTTGTGATACAGTTTGTAATCAGAAAGTGTAAGGCCTCTGACCTTTCTCTTCTTTCTTATGATTGCTTTGTCTGTTTAGATTCTCTTGTGGTTCTGTAAAAATTTTAGGATTGTTTTTTCTATTTCTGTGAAAAAAGCCAAAGGAATTTTGGTAGAAATTGAGTTGAATATAGAGATGACTTTGGGTAGTGCAGACATTTTAACAATATTTATTCTTCTTATTCATGAACATAAAGTGTCTTTCCTTTTGTTTGTGTCTTCAATTTTTTTCAAAGTCTTATAGCTTTTGTTGTACAGATCTTTCACTTTCTTAAATTTATCCCTAAGTATTTTATTGTTTTTGACGCTATAGTGAATGTGATAGTTTTCTTTATTTCTTTTTCAGATATTTCATTGTTAACTTTTAGAAATGCAAATGATTTCTGTATATTGTTTCTATATCCAGCAACTTTATTGAATTTGCTTATTAGTTCCACCAGTTTTTGCTTGAGTCTTTGGGATTTTCTATATATAAGATCATATCATCTGCAAATAATGACAATGTTAGTTTTTCCTTACCAATTTGGATGCCTTTTATGTCTTGCCTAATTGCTCTACCTAGGACTTCCAGTACTATATTGATTGGGAGTGGTGAGAGTGAGCATCCTTATCTTATTCTTGGTCTTAGAGGAAAAGCTTGCAATTTTTCACCACTAACTATAATGTTAACTGTGGGTTTGTCATATATGCCCTTTATTATGTTAAGCTATGTTTTTTTCTATACCCAATCTGTTGAGGGTGCTCATCATGAAAGGATGTTGTATTTTGTCAAATGCTTTTTCTGCATCTTTTGATGATCATAAAATTTCATCCTTTATTTTGTAATGTAGTGTATCACATTTATTGATTTGCACATGTTGAACCGTCCTTCCATCCCAGTGATAAATCCCACTTTGTCATCATATGTGATCCTTTTAATATGATCTTGAATTCAATACATATTTTGTTGCGGATTTTCCAACAATTTTTGTATAGGATATCAGTCCATAGTTTCTTTTCTTGTAGGGTCTCTTTCTGGCTTTGGTATCAGGATATGCTGCCCTCATATAATGAGTTTGGAGTTTACTCTTTAAATTTTTGGAAACGTTTGAAGAGTACTGATGTTAGATCTTATTTAAATGTTGTACAGAATTCACCACTGAAGACATCATGTCCACGGCTTTTCATTGTCAAAAGACTTTTGATTGTAGATTAAATCTCCTTACTAGTTACAGATTTATTCAGATTTTTATGTTTCTTCATGATTCAGTCCTAGCAGGTTTTGTATTTTTAGGAATTTGTCAACTTCACCTAGGTTATTCAATTTGTTGGAGTACAATTTTTTCATAGCACTCTCATTTTATTTCTGTAAAATCAGTAGTAATGTCTCTACTTTTAATTCTGATTTTAGCAATTTGAGCCTTCTCTCATTTTTCTTAGTCCATTTAGCTAAAAATTTGTTAATTTTCTTATTATTCCTGAAGAGCCAACTTTTTTTTTTAATTTTCTCTATTCTATTTGTTTATTGTCTATTTTGTTTATCTCTGCTCTAATCTTTATTTTCTTTTATATGCTAGATTTAAGTTTAATTTGTCCTTCTTTTGTTAGTTACCTACTTTGTAAAGTTAGGTTGTTGATTTGAGTTCTTTCTTATTTTTTAATGTAAGCATTTATAGCTATAATTACCCTCTTAGTACAGCACACACACACACTTACCAACACTAGTGATATTAATAACAAAGTTTAATTTAGTAACAAAGATGACATTTTTATAATAAAAATGTATAATTATTTTTATGTAATAATTTATAGTAATTTATGTCTATCTTTGCATTATTTCAGTGTATTTTTTAAACATATTTCTTAAAGTCTCCCCAATCCTCTTTTATACATGTATATATAATTTTACACTTAATTTTTAAATCAGTATGGGGTTTATTTTGAGATACAGAATCCAATTTTATTTTGTTGAAGACAGCCAATTGTATCTTCTTTATTTAATTATTGCATAGCAAATAATACCATAATCTAATGTGTTAAACAAAAGATATTTTAAAAAAATATTTGAAAGAAAAAGAAAAGGAAAGTGGGAATTCACCAATACAAAATGTCTGAATCACCTGTTGATATATTACAATGTAAACTGGCAGGCAGCCATGAGCTATAAGTTAACTTGGGGCAGTTGCAAAATATAAGATTAGAATAAGATGTGTAACATCACTTAATTTTTCTTAAACAAGCAATAACAATTCTCCAATTCTATTTCACATATGCAAGCATTTTTTTATGATTATGAAGTGATAAATGCTATTGCATACAATAAAAGAATAGAATATATCTGGTATACTGTTAAGATTGGTGAATGCATGAATGGAGAAGAAGAAAAGAATACAATGTATAATCTGACTTCATTGGAGTAAAGTTGTGTGTGTGTGTGTGTGTGTGTATAATGAGATATATGAAATATAGTCATGGAAAAGTTACTGTTTATATCTCAAAGTGAGGTTTTAGGTGACTTCTATTTTCTTCAGTACATTTTTACATATATTTACATAATTTAAAAAAAAGCTCTCCAATAAATCTATTTATTTATGCAGTTGAAAAACCACTTTCATTGGAGAAAAGGAAAGTAAATATCTCACTTAATTAATAGCTGTATATATACATTTAAAACTGGTAGGCAACAGACAATTCTAAAAAGAGACTTTTAAGTTTCTTATTATTTCTGTCTCCCTTTATGCACATCAATAATGACTACTTTACTAGTTTCAGACATCAAGAAATTACAGCAAAGACTTTCTAATGCCTGATTGCTTTTGATTTTAAAACCAAAATTCAAGATGTAGTGTTAACAAGTTTATGAACAAGTTTGAAGTTGTAACTCAATTACTAATGGGTAAAAGACTGGTTAGAGTGATTGAAGACAGCAACAAAAATCTGCTTAAATGTGGTCATACATTTTTCTATGCTGTCACATGATCAATAGAATAAAAAAGAAAGAAAGAAAGAAAGAGAGGCCTTGGATACTGGATTATTAAATCAGTAGCTTAGTTGCATTTCCATAAATTGTTTCATGTGTCTTTATTGCCTTGGGGTGCTGACAATACTAATGAAGCTGTGACAGATGTATTTCCTCCCAACCATCAAAAAAGCAGTATAGAAAGTAGGCACACATAACATCATGAAATTTTCTGCATTAAATATATTTTTTTCATGAAATACTCAATTTGATATGGCACAGTGATTAAGAAATTAATGTATGGCTTTGTGTAATTTTTTTCTTGAACTTTTGGACCTTTAACAAACAAGAAAACAGTATGTGAAAATGTTTGATAGGACACTTCAGGTATGCCATGAACTGTTTTTGCACACAGAATGCAGCAAAAACTGGTTATCAATAACTCTAATTGGAGATCGATGCCTTATTTGCACACACAATGAAAATTTACATTACTAGTGTCCCATAAAACTTGAAAAAAAAATCAGTAAACAGAAATGGTAATATAGCCCACATTTAAGCTAAAATTTAAGTATAATGGCCTAGATGAACCAGTCAAGTGTAAAATAATATCTCAAATTTTGTAATTATTTTCCAATAAATGAACTCTGAACGACACCTATATTAACAATAACCTTTAATTTGTGAGTATCTCAATAAACATATCTCCCTTAAACAAAATAAATCATTTTTATAAATTTATTTGTAAGCATCTATAAAACTGTAAGTGGAGAGTTCCCCCTGCTCTAATTGCTTTTTATACTATACATGATGGTGCATACTCTTATTATTTTCAGATGACATTTAGCATAATTTACATCATTTTAGGAAAGCACAAATTGCCTATCACAGAATAATCACAATACAAATAAAGTGTATTATTAATGACATATAATATACAATAAGTTTATGGCTATTTTATTAAGTCAAGAATATAAGCAATTACTAGTATTTATTAAGTACATGTATATATCAGCAATTGTAATTGATGACGTCAGCACTAAGGAGGTAGGTGCTATTCACTATCCCAATTTGTAGATGAAGAGATAGTTTATCCAAAGTCATGCTTTAAAATTCAAACCTCAGTTCAGTATGACAAGAAAGTCTGTGCTTTTACCTCATGATGCACGAACTCTCAAAGCCACATCTTTTATAGCTTCTTTTTTTCATATGCAGTCTAATTAATATAATATGTCTCAGACGGAATCTAAACAGTGAAAAGTTTAATTATGTGTGTAAAGATTATTACTGGAAGAGATATTTCTTCAGAAGCTTGACTTTCCATAAATGATTGCAATTATAATAATGGACATTATTTAGTCCCTTTGCGTATAGGAGGACACTAGTTATGTGATCTTAGGCTTAATTTATCTTTATTATGTTAATGTTGCACATTAAAAGACATTTATCTATGAATCTTAGTCATTGTATTGATAGGGCATTGCTGGAGAGAGGAAACTACATTTTATTAGTTCTTTATTTCGCACTAAGGGTTAGCATAGTGCCTAGCAGTTGACATTCAATAAATGGTTGAATTGACTTGTTAAGTGGATGCAGAAAGAGAATGCAGCAGGCACAGGCTGTCTGAAATATCCAGATGTGTATTCCTTACCACATTCTTCTTAAATATTAATCTTAGGAGATTCTTATTGACAAAAGAAACAAGTCAAATTGTGGTGTGCGATAGCTCTCTGTGAAGACTCACAATAATAATGAACACATTGATGCTCTGAGAAGCCCTTTCACAAACTTGGTCAAATCCAGGGTCTCCCACACCTAAGTTAACTGCAACACAAAATCCTCCTCTTTCATATTGTTGGAAATATGGTAAGTGCTATGCTAAATTTCAGTAAAAATTATTTTATATGTTAGTCATAGTTGTTTATCATCCTAGCTTAACTAATATAAGTGAATAATTATTAGCTGAGTGAATGTGATTTTTCTTCCACACTTTATCTTGGAGAGCAGTGTCATAATTTTGTTTTCCATCTGAATTATAGGATTAGATATTATTGGCTTCAGGTTTCCAAGAAGTGCGTTAGTCATATCATCAGGGATGGTCAAGAATTTCTTAGTATTAAATTGGAAAATACATTCATGTATGTATATATCAATTAAATATTCAAAATAAATCTACTAATAACTATCTTTGAAATTTAAGCCGATTTATTTTCTGGCTTACTATAAGTATTCATCAGAATATAAGAAGCTGAAAAAATGTGAAAATCCCTGGTGTATCTTCGTGTTTATTTTTCTTTTGTACAGACTTTTATTGTGAAATTAGCACATGCTGGAGTATTTACTGATAAACAATATTGACAGACAGATTTGCCACCTTAGTTTCTGGTAATGGGCCCTGCAGCCCCCACAGAACCTTATTGAAATGGCTTTACTGCTGAAGTTAATTTAGAGGCAGAATTTTTATATTAGAATTTTTAAAATACTGACTTGTCATTGAGGCTTTGTAAAAGGTAGCATTTTTCTACCAGAAAATGTTTTCTTTTTCTTTTTTAATTCACATATTTTCAGAATTATTCAAAACTTGTTAAAATGTTCTAAACATCTCTATTAGACATGCATGTGTAACAAGGAGCTATTGCACATTCATGTTTATCAAGAAAATTTAAAAGGAAGCAGCAATAGTGACATTGTTTTCCTGTGGCACCATGTACAAGAAATACCACTGCAAGTTAACTTTTTCATTTGCAAACTTTTCTCTGTTTCCATAAGCCTCTTAAAACCAGTCTCTGCTATACAGTACCAATTGTAAAGAACACTTCTCTGATATGGACTTAACATTCAAATCCTTACAAAGTCATTGTTAGGAAATAGAGTTAATAAAGCTGCATGAACAAGAAAAGGTTTTTATGGAATTAGTGATGGATTTTTCCTGATCTACTCATAAGCTCTCTTCCAATATTGTACATGGCCAAGAGTGCCAGCCTCTTTTGGTTGGTCTAAGCCTCTGCTGTTGCATTGATCAGAGAGAAGCTGTGTGGTTTTCACCAGCATGAAACCCACTGGTATAAAACTTTCGCTTTTGGAGCTCACTGTAGATCACCTGACCTATCTGGTTAAGGTTATGTTTCTGTAAACCATTAGTCATTTTAAGCTTCTAACTCCTCACTGGATCTAAATACCGCTGAATAATTCCACTATACAAAAGTGCTAACTTAATATCATCTTCTGTATTAAAGGAATTCAAGGCAATATTTTGCTAACTTTTATGATCTGTGTATAAATTTTAAAAACATCTTTTACCTATATCTAAATTATAGGAATAGCCAACATATTTCACTTAAAAATTTATACTGTGACATGATTTTCCTTTATTGTTTTTTAAGACATTGACAGATTTGATGAAAAAGTATTGGGCACCTAATTTTACCCGGACTTGGCTAAGCACAGAAGCTCAGGTCATCGTGGTGAGGGAAACAAAATTTAAAATGAAAGCTGATATGTCATAAGAAAAATGCATAAATGTATGGAGAAGTGTTAAGTCTACACTGGGAATGGGACAAAAAAGGGATAAGGGACCACTTTTTTTTTAAGTGGCAATACTTTGGCACTGTTTTGATAGATAATTATTTTTTTCAGGTAGCAGGGTGGACCAGGGTTTTCAGGTGGAGCCAGCAGTCCAGGCTAGAAGAGACAAAAATAGTTATTGGCTGGATATTGTTACATCACAGTGTGTCAAATAAGCAGAGGAAGACTAAGCTGGAAAGCTGAGCTGCAGCAAGAACATGGAGGATATTTTGAGGAGTTTGAGGTTTTCAGTTTGGGAAAACAAGAGTAGTTAACATGTTTTAATCAGTAGAAAACATAGAAAAATGTACCTTTATATAAGCCATTCTAAGGGTAATGAGAAACCTACCCAGAATGAGTACAACTCATGAGACAGTACAACACTTAGAAAGCTGGTGCAAGATTAATTTAGCATCTACTCCTTGCTCTCAGGGATTAGCTTTGAAACTTCAGTTTTTTGTTTTGTCTTGTTTTGAAAAAAAAAAGAAAAAGAAAAGCACACTGTGTAACAGCAGAGCTATTTCAATAGAACATGAATAATAGCATTCATCTTACAGATTCTCAGTATGTGAGTGTGCTGTGTAGATGATTCATGGTAAGAAATGTTCTTAATACTACCTTTCAAGTATTGAGCACTAGCCATAAGCTAGAACCTACTATAAATGCTTTTCTTGTGTTAACTAATTTAACTCTGAAAGAATACAATGAGGTAGATACTATTGTTCTCTACATTTTACAGATGAGAATACTGAGCCCTAGAGGAAGGGATTGAATAACCTGTTCAGAGTCAAAAATTAGTAAATAAATAAAATGTGTCAAGATTTTAATAGGTCAGGCTCTTAACCACTATACATATTACCCTACAAATGTTTTATTACATAGTTATAATTATAGACATTGGCTTCTTTCAAATTGTAGGAAATGGGTTGTTCTTTTCTACCTTTTCAAAATCAACTTGTTTACCTTTTACAGTTCAAATCAAGAGCCATCTCTTCTAGGAAGTTTCCTTGGCACCGTTTTCTAAAACCCACACTTAATTTCTCTTTTTGCGTTTGCAGACTGCAATGCATTTATGTTTTAATTTATATTTATTTACTTTATTGTGCATTGCAACGATTATGTTATTTATTAAATAGACATTTTTAGTGTCTATTTTGACACTAAATAGGCACTAAAAAGGCACTAAAATAGTGCCTTTCAAATATGTGTTACTATGGTAGGTTCTAGCTTCTGTGGAAGAAATACAATTAGTGCTAAATGGGAGGTTTATCTTTTTCTGCCACAGGAATGTGAGTGCCATGTTTTATATTATATTCCTTTAAGATACATTTATGTGCAGTAATAAATGGGTAAATAATAAAATTTATTGAATACATAAATTCAATTCATTCTATTAGCCCAGGGGCTCAGTGAAGGAGGATGACCTCAAGACTGGCCTTGGATTAACTTGTAATAGGTGATGTTGCTTTGCTTTATCAGACATTTTTTCATAGGAGAAAAGCACAGCAGAGAATTGTCATTACTTGGCTACATCCACTTTCTTACAAAATATTAATTTGTTTCTTGATCCAATTCCTATATTATCAGTAATTAATGTGTTTATGCTTGTGTGAATGTTTTGCTCTCTTTTCATATTATGGTAAATAATGAGGTACTATCTTGTATTGAAATCACATCTAACAGAATTTTTAAAGCAGGCTCAGACATTATACTTGACCATCTATGACCATTGCATCATCATATTATCAGACCTATTTAAATGGCTGAAATTTAATTAAAATTTTAGTATGCTTTATCTCCTCAAGAAAGCTCACAGATTAGAGAGCAAAAAGTATACATAGAGTTTGTCCTTTGTCTACATCCCCTTACGTGGGGATGTTTTCTGTGTAAAATTATCCCATTAACTTTATTTATATACCTGACTTTTAAAGACTTACAGTTTGGAATAATAATCCCATAAAGAGATTCATTTATTTGACCTAAATATTTTCAGCAATAGATGAATCTGTTTTTTTGAATGTGTATGAAGAGGTGAGGAGAAAGAAGTAGGCTGCTTGAGTCTAGTGGGAAGTTTGTCCCAGCTGCATTAGGCATTAGGACTTGGAGTCAATAAAAGAAGAATAAAAATGTCAAACAATTTAAAAGCCCAGCTATTACAAATACCAAATATATGTATTCTATCCATTGTGTACAATTTCATCACCTCCTTCTTTGAAAGAAGACTAGGTGGTCATAAAAAAGACAACTCTGTCTCTCTGCTTGGCATACTACAACATAGGTAAACTATGAATAGCATCTGGGATTTTATGGTAAAATTGGTCTAAAGAAAATAGGGAGGAAATAAAGTTCAATGCATTAAGATAGAGGATAGTAGCCAATGGTTTCATCACAGGCAACAAAGGGCATGATACAAGTACACTAAAGTGATGGTGAGGAGTATTCATCTATTCATCATGAATTTTAAGCAACTGCCATATTATCAAATATTCTAAGCCTTGCATCATATAAAAATAATAAGACAAAGTCACAGCAATCAGTGCTTCTACTAGAAGAGAGGTAATACAAATGACTTGGATTCAGAGCTGAAAGAAATAAATTTTAATCTTCCATTAAATTTTTAAGTCACAGGATATGAGATTTAGATGAGTAGTTACTTGTATATCTTTCAGAAAAATCTTCCTTGAGCATTACTCAATCATTCGTCATGCATTTTAAGCATCTGTAATACTATTGAAAAATCCATGATGAGTTTTGTTGACATATAAAAGTTGTAAAAGTTTGAAGGAAGTAGTGAATAATTCACACTGGAGGAGATGTAAAAAATTCAAGAAGTAGGGCATTTCAGCTCAGCCTTAAAAGATGAGTTATAATTAGAAAGAAAAGAGGAAAAGGAAATTCCATGATAAGGGATTGATATGAACAAAGACACAGAGGTTGTCTTGAAAGTTCATGCCATGGTTAGTGGGCAGAAATCAGAGGACACGTGGATGAAAGCACCTGTAGAAGATATTGAAAAAGAAGTTCTGGGCTCAAATCATGAAGAGCTTTGTATGACATAGAAATAATTTACAGCTTTATTCTGTAGATAAAAGCTTAATAAGGTTTTGTTGAAATCAATGTAACATTTATTAAGTACTTTCTGTGGACTCTCTGAGGCACAAATAGAAGGGTAGACACTAATGCAAATAATAATGGCATCCAGAAACTGATTGTGGTTCTAAGTGATGCTGTCCTGAATTTCTGTAACAGTATGTCAGGTCCTTCATAGATCTGTATACAATTGTATAGAATACTATGATTTACTGCAGTGGTAGGCAAACTTTCATATGCAAAGGGTTAGATAGTGTATATTTTAGGCTTTGAGAGCCATTAGTTCTCTGTTCTTACTACACTGACTTTGTAATGCAAAAGCAGCCGCTGTCAATATGTAAATGAATGGGTAAGGTTTGTGGCAATAAAATTTTATTTACAAAAACAGCCAGAAGTTCTGATTTGGCCTGTAGGCCATAATTTGCTGATTCCTGATTTAGTCCAATAAGAAGATCCTCTGGAATTATTTTTCACCCAATGTTACAGAAAAGCCAACACAGTATAGGGTCTATTTGTAGATTTTAAGAAATCTCTAAGGCCACCCTCACTTCTAAAACTATTGCAAGTTTAATGGTTCCCAAAACCATCCTTTCATTCAATAATTCACTAGAGGGATGAACAGAACTCATTGAAAGCTGTTTTACTCATATTTATGGGTTTTTTTTTTTTTTTACAACAAAATGATACAGATTTATACCAGGGAAGGTATAAGAGTGGCAGAGTCCAGGAAGAGTTCCCAGTGTGAAGCTTCCTGTTCTTTCCCAGTGAAACCATAAACAGCACTAACCCCTCCTGTCCTGATGTGTGACAGTATTCAGAGTATTGCCTATGTTCTCAGAAAAGCTCACCTGAGTCTTGATGTCCAGAGTTTTCATTGGAGCTCAGTAATATAGGCATACCTTGCTTTATTGCAATTTGCAGATATTGCTTTTTTTCTTTTTTCTTTTCTTTTTACAAATTGAAGGTTTGTGGCAACCATGAGTTGAACATGTCTTTTCCAATAGCAGTGGTTCCGTTCATGTCTCTGTGTCACATTTTGGTAATTTTCACAATATTTCAAACCCCCCACCAGCAAGATTACAATTCACTGAAGGCTCAGGTGATGGTTAGCATTTTTTAGCAATATAGTATTTTTTAATTAAAGCATGTACTTTTTTTTCCAGACATAATAGTATTGCACACTTAATAGACTACAATGTAGTGTAAACATAATTTTATAGGCACTGGGAAACCAAAAAGTTCATGTGACTCACTTTATTGCAATATTCACTTTATGGTGGTGGTCTGGAAATGAAACCTACAGTATCTCCCCAAGGTATGCCTGTGTAGACACAGTTGACTGCTCACATAGCGGACCTTAGTGTCCAGGTCTTCAAGAGATTGAGCTGATATCATGGGGCCTAAAAGACCCCCAATAAATCATATTACTGGCATAAACTATCTGTCATGGCCCAAGTAAGCAAAGATACTTTTTATCAGGCAGGACATTTCAAGAGTTTAAAGATCATCTTCCAGGAATTGAGGGTGAAGGACAGACCTCTTCTTTAGACAAGGTTAATTCTTTACTACACACTGCCTTTTATTACCTTTCTAAGGCTGTCATAACAAAATACCGCAAGCTGGGTGGCTTGGAACATACAGAAATTTCTTTTCACACAGTTCTAAAGACCAGAAGACTGAGATCAAGATATTGGCAGGACCACACTCCCTCTGAATGCCCTAGGGGAGGATTGGTTCTCTGCCTCTCTCTTATATTCTGGCAGCTGTAGTCATTCTTTGGTTTGTAGATGGCCATATTCTCCCTGTCTCTTCACACCATTTTCCCTCTGTGAATGTCTCTGTGTTCAAATTTCCCTTTTTTATTAGGACATAAGACACATTGGATTAGGGCCCACACTGATGACTTTAACTTGGTAGGCTCTGTAAAGACCTTTTTCCAAATAAGTTCATATTCTGAAGTACTGGGATTTACGATTCCCACAGATCTTTTTGAGGGGACACAATTCAATCCACAACAGCCTCACTGGTTTCTTGTGAGGGTTACATAAATTAATATATGTTAAAATCAAAGCAGAATGCCTGGCAAATAGAAAACAGTTTATAATTGAAACCTTATGGTTAGAATAAATCCAAGAATATTTGAGACCTCATAAATGTCAGTTTGTCAGAGAACTGAGTGGAACACACATCAAGATAATAGTCTTTGATATGGATGTATATATCACTGAGTAGGAGACCATGGATTGATGAAGTAAATTATAATATAATACATGCTTCAATCTCTGAGTATAGTATAAGTGCCCTGGAAATCTACGGATAATAATAAGGATAAGGAGATTATGTCACTGATGGTATTGACTTTAAAAAAAGCCACATAGTTTTTTTGTGGCACTTATTTCTTCTGTTATATGAACATTTATCACATTTTCTTGCAATACTATAGTTGTTTGTTACCCAGGATATGCTCTGTCTTCATAAGCATCAGGAACCAGGTCTGTCTTGGCAAGTAATGTATCCTCAGTGCATGGTAGTCATATAATTTTTCCTTTTTGAATGATTGATTGAATAAATGATAATCATAGAGCCTTGGGTATGACAGATAATAATCATTTTTCTTTTGTAAATGAGGAGTTAGTATTAATTGCTGTAGGAAAAGGTGCTTAGGTAAATTATGTAAAAGTCAAAATATGCTTTAGCAAAAACATGGAGGTGAGTGGTTCTTTTGTAGAAAAAATCATGGAAAATCATGAGACAGAAAGAGAAATAATTTTGTCTGTCATCAAGGTCAATTGTTTTTAATTGATATTGAAATTTAGAAGAGGACTTAAGGAATTTGTTCATGTTTATGCAACTAGTTGGGGGTACCATGAGTCCTTGCTCAGTTTCAAATAAATAAATTTTATAAATGAGAAAAATTCATGCAAACATAGTTTATTTTTGCTTTGTGGTATCCTCCTCCTATTTAATTTTGACCATATGCTTTGTTTACATGGATTATAATCATCATTTTAATTGAATATCTTGGCATGAGATTTCCCTGCTGGCAATTATCATTCAGCCTATAACTTTAACATCAGGATTGTTAAAGCAAGTCAGTCAAAATTTATTGTGCTTATTATTTGCAAACCACTATGCTAAGCTATTTGATGATAATCAGAAGGAAAAATAGCCAATCCTGTACTTTAAGAATTTTAAATACATTTATACATACAAAACATATGTAAAATGGACAATTTGTTCAGTGTTTATTTAGAAAGAGTGAACAGAGAGTAACCATGTACTTTTGAATATGTTTCAATATCCCTGAAGGTCACATGATCCTAGACCTTATTCCATTATCATGAATGATATATGGCAAACTGTATAAACCTAGGTTTGAGAGCCCACAAGTCCAGATACCTCTTTCCCAGTCTTCAATTATAGTGGACCATTGAGTTTTTCAACAAAGTAAATTATGGTTCCATAGACAATAAACAATATGCATGTGGTAGAGTCAGATAAGGAAAATTTCAAAAAGAAAACAATACACGGACTAACTTTGCAGACTGTAAAGGGACACGGAATTTTTGGTACAGTTAATTCATTGATTTTCAGCCTTATTTTCTCACCAGAAGTGAGAGGAGTCTGATTACAAGATGTCCCAAGCAAGAATCTTCAGAGTCAAATTGGGGTGTATATACTCCTGTGAATATTTAAAATCTCTCTAGGAGATACATACACATAAATAATCTTTAGGAAATTAGTTTTTGGATATCCAACTTCCTACTTCAAAATAAACCCCTATGGTCTCTTGGCTCTGCTTCCCAATATTTCTTTTTACTATGACCCATCTACTCTCACTTCACAAAATTAAGACAAATTTTCCATCTTGAATCACATTACAGAGCCATTCTCATCATAACTTGAGGATGGCTCAAAGTATCTTGCATCTAATTGAGTGTCTAGTAAGAGCAAAACAAGGCATATTGGGGGGGAAGTGCCTTATTTCACCCCCAAAATAAACTCTTAACAAATTTCCTGTTGAACCTATCTAGTATTCTATTACAGAAATTCAGAGGAAGAGAGATGAATCATGGAAGCATGCATTAACAGGCTTTTTAGAAACAAAAAAAAAAAACAAATCAGATGGTTTTCTCAGGCATAAAGTTTGGTTTGACGGACCTTATGAACTGGTCATTATCTATAAAAAGAAAATTTGCATTTCTAAGATCTGATGGAACCATGTTTGAGGCACATAAAAATGTACATTATGCTTTATTCAAAACCTACAGTAATGATAAAATATTTAGATTTCAATTCAAAATGTGCTATGGCTACATATTTTCCCAGGATTATTTTAAAAGGTGCAGAAGTGAAAATGTTTGAAAACCATGACATCCAGTTCCTTCTAATATTAATGCAACTATTATTGTACCAGGTAGTGAGGGAGTGGATAAGAACAAAACAGAAATGCAGCAAACATTTTAAACTGAAGACTCTGCTTTATCCCTCACAATGCATGTGATCCTTTTCAGGTGAAGGCACCACTGTGAATTGTCCATTTCCTGCATTTCTTTGTGTTTTATATATTTATACTTTTCCTCTACAAAAACATTGAAACTAGCATTTTGAGGTGAGCATCCCAGCCAGCATGGTCAGACAGTTGTTCAGAAGGCAAGGCTAGGCCACTTATAGTTTATAATCAAGTATATTGAAAATAATAATCAAACATCAGACATTTCCCTTCCTTTGGGGAGAGGGAAAATGATTCAAAAAGTTTTCATGAAACAAGACTAGACCAATCCACCTACTAATACGCCATCTAAAAGCATCCTCTTATTTCTTTCTGAAGTGCATTGATAATGTTCTTTCAGTGATGTAGACTTAGAGTAACAGTGATTATATAGAGTTTCTCTTTGAAGGAGTTTGAACTATGCCACACAGGCTGTGTTAATAATGAAGCTGTAGCTACTGAGGTGAACTCATCTAACTTATACAAAAGCCTTAATGTAAACAGCCTACCAAGAGATACACAGACATGCAAATATTTGCAGGGGAATTTATTACATTCTCTATGGGAAAACAGATTAACGTGGAGGAAAATGTACATAAACCTTTCAACAGTGAAACATATTAACTAAAAGACAAAGCTGTCAAAAACCATATTCCCAGGAAGTTGGAGGATGATTGTAGGTTCCCAGAGCTGCAAAATGAGTCAAATAAATTTCATTTTGTTATTTAGTTGCTGCGAATGAAGTCTTTCTAGAAGAGCAGGAAATATTTCCTTCCCTTTGTAAATGTTACTTTTGTTTTATTTATTTGAAGCAGCTGTTGGGAAACAATGAAATTTGGAGCCTAGTTGAAGATAATAGATTTTATTAACCATAGATTTATTTGCATATACCAGCATAACAGACCCTCAAGGGAAATCAGTGAACTAGAAAAGCTTGAACAAAAGAAGTGTGTGTATAGACTGCATGGCCTTGAGATGGTTCATTTCCAGGTATGATGCTCAGCTTTGTCATTATTAACTTTCTTGCTAGTATAATGATCCACTTTGATTCTGAATTTTCAAATAAGATGGATAATTTAACTGAGCTGGTTATTGCTCTCACTACTCTGAAAGTCAGCCTTCTGCTTGTGGTGATCAATTTGGCTACATTTTCTTAAATTCACATTTTCATGTAACATCTGATACTAAGACATGTCTGTACCAGTATGATCATTCCAGGACAATAGACAATATTTCAATGCCTAAGTAAAATGGATTTAATTGCCAAATAAGATTTCAAGGAACTGAACTTCATTTTAATCACAAACAAGCTGCAAGGCAATTTTCAATTACAGCAAGCTTTTTATTTTTCTCCAGCTGTGTGTCCCTGCTGATTCCTGAAATTACATGTAAGTTGTCCCAGATTTTGAAGTAGTGTACCTACTGAGGTTTTTCTTTTGTCAGTTGATGAAGTATCTGTGATTAGAACCTAAATAACTTGGCATTTATAAGATGCATTACCCCACCCTGTATATTTCAGGACATGATGATTGAGCATGAAGAAGTTCTGCGCTATCCCCTAGTGACAAGAGTGTTCCTAATTAGGCTGCTGGTGTTGCAAGTACTCACCTCTTCCGCAGGAACATCAAAAGATAATGTAGAAACTAAGCCCTAGAAAAAGTAATCTGTTGGGTATTAGACAATCAGGTCAATAATGCATTGTATTTTCAAAGTTCTACAAAGTTCCAGCTTTTAGAGAAGTTTGCCATGTGAGACCCAGAATTTATCAATTTTTATCTTCTTACTACAAAGCCCGAGTGTGGGGGGAAGTTGAAACATATGTCCTTAATTTTGGAGGGTCAGAAGGAAATCTGGCTTTTAAGAGAATTCAAGGATAGCATCAAAGATACAGAAGAACAATGCTAATGGAACACAGAAAAGAAAAAAAAAATGTTTTATTTCAATTTGTAGGATTGATTTGTTTTCCTTACTAACCTAATTACCATTACTATTACTAATTACTTTTTTCTTAGGTGCGTTTGTTCTTTATTTTATTTTTTTAAGCTCTTTATTGGAGTATAATTGCTCTACACTGTTGTGCCAGTTTCTGCTGTACAACAAAGTGAATCAGCTGTATTTATACATATATCCCCATATCCCCTCCCTCCTGCTAATTACTGTTTTTTTCTGTTGCTTCTTCTTTGACCCATTATTCAATAATCACTCACCAAATATGTAACTGACAGCTATGATATGACAAATTTTACTGCTTTTGCTAAGTACTGATTCACACAAAGATATTTAGAAAGGTATAGTGGAATCGCAATAAAAGGTGTGAAGATAAAGAATATCCAGACAAGACAAAACATAAGAAAGATTTCAAGTAAAAGAGAAAAATGATATTAATCATTGCAAGCCAAATTTGTATAATTTTATGAACAGGTATAAGGGGGTAGCTTATCCTAGAAATGAGAGAATAGTATAAAGGAACAGAAGATAAAAGAAATCAGCAACTGGGTTTCAGGATTATTTAAGTAATAACTTTTGGATCCGTTTTAGACTGGTAATGATAGATCGATGTAAAATTGTGAAAGACTATTCTCTTGGCAATGAAAGCCATTGGAAAGACTTAACAAGAGCATTTGCATTAAAAATAAAAACAAAAAAAGGTTTGAGAAAATTAATGAGATGCAGTATCTGAATATGTTTACAGGAGTGAGAAAGTAGGGGCAAGAAAACCACCTGAGGGAATTTTGCTAAAATTAGAGCTATTTAATGGCTGAGGTGGGTGTAGACTCTAAGACTGACTGACTGCTGTAGGTGTTGACTGTGAGACTTTAGGATAAGCACTGAAAATTGGAAAATGTGTAAAGAAATAATGAACTGGAAAGATAGATGGGTTGGGAAACAATGCAAGTTAAATGAAGTTAGATTTTAAAATTGACAAATTTAAAAATCCAAAAGTCTTATTTTCTTTGTAATAAACTGCTTTGACTGAACATAGTGGTTTGGGGCTTAAATAAAAAACATACAAACATTTATATAACATATATGATCTTTCACAAGTTACAAATTTGGAGATGCAAAAACCAGTAACAATTTTTCCCATAACCTAATTTCTCTGTCATGTTTCTCTACCCATTAACACACCATCATCACCAACAACAACGACAAATTAAGAGCTACTTATAAGAACATTAACAGAAAGATTGTGTGAAGATTTACACATTTTCTAAAGAGGATTTCTGAACATTGAAGTTAGCTCAACTAATTTTGCAGAAATGCTTATCGTGTCTGTGAATTATAATTTATAGCAAAATTTCCGATCTTCAAAATGACCGCCGATCCTGTAGCATAACCGCTGTGCTGTATAACTTTATTCTGATTTCCTTGTAACTCTGAATCTTACTCCTTTTTAATCACAAACTTGTGACATATAGTGTCATATCTCACCATCTATTGAATGTCTATTTCTTAATAACTCATTTCTAATTTCATTTGATAATCTGATGGATTCAGGCATACAACTGTATCACATATATGTGTGGGTATGTGTGCAGGTAAAATCCAAGTGGGCTGACACAGGAAAGAGTGCCCAAAGAAAGGGAAGAAATTACTGATCACTTGCCACACAGTCAAATATTTCCATTTAGCAGAATACCTATTTAAATATTTTTTTTTCCTTGCAGCCCAGTTAGTTCCTCCTTGTCTCCCTAGGTCTTTTCAAGTAATCTCAGTTATTGTGAATTAATTCAGTTCACAGACAAATTTAAACTGAATGTAAAATCTAAAATTTATTAAAAATAATTTTACTAATTTTAATTTATAATTAATAATACATTAATTTATAACCTAATGTAAATTGTGATTTGTAAAATAGTGCTCATGGATATTTTTTTTAAATATTGCCCTTTGACATTACATGACTCTCATTTCTTTATTTTATACTAAACATTGCTAAATATTTAATACCTATTGACATACTCATGTTTCCACTGTTTAAAAAAAAATTCAACTGAGTAAATTTGAAGATCCACTTACTTGACTTTATTCAACAATCCATGCATCAGGCAGCATCCCATCTAGTAAAGAGGAAGACCCTGGAAGGAAATATACAAAATGGAAGGCTTTTACGGAAAAGGGGCTGGACAAGGAGATTATTAGGAAAAGAAAAGGGAAGATTGTTGAGGCAAGATCACCTTCCCTCATGGGAAAGGGCAAGATGTCTTATCACAAGTGCTGATTGAGAAATTCCAGACTCTCCTGGGAAAGGCAGAAACTGCAATTAGGTCAGGTAGTAAGTCCTGGTGATGTTTCCCACAAGTGGCTTTATTTTGGGCTGTTTCTTCAATTTTAATACCTCAGATTGAAAAACCAACAAAAATATTTAATACTTTAATAGAATTAATGTATTTTAACTAGGGTGCAGAGACTTTTATTCAAAATGTTTTCTTCACTCATTAATTTCTACTTTCTGTTAATCTATCAATTAGGTATTTTACATTTGTGTAATATATACATAGAAAAGTCAATCTTTGTGTATCTATGGTGTATATGTGAAATAAATCTCACAAAAATAGCTTTACCTTGAAGTGAATACCAATTTACTATATTTTAGAAGTTCATATTTCACTGACATTTATTCTATTAGGTAATATTTTAATAATACATTTTAATAACTAATTCTAGTTATAACTTCCATGATGATACTTTTTTTGGCATCAATTTTTTTTTTCTTATTGGAGAAAGGGTGAATAATGAAAAGCCTAAATTGTAAATTAAGTTCCATCAGGTCACAGTGGTTTGTGATATACTCAATAAATATTAGATTTTTGGTACTTAACTTGTATTATTCCTATGAATGCCAAAAACTTGGCCTCTGTGCACCAGTGCGGATTGAATCTCAGAGGCAGAGTTTTGGGCGAAGGAAAAAAGAATAGCTTTATTGCTTTGTCAGCCAAAAGGGAACACAGCAGGTTTGTGGCCCTCAAAACTGTGTGTCCCAACCAGGGAGGATTTGGTGAGCAGTTTCATAGCAGTGGTTCAAGGGCAGGATTCCTGTTGAGATTAGGGTGTGTGCAGGGTCTGCACTCCTTTAATCTCAGGTGGTCTCTTGAAGAGCTTCTCTGGTTCCTTTAATCTGTAATGAAGAATGCTAGCATCTTCCATTTATTGGGGGTTGTACTTCTGTAAAGAGCTCAAAGATATTGTTATGTGTATTCTTTGAGGTGGAACCAGGACCCTGGCCCAAGACTGCACTATTGTTTCTTGGCTGCTCCTCCCTTTTTTCTGCATTCCCACCCTTCCCTGTTTAACAACTATTTGGATTTTCCCTTTGGAACTCATGGAAGGTCACGGAAGCAGGAATCTATTCCCTACAAATGAGAAACACGGGATACAGAATGGCTTCCATGCCCAGGAACCCCAAAGTGTCCTGCTCAGTTTCACTATCAGAAGTATAAAATTAAAAAAAAATCTATGATATCTTAATGAAGATATTATTATAATAGGATAATGTTTTCAATAAGCAAAGGCAAATAAATAATTTTAGTGTTTTGAATACAGATCTCCTATATCAGTCAGTTTTCATGGTTGTATACAAGAAAAACTCAGCCTGGTTAGCTTAAGAAGAGAATGAGTTTATTGGAAAGATAATGGCTAGTTTGAAAATTCATAGGCTTGAAAAATAGGGACTAAGGGAGAGTTGGCTGCAGTAAAACAAAGAGGAGGTCAAACCAGAGTAACTCCTCTGCATATAGCACAGTTACCACTAATTATTTGCCATTTCATTCCAAAAAGAGAGCCTTATACAATGGCCATGTGATTTCTATATTGTTCCCTAGGTATCTGAGCTGAGACAGGAGGGAAGGGGTAAACCACAACCTTTAAAAGAATGACATAGCCATTGGGGACATAAACTGGTTAGAACCAATTGGGCCCAAAATGGCGGCAAGATTTGATTTCCAGGGGACCTTGAGCCTCACACTCTGATTGTAATACATTAGCATGCTAAAATGACACCTCCACAGTTACCATGACAGTTCCAAGGCTAAGCATAAAAGGCCAAAAAGTGGGTGGTGATGTAATTCCTGGAAATCTCCGTCCTTTCCCTGAAATAGTTGGATTAATCCTCCAACTTGTTAGCCTATGAAATTATCCAGCCCATAAAAACTAACCACCCCATATTTTGGGGCTGCTCTGGCCTTCTGAGACAGACTTCATTCTGCCTATCGAATGTGTACCTCTCTCAATAAATCTGCTTTCATTTACAATGGCTCACTCTAGAATTCTTTCCTGTGTGAAGCCAAGAACCCTTAATTGGTGGCCCCATCCCAGGAACTCACTCGAGACCTGGGACATGACCATCCTCTCCTGCAACATCTTTACAAAGAAAGAGAAAGAATGTGGTCTTCTCCCCTTCCCCGCTTTTCCTGTGATTATAAAAATATAGCCACTTAGTTCTCAGGACAGAGCCCTTTTGCCTGCCTACTTTTATCCTTCACAAGCAACCTATGTTAATAAATCTACATCTTTTTCTTTAAAATTTTTAAAAATTTTCTTGAAGTATAGTTGATTTACAATATTGTATTAATTTCTATAATACAGAAAAGTGATTCGGTTATACATATATATATTTTTCATATTTTGTCATTACAGTTTATCACAGGATATTGAATATAGTTCCCTGTGCTCTACAGCAGGGCCTTGTTGTTTATCTATCCTATGTATAATGTATGCATCTGTCAGTCCCAATTGGTCCCTCCCCTACCCACTCCCCCCTTGGCAACCACAAATATGTTCTCTATATCTGTGAGTCTGTATCTGTTTCATAGCTATGTTCATTTGTGTCATATTTTAGATTCCACATATAAATGATATCATACAGTATTTGTCTTTCTCTTCTGACTTACTTCACTTAGTATGATATCACTAGGTTCATCCATGTTGCTGTAAATGGCATTGTTTCATTTTTTTTATGGCTGAGTAATATTCCATTGTATATATACACCACATCTTCTTTACCCATTCATCTGTTGATAGACATTTAGGTTGTTTCCATGTCTTGGCTATTGTGAATAGTGCTGCTATGAACATAGGGGGTGCATGTATCTTTTTGAATTATAGTTTTTTCTGGATATATGCCCAGGAGTGGGATTGCTGGATCATATGGTAACTCTAGTTTTAGGTTTTGATGAACCTCCATACTGTTCTCCATAGTGGCTGCACCAATTTACATTCTCGCCAGCAGTGTAGAAGTGTTCCCTTTTCTCCATACCCTCTCCAGCATTTATTGTTTATAGACATGTTAAGGATGGCCATTCTGAGCAGTGTGAATTTTGTAGTTTTGAATAGGTCTACTTCTTACCTATCATTTTTCCTCCTGTTAAATTCCTTCTGTGCTGAGACATAAAGAAACTGAGCTTCATTTAATCCTGAGGTGAGCTGTGTGGTTTCAGTTGGAAGAGTGTGGATTTGAGCCCCATCTGAGGTGTGGTTTCAGAACCACTGCCTCAAGATTCACAGTACTTAACAGGAGTATCTTTTCGTTTAAGCCTAGAACAGAGGCCTGTGACCAGGCTAATCAGGGAGAGGAAACACCAACCATCTTCCATTTGAAATATTTAGTCTAGGAAGAATACTAAATCTGAAAAATGATGCCTAGGTGTTTACAGGAATGTTAGATAATGGGACGCTGATGAGTGCAAAGAAGATGAGTACAATTAAGAAAAAAGAATAGGAGAATGTTACTTCAGCTAACTGTAACATTGATTTCTTTTTAATTCTAATTAATTAATTAATTAATTATTTAAAATTTATTTATTTACTTACTTCCTTTCTTCCTTATTTATTTTTTGGCCATGTTGGGTATTACTGCTGTGCCCAGGCTTTCTCTAGTTATGGCAAGCGGGGGGCTACTCTTCATTGTGGTGTGTGGGCTTCTCAGTGTGGTGGCTTCTCTTGTTGTGGAGCATGGGCTCTAGGGGCTTGGGCTTCAGTAGTTGTAGCACATGGGCTCAGTAGTTGTGCCTTGCAGGTCCTAGAGAGAGTGGGCTTCAGTAATTTTGGTACACAGGCTCAGTAGTTGTGGCTCGTGGGCTCTAGAGCACAGGCTCAGTAGTTGCAGCACATGGGCTTAGTTGCTCCTCAGCATGTGGGATCTTCCTGGACCAGGGATTGAACCCATGTCCCCTGCATTTGCAGGTGGATTCTTAACCACTGGGCCTCCAGGGAAGTCCCTGGAGCACTGGTTATTAAAAGGGTGTGAAAAGACTTCAGGTTTCAGCTACACCATGTGAAGAGTTTAATGTTCATCTCTCCCATCGTTACAATGAATAAAAGCTGAACAAAGAGCAGCGATGGATTTTTTAACCCACAGGGCAAGATGCCACCTCAAAATCTGGAAAGATAAGTGAATCCAGACAGTCACAAATGAGATCTGCTTACCAGGAGAAGCTGCTATAGCCATACACTGCTAGGAACAAAATAAATGATAATCTTCATGAATTGCTAGAAGCTGAGTGTGGATTAACATGAGAGTAAGAAGCTTCTGGGGATCAGGTCTCATGGGGCCTCGCACACTTTTGTGGGTTTTAAGGTCAGAAACCTCACCTCTTTCCCACAGTGAAGAGCCAAGAAAGATCAGCACTTTGTTCTCACAGTGAGAGAGGAACCATAAAATTGTGAAGTGAATCCATGAGCATTCTCTATAACAAAGGCCTGCTCTCCTGAAAAACAGTTTCCTAGAGTTTATCCCACCTGCGGGAAGAGTATTTTTCCTACTCCAGCCCCACCCAGACCCAAACTCACTTTCTCACTTAAGGGGATGAGGGGGAGACTAGAAGCTAAGAAACAGTTGTGAGGTTCACATCTCAGGGACCCAGGCCTGTTATGATACTGATGTTAATCATAACATTAGAGAAGTTTTCTATTCCGTCACACCTTACCACTAAACTAACAGGGCTCTGCTATACCAGTGAATTACAATAGAAATAGCTGCAAGATGCAACATCTCTCAGAAGAGTAGTAAGGAGGGAAGCACAAAGTCAACACAAACAAGGACACTAGAGGAGGCTGAAACCTCTATCACCTACAGCTGTATCAATCATTAAGCATAGTGGAACTCCCATTCACATTAACACACAACCAGACACTAAATGCCTATTTACCTCCTGTGATATTGCAATTTGTAATAAGAAATATACGTATTTGGTCTTTGCCTCCATTTCTGTCACAGAGCTCTGAAACTCTTGGACTTTTTAAAGAATCAGGAGCAGTGGAAGCACCTTTGTTTTATAATATTTGGTCTTCTTTTTTTTGGGGGGGTGTATAGTTGTTTTATAATGATGTGTTAATTTCTACTGTACAGCAAAGTGGAGTTCCCTGTGCGATACAGCAGGTTCTCATTAGTTATCTGTTTTATACATATTAGTGTATATATGTCAATCCCAATTGGGTCATTTGTAGAGATGTGGATGGATCTAGAGACTGTCATGCAGAGTGAACTAAGTCAGAAAGAGAAAAACAAATATCATATATTAACACATATATGTGGAATCTAGAAAAATGGTACAGATGAATCAGTTTGCAAAGCAGAAAAAGAGACACAGATGTAGAGAACAAACGTATGGACATGAAGGGGGACAAGAAGGTGGGGTGGGATGAATTGGCAGATTGGGATTGACATATAATATTTGATCTTTTGTCATCCTTTCCTCAAATAAATCCAGAGTCATAAAGATGAAATGGGTGTCACAATAAGCCCCTTTCAACCACACCTGAGTTTATTTTACTGGGATGACTTTTGGAAAGCCTTGAAAGTTGGGGACTGGTTGCCAGGGGAACCAATCAATATTAAAGTGTTGGAACATTCAGTCTCACTGCTTGACCTCGGGGAAGGTGGAAGGGGTAGGAGGTTGAATCAATCACCAATCACCAATAAATTAACCAATCATGCCTATGCAATGAAGCCTCCATAAAGCTCCAAAAGGACCAGTTCTAGAGAGCTTCCAGGTTGGTGAACACGTGGAGATGAAGAGAGTATGGCTGCCTGGAAAGAGCATGGAAACTTTGTGCTCCTTCGCCCCTATGTAGCTCTTCATCTGGCTGCTATTTTCTGGCCTCTAATACAGCTTCATAATACACTAGTAATCTAGTAAGTAAATTGTTTCCCTGAGTTCTGTGAGCCACTGTAGAAATTTAATCAAACCCAAGAGAGGCCCATGGGAACCTGCAGCCTGTCAGAAGTACAGGTAACAACTGCATTTGTGACTGGTGTCTACAGTGTTGGGGGTGGGGTAGGGGTTGTCAGTGAGAAAAATCAATAGTTAATCTAAGAAAGAAATGGAAAATTTTATGCAAGCCATCCCGAGGATTATGACCTAGAAATGGTGTTTTAGAAAGCTCTGAGGACTGCTCTGCTCTTTAGAAGTCAAAGCAGTTATACGCATTTTTGAGACAAAGGATTATACATCATATTATGTATTATTGATAGTTTACACAATCCAGATCTAAATGTAGAAAGTGAGTAGTGGCTCATGGGTCATCCTGGCCCCATTACAAGATTAAGAAGGAATGTTATCTCCTACACAGGTCAATTAATGCAGATGGACTACACACTCTAAAGGGGAGGGAGTAGGTCCAAATGGGCAAACAAAAATTTTATATTTAAATTTTGCCATAAAATATAAATTTTATTTCATCAGAGCCAATCTGGTAAGCCTGAGTCCTTAACCTCCAGATAAATAGTGTCAGAATTGAGATAAATTGTAGGACATCAATCTGATGTCACAGATTAGCTTGATGTGTGAAAAAACTACATATCTGGTGTCAGAAGTGAAACAATGTTGTAGTAGAGCAATATTGACAGTGGAGGAGACACACAAGAGTATGTTTTTTTCTTATACCTCCATTACCATTACCCAACACATCGTGACTGGTTTTCAACAAAAAATTACAAATAATGCTAAACAAGGAAAAATCACAGTCTGAAGAAGCAAACTAAGCATCAGAACTGGACTCACATATGATAGATTTAGGAATTATCAGACAGAAATTTTAAAATAATTATGATCAATGTTAAGGTCTATAATGGAAAAAGTAGACCACATATAAGAACAGACCTTGCTAGTAGGCAAAGCGATGATTCTAAGTAAACAATTCAAATTGAAATGATAGAAATAAAACATGCCTTAACAGACAGGGTGAATGCCTTTGATGTGCATATTAGCAGACTGGACATAACCAAGGAAAGAATCAATGAGCCTAGAATTGGTCAGCAGAGACTCCCCAAACTGAAATGCAAGGAGAGAATAATGAAAGTTAACAACAAAAAAGGGCATCCAGGAACTACTGAAAATTTCAAAAGGTGTAACAAATATTTAAGGGTTGCTAGTTCTCTTTTCAACACTGTATTCGTTATTGCTTTAGTGAACAGAATATCCTCTGGGTCCTCCCATCAAAAAGAATAGGCGGGTGAGTTTTATTAATATATTTATTCTAATATTCCCACTTCTCTGAACCTTATCATCCTTTTTTCTACCATCTGCCTTGCATTTGTAGCTTATCAATTTCACTATGGAATATTGCTCCTCCAAGCCTCCAAAGTCATCCTAGCAGCATGTTAGCACATCTCCCAGAATCCTTGTCAGGCTGTTAAATCCTGTGTTCTGAGAAAGTGCTGCCATATCAAAGAATTTACCCAACTTTGTGTTACTTCCCCGCATCCTCAGGAGCCAATCTCATATGTGGTTTCACAGCTCTAGCCAGAACATTTTGGCTAACTCCTGCAGCTTCTTCATCATAGAGTTGCTTCTTCTTTTACCAGACGAGTATTTGCCTATCCAGACTCTGTTGTGTTTTGATCCCGGTTCCTCCTCTGGTAGTCAGGAGGGTGGGTGGGAATGGGGTAGGACACATTTTATTTTAAAATGGAGACACTGTATTGTCTTTAAATAAGGGGGGGATGAACATGGAAGAGTTGGCCACCTTGGTAAATCCAAAGTATTCCTGGGAATCTAAGGACCTATGATATTTTAGGGGCATCAATCCTCATGCCCCTAATCCAACTCACACAGCTCTCATTTTCTCTGTAAAACGCCTAATCTTGGCATAAAAGATTTACTGGATTTGAGAATGTGAACTTTGACGCTCTGCTACCCTCTTGATGAAATCTTGGGACTGCTTCTCATTTCCTTCTGCCTTCTTATTAAAAGAAATGATTATCTCTTAATATGCTACCATTTCGTTAGTTAGTCCCTCTGGTTTTCACATTTTGCTGTAAACTGATGATTATTGATCTTCAGCCTTTTTACTGTCTTTAAAGAATCTATTGACCTCAGCCATATTTTTACATGGGCCTTATAATCACTAATTCTCTTGTACTTCGCGATATCCTGAGACACTACACCTGACAATTCATATACTTATACTAGCATCTCAGCCCATTTCATCACCACTCACAACTTTAACATTTGTACCATAACAATATACCTGGAGGGATCCATATTCCACTTACCATCCATGACAGGGTCCCCTTGCCAGCCTGCTGCAAAATCCTATTTTATAAATTGCTTTCTCAAGTCAATTGAGACACCAACTGTCTTAGTTTGAATTTTGCAGGAAACAGACTTTTAGATAGAGATTTGCATACAGTAAGTTTATCTGGAGATACCTTTGGGAACAGCATCTCTAAAAGTGAAGGAAGCAGGTGTTGGTAGGATAAGCTGAACTGTGATGCTTCTGCAACAGAGAATTTAGCCAATGCTACAGGTAGCTATGCAGCAGGGATGACCTTTCAGAATGAGATGCTAATAAAGGCAAGAAGCCAGGTCTTCTGATATACCCTGCTGACCAACTATTGTGTAAGGAAGTATTCATAATGTTAATGGCCAAAGACACAACACACTTAACTTTATTCTCCATTATTAACAGTCCTCACTTTTCTTAAGTTTAGACAATTTGCAAAAAAAGAAAATCAAGTCCTGATTTGTAGTGCTTGCAGACTTCCATGGTATATATATTCCTACCATAGTTGATTTTAAACTTTGATGTAATTGGGCCTACCACAGAGTTGGGAAGAGATGTATAGTAATACATAGTTACAGAAATGCAAGAGATATAAAGACAACAGCACAAATAACAGGAAAATGAAATGTAGTAAAATAGTTGGGACATGATGACTTTTAAGTATTTAAAACTCTTTAAGAATATAACTTACTTAATTATAATTACATAATTTAATTGTTAAACATAACTGTGTCAAAAAATGGGTCACAAATTTTCTGAATATTTACAAATTATCCCTTACAAACTACCACAAGCTGGCTTGAGCAAACTACTACTTCCCAGCATTAGACTCAATGAATATATGACCCATATTAAACTTAAATGTAACATTAATTGGCACTTCTCTCAGTTGGCCACTTGTTTTGGGAAACTAACAAACTATAAAACCATGCTAAAGGCACCTTTTGCATTTCTCTATGTAACTGAGTTCCTAAGGTTTTTCCTCTAGAACAGAGATGCCTGGAAGGGAGTCTGGTATGAAGACTAAAACTTTTGTCAAAAAGTTGCATGTTTTATTGCCTTTTCTTTGTATTTCGAGGGGACACTCATGATTATTCTAACTTTTTAGCTTTATACTCTTTCCACTTATATCTTAGCAGTAGAGGAGGACACTTGCAGCCTGTGGGCCAGGGAAAAAGGCAGCCAGGGAAGAGACCTGAGAACTGGGCGTGAACAACATGTGTTAGTCCTCTCATCTGGCACTGTAAGAGCTCACATTAATTAAGCAACTATCAAGAATTACACAAAGCATGTTACATGCATTATCACAATGAATGTTATTATTACCCACATTTATTTATGAGGAAATAGAGACACCAAAGAATTAAGCAAATTGTCCAAAGGCACATAATTCTTATTCATCTTATTGAATCAAGATTAAGCCCAAGTTCTATAAATTCAGAAGCTTACCGATTTCATGTGTTAACTACTTTAATTAAGCATATAATTTGTGTAGGTCTTAATCATGAAAATAAATGTATTTTTAAAAATTTATGTGGCATAATTAACAACAGCATCAAGTTTAGTGTTATGCTTTAAATAGAAGCCATTATTAGTGTATTACAGCTGCTGTAACATATGGTTTATAAAAATAATAGCAAATATAGTGATCATTTGTGCTTCTAAGTATTTACCAGTAAGACAAACAGAATAGGTAACACTTCTACATCTGCTATCATGGAAACCAAAGAGAAAGCACCAAAGTTACAACTAGTGAGCTATTTACTAACCAATGTCTGGGACATTTTAAACAGCTAGCGTAAATAACTTCTAGTTGATTCAGTAGTCTAGGCAATGTTCTTGAAAAGTTGGGTCAATATCATTGCTGATTTGCTCAATTGTGTAAATTGTAGTGATTAATCTTGTTTTAAAAAATGTATTGGGGCAGGTAGAACAGAGGGGCATACAGTTTATGAAGCTGAATAATACAGACAGCACTTCTCTAAAAAGGAATTGCTAAGAATTAATTTTGCCATTGATAGTGTGTTTATGGACATATTTTCAGATACTTATAGAAATGTAAACTTTAATTTAAAGAGCAATATATTATCCTTCTGCACATAAAGCACCACACATTTCACCATAGTGACTGATCAATGTGGTGATGACTTTTGAAACAAGTTAGTAAATAAATGAAAGTAAAATCACACCCTCAGGAAAAAAAAATATACCTCAAGTTCAACTTTCCAAGAATTCGATAGAAGTTAATTAGATATAGCTGAGTATAGAATACTAAATAGCACGTAATGAGTTTTAAAAAAAGAACACTGATTTTTTATCCTTTGTTATATTATCTATCTATTTATGATCTATTGATCTATCAAACACATAGTGCTATCAATTTATCAAATGCAAATACATGCCATCAACAATTGTCATTACATCAAATACATAAATAAATGTCCATATAATATATATTTTTGTATATATGTTCATGTACCAGTTCACATATCCGTTTTAGAATTATTCACACTTTTCTTATTAAAAGTAGATTTTGTGTGAGTACTATAAGGTGAATGACCCTCTGAGTCCTCGTTCTGCCCACAGCTCCCTCTTGAGTCAAGTGCCCAGACACAGTTCCATGTATATGGGTTACCATGCCTTGGGTCTGATAACCAGATGGTTAACATTAGATATACAAGGGATTTTTGCAGGCAATTGAGTGGAGCAAGATCCAAGTGCTAGACAGAGAAAGAATTCAGAATAATCCAGTTCACAGTAAAAACCAAGAATAAAGAGATGTGTAAAGGTAAAGCAGAAAAAAGAAAGTAGAAATATGAGAAACAGATGCAGTAGACACCACAGCAGCCAATTTGCATGACTTGAGTCATGAATTATTTTGGTGCTGTTAGACCTGATATAGTGCCATGCATGACATTTCACTTGACCTTGGTGCTTTCACTTTATTTGTTAAAGCATTTTCTTTCTTTTATGCACCGTTGTACAGTAAAAAGCCCACACCAGTAGAGATAAGCTAAACATATTACTGATATCTGAGTCAAGCTAGTACGATGTGAATGTACACACATAAAATGTGTGTATATATATATATATATATAAACGATTTAATAAGCAATTTACATCTTTCATCTCCTTTCATCTTAAAATGATTATATGGTTGCTTGTTCTTTCCTTTTCTGGGAAGAACTTCAAAGGCTCTTTTGAGAAGTTACGGAGACCCCAATTTTTAAAACATTCACAAAGGAAGTGGCAGGCAGTTACAAGTTTCTCATCACCAGATTATATTATATTATATTATATTATATTTATTATATTATCATATTAAAGAAAAAAGTGTAGGAATGTATATCCATCATCCATTCCATACATCTCTTAGAATTTGGTATTCTTGCTGAAATTTCAGGTCTGTCTTTGTTAGAGAAAGGAACAAAACAGAGATTCATTAAAAGGGAGTATTATTGAACTTCATCTCTTCTTCATGGCAAGGAAGAAGAATAGCTCTCTCTGTGAGTGAAGAAAAATCAATGTGAAGGCAAAGCACAGAATGAACCTTACCAATGTGAACTAGCCCAAGGAATTTGGAGACCTATTAATACCCTGACGAGTTTACAGGAGATGTAGTATTCCATTTGTGTTCTAAACTACCCACAAGCTTATGGTTTAGGTACACCCCTTCTGGATTCATGGGAGCAACACAATCCTATTATATCAAGTGACACCATGGGAAATGCTCTAGGAACAATGTACGAAGCTTAGCATTTGGAAAGTGTTTATGTCATCAGAACCATCTAGGCCAATCTTCTCAGTTTTTTGGGTTGAGAAACATGAGGCCCAGAAATATTAAGTAACTAGTTCAACGTCACAAATGTATCTATAACCAGATCCAGGACAACAACATGATTTTTTAAATTCCTATTTCAATTTTTATTCTACTTCCTATGTCTTTTCTACTTTTGCATGGATTCAGTCATTTCTGCCTGAGGATACGAATCTTCAACTGATGTTCACAAGGTTTATATTTGTAACTGATTTAAAATCTGGCCAATGGTAAGACTTACTGCATCATAGTAAACTGAGTTGCAAGGAGTTTAAATAAATTACCCTTAGTAACAGAGCTTAACAAGGTGGAAAAGTTAAAGTGTGTGATTTGATTCTTGAGAAAAACCTCAGTTTGTACTCAGTTTCTGACTAGTCTACATTTCTGCATACAATCCAACACTTAAGACTGCAAATATTGCCTTCTTAGTACATTGAACACTACTTCTTATTCTGAATGTTTCTGCCCTTTGTACTCTTCTATTCCTAGAATTCGAGGTTAGTTTAGAGCAGTAGAACAACGGAAGGTGTCAGCCAGAACTTCTTATCAGCTTGGAGCTTTTGCATTTCTTAATTTGATCTTTAATTTTGTCATGCATATCATGGCTCCTGTACATCAATATTGTTAGAGGAGTTATAGACTCTTTTTTGTATTTAATAGTATGTCTTCTGAGGAATAAATATACAGTTTAGACTATAAATTTACACGATATGCTGAAAAAGTAATAACTTCATGTGTTCCAATGCATAAATCCTCCCAAAAGACAGAAGAATTAAACTTGTGACAAAAAGGAGAAAAAGTTTCCTTTTAGAGTTTATTGTACAGCTTCTCCCTATCTGCAAAAATAAATACATGAATAAGTAAACAAATAAATAAAAATGACCAATCAATGAAAATATGGCAAAACCAATTTCAATTATTTATTTGGCCAATCATTCAGTCAATGAATATTTTCTGAGCTCCAATATGTAAAGAATACCGAATGCTGTAGAATATCAGAGGCTTTGGTGTTCTATGTAACTCGCTTAAAAGAGTATAAACATGAATGGTAGCACACATGGTGGTGCTATGTGTAATGAAATAGATGGAATGTTTACGTTATCCACTAGAGAAACATTATAGTAGATAGAGCAGATAGTCAACCGTTACGATCAACCATGATTTCTTCCATAGTGTATATAGCCATTTAAAGCCCAAAGGTAAAGATTATTAAAAAAAAAAGTAAAATGGTATGAAATTAAATATAACAATGGTGTTTAAACGTTTTTGGAATGATTTTTTCCCCCTCAGTGTTCTACTACTTTGCTTTCTAAAACAATGCATTTCACTTTCTAAATGATGTTAAAATGAATAACACCTAATAATGTCAAGAAGTATTAGGGATGCTTTGGAAATATTACAGCTAAAAATGTTGGATTCACTAGTTTATTCATATAACTGTGGTTTGTATGGCTTATAACTTTGAGGTGATTCACACAATGACAATAAAAATAAAACAATCTTCCTCATAAGTACTTAAAAAGATACAGGTCATTTAGTAAAAAATTAGATTACTAGATAATAGATAATAGAATTTCTTTCTACCATTCTAAGGTACTTCAGATATTTTTGAAGCATAGGGGAAAATGTGGTTTCTAAAAATAAAAGGAGTAAAATTTGCTTGTCTCTTTATTGGATTTATTAAAAATTACCACACAATTAATGTAATTTAATAAACTATGTCTTTATGGAACACAGACTGATTCAGATAGTTTGTGCAAAATGTCCTTTGCAGTAATGAACATATTCAACCAAATTTGTGTGGGTAATCTTTTCTAAATTTCAAAAATTCTAACTTTCTGATTATATTACAAAGTATCACTCTGTTGATGTTTTTGCATTTATCTGTCATCTTACATCAATTGGTTCTCCAGAAGGATTTTCTAAAACCAGGAAAAATGGTAGTCAAATCAAAATTTCAAATACATTCTACATGTTCTATTAACCATTATTTATTCAATTATTTTTACTCATTTGAAAATACATTTCACTCATTTTGTCTCAGATAAAATTTCTCCTTTCAAACAGTGTTATGCTTTTCCTAATACTTGCCCCTGGGGATTATAATCAAAGGGAGAAAGCATGAGAAATGCAATGTGCTTTGGAACCATGCACGCACTCAGTGTTCAGCCTACTGAATAAAGAGCACTGAACAGATATGTAATTAAACACAATAACAGCTGTGCTCATGAAATAGGAAGAAGATGAAAAAGTAATCCTGGATACTCATTTAATTTTTTTAGATCAAATATGAATGTAATTAGAATACTGCAATGTAACTTAATTTTAGAAATACCTTGAAATTTGACATCAGTCTAGCCCCTTAAAGGTAGATTTATGGAAATCAAAGACAACCTTGAATATTTGAGGATTTGTTCTACATAGTTTTGAATATCTATTCATTCATTCATTGTTTTCATTTACTCAATATTTTAATCCTTACCTAATCCTTTATTGGAAAACATTATACAAACTTTTGGGATGGAAAAAAGAGGGGAGCAGACATGTCCTCTGAAATCAAGTAAATCCATCAGAGCCAAAAATGCTATACAGAAAGCCTACAAAAATGGACATGACTTTAAATATTTGCTTTGTTAATGTTTTATAGTTTGGCCCTTAATTAATTCAATGATAGTATGTTTATGTTGCTATCTCTAGATTTAATATCTTGTGACATTTTATATTTGGGGTGAAAATATATATTTGAATATTGGCAATAATCATTTTGACTAGGCAGAGTGCTTCTTGCCAGCCCTACATGAGTAAGTTATTTAATTTCTTTGACCCTCACTTTTCTCTTCTGTAACAAATAAAAGAGAAGCATATAGTTTTAAATGACATTGCCACTCTCATTTGAATAAGGGATGCAGCAACTTTACAATTCCCTATTCCAGAGGTGACAATAACAGTGAAAGCTTCAGAAATAAATATCCTCAAGTTCACCATGAATGATTTGGAACGTTTTCAATAATGGAAGAAGATGTGTTTTGAATGATTTTACAGTTTCATATGGATTGGAAGTAGGGGAGGATGAAGAAGTAAAAGGGAACTGGTCAGCTTTGATAAGAGGGGTTCATGTGAAGGAGCAGGAGATGATTAAAGTGAATCTGAAGTTTGGAAGATGGATGTAGTTGATTCTACAAAACAAGTGAAGAACTTTAGAAGAAGCCTTATGAGAATGCTAATGAAGTCAGTGGCAGAGAGCGAGATGATAATGGTTTCATTAATAAAACAAATTCAAATATATACTTTCATTCAAATTCAATAATTTAAAAATATATATAAGTAATATTTTCTCATCTAAGAATATTCTTAAGTAAAAAGCATGAAAATAGGAATAAAAACAGCTGTAACCCCATCCTGAAATATAACCGCCGTTAACATTTTGATACTTGCTCCTTCATAGGTATTTCTGTTCAGTAGACAAACATGAGCACTTTTTTTTCTTATGTTTTATAAAAAATGGCATAATTTTTTAGCCACAGTTTGAACTCAAATTGCTTCACTTATTCTTCACCGACCACTTTTTTTTTTATAAGGGGCTTAATTTTGCTGTAACTGTCTCTTAAAATATGTATTGGAAGGCAGCATTCTGCCCGTGTATGTGTATATACAGTAATGGAAGTTCTGATATCAATTCTTACATTAAAAAAAAACTCTTCATTTTAATATTCAAATATTAACTCAATGAGTTATAAATCTGATTTGCTTTTAGATAGCTTGCATTACAAACTGACCTAAACTAATTTGTTTTTCAGATCTATGAAAATTTTTGAGTAACCGTTGGCAGCTTCCAATAGCTAGAGATAAGTTGGAGCTGAACATTTTCTCTCCAAGAAACTTACTCCCACAAGGGACGTTACAATAAAAATCAGCCTCGGTTCAAATTCTGTCACATTTATTAGCAAGCAAGTGTGTGTGCACATGTGAACATGTACACACACATATAAAATCTCTTCTGCAAACCTGGTGAAGCCTCTATTCTATGCCTTTTAGGCAATCCAATAAGTTCCTTGTATGGAAATACTTCAGGATTTAGTTATCCTTTGGAAAGGATCAGAAGACAAAATCATCTGTTATTTGAACAAAAGAGGGATGGGGTTGTAAACCTAGGACTCCTCCTGTGTAAACTAGATTCTTTTACTCTTCCTATAAAAATGGAAGTTCCTAGATGTATTTCTTCATCATCTGAATATTTTTACTACAGCTTATTTTACCAATGAAAATCATTTCTGATAATCATTGTGCTAATTACAGCTCTTTAATGCTGAGTGGATATAAAGATAGATCTAGTGGTTATTTCTGGAGTAGAGTTTGTAACTATATTTTAAGATGCTATATCAAACCAATGAGGAGATAATCTATAACTATATCATCTATCAATATCTATATCTCTATCTGCCCTTTATATTGAAATATTTTAAATTAAGTTGTAGATAATATGATAAGACCTTCTTGTTCATTTTTGGTCCTTTAGGCTAAATTTGACCTTCATTCAAAAGTCACTGTTGTCACACACAAAAAAAGGGATATTGTTCTTATAATTTCCCAAGAATCTATTGTTAATTTGCATTAAGGGAAATTCTACAGCATACGAGTTTCATAAAGAGTTAGCATCTTTTATCCACTCTGTGCTGAAAGTTGTATAGATTACCAAGATTCTTATTCAGAAAAACTCTTCTCCAGCCATTGGGAATGCACTCAGCGGATAACCTTCAGCTGTTAGCCATTTCAAGAGCTACCTCAGTGAAGACAGGACAGGCACTTCAGCCGACCCTGCACTGCCTTCCTGTGGTTGCTGTAACTAATATATATTAAAAATAAAGGTCTGGCCTTCTTGCCCTACTCAGGACAACTCTTGAGTCATTCTAGTTTCACAGCTTTCCTAGGGGGTGAATGAGGCTGTCATTGGGCCTGCATTGCTGTTCAATTTCTCCATCTAGGCAAATCCTGCCTCCTCCCTTCCACAGGTATTGACCCCATGGATGATCCATACTTTATCTTTCCAGGTAACCCAACAGATGATCTAATCCTTTGCCATCATTACCTTTCCATAAGGTCAATGCATTTCAACTCATGGAGTTAAAATATTGTTACATAACATAAGAATAGTAATGTCTGGTTTTCCTATGGTGTTCCATGTCCTTCTCCTGAGATCAACACAAGCTTTTGAAAACTGGAGTGGAATTCTTTTTTTATATCTCTTGGTGGCTTAATATAAGTTTCTTTATTGGTTATAACCAGTCATGCATTTTTAAATTTAACACTAATATTAGTAATATATGCATTTATTTATTATTATTTCTATTTTGGAAAAGGTGCACAGAGGTTAAAAATTTCTTGCAGGTCATCTAGTTAGTAAATATTTGGGCTGAAATAAACATTATGATATATTACAGAATTAAAATGGAACTGGAGTAAAGGTAGGATTTTATTTAAAGCTAGAAATATACATATACACACTCAAATATTTGTCAAATGAACTACAAATTTCCGAAGTGCTTAAACCACAACTTTCTTGGAAGTATCAAAAGAGCTTATATATTTGAAGAGTATAAATATTTTTTGTTTAAACATTAAAATATGTGTACGTCTATCATTCTCTTTGGTGTATGTCATTCTTAATAGAATTAAGGAATTTGATATTTTAAATAAACAAGCAGAAAAGTGTTTTTAGCTGAGGGTACAGCTTTGTGTTAGACACAAAAGTTGCAATAAAACTATTTTTCCCAATTTTTTTGTCCTCACAGCAAAACTTTTCTGCTAGATTTTGTTTCCCTTTAAAAGAGATTCTCAGCTGGTATATTTAATCTACTGAACAGAGCAATGTATTTTTATAGTGAAATATTAATATTAATAGTAAATCAGAAACAAGAGATGTATCTGGAAAGAACAAGTAAAGCAGAATATGCCCAAGCAAAATAGACCATAGAAGAAGAAATTGAAAGCTCATCTGGGTCCAATCAAAGAGAACAGCACTGATCTGAGAGAAACTCAGGGATAAGGACCAAAATGAGCAAACTGCCAGAGCAACCACCCATGTTCTTTTAGGACCCAGCATTTTGTTTTTGTTTCTGCAGTTTTAGAAAAATAAGGTGTAAAGTGTTTCTGAGAAACTTTGAAATTGAACAGCTTAATTTAAATCATGGTAGAATTCAGCATAAAATACTCTAGAATTTAAAACACATACACATTTAGGATTGAAAGCTTTGAATTTTTGAGTTCTCAGAATAAATTATAAAACCAAAGGAAGACGTTTTAAATTGTGTAGAATGTATTTTAATCATTAAGAAAAAATAAAATCAATTCAATCCACGTATTTGTGTGCATATGCACACACACATATTCATACCACACAACCACATACACAATATATATGTGTTGTACACACACAGATATATACACACATTTTCATATATATACGTGTGTGTGTGCATGTATGTATATATATATATATATATATATATATATATATATATTCAAGATACTAAGGATTTTCAGAGGCCATCAATTTTATCCACATGATTTTAGAGTCAGTTGATAGATACAAAGACATGAAAGAGGATTATTAGCCTTAATAGTGATAAATGTTAGCATGAAATACATGGCTCATGTATACACTAAATGGACTTTATAACCCATTCATAAGTGTGAGACCACAGACCTGAGTGCCTATTTTATACAGGTCAAGTTTCTTAAAGTAAACAGGAAAGGGGCTGATTGATCTGAACATGCCCACACTTTTCATTCAGTGACATTAATCAGGTAGTTCACATCTGCTCTAGGGCAAGAATAGACTAAAAGTTGAGGATAGGCCAACAGTTAGATTCCAAACAAGTTTCTTTACGTGGAACATGAGGAGTGAAACATAATTGGTTGTGTTTGTGTGTTTGTGTATACACACACTTTTACAGATATAAAACTACTCCCAATGTTTTCAACATTCTCCGGCTTGTTTCAAAATTTTTTTTAATGTGGTTTGGTATAGCCTAATCAAGAGGGCTTTGTACAAAAATGTATGCTTGTATATGTTATTACTTTATGAACCATCTATCATCTTACTATCCCTTTTTAGTGTTAGTTATGTGAAATCACAGTATTGTAAAGGGATATTACAAACCATTTATCTCATCTATAAGCCGATTAAACATTAAATGAATGTCAGTGGGCCATGTGATGACCTTTGTTCATGACTGCAATTTTTATTGTTGAGTGGCATATATATTGCCTCACTTATAAAAAGCAAAATGATTTTTGAACAGAGGAAACTCAAAAGATAAAACCTGATTAATTCACACAGAGGGTTTCAGCAAACTGTGAATATCAATATATTTATTTATTCCTCAGCAATTGTTGATTCTCTATATGCCAGATACTTTAGCAGTCACTAAGAATACAAGAGTAAAGAATATAATGAGATATGTTACATAAATACAAGATTGTGATATAATCTGGTGAATTCTGAAAGGAATTCTTATTTTTTTCCTATGTTATAATAGGAGTCTACATCATCCCTATAAAGGAATGCACTCAACTTCATTCTAAGTAAGGGGACTTTTGAAATGGATATAGCCATACTCTTTCCACCCCCTCACTTTTCCAAATAATTAGGAGCAATACTAATGTGAATGGTTGGAATCTAGGATGTTTACTGGGACATGTGTTTATCTGGAGACAAGGTCACCAACTTTTAAGACTATGGGTTTTATTATATTAACCTTTCTGCCAGAAACTGGATGCTAATCAAGTATTCAGTACTCCAAGGAACTGGATAGTAGCTAATTGGAATGAATCTACCATGCAGATCAAACTCATCCTACTTCTTATGGTCTACATTTAGGCATGGAATAAGAGGCTTTAAAATGTGTGGTCTTTGCCCTGTGTTATTAAGAATCACTGTAGGTTAGAGGTTATAAAAAACTTAGCTGTGCAATAATAAAGCCAACAGTTTGCGTCTTACTAGGGTTAATCTTTTTTTTTCCTCTTTAGATTGTATTAATTAGAAAGAAGCTTGACTCACAAGGAAAAAAACATAACTATGTGTGGTGATGGGTGTTAACTAGAATTATTGTGGTGATTATCTTGCAACGTATACAAATATTGATCATTGTGTTGTATATTGGAAACTAATATAATGTTATTAAATTTTCTCTCAAAAAAGAAGAAAAAGAAGAGAGGATGAGTAATTTGTATCACAAGTTACAACATACTCGGGGACGAATGTGAGGGGATGAAGGTAAAATTGAATGCGTGTGTCTATTATTTTAAGAAAGGTTTCTTTGGAATCTTAGCTTTGAGAGCCAGATATACCTGGAAATGGTTACAGGCCTTGTGTGGCAGGTGAACTATTTTTTTTAATTTTTATTTTATATTGGAGTATAGTTGATTAACACTGTTGTGTTAGTTTCAGGTGTAGAGCAAGGTAATTCAGTTATACATGTACATGTATCTATTCTGTTTAAAATTATTTTCCCATTTAGGTTATTACAGAGTATTGAGAAGAGTTCCCTGTGCTATACAGTAGGTCCTTGTTGGTTATCTGTTTTAAATATAGCAGTGTGTACTTGTCAATCCAAAACTCCCAATCTATTCCTCCCCTCCACCCCTTTCCCCTTGGTAACCATAAGTTCATTCTCTAAGTCTGTGAGCTTTTTTCTCTTTTGTAAATGTTTATTTGTATAATTTTTTAGATTCTGAACATAATGGATATCATATGATATTTGTCTTCCTCTGTCTGACTTACTTCTCTTAGTATGATAATCTTCATGTCCATGTATGTTGTTGCAAATGGCATTATTTCATTATTTTTAATAGCTGAGTCATATTCCATTGTATATACATACCACATCTTCCTTATCCATTCATCTGTTGATGGACATTTAGCTTGTTTCCATGTCTTGGCTATTGTAAATAATGCTGCAATGAACATCAGGGTGACTGTATCCCTTCGGACCGTGTTTTTTCTCCAGCTATATGCCCAGGAGTGGGATTGCTGGATCATATGGTAGCTCTGTTTTTAGTTTTTTAAGGAACCTCCATACTGTTCTCCATAGTGTCTGCACCCATTTACAATACTGCCAACAGTGTAGGAGGGTTCCCTTTTCTCCACACCCTCTCCAGCATTTATTGTTTGTAGATTTTTTTGATGCTGGCCATTCTGACTGGGGTGAGGTGATACTTTATTGTGGTTTTGATTTACATTTCTCTAACAATTAGCTATGTTGAGCATCTTTTCATGTGTCCCTTGGCCATTTATATAATTTCTTTAGAGAAATGTCTCTTTAGGTCTCCTGCCCATTTTTTTGATTGGGTTATTTCTTTTTTTGATGTTGAGCCTCCTGAGCTGTTTGTAAATTTTGGAGACTAATCCCTTGTCAGTTGCATCATTTGCAAATATTTTCTCCCATTCTGTGGGTTGTCTTTTTGTTGTGTTTATGGTTTCCTTTACTGTGCAAAAGCTTTTGAGTTTAATTGGGTCCCATTTGTTTTTTTTTGTTTGTTTGTTTTTATTTCCCTTACTGTAGGAGACAGATTGGAAAAGATATTGCTGCGATTCATGTCAAAGAGCATTCTACCTATGTTTTCCTTAAAGAGTTTTATAGTATCTCACTTAACTATAATATCTTGTTTACTCCTTACAACATCTGAATAAGGATAATAATATTGATATAAGCACTTTGATGAATGTTTCAAATATCCTAAGACTATTCTAAGTGATATGCATAAACTATAGCATTTAGATCCTAGAACTCTGTTAAGAAAATACTATTATTGTCTCCATTTAACAGATGGGGCACTGAAGCATAGAATATTAAGTAAATTGCCAAAGATTATGCAGCTTTTATGTCTAAGATATTCTGATGCCAAAATCTCTACTGTAGAATATAATTCTTTATAGACTCTCATGAACAGAGAACTGTAGTACAATAGATAACCTTAGCTTTAGAAATGGCAGCGAAAAATCTAGAGAAATATCAGAGAATGGAGGAAAGCAGCAAGCTACTTTGAGAACTTGAAGGCCAAATTAGTTTTAGTGAAAAGAAAGAGAAATGGAACGAGAATAATATATCTGGAACTAATGGCTTTGAAATGTGGAGTATGAAAGAGGAAGATATTTTATTCATGACAAAATCAGTAAGGATTACTGGGGCTCAGAGAACTCTAATGAAGGGGAAAATGTACATCTCAGAGAGTAAACAAAAACATTTCCCTAGTGCAAACCCTTTCCAAAAAGTTACTGAGAGACGTAAAGTTAAGGTAGGAAGTCTATAATAGACCAAGTGACTATCTAGTTACGTGACTGCGATAGTTATATTTAATACTTACACCAGCTCTGAATGGGTCTGTGGAGAAAAGACTGGGGATTCCAGTTAGAATATCTCAGACAGCAACCAATGAATATAAAAGTTGTTCTTGGAGACTAAGGTTTTAAAAGCATAAGGTGAAGTAGGAAACTATATAACAAGTGAGTCCAAACTAAGTGAAAATTTGGACTGATGGGGGTGTTCCCCCTTGTAGAAATATCCTACAAAAGCAGATTATAACATTAGGATTTGTTTGAGTAATAGACATTTTGTGCTGGCTTTGATGTCACATTTTATATTACACAATAATTAATGAGGCTATTTTTGATACAGTATGCTAGCAAACTTGTGTTTTCTTTTTTCTCTTAAAGCACTAAGAAAATCAAATTATCTTCATCTTCAGAGGTTTGAATAATGAACAAATCTACAGACTGAAAAGGGTCCAAGGAAGAAGAGAGGGCAATACTCAGGAAGAGTAGACCAAATGAATCTGATAAAAGAATATAGATAACAGAGAACAAAAAGCTATCAGATAAACTGTTTTAATTTAGGGCAGGTATTTAATTAAGGTTCTCCAGAGAAACAGAATCAGTAGGAGATATATACATATAAACATATATACATTTATACACATGTATACATATATACACATTTATTATGACAATTTGGTTCATATATTTATGGAGAATGAGAAGTCCCAAAATCTTCCATTTGCAAGCTGGAGACCTAGGAAAGCCAGTGGTGTTGTTTAGTCTGAGTCTAAAGGCCTGAGAATCAGGGGAGCAGATGGTTTAAATCCCAGTCTCACATCTGGAGAAGATGAAATATATCTCCACTTAAATAGACAGGTAGGAAGCAAAAAGGGATGAATTCCCCCTTCCTCTGTTTTTGTCCTGTTCATGACTGGAAAGGATTGGATTCTGCCCACCTACATTGAGTAGGACAATCTATTTTACTGAGTCATTAATTCAAATGCTAATCTTGTCCAGAAACAATCTCACTGACACATCCAGAAATAGTGTTTAATCCACACACGCTGCAGCCAGTCAGGCTGACACATAAAATTAATCATCACATCAAGTGTTAGTCAGTTAGTGCCAAAGTAATGCTGTATAACAAACCATCCCAAATCTCTGTGGCTTACAACATAATCATCCATTCTTATGCTTGCAAGTCTACACATGGACTGTGGTTCAATTGACTAAGGATTGGTTTGACTGGATGACTCTGCTTTAGGTTATGGATCAATCGTCTTGCACTAGGCTGCAATTAGTTTCATTCTGGGCTCTAGACTGAAGGGGATGAGGCTACCATGAGCATAATCTTCTCACAGCACATAACCAGATTGCAAATTTATTTAAAGATTCTAATTTGAAAAATGTGTTACCATTGTATTAGTCAAAGCAAGTCAAATATCTGATCCCAATATCAATTGATAAGGATATACACTCTACTCTCAGTGGGAGAAGGAGGTAAACGAACATTTACTAAGCAATACCCCAAACTATTATAGGACAAAATAGGTTAAAGGATGGTTCAAGGGCTCTAAGACCATGATTTTTTCAGATCAAATAGACGTTCTTGATTAGAGGAGTCCCTCTCTCAGAAGACAGAGTCAGTGGAGGTAGTATGAGTCACACTAATTTGGGAAATGGAGTTGCAAATGGAAGTAATACAAGGCCCACTGATATATTAACAAATGAGTGTGCTTAAGACTAATAAGACTTGGGTTTCTTGATTCTAGTAACCCCCAGAGCCATGAATAGCAACCTGTATTTGGAGGGTGCAATAGTCTAGTTCTGTGGGCTTTAAATTTTACCCAAGTACTTCAGTTAGCCTAATGGAGTATGCCCTACAGAGAATGAGAATGATGGTTGAATGAGAGAGTGGGAGATACAGGGAATAGGTGAGGATATCCCATTAAAAGAAGATAGTTCAAATGAGAAATGAGGGTGTGTAAAGATGACACTGATTGGACTTCTGGGAACTTATGAAAATTAATAATTTTCAGTGATCTGAGGAAATAAAATATAAATATATATTTACTTAATAGGCATTTATTATAGACTTGCCTGCATTAAGAATAACTTTCATTCACTAAATACACATACAAAGAGTGGAAAGAGAATTCAAAAAGAGGAAGAAAATGGTATTTGTAACAAATGTGACTCCTCCCCCCAAAGAAAGAAAGAACTAATTCTAGAATATTTAGGAACACCTGCCTTTGGGGGGAACAAGCCAGGCAACTAAAGAGAAAGATAAATTACTTAACAGGCAACCCATACATACACATGCACATGAACACACACACACACTCACAAACACACATTTAAGAAAATTAATAACAATATGAAAAGATATTCAATTCATTAATAATCAGCAAAATGCAAAAATAAAATAAAATAAAATAGCATTTTACACTGATCGACTGAGAAAACTGTAAAAGTCTGGCAGTGCTGGCAAATTTGCTAATTAACAGGAATTTCCTTACATTACTGTGGAAATTTTTGCAACTGTTTTGGAAAATTGTGTGGCATTATCTAGAAAATTTGAAGATGAACATGCCATATGATCCAGAAATTCTACTTCTAGATATTTGCCATAGACTCTCAGTGTCCAATAGAGTAGCGGATAGCTATATGTGGTGATTTTTTTTTTAATTTTATTTATTTTTAGCTGTGTTGGGTCTTCGTTGCTGCACCTGGGCTTTCTCTAGTTATGGTGAGTGGGGGCTACTCTTCATTGCAATGCGTGGGCTTCTCATTGCTGTGGCTTCTCTTGTTGTGGAGCACTAGCTCTAGGCACACAAGCTTCAGTAGTTGCGGCATATGGGCTCAGTAGTTATGGCTTGCAGGCTCTAGAGTGCAGACTCAGTAATCGTGGCACACAGGCTTAGTTGCTTCATGGCATGTGAGATCTTCCCAGACTAGGGCTGGAACCCGTGTCCCCTATATTGGCAGGTGGATTCTTAACCACTGCGCCACCAGGGAAGGCCCACATGTGGTGATTTAAATTCAAATTTAAATAAAATCAAACAAAAAATTCAATTCCTCAGTAACATTAACCACATTTCAAATACTACTTTGCCATGCATGACTAGTGGCTACCATTTTGGACTGCAGAGATAAGGACATTTCCATCATTTGAACCCCAAGAGATATTTACAAAAATACCTTTTGCAATATTATTTGTGATAGCCATAAATAGGAAATAACTCAAAGGTCCAACAATTTTAGAATAATAAAATTGTTGTAGTATATTCATACAATTTTCTACTGCAAAAAAAAAAAAAATGAAAGAATTAGAGATACACCCAAAACACTGGATAAATATTAAACGAATATACTTGGTATGATTCTGTTTATGCAAATACCTCTTCCATTTATCCCAAACAAACAAAACAAAAACCAAATTTGTAGCATATTGATTCAGGTAGCATACATAGAAAATCGTAAAGAAAAATCAAGGAAACGAGACACCTAGATACACACAAACACACACGCACGTATGCATCACATACACAGAGAAGTGGGGAAGAGAATCAATAAACAAGTGAATGATTATGAGAAGGACCAATGTTATCCTAAATTTTCCAGGCTGTGACAACCATAAGGAATAAGGATAGAGGGAGAAATGAGAAGCTTTCATCAGCTATATTTGAGGAAAGATTAGGATATCCAAGTAAAAACATCCATTAGGAAGTTATACATTTAAGGCTGAAATCAGAGAGACTGGTTTGGGCTGAAACAAATTTAAGAATCAACCATATGGGGATAATAGTCAAATCTAGGAGATTAGGTGAAAGTCTTAGGAAGTTGCTACAGGGAGAACAAAACATACAAGCAAAAAGGCAAAGGAAAGAAGGAAAGACAAATCCTCTCTACTGCACTTGTAGCAGCCTGCCCAAAGAAATTAACCCAGCATGCATACAGTGCACCAGTGCCATCGCTTTCCCATGATGCAATGAAATAAATTAATCTGAATCTCCCCTGATTCTGAAAAGATATCCTGGCATTAACTCTTTGCATGTTCGACTTGTACCTATTTTAGAGACGAGAGAAATAACTGCTAATCTTTCAAATGTCAGCTGAAACGTTAGCTATCTGGATAAGCTTCTGTTGTCCACTGCCACCTGACCTAAGTCAGGCACATTGATAAACTCCTTCATTCTCTACTTTTTCTTTGTAGCAACGATCACAGGTTGGAATTATAAATCAACAGTATGCACGTGGCTGCTTTATTATAATTACCTCCTCCATCAAATTGTACAAAAGCAAGAAATGTTGTTTTAACTCACCATTCTATCTCTAGTTCCTATGCAGAAGAGACACAAAATATCTCTTTGTTGGGCAACTGATTAGTTTAACAAATGAATGAATGAATTAGAACATTTTCTATTAGCACTTTTGGCATATCTCTGTGAATGATTCTCTCATCACCTGTCGACTATTTCACAAAAATGTGTATCAGGGGTGGAATGAAGTAGATCCTTTATTTCAGAGTTCCTTCTAGATAAACACTTTCTATAATTGTATACATATGTACATAAAAATCTTTCTTCTGTAGGACACCACACAGAGACATAAATGCACAAATGTCAAAAAAGACTCGGAAACCAAGTCTAGGTAAGTGTAAACCATCAATAAACTGAGGCCAGCAGCAATTGTCTCCTCTTTCTTTGCCCCTAAGTCTACATTTCAAGAGTGAAATAGTCTCCAGTTTTCTTGAATTCCATTCCACCCATTTGATTCTCTTAAAATATTTGATGGTGCCTTCAAGTGAATTTATTTCAAGTTCTATCAATCCTAACAGCATTTTATCTTATGACTTTAATCATGGAATGGATGGTATTAAAATAATCAAGCATTTGTGATAACTGGGCTTTGAATTCACACTAAGGATTCTTTCTCTAGGAAGAAGAAAAGTAGTAGAGGTACATTGAATCCATTCATTATTTTGTTAAAAAGGATTCTGAAAAGAAAGAACATTGGTCTTAGAAGTTTGGTTATTAAGTACAAATGACAGGTATGCAAGCTGCAAGTTTTAGCCTGAAAATACAAAGATCTGACAGAATCCCCCCCCTAGCTAGCACCCAGAATTCTTTCAGGGGAGAAACCTTGAAAGAAAGGTAAAAAGTAGACAGGTAGGAGACAACGAGGAACCTTGAATGCCTACTAAGGCATCTGCAAGATATAAACATAAGCCTGTTTTGTAATAGGCCTTAAACAAGTAAAAAAAAAAAGTACTAGCAACAATTTCAACAAGAAGTATTTTTGCCTTATGCTATCAATGCCTTCATCATACATGACATTCCTTTCAGAGCCATATATGCTCTTTTTCAAATTTATATTCTTCAATTCATTCTCCTAATATTCTCTCCCCACCCTCTGAATTTCTTTTCCTCCCATTTCATTCCAATTTTCCATTCCAATATTAATAAAATAAAATAATGATAATCTGTTAAAGTAACATACATAACTAACTTTCTGAATCTTACAAACGAAACAAAGAAGTGCCAGCTATATTACTGTGATATAGCAATTATTAATAAAAATGTTGACATAATATTTGATGACATAGACACTGATAACAGTTCACATGAAAAAAATAAGATTATAAAGCATACAAGTTTTATAATCACAGTTTTGTAAAATTTTAAACTGTACTGTTCCCAATCTCATACCAAGGTTATAAAAAAGTTACCAGCTGTTACTCTGGGTAATAGCTTTTTTTTTTTAAACTTTGATTTTCTGTATTTTCTAAAAGACTTTCACAATGAGTATATCATTTAAATAGGGGGAATATTATAAAATATTAAAGCCTTTGAAATCTCTATAAATATTAAATTCTTAATATACTAAAAAAAAGAATTTTGGAAATGTTCTTCATTTTGTCTTCCTTTTGTATTTTCAGGGTAAGAGTTGTTAATTGGTGTGCTAAGCTCTACTCATTAAAGATTTTACACAATTAAATGTGAGGATTAGGCATCTACCAACTCCCAGCTTTAGATATTAATCCATGATGTACATAAATTGAAATAGCATATACATGTTTTCAACTCTACCAGATGTTCTGAGAAATCTTTGGAAACTTAGGGATTACCACCAGCATATTGATTTGGTGGAACTCACTTGGCTAGATAGATCAGAACAAATTTGTTTATTCAGTATTATTTGACACAAAGAAATATAGAAAAACTCATATAAACTTACACTGCATGTCTTTTAAGGCACTTTGAGTTCACTTTTTCTCAGATCAGATAACTTTGAGTAGTACATTTCTGACTTTAATTTTGGAAAAAGAATACAGTGTTCACAATCAGTCTTTTCTTTGAGATTATACAAATTCAGCTTTAAATAAAAGCTTTCAGAACTCTATTACCAAGTTGATTGAAAGACATTTAAACTTCTGTAAAAGTATGAATAATATTCAGATTGGATGGGCAGAGATTTTTGCAGGAATATTCTGGGTTTCTACAAATTCTAGTAAACCTGGAAATTTCAGATAAAGTTGATTAGTGAAAGAATCAATTAGGTTACATAAAAAACATTTAAGACAGAATAATCAGCTGTTTGTATTTCTGTATTTGAAGTTAGAGAAAAATATCTGGATATTTTCTTAGATGTTGGCAAAGACAGTGAAGCTAAATAACATGTAATTTTGCCTCCTTAAGAGGAATCATATCAAATTCTGGGCAAGAGCCTGGGCATTTTGCTTCTAGGAACCCTGTTTTAAACTACTGGATCAAGTTTTAGGTCCTTTTAATACTTAGATCTCTCATTGCTTGGTTACCAATAGCAATAGGAAATTGTAAGAGAACCAGAGACATGTTTCCTTACCAAGTATTTAGACGCTTTCCTAATCACAGTTAAGTCTATCTGATCTAATGTGTTTTGCCAGTACCAGAAGCAAATGCAATACAGGGTTTCCTAATAATCCTGCCATTTGATAATGGTTTACTTGTTTTACCTATATATTTATTCCTAACTTTTCATCTATTTCTGAAAATAATTTAAGGCAACATAAACTTGAAAAAAAAGTCTGAAGAAAAGAACAGGAAAGAGGTAAAAGGTTTACTCTGAGTTTCCTGGTATACAAGTTAAGAAAGCCTATCAGCTACTCATATGAGATCATTATTCTCCAGAAACATTAAGGAAAAAGTCTGACATAAACCTTTACATGCAAAACATGTCATTAGCAGTTTTCAATAATGATGTTATGTAACATACAATTTTTAAATGATCATATGTGAAATTCAATGAGACTGATTTACAATTTATCACAGAGTTCTCTACACATATTTGCAATGTTTTCTTATTGTAACAATTTCCTCATTATACCAGATGTTAAAACTTCTACATAATACTTGGGATTCTTCCTTGTGGATATGTTAAGATATTGGCTATGTAGGAAATTTTCTTTGTGTTTACTGAAGATGCCTATTACCAGAAAGTCAAACCTGGTTGCAATAATAGTAAGTTTCTAAAATTTTTATTTATAGAAGGTAATGAAGAAGAGAGGTTAATTTGGAATTATTAATAGCAAGCCCTAGCTATTTAAAAGTTAAAGTAACCTTTTTTAAGGGCTGTGACTTATCTGAAGCACATCAATTTAGTTTCCTTAGGTATTTCTGGTATAATTGTTAGTATTATTGCTTTATTAATGAGTTTCCTGGTATACAAGTTAAGAAAGTCTAATGTAACTTCAGTTAAATTCCAACATATCAAAATTGGATAAAATATCTTAATTTTTCATGCAAGAAGTAAATCAAAGTTTACAGAATGACCATTAAAATTATTTTAAGAAATAGACTAGTCAAAGACTACCAGATTTACCACATATTAAATATAATATAAAATAACTGCCAATAAAACTATGAAGTATTGTTACAGAATTAACCGATATACTAATGCAATAGAATAGAAATCTCCCAAATATATACTGACATATACATGGAGGAGAAAGTTGACTATTTTAATTCAGTGAAAATGTAGTTTCATTTAAGAAATTATGCTAGCACAACTGATTATGAATCTTGAAAAAAACTTGGATCTGTACTTTACACTGTACATTAAAAATAAATTCTTGATAAATTAATAGATTAAATCACATTAACACCAACCATTAACAATTAGCAGTCTTGGGTTTCCATGGTGGCACAGTGGTTAAGAATCCACCTGCTAATGCAGGGGACATGAGTTCCATCCTTGGGCCTGGAAGATCCCACATGCCATGGAGCAATTAAGCCCATATACCGCAACTAATGAGCTTGCGCTCTAGCTCGAGCCCACGTGCCACGACTACTGAAGCCTATGTGCCTAGAGCCCTAGCACTGCAATAAAGAGAAGCCACAGCACTGAGAAGCCTTCACACAGCAATGAAGAGTAACCCCCGCTCTTCACAACTAGAGAAAACCTGCGCACAGCAACAAAGACCCAGCACTGCCAAACAAATAAATAAATAAATAAATAAATTTATTAAAAAAATTAGAAGTCTTAGAATAAGATTTAGAATATTATATGTATATGCAAAGATTTATAAAGAAATTGTTAACAAGATAGGGAATTCAGAAAATTAAAATGTGTTTGTATCTATTATAACTATCTACATATATAGGTAGAGATCTTTATAAATAAAATTTACAAATAGAATTAGATTTAAAATGTTTTTCCTAAATGTAACTCATGAAACTGTCAAAATCATATTTTATCATGCCAATATTTTATACAGGTTCTGCAAATATAGGTAATAATATTAAGTTATTATTTTGGGTATTGCCAATTTTTTTTTTTACTTTGGTCATGAAGAATTTAAAAGAAACCCAGGCCAAGAAAAATTATATTTAGTTTTCTTATATGTAAAGTTATTTTAAATAGTCTCTGGAAATTAATTTATCTATACTAGCCATGCTTTTTGGTTTCTCATGATAGTCTAGTGGATTTCACTATTTCTGACACATTTGAAAGTTTTCATTTCACATAGAAGACTTTCAAATTCAAATCAGAAAGTCAATTTTTTTTCATTTTTATATTAAATAGAAGGAAAACATGGAAGAAATTTAATGCTTATTATAAAACAAAGTGAAATTTTAGTTTTACTTAGATAATTTCAAATATCAGTGAGCTTAACTGGCAATCTTTTTATAGATCCTGGAGTACTAAGACTTCTGTACCTTTTAGATAGGCTTATATCTGCAAGGAGAGCACAATTTTTAAACGTTTTTTTAGGTACAAGCAATTTGTTTCACAGAATAATTTTTACCAAAACAAAATTTCCATCTTAAAGATGGAAAGAAGATTCATGTGTATCTGATTTCATGGTTTTCTTAAAAAAAAAAAAAAAAAGTTAATAGTGGCAAATTACTATAAAAGAGTCAGTTAAGGGGAAAAAATGTCTTGCAGATGAATTATGAATAGTTAGTATCTTTAATATCCAAAGAGAATTTGTAAATTAATCTGTAAAACATGCAACTCAGTAGTAATAAATTGAGTGAAGGGTAGAATTATAAAGAATTCACAGAAAACAAAATATGGATGCCAATAGATGTTCAGCTTTCCTAGAATACAGAAATTCAAGTTGTTGTAACAGTGATATACCCCTTCCTCAAAGGATTGCTTTGAGATTCAGATGGAATAATTTAGATTTATCAGTTTGATTTGAGTTCCACTTTATGCAAAAACCAATACATCATTTAAAGTAAATATAATTTTGTTTTCTTTATAAAATACCATATTGTTTGGCAATTCTTTCTTAGTGTAACTGCTTCATGATGCCATATGACACTAAAATGCCTTGTGTACTCATACTCAATTATCTTTAAGAAACAGCTTTAATTTTCAGGTTGTAAAAAAAAAATGAGCAATAGAGTATGACTTTTGGAAAAGTTCAAGAAATATTTCCCTTTAGTTTCAATTACATTTCATTGGTCAGACCTCATGGTCTCATGGTCACCATTAACTTCAAGCGAATCTAGGAAGATAAATATTTCCAACTGGGCACAAAGCTGCCTCCCAAATTATTAGAGTACTATTTTTAAGATTTAAAGAATTAATGGATATTTCTTGGTCAAAAAACAGTGTCTGTCTCCTTAAGTTATTTTAAGGCTATCAACTTTAGCCACATATTTTCTAAAAGTAAATTCTAGGTCTTGCATAGCACTTTTCAAACTAAGAGATAAACACTTAACTTTCTATGGTGGAATTTCAAACAGGATAGTTACAGGCATTTTTACATATAGTTAAAATATTTCCATTGAAACAAATTCTAGCACTTAATATAAGTGAGATGGAAGTGCATTCACTGTAATATTGGGAAAGAAGGAGGTACTAACATTGATGGATAATCTGTTCAGTGAATGACAACACTTTTTAAAATGTAATTTTGGAGAAATCAAGATATATTTAGTTTTTTGAGTACAAATTCAGCATGCATAAATGTTGCATATTTGAAAAGACATGTAATACTATGTTCAGAAAATTGTACATCTTTATTATTGTAATCATGGTAGTATTTAAACTAAGTATTTTTATCTGGCATAATACTATCATTCTTAGTAATAATCAGACAGCGCTTGATCAGCTTGCATTGACATAATACCTTCTGGAGAAAATGATACAAAAGAAAATAGGAAGAAGAAGATAGTTTTCTAATTATTTAACTGAATATAGCTGTAGGCTAAACAGCAACTAATGTATTCTATTGGAATGGCTAAAAAACCTACAAAACAACAAAACAAATTCAGACACTAAAAGGCTGAAAATTATTCTTTATGTCAAATACCCTTTGCCAGAAGCACATTTGGGTATTTGGTAAGGTCTTTGACAGAATTCTGAAGTAAGTGATTTTATTCTTGGGGACACCCATCTCCCACGGTATCACTCTATTTTACCCACAGGCATTATGACAGAAGGTAGAGATGAGAACTGTGTCACACTTATATGGAAATTTATCAAAACTCATTTCTCCATCTTCTCATTGCCAAATCCGGAAGTAAAAGCACACCGTATGACATTAACTATTGGAAAGCTTAACAAGCAGCATCATATTCTTAATGTATAAAAAGAAAGATGGCCATTGGTGCCATTCCACATTATATATTCTTTACACCCCAGAGGTATTGAACTGCATACACAGCAAGCTATAACACATTGCAGACAGTGTCTTTCTTCAGAACTCAGGGAAGTAACAAAGATCTTTTTTGTCCCTACATTTCCACTTGCAAAATAATAGGTAAGGAAAGCTTTTGTTAGTTTGCTATAATCTATGATTCCAATATAGCTGGGATTGCATTTACTATTTTTTTTTCTCCTTAGTTTCGTACAAAGGCCAATAGCTAGCAGATTTTATTTCAGCTGTAGGGCCTTAGTAATAAATATCTTTGGATGCCCCTTTCGACATTTATGACATGCCAAGTCAAACTAGAGTTTTATTAAAGCCTTCATGCTCACTGCCTTTGTTTTATTAATTTGCTTCATTTTTATAATTTCAAAAGGCACCTATTCAGTAGAGTTTCTTGATCCATATCTAAACTGTTAAGTTTCATTCTTAAACTTTTGACTTTATGTGTTTTTATGATCTAGGCTCAGGCGACAAATCACAAGAAGGTGTGCCACCCCCACTAGGATTTTCAATTTTATGTAATTTTGATGAACTAGAATTACTTTCTGTTATTCTGAAAACAACTAGCCATTGAGCCTCCTGGGGATTTTGCCAAGGAACAACAGTCACTCTGCGGTTTTCTGCTCTTGCAACCAATGGAGAATGCCTCTGACACAAAAGAAATATGCTATTATTGTTGGCGTTTTTGCCTAAGTTCCTGTAAATCAAGTCTGACTCTCTCTATTCATCTACTTTTATCTCTATCTCTCTTTCAGAATTGTAGCTCCACATGTGGAGTTGCATGTTAAATGCAACTGTTAGGCATCCATTTATAACTGGATGCCCTACAAACCTGGCACAATTTTCTCCAAAATAGTCTAAATTGAAACTCATGTTAAAACATTCCTAAATTCATTCCTAATCCTGTGTCTTTCTTTTTCTGTTGATAGAAACAGTGCCCATGGATAAAAATCTCAGTGCTAACCCAGACTTTTTCCTTTACAGAGACTATTAAAATAATCTCTGACCTTATCTTTACTATCCTCACATTCCCATCTTTTCACAACATGAGTTTCATCCAACTAAACCCTGCTACTTGTAATATAGGTATATAGACATAGATGCAAATTGTGAATTTTTACTAAGACACCAAGTTTGAATACAAATTTTGTCATGTATTATCATTGCAATAAGTAACTTTACTTTGATTCTATGTAGAAAACTTTCCACATTCCTTTATTTATTCATGTAAGAAGTATGTATTTAATAGACTACTACTAAACCTATGGTCTATTCTGGGGCATCCAATGAAAAGCAAATAGGCAGGATTATTGTCTTCATAGGTCTTACAGATAGATAATGGGTAGAGAGATATTAAATAATCACACAAAATTATGTAATTACAAAAGAATAATACATGCTGTAAAGTTGTACATAGCATGTAACAAATACATATGACATTTAGATTAGTCCTCACTGTGGAAGACATAGTTAAATTAAGACCTGTGTGATTAGACAGCAGTAGTTAACTGGGCATAACAACAGATAAACAGGCCTCAAGGCAAAAAAATTCTTGGCACGTTTAATGACTGATGTACTGTGCCTGGGATGAAAGAAACACAGTAGCCCTCCACAGTCTGGAGTTTTGTTCTTTTTTTCCTTCTTCCTTGCAGTTTTGAACTTTTCTGTGATAAAGTGCAACTCCTCTTGGATGATCTCTTTCCAGAGAGAAATTTAGTCCACCACAATAAAAAAAATCTTGCTTAAAAGTTAACCTAATTAATTAATCTAAAATTAATATTAAGTTAAAATATGCAGGTAACTATGTTTTTTTCTAACAAAGATATTAAAATTTTAAAGCAAAACTCAAAATTGATACTTCATAAGAATCAGATAAAATGTACTGCTGCGTATATGTAGGTTTCAAGAACTCAGCATACTGTATAAACAGACACTGTAGATACAGATTTCACTACATTTAAAATTCATTACTTGATAAAGTCCTTGACCATACAATGTCCTTTACACTGCAAACTATATAAAGGAAAATTTAAACTGCATAAATGAGTTTACTGTATTTACACTGTAGAACAAAGTGGAGTAAACTTAAAACATTTATCATTCTCTTGACTATAAGAGTAAGACACTGTACCAAGCTAGGCCAAGAGAAAATAAGGTTAGGGAACACCCAACAGTTATTTCAAGCAAAAACTAGATACATTATCACATATTCCCTTTGTATACATTACTTAGTATTTATGATTTATGCAATCTTTAAAGAATAGTGTCACAATATGTAAACTTTAAGTAGTGAAGTCATGGACTTTAAAGAGTGGTTTTTTTACATTCAGTGCAACTTATTTTAGAACCAACAGATTAGGTCAGATTTTTAAATCATATTAAATAATTCAATGTAAATTTACAAAGATTTCACTAAAGTCTGACACTGATTCAGACATTCTTTTAGAGTGACTAAACACATATTAAATTAGTGCAGTTTGTAGCACCTGAAGACATTTTACAAAAATAGCTTTGAAAAAGATACTTAAGAGAATTGTGATTTCAAAATAACTAGTTTTATGTGTTTACCTTTGTAAAATAACTGATGGTTCAGTGCCAATTATTTCAGGTTATTTGAACTTGTTTTGTCAAAACAACTAGTGTAAATGATTCACTAAATACAACTATTGAAAAAAAATCAATACATTGCACACCTACACTGGTAAGCACTGTATTTAGCAATGGTGTCATGATGATTAATTATAACTGATAGTTTTGGAAACCAAATTGTTCAAGTGGGTCATCAGGTTCTCTGCATTGTAAAAATCAGGTGGAGACAAATGAAATTCCTACTCTTTCCCTCTGTGTTCCACATTTTTTCTAAAAACGATTCTTGTAATAATGACTTTCAAACTTCTGTAAATTTGAGACAATTACATGTATTAATTATTCTTTTTGACATCACTAATTCTATTGAATCTGAGAATCATTTACATGTATTTTCTAAAAATCTGTAAACTATTGTTATAACTAAAATATAATATCTACAATTTCATACTTTTAAACTAATCTACTTTTTTATAATATCAAATTCTTTAGATGTCCATCTCTACTTAAAAATACGCTTAATTCCTTAAATATTTTATTGCATTTTACAAACATTATATGTACAAAAATAGATAACTTCAGCTACCAAAATTTTATTTCCAAACACTATGCTCTAAGTATAATTTAGGATCATGTGCATTCCCATTACATGTCAGAAACAACTGAATACAAAAAGCAGCAAAGACATATAGAATAACTTCCAGATATAGTGTGTGTATGTGTATTTGTTGCCTGTTTTTTCTAGAAGACAAATATATTTAATTACTTAAATGCAATTAGTTTGCAATTTTTAAAATGCAATAATTAAAAACTGTTCATCTGAATTTATAAGCTCAATTTTAAAAGTAAGCATGAAAAATACTGCCCTTTAATAATATCTTTACTTTTATTTATCAAAGACTGGATTTCTTTTTTGTTACTTTTTTTTAAGGGTCTTACTACAGATCTTCATAAGCAATTTGCAATTTTTTAAATTTCAATTTTAATTTTAATTCTGGCTGCGCTGCACAGTGTGCCTTGTGGGGATCTCAGTTTCCTAACTAGAGACTGAACCCAGGCCTCAGCAGTGAAGGTGCAGAATCCTAAACACTACACCACCAGGGAACTAAGCCTTTTTTCCCTTTCCCTTTTCTTTTTTCTTTTTTTTTTTTTAAGGAGAAAGTGAGGAGGAATCTATGTCTTTTTCTCTTTGCTCATGCAATTATCCAGGAGAATACAATGCCCACAGATCTGTAGAGTACTGAATTGTCAGTATTTTTGTCTTTTATGTGGAATCAATTACAAAAGCTAGTATAACATAAGCTCCCGCGGAATTAGCCAGGTTCTTCAAAATCCCGTGACTTGCTATGGAGTAGTGGATTAAGTTTGAAGCTGCTCTGATCTTCATTCAGAATTTGTCATTCTTGTTCTGTGTATAATCCAGGTCAGATCACAACGTACACTTGCTTGAACATTCACAGCTCTAGAAAGAAGCTGCTCTTATGGATGCTTTATATACTATGAGCATTTTGAAATGATGGTGAAGTTAACATTCAAGTTATACTTCTGCTAGAAATTTATATAAGCTGTTTCTAGCCTAAAATTAAATAAAGTCAAGTAATACAGAGAAGGTTGCTTCCTAAATATCATGACTTTAAAAGTGACTTTCCTTAGAAAGAATGATAACCATGTTAAAAAGATTAATTGGCTTTTAGGTAGTATTTTGATATTTAGATGAAAACAATCTTGATTATATTTTTTGTCCAGTATTAGGTTAATGGTTTAAATATGGAAAACCATATTTTTCTGTTATTCTTAAAGAGAAAAAGACAAGCTAGAAGAACTTACATATTTTTCCCATGATCTCATAGGTGGCAAATTATAAAAATAAGAATTGAAATCCAGCACTTTCTGAATCAAGAGGCTATGATATGTGTACTTCCCAAATAAAATACTAGTTTGGGTTGGTTTAAATTGAACAAATTTTTGCTTCTTTCCCATTTAAATATGCTACTCATTCTTCTACTATTCTTTAGTATATAGCATAAATCTTCTAGGGTCTAACTAAACACATAATTTAGTAATTATATGTATGTTTTCACTTTACACTAATAACTTCATTTTTACGTTCATGAATATGCATTTAAAAACTGCAGCTAAAATTTTCAGAATTTCTCCTCTTCTGATATAGTGTGGCCTATTGATTCTCATTCTCACCACAGAGCCTGCGGGTTGACAAAACTGTCTTTTAATATCCAATCGAAGCCGAACAGTGCTATCAGACTTGTCAACATAAACTGTAAACAAGACCATAGTTAAGAAAGATCAATTACTACTCTCCCCTCTATTCCTATTTTCTGTGCTTCTCACTATTCCCATTGACTGCAGAAGGAAATCTTGCCTCCTCATTTATTACCTGGTCTCCATCTTCCTTTACATCTTATGTTTGCCAGCTTCTGCCTTATATTAACCTACATATGTTTTCCCAAGCAGTCCGTGATGTTTCCTATTTGCTGACCCACTTGGTTCTCACTAGGTGTATACATCAGGAGAGTGGAAATCTTGGCCGCTGTGTTAGAATCCTGCCTACCTCACTTCTCTTAAAGCTTTCCCATTAGTATAGAATATACAGGAGATGAAACAAAGTATTTTTTCAACCTCATGCAAGAAATTTCTTTATTTACTTCTAAAATTATCTGCTTAATTGAATTATAATTAACATACAATATTATATTAGTTTCAGGTGTGCAACATAGTGATTTGATATTTTTATGTATTGCAAAATAATCACCACTAAATCTTGTTACCATACAGAGCTATTACAATATTACTGACTGTATTCCTTATGCTGTACATTACATCCTCATGCCTTGTTTATTTCATAGCAGGAAGTTTGTACCCCTTAATCCTCTCTACCTAATTCACCCATTCCCCCACACACATCTCCACTCTAGCAACCACCAATTTGTTCTTTTTATCTATAAGTATGTTCTGTTTTGTTTGTTCATTTGTTTTGTTTTTTTAGATAAAATATACATTGCAAATGTAGGTATTTGTCTTTCTCTGACAGAGTTATTTCACTTAGCATAATACACTCTAGGTCCATCCATATTGTCAAAAATGGCAAGCTTTCCTCTTTTTTTTTTTTTTAATGGCTGAGTAACATTCCATTGTATGTATATGCACCACATTTTCTTTATCCATTCATTTGTCGTTTGGACTCTTCAGTTGCTTCTGTGTCTTGGCTACTGTAAATAGTGCTTCGGTGAACATAGGGCTGCATGTATCTTTTTGAATTGGTGTTTTCATTTCCTTTGAATAAATGCTCAGAAGTGAAATTGCTTGATCATGTGGTAGTTCTAGTTTTAGTTTTTGTAAGGAATCTCCATATTGTTTTTCATAGTAGCTGCAATATGCATTCCTACAAAGAGTGCATGAGGACATTTATGCACATCCTCATCAACACTTGTTGTTTCTTGCCTTTTTTATAATAGCCATTCTGACAGGTATGGGATAGCATCTCCTGGTTTTAATTTGCATTTCCTTGATGATTAGTGATGTTGAGCATCTTTTCATGTGCCTACTGGCCATCTGTATGTCTTCTTTGGAATAAGGTTTATTCAGGTCCTCTGTCTACTTATTAATTGGGTTGTTTCTGGTTTTGATATCAAGTTGTGTGAGTTCATTATATATTTTGAATATCAACCCTTCATAGAATACATCGTTTTCAAATATATTTTCCCATCCAGTAAGTTGCCTTTTGGTTTTGTCGATGGTTTCCTTTGCTGTGAAAAAGCTTTTCAGTTTGATTTGTAGTAGGACTTAGTAGTCCCATTTGTTTATTTTTGCCTTTATTGCCCTCGCCTGAGGAGACATATTCAAAAAGTTTTGCTAAGATTGATGTAAAAGAGCTTCCTTCCTACATTTTCTTCTGGGACTTGCATGATTTCAGGTCTTATATTTAAGTTTTTAATCCATTTTGAGTTTATTTGTATATATGTGGTAAGAAAGTAGTCCTGTTTCTATCTTTTCGTGTAGCTGTTCAGTTTTCCAAACACTATTTATTGAAAAGATTGTCTTTTGCCCATTGTATAGTCTTGCCTCCTTTGTTGTAGATGAATTGACCATTAGTATATGTGTTATATTTCTGGGCTCTCTATTCTATTCCATTGATCTATATGTTTGTTTTTGTGCCAGAAACATTCTACTGTAGCTTTGTGATATAGTTAGAAATCAAGAATTGTAATACCTCCAGCTTTGTTCTTTTTCAAGATTGCTTTATCTATTTGGGATCTTTTGTGGCTCTACACAAATTTTAGGATTTCTTTTTTAGTTCTGTGACAAATACCATAGTATTTTGATAGAGATTACATTGAAGCTGTAGATTGTTTTAGGTAGTATGGATGTTTTAACAATATTGATACTTCCAATCCATGAATACAGTATGTTTCTATTTATTTATTTATTTTAATTTTGAACACAGTCCAAAGCTTTATATGTTAACACCTCTCCTTAATTTTACATTTTTGATGACACATTTTACATCTCTTCATTTTATGTATCCTTTGAATAATTATTATATTTTTAATTAATTTTACTACTTTTGACTTTTACCTTGATACTTATTTTGAGATTGATTTACTGTCTATAGCATTTATTTACCTTTTCTGGTGAGATTTTTACTTTCACATGTTTCCTCATTAATTAATGCCTTTTCTTTTTAGCTTGGAGAAGTCCCTTGAACATTTCTTGTAAGGCCAGTTTAGTGGTGATGAACTCTTTTAGCTTTTGCTTATCTGTAAAACCCTTAATTCTGAATATTAACCTTGACAGGTAGAGAATTCTTGTTCCACAGTTTTTTTCCTTTCAGCACTTTGAATATGTCATGTCACTCCCTTCTGGCCTGTAAAGTTTCTGCTCAAAAACGTGCTGATAGCCTTATGGGTTGTCCCTAGTACATAAGTTTCTTTTTTTCTTGCTTCTTTCTTTTTAAGATTCTATCTTAATTGTTAACTTTTACCATTTAAATAAATGGTCTCAGTATTTTGCTCTTTGGGTTTGTCTTACTTGGAACTCTCTGGGCTTCCTGGAATTGAATGTCTGTTTCCTTCCCCAGACTAGGAAAGTTTTCAGTCATTATTTCTTTATATAGAAATTTAAAAATTTTCTCTTTCTCTTTCTCTTCTCCTTCTGAAACCCCCATAATGCAAATGTTATCCCACTTGATGTTGTTCCAAGATCCCCTGCGGTATCCTCATTTCTTTAATTCTTTTTTTACATTGTGCTACTCTGTCTGGGTATTTTCCATTGCTTTGTCTTTTAGCTTGTTTTGTGCTTCATTTTTTAAAAAAAATTTATTTTATATTAGAGCATAGCTGATTAACAATGTTGTGTTAATTTCAGGTGTACAGCAAGGTGATTCAGTTATACATATACATGTATCTATTCTTTTTCAAATTCTTTTCCCATTTAAGTTACTACAGAATATTGAGCAGAGTTCCCTGTGCTATACAGTAGGTCATTGTTGGTTATCTATTTTAAATATAGCAGTGTGTACATGTTGATCCTAAACTCCCAATCTGCTTCTGTTTTATCCATTCTGCTGTTGAACCCTTCCAATATGTTTTTCATTTCAGTTATAACTTCTGTTTGGTACTTTCTTATAGTTTCTCTTCGTTGAGTTTTTGCTGTGTTCATCCCTTTCTTCTCCTGAGATCACTGAGTGTCTTTTAGAAATTAGTTTGAACTCTTTGTCAAGTAGGTTGCTTATCTCTGATTCATTAAGACATTTTTCTAGGGATTTGCCTTGTTCTTTGGTTTGGAATATATTTCCCTGTCTCCTCATTTTGCCCGTCTCTCTGTGTTTGTCCACATGTATTATGCAAAGCATCTACCTCCCTCAGTCTTGAAAGAGTGCTTTTCTGTAGAAGCTGTTCTGTGTGGCCAGAAGTACAATCTCTTCTGGCCACCAGAACCAGACATTCCATGGCCATCCCTCTTGTGCATGTATGTGCCCACCAGCTGTGATAAGGCTGTGGCTGCTGTATGGGGAGGGGAGGGTTGGAGTCATTTGCCCAATCTGGGTTGATTTGGGTGGATTGATTCTGGGTGGATTGATCTATGTGTAGGTTGGTTGGAGCTCAGGGCATTCATCAGTTTCAGTTGTGGGTCAGCTACTGTGAGAAGATGACGGGACTCTGTAATTCCTGTTGGCCTCCAGACCAGAAGATCCATGGGTGCCCCCTTGGCTGTGGCTGCAAAAACTGGGGCTCCTGGTGAATGTATAAGCTCCTTTCTGGGGAGCCTCATCAAGCCATAATGAGGCCAAGGGGGTGTGCAAGGATGGTGTCTCCCTGCTAGAGTCCCTGGTAGCACTTCCTTGGCCTCTAGATATGTGGGAAACCTGAAGCCTGTCCCTCAGGGTGAAGCTCCAGGCTAAGTAAAAAAGCCTTTTTCACATAACACTGGGGTTATGTTTCAGTCTGTCTGTGCAGTGCCCTGGGGGTGATGGCCTGCCAAGAGCTCTCTTTCTGATTGCTCCAGTGTCATGGAGTTCAAGAACACTAGCCCTTGTGGCCACCAGGGCCAGGCCATCCAGTAGTGTCCCCTATATGGATTGCATGCACCCACTGGCTTTAGCTAGGTAGCCGGAGATTGTAGGGGCTGGGGCTTGCTCTCTTGCTTCGGGAAGGCAGCAGGAAAATGACTTGACTGCACCCACCCCTGGGCTTCAGCAATGCAGTCAGAAAGTGCCTTGTCTGTGCACAAGTCAGCATTATACTAGGAGTGGGAGAATATTATGACTACTTGTGTTTCCCAGTCCCAGCCAGGGGGCAGGGGAGTGTCACTGCCACCCACACTTGCAGACTTTAGCTAGGGAGCAGGAGAATGCCATGACTATTTGTGCCACCCCAGTCAGGGAGTGGGGGAGTGCTGCAGCTGCCAGAGCTCTCCAGCTTCAGCATTGTGAGAGGGTAGTGCCTCCAAGCTCTCAGGTCTGTGCTAGCAGGTTAGGTGGGGAACATAACAATGGCTTCTGCCAGGGCCTCTGTCTCCTACAACCCCCTGCCCCTACTCCAACTGATGCTTTTAGATTTGTAAATGACTCTCTTTCACAAAGCAGTTTTCAAACCACTGATATTTTGCAGGGTCTCTGAGTGAGAGAGATCACATGTGAGCCCCTTAAGAGGAAAGTCTCAGTTTCCAATAGCTCTTTGAGACCCTTGGACATCAGCCCCATTAGTTTTCTAAGGCAGGCATTTTGGGGACTCATCTCTCTGGTGTAGAATCCATGGGCCAGGTTGTTTGATGTGGAACCCCATACCCTTGCTCCTCCAGGAGAAAAGCCCTTCTAATAAGATCCCTCTCTATTGTGTGTGGCCAGGCCAGGTGTGGGTTTTGGGTGAGAACCTTTCTCTGCCTCTCCTACCCATCCTGATGTAGTCCTTTTTATTCTTTGTTGTGGAACAGGTATTCAACTAGTTTTCATGTTCTTTTCAGAGGGAATTAATCCACATGTAGGTGTTTATCCATTGTGTCTGTGGGAGGAGATAAGTTCAGGCTCTTCCTTTGGTGCCTTCTTAAAATGTTTTCTTACTTGTTTATTTTTAACATATTCTTATCAAACAATATTTTCTCTGATGGTCAGATTTCTCATAAGTTTGATATCTCATACATAAATTCAATCACATTTATTTTTAAAAGTTTAGAGAGTTCTTACAATTCAAATTACTTGGATTTTCTAACAAAAAACTGAAGGTACTGGTGACTTTGGTGACATTTAATTTAATATCAAAGAAAGGTGAATTCTTTCTACTCACTGGTTCTTTCAAAAGGGCAAAATCACCCAGAAATATCTAATTTTCAATTCAAAATATAATTCTTACCAAACAGATTTGAGCTTTCAGTGGGTAGGATGTTTTATTAAATCACCTGAGTCATTAATAAAATTTCACCAAGTCTTGACAATCCCATTTTATGTGCTGTTCTCAAATAATACACTTCCTTTTAAATACTTTAAATGGCTCTGAAGCTAATAATCACGTAGAATGCCCTCCTCTTCTCACATAAAGAAGTATTTCAAAAGGAATAACACAGGTCAGGTATATTTAAATCTTGCACGATGCATGCATGTTTTCTAACTCTAAAGCAAATGCAACCATTTTACTTAGTGTCAACCGAATATTTGTAAAGTGTCAATGTCTGATTTCAAAGTCAAATGGAAACTGATAGTGAACATTTCAAGGTTTGGACCTCTATATTTGTTATTAATTCCATAAATAGTTTTGCCTTTATCTCTTTCCCCCAGAAATCTTCAAGAGATATAGTAGTGATAAGATGTAAAATGCAAGTCTTTATTCAAGTGTTCACCTAAACAAAAAAGAACCCCTTTGAAATTTGAATTACAATGATTTTAGCTCAAATAAAGAAAGGAGTATGAACACAAAGCAACAGTGCATTCTACAGTATAGAAAGAGCGACCAATGATGACTGCCTGGGACTTGGATGCTATATTTTACTATATGATGTCCAGGAGAGAGCATATTAATGATCTCCAAAAAAAGGAAACTAGGTAGTCATAAGGATATTTCCTGAGACCACATACACAAATGTTCCTGGTCATGTTGATTTTTAAGGCAAGCAGTCATTTTAAGTCTAGTTGAAATATGATGGTGCTACATATATTAAATTTCACCAGTTAAATATGACTTTCAGACTGGATATTTGGAGCACACAGACTATATAGCCTTAGCATTCACTTAGCACAAAATTAATTCTATCAAGAATGCCTTTGCAGAGAAGATTTAGATTGTCTCACCATGTGACTAGAAATATCAAATAAGCTAGCCTTTATTGAACACTTATAAGCCACCACTGTGTTAGCGTTTTTCATGCATTGTCTCATTAACACATAAAATTCCATGAGAGAAGTAGTGTTATTATCCTCATTTTATGACAAAATGTACTGAAAAAGATGTAACATTTAGCTAGTGTTAAAGGTGGAATTTGAACTGCAGATCATCTCCTTTTTAAGAACATGCCTGGACTTACCACAAAAGCACATTTGTTAGAAGCAACAAATAAGAGAAAATCTAAGGATACATTTCGACTCCATTTAACAAGAATAATCCTGAAGCAAATATTTCCCGCAGGGATCAATTTCCCTTCTGTGGGATACAGAGGAAGAATCAGGCATCATGGGGACCCTCTAACTGCTTCCAATTAAAACACAGAATGAAGATCACACCAGGTTTTCCTTCAGCTGGATCAAATAGATGCTTGAATCTTGCACCTCCAGCGAGGTGTGGAGCCATGTGTTTGGTCTGTTCTGAATTATCTATTCAATATGGTCTTATCTTTTGTAGTTTCCTTCAACCAGGTTGGAGTTGCTTACCAAACTTACCACACCTTCTATCCATATTCGACTTGCCTGAAATAATATTCCACTATTACCCAGAATAGTCAGTGTGGTGGTGTATTGTTTTCCCTTGCTTGAATATTTGAAAGACCAAGCAAACTCCACAGAGTATATTCAAGTGAGGATTTTATTTAAATGTAAAACATACAGAACAAGAGAAGTAGATTTCAGGCAGCCATCACAGGTCTGAGAGACAATCTTTGTGCACTTGAGTTGTACTGAGCCTCTGGCTAACCTGCCAAGTTTGCATGAGAAATCTTAGCTTCAGGAGAGCAACTAGAAGGAACGCTAAGCAGTTTTTTAAGTGGTCAGACCAGGCTTGTCAAACTATTTGAGCTATTTGAGCCATTCATAAGGAAGCCAACCATGGGTGGAGCTTCCAACTTTAAACAGTACATCATACATACCATTGCCTTTATCTCGGACAAGAGTCAAACAAACAAACAAACAAAAATCCAGGCATCTCCAGAGATAAGACAAAGCTTAGCCATTCCAGCTGTAAATTAGCTCTCTTTAGGTGCCCAGCCCTATATTCTGAAGCCATTTGACAAACGTTATTTAAGATTGGACTGTATCTGAGGAATTGTTTAAAATCAATAATCTCTGCATTTAAGACCCTTGAGAAGTCCAGGCCTGAGAGTGGAAAAACCTTGAGTCATGCAGTTAACAGAGGGTCATGGACTTGTGAATGGTTCTTGTTTAGCTTATGGGCCTAATTGATACTGTATTACTGTATTTCAAACATGGATCACACATGTGGACTTTACTATAATTCTAAAAGGTAATATGTAGGCTCCAGTTTTGATAAATCAATTGGACATTTATCTGATCCTAGCTAAGCATAAGGGTTAGGAACAATGCTTTTAAACACATGTTGAAAAATGCGTTTGGCTGAAATTCTGAATCTCCCCCTTCCAACTCCCAAGAAAAATCTCAGAATTAAGTTCAAATATTTAACATGCCACCATGTTCTTGTTTTGTGTACCTTGTTCTTGCATTTTCAACTTTGAGTACATTAATAGTAAAATTGTCATGTAGTCATGACTAAAAACCAGTACAAACCTAAAACTCAGCAGGAAATATTCAAAAGCAGTCTAAATGATTATCTTTCCCAAAACATGAAGTTAATTATACCAGGTCAAAAAGAATAATAATCTCATTGCTACTTGAATAAAATTTAATTATAGACCAGTCTTCACAAATTATCAATGGTGTGACATATATTTAAATCGGGGTTCACAAGCACTGAAGCAGGGAGTAACAAATATGGAAAAGGAGAAAACTAGAATAAACTCTGTTTGTGTGATATGCATTAAAGGGATCAGTACAAACTTGTAGGCTATAATATGAATGATAGATCTACAGTCATTATAGATGTATGTGTATGTGTTGTTTTCTGCCTCTATCTGCTAAGAGCACTTGGAAGTAAAGAAACTGATACCATGAGCATACCTAGCCCAAAGATCTTGGTTTCTACATACCAAGGCTCCTTAGAGAAATGGCTGATATGAAACATCTACACACACAAATACAAATTCATTTTTTAATACATTTATTTATTTGTTTATTTGTTGTCTGTGTTGGGTCTCTGCTGCTGCACGTGGGACTTTCTCTAGTTGCAGCGAGTGGGGGCTACTCTTCCTTGTGGTGCGTGGGGTCATCATTGCTGTGGCTTCTCTTGTTGTAGAGCACGGGCTCTAGGCACGCAGGCTTCAGTAGTTGCGGCACATGGGCTCAATAGTTGTGGCACATGGGCTCTAGAGCGCAGGCTCAAGGCTTAGTTGCTCCACAGCATGTGGGATCTCCCTGGACCAGGGCTCAAACCCAGGTCCCCTGCATTGGCAGGTGGATTCTTAACCACTGTGCCACCTAGGAAGTCCCTACAGATTCATTTTTAAAAGGAAGAAATAATGGATTAGAGAGGTTATGTCATTTACATAAGGTCACAAACAAATAAGTGAGAGAGTATGAAAGGGTAAATGCTGGGTCAGACTATTTGGGGTAAGGTGCCAATATCCTTCATTTACCACTTTTTTCTGTCAACCACTAGACCTTAATTTCCTGGGCAGTAAATCTGTATAACAATAATAATGTATACCTCATAAGTAGGGTTATTGTGAGGAACTAAATGAGATAATATTGAAAAGCATGGCATATTGTAATTACATATTTTACTTTTTATTGCTATTATAATTTTTATTTTAACGACTATTTTTATTATGTGAAACCATGTCTGTCTGACTTCACAATTCTCCCACTTTCTGAGAAAAGATACAGAATTGGAAGTATGTTACAATGATAAACACCATATCAGAAAATGGACTTAAAAACCTCATGGTGTATTTGTGAGAAAATAAGGAAGGTGACCTAAATAGTATAAAATGTGAGAATTGAAGAAGAGTGGGAAACATAGTTTGACAGACATTTTGGGACCAGATTATACTGATGGGTGAGACTGAAGTGCATATGACTTTTGAAAGTGCATTTTGGGGGGAGTTTAGGTTCTTCACATCAGTATGCAAGATATTTTGTGTGAATTCAAAGACAAAAAAGGAATTGTGTTTTTGCTGTAAATGGATAAAGAATAGTTCCAAATAGTTAATAATGTCTACATTGTATTGGAAAAAATAAAAGAAGGCATCATAAATTCAAAATAATTAGAGATGAATTCAGATAAAAAATAGGAATATGTTACAGCTGTATAATATGTAAATTAAATTAATTTTAGCTTTAAATTGTTACTTAAATCAGTCTAATAAATGATTTCATATAGAGACTCTGTAGGGAGTGAATTTAACTGATACCTGTCTAATTTGTAAGTATTAGAAATCCATTGTTTTATATAAATAATTGATGTGAAATTATTGTAATTTTTCTCCTATTAGATACTTTTTAATTATCCCCTTTGGAATCTTCATCCTGTTAATTTACTTAGCCATTTTTTTCAGTGGCACAAGGCAAGAAAAAAACTACAAAGACAAGCCAAGTGATCAAAAATTGATTATTTCAATATAGTTTCATTTTTAAGAAGCTAGAAATGACAACACAATATTCATTTATATTCTATATTTCATCATTTTTCCTCTCCATTTTCTGCGGGCACAATGCAAAGTCCAAAAATATTAAGACAAGGGAAAAAGAAGAAATAAACTTTAGAAATAATGAGCAAAATGGAGAATCCCTTCTAGATAATTGAGAGTGAACTCTGCATCACTGTTAAAGTTAGGGCAACATCATTATCCCAACATCCCTGTGAAAACATGTGTGGGTCAGTAAGCTCTGTTGCTACTCCTACTTATTAAAGCATGAACCACTGGTCTCTAGAAGAGCATAGTTAAATTTGGGGGTTTAATGAAGGTTTAAATGGGAATGAAATTTACCAAACCTTGCATGTGGAATTTCACTTGACCCAGAAGCACTGCTTCTAATTCTGCAAAGTCAGTGAATGGCATGAGAATGGGAATGAATGCGTTACTAGACACAATTTGGTCCATTAGTTTTTTTGCAATTCCTGTTTTATTTCTTCTCTGTACAATAGATATAATGTCAAAAGCATTGCTAATTAAAGGATACTGTAGTAGCCAGATCCTTAAAAAGAACAACCATAAAACTAGAAGAAAACAAAGAAACAAACAAACAAAAACAACTGTAAGGGTGAGACATAGCTGTTGTAATCAAAACACCCTATTTCTTATAAAGAAATATTGCAAATACTAGCTGAATAGTGTAGTCATTCCTAAGTATGATTATGTTTTTTAAGTGTTGTGACACCTATCATGCCTCTATGTCTTACTCTCTTATTTTCACTTTGTTGCAGTCCTCAGAAAAAATGAGTTGACCAATTCCACAGCTTCAACTATAAATGCAAATGCAATGTAAGAAATATTGTATCTGTTGGAAATTTTCGGTTACCTTTATAACAACTTCTAAAAATATGCACTCTAATCACCATTGACATTATCACCTGTGGGAGGGTGTATATACCTCCAGCTAGGGTGATATAATTTAAATATATAGAACACTAAGTCACTTCAGGCAGTCTTATTCCTACTTTTATGTATTTTTTTCTGTTCTGTTTAATAAGAAACATTCAAAAATCCCCTACACTGTGAACATACTTTGTAAGAAGGTTATTAGAGATAGAGAGGGGAGTTTGCTTAGATTGGTGCTGAGCTAGTGAGCAAAACAATAGCTATAATTTTGAAGTAGTATTAAGAAATTCAATCTAGGAAAGATTAGTTTTGATAATTTTGACAGAAAGTGAGATGAATTTCTACTTGTAAAGTAGAAATGAATATTTTGCTAGTTATGTCATTTCCTGGGATCCAACTGTTTTTGAAAGATTTGTCTCAGTCCCATCCCAACCCATCCCATCCCATCCCATCCTATCCTTCCCTCCCCACTTATTAATAAGTGGTCCAGGTGCTGGGCTAGGCTTGGGAATATTGAAGCAATGAATAAGACCTTGTTTTAGAAGACCCTTGTCAAGTCACCTAAAAAACCACTAAAAACCCCCAATGAAACAGATAAGTTACAAAAAAAGTTGAATAAAATGAGATGCTATTGTTAGCTACAGAGTGTCAGGGGAGCATGGGTGCATGGCACTAACTAAGATGCTATAGAAAACTTCAGTGGGGAAGAACAGACCTGAAGCTTGACGAGCAAATAGAAGTCAAAAGATGGGAGAGAGACAAGGAAGAAATCTAGGCACAATAGCCTGTATATATGCAAACGATCTGGGACATGAGATCACATGGTATGTTAGGAACATCAAAGAAGAATTTCTTGGTTGGAGAATAGGGAGTGTTTTCACATATATTACCCTATGTAGTTTTCAAAATAAACTCACCAGCCAGACAGTTTTTTTCCCCTTTTTCACATAACAAAATGACAATTTTGGAGGTATCTGAATGTTATAAAACTCCCTATAGCTAATAATGGATTTTGAATTCATTTCCTTCAATTACAATGAAAACACACCAAGTATAGTAATAAGTACTGAGTCATGTCAAAGAGGATTCTACAACACAGTACAGGACAGAGTAATAAAAGTTGATATTTATATAGCGATTATTTAATGTCAGGTGCCAATAGGGCTTTCTAGGTATTATTTTAAACCCATCAAATCCTTACCACCTATGAAGTAAGCACTGTTATTATCACCATCTTGTGAATTAGGAAACCAATTCACAGGTAGAGAAAGATAAATCACCACTAATTTCTCATGGCTAAATAATTGGCAGAACTAAGGCATAAATTCAAGCAGTCTATCTCCAAATCCCGCACTCTTAACTGCTAAACCACTGCTTCTCTATGTTGCTACATTATTCATGCAAGAAGTCAATGATTAGAAAGCAGTGTAAAATAGTAATAATAAATGGGGGAAATTTTGTACATGATCTATAAGGTTTAGAGAGGAGGCGATTATTGTTTGGGATTGAAAATTTGGTTTTGAAAATAGAAAAGAAGTAGCAAAATAGTTGACAGTCCTGGGTACTGTGGTGCTCTGCTTACAACCCCTTTCAGGTATTCATTGTTTCCTCCACTGCTGGGAGGGCTGCCTGCTGAAGACTGGGGTCATCTCTTTCCTCAGGAATTGGCCGTATCTGAAGGGAGCTGCCTCACCCAAAGTTAAATCCCCTTCTAAAGAGTAGCCCACAATGATTGAGGTCTACAGACAGGTTAAATAACTTACTTTAGGTCACAGAGATTCCAAATAAAAGAATATGATCCCATACTTGCCTCATTCAAAGTCTGAGACATTTTTCTTTTACCAGGTTTCCTCCTGTATGCTAACTTTACAGATCAAAGTAGGTATTTTATAGGAACTGACAAATTTATGTATGTCCACTTCATGCAATCTTTAGACCCCTGTCATTTCAATGTGCTCTCGTAAATAAGTTTGCTTCAATATCTTTAGCATAGACCAAAAATATAAAGGAAACTAGGAGCAATATAAAAGGAGAAAACTGTTGGACATTGAAACATGAGATTATAAATGTTAGCCTGTGTTGTATATTAAATTTATGTACATAAAATATATATAGTAGCTTAAGAATGTGTATCCTTGTATTGAATACAAAATACTGTAAATCTGTGTGCCCTAGAGATGAGAAGAATCATTCTTGTTGACTCTAAGCATCTAAGCTACACTTTGTAAATAGTAGGAATCAGTGGCATTGCAATCTAGCTTTTTATGTGTCATTGGATCTTTTATGGTTGTCGAAAGAGCTGGAATGTCTGTCATTTGAAATATTGTGTAACAGAAAGTATATTAGCTGTGCTTCAATGGACTCTAATAGAAAATCTTTAGAATACTCCTAGGTCTTTAAACTAAAGTTTTGGGTTTTTTTTCCAGAATTTTACCCACAGTTGAATCAAGACATTTCCTTGTTATACTCAATAACAACTAGTTAAGCTAAATAAGGTAAAATTTGAGCAATTGAAGCACTCCAGGTTGTGTTTCTCACAGACAGCATGAATGCTGCTTCAGGACACTGATCTATTAAGCCAGACTTTATAATCAAAGGGGTTTTCACTGGCAATCATGATGAGAATCCCTGTTTATAGAATTGCAAACTTGTGCAATAGTTGCATAGGCCAAAGACAATTAAAAGAGTTAACACCAGTGAGGATTACCTTTCAAGAACCACTTAAATAGAACTGTGCATTCAGCAGTGCCTTGCCTCTCCATCAAGGGCACTGCAGCTAGACTGCAAGTCTACAGCAAGATGTATAAAGTCATAAAATAGCCAATCTCTCTAATCCAAGTTTGGCTTCAAAGGAACATCTTCATTAGTCAGGCAGTACAGTGAACACAAGTTCTAAAATACTCATTGAGTGCCCTCTGAAATCAATTTTGGAAACAATTTACAAATCATGTATTTATTCGATGTATTCATTGTATAAAAAGTGAATAAATAACAACATCCTCAAAAGTCTTATAACCTTTTAGGGACTTTCCTGGTGGCGCAGCTGTTAAGAATCCACCTGTCAATGCAGGGGACATGTGTTCAATCAATGGTCCGGGAAGATCCCACATGCCGCAGAACAACTAAGCCCGTGTGCCACAGCTGCTGAAGCCCAACAGCCTAGAGCCCCAGCTCCGCAACAAGAGAAGCCACTGCAATGAGAAGCCCGTGCACTGCAATGAAGACTAGCCCCCGCTCACCACAGCTAGAGAAAGCCCACGCTCAGTAACGAAGACCCAACGCCGCACATAAATAAATAAATACATACATACATACATACATACATACATACATAAATAAAATTTGGGCTTCCTAGGTGGCTCAGTGGTTGAGAATCCGCCTGCCAATGTGGGGGACACAGGTTCCATCCCTGCTTCAGGAAGATCCCACATGCCTCGGAGTAACTAAGCCCGTGTGCCAAAACAAAACAAAACAAAACAAAACAAAAAGTTAAAAAAATAAAATAAAATAAAATTTATTTTTAAAAAAAGTCTTGTAACCTTTTAAATACTCAGTTGTAGTAAAAATTTTATTTGAAACCATGTCATATTTAGCTGTGTAGCCTAAGAAAACACCGCATGCATCATTTTCCTTGGAATAAAATTATGCTGTTGAAAGCTTTACTCTTCTTATTTGTAGAGAAGATTAAACATATGACAGCACTGTCATTGGCTTTTTAGATGATACTTATATAAATAATTGTCTTTGTGTTAATGCTGAGTTTGATTCTTATGACTGCATTTCCTTTGAGGAGATAACACCATGACATAAGTATACCAGTTATACTTTCCTTGTCTGTCAGCAATGTTGTAGTTACTAATATCAATCAACCAATATATAGGCAGGTTTGACTGACCTTCATAAGAATTATAGTAGTTCACATGTTGGAAATGAGGATCATTAATTTATAGGCACAGATAATCATATACAATATATCTTATATCAATATCATAGCAAGACAAGAGTCTTAGTAATATAATGCATTAAGTGACTATCTAAAAAGTGACAGCAACGAGCATTCATTGAAATACTTACAATGTGGCAAGTCCTAAACATTTTACATAAGTTAATTTGATTACTCTTCAACCTGAATCTATGAATTGAATACTATTATTTCTCAGTTTTCTAGAAAAGGTGACTGAGACTTAGAAAGGTTAAGTAGTTTTCCCTAAAGACTAAGTGAAAGCTAGTAAGTGATGGTGGGAGGGTTGAAATATGGCAGTCTCTCACCAGAGCCAGGTTCTAAACCCTGGAATTAGAGGGCTTGCTCGAGTTTTGTTACTGTCTCTAATGGACCAATAACCTCATCAGTTCCGAGATCTTGAGTAAAGCAATAAAATTTTCTGACTTAAGTTTTGAAAATATCCCTGGATGCTTCAGTGAGAACTGATGAAGACGCTTTTGGAGGCAGAGCTACCATAGATTAAACAAAGCACTATCTTGAGAGTCTTTAATGGACAAACACTGGCCCAAACTATAAGAAATCAATCCCTGGTTTATATAAAGAATGTGGACCCCTGAGACATCCCATGCAAATGCATCTGCTTGAATGCTGTAGATATAGTTTTAGCAAATTATGCAATATAGATGTGTAGTTATTACATCTGTTTATGTTTTGACATGTCAGTTGCAGAATCCTTAAGATGCTATATTTTCAAATACTTAGAAAAAGTGTCAACAACTGTTATAGATCATGTAAAGTATAAAACACAAAATTTTTTTTTTTTCAATGCAAGAGAGGACACTTCAATTCACACTCTTCTGAAAAATGCCTTTCAAACTGCTTGGACTAATCAAACCACAGGAGAATTCAAACCATAGATGGTTTGAATTCAAAAACATTTCAAAAGCAATGTTCAGTGTAGACCAATTGAGAAAATGGGGCAGCAACGATTAGTTCTCTATCATACAATAAGTAATTTTTATTCATAACAGAAATCTAAATAGAGAAGAGATGTAGATGTCACAAGGGCTGAAAATTTAAAGAAGTTTATATGAAAGGTAGTGACTAAGTAGAGGAAAAAAATCAGTTTTGCTTCTGAATGAACATTGCCTTTAGCCTTGTTAGCTCAAGAGCCACCTTTGCTTTCTTTCTGACACCATCATTTAACTGCAACAAATCAACTTTGTCTGATAGAGCTGCTTGACAGGAAGCATAAGTAACTGCCCGGAGGCCTGGGTGCAGCTGTTGCTGCCCTGTAGCACACAGTTGTGCTGTGTCATTTGAATTTGTGCTTCAATGCATCTTTAAAGCATCCCTTCTACATACCTGATTAAAGTTGGGTGCTCTCTGTTCACTTGACAGCCGATACTTAGAATCCTACTGCTAACACAGTCCACAAATTTTAAGTCCAGTGGAAATATGTTTCAGAAAGAAATACTTATGAAACTAGCCATTTCTAACAGCCTTCCTTTTATTAGGCCCTAGCGTTTTATCACCAGGCACGTCTGTCTACTCACCTTGGCTCTTAAAAAGCTTTTGTTCCTCGAATCCCACTCTGATCATTTCTTTGCTATACTCATCCTCTGCCCTTATGCACTGTTTGTAATACTTTCATTCCCAATCTTTGCATGGTCTTTTAAAGTATCCTTTGGCATTTTCATGCAGTTGCAGTATATATTCTCAATAAGGCTATAAAATTCCTAGAAGACTAAAATATTCACAAAATATTTGGGTGGTTGGATATATATTGGGGAAACTCAAGAAATGACTGTCAAATATGTATCATCCACTCTTTTCATCAATAAACACCACATTGGTTTAACTTCATACATTTTTATGTATTACATAGATGACTCATGGTTCACAGAGAACAATTTTTAACACACAAAAATGTCATCTCTCATCCCCAATGTCCCTCTTTCTTGTACTAGTATTGGTAAGTCTCTTATTGTTGCTCATTCTAGCAATAATTAGCCCTTAAATTCCTGGGCGTCCCCCTACTATTTTCCCGTGTCATTCCAAATTATTCTCCTCTTGAGTATACTGAACAATTTAGCAAATTTTTCTTTTAAATTTAAGCTTTCATTCAGATTACTTCCATCACTTCAAATAACTCATCAAATTATTTTTTCCAGACAAACAAGGTGTATCACTTCCTTGTGAAAAAGCACATCATCAAATAGCATACATGTGTTCTTGGCAGCTAAGTATGATTGCTTGGGTCCTAACCACTTCTTTTGAGGATTTTCTTTAGTCTATTTTTCAAAGCTGCTGGGTTTTGAAATGAGGTGTGTCTTTTTTTTTTTTTAAACTTTTATTTTATTGTGTTTTGGTTTAATTTGAGGTTCCAGGCATTAGAAGGCCTTTTTTTTTTTTTTTTAAATAACTAAATTTTATTAGTTAAAGGACACCTATTTTAACTGATTCGGAATTAAACTAAAGCAAAATGTAACGGCAACAGTCAAATGTGAATCATATACATACTGTGCTGACACTTCTGATTAATTTTTTCTCTCACACTAACTGCTCTCTCTTCAATTTCCAAGAAAAAGACTAATTTTTCATTAAACATATGAATATACAATAGTTATTCCATTCACTGGAGAAAGTGATCAGTTTTTCCCGTGTTTTGTTCCTACAACATAATCAGTCCCTAGGAACCTGTCACTCTCCCCAGTGAAAAGCCCAGTTCCTTAATGTCCCTTCTGCTCTGCTCTTGGCCAGTTAGTAGAGCATTGTGTGCTATAACCCACAGTGGCCTGTCTATGGAAGGGCTCCCTGAACATAGCATGATTAGTCATGTCACAGTTTTACACTCTTCACTGACCACCCCCCACCCATGCTAATTCACATACTACTGGATTTGATAGTAAAAGAGTCCCACTTTTACCAGGGAACATGGATGTGGATGAACTATAACTGATGAAGCCAGCCCTCTCATCACATTGATTCTTCCCAGAGAGCATTCTGAAAGGCCTGTACTTAAGAGATAAAATCAACAGACTTCAAACTCCAGGCTGAAAGGCATGAAGAGCAACATAGCCTTTTCAAGAAAACACAAATAATTAAATATTTATACATGGAAAATAAATGGGCCATTCCCACAAATGTCCTTCTTCCTGTCATAGACATCATGTCATATGTTTTAAAATACTGTGACTTTTAATTATTCTGCTGTATGTAATATCTCAGATTAATCTCAAAGAAGTAAAGACATTTGTTTCTAGTATGGATTCTCTTATATAGTCTATTGTCAGAAGGGCTCAAAACATTTATGTATCATTACATCAAAGGTGCCAATACTTGATGATAAGTTTTACAACATTCCTTGCCACACACATTACATTTGTGTGGTTTCTCTCCAGGATAAATATATCTAGTGATGACTGAGCAATAGTTTGAAACCTTGCAATACTCACTGAATTTTTAAGTAGGAAGTATTTGGTCAACATTCAGTTTAAGCCACAACACAAAAGCTTTGACACATTCATTAATTTGTAATGTCCTGTCCAGTATAGATTCTCTGATGATTGGTGAGATGTGAGCCCAGAGGAAAGGTGTTTCCCATTCATGGCATTTGTGGGCTCATCTCTGGAATGAATTCTTTGGTGAATGAATTTCTTGTCGAAAGGCCTGGTCATACTAAATACATTTACTTGATTCTTTCCAGCATGACTTTTCCAATGAAGCCTGACATGTGGACACCTCCTAAAACCCTCCCTTAAAGTCTCTCACCAGTATGGATTAGCTGACAGTAAGGTAGGATTGAAAGTAAACTGAAGGATTTGTCACACATTATATTTGGAAGGTTTCTCTCCAGTATCAATGCTTTTGTGGATATTAAGGTATGAATTTTGACTAAAGACTTTGAGACATTCATTACATTTCCATGGTTTCTGCCTAGCATGGATTATCCGATCATAGGTAAGGCTTTGCCAAACTCAAAACCTTTGCATGGTTTCTCCCACTATGAATCTTCCATGAACTTAAAGTGTCAATTTTGAAGGAACTCCTTCCCACATAAATCACATTAATATGGTTTCCCCTCTGTATTTATTACCTGAGGTGTAGTGAGGGTTGAAATCTGAGTAAAGGCTTTTCTTTTTTTTTTAAATATATAAATTTATTTATTTAGTTTTATTTATGGGCTGGGTTGGGTCTTCTTTGCTACGCACAGGTTTTCCGGAGTTGCGGAGACCGGGGGCTACTCTTCACTGCAGTGCACGGGCTTCTCACTGAGGTAGCTTCTCTTGTTGCAGAGCATGGGCTCTAGGCGCACAGCCTTCAGTGGTTGTGCAACAAGTAGAAAGCCTTTATTTTAGAGGAAATTTTTCAAAGATTTTTTGAGATGAGAAAAGTAGATTTAAAAAGTTGTGACATGTCTAAATTAAATGACATAGTAAATATTCAAGGCAACAAAATAGGCAAACTCTTCAATACCCGTTGTAATGTGATTAATTGTACATTAATAAAAAAGAAATAATCTTAGTACTTGAACCTAGCTGCATATGATCTGCTGTTTCATTTTTAATTTTCTGTCTACATGGTCTATGTTGAAAGTAGCATATTTAAGTTCCTGCTATTATTTTCTTACTGCCCATTTCCCCCTTTAAGTCCGTTAATATTTGCTTTAAATATTTAATTGCTCCAGTGCTGGGTGCCTGTATATTTATAGTTCTTATATCGTCTTGTTGAATTGATTCCTTTATTACTATTTCATGACTTTATCTTTCTTGTGACTGATTTTCACTGAAAGTCTATCTTATCAGATATAAGTATAGCCTCCCTGGTTCTCTTTTGATTACCGTTTGCCTAGAATATATTTTTCCATTGCCTCACTTTCAACCTATGTGTGTCCTTAGAGTGAAAGTGAATCTCTTGTAGGCAGCATGTTGTTGGATCTGGGGTTTTTGTTGTTGTTATTGTTGTTGCTGTTGTTTTCATTCAGCAACTTTGTATCTTTAATTGGAAAATTTAGTTCCTTTTTATTTGAACTAATTATCGATAGGTAAAGACTTACTACTACCATTTCATTCATTGCTCTCTGTCTGGCTTTTAAAAAGTTCCTTTGTTCCATTCTTCCTCTCTTACTGTCTTCCTTTGTAATTTATTTTTGGCAGTGATATGCTTTAATTCCTTTTTTATGTATCTTTTATGTAACTACTATAGGTTTTTCTTTGTTGTTACCTTGAGGCTTACATAAAACATTGTATATGTAGCACAGTATTTTAAACTGATAACAATTTAGCTTGAATTGGATAGGAAAGCTCTAGAGTTTCCCTTCTCCTCCTCCTACATTTTATGCTATTGTATCACACTTTACATTTTTTTATATTGTGCGTTATTTTAAAAATTACTGTAGTTATAGTTGTTTTTAATATTATTGTTTTTCAACTTTTATACTAGAGATAAAAGTGTTTTACACACTGACACTATTGTATTAAGATATTCTGCATTTGACTGTATATTTCTAAGTGAGTTTTATACCTGTATATGTTTTCACGTTATAATTAGCACCCTTTCATTTCAGCTTGAAGAATTCCCTTTAGCATTTCTTGTAAGGCAGTGCTCGTGGTTATGTAACAATCTATCCTGAAACATAGTACCTTAATAGAACCATTTTATTTTTCAACAGACTTATTAAGATTTAATTAACATACAATAAACTGCATATGTTTAAAATATACAATTTGATATATGCTGATGTGTATATTCTATGAAAGCATCAGTGCAATTAGGAAAATAAACAGATTTATCACCTTCAATGTGGTTTTTTTGTGCCACTTTTAAATTTTTAAATGTTAAATTGACATTTTATGTATTGTTGGATCCAAGCTGAGAAAATATTATTCAGAATTTTTGCATCCATGTTCACAAGAGATAGTGATGTGTAGTTTTCTTTTCTTGTACATTCTTTCCCACCTCCACACCCCCGGGGTCTTATGTGGATAATGCTGGTCTCAGAATCAATTGGGAGTAGTCTCTATTCTTTTAAAAATCTATTTGCAAGAAATTGTTCACAATTGAAATTATTCATTATATATTTAGTAGAATTTATCAATAAAGCCATCAGGATCTGGAGTTTTCTTTCTGTTTAGTTTTATTTTTTCCCCTACAAATTCAATATCTAGGGCTTCCTAGGTGGCGCAGAGGTTAAGAATCCACCTGCCAATGCAGGAGACATGTATTCGATCCCTGCTCCAGGAAGATCCTACATGCCGCGGAGCAACCAAGCCTGTGCGCCACAACTATTGACCCTGCACTTTAGAGCCTGTGAGCCACAACTATTGAGCCCATGTGCTGCAACTACTGAAGCCCACGTGCGTAGAGCATGTGCTCTGCAACAAGAGAAGTCACAACAATTAGGAGCCCACGCACCACAACGAAGAGTAGCCCCCACTCACCGCAACTAAAGAAAGCCCGTGCACAGCAAAAAAAGACCTAACACAGCCAATAAAATAAATAAATAAATAAATTTATAGAAAAATAAAAAATAAAAATAATGTAACAAATTCAATATGTAATATCTAATAAATAGATATTAGGCCGTTCAGGTTATTTCTTCTTGAGTGAGTTTTTGTAATTTCTATCTTTCAAAAAATTTGTCTATTTCATCTAATTTATTGAATTTATTGACATAAAACTTTTCATAAATTTTTGTATTATTTTAAGAATTATATTAATAGAATTTATAGTGACTCAGAGCAAAATTTAAAGTAGGGAAATCAATTAGATATTTCTATCCAGTCAAAAGTTAGTGATGACTTGGACTAAGAGGCAAGCACTATGTTGCCATCTAATGCTATGATTAGTCATAGACAACAGTCATTAATAAGTAAGTTATTTTAGTAGTGTCTTTTGAAGAAAGTGGGACATTTAATTCAATAGTTATTGCCAATATACTCTTATATACTATTATTAAGCATATTATATGCCAACTATTATATTCATTGATTTTTTTCTAAGAAAGCTGCTAAAATTTTTATTAAAATATTTGGGGACCTAAGACAAATTTTAGCTAATTATATGGAAAATTAATTTAAGATTTAGCTACTGTAATCTTAATTTGTCATTTGGGTCTTCTAAAGAACAAACACAAGAATGTACCAAGAAGTACAAGAGATCTATTGAGATTTATTGGTACATGTGAAAGATAAGGGATACAGAGTATAGGAGTAGGCAGGGAAAGGCTTTTGACTGGAATACAGGTCTGATATCTGTGAAAGGAGCATATAAAGGAAAGAAGACTGACTAGGAAGAGCCCCAGACAGTAATGCAGCCTTGAGAAAAATCCTGGCTAGTCCAACAGAGAATTATAATGCTGAGATTTCTTTCAAACAGTTTCACATAGTCTGAAATGTTGAACCCTTGTATCACCACGATGTTCAGTCATTGGAAGGGTGCAGTCATTCTGCTGTGTGCCATGGTTCAAAAGCTGAGGCAGATCCTGACAGCACCTGAAGCTAGAAACTCTCAACTAACTTCTTTTTTGTGAATAAACCTCAGAAAGACATAATAGAATAGCTTCCCCATTTTCTAATTTTAAGAAACACAACTGTGTATAAAAAAATACTAAATTATATTCCCTAAATAAATAGAATGAAATACTTTCTCCAAAGAATGCCACATTAAATATTTTTAAAGTATACTAAAAAGTAATATTGGATTAAAATCTTATATTAGTCCTTATTTTCTATTTGCCCTGATTTTTTCTACTAGATTTCTCTATTGTACTAGAATACATAAACATTTCATAAGCCCTAGTATTACTAGAAGTAGCAATCAACATTTACTATTCTCGGGACCCTACTTATCAACCTCAATTTTCTTAAATGGGAAATTTTGGAGAGTATATTTTTCATGTATATATTATTACAAAATATTTTTTGTGATTGTTCACTATAATTAACTACATTTTACACGTTTGTCGTTATCAGACCCTGAGAATTTTGCTGTGATGTAGACTAAGAGGATTTTACTTTTGTGTTCATCAAAATAATTCAGCAACACTAAATAAAAAATAATGTGGTTTCAATAACACACCAAAAGCTGTATTTTAAAAAAGCAGTATTGACATATACAAAGTATTTTGGGTTAAGCACACAGAGTTGAGAGCACAGAAAAGGTGAGAATGAGTTTTTGAATAAGAAGTAACACTTATGTTTACCAAAAGTTCTGTATTTGAAACTTAACTTACTACAATGTTGTTTCTTGGTAAAATTAATATATACAGCCACGTGTATATATATGCATGTATCTTCACATGTATGTATGTGTATGTAGATATGTGTGTATACATTCATAAGCAATTATAAGTTATGCATTCATTCCTCATCCCTGGAAGTTGAGCTGATTTCAAGAGAGTTGGTTCACATATCTTAAAACAACTGCAAAGGTTTTCATTAGGTTTCTAGCTGTTTTTAACAGGGGTAAAAACACTACATGTAAATTAAATTTTTAAAAATCATATATCTATTCTCATATTGGCCTAGTTTTGAAATGGTTTATTTTATGATTGTTCTTTAATTGTTGATGTCTCTTTATATTTTAATTAAAGTTTCTCAGATCCCTAGCTGCTAATGAATGAACTCTTGAACAGAAATACAAGATGATTTTTCTTTTATCACTGGTTTCTGTCAGGTGATAAGTGATCTTTAAACAATGAAGTGCACTGGTGGGATGACGCTGGAAGTGTTTAAAGAGAAAACTTCTTAAATGATTTTTAGGTTTTATTTTCATATATCATTTTTATTAACGGTGGCATTCCAAACCATATTTTTAAGATTTAAATCGAAAGTTAAATTTATGCTGATTTTAACATTAAAACTTTTAACCATTATTCAAAAACACATAAAATACATGAAATAATATAAAATCAGTATTTTGTTCACACAGCTTTGAGAGATATCGACAATTTGACTTATTATTTCTACAGCTTTTAAAAAAAATTGTGAAGAACACAACACATAGCTTACTTCTCCCATCCTTTCATGAGCAACTACAAGTTAGTGTGAATATTTAGATATTTTATATTTAAGATTTGATATTTAATATATAACTGCTCACATATGCATACAAAGCACTATGCAGGATTGGTATTACATATTTACAAAAGTTAAATAATGGCATTTCTTTACCTTTATGAAACATTCTTTCCTGCTTTAACATGATGTTTTTGAGAATTACTACTTCATTTAGTTCTAGTTCATCACTCCATAATGTATAATTCCTTTGTATGAATTAACCACATTTATTTTCCTTTTACCAATAATTTGAACTTTTAGGCTGCTTTAGTGTGTTCATAATTACACACAATGTTTCCATGTACACTAATGGCCACAATTCCTTCTGCATATGTACAAGAGTTTCTTTAGGGTAAATTACTGAGCATAAGGTTTCTTGTTCTTAACTTCATTACCGATTTCTCTTCAAATTATGCTTTTATAGCAATGCATTGTGTTCTATTTTTCTACTTTCCACTGACACCTTTATGTTAGCCAACTTTTTAAATTGTATAATCCCGAGAAAGAAGAGCAAACAAAACCCAAAGTTAGTAGAAGGAGAGAAATCATAAAGATCACAGCAGAAATAAATGAAATAGAAACAAATAAAACAATAGCAAAAATCAATAAAACTAAAAGCTAATTCTTTGAGAAGATAAGTAAAATTGATAAACTGCTAGCAAGACTCAAGAAAAAAGGGAGAGGACTCAAATCAATAAAATTAGAAATAAAACAGGAGAAGTTACAAGAGACACTGCAGAAATAAAAAGCACCATAAGAGACTACTAAAAGCAACCCTATGCAAATAAAATGGACAACCTGGAAGAAATGGACAGATTCTTAGAAAGGTATAGACTTCCAAGACTGAATTAGGAAGAAACAGAAAATATGTAGAGACCAATCACAAGTAATAAAATTGAAACTGTGATTAAAAATCTTCCAACAAACAAAAGTCCAGGACCAGATGGATTCACAGGTGAATTTTATCAAACATTTAGAGAGGAGCTAACACCCATCCTTCTCAAACTCTTCCAAAAAGTTGCAGAGGAAGGAACACTCCCAAACTCATTCTTTGAGGCCACCATCACCCTGATACTAAAATGAGACAAAGATACTACAAAAAAAGAAGATTACAGACCAATATCACTGATGAATTTAGATGCAAAAATCCTCAACAAAATGCTAGCCAACAGAATCCAACAGCACAATAAAAGGATCATACACCATGATCAAGTGGAGTTTACCCCTGGAATGCAAGGATTCTTCAATATATACAAATCAATCAATGTGATACAACATATTAACAAATTGAAGGATAAAAACTGCATGATCATCTCATTAGATGCAGAAAAAGTTTTTGACAAAATTCAACATCCATTTATGATAAAAACTCTCTAGAAGGTGGGCATAGAGGGAACCTACCGCAACATAATAAAAGCCACATATGACAAACCCACATCAAATATCATTCTCAATGGTGAAAAACTGCAAGCATTCCTCTAAGATCCAGAATAAGACAAGAATGTCCATTCTCTCCATTACTATTCAACATAGTTTTGGAAGTCCTTGCCACAGCAATCAGAGATGAAAAAGAAATCAAAGGAATCCAAATTGGAAAAGAAGAAGTAAAACTGTTGGCAGATGACATGATACTATACATAGACAATCCTAAAGATGCCACCAGAAAACTACTTGAGCTAATCAATGAATTTGGTAAAGTTGCAGGATACAAAATTAACACACAGAAATAGTGCATTTCTATATACTAACAATGAAAGATCAGAAAGAGAAATTAAGGATATAATCCCATTCACCACTGCAACAAAAAGAAGAAAATACCTAGGAATAAACCTAACCAAGGAGGTAAAAGACCTGTTTGCAGAAAAGTATAAGACACTCATAAAAGAAATCAAAGATGACACAAACAGATGGAGGGACATAGCATGTTCCTGGATTGGAAGAATCAACATTGTGAAAATGACTATACTACCCAAAGCAATCTACAGATTCAATGCAATCCCAATCAAATTACCAATGGCATTTTTCACAGAACAAGAACAAGAAATTTTATGATTTGTATGGAAATGCAAAAGACCCCGAATAACCAAAGCAATCTTGAGAAGGAAAGATGGAGTTGGTGGAATCAGGCTTCCTGACTTCAAACTATACTACAAGGCTACAGTGATCAAGACAGTATGGCACTGGCACAAAAACAGAAATATAGATCAATGGAACAGGATAGAAAGCCCAGAGATACACTATGGTCAACTAATCTGTGACAAAGGAGGCAAGGGTATACAATGGAGAAAAGGCAGCCTCTTCAATAAGTGGTGCTGGGAAAACTGGACAGCTACATGGAAAAGAATGAAATTAGAACACTCCCTAACACCATACAGAAAAATTAACTCAAAATGGATTAAAGGCCTAAATGTAAGGCCAGACACTATAAAACTCCTAGAGGAAAACATAAGAAGAACACTCTTTGACATAAATCACAGCAAGATCTTTTTTGATCCACCCCCTAAAGTAATGGAAATAAAAACAAAATAAATAAGTGGGACCTAATGAAACTTCAAAGTTTCTGCACAGCAAAGGAAACTATAAGCAAGATGAAAAGACAACCCTCAGAATGGGAGAAAATATTTGCAAATGAATCAACAGACAAAGGATTAATCTCCAAAATATATAAACAGTTCATCCAGCTCAATATCAAAAAACAAACAACCCAATCAAAAAATGGGCAGAAGACCTAAATAGGCATTTCTCCAAAGAAGACATACAGATGGCCAAGAGGCACATGAAAGGCTGCTCAACATCACTAATTATTAGAGAGATGCAAATCAAAACTACAACGAGGTATCACCTCACACTGGTTATAATGGGCACAATCAGAAAATCTGCAAACAATAAATGCTGGAGAAGGTGTGGAGAAAAGGAAAGACTCTTGCACTGTTGGTGGGAATGTAAATTGATACAGCCACTATGGAGAACAGTATGAAGGTTCCTTGAAAAACTGAAAACAGAGTAACCATATGACCCAGCAATCCCACTGCTGGGCATATACCCAGAGAACACCATAATTCAAAAAGACACATGCCCTGCAATGTTCATTGAAGCACTATTTACAATAGCCAGGACATGGAAGCAACCTAAATGTCCATTGACAGACAAAAAAGATAAAAAAGATGTAGTACATATATACAATGGAATATTACTCAGATCTAAAAAGGAACAAAGCTGGGACATTTGTAGAGACATGGATGGACCTAGAGATTGTCATACAGAGTGAACTGAGTCAGAAAGAGAAAAACAAATATTGTATATTAACACATGTATGTGGAATATAGAAAAATGGTACAAATCAACCTGTTTGCAAGGCAGAAATAGAGACAGATGTAGAGAACAAATATATGGACACCAAGTGGGGAATGCGGGGAAGCTTGGGGGGGAATAATTTGGGAGATTGGGATTGCCATATATACATTACTAATAAGAAAAAAAATATCAAATTGTACACTTTAAATATATGCAGTTTATTGTATGTCAACTGTCTCTCAATAAAAGTTCTTAAAAAGAAGAAAACTAAAAATAAATGAATTATATAATCCTATAGATGTGAAATTATTTTTTGAGATTGTTTTAAATAACTTTTTTACAGTTAGTGATTAGCTTGAGAATCTTTTATTTGCTTATTGGTTATTCAAGAGTTATCTCTACAGATTTTCTATTTTTATCTTGGCATATTTTCTTATTCTTATGGGTATGTTGATGTGTTTTATATATTCTAGAGTCAAATCTTTTATTGCTATGTGCATGCCGTATATAATTTTCAGACTTTCTACTTGTTTACATTATTTTTTACCATTTAAATGTTTCATTTTGCTTTGGACAATTTTATCAGTATTTTCTTTAGGCAGTTGTGTAAATACTGTTAAACTAATGAAAATACAATCCATGAGAGTGAATCAAAAATTATCTGCACTCTGGCTGTAGAATTTATAGAAGTTTTAATATAACTGGAGTGCAGATAATTTTTGACTCACCCTCATACATGACAGAGGGATATTTGTTAGTAATGTTCACTATTGTATCCTTAGCACCTAGAAGAATTTATGGCAAATAGGAATAATTCAATAAAAATGTGTTTAATTAAAATTTTAATCAGGTTTTTTCTTATCCTAGGGTCATTAAGAAATATTTCAACTAATAAATAGCAGCTTCAAGTTATTATTTTCATATTTAGGTCTTTAATATGTCAGAAATCAAAATTAAATGTCATAAAAATAGTATCTAATATCTTTTTCTCTCTTGTTTGTGTACCTATTATGTGCAAGCATATGTGTGTATGTGTGTACTTATATTTATTGATACTAAGGCAAATTTTATAAAATATAAAGGCTTTGTTCCATTACAGTTCAAGTTCCTCTCCCCTACTTTGTCTTATGATTTTCATATATGTTATATCTATATATTAAATCAACAATTCTGTTATAATAGTTGTTTTATACCATCTTATAACTTTCTAAAAAGCTAAGAGAAAAAAATTAGACATTATTTTACTTCTATCACAATTTTTGTTGCTTTTATTTTTTCCTGTGGATTTGGATTGATATCTGGTATCATTTTCTTTCAGCCTGAAGGACTTCCTTAAGCATTTCTTGTAAGACACATAAGCTAGTAACAAATTCTCTTGGTCTTCATGTTTCTCAGAATGTTTTTACGGTACTTCATTTTTTGAAGGATAGTTTTGCTGGAAATAGAACTCGGTTGTAATTCTTATTTTTTTTTCTTTTAGCACTTTGAATATACACTTTTTTGATGCATTCTGGTTTCCATTTTCTCACATCTAAAGTCAGTGTTAATTGTATAGCTCTCTCTTTACACATATTGCATAGTTTTCTTTTACTGCTTTCAATATTGTCTCATTGTCTTTGTTTTCAGAAGTTTCACTATGCTGTCTTTCTGTTTATTCTCTTTGTAATTCATTGAACTTATTGAATATGTAGACAATTGCTTTTCATCAAATTTGGGGAGCTTTTGGGCATTATATCTTTAAACATGTTTTTCTGTTCCTTTCTCTTCTTCTACTTGAACTCACATTATGTATATATTAGTTTGCTTGATGTTGCCCATAGGTCTCTATGGTTCTGCACATTTTATTTTACATTTTTCTCTCATTCTTCAAAGATTAGATAACTTTTATTGATATATCTTCAAATTTGCTTATTCCATCATCTGTACAATCAAATCTGTTGTTGAGTAATACCAGTGAAATTAATTTTAGTTATAAGCTTTTTCAACTTTAGAATATCTATTTGATTACTTTATATAATTTCTATTGATTTTCTGATATTTTCCATTTGGTGAATCATTATCATAATGCTTTTCTCTGATATTTTAAACATGCTTTTCTCTTATTCTTTGAAAGTATTTCAATGACTGCTTTAAAGTTGCTACCTACTAAATCCAACAACTGAACACAGTCAGAGAGAGTTTTCTATTAATGATTTTCCCACCCAACTATGGATAACTTTCTCCTTCTTTGCTCTTAAATTTTTTTTTTTAAGTCAAGACATTTTAGATATTATGTTGTAGTAATTCTGGACTCTGAATTTTTCCCCTGAAGGTGGTTTTTGCCATTTTTGTTTAGCAACTTGTTAGACTAAATCTGTAGAATCCAATTCGATTTTGGTATGTGACTGCTGATTTCTCCGTTTAATTTTACTTCTATTCTTAAGCCTGATTCCTAGGGGTTGTTTCTATGTCTGCATAGCTTAGTAGTTATCCAATGATTATTCAAAGGTTATGTTTGAATATCTTGTGCCCATAAGGCTAACATCCTCTGTTGATAGATTTGTGTATGAGTTGTGGAGTGCTTTGAAATTTAAGGCAGTTGTCATGTTTGCCCTGCCTTTTTCTTTTACATCTTTTGGTGGGCCCTTCTTTTCCTCTCCTCTACAAATGCTCACAGCTTCCTTTTAAAGATTTTTTCCCCAGTTTATAATTGGTTTTTAGGGAGAATTTTTATAATCTTTATAATTTTTCCCCAGTTTTTGTCATTGTTTTTTCCACTATACCAAAAGTTCCTCTCTGCCTGTGACATTGTTAAAAATTAATTTTATCTGGGAGTTATCATACTAAGTCATGTTAGTGAAGCAAATTGTACTTTAATTAGCATGCAATACTGTATCAGAATGTAAATTCCTAAAAGAGACCTTATTCCCCAGCCAAAACTCTGTAAAAGGGAAGAAACTTGTTATCTCTTGCTGGGGATGTGATTTATCATTGTTTATGATGGTTTTCCTTATCTCATGTATAATCTCCCCAACCTTCAATTTTTAACTTTATCTCCACTGTATATCAACCTTTACATATGATTTCCTTCTGCCTATATTTTTTCCTTAAAATGTCTTCTTGACAATTTTTTCACCATCTAATACTTGTTCAAATGTCATTGTTTCAATAAAGCTTATCTAATCATCCTATTTATTGTCACCTGTCTCTAATAACTTGTTACTTGTTCACACATAAGTATTAATACCCATGCTTCTTTTTAGATTAAGCTCAATATCTTATTGTACCCATTCCTCTGGACCATGGCTTCTCTCTAACTTTGGGAATGTGGAGATTTATCATTGACTTGTAAGCGTAGCCACATTTCTTCTCAATATATTTTGTTATAGTTTACTAGCATTTCTATGTGTTGTGAGTCATATTTCTGGAACACAAATTTTATAATACAGTTTTTCACCTTGTCTAAAGTGTGAGATACATCATAAACAACATTTTTAAGGTTTTCCTGGGAACTAGCTATAAAATTTTACATTTCAATAAGGCAAGTAAAGAAAGCTGTTAATGGAGGATATTTATTCCATCATGTATTACACTCAGGTGACAAAATACTTTGGGTTACATTGGGATTAAAACTAATGGCTGTCAATCAACTATCAATGAACAGTTTATATTATTACAGTCTCTGGGTTATTATTTGCAAGCTAAGTATTTTAATCTAGGCATACCTGTAGGTTATTTAAGAAGAAAAAATTATGATGACTTACCCTACACAAAAAATCAATCCAAAAATTAGTCATGGTGAAAAAGGACAACAGAAGGAGCAAAGCTAACTTGTTCTTGGATAATACTGTAGAAAGGGCATATGTGGAATAATTTATATAATTATGGTTCTAGTATCTTAAAAGTATAATGGCAAAAGTAACTCAATAAAAGATATTTTTTTTTAACCTGTTAGGAAGTAGTCCTAAAGAAATCAAAATAAAATGATCAGAATCCTAAGGCAAGAAATAAAAAGCCTAAGAGGTAAAAAATTCAGTCTATAAAACTATAAGAATGATAAATAAGTGAAACAATAGTGAGTTCACTAATCTCAGAAACCCAATTTAAGGAATACAACTTGATACTCGATAGGTTGTAACTGAGTGAAGAAGATAATAAGTTAAAGAGTAGGGACAATTGCATAGACTTCCTTGACATAATTTAAGGCTAAAAGACATTAAATGCCTGTTTTTAGTTACTATATCAAAATAGGAATTGAAGACAATATTATCCTACTTTTAGAAGTTAGAAATTTAGGAATCCAATAACTTTTATATCAATCTAGCCTATTAGAACAATTATTAACATGGTTCTAAGTTGTATGGTTATAACTATGGTTCATTATAGTGTCATTGAAATTTTAATATATGTACATATAACATTGCAATATTTGAGCATCTATTTGTTGTGAGCATAGCCCCATTAAAAGAAATATCATCTATATGTCATAAGCAGTTTTGCAGAACAGAAATGTATCTGTGAAAGACATAAAATCTTAGTTCTTGGGAAACAAAATGGTAGCTGGGAGATAGGGAGTGTCTTTGTGACACTCCCTGATGTATGGGCTCTGGAATTGGTTTATTTTAGGATATCAACTTTTAAAGAAGGAAAGCTAAGGAATACTGCAAAGATAAATGATTACAAAGATAAGCAGATAATGAAAGCTAGAGATTTACTATTCTTCAGTCATATTACTTGACTCTATTTTTGTCTGATTCTGATTAACTGATTTAAACCAATGACCTATTTGAGAGATTATATGGCTTTCAATCCAGCTGTGAGAGTGTGATATTAGCATGCAAGAAAAGGATAAGGTTATTAGCACAATGTTGGGCAAAGCCCTCCCACCTGAGAATGTATTTAGAGAAAATATTTAAACTAATATTCCATTTTAATTGCCAGCCGGGGGACTAATGAAAGTGTACTCTTTTTCTGTTTTCTTTGGTTGGTATATTTGATGCATTCCACTTGTATTTTAGATCAAAGATGGAGATTAAAGTAGGCATTATCATTATACCTAACTTTCTAAAGAGTTATCAGTGAGAAATATTAATCCTATGTATTAAAAGTATAATTCTACCACTTTGAAAATTATATATGTATTGATATAATCCCATAAAAATTAGGGAGAAGAAATAATAAATGGAGCTTTCAGATAAAAATACATTCCTATTTTCATGCCCACAACACTAGTTTTTCTTGTTATTTTAATAAAGGTATTATGAATTGCTGATATGTGCTATATTCTTGAAAATCACATGCTTTTATAATTAAATACTCTGATAGTAGAGTTTCACACTGGCATTATATTAAACATAGAGCAATACAAAAATGGACATAATACAAAACATCATTAGATTATCACTCTCTAAAGTTAGTTAATGGAACTCTAAGACATATACCTTTAATAAAAATATTAAAAAGAACAACACCCTGTGAATTTTAATATAATCAGGACATTTTGCAGGAAATGAGGCCGGCTCATCTGATTTTGCACTCTAGACTGAAAAAAACAGTTAGATACTTTTAATAAATATGTACATGTATTACTCTACTAAAATGATCTCAAAATGCAAAAATACATACACTACATATCAGTGTACATTTCCTTTTGCATAATTTGGCAAATATGATGTGTGTTACTGATATATTTTCAATCCAAAGTAGCAAAAGGATTGAACAAACTTGACCCTTGTGTTCTTTTTTTTTTTAAAAGATCTCTTTTTTTTTTTTTTAATTTATTTACTTATTTTATTTTTGGCTGCATTGGGTCTTTGTTGTTTCATGCAAGCTTTCCCTGGTTGTGGCAAGTGGGGGATACTCTTCATTGCAGTGCACAGGTTTCTCATTGTGGGGGCTTCTCTTGTTGCAGAGCACAGGGCTCTAGGCACATGAGCTCAGCAGTTGTGGTGTATGGGCTTAGTTGCTCCATGGTATGTGGGATCTTCCTGGCCCAGGGATCAAACCTGTGTCCCCTGCATTGGCAGGCAGACTCTCAACCACTGCACCACCAAGTAAGCCCAACCCTTGTGTTCTAATAAAGACAATGTTGCAAAATGCTCAAAGAGGTGATGGTACAATGTTCTGTGTCATCTTGTTTCCTGCAAGACCCAGAATGAGTTTGCTCCAGTTTCTGTGGTTGCCATTCAACCCTTTATAAAATGTTGCTTAGAGGCCCTGTGATGATGTTCTCTTCATGTGGTTTTCAAATTCTGGATTTTCATAATCTCTTTCTGGGAGAGTGAAAATAAGTAAGCTTTGCTTTTTTTGTATTCACTCAGAGCCTTGCCTGAGAATAGATTTAAAAAAAGTTATTCATGAAGTAATGACCAAATAGAAAATATTACTTTTGGATTGAATTAGGTGGCAGGGAGTTTGAATTAGAATGGTTACAGATTTTTTTGTGTGTTAAACCTTCTCCCTTGAATTTGGTCTACACTAATTGCTTAAGTAGGAAAAATCTGACAGAGCAATTAAACAGATAATAATTTGATTTACTGTCAGTGAGTTATGAGCCAAAAAATAAACACAAATTACCAAAAATATTATCTACAAGCTGAAAAATCTTAGATTAGTTATGAAAGCTTTAAATATCAGAACAGACCATATAGGGTAAATACCCAAATAATGCCCATTATAATATTCATGAAAAATAATAAAAATATATATTTATAAAACCTTGAGTGACTTTAGCAATATGTTTTCCAAATCTTAGTTTTTAGGGCCTTCTAGTTCCTTTCTTAATAAGTGTCATAGTAAAAGGTTAATTTTAATTAAGAAAAGAAAATCAAATGGAGATCATAGTATAAGAAAGAGAACATGAGCTTTGAAATCAGACAAATCTAGTTTTCATTCTTAGTTTAGTTACCTAAGGGCAAAGATCTTAATAAAGTTATTTATGTTCCATTTTCCCCCTTTCATTATTTGTAATAATAATAATTATTATTATTACTTTACAGAATTGTAAATATTGTATAAAATATACATTAGATTTTTGCCATTTGCTTTGTGTGCATCCCCAATCGATGGCAGTATTTTCAGTACAAGTTAGAACAGAATGTTGATAAATGTGTAAGTTCTAAAACATACTTTTAAACTACCAGCGACGTAGCAATTTTTCCCAACTCTATACCCCTGAACACCTAACCAGTCGCTTTATTTCTTTCATTCCTCCTGAAAAAAATCTTTCTTGTTCCTCTGAAATTCTCTTGAACTATTATTGTTAATTGTACTTTACTCATTATTTCCTTAAATTTTATAAAAATAACTTTCACATACTACTTTTTCTAAAAATAACTCGTGCATGGTAGGTGTTTAACAATTATTTGTTGGTTTCATATAAATCAGCGATACAATATTTATGATTTTTCATGGTGCATTTTTCAGGCATTCATAATAATTTGGCAGAGAAAATACTTGTTAAAGTCATACATTTTGATTGTTAGACTTTGGGTTATATTGCTGAGTCTGAAAATAATGAATGCTAAAAAAAATTGGAAATGAATGCCAACCACCTCACATTATGAGAGAAAATGAAAACATAAATGGATCAAAGTAAAATGTAAGCTAGTTTTATTGTGTCCTCAAACTGAATTGACAATAATTTTATATCGTATAAGAAATATACTATACTATGCATAGTATCATGTTTCACTCAAACTCACATGCTAATGTATTTTTTTTCCTTACTTGCAAGACTTTATGTTTCATATAACTACAAGGAATGGTTTTCTTTCATTTTGGATCTCTGCAATAGAGCAAATACATATTTTCTGAAAACACTAAAGAGAGTTTTATTAGGATGCTGAAATTTCTCCTTTTGTGAAAATTTCAAAATAAGAATTTTTAATGAATTACCAAATATTAGTGATTTAATTGTTTTCCAATGAAATGTTAATTCATTATAGCTTTATCTTATATTTTCTATGTTTTAGAAAATCTTGTTTTTTATGGCACATATTTCTGCAGGTATATGAGATCTAAATATTGGGAACATTTTGTTGTTGTTGTTGTTGTTGAAGTTCAGTTTAAATGGCCAAATAATGCATGCCAGTGTAAAATAAGTTAATGCAATATATATTGAATAATTAGTTAATTAAATAATAATATGAACTAGCTTACAGGTGATATGATTTATTTACAAGTTGTTAAACCCATGGGGAGAGACTATGTGGATTTGTGTGGTATAAGTAGGCGGTTTATTATGTATTTCACTTACCAGCCTAAGTACGTTTTGGTTGCTTTTTTCCCTCAATTTTTCTTACTTACTTCTATGACATAAATTTTCTCTACCTAAATGTAAATACCGCCAGTTCTCAAACCGATAACTCCTTATGACTTCTATTTTGCTAATGCTTTCACAATTGTCCTAATTTCTGCTCAGATGACATCTAGTCAGTGATCAAGCTGAGATGATTCCATAGTTCATTTATTTATTCCTTTGTTCATGCAGCAAAAATTTATTGTTTCTACTAAAATTGGCTGATAACATTCTTGTTACATTGTTGATGCTATAATACTAATTTCTTTCCATTTTGTTGGGTGTGAATACCCTCAGAATATGTGATAGAGATTTAACATCCCTTGGACAGCCTGCTGGAACACTCAATAATGCTACAAGAGGAGGCTCTGTTGACAGGTGAACTCCAGCAAAATCTGCTCTCTCCTGGTAGCCCAAGCTTGTAACCAGGCTCCATCTGTCTTGTTCCAGATTATTGGATCCTGCCTAAATCTAATGCTTTGATACAATATTTTTAGTATTACCAATAAGTGGTGTGACAATATGATTTATTGTCCAAATAGAGATACTATTGACTATGAAAAACAGTAAAAACACTCAAGATTGTATAAGTGTTGAATGTTTATTTCTAAATGCCAAATTAGTCACCGTATATTTTATATTCTAAAATAAGTTTTTAAAAAATTTCAAAAAGTAAAACATACACATATACATTAATTTCAAATCTTATTTATATTTACTTATCAGCATTAACATAAAAAATTCTGATATATATGCATATGTCTAATACTAAGTCACTAATATTTTTCTGAAGAATATATTTTTCAATGTGGTATAAAGTGTAAATTTGTGACCAAATTAAAATTTCTCTTTCCTTATTTTTCTTTGAAAAAATGGGCCTTTTTATTCTCCTCCTTCTTTATCCATCTACTGATTTCTAGCATTTAAGCCATATTATAGGCTCAATGTTTATGTCCTCCTATATTCATATATTAAATCCTAATGCCCAATAAGATGATATTTGAAGGTGGGGCCTATGACAGGTGATAAAATCATGTAGGTGGAGCCCTCATGCATGGGTTTAGTGCCTTATAAAAAGATTCTAGAGATTTCCCTCACCCTTTGCATCATCTGAGAACATAGCAATAACACAGTTGTCTATGAACCAGGAAATGAGACGTCATCAGACAACATATATCAGCTGGTGCCTTTATCTTGGACTTCCCAACCTCCAAATTGTGAAAAATAAATTTGTGTTGTTTATAGCTACCTAGTCTATGATGTTCTGCTATAGCAGCCTGGACAAAGACATCATACTTTCTCCTATTATTATTTCTGTGCAGAAAAAAACATGAACCTTAACTCAACACTGCCATGTGACTTTACTTGTGCACACAAAAGGCTGAGTACTACTATTAAAAAACACAAAAATATTCTTTGAACTGTAAAGAGATCTCAATATTGCCTTGAAATTTTCATGTATTCCTAATAATTTCCCTTTCCCCACAACAACTATTTCTAGCTTTCACCCTTATCCTTATAATTCAACACATCACTCAAAACTTATATCCATGTTCAACTCTTCCTGAAAATTAGCATATTGAAAAGCTACACATTACTTCCCTCTACACATTAAAATTCTATCCATGTCTATATCCCTGTTCCCTTGCTTAAAATTCAGTGGAAGCAGAACTCCTATTACTGTATCTATTCTCTGACTCTATTGGCTTGTATTTCCTCAAGAAATTTCTTATTTTTTATCTTTTCTTCATGGTTGGATAAGACATAACAACAGAAATAATTTTAACAGTGGTTGTAATAAATACTTTCATCAACTCTAGTTCTCAATATCTAGCTCTTACCCATATCAACCTTCCTTTTAGAGCTCAGCTTCCAAAATGACTGTAATTGCTTGCTCATCTCCCACTTACCTATTCCAGTGCTTCCTTGACTCTAACTTGCATTGTCCACCAATGGAATATATTAGCCAATTTTTTTGGTCATTAGTTGGCATATATAGCCATGGATACAACTGACTTTTCTCAACTTCTTGAAACCTTTTGTTTCTTTGGTTGGCTTCATTCTCTTTGATGACTCATTATTATTTGTCTTTGCAAGGTATTTTTCATTTGCATTTCAAATGGTGAAGAATCTGAGAATTTCAAAAGATTAAGTAGGATAAGGGATTAAAAATGTTCATTGCATTTGTTATAAGAGTGATGTTAATATCTTAACAGCTGCATTTTCATTACTGATAAGTAGAAATCATACTGAAATCATATGACTGGGAATGCAAGATTAAAATATGTGGATACATTTCAAGAAATTGACTATTAATTGGAGAAGATAAATTGGACTATAGATAGTGGGTATTTAGCTTCAAAGGAAGTTTGTTTACATCTGTATCTATAACTATACTGAATTCAACCATAGAACTTATTGTTTTATAATTGGATCACTTTGGAATGCTTAAATTCCTAAAGGAAGGAGCTAGAGATTCTAATTCAGAAGGGCATGGATAATCTTAGACTTCCTACTTTTCTTTGCTATCCACTGTCTTTTGGTTTCTAATATCAGTCAATGTGTCAAATTCTGCTAGTTTCTAATACCGTTAGTACCTTAGTATCTAAAACACAAAACTAACCAACTCACAAATCCTGTCATTAAGTCCTCATTGACTTTGGAATAACATACAAAATCCTTAGCGTGGAATTAATTATCCTTCACTAATGAGCCCTTTGCTAACACTTCAGACCTACATTTTTACCATCTTGCCTTCAGTCATGCCTTCTGGAATCTATCTGCAGATGACTATTGGTATTAAGCTTCAGAAACATTGATATAAGCTTTTTATTCTGCTTGACCACCTTTCTTTCCCTCTTCACCAATTTAATTCATTTCTTAGAATTCAGATCATTCATTTACTTGATAAATATTTGTTGTGAATATATGAAGCACCATAATAAGTGGTGGTGACACAGTGAAGAAAAACATAGGTGTTATATATATATATAATATTTATTATATATATAATATTTATTATATTATATTTAAGTAATATTTATACTTATTTTATAATTATTGGTTTAATAGATGTTGGCTTTACTAGAATAGCCACAATAAGAAGGAATATATCCCTTACTAATTATTGAGTTAATAAAAGCCATCATTTATCAAACCAATAATTATAAAATAAATATAAAATACAATAAGCATTATTAAAATAGGGCAACATTACACAATACCATAAATTTGGATAGCAAAATGCTTTAGCATTTTGAAAAGTTTCAAAAAAGGATTCTAGGAATAAATAGTACTTAACATGAAACTTGATGCCTGAGAAACAAATTCAAAATGAGAAGACTTTAGAAAAAGAACTACAAGAGAAGTTAGATACTTCAAAGATGAAACTAGAACTTTAAGCATTAGAGAAATGTACAGAAGGCTGAGTGCTTAAAAAAAAAATTAATAGGGAGAAAGAGTAGCATGAACTTAGACTAGGAATATAAACCAGAACATAATTGCGTGAGACTTACAAGCTGTGATAAAAAATAATATAAGGTTGTTCTTTATTCTACGATCAGAGAAAATTTTTCTATAAGCTTTTAAGCAAATGTGCAACACGATCAGGTATAAATTTTTAAAACATAATTTGAGATGTTGCCTAGAGAACAGATAGACTGCAAATATGCAAGAGTGAATGTAGGGAGACATTAGGAGGTTATTACAGACTTCAGATAAGAAACGATGATAAGTTGAACTAGGATGTTGTGAGAGAAGATGGAAAGAAAGGGCTGCCTGAATATTTTAATTGAACTTTATGTTTTATTTGATAGTGGAGATAAGATAGAGGAAATCAGATATTAGTTCCTCCAGAATGTTTACTGGATCTTCCTAATCTAGGTTAGTTCCCATTTAATGCACTCTGGGCTTACTTTAGTCATAAAGGTGGCCAAATTTCATTTATCTTTCTTCTTCTAAGCATATCAACTATTGAGAGCAAAAATATATCCTTCTTTTATCTCTGTATTTTCAATGTCAGATACAGTGGGTAACCTATTTTTGAATAAATGTAAAACAATTTGGGGAGGAGAAAGACATTTTAGAAATTCCAGGTGAACTTTGACTTTCTGGGTGCTTCTAAAACTCACCTTTTCCTTGCTCTTTTTCAGAACAGGTCTGTGTGTGAGGGTGCATGAAATGAGAACCTATAATTTTATGTACTTACATGAACGTGTGAAGTCAAATTGACTCAGGAAATCATGGCCTTTGAAAGCTTATGTTTGGAGAGGGTTTGATTCAAATAATAGTAACGATAATTGTTAACAGAAATATCTATAGATGACAAATATTATGGTATATTGGAAATAGCAGAAATTTATACTCTGTAAACTTTGGTCTGATACTGACTATAGTTGTGAATTATTCAATAAAATAAAAGGATTGCTGACATTTGCATAGAAAATTGTCCCTTTCTTTGTACTTTTCCATACATAGGCAAGTGTTCTGCCTCTCTCATTACCTCTCCTATGCTATTCCTATGGCTACATTCCACAGAGAGTTGCTAGCACCTCCCAGACATAAATAAGAGAATCAATTTCCATAAATGATACAGCCTGAGGAGTAAATTCCAAGGCTTGGAAAGCAGCCAGTTCTCTAGGTTTATAGCAATGCTTCCTGCATTGCAAATCTGCTGTGCCAGGGCCATGTGAAGATGTGAAACAGCAGGTCCCTTAGTCATCTGTAGACTGCAGGGCTGCGGTGAGACTTTCACAGGCAGGATGGCTAGAGGATGTGCTTTAAATGGCCCTGATGTACTTCTGACCATATGTTAAAGCTGTGGAATGCTGGGAAACAGGAGTAGCACAGACTTACCTGTTGTGCCCCAGTGAGAAACCCTGTGACTTTTGCATTATCTAAAATGTCCAGAACAAACAGTATTAGGCCAAGAAAAAAAAGTTGCTATTTATGGTTATTATTTAGTAACTAATTACATTAACTTTAATTTCTCATTTGTTTTTATTTAAGTTAACCCTTCCTGTGTTGAGCTTCACAGATGAAAGAATGGTCCTTTATATATTTGATATATGGAACAAGTTGTCAATCTACCATATGCAATAAAGCAGCAATTTATGATAAGAAATAAATACCATTGTAAATATGGCAGTGGGTCCATCTAGTATAAGTGCTATATGTTTGACACATTAGAATTTGTCTTAGTCAGTGTGGGCTGCTATAACAAAATAACATAGACTGGGTGGCTTACAAACAACAGAAATGTACTCCTCATGGTTCTGGAGGCTGGTTCTGGGAAGTCCAAGAACAAGGTATTGGCAGGTTCAGTGTTTGGTGAGAGTCCAAGTTCAGTTCTCTCTGAAGCCTCTCTTATAAGAACAGTAATCCTGTTACTGAGTCCAAGCTCCTACTGCTGGCTGCACAACAGGCCAATAAATCAAGAGACAAGGTGTTGCTGCAAGGAATAGCAACTTTATTCCCAAAGCCAGCGGACCAAGGATATTGTGGACTAGTGTCCCAAAGAACCATCTTACCTGAGTTAGAATTGAAGCCTCTTTTATACTAAAAGTAGAGGGGGTGTGGCTGGTTATTAAAAACTTTTTGGTGCCAGCCAGACCCTGGAGGTGATAATCCTTTGTTCCTGCAGCTGTGTAGGTGTGGTCAGAATATTCCTATAAACCTCCAATGAGACAAATTTTTCTGCAACTTTTTATCTCTATAAGAATGGACAGGTGTTATACTTTTAAAGGTCAAGCCTGAGATGCAGAGTCTTGAAAAAGAGCAATCATGTATATTTCAGACTATAGGCAACATTCTTTTACAAAGGTGCAGAGCCAGCATGACTAAGCACAGGTGACAGAGCACAAAGGTTAGAGCTAAAGGAATAGAGACACTGTGGAGTCAGGTTTACAATTCCATTCAAGGCTCCATGTTTTTGACCTTATCACTTCCCAAAGGCCCCACTTCCTAACACCATCACTTTGTGGGTTAGAATTTCAACAAAAGAATTTTGTAAGGACACAAACATTCACTCTTTAGCAGAATTTGCATACTAATGTTACCACTGTCACTATTAATGACTGAAAATGATAATTAATGGAAAAGACTGTATACAATTATTTATTTTAAAGATGTTTATTTTGGTCTTTTAAATTTTTCCTTTGCTTTGTTTTAATTCTTCCTGCAACCTAAATTAGCTTGTCCATCAGCAAGAACTGAGATTGTGCCTTAGAGTAATGATGAAGAGGAATTCAAACCTTTTTTTATAACACTTGAGTTTATGTTGTCACAAAAGCAGTTGTTATATCTGACAGTTCTAGGGCTCATTCAAGAGCTCTGGTTGGTGGTACATCATAGAACTTCTTTCAGTAGGAACTCCGTTAATGATATTTCTGCAAGAAAATAATAAATTCAAGAAACACTCTTCCAAAGAAAGTAGTAAATCCTTAACTGACCACATCTTTTTTAATGTGGTTGATTAGATTATTAGGGCCAGATTTCTTACTCTCTCGTATATGCAGTTCATCAGTTTTCATTGTTGAAGAGTGTGCTTTTTAATGAATATATAATTCTTTCATTTGCATGTCCATTTTCATGTTTATGGACATTTGCATGATTTATAGTATTTTAAATTTGTTTTTCTATTATGAATACAACTATATGATATTTATTTTTAATTGAGGTATAATTTCTATATTATAAAATTTAGCCTGTAAAGAGTAGAGTTATTACTTACATGAAACATATGGACATACAGAAAGATGTATAGAACAATTCCATCTCCCCCAAAAAAGCTAAGAATAAATTTTGCCTAATCCAAAGTCATAAATATTTTCTTCTTAAAGTTTTATTTTACTATTACATTTAGATCTAAGGTCCATTTTGAATTATTTATTATGATGTGAGGTGGAGATCAAGATTTATTATTTCTTTAATATAGATATATAATTGTTTCAGCATCTTTTGTTCCAGCACCAATTTTTCCAGAAATATTTATTTCTTCATTGAATTGCTTTTTCACCTTTCTTAAAAATTAATTGACCATGCATGTGTCTATTTCTTGATACCTCAATATGTTCCAGTAACTTTTGAGTCTATATTTTTTTCCAATACCATAGTCTCTTGATTATTGTAATTGTTCAATTCTTGAAAGCAGATAGTATGAGTTCTTAATTTTATTCTTTTTTGTTTTTCAAAATTAGTTTGACCATTTTAGATCCTGTTCCCTTCCATATAAATTGTAGAAAGAGCTTATAAGTTTCTACCAAAAATTCTCCTTTCAGTCTTTCAATATTAAACATTTTTATTCCCTGGTACCCACAGGAGAAGTTATGGATTTCAGGCCTGCTGTTATCTTTCCTACCCAATAAGTGTCCTGAAGAGGCAGGTGGAATACAAACTCATGAGGAGGAATGAATTATGGTTAGAAAGAAAAGCAGTTTATCAGTGATAAAAGAGCAAAGGACAAAACAGTGAGGGCAGATTGGATTAATTTTAAGATGGTATCAAAATATGTGCAATATTACCATTTTAATATTGTGTGGTGAAAATGAGTTTTACTTTTCATAAGAATCTGGTATATTTGAAATGTTCACTGGACCATTGTAACAAAAGTCATTATATTAGCTCCAGCCATGGAATATGTTATCAATGACAAAATATTGATTTTAAAATAATATTACAAAATATTACAGAAGATGAGATATTTTTACCCATAAAAATTTAATTTTAAAGTTATTTCCCAAGTATTTTTGACATTTATATACATTCATAACTAATGATATTTATTCATTTCAGACTTACTACTGATAAGAAGTTATATTACCATGAAAGAAGCATTATTATTCAAAGAACACTGCAGGAATAACCATGGCACTGGGCTTCCTGCTGAGAGGTTTGGGTGGTGTACAACTAAAGCAGTACTGCCAGGCTTGGAACTCTCTTACATAATATTGGTCTTAGACCCCCCTCAGTTTCCAATACTCCACTCTCCAGCTTGTGGCCCTCTATGCAGGAAGTTCCAGAAATGAAAGCCAAAGAGCTGAGTGAAAAGACAAGGTAGAATTTGGGAGACACTGACAAGAAAGTCACTTTTTATTTGACCCAGACAACAGAGTTGATATTCTTATAATCCAAGTTGTAGTCAGGGAAACATGATTCGTATGCTATAGATACCCACATAAATAGGTACTTAGACTATTTTAACTTCAGAAAATTCTGTGTCTCCCATATAATAATAAGTTAATTATAATATTTCTGTATGTTATAATATAAGCTACTGCAATATATACATAAAATTTACTTTGATTTTCCATTTTTATGCCTGAAGTTTTTCTAGGAAAAAATAAAATGTTATGTGTCCTCATAACAAATTGCAAGATAAATGTTTGAATCCACTGATAAGACCATCTACTCACTTAAAAAGTTAACCTGTAAATTTTTGTTGAGCACAAGCTGTGTTCATGATAATATTATGTTTTGTAGAAATAATAATGGTGAAGAAAATACAGGCTCTGTTCCATATAGCTTATAGTCTAAACAAAAACAAAGCAAAAACAACAAAATCAATAAAGAAATTAGGGACATTAAGGAAGAAATGGAGTTGCATTTTAGTGGATATTTCTATCTATAGATAACATAAGGCAGTATCTCTTAAAGTGAAAATAACATTTGGAAATCTGTTAGCAAGACATCCATTTGGGCATCTCAGTATTAATTCTTAAATAAATCAACACAGCCACTTTTCCCTTACTATTTTTCTAGTTGAACACTAAATGAGGCAGTTGACTTGCTTGTATTTGAGGCCCCAGGAGTAAGAAGAAGATAAATTATCTTCAAAAACTACTCAATTCACTGTTGATAGTGGAAATTTGGTATTGAAATGGAAGAAATACTAGGTTAACCTCTACCATATCATCTTCATTAGAAGACATCTACTCATTGAGCAGAATGGCAAGTAGCATGCTTTATTTAAATTCCTGTTTTATACTTACTGGTTCATTCTCTTTTTCTTTCTCCATGCTTTCTCTATCTTTTAATTCATTTATATATGACTTCCATCAGATGAAAAAATAGATGCATGCTGCTTCTTCAGTGTCACTTAAAAACTAGATCTAAAACTTTCATGTAAACAAACATACATGTACCATAAGGACAACATATGTAAATATTGGTTTAAAATGGTAAAAATTAAACTGTTGTGTAGCGAAAAACCACCTGACCTCCAACAATCTCTGCAAAATCCAAACCTATATAGATTGGCATCAAATCTCACTAAATAATTTCTCATATCTTAGTATAAATCATTAATAGTGATCTTAGAGATGATTTCAGAGATAAGAACAGCATAAGGCTTTAGTAACAATAATATCAAAGAGACCTTAAAAAGAAATTAATGTATCTTCAAAACACAATATAAATATAAAAAGATACTCTTCTTTTTGCTTGACAGTTTCTCACCCTCACGCGTTTTCTGACATGTGTTATGTGTTATTGTATCCCAGCACTGATGGTGATTTGTGAAGGTCATCTCTACAATCCCTTTCTGTTAGGAGGACAAGGACATCCAAATACAAAGATACAGGATAACAAAAGAGACAAAATAGTAGAGACATGGCAAAGGAAGAAGGGGAGTTGTAGGAGAAAAGAGAAGAACGGACAAGAGGCGATCAGTAAGAATCAGAGTTCACTGTCCTTTCAAAACAGACTCTGTTGAATCTGTTTACAACAGTTTTTAACTTATTCTGTGGTCTGGAATTTTGGGGAAGAAGAAGAAGGAGGAGGAGAAGGAGAATAAGAAGCAGTAGAAGAAGAAGAAGAGAGGAATGAGGAGTGGGAGGGGGAGAACAAGGGAAGAGGAGGGGAAGGGGAAAGAGATGGGGGGAGAAAAAAAAAGAAGAGGAGGAAGAGGAAGGAGGAGGGTCAGGGAGGGGGAGGAGAAGGAAGGAGAAGTGTTACAAGAGAGGGAAATATCAGAGTCAGGGACCTGCTTGAGTCCCTGGGGTGGGCTGCCAAGTGCGGGTCCTTGACTTTATGCAGGTAAGAATTCAAGAGCAAGCCAAAGAAAAGTGAAAGCGAGTTTATTCAGAGAGATATACATTCTATAGGCAGAATGCCAACTGTCTCCAAAAGTAAGAGCGGCTCTAGGACATGGATTTGCTGGTTTTATGGGATGAGCAATTTCACATGGTAGAAAGTGGGAGGAATATTTTTGCTATTTCAGGGAAGGGTGGATATTATTGGACCTCTGCCCACTTTTTGGCCTTTTATTGTCCATCCTAGAACTGTCATGGTGTAAGGGGGAGTGATTTCTAGTATAATAATGAAGGTATAATTAGCTAAAGGTCAATGACCAGACTATTCTCTATTCTTGAAGCCACCTTGGTTTCAGCCTGTTTCAGCCATTTTTTACTGCATCCTGACAATTGCGCCCCTTTATTTATCTAGCTGTTGTGTCCTGCCCCTTTCCTTCCTGTCTCAGAAAGAGGAGGAGAGGAAGAGAAAATGGAAGAGGAAGGAGACCTGAATCACTTACCCAAGCATATTGCAAAGTACATTTTAGTGCCTGGCCATTTGAATTCATTATTCACTCTCAATTCTCCACAGTAGACTGAACATTTCTTCAAAAACACCACACATTGAAGAGAGAGAGTGTTGCTGACATCATAGATTAAATGGGATTTAACTGTTTGTCCCAAATACAAAGCAGGCTAAGACTCAAGAAAGAAGCAAAACTGACCAGCCCATCTTCTCTTGGGAAAAATAGTAATTTTGATGTGTAATTGGCTTCTGCCTCAAACAGAAACTCCCTCAAAAAAAAAAAAAAAAAAAAGAAAGAAAAGACAATTCACTACATTTATAAGTCACAAAAATAAATATGTACAGTGAGATATTTACTACATGAGTAAAACTCTCAGTGGCATCTATGCCAAGCTACTGAAGTTAGATAACTAATAATGGCTATGTGAAGATGATGTAATTAAGTTTATTTGTGGTATACACATTCAACACTTTTCCACCTTCAGTAATACAAGCCTATTTTATTCAAAAGTTTAATCACACAAACTTATATACCTAGATTTAAATGGTTCAAAAATTTAATCTCATATAATAATATTTTAGGTACATAAACACAACTGTTTATATATATATATACATATATATAAAACTGCTATAAACTGCTATACAACTGTTGTATAGCTTAAGAAACCATGGTCTATACAGTTAAAAAGAGCATGATTAATGAACAAGAATAGATTTTATATTTTATGGCTATTAATAGAAAATTCTTTTTGCAGTATATAAAAAAAATTCAGGATCAAGGGCTAGTGGACTCCATTTCACGTTTTGGCTATAACACTTATAAGAAGTTCAATCTTAGGAGGAACACTCTAACTCTTCTTTTAATAGTGTTAGTTTCCTTTTCATTAAAAAAGGCATGGCACAAAACTGTTAATTGAGATGGGAGGATGAAATGAAATGTGAATGTAAGTTGAGAAACAATTAGGTATTTGAGGATAAATATTATTCATAATGTTTTAAAACTGTAATTCAAAATCCAGGTAAATATATCATGATAAGTGAAATACCAGGTTGTAGTGATGTATATAATACCCCTCCGTTTCTAAAATAAGAGGAGCTTTGAGTTTGCAGTCATAGTAATCTGAGAGCCTTGGACATATTAAAGATTGTTTGCAACAAAATAGGGTAGCAATTCTTTTTGTTTGCTTAAAATCTTACATATGTGATTCATAAGTTAAGTTTAACATTACAAGTGTAGAAGCCCGGTCTGCTAGTACTCCATATCTATTCAATTGCTTGGTATACAATGGCTGTTGAGAAATTAATTTTGTAATAAAAGAATGAAAGAAATAAACTCATGGTTTGATTATTTCTAAGAAAAAACAATTTTTATTAAATTTCCATTTAAATATTCTCAAAGTACTTATTAAATACTGAAATAGGCAAACATGGCTGGACCCAAATCATCAGATATTCCTTGGGGTATCTCTCCCTCAAAAAAAAAAATCTGATTGTAGCCATCTGCTCTTCAGTATAGCAGAGGATGTTAACAAATTTGGGAGATCCAGAAGTTCTAAGTCACTAGGATACAATTTAGCACATCCAAGTGGCAGCATTAATAATAAAACAGCTGGAACTTTTTTGTAAGTTCTTGCTAATGAAAGACACAATTGCCTTGTAATTAAAACAATATTCCAAGGCAATATTCTATTCCATAGAAATCTTAAGGAAGGCCTTGGAAATGTCTAGGACTGTACATTTTTTTTTCATTTACTCTGCACTTAAAATTTATCAATAATATGGTTATACATGACCTGAGAGGACCTCTTTGAGCACATGACATACTCATTGTGGTGAAGCACACTGTATTATATTGCATATTCTTCAAATACTTCTTGGAATAAATTTAACTCTATCCTACTTGGGAAATCTCTCTCTCCCTCTCTCTCTCTTTCACACACACACACACACACACACACACACAATATATATTATTTCTATCAGCTGAAAATAAGTAAATAAGTGAAGCCAGATAGAATTTAGCATCTCCTTATAATAGGATTAAAAACAATTTATTTCCTTGTAGTATGGATATACATAAATAACCCATGTATTATATTTTGAATGAATAAATCCAGTTTATTTCTGACCCCAAATAAATATATATACATATATATATACACACACATTTGCACATATATTTATATGAAATAGTTTGTAAGTCTACTATCCTCTGAATTTTTAATTTTGTTTTTAATGATGTGAAGATTTTAAAATAATATTAAACCTAATAGATACAGGAAAATATTTATAGAAATGGAAAGATAAACTTTTGTTTAGAAATTGCCTCTAACACGTAATAGGCATTATTTTATTATAAATTGTTCAGCTCTAATATAGTCCCTATAAAACTAAAGTGCAATAATTTTGTAAAAAGCATTCCATTGTGAGTTTTTATTTTAAATGTAGGAGGAAGAGTGAAAAGATATAATTTCTTCCTTAAGAGTTATCATTGAGTTTAGCTACTTAAAAAAAAGCTTATTATATATGTTTCATTTTATTTTTACATACAAAATAAAAGACTTGCTAACTATAGCAAAACTCAGATAATGTCTCTTTTGAGAAAACTTTTGACATTTCCTTGATTTCCTTTTGGGTGACCCTGAATTGGTAATGATATCTTATGTTTAAGAAGGATCATCAATCTTAGAGCATCCCAGTGACAATATCAGTGTCAATTTCTTTATCACATTGGATATATATCTGAAACTCTTGTACATATACTGAATTAAGAAATCTCAGTGGGTTACATAAATAACCACTAGCACAGAACAAAGTCATCCATTCTTTAAAGAAATAGATAATTTATCTCTATCTATATAAAAAAGTGATTGTAACTAGTGGGAAAAGGTCAGGAAACCAAAGTGATGATACATTTCATTTTATATTATGAAGAGCTGGAATATTTGTTATTCTATAGTCTAATTATTTCTCAAATGCTGTTGTAATTTCCACAGCTATAAGAACTATTTTTTCTACCAACATGTCAAATTTTAAACTGCATGTTGCTAATCTTAATCAAAATTTTAAAGTCAGCTTCAATGCTTAGTTGATATATCTTTTTTAAAAATCTTAAGAGTATATTTCCTTTTATGGCTTGGAAGAGCATGGGGTATATCCTTAAATCTTCTTTTAACTTTTCCCCCTTTTTTTTTTATTTTTTTATTTTTTTTATTTTTGTTAACTTTTCACCCCTTTTAAATACATGTTGGAACGCAAAAACTATATCTCTGACCTGGATTTCTATGAGCTCCAAACTTTATGTATGACTGGCTGTTAACACCTCTCCCCTCTTTTGCCTCCAATCAAAAATTTCTTGAATCTGATTATTATCTGGTGTTACCTCAAGTAAATGAGATGTCCTGACCTCTAATTACATAAGCCAAACACTATAAGGCAGACACTTGGGAACAATTTCCTTTCACTCATGCTCAATATCTAAGGCATCACCAAGACCTTACCATTTTAACTTCCAGATATTTCCCAATTATGTAATCTACTGTCATATATCTCCAGTGTACAACATCTTCCTCTGTGGTATACTACACTCACTTTTTTTTAAATAAACCTACCTGCTTTAATGTGTATTCTACAAATTATTCACCTTGAGTGTGTCATCTTTTTTCTGCCAGGACCCTGATTTTGTATTGTATTCAATAATAGTATTTACCTCGTAAGATTTTTGTGAATAGTAAATGCACCATTATGTACAGAGCACTGAGAATAGTGCTTATAACATTTTAAAACCCTCAATAAATATTAGCCATTTTTACCAAATACTTCAATTGTGTGGGTATATATACATCATGCCACTTTAGGCCCAAGATTTTCCAAAAACATTAAAACATTTTTATTTTACTTTTGAAATAAATAATGCTTCATATTCATATTAATAAGAGCTGATAGGCAGATAAATGAGATGAAAGATAGATATAGGCAGATAGATGATAGACAGATAGATAGATGATAGATAGATGATAGACAGAGATACATAGATGATAGATACACACACATAAAATACATGTCCTCCAATTTTCCTGAACAATGACATTCCTGTTAGAGGAGTTCATTGAGGGGATGTGACCTCCAGTTGACCCTAGAGCTGGATGTGGGCAGTCAAAGGCTCCTCACCCTCTCCCCATCACTGGAATGTACATTCTGCCCACCATCCCCCCACTAGTTGCTATTTCAAGATTCTAGCCTAGAGAGAGTACAGTATTGTTGAGACCATATGAATGGTATACGTGACTGAACAGATAAAGCCTCTATATAAACTTTTAAGTTTCTAGAGGGTAGGAGTGGAGATCTACTCATCTTGTGGCTGCCAAAGGCAAGCCTTGTATGGAAGTTAACTTGCTTATTAAATCTACCACCTACCAATCTGGAGTGGCCTGACTCTTTCTTCAGTCTCTCCTAGCCCTGTGTGTACAAGGACCAGTCTGCAAACCAACAACGCCCTATAAATTTGACTTAATTGTATAAGTTACAAGAGGCTATCATAGTAAAATTAAGAAATTAATGAGATAATTTAGTAGACATAATGATGTGGTATATTTATAGTACTGATGATATAAATACTAGCACCACGTTGACTATAACTTGCTATTTTGTTTCCAATCTGTTTTTTTCCTGGTTTGCCTTGTACTTATTCGGTTATTTATTTTTTAACTGAAGAGTTGAGCCATGAACAGAAGTTTTACAGACCACTTGATTTATGCCAGCTATCCTAGATCATTTTTGAGAAATTTAATATTTTGATAATTTTTTTCAATTATGGAAAAAAATAACTCTCTCCAGCTAAAAATACATTACATATTGCCTTAGTTCCAGTTCAGAACCCTTGAGACCATTCACCAAGAAAGGATTAGATGGCAGGAGTTGAGTGTGATGTTCTGTGGTCTGTTGAAGTTGTTCAGATCAATTTAGGCTGTATCATGACATATCATTGGAGTTAATATGACTTGAAACAAAACTGGGAGTGAATATTCTTGTCCCTTCCCATCTGAATGTAAAGTGCTTCTGATCCTCTTTTGTAATGGAGAAGAAATATTCCCTAATATGCTGCATAGCAAGTAAACATCTGACACAATAGCTGCAGCTATAGATACAACATGGTTGAGCTCATGGGAGTCTAAATTTTTTTTCCAAGAGTCATCTGAGTTTTTCAGGAGTCAGAATGGGAGAACAAACCAAAATATGGTGGATAGAATCAACTGCACCTTTATTAGGCTTTTAATGGTTGCACAAATCAATGCCATCATCCATGGAATGAAATATGATTTTTCATTTATTATCTTGGCTATAGGAAGGCAGCACAGTTTGGAGGTTTCTATTTGGTATTTCCCACTGTAATAGCTCATTCCAATTCTGAGTCGCCAATGCTCAGTTTACTTCAATTTCTCAGCATATCAATTCCATCATATGCTTTGGGTGAGCCTAAAAGACCAGAGATTCCACTTTGAAACAGACTTTAGCCAGAAATCTGTTTACTAATCTGGCACCTCTTAGTCCTCATTCTAACAGAAGGCATGATGATATTGTGATCTTGGCTTATTAGTGTTAGCTTTGGTCCTGTGTTCATAATTCTTGATATGCCTGGGTATTTCCCCTTCCATGGTGTTCAGTTTTACTGGAACAGATGGATGAATCCACTTTCTGCATTTAATTGTTATGGTGTTGCAGACTCCTTCCTCTTAGGGATCTGACCACTCCTTCAGTCACTGGATTCCAGGTCAGAAAAATAGCTCAGATCCAGCCACTGAGCAAAAGAGTGTAGCTTTTTATTGGGGCACTGCCTCAGCCTCCTGATCCTTCATTCTCAATTTTATTTGATTGCATATGTTGCACCCTTGTTGATAGCCAATGTATTTTGTCTCTAAGTGTGGCATACTCTACCAACATCTCCACAAGCCTTCATGAATCATATCTCTTCATTTTTCCTCCAGTTTGGTCATTACAATAATTATAGTCTCCAGTCTTCTGCAGATTAAGTGTTGTCTCCTGACCTCTGTTAACTCAGGACCTATCATTCACAATAGATATTCATGAGCACCATTTTGTGACTGAGTCTCTCACTTTCATATCTGACTTGCAGAGGGCAGTCACCACTGAAGTTCTTTTCGATGCTGGTGCATTGCTGATGGCCCCAGTGAAGGCTGTGCTCTCTGGGCCTATCCTATAATACATAATCATCTGATGGCTCTTCTGGCCTTACATTATATACCATTTCATCATGATCACTTCTTTCGGCCTCTGTACTCCTCTTGATGGCCAGAAGATCTTGGACAACTCTACATCATCTTGCCTCTAAGTGATACCTGGTGGTGAGTTTGCACCACTATCTAGGGTTTCTACTCTGATTGAATACCCCGAAGTCAACTTGTTCTTGTTTATCCAGTTTTACATTCTGGTCCCTTTGATCAAACACTAAAATCCCTTCAGGAATCCCAAGATAACTGCATTGGCCCCTGCCAGTACATGTTAACTAATTCCTACTTCTCCTTCTGTCTGTAATCTCTTTCCTACTTTATCAGGCTCAACATGCCCCTAGCCAGGTTATGCTGGAATTAACTCTAGTTTTGGTGGGTGAAGCTTCTGAGGGAGGAAGTTTGCTTTAGCAGAATGTACTGCTAAGACTTATTAGGGAATGATGGGGTACTTCTACAAGCTATAAAGTTTCAAGGGAATATGCAGTTATCCTCTGGGGCTCTGTACAGATTGACCCATGCTGTGTGTTAGGGCCCCAGGTTTTCCCAAACAGGGCCCTGACTTTAACATAACAGATCTGCTTTGGGTGAGCATTAAAATCCTTCTGGATGTCTGTGATTCTATCAGATTTTCAATTTGATGCTCAGCAGTTTCTGATCTTGGCTGGTCTTTTGGCTATCACAGTCAGACTCAACTGCTTGCTAACCACCCTAAGTTTCTTATTATGCTTCTTCAATGAGTGAATTCAATTTAGTAACCAGCCAATATTGCTATTTTTTTTAGGTCTTGTTAACCCCCACCCACCCACCCACATACACAATTATTGACAATACCTGAATCATTGTGCCTGTAAGGATTAGCTGCAAAGAGAACTCTTTAGCCCTCAGGTTGCCATCTTGCATCATGTTCTATTGGTGGCCCTCCTACATTCAGGATTGTGTCTTCTTTTTCTTCCAGACAAGGGATGACCATGTTGAAAATCTTTATCTTGTCACCTGTTTTTTCAAATATCTTAATGCCATTTGTATTAGTTTAGGACCACGAAATAGCACACACCTACACTGAATGAGACATTCAAGATGTTTACCATAGGAGGGAGCCGGGAAAGAAGAGTAGAATGTTTATACCATAACACTGGTCTGACACCTGTGGAAGGACATAAGGAGGGAAGGAAGGTTGGGGAGAAAGATGTTAGGACACAGCATGGTTTCAACAAAGATTTGGCCAAACTAAAAAGGAATCCTGGAGGCACAGTCTCCTGTTGAAAAATGCCAATATCTCACAGTAATGAATCTGCTTAAGTATTCATGTTGTGCTCAGTCATTGGTTCAGAAGCCTGGGGCAAACATCACCTCAGTGGAAATGCAGTGGGGGATTCGAAGGTACAACAGCTGGAGGCTTTGGTAAAGTACAATCCCCACAGCAGATCTGAGTGGCACATTTCCACGTCTGTCACATGTGTGCTTTCACATTTCATATTTAATTTTATGGACTCCCCAATGTGTCCCTGCTTGAGGGTATTAAGTCACTTGCATATGACTTGCATATGAGGCAAGAGAATGGCTGTGAAGGCTATAGGTGAGGAGGAAATGAACACCCACAGGGATGCAGGGGGAAGAGCTTAGGAAGGAGAGGCAAGAATTTGTCTCACACACATTTCTCTTATATCCCAATATTTCCTAAAATCAACCTTGCCTATATCTGAAAGTCATACAACCTCTTTAAAATGTTTCTCAGGGGAGCAATTTGTCACCCTGAAATATTTTATGTGAGAATTGGGAGAGAAAGACAACACACTATATGAAAAAGTCATAGAATTCAATCTCAGTGTGAAAGAGAATATATGCATTTTCCCCTTAGGATTCGGAAAGCCCTCAGTCTTTTATACTTTATCTCTGCTTGTCTTATGTCACTCTACCAATGTCTCCCATTTTTTAAACTCTCTATTTGCTTCTTTTTTCCTGTCCATTTATTTTTTCTCTGACAACCTAACTTCCTATCTTCTACATCCCTATGGAATAATAGCAAGAACAGTGCAATGTATTAATCTTGGCAAATGGAAGCATATATTCAGGTACTTAGAAATCTGTCCTGATGTTGGTAAAATGCTACGCTGTAACTGATTAATGACCTTTGGGATTGTGTCTTTGTTCACATATCCAGGGTATAAGTGGTTGTGGAGATCAATCTTTTGAGATTTGTTTTTTATATTCCATGTGAAAAAGAAAATAAGATCCTTGTACCAGAGGTTGCATAATGCAAATATTATTCTGATTCTTGCTTTGTAATGTGCAAGTTGTTTTGTTCAGGATAATTTCTGACATTGGAGCAAAATAAACACTGGGTCTTGTCACTGTCTGGAATTAATAGAAACACATCACCATGGTCAAATTTCTTACAGATATAAAATTATATTTCAGTTGAGGCCAGAATTGTACCTCTTCACTGAGAACAGAGAGTTTTAGTGTGTGGATTTAAAATAAACTTTTCTTCACCAGATATATATAGTGAAATTCATTGGTAGGAGTGAAAAAATAATAGCAGAAAGCTTAGTTAAAATATATAGCATATTAGAGGCAGTAGCTCAGATCACAGAATCATAGAAGATTAGAGCTGGCTGCTGTATTATAACTTACCTTTCCCTGGAAGTGAGCTTGTTCTGAGTCTGGATGTAAGAGTGCACTGGACTGGTCTCTAGCTGGTAGATTCAGTCCAAAATTGCAGGTATGAACAGGTCTGAATACAAAGGTTATCTGAAACCTAAGGTGCAAAGAATAGTTTTGAAAACACTAGGAGGGTTAAATTAAGACATTGGGATTAACAATTATTATATATAAAATAATCACATTATTACATATAAAATAGATAATCTACAAGGATATAGTATATAGCATAGGGAATTATACTCAATACTCTGTAGTAATCTATATGGGGAAAGAATCTGAAAAATAATAGATATATGTGCATGTATAACTGAGTCACTTTGCTGTATACTTGAAACTAATACAACATTGTAAATCACCTATACTCCAATGTAAAATAATTTAAAAAAAAAAAGAAAAGAAAAATAGGACAGTTTTAGCATTGTAGGGAAAGGATTCTAAATGAAAATAGGCAAAATGGTGGATCGGGATTGGTCATGGGAGTTTGAATTTTTGAAGCCCGAAGAAAAGCTGAACAGAAAGTTTACTATAATTTTATTGTATAATTTAGCCAATTGGAAGCCTGAGGTGTTACTGGAAGGAGGCTGGCAATAGAGGTATTAACATCAGGTAATTTGCCTCTGCACTGAAAGCTTATTTTCCTTGTTTGCTGTGGCAGCTACACATTAACTGTGCTTTTTGTCTTACACCTTCCCTTCATTAGAAGGAAATTGTAGTGATGCTTACCATAGGCTTCTTTCTAGGACTTCCTTAAACCAGGATAATGTACCCTAAGCAATACTCATGATGCAGTTGTCAGAATTGCTGGAAGGCTATAGAGTTTGACTCAATTGCAACAAACTGGTATTCATTTTAGGCTTAACTTTAGTCCATTTAAAAGCTCTAAATAGATTTCATTTGAAATTTCTTTTATTTCCCATAACAAGAAATTCTTTTAGATATGACAAAAACACACTATTGATTTATTCTACCTATTCTAGTCTGATTTTGTAAAAATTACCATTACCAAAATGTTACTCCTAATTATTTTTCTTTCATCAAATATGGTTGTTTCCTAATATTTCCTGTTCTGAAAATGGCACCATCACATGTTCAGGTGATCAATTTTGTATTTCCTATCCCCACATAAATTGTAATCAGAAAAGTTCTGTGGTTCTGCTATCAAAATAAAGTTAAAATTCCTTCCTCTATCACCATAACCCTATTTCTACCATAATCTCTCTCTTGTACTACATGAGTAGCATCCTACCTTGTCTTTGTGCTTCTAAGCTTTCGCTCTCTCAATCTTTTCTCCAGTTGCAGCCAGCTATCTGTTTAAAATGCTGATCAGAGCGCATCCTTCCTTAATTAAACACCTTTAATAGTTTTCCATTACTCTTAGAATTCTAAATTATGTATTATGGCCAACATGAACCTGCCTGATATGCTTCTGGTTAAGCCTCTAACCTTATCTTCTGCTTTCTTCCTCACTAAGTTTCTGCCTCTCTGATCTTTAAACTCCTGTTAGATTTCCACATTATTAATTATTTGGAAGCCATTTGTCATTTCCTTTGTCTAGAATACTTTTGGCCCAGATCTTGTGATAACTCTTTCCTCCTCAGAAGGTGGCATTCTTTCCATATGTCACTCAGAAAGACCTTCCTTGACTAACTCATCTAGAATAAGTCCCACCAAATTGAATTACTACTATTCCTTTTGTAATATTTTATTCTCTTCTTGGTACTTAGTAATATCTGAAATGTTACCAAGTTTATTTGCTCCTGAGCTTATTGTTCATCTGGCCATGTAGAAACTAAACCACTGAGGCTACATTTTCTTTTCTAAAAACACGTATCAGTCAGGGTCCTAGGAGACAGAAGGCACATTCAAAATGAGCGATTTTGAGGAGAGTTTGGGTTTAGGGAAATGACTAGTGAAGTGTACTAGCATTAGTCATAGCTGAGCACTTACCACCCCTATGTTTGAAGGTGCAAAAAGTAGGGTAGAAATGGTTATTATAATAGAGGTGGTAGATGTTCAGAAAGCGCCACATGAGAGGATTTGTTGCTTTGAGTCAATAAACTCAGCAACCCAGCTTGATCTTGTGGTGAGGAGGGCAGGAAACACTTCAGCTTTACTTCTTTCCATATTTGCTCTCATTCTCAGAATAGAACTTAAACTCATAATTGCTTACTTAAAAAAAAAATCTTCTACTACCAAATGATCTGAAGTTTTCTTCACTGACCAGTCAATTCCTCTAGAACAATTTTTACTAGACTATCAAACAATTCCATGTTGCCACCTCTAATGGTTACATCTTTGTTCTCAATCTCTCAGCCACATTTGTTATATAACAAGAGGGGAATCACGGTGCCTGGTAGTAATGCATTGTAATAGTCCATTGAAGAGTTGAAAATCTCTTCAAGAAATGGTGTTGGGAAAACTAGGCATCAACATGCAAAAGAATAAAACTGGACTGCTACCTCACAGCCTACACAAAAATCAACTCAAAATGGATTAAAGACTTGAATATAAGACCAGAAACCAGAAAACTCCTAGAATAAAACATAAGTGGTAAGCTCCTTTACATTGGTTTTGGTAATTATTTTTGATTTGACACCAAAAGCAAAGTCAACAAAAGCAAAAATAAACAAGTGGGACTACATAGAACTAAAACATTTCTGTATAGCAAAGGAAACCAACAGCAAAATGAAAAGACAACCTGCCAAATGGGAGAAAATATTTGCAAATCACATATTCCTGTAAGAGGTTAACATCCAAGACATATAAAGAACCCATATAACTCAATAGCAAAAAAAAAAATAAAACAAACAAAAAACCCAATCAAAAAATGGGTAGAGGATCTGAAAAGACATTTTTCCAAAGAAGTTATACAGATGGCCAACAGGTACATGAAAAGATGTTTTATATCAATAATCATCAGGGGAATGTAAATCAAAACTCAATGTGATATCACCTTACACCTGTTATAATGGTTATTATCATAAATGTAAGAAATAACTAGCTCTGGGGAGAATGTAGAGAAAAGGGAATCTTTGTGCACTGTTTTGGGGAATATAAATTGATATAGCCACTCTGGAAAACAGCAAAGTTTCCTTAAAAAATTAAAAATAGAATTACCATATGATCCAGCAATGCCACTTCTGGGTATTTATCTGAAGCAAGTAAAAATACTAACTCAAAATTATATCTGCATCTCCATGTTAATTGCAGCATTATTTACGATAGCCAAGACATAGAAACAACCTGTGTCCATGGACGGATGAATGGATAAAAAATGTGATATAATAATGGAATATTATCCAGCCATTTAAAAAAAAAAGAAATCTTGACGTTTGCAACAATAACCTTGAGGACATCATGCTGAGTGAAATAATTTAGACAGAGAAATATAAAAACTGTATTATATCACTTACATGTGGAATCTAAACAGAATAAAATGACAAAAACCCTGAATACATAGATACAGAGAATAGATTGGTGGTTGCAAGAGTCAGGCAATGTAGGCTAGGCAAGATGGCTGAAGGTGGTCAAAAAAATAGAAACCAAACTTGCAGTTATAAAATAAATAAGTCCTGGGGATGTAATGTACAGCATGGTGACTATAGTTAATGACACTATATTGTATATTTGAAAGTTGCTAGAAGAATAGATCTTAAACGTTCTCATCATAAAAAAAAAAGAGTTGTAGCTGTGTATCATGATGGATGTTAACTAGTGTCATTGTGGTGATCATTTCACAACACATGCAAATATTGAATCCTTATGTTGTACTCCTGAAATTAATATAATATTATGTGTCAATGTGTCTCAATTTTAAAGATAGAACACAAATTATTTTTATATGCTTATTTTGTATCTATAAACTTTATTGAAGTTTTTGATTATTTCCAACAGGTTTTTGGTGGAGTCTGTAGGGTTGTCTATGTGTAAGACCATGTCATCAGGAAACAAGTCATTTTAATTCATCCTTTCTGATTTGGATGCCTTGTATTTCTTTTTTTGCCTAATTACTTTGGCTAGGACTTCAGGTACTCCATTGAATAGAAATGGTGAGAATGGGCATCCTTGTCTTGTTCCTGATTGATAGCCTTTTAACTTTTTACCACTAAGATGTTAGCTGTTGGCTTGATCTATATGGCCATTATTATGTTGAGGTAAATTTGTTCTAGACCTATTTTGTTGTTTTTTATTTTTCTTATTGTGAAAGTATCCTATATTTTGTCAAATTGCCTTCATCTTCTATTGAGATGATCATAAGCTTTTTAAAGTATTTTTTATTTAAGTAATTTTTTTTTTTTTTTTTTTTTGGTTGCACTGCATGGCTTGTGGGATCTTAGTTCCTTGACCAGGGGTTGAACATCAGCCCTCTGCAGTGAGAGCGCAGAATCCTAACCAGTGGGCAGCCAGGGAATTCCTGATCATGTGATTTTTTTTATCCTTCATTCTGTTAATGTGGTATGTGACATTTATTGATTTTTGCGTATGTTGAACCCTCATCAATCAAGACTGAGGATCAGAAGCACCCACCTGCCTGTAACAATATATCTCAAAAACACAATTTTATAATGGGAGTTGAAGTCAAGGGAATCAATTTAATTGACTGTGTAGAGAATACTTCCCCATTTGGGGGATGGGGGAAAATATCTTAGAAAATACCTCCCATTTTTATCTCTTTAGAGTAGTATCACATATATCTGCTCTAACCCATAGTTTATTTATGTGAAAATTTAACTCAATTAGGCATTCTTATTTCCAAATTATTTGTGGTGATCTTTACTACTTTTACTCTCTCCCTTACTAATGATGTTTGGTCTTCTTGTTGCATTTCATGGACCTGGGGGTTTCCCAGCAGAAGATATTAGAGCCTGTTTTCTTTACATCTTTGTCTGTGTTTAATACTTTGTATTGAAAACTTTAAGAGTTGTGGATCTGCGTGGACTTCTAATACCAAGGAGAGAAGTAAATGTTTTTCCATATACTTTGTCTTGGCTATATGCAACCCTTGTGTAATATGGCAAATAATAGTGGTGTTTCACTTTGCAATATTTTGAAAATATGTAAATACAATGAATAGTTAGTACTTGCATTAAACTGAAAAAAATACTTATATGATACACACTGAAATTTTGAAATTTTTTAGTATTGCTAGTCTCTCTTATAGCACTTAAAGATACATGTTTATTTCATTTAAGAACATTAATTTTTATCATGTTTAGAAGTGGTATAGTTTGGCATAATTTGAAACTCTGGTTAGTATTAGATAAAATACTTGGGCTTTCTGAAAATAAAAGCTAACTTTGACCTTTTTATGTAAACAGTAGTTTACTTTCTTCAGCTTCAGTTCCATTTGATAAGAATAATAATATTTTAAACAGGTATATTTAATTTAAGAATTTAACTCTTTGAATTATTAAGTTAAATAAAGCCTATAATAGAGATACAAATAATGGTAGTATAATTATTAATGAAAAAATTAATCATATGTATATATTTTTTAAGCTCTTTATTGGCATATACTTACTTTATACTCTTGTAACCAGCTTTGGAGGTACACCAAAGTGAATAAGCTGTATTTACACATTTATCACCATATCCCCTCCCTCCCGCAACTCCCTCCCACCCTCAATGTCCTGGCCCTCTAAGGCATCACCCATCATCGAGTTGATCTCCCTTTGTTATACAGCAACTTTCCACTAACTATCTCTTTTACAGTTGGTAGTGTAAATATGTCAATGCTACTCTCTCACTGTGTCCCAGCTTCCCTTTCATCCCCCGCCCCCAAACCTCGAGTTCTCCAGTCCATTCTCTGCATCTGCATCCTTATTCTTGCCCTGTCACTAGGATCATCAGTACCATTATTTTTTTTTTTAGATTCCATATATATGAGTTAGCATACAGTACTTGTTTTTCTCTTTCTGGCTTACTGCACTCTGTATGACAGACTCTAGGTCTATCCACCTCATTACATATAGCTCCATTTCATTCCTTGTTATGGCTGAGTAATATTCCATTGTATATATATACCACATCTTCTTTCTCCATTCATCTCTTGATGGGCATTTAAGTTGCTTCCATGTCCTGGCTATTATAAATAGTGCTGCAATGAACATTATGCTACATGTTTCTTTTTGGATTATGGTTTTCTCTGAGTATATGCCCAGTAGCAGGATTACTGGATCATATGGTAGTTCTATTTTTAGGTTTTTAAGGAACCTTCAAACTGTTTTCCAAAGTGGTTGTACCAACTTACATTCCCACCAACAGTGCAGGAGAGTTCCCTTTTCTCCACACCCTCTCCAACATTTGTTGTTTCTAGATTTTGTGATGATGGCCATTCTGACTGGTGTGAGGTGATACCTCACTGTGGCTTTGACTTGAATTTCTCTAATGATGAGTGATGTTGAGCATCTTTTCTTGTATTTGTTGGCCATCTGTATGTCTTCTTTGGAGAAATATCTATTTAAGTCTTCTGCCCATTTGTGGATTGGCTTATTTGCTTTTTTGGTATTAAGCTGCATGAGCTGCTTGTATCTTTTGGAGGTTAATCCTTTGTCCTTGCTTCATTGGCAACTATTTTCTCCCATTCTGAGGGTTGTCTTCTTGTCTTGTTTATGGTTTCTTTCACTGTGCAAAAGCTTTTAAGTTTCATGAGGTCCCATTTGTTTATTCTTGATTTTATTTCCATGATTCTAGGAGGTGGGTCAAAAAGGATCTTGCTTTGATGGATGTCATAGAGTGTTCTGCCTATGTTTTCCTCTACGAGTTTTAGAGTGTTGGCCTTACATTTAGCTCTTTCATCCATTTTGAGTTTAGTTTTGTATATGGTGTTAGGAAGTGTTCTAATTTCATTCTTTGACACGTTGCTGTCCAATTTTCCCAGCACCACTATTGAAGAGGCTGTCTTTTTTCCATTGTATACTCATGCCTCCTTTGTCAAAGATAAGGTGCCCATATGTGTTTGGGCTTACTTCTGAGTTCTCTATTCTATTCCATTGATCCTCCTTTCTATTTTTGTGCCAGTACCATACTGTTTTGATCACTGTGGCCATGTAGCATAGTTTGAAGTCAGGAAGCCTAATTCCACCAACTCCATTTTTCCTTCTCAAGATTGCTTTGGCTATTCAGGGTCTTTTGCATTTCCATACAAATCATAAGATTTCTTGTTCTAGTTCTGTGAAAAATGCCATTGGTAATTTGATCAGGATTGCGTTCAATCTGTAAATTGCTTTGGGTAGTATAGTCATTTTCACAATGTTGATTCTTCCAATGCAAGGACATGGTATATCTCTCCATCTGCTTGTATCATCTTTGATTTCTTTCATCAGTGTCTTATAGTTTTCTGCATACAGGTCTTTTGCTGCCTTAGGCAGGTTTATTCCTAGGTATTTTTTTTGTTGTTGTTGCAAAGGTAAATGAGAGAGTTTCCTTCTCTTTCTGCTTTTTGTTGTTAGTACATAGGGATGCAAGAGATTTCTGTGCATTAATTTTGTTTCCTGCTACTTAACTAAATTCATTGATTAGTACTAGCAGTTTTCTGGTAGAGTCTTTAGGGTTTTCTATGTATAATATCATGTCATCTGCAAAGAGTGACAATTTTACTTCTTTCCCAATTTGGATTCATTTTATTTCATTTTCTTCTCTGATTGCTGTGGCTAAAACTTCCAAAACTATGTTGAATAATAATGGTGAGAGTGGACACCCTTGTCTTGTTCCTGATCTTAGAGGAAATTCTTTCAGTTTTTCACCATTTAGAATGATGTTGGCTGTTGGTTTGTCATATATGGCTTTTATTATGTTGAGGTAATTTCCTTCTATGCCCATTTTCTGGAGAGGTTTTTTTTTTTTTATCATAAATGGATGTTGAACTTTGTCAAAAGCTTTTTCTGCATCTATTGAGATAATCATATAGTTTTTATCCTTCAATTTGTTAATATGATGTATCACATTGATTGATTTGCATATATTGAAGAATCCTTGCATCGCAGGGATAAACCCCACTTGATCATGGTGTATGATTTTTTTAATGTGCTGTTGGAGTCTGTTAGCTAGTATTTTGTTGAGGATTTTTGCCTCCTTATTCATCAGTGATATTGGTCTATCATTTTCTTTTTTTGTGACATCTTTGCCTGGTTTTGGTATCAGGGTGATGGTGGCCTCGCAGAAAAAGTTTGGGAGGCTTCCTCCTTCTGCTATATTTTGGAAGAGTTTGAGAAGGATAGCTGTTAGCTCTTCTCTAAATGTTTGATAGAATTCGCCTGTGAACCCATCTGGTCCTGGGCTTTTGTGTGTTGGGAGATTTTTAATCACAGTCTCAATTCCCATACTTGTGATTGGCCTGTTCATACTTTCTATTTCTTCCTAGTTCAGTCTTGGAAGATTGTATTTTTCTAAGAATTTATCCATTTCTTCCGGGTTATCCAAATTACTGGCATATAGTTGCTTGTAGTAGTCTCTCATGATCTTTTGTATTTCTGTGGTGTCCGTTGTTACTTCTCCTTTTTCATTTCTAATTCTGTTGATTTGCATCTTCTCCCTTTTTTTCTTGATGAGTCTGGTTAATTGTTTATCAATTTTGTTTATCTTCTTAAAGAACCAACTTTTAGTTTCATTGATCTTTGCTATTGTTTCCTTCATTTCTTTTTCATTTATTTCTGATCTGATCTTTATGATTTCTTTCCTTCTGCTCACTTTGGGGTTTTCTTGTTCTTCTTTCTCTAGTTGTTTTAGTTGTAAGTTTAGTTTGTTTATTTGAGATTTTTCTTGTTTCTTGAGGTAGGACTGAATTGCTATAAACTTCCCTTTTAGAACTGCTTTTGCTGCTTTCCATAGGTTTTGGGTTGTTGTGTTTTCATTGTCATTTGTTTCTAGATATTTTTTGATTTTCTCTTTGATTTCCTTAATGATTTCTTGGTTCTTTAACAGCATATTGTTTAGCCTCATGTGTTTGTATTTTTTACAGTTTTTTTTCCTGTAATTGATATCTAGTCTCATGATTTTGTGGTCAGAGAAGATGCTTGATATGATTTCAATTTTCTTGAATTTACCAAGGCTTGATTTGTGACACAAGATGTGATCTACCCTGGAAAATGTTCTGTGTGCACTTGAGAAGAAAGTGTATTCTGTAGTTTTTGGATGGAAGGTCCTATAAATATCAATGAAGTCGAGATGGTCTAATGTGTCATTTAAAGCGTGTGTGCCCTTGTTTATTTTCTGTTTGGATGATCTGTCCATGGATGTAAGTGAGGTGTTAAAGTCTCCTACTATTATTGTGTTACTGAGGATTTCCCCTTTTATGACTGTTAGCATTTGCCTTATGTATTGAGGTGCTCCTATGTTGGGTGCATAGATATTTACCATTGTGATATGTTCTTCTTGGATTGATCCATTGATCCTTATGTAGTGTCCTTCCTTGTCTCTTGTAATAGTCTTTACTTTCAAGTCTAATTTGTCTGATATGAGTATTGCTACTCCAGCTTTCTTTTGACTTCCATTTGCATGGAATATCTTTTTCCATCCCCTCACTTTCAGTCTATATGTGTCCCTTGGTCTGAAGTGGGTTTCTTGTAGACAGCATATAGAAGGGTCTTGTTTTTGTATCCATTCAGCCAGTCTGTGTCTTTTGGTTGGAGCATTTAATCCATTTACATTTAAAGTGATTATTGACATGTGTGTTCCTATTACCATTTTGTTAATTGTTTTGGGTTTGTTTTTGTAGGTATTTTCCTTCTCTTGTGTTCCCTAATTAGAAAAGTTCCTTTAGCATTTGTTGTAAGGCTAGTTATTCTCTTAACTTTTGCTTGTCTGTAAAGCTTTTGATTTCTCTATTGAATCTGAATGAGATTCTTGCTAAGTAGAGTATTCTTGACTATTGGTTTTTCTCTTTCTGGACTTTCAGTATATCCTGCCATTCCCTTCTGGCCTGCAGAGTTTCTGTAGAAAGATCAGCTGTTATCCTTATGGGTTTTCCCTTATATGTTATTTGTTGCTTTTCTCTTGCTGTTTTTATTTTTTTTCTTTGTGTTTAATTGTCATTAGTTTGATTAATATGTGCCTTGGTGTTTTTCTCCTTGGGTTTATTCTGTATGGGACTCGCTGCACTTCTTCGACTTAATTAATTATTTCCTTTCCCATGTTGGGGAGGTTTTCCACTATAACCTCTTCAAATAGTTTTTCAGACCTTTTCTTTTTTTCTTCTTCTTCTGGGATGCCTATGATTCGAATGTTGGTGCGCCTAATGTTGTCACCAAGGTCTCTGAGACTGTCTTCCATTCTTTTTATTCTTTTTTCTCTTTCTTGCTGTGTGACAGTTATTTCCCCCATCCTGTCTTCCAACTCACTTATTCATTCTTTTGTCTCAGTTATTCTGCTGTTTATATCGTCTAGAGTATTTTTAATTTTGGTTATTTTGTTGTCCATTACTGTTTGTTTGCTCTTTAATTCTTCCGAGTCCTTATTAACTGTTTCTTTTATTTTGTCTATTTTGTTGTTGAGATTTTGGTTCATCTTTACTATCATTACTCTGAATTTTTTTTTCAGGCAATTTTCCTATTTCCTCTTCACTTATTTGGTCTTGTGGGTTTTTTCCTGCTCCTTTGCCTGGGTGGTGTTTCTTTGTTTTCTCATTTTGTCCAATTTATAGGATTTGCTGTTTCCTTTCCATATGCTGCCTTAAGTCCTCTTGTTTCTGCCCTCTGCCCCCTGTGGTGGTGGGTGTCTTGAGTGGGCTACCTGTTGGGGGGGTCTGGTGTCTGCTTTCTTCTGTGTGGCTTTTCTCTCTGATGAGCTGTGCTCTGTCAGGTGGTGTGTTTTAGGGTATCTGGCCAAACTTCTTGATCATTCTGTGCATGACGCTCTTGCCTTGGTTGTTCTGTCAGAGCTCGGCCATCACCATCATGTGACTCTGAGTCCATCAGACTTTCCTGCTGGAGCCCTAGCCTCCTCTCTGTCTCTCCCCAGTGGAACTTCAGGCACTGCCTCAAACACTTGCATTTGGAGTCAAAGGTGTAAGAAAAGTGAGGCTGTCTTCCCTTTCAAACACTAAAAATCTAATCATATATTTTTATTGCTTGTCTAATTAGATGTTTAAAATAAAAACCAAAGAATCTAAGGGTATTATGATAATTGATGTCAGAATTAAGTATAAATCAACTTGAAATGTTTCAGAATCAATAAAGAATTATACATCACATTAAACAATGGTTTGAAGACTAGCTTATCTCAGCTCCTTTATTAGAACTTAAATTTTCTCTATTTTAGTTAAGTGATCATAGTTACTTCATACTTAAGTGATTCTTGTGTGTAAGCTATTGTTTCCTATTAATTTTAATTCATTGTTTCTTGGCCATGTCTCTTATCATTAGAGGCAAAGGGGTTCGACTAATCTCATTCCAATTGCTTTTCAACTGCTAATGTAGAAAGATTTGAACCATTCTGCTCCCTTTTAAGTCATTACCAATGAGCTAAGTGATTGGTAATGACTTATTTTAATCCCCACAATACTTATAGCTAATATCTCAAAGTTTAATGTTTAATTGTTCAATAATTACTTCATGTAAGATAGTTTTATCTCTCCTTATGTAGATGTACATTTCTCCAGTTCTCACAAAGTCATATTACTCCTACCAGAGTATCTAATGCATTGCTATTTACATCACCATTATTGTATATGTGATTTGAATAGAAATGCATTATACTTGCCATAATTTTAAGCTCTTTCTTCCTAGTTTTATGTAATTAGAAAGAAAAAAAATCCTCATAGTTAAGTTCACATAAATTTATTACCAAATTATTATTTTTACTGAAATCAATGTAAGGAATACAGCCCTATAAATTAATGCTTCTCAGGGACTTCTGTGGTGGTCCAGTGGTTAAGACTTCACCTTCCAATGCAGGGGGTGCAGGTTCAATTCCTGGTTGGGGAGCTAAGATCCCACATGCCTCGTGGCCAAAAAATCCAAACATAAAACAGAAGCAATATTGTAACAAGTTCAATAAGGAATTTAAAAGTGGTCCACATCAAAAGAAAAAAAAAATCTTAAAAAAGAAAAAGTAGTGCTTCTCAGTTGGGAGATGAAGGAGTGAACAGTGTTTCCCAATAGAAGTATGCATACACTGAGTTCCTAGAAAACAGAGTCTGAGAGAAAATTTGTGAGTTAACACTTTAATAAAATTCCAGGAAACTGACAGTCAAAGCAAAAAGGAAGTGAGACATAATGAAAGAGCAAACACAAGAGTTACAGAGCCCATCACAGCTTTGCAACAAATAGTTGGGAGCTAGATCATGTGATATATTTCTAGAGATGTTAATAAGATACTAATTCATCTTGGACAGTCCTTGGGGGCAGGAAGAAGAAAAAATTTGTCTGATGGCTTCTGCCTGACATGGCTTTTATTGGTCAAAGACTTCCAAGTAGGCAATGACTCTCCCACATTTCTAGGCTGTGTTACCTGGCTCTCTGGGTACCACTGGGAAGCTGCAGTTCCAGCAGGTACAATATTGCTATTGTGCTGGGTTAGCAATTTTTCTTTGCAAGTCTCTGGGAGGGTACAACTGCTTAAATCTGTACAGAAGGTGACCTGGACTTTACAAGGAGGGGACAGTTGCTCTGAGAATACGAGCCATTGCTAAGGTCCTTCCAACCATTCCAGGAAGCCAGAAAGTGGCTGTGGCCTGGCCTCCTGGTGGAACTGAGCAGATCTGAGGAGGCACATATCTCGGTTCCAACACAGTGACTATGTTCATTGTCTCTAGAACATGTATACTTTGAAAATGATTTTCCAATATAATTATTTTCTAAATAAAAGCTACTGAAACAAATACTCAACCAAATCTTACCTAAAAACAATATAGAAAATGAGTAAAAAATTAAAGGAAGAAATTTCTATACAAAATTATCAGATTTAATTGGCATTTAGTACTCTGTGTTTAATCATTCCTTATATCTGGAAATTAAAAAGATATGTGATACTCGTAAAACATTTAAAATTACATATAATTAGATCTCTCCAACTTACATGTAGAATTTTATGTATTCAACAATTTTTAAATCACAATCAAAGTAAATTTAGGAGATTCATACAAATGAAGATTTAGCCCAATATTTTTGAAGAGAAATTTAAATACAGAAATCTAAGGACATTTAATTTGATGACCATTCCTTGTTCTATATATTTGCACACTAATGAATACACTATTCTGATTAATATTGGTATATTATAAATGAATATTTATGTACATACAATATTAAAATGATTAGCAAAATTCACTGTATTATTACTATTACCTTATTATTTTAAAAAATATTTTATTAAAGTATAGTTGCTTTACAATGCTGTGTTAATTTCTGCTGAATAGCAAAGTTATTCAGTTTTTTATATATATATATATATATATATATATATATATATATTCTTTTTCATATTCTTTTCCATTATGATTTATCATAGGATACTGAATATAGTTCCCTATGCTATACAGTAGGGCCTTGTAGTTTATCCATCCTATATATAATAGTTTGCATCTGCTAATCCCAAACTGCCAGTCCTTCCCTCCCTCATGCCCCCCACCCCTTGGCAACAACAAGTCTGTTCTCTATGTCTGTGAGACTGTTTCTATTTAGTAGATATGTTCATTTGTGTCATATGATATCATACAGTGTTTGTCTTTCTCTTTCTGACTTATGACTTATACAATATTTTACATTGTATAATGTACCACATCTTCTTTATCCATCCATCTGTCAATGGACATTTAGGTTGTTTTCATGTCCTGGCTATTGTAAATAGTGCTGCTATGAGCATAGGGGTGCATGTATCTTTTTGAATTATAATTTTGTCTGTTTCTATTACCCTATTATTTAGATGAACTTTATGGAAGCTGTGGTTGACAGTCTACCAACATAAAGTATAAAATAAGGGAAGCAGCCTTATTAATGACTTGGCCTGCTGAACATCTGTGGCCTCTTGTTTTTATATTTTATTAATATAATTCAAATAAATTTGCATCCATCTCTGAGGCAGTTCAATTTTTCCTGCTCTGGTGAAGTTTTGCTGCATTTAAAAATATATAATTAATATGATTTAGTAATTAATTGAGATAGCTCTGAGAAGGAGGGCATAGATATGTAATCTACCAGCTGTAGATTTTTAAAATCACCTTCAAAATCATCTTCAAAAACACATTAATATTAGCTAATTTGAGATTTTCTTTCTTTTTTTAATGCATCTTCTTCATGCTAAAGATGATGATGAGTCATTAAATGGCCCAAATTTAAGAAGATGGGGAAGAAAGCAATGAATCAAAAATCATGAATGTTTGCAAGTCAAATAATATATAATTAGAGGATTTGCATTGATATTATGAAGAAATATTGCACAAAAAATTCTGCTTTTTTTATTGTGAAATTAATTAAGCATTTAAGTTTTAATTTAATTTTAATTTTAAAAATATTAGTTTTAATGTAATTAAGCATTTAGTTATCCTAATGGAAATCCAGGGCCTCCGATTTCTTAATTACCTCAAGTAAATGATTAAGTTAGACTGCATTATCAAGAACTTTTTCAGAGAATTCTATGATGGTTAATTTTGTGTGTCAACTTGACAAGGACAAGAGGTACCCAAATTATTTGGTTAAGCATTATTTCTGGGCATGTTTGTGAGAATATTTCCAGATGAAATTAGCATTTTAATTGGTAGACTGAGTAAAGCAGATTGCTCTTCTCATTGTGGGTGGGCATCACACAATCTGTTGAGAGCTTGACTAGAACAAAAAGGAAGGATTTCACTTCTTTCTGACTGCTTAAACTGGGATCTTCTTCTGCACTTAGACTGAGACTTAAACCTTTGGCTCCTCTGGTTCTTGAGCCTTTGGACTCTGTCTGGGACTTACATCTTTGACTCTGCTGGTTCTCAGGACTTCAGGACTGGACTAGAGCTATGCCATTTTTTTTCTTGGCCCTTTAGTTTGCTGACTCCATATTCATATTCATATGAACCAATTTCTTATTAAAAAAAAATCTTTCACTCTGTCTCTCTCTTTCTCTCCACATAGATAGATGGATAGATAGACAGATAATCGATAGATAGATATAGTAGGCAGATATATATAGATAGGTATAGATGTAGATATAGATATAGGTATATGCTATTGGTTTTTCTCTGAAGAACCCTGACTAATATTGATTTGGGGGCTGAGAGTAGTTCTAGAAGAACATAATTTTAAAGATACATTTTTGGAATTGGTTCTGGGGTTTTTGGAATTGCAGATCTTATTAGATTTAAAGATGTGAATTCTATTTACGATAATAAAGGAGCACTGATTGTCCATAATGTGAACTGGCAGTAGAGATACACAAAATATCTGCATTTGATACTCCTAATCAACCACTTATAAGAAGCAAGAAGTTGAGTGACTCTGTATATGATACTTTGGAACATTTTTGGAAAACTAACTAATATACTAGGGTTGGCTGGTTGTTCCTAATGTGGCTGGACAAAGTGATAATGGAAAAGGATGAGCTCAGGGATTTGAATTCCCAACCAAGCACCAAATAAATAACCTTAATGAATGTGCCCTGAAGGAGAAGCTTATTTCCTATAGCTGCAGGGCTGAGATTGCTAAGAACTGAACCCAGTAAAGACTCTCATAATTAAAATGTAAGTTGAACTCTCAGCCTCCCAGGTCTTTACTACTAATGTGAGGGCATTGATTGGAAAAGAATGGGATCCTATAAATTAGAATGGAGACATGATCCTGAAGAATCTGGGTATATTGTGGCCCTAAATATTGTTGAGTCTTTTTTGCCTGTGGAAGTGGCCTTCCTAGCCCAGTGATATGACCTTTACATACACATCTGAGGGGACTGACTCTGCATTGCCTGAGGAAACTGTAATGTTTTCACCTGAAGCAGCTGCAAGAAATGCTGATTCTCATCAGGACCCACTCCCATCACCCCCTTTGCTTTTAGACCTTTAACTGAACCCAAAACCCGGTAGGCCCCTGAAGTGAGGTACAAAGTGGAACCCATAAGGAGGTGTGCTATACTCCAAAAGAACTAATTTATATAGACAAAAATCTGGAAAATGGGTGGGAATAGATAATAAGGGTATGAAATAGTAGTGGAAGGAACACAAAGTTGGATGAGGCCAAAGTTACTGATATAGACAGGCTAAGCAGAGACTCCACATTTAATGTTGCAGCTCAGAGGGTTAGGAAAGGGTTAAAAAATTTGGTTGCTTGGTTGGTTGGTTGGCTGAAATATGGACCAGAAGCTGACAAAAAGAAAAGAGAACAAGTTGGAGGTGCCAGACCTGCCACAGTTTAATGTAAAGGAAAGAATTCAAAGGCTGGAATGTTACATTGGAACGTCAGAGTAGGTTTGTCATTTAAGACCTACTCATCCACATGGGGAGGATCCAGAAGACACACCTTTGAATATGCAGGCATTGCCCTAGAGTGAACAGTTTCAGCATGACAGCCCCTCTCTGGGAAATCCCTGAAGGTCAGTGTTGAACTAAAATCTTCCCGATGGGCAGACATGTTAGCAATGCATCTGGTTGTTCGATTTGCTTGGAAGGTGAAATAGCCAGGTATGCGATCATACACTGATTTGCGAGCTGTGACCAGTGGTTTGGCTGGATGGACAGGGAACTGGAAGGACTATGATTGAGAAATCATGTGGTAGGTTGACCTGTTCTATGGGTGCTAGTGACCTTTCTTCAGCCAGCATGTTGTTGCCTCTGGGCTCAGGAACAAAGTGGTAATGGTGGCAGAGAAGTAGATTAAGCATGTAGTCAGTGACAAAGACTTCTACTCACTGAGGGTGACCTGGCTATGGTCACTGCTGAGTGCCCAATCTGCCAGCATGAGAAACCAACAGTGAGCCCCCAATATGGTACCATTACCTGAGATGATCGGCCAGCTACCTGGTGGCAGGTAGATTACATTGGACTGCTTCCATCATAGAAAGGGCAGTATTTTGTTCTTACTGAAATAGATAATTACTCTGCATATGGAATTTCTTTCCCTGTACACAATAGTTCTGACAAAACTATCATCTATGGATGTATAGATTGCCTTATCCAGAGTCATGGTATTTCACACATTACTTCTGTTCAAGGAACTCACTTTACAGTGAAAGCAGTGTAACAGCGGGCCCATGCTCATGGAAGACACTGGTCTTATCATTTTTCCCACTATCCCAAAGAAGCTGGTTTGATAGAGGAGTGGAATGCTCAGTTTTTGAATACTCAGTTACAGTGTCTGCTGGGTGGCAACACCCAGCAGAGCTAGGTCAAGGTCCTCTAGAAGGCTGAACATGCTATGCATAAGCATCAAATATAAGGTGCTGTTTATCCCACAGCCAGGATTCACAGGGTTAGGAATCAAGGGGTGGAAATGAGAGTAGAGCCACTCACCATTACCCCTAGTAACCCACTTAGCAAAATGTTTGCTTCTTGTTCCCATGACCTTATTCTCTGCTATGCCAAGTTGTCTTAGTTCAAGAGGGAGGAATGCTTATACCAGATGACATAATAATCCCATTGAACTCTAAGACTGCCACCTGATCACTTTGAAGTCCTCATGACTCTGAATCAATAGGCAAAGAAGGGCATTTCATTGTTGACTGGGGTAACTGGTGCTGACTACCTACAGGAAATTGGACTACTACTCCACAATGGACAAAAGAAAGAGTATTCTTAGAATACAGGAGATCCTCTAAGGTGTCTCTGGTATAACCACACCTTCTGATTAAGGTGAATGGAAAACTACAACAACCCAACCCAGGCACTACTACTAATGACTCAGATGCTTCAGGAATGAAGATTTAACTCATGCCACCAGGTAAAGAACCATGACCAGCTGAGGTGCTTATTGAAAGCAAAGGTAATACAGAATGAGTACTGGATGAATGTTGTTATAAATACCAGCTAAGACCATGTGACCAGTTACAGATAAAAAGACTGTAATTGTCATGAGTATTTCCTCCTTATTTCACTATTAATAGGCTTGTGTTTGTGTATGTGTGTGTGTGCATACATGTACATAGCAAATATCTATTTTTCTTCCTTTCTCCCTTATCATGTAATAGAATATGTATTTACTTTATATCATAGTTTTTAAGTTAAAGGATATTCAGAAGTGTAAACATCGCTCATGGACTTTAGTGAGGAAGGGTTAGATTGATTTTGGTTATATCAAACAGTTGTGTCATGAACTATTTGTATTTGATTCAACTAGAATGGTTGTATCATGTTAGACAGAACTATGACCTTGTTATTGTCTTTATTTGGAGATTAAATATGGTTTAAGGACATGCATATGAGTATCAGGTTGACAAAGGGGTGGGCTTGTGATGGTTAATTTTACATCAACTTGACTGGGATGTGGGGTGCCCAGATATTTGGCTAAACGTTATTCCTAGGTATGTCTGTGAGGATACTTCCAGATGGGATTAGCATTTGAGTTGGTAGACTGAATAAAGCAGATGCCCTCCCTAATGTATGTGAGCATCATCCAATTGGTTGAGGGTGTGAATAGAACAAAAAGGATAAGGAAGTAAGAATTTGCTCTCTGCTTGAATGTCTTTGAGCTGGGACATGGGTCTTTTGCAGTAAAACCAAGACTTACATCAGTACCTCTCTTGGTTCTTCACTTTCAGACTGACTGGGATTTACATGATGGTTCTCTTTATACTCAGGCCTCTGGATTTAGGCTAGAACTACACCATTCATTTTCTTGGGTCTTCAGCTTGCAGATGGAAGATTATAGGATTTCTTAGCCTTCATAATCATATAAGTCAATTCTATACAATTAATCTTCTTTCTATATTTGTATATCCTATTGGTTCTGTTTCTCTGAAGAACCCTGACTGATACAGATTCTTTTCAAGTATTCACATTTAGGTTATAAAACCAATATTTTACCAATAACTCAACAGTGCTATACATGAGATCTTGACAGACATGGGTATTAGACACACCTATTTCACTATTGGTCATCAATGGATTGTCTTTTACTGAGACATTAGACATGAAAAGCCATGATTCTTTCATTCTTTGCTCATCTATCAACATTCTTCAGATTAATTCCCAAAGCCCAAATAACCTGAATGGATTATTTTATTCTATTGGTGATTGTGTGGATATCAAAAGAACATCAAGATAATGAACCTGATGATCCCATGAAGACTCAGGCTGACTCTGAAGACTTCAAAACTGGATACACTGAAGTTCACAAGACAAACCTCAGGCTACTCATTTTTTTACAGATTGTTTTAAATTAGGTTTAAATTATGTGATTGTTTCAGATTCGGCACCACTTATTTCTAGTTCCCACTAAAAATTGTGTTTGCTAGATTGGACTGTGGATACAAGATAATCACATTCTTTTAAATGTTCACATACTAGTTAACTTACAGTCCCTCTCATCTTTTTTATCCACACATTAAATCTGAAAATTTCCTGATAACAAAACTAACTATAAGGTATAAGAAGTTGTTGTAATTAAGCAGAACCTACTATTATTAAGAAAAACATTATTTCCCACTTCAGTTTTAAATACTTCTTCAAATCTTAATGTAAAAGAATTCACTTAAAATATATTAAAGCACTTTCCCTATCTTATGTTAGAATCCTATCTGCACATGTTTATTAGTATAATATAAGCAATAAAAATCATGAAATCTGTGCTTATATGAAAATTGGACAAAGCTGGGTATACTTTCAAAGGACTAATATCTGGCATTAACTGAAATAAAACTCCACCCCAAAGAAGAAAAAAAAAAAAAAAAACAAAGAGTACTTTTCAGAAAACATGATCATTGAGTATTCAATAAGTGGCCAAGGAAATGTTCCTTTGCAAGATCCTTTGGCTCATATACTTTTATTTTAAAGAATTAGAATGGGATAGGTCATAACATAGTCTTATTAATGTTCAGTTGTCATTGTTTTATTATTTCTTTAAAGTACCTAAGAATTGATAAAGACTAAAAAACCTGCTTGTCTTCAAAAAGGAGAAACGTTCAAAACACAAAGAAAGAAAGAAAAAATCACTTAAATGCTCCTGCACAGGCTTTTAAAAAATCTAATTATGTGAGAAGTTTCCCATTTAAAATTGATCTGGCAAAAAGGGGATATGCTGCACTAAAAAGATCCTGAAAAATCAAGATCAGTTAGGCTCATCCATTCTTAAGAGGTAAGTTTGTTTTCTGCCTCTCCCTTACCTCACACCCACTCCTTTAAAAATGTTTGATTTCTACCAATAAGCCATTATTTTCTTTTTGTTCAAGTGGCAGCAATATAGAGTTCTGATTTGATTTGGGATTGAGACCCTTAGTAAGTGCTCAAATGGTATTCTTATATTTTTTTTGAGTTGATAGAAATCAATATCATAAACATGTGGAAGACAGGGTTTGAGACCAGCCATGGTATAGAGGAGTTTTTGTCCAAATCATATCACAATCACCTAGTGGGTGTGATATTCTTGTAGTCTTCTAGGACCAGTCTAATTCAACTACTTCAGACCTTGTGAAGATTGGTTTGGGGAATCTATCATTTTAACAGATGCTCAAAGGATTCTTACACACATTAATTTTTAAAAACTACTAGCCTAGAAGAATATCGAATGCCACTTGTGTGTGTGTATGTGTGTGTGTGTATGTGTGCATGCACATGTGCGCATGCACGTGTGTGTGTGTTAATTTCATCTCACTCTCTTATTTATAAATTTGTAAAAATATTGTTTTTGGCAGAGAAAATCTTTCTTTTATATTCCTACACAATCTCTTACATATTTATTTTGCAATTCCAGTTCCTAATCTTATACAACAGATTACTCCAAAAGAGCAGTTTAAACCAAGTACTTCATTTAGTCCACAATATTATGATCAGGAATTTGCAAAGGGTTTGCTTGGATCTGTTTCACTTGGAGGATCTCATACAGTTACAGTAAGTAAGATGTTGGCTGAGACTGCCATCACTTGAAGGCATAACAAGCCTGGTCATCAAAAACAGTTTATTCACATGCCTATCAATTGATGCTGTTGGCTGAAAGTTCATGGACTGTTGACCAGAGCACCAAAATGTGTCCTCCTCCACTACCCACTTGAGATTTGTAACTTCTGCTAAGAGGCTTGCCTTGTAAGTAACACATGTTTATCCGTGAGGCGTCTGAGCTCCTGCTTACCATCCCCTAAACAGGTCTTTTTCCCCCCATAATACACCATTTACACTTAATACAGTACATAGGAGTACCAAAAAATGTGCTAATGGATTACTTGAGTGCCAAGATATTTCACCCTATCTCCATCATGTAGCAGCAATGCTGCCACTTCAAATGATGTTTTGAGTACTCCTACCAGTATGACAATTATTTTCTGTGTCTGCTGCACAACGTGGACCAGATGACCAGGAGGCAGTCATATCTTCAAATTTAGTGGGACTCTAACTATGTACTCTGGAGAAAGCCTCTCCTTTTAGTACCCAGAAACATTAAAACTACAGAGCCTAAAGTTGTAGGAACAGGGAACTCAAATTACCCAAGCGGATAAGTGGGAGTGATGGAGAGTACGGTCCATCCTATTTGAAATGTTCAAGGTCATCTAATTAAATATCCTACCTCTTCCCTATCAGGGCTCTGACTTTGGCTTAGGAAACTGCCCTCCTCTGAGAATTCAGCCTTGTTTGAAGTTATGCTCTTACTTATTTACACTTAGGTCTTCATTTCTGTCTGTTGATGAGTGCCTCCTTAAACATTGCCTAAGAGGCTCTCTGCATCTTGAATTTCCCTTATCAATAGACTGCTTCATGTATCAATGTTATTTAACAATAGCCACCCAATGTCATAGCCCTTTTGGTTACTATTTTCCATTAACTCTTAAATGTTGACAGCAATATACCAGATTTTATTACCTCTGCTTCCCATCTCCATTCACCGCAGGTAAAAATCTTGGAAGTCCAACTGCTACAACTTTTCAAAGGCTATCAATAATCTGCCTACCATCAGTGATGGGGTCTTCATTGCCATATAGCCATGGAGTGGTCCATTTCCAGATTTCCTTTGTTGGAGGCTACTTCCGTGGACTCTTCTTGGTAACAGTTATCTGAGGTTAAGTTCCTCAGAGCTTGAGGCAGAAATTGTTGATGGAAATGATTTGAGGACATTGTCTCATACAAAGGGGATTAAGGGAAGTAGGGCAGGACAGGAGAAGAAAACTAAGGAAATAAGTGATCTCAGCTGAAGACTAGCTTCAGCCTGGTTTCAAGGGAAGCTCTGCTGCACAAACTGTGCTACAGACTTACCCTCACCTTAAAGCAAGGGAGCTGAAGCTATGTTTTAACCACCCCCTCAGTTCAATCAGTCATTGGTATGACCATCCCAGAAAGAGGGTAATCATTTTTGTGGGGTGAGGCAGTTCCTGTTTGGCTGCAGAGAAGGTGGTGTTTAAGAGCCCTTAGCAGCTAACATTGTCAGCAGCTGGGTGATGTATGCATCTGACAGACTTGATGAGAATCCATGTAGGGCACCAGTAGCATCACTGGTGAAGCAAGGTTTGGAGAAATGACAAACTTTTCTTTTTTCTGCGATGGAAGGAAATAGTGCAATATTTCTGAAGGGATATTTGGAAATAGACTGCGAAAGTCACTAAAGCATTATGTGTGTTGATGTAGCTGCAACTAACTCAATTCAGAACAGAAAATTTAATGCTCTTTAACAAAGCAAATCGACTGTGGTGAAATGTCCTTAGGAAAATATGTGTATAAGCATGTGAATATATCTATACAAAGAGATTCATAAAACAATGTTTATAAGAGCAAAATTTTTGAAAGAGTTAAAATTTCAAGAATGAAGTAGTGGTTAAATAATTCCATTATTTTACTTTTTTATTTATCATAATGCAATATTATGACAAAAATATTAATAAATCCCTTTGTAATTTATATTTCTGTTACATACATGAAAGATAAAATAAATTGTTTTTTATAATATTTATTTTTGTATAGCCCTTAGAGTCTCTCTGTACAAATCTCTTTGTAAAGAAACATATTTAAGGGATTTTAAAAAGTGTATTTTTAAAAAGTATAAGACTCAAAATAACCTGAGATCTCCAGGTTACAATCTCATAAGATTTGTACCCAAAGTTTTAAAAGCAAATAATGCCTGGAGGATAATATTTTGGACATGGATGGTTCTAGCCAGATCACATTTGTTATTTACAGACAGTGTCCATTATGACTGACAGAATCCATACCCTGCAGGATGTTGAAAATTTAGAATATTACTGATGAATGCAGTTTTTTAAAAAATTGGCTTATTTCAACTTCATAATTTTTCCACAATGTATTGTTTATTTAATAAAATTTTATTTTTATTTATAGCTGCAATATGTATCTTTACAAAGAAATAAGGAGGAGGTTTTTCCTCAAATCAGACTCATATGTTGAATTACTTAAGGGAATCATTGTTACAAAAATATGTGGTTACAGGTTTTCAATATGCTTAATTTATGTAGCAATTATAGTTGGTGTATTTTTCTTGATCTTAAGGATCTTTTCAGCATATTCGAATGAAATAATTTCCAGTTTTTGAACTCACAAGAAAGGTAGAAATTGAATGCTGGCACAAAATCTTATTCTTCAGAAATACATAATTAAACATATTTTTTTAAAAATTTGGCATAAAAATGCAGATGTGTAAAATGGATAGAAGGATATAGGACCAATATTATATGAAGGTGCTGTCAACTCTAAATTGGCACTTGCCATGGGCACTAGCCATCTGCCTCTACAAGGATCAAATCACACTGCGCTGCTGCAGCTGCTGACCTTCAATATCCCCTGAAGGGAATTCAGGGTGGAGACGGGGAATGAAGCACTCTGCTTTGGAAAACAGATGAACAGGTTTTCAGATAGCTAGATATTTTCAGGAGTGTTTGATTGCATATACTCCTTCTTTACCAAGATTACATATATACTGATCTTCCTCCCTGCCTCTTTGGAACAGTTTCTCTGAGCTATCTGAGATGCTGTCTCCTGGGCTGCAGTCCTCATTTTGCCCCAAATAAAGCCTAACTCGTAACTCTCACATATGCATTTTTTTTAAGTTGACAGTAGCAACATTCTTGCCATCCATGGGTCCAGATGGGTGGATGCTCTAAAATAATGCCTCCTTTTGCTAGCTTTAGAGTTAACAAATTTCATCACTCTAGTTTCTGAGGTGACAGTATATTATTGCTACTTTTACTTGTAGACAGGTTAAATATTCAGTAACTGTAAGTGAAAATTTGATGTGAAATGGTTCTTCAAAAAGATTGTTTATTTTCTAAATGATTGGAGTTCATTCCATTTCTTTTTCCTTCCAGTAAAAAATGAAACGGAGAATAAACCTCAACTGTACACATCCTCTTCTTTCCTTAGTAGTCTTCAAAATACAGATATGCTTGATGATATAACACAGGCTGTAAATTAGAAAAATATATGTGTAATCAATATGTCACAAATATTTGAACAAAGAGAACACCATGAAAAGTAGATACTGGTACTAAAAGTAGATACTGGTACTTGGCATTGTTTTCTTTGTGGCCAAATGTCTTCGTTTTTCTTTTTAAAACATCATTTTTTCTTTTGGAATGGTATATGCAGGTGTGTGCCCCAACTGCCTTAGAATATGGGACAGAAATTTGCTCTTACCTCCTCAGCTTTGCTGGTGGTTAATTACATGACTTAACCAAAAAAACACACTTTGAATGAACTCTGAATCTTGAGTGAGACTTGCAAGAATAGAAACAATGACATAATTGGATTAATGCCACACTCAAAATTTCAAATAATGCTGAGAAGGTGATTCCCTTCACATCCACTTTTGTTGTTGTGGTTGTTGGAAATTATTTAATGACCTTAAAAAAACATGTCATGCACTCCTCCATTTGCCCTCACAATAAGCCTTGAAAGTAGGTGGATTATCCAACTTTTACATATGAAAAGGTATGAAACACAAAGGACTTAACTTGCCCAAGGTCACACAGAAAGATTCAAATGGAGACAGTCTAAATCTGGGGCCCAAGAACCTTTCCAGGTGCACAATGCCTCCTAGGTTTTGTGCAGAAAGGAGATAGAACCATCTACCTCTCAGGCTTACTGTGAGAATTAAATGAAATAATAAACACAAAGCTCCTGGAACACAGTGAACACTCAACACCCACAAGCCACTAAATAACTCGCTCAAGGTTACACAATCCTTGGTGAAACCAGGATTTAAACGGAGATTTGAATCTCATGTTCCTGGGAGTGCGTGGGAGCTCCAGAAGCTTTTCGTGGCTTTAACCTCTGCCCCAGAATGAGAATGCACTTTCCTTCTGTCCCATAAAGCACACCTCAGAGGTGAGGGGACACCCAGCAGACCTTTCCAGAAAGGTGGGAAGGAGCAGGAGTAGCATTAGGAAGCTTTACCTTTGGTCAGCTTTTCTCTCCCCCCAGCTTCTGCGGTATCGCATCTACTTTTAATTCTCTACTTTCACCAATGCAAATAAATGGCAGATGGAGGAATAAATATAGTAAGAATAACTTGCTATTATTCCAAATGTGGCCTCTTTATTGTAGTCAATGAATTCAGTTTAATGCAATTGGAATGCAGCTAGGGAACACAGAAGTTATGTTTTCCTTCTACATTTAGCTAGATTAAAAATATCCTAAATAATTTTGTTTTCATCTGGCAGAGATAAG